>NC_064925.1:85795115-87045115 GCF_023897955.1 Schistocerca gregaria | reverse complement strand
CCATACAAATACTTTCAGAAGCGACTTCCTGACACTTGAATCTATACTCCATGTTAACAAATTTCTCTTCTTCAGAAACGCTTTCCGTGCCATTGCCAGTCTACATTTTATATCCTCTCTACTTCGATTATCATCAGTTATTTTGCTCCCCAAATAGCAAAACTCCTTTACTACTTTAAGTGTCTCATTTCCTAATCTAATTCACCCGCGTCACCCGACTTAATTCGACTACATTCCATTATCCTCGTTTTGCCTTTGTTGATGTTCATCTTATATCCTCCTTTCAAGACACTGTCCATTCCGTTGAACAGCCCTTCCAAGTCCTTTGCTGTCTCTGACAGAATTACAATGTCATCGGGGAACCTCAAAGTTTTTATTTCTTCTCCATGGATTTTAATACCTACTCCAAATTTTTCTTTTGTTTCCTTTACTGCTTGCTCAATATACAGATTGAATAACATTGAGGAGAGACTACATATCTGTCTCACTCCCTTCCCAACCACTGCTTCCCTTTCATGTCCCACGACTCTTATAACTGCCATCTGGTTTCTGTATAATTGTAAATGTATTTTACCCTGCCACCTTCAGAATTTCAAAGAGAGTATTCCAGTCAACATTGTCAAACTCTTCTCTAAGTCTACAAATGCTAGAAACGTAGGTTTGCCTTTTCTTAATCTAGTTTCTAAAATAAGTCGTAGGATCAGTATTGCCTCACGTGTTCCCATATTTCTACGGAATCCGAACTGATCTTCCCCGAGGTCGGCTTCTACCACTTTTTCCATTCGTCTGTAAAGAATTTGCGTTAGTATTTTGCAGCCGTGATTTCTTAAACTCATAGTTCGGTAGTTTTCACATCTGTCATCGACTGCTTTCTTTGGGATTGGAATTATTATATTCATCTTCAAGTCTGAGGGTATTTCGCCTGTCTCATACATTTTGCTCACCAGAAGGTAGAGTTTTGTTAGGACTGGCTCTCCCAAGGCCGTCAGTAGTTCTAATGTAATGTTGTCTACTCCCGAGGCCTTGTTTCGACTTAGGTCTTTCAGTGCTCTATCAAACTCTTCACACAGTATCATATCTCCCATTTCATCTTCACCTACATCATCTTCCATTTCTATAGCATTTCTATATTACATCGCCCTTGTATTGACTCTCTATATACGCTTTACACCTTGCTTCTTTCCCTTCTTTGCATAGAACTGGGTTTCCATCTGAGATCTTGATATTTGTACAGGTCTTTCTCTTTTCTCCAAAGGTCTCTTTAATTTTTCTGTAGGCAGTATCTATCTTTCCCCTAGTGAGGTAAGCCTCTACATCCTTACATTTGTCCTCTAACCATGCCTGCTTAGCCATTTTGCACTTCCTGTCGATCTCATTTTTGAGATGTTTGTATTCCTTTCTGCCTGCTTCATTTACTGCATTTTTGTATTTTGTCCTTTCGTCAATTAAATTCTGTATCTCTTCTGTTACGCAAGGATTTCTACTAGCCCTCGTCTTTTTACCTACTTGATCCTCTGCTGCCTTCACTATTTCATTCCTCAAAGCCACCCATTCTTTTTCTACTGTATTTTTTTCTCCCATTATTGTCAATTGTTCCCTTATGCTCTCCCTGAAGCTCTGTACAACCTTTGGTTTAGTCAGTTTATCCAGGTCCCATCTCCTTAAATTCCCACCTTTTTGCAGTTTCTTCAGTTTTGATCTACAGTTCATAACGAATAGATTGTGGTCAGAGTCCACATCTGCCCCTGGAAATGTCTTACAATTTAAAACCTGGTTCCTAAATCTCTGTCTTAACGTTATATAATCTATCTGAAACCTTTCACTATCTCCAGGTTTCTTCCATGTATACAGCCTTCTTATATGATTCTTGAACCAAGTGTTAGCTATGATTAAGTTGTGCTCTGTGCAAAATTCCACCAGGCGGCTTCCTCTTTCATTTCTTACCCCCAATCCATATTCACCTGCTACGTTTCCGTCTCTCCCTTTTCCTACTACCGAATTCCAGTCACCCATGACTATTAAGTTTTCGTCTCCCTTCACTATCTGAATAATTTCTTTTATTTCATCATACATTTCTTCAATTTCTTCGTCATCTGCAGAGCTAGTTGGCATACAGACTTGTACTACTGTCGTAAGTGTGGGCTTCGTGTCTATCTTGGCCACAACAATGCGTTCGCTGTGCTGTTTGTAGTAGCTTACCCGCAATCCTATTGTTTTATTCATTATTAAACCTACTCCTGCGTATATGGTACCAATGTGGTAAAGATGAATATGGTCTGCCTCACTTGTTGGAATGCACATCTTGCTCCGTGCAACTAATTAAAGTATCGCTGTGGGTTCGTAGCCTTATTTAATACTGATCTACTTTACGGTAGGAGGAGCTAATTATATCACTTTGTTCTATCGGAATATTTCCAGAGCGGTATGTCACATTCATACACTCGTTATTATTTTATCTTTTGGAGAATAATATTTTTCCGCCGAGAAACAATGAGTTTTATTAAATCACTTCTGGCTACTTTTAATTTTCATATGAGAGTCAAATTCATTCCACAACGTAGTATATATATATATATATATATATATATATATATATATATATATATATATATATATATATATATATATATATATGTATGATGAATAGAAGATGGAATATTGTTCTTCTAAAAAAAGATATTAACAAGGTGCCTGAAAATGATCAAAGGCTGAAACTGTGCAAGAGTGCAAAAATAAACTAAAAATTAGCAATGCAAGTGGCATGAAGATATTTAAGAAAATTTTGGTTAGGGGTGGACTCGATTTCGAAGAAAATCAATAAATCTGAAAGTCATAGGGTCGCGTCCCAATCTGGAAACTATTCTTTTTTATTTTCAATTTTTACGCTACTTACATATCTAATAAACCGGTATAATTCTCACCATATTGTACTTCCTAACATGAAAAGAAAAGGCAAAAGAGAAACTGGGATTACAAATAATTTCTAAGGCAGACATGGGTCGTCGTGTGTGTGGCAGTCAGTTCGGGACGGATCAGCAGTGCAGGCGGGGGACACAGTAGCAGTGAAGTCGGGGCCGGAGCGCCGGTGAGGTGCCGACAGCCAGTGCTCGCCGACCGCTGGCGACACGTGAACTGTCCGACGTAGGGTGAGTGGTGTGGGACGACCATTGGTTATTCGTTCGGTTGGTCGTCTCGTCGGCCGACGTGTATTTAGTCCTTTCACTGTTTCCGGGCCTGGGAAGTCAGTCGGTTGGCGTGGAGCAGCGAGGAATTCTCAGCGGGACCTAGTTTGGCCGGGGTGTCGGAGTGTAAGTGGCTGTTCCCATTTCTACGAGGTCCGTGGCTCACCGATCCCGGACACGAAAGATAAGTTATCCTGTCGCTTGGTCCGTTGACTGTCTGGCGGTTGGGTCGTCGTCGGATCGTGAATGGTTGACCTGACTGCCTGACTCACCTAAGCGAGTGTTGGTGTTTGAATTCCAGGCCGACCCTCGGACATCAGAGCGTCCTTGGGTGTACTGCCTTTTTTTAAATTTGTTCTCTTTGTTTGTACTTGTATGGTTTCTAGACGATTTTCTTTAATTAAGGCTGTTTTGCCGTAAGGTTCTTTAGGCCTTCAGCCTAATTTAAAGAAATGTTTCACGTAAGACCTTTGGCATTTTAAAAATTTTGTTGAATTTTAAGTGTTGGGCCTTCAGCCAATTTTGAGTTTGGGTTGTTTTGCTCTTAAGGCCTTCAGCCTAAATTAAAGAACTGTTTCACGTAAGGCCTTTGGTATTTTAAAAAAAATTAATGTTATGGAGTTTTAAGTGTTAGGCCTTCAGCTGATTTGAATTTAACTTGGTTGCCCTAGAAGTGTTTGATACTTTGGGCCTTCGGCCTAGCAAAAGAATTGTTTTAAGATGAGGCATTGCCTTTTAAATTTCTGTTTTGTTTGAGTTTTATTTATTTATTTTATTTATTTATGCATTTATTTTACCTGGCAAGATTAGGGCCTTCAGGCCCTCTCTTACACCTAACCAGGCATACTCAGATTGAACGAGTTACAGTTTCTACTTAACATTAAGGACATATAGCCTATTATGCAGTATTGATGTTAAAGAAAAAAATAGATATTATAACAGTAGTACAATGATAATTATAACAATAAAAAATAATTATAACAATCAATAATAATAATAATAATAATAGTAATAATAATAATAATAATAATAATAATAATGACTATGTATATGAAAGTAAACATACTTTTCTTTTCTGAATGTCAGTCCCATTGTTAGTTGGGAATTTTCTCGTTATGTTCTTGCAGCTTGGGAGTTATTCTCATCGAGCAGAGACATAAGACGATAGAATGGGGTGAAAGAGATATATAAGAGGTAGATAGGTTAGAGGAAGAGAAATAGAACGGTAAAATTCGAAGCTGTGATGGAGAGGAGAAAGAAAGAGATGGGAGGGGCACAAGAATGGTGGCTATACCGTCCCTAATATGTAAGTTTTGAGTTCCCTCTTGAATGTTGAGTAGTTCTGGATAAGACGCAGATCACAGGGGAGCGCGTTCCATAGTCGTATGGCTGAGATGGAGAATGACACGGAGAAAGATTTTGTGTTATGTAAAGGTACAGCCAAGATGATAGACGTATCCGATCTGGTGTTGCGATTGTGGAATGATGATAGGTGTTTAATGTGAGAAGATAAGTATTGGGGGCACCAGTGGCTAAGAAATCGATGAAGTAAGCACATCGTGTGGAGATCGCGTGCCGTATGTGGGCGTATCCAACTTAGCTGGGAGTATGAAGGACTGATATGATCATACAACCGAATATTGCACACGTATCTAACGCAAGCATTCATCACTAGCTCGAGGCATCTAGAATTTTCACTATTTGTGCCGTGTTGAACTACATCGCAGTAGTAAAGATTTGGCAAGACTAGTGTTTGGACTAATTTTTGTTTAACATGGGTTGAAAATATTTTTCTAAATTTTTGAATTGCATGTAGGGAGGAGAGCGATTTCCGGCAAGCTGTGACTGTTTGTTCTTCCCAGTTTAGGTGTTCATCCAAGATTATTCCAAGGTCTTTTACTGTTTTTTGGTATGGTAGTTGGGTACCATTGAGGAGTATTTTAGGGACTGTTTCGCGAAAGTACCGGCTGATTAACTTTGGATGAGATATAAGTATGACCTGGGATTTCTTGGGGTTTAGTTTCAGACCTAGGTTCTGTGCCCATCGAGAAACAGAGCAAAGATCTGCGTTCATACTCGCTACTGCGCCAGCAATGTTTTTGGGGCTTGCACTTATGTACAGTTGGATGTCGTCGGCATAAAGATGGTAGTTGCAGGAGTGAATCACTGAAGAAATATCATGCCTAATTAAGAATTATTTTACATAAGGCCTTTGTTTTTTTAATTTAATGTTGTTTAACCGTAATTGTTGGGCTTTCATCCAATTTTGAATTAGATTGTTTGCTCTGAAAATCTCAGATTCTTTGGGCCTAAATAAAGAACTGCTGTACGATAAGGCTTGCCTTTTAAATTTCTGATTACGCTAGCGTTTTAAGTTAATGGCCTTCAGCCATTTTTTAATTAAAGTGGCTTTCAGTCGGTAATTAAGTCCTAAAGATTAAGGCTCTGTGTTAAAAAAAATTGGGCTCTTGTAATGTTTGATCAAGTAATAAAGTTGTATGTTCGAGTGTAACTGACAGCCCCTTAATTAGGCCCCTTTCTACAATTTACAGTATCTGTCCTGTCCTGCAGGTTAAGCGGGGCGTCTCAAGTAGTTTTATTTCTCTAAAGCAGATTGACGATACTTAACTTTAATGTGCAAATGTGTCGCAAGCGATGGGCGACAGGCAACAAAAAAATGGTTCAAATGACTCTGAGCACTATGAGACTTAACATTTGAGGTCCTCAGTCCCCTAGAACGTAAACCTAACTAACCTAAGCACATCACAGACATCCATGCATGATGCAGGATTCGAACCTGCGAACGTAGCAGTCGCGCGGTTCCGGACTGAAGCGCCTAGAACCGCTCGGTCACCGCGGCCGGCGACAGGCAACATAAATCCGAGTCCTGGCTATACACAATGATCAGGCAAGCAATGGAATTGAATCACTACCAATTGACATCGAAGCACTCTCTGCTAGGGTACGCTAATACTGTCCACTGATGTCGAAATACTCAGCACTAATGTCCGTATAGTGTGCCGATCTGAGAGGCCGAGACTGGCAGGAGCGTCGCTTATATTCACTTCGGCTTGAGGGCGCTCCTGTCGTGGTACGGTATTATTCCATGCGCCATTGACCGATATCGTTTCACCGCCCTCTCTGGTCTTGCGTTCTTCGTCTTCGTTCCGGCGCTTGTGGTTACGCCAGAGCAATAATATTACGTAATTTGTAAACACATTAAATAACACTGTAGTGGGCTAAATACACTAATGGTCATTAAAATTGTTACACCACGAAGATGACAGGCTACAGACGCGAAATTTAACCGACAGAAAGAAGATGCTGAGGTATGCAAATGATTAGCTTTTCAGAGCATTCACACAAGGTTGGCGCCGGTGGCGACACCTACAGCGTGCTGACATGAGGAAAGTTTCCATCCGATTTCTCATACACAAACAGCAGCTGACCGGCGTTGCCTGGTGAAACATTGTTGTGATGCATCTTGTAAGGAATAGAAATGCGTACCACAACGTTTCCGACTTTGATGAAGGTCAGATTGTAGCCTACTGCGATTGCGGTTTATCGTATCGCGACATTGTTGCCCGCGTTGGTTGAGAGCCAATGGCTGTTAGCGGAATATGGAATCGGCGGGTTCAGGAGGGTAATACGGAACGATGTGCTAGATCCCAACGGCCTCGTATCACTAGCAGTCGAAATGACAGGCATCTTATCCGCATGGCTCTAACGGATCGTGCAGCCACGTCTCGATCCCTGAGTCAGTACATGGGGACTTTAGGAAGACAACAACCATCTGCACGAACAGTTCGACGACATTTGCAGCAGCATCGGCTATCAGCTCGGAGGCCATGGCTGCGGTTACCCTTGGCGCTGCATCAAAGACAGGAGTGCCTGCGATGGTGTACTCGACGACGAACCTGGGTGTACGAATGGCAAAATGTCATTTTTTCGGATGAATCCAGGTTGTGCTTATAGCATCATGATGGTCGCATCCGTGTTTGGCGACATCGCAGTGAACGCACATTGCAAGCGTGTATTCATATCACCCGGCGTGATGGTACGGGGTGCCATTGATTATACGTCTCGGTCACCTCTTGTTTGCATTGACGGCACTTTGAACAGTGGACGTTACATTTCAGATATGTTACGACCCGTGGGTCTACCCTTCATTCGATCCCTGCGAAACCCTACATTTCAGCAGGATAATGCACGACCGCATGTTGCAGGTCCTGTACGGGCCTTTCTGGATACAGAAAATGTTCGACTGCTGTCCTGGCCAGCACATTCTCACCAATTGAAAACGTCTGGTCAATGGTGGCCGAGCAACTGGCTCATCACAATACGGCAGTCACTACTCTTGATGAACTGTGGTATCGTGTTGAAGCTGCATGGACAGCTGTACCCGTACACGCCATCCAAGCTCTGTTTGACTCAATGCCCAGGCGTATGAAGGCCGTTATTACGGACAGAGGTGGTTGTTCTAGGTACTGATTTCTCAAGATCTATGCACCCAAATTGCGTGAAAATGTAATCACATGTCAGTTCTAGTACAATATATTTGTCCAATGAATACTCGTTTATCATTTGCATTTCTTCTTGGTGTAGCAATTTTGATGGCCAGTAGTGTAGCACTTAGAGGCCAAATAAATCGAACAGAGAGAAAGTCTGATGCGTCCAGCTGTGTGAGAGAAACAAGGCAGCGGCCGGCTGACGATGAGTGACGCAGTGGACGCCCCTGGCTCGCCCCACGGCCGCAGTGCCAACTATTTTAAACGGAGGCGACGTCGCGTGTAAATCAGGACGGTGGCTGACGGCCGTCAAAGCGGGCCAGCGTGCAGCTATGCCACTGCCGCTGCCTCTCTACTGTGCGTGCACCGCAGTGGCGGACGGTGACAGGCGAACAGCCTCTCAAAGTACTACGCGTTTAGGCTGGAGCACTTCGTCCAGACTCTCTCCATCCAGTACGAACAGAACTCATAAGGTTTTAAATGTTGTTTCCGTGGTCGTCTTTGGTCCAAAGATTGGTTTGATACAGCTCTACGTACTATAGTCTGATTAAAATTACTTATAGTTGAGACAGGGCCGGCGCAAGGCACGTGCGAAACGTGCGGTCGCACGGGGAAGCACTTTCCGAGGGACGGAAAATTTACAGCCCCCCCCCTTTTTTTTAGGACAAACTCAACATTCACGCCGAAGAGGGGATTCGAAACCAAACCACGGTGGGAGCGGCTTCGGGAACTTATGGCATGGCGCCTCGACTTCCTGCCGGGCGCCCATGTTGAACAAGGGGAGGGAGGAGGAGTAATTTCTTCCTCGCCACTGTGGCAGCACCGTCGTGTTTACGCCGGAGGAAAAGAGAGGGGAAAGCAGTACACGCCAGTATTATTATGAGTGTAGTGCTGCCAGCCTGTTACGCGCCGTGCGTTTACTCACAACAAATTTTGCAAAAGACGAAAACTAATTTGGAAATTCGAATGCAATGTTCGATACAGCAGTTACATGTTAAGCCTGAAGCAGTTCTGCTAAGCCCTTCAATGGCAGTTTCCCGCATTATGCAAAAAAATGGTTGAACATTACTGTACTCAAAGATGTCAAAGACCTGCAAATATTTCGAATGGGTAAATACGTTGCTAGTAATTACAAGGGATAAAGACATTGCTAATAAGCCTGGCAGAAATTGCGTTTTGACGTATTTTTGAAAATTTTTACCATCGGTTTCTGAGTAATAGTCGGATGTTTCGGTTTTTGAGCCATGGGACACCTGTCTCCGCCTGCATGGACAATAATTAAACTCTGACAGACACTTTTTTTTGCCAGTACTACTCGCACACTAGAAGTAAGCACATATTACAAGCTTTGAGACTGGATCTGAAAAGTAAAAACAAAAATTGTGATTGTCTGCTGACATTTCCTACAGATTTGTTTGAATAAAATTCCATACACGTTTTGTAAAAAAAAATAAAAATTAAACGGAGGGGGAGGGGGGAGGGAATTTAGCAGCTCGCACCGGGCGCCACTTGGGCTTGCGCAGGCCCTGAGTTGACGCGTCACGTTGGTTTCCTCCAATCAGAGCGCTCCACGTCACGCCCGAACCGTTCTCCGTTTCCATGAGTCAGGTCACTTCCCACTCCTTCTCTCGCATTCTTGCTTGATGCGTTTGATTCACAAATCATAGCGCTACCACGTTTACTTCGTATTTCATCTCACACGAATGCACACCACAAACAGTGCACACACATAATGACACTAATGAAATATACACGTCTCGTACTGAGCGCTAACTGAACAATACTAGATACTTCCGCACAAGACGTCATTCAGCGTCACATATCGATGGTAGGTAAAGAAAACCTAACTCCAGCTTTCTGTAAAAATCCTTATTGCCAGAGACTTGAAAGTGCACGAGTTTCTCTAATCTGTCAACAACTATGTTCCTACTATTCACACAACTTTTCAGTATCACTTTACATACACACATCAAAAAAGTTTTGCAACACCTCGGTTCCGAGTGTTCCGGAACCCGTACAGAAAACTGGAACAGAGATCAATATAAACATCATTTTCGCCCTTTTTATTGCTCATGAAAACCACACATTGCACGTGGTACCCACCATACAGCGAAACCTTCAGAGGTGGTCGTCCAAACTGCTGCACACACCGGTCCCTCTAAAACCCAGTAGCACGTCCTCTTGTACTGATGCATGTCTGTATTCGTCGTGGATACTATCTATAAGTTCATTAAGGCACTGCCGGTCCACATTGTCCAACTCCTCCACACGGATTCGGCGTAGAGCCCTCAGAGTAGTTGGTGGGTCACGTCGTCCATCAAAGCCCTTTTCAAAACTATCCCATGCATTTTCAATAGGGTTCACGTCTGGAGAACATGCCGGCCACTCTAGTCGAGCGATGTCGTTCTCCTGAAGGAAGTCATTCATAAGATGTGCACGATGGGGGCGCGAATTGTCGTCCATGAACACGAATTCCTCGCCAATATGCTGCCGATAAGGTTGCACTATCGGTCGGAGGATGGCATTCACGTATCGTACAGCCATTACGGCGCCTTCCATGACCACCAGCGGCGTACTTCGGCCCCACATAATTCCACCCAAAACCAGTTGGGAAGCTCCACCTTGCTGCACTCGCTGGACAGTGTGTCTAAGGCGTTCAACCTGACTGAGTTGCCTCCAAGCAAGTCTCCGACGATTGTCTGGTTTAAGGCATATGCGAAAGTCATCGGTGAAGAGAACGTGATGCCAATGCTGAGCGATCCATTCAGCATGTTGTTGGGCCCATTTGTACTGCGCTGCATGGTGTCTTGGTTGCAAAGATTTTCCTCGCCACGGACGTCGGGAGTGAAGTTATGCATTATGCAGCCTACTGCGCACAGTTTCGTCGTAACACGACGTCCTGTGGTTGCACGAGAAGCATTGTTAAACATGATGGCGTTGCTGTGATTGTTCCTGCGAGCCATAATCCGTAGGTAGCGGTCATCCATTGCAATAGTAGCCCTTGGGCGGCCTGAGCGAGGCATGTCATCGACAGTTGCTGCCTCTATCTCCTCCATGTCCGAAGAACATCGCTTAGGTTCACTCCGAGACGCCTGGACACTTCCCTTGTTGAGAGCCCTTCCTGGCACAAAGTAACAATGCGGACGCGATCGAACCGCGGTACTGACCGTCTAGGCATGGTTGAACTACAGACAACACGAGCCGTGTACCTCCTTCCTGGTGGAATGACTGGAACTGATCGGCTGTCGGTCCCTCTCGGGCTAACAGGCTCTGCTCATGCATGGTTGTTTACATCTTCGTGTGGGTTTAGTGACATCTCTGAACAGTCAAAGGGACTGTGTCTGTGATACAACAGCCACAGTCTACGTCTATCTTCAGGAGTTCTGGGAACTGGGGCGATGCAAAACTTTTTTGACGTGTGTATTTTTTAAGAAGCCGTTTTTGCTTCTCCCGTATAATTTAATAAAATGGAGTTACGAGGTTTTCATTGCGTACCATGGATATGCGCAACTATCATAAACACATAGTCCGCCCTCGGCAGCTGAATGGTCAGCGCGACAGAATGTCAATCCTAAGGGGCCCAGGTTCGATTCCCGGCTTGTCTGAGATTTCCTCCGCTCAGGGACTGGGTGTTGTGTTGTCCTAATCATCATCATTTCATACCCATCTACGCGCAAGTCGCCGAAGTGGCGTCAAATCGAAAGACTTGCACCAGGAGAACGGTCTACCCGAAAGGGAGGCCCTAATCACACGACATTTACATTTATGATCACATAGAGAGGCTTACATTAGATATGCTGCACTTCGGTACTGGGTGTTCACAGTGAAAAATATAACAACTTGACTCAGTGTTATACTTTAGCGCAATGGTTAGAGTATTAACTAACATGCCTTGTCGAAAGTCTCTGCGAAGCTTGTCAAATGTCGTGAATTTTTTTTATTTCTAAATCTGATGAAAAGAGTTTATCAGTTTTTTCATTTAATTGGTTACCACGAGGAATTTAGCTAACATGTCGAATCTTTCTTTAGACTTGGTTGGAGGTCTATCTGTCACCAATCTGGAGAAAATTTATCTGATGTTGCACACTCAATTGCTATCGCGCCGCGCCAGTGATGAAGCTAGAGTGACAGATTAGGGCGATCTTTGTCGCTGAAACTAGTTTTGTTTTGCACGAAGGTGGATCCACAATCCCACATTGGAGTTTAAACTGGCAATTCGTTGAAGCGTCAGGATGTGTCTCGTCCTCCAGTATCTTCTCTTAGTCACAATTTGTGCCATAAATTTCGTTTTTCCTCATTTTGGTTCAGTACCACCTCATTAGCTATTCGGTCTATCCATCTAATCTTCAGCATTCCTCCCCATCAACAAATTTCGAAAGCTCTTATCCCCTTCCCAGAATCGCCTGTCTTTCATTCAAGGCTGTACAAATATCTATACACCTTGACGGCCTTTCGAGATATACCTTCAGTATGGACGCACCCTACGTCGGATCTCTTACAAGACTCATACGAATTGCTATGAACAATGAGGACGGATGGCAAGAGGGGGAGGGGGGTGGTACGGAAGAAGTGTGCGACAAACTGAGATTTTGGGCAGCCTGTGGAGCTTGTGCAAAAACCGGGAAACCCCACCACATCTCACCAGGGGAGGAGGGAGATGTCCAGATTTTAAAGAAAATCCCTCACATAATTTATGGGCGTCTCCTTATGCTCTTCGTTAGGGTTCAAGCTATCTCCACACGAAATTTCATCTAAATCGGTCAAGCCTTCTAGTCATGAAAACGTAGCGGAGAAAGTTACTTTCGCATTTATATTACTGATATGGAGGTTTGGGTTAAACATGTTGAGGGCTGTACAAGCACTGTATTCATTCCGTTGAATCGCAATATCTAGAACATACCAACAAACAAAAGTATTTTCGCAAATATAGTAAATTTCAAAAGGATAAGAGTAAATAGCTGCTTCAATGAATGAAAATTTTTCCCTAATTTTCGTGATATTGTTCAAAATAATAAATATCTTATGCCTTACTTTGTAAAGTAACCTACGTTCTTCCTCAGGGTCCAAGCTATCTCTACAGCAAATTTCATCGAAAGACGTTCAGCGGTTTAATCGTGCAAACGTAACGAAGCCACATCCGCATTTATATTAATTTGCATAACTATACGTCGTACGATGACAACCAAAACCGGTTATGGAGACGCACAGACTCTGAACATGGCCATTGTATGAATGAAACCGGCTATTATTGTTACAGAACTAAGAGACCGTACCAACACAGCGGGAAAAACAATCACATAACAAAGAAGGAGTCGTGTGACATGAAGGAAAGTTTGTAGGCGTGTTTCTACATCTGGTATGGGTCATCTATTCAATTTTCCCGCCAGTGAAATAAGAGTGACGCTAGTAGCACCAATATGAGGATACGAATCAGATGTGATTTAAATACACGCTGAGGGTTCGTTACTTACCTTTGAGGTGCGACGTGGTTAGTTGAAGAATCACTTTAAGGCGACATAGATGTCATCATCAACACTCCACTGAATGAGATTTTTCACTCTGCAGCGGAGTGTGCGCTGATTTGAAACTTCCTGGCAAATTAAAACTGCCGGCCGGAGTGGCCGTGCGGTTCTAGGCGCTGCAGTCTGGAGCCGAGCGACCGCTACGGTCGCAGGTTCGAATCCTGTCTCGGGCATGGATGTGTGTGATGTCCTTAGGTTAGTTAGGTTTAATTTGTTCTAAGTTCTAGGCGACTGATCATCTCAGAAGTTAAGTCGCATAGTGCTCAGAGCCATTTGAACCAAATTAAAACTGTGTGCCGGATAGACACTCGAACTTGGGACCTTTGCCTTTTCTTCCAGCAGTGCTAGTTCTGCTAAGTATGCAGAAGAGCTTCTGTGAAGTTTGGAAGGTAGTAGACGAGGTACTGGCACAATTGAAGCTGTGGGGACGGGTCGTGAGTCGTGCTTGAGTAGCTCAGATGGTAGAGCACTTGCAACACCCCACTGAGTATGGTCGTGTTCCATTAACAGGGCTACTAGAAGCTCGATGTTCCTTCTGTGATATTACAGAAAAACTTGTCAGGAATGCAGCCACAATACATGACTCCTGGAAGTGATTGTCTCGAGAATGTACCGTCGCAAGAAGACTGGACTCCAGTCGGCCACGTGGCACTATCGAGATGCAAGACCATCGTGATCGAGGTATGGCTGTGGCGTATCGTACTGCATTGCAGCAGCAATCTGAGCAGCAGTTGGCACCAAAGTGACACAACGAACTGTTGCAAATCTGTTACGTCAAGGTGAGCTCCGAGCCAGAAGTCCTGTAGTGTGCATTCGACTGACCCCAAACGACCTCCAATTGCGACTTCAGTGGTGTTGAGCGTGAGGTCATTGCAGAGCAGGGTGGAGGTCTGGTTCTCCCTCGGTGTCAGTGATGACCCTGACTTGGTTAGGAGGAGTCTAGCCTGCCTGTATTCTAGGTACACTGGACCTACACCTGGAGTTATTATCTGGGGTGCGATTTCGTATGATAGCAGGAGCACTCTCGTGAATATCCTGAGCGCCTTGACTACAAATTTATACGCCAGTTTGCTGGTTCGGGCTGTCGTTCATGAACATACCAGGAGGTGTTTTCCAGCAGGATAACACTCGCCCACATACCACTGTTATAACCCAACGTGCTGCCTTGGCCAGCTCGATCACGAGATCTGTCTCCAGTCGATCACATATGGGACATTATGAGACGATATCTCCAGCGTCATACATAAACAGCATTGACCGACCAAGTGCAAAAAAGCATGGAACACCATACCACAAAGCGACATCCGGCGCCTGTAAAACACAGTGTATGCACGTGTGCATGACTGGCGGTTACACGTACCATTATTTCGCATTTGCAATGTCCCTTACATTAACCTGTGCTTTTGCAATGATAATCACTTAATATGTACCCAGACAATTTTATTCCGGAAATTTTATTACTCTACACTAATTATTTTTTGGTGGTGCAATTTTTTCTTCCGTCGCTCTAAACTGAAGAAGTGTAAATAGTTCCTTACTAGGGCCAGCAATATCTCTTCTGTTTCGTCACAGTAATCGCTGACGTCCTCACAAGGGAACCTCCCCGTCGCACCCCGCTCAGATTTAGCTATAAGTTGGCACAATGGTTAGGCCTTGAAAAACTGAAAACAAGAAGAAGTTGCATGGAACTATGAAAAAAATAAGCAAAATATACAAACTGAGTAGTTCAAGCGCAAGATATGCAACATCAAGGAGAATGTGAGCTCAGGAGCGCCGTGGTCCCGTGGTTAGCGTGAGCAGCTCCGGAACGAGACGTCCTTGGTTCAAGTTTTATCTCGAGTGAAAAGCTAAATTTTTTATTTTCAGACAATTTTAGTGTGGGAGTAGACGTGATTACCATTCCTCCAGGTTGTACACCTCTTGTGCAACCGTTAGATGTGTTTGGTTTTCGGCAAGTGAAATACATTGTGAAAAGATTCTATGATTTTGCGAAACTGTACAGGTACACAGAGCAGTATTGTTTACGTGATGGTGTGTCAATTATAAAAGTTAAGGCACTCACACATAATCAACTTCTCTCTCCAAAATTCCAGGACATGTTCAGATTTGCTTGGAAATATTCAGGGTTTGACGATCTACACACGGAAAAATTTGAAAACGTTCAAAACATATGTTTTGACAGAGCACAGGGAAAGCTGCGACTGTGAAACTGTTGCATTCATTTGTTGCAGTTTATGTGATAAACTCTTATGTTTTCATCACTTTTTTTGGAGTGATTATCACATCCACAAAAAAAAACCACCTAAATCGGGCAAGATAGAAGAATCTTTTTACCCATTCGCCAAGTGTACAAGTTAGGTGGGTCGACATCATATTCCTGTCATGTGACGCACATGCCGTCACCAGTGTCGTATAGAATATATCGGATGTGTTTTCCTGTGGAGGAATCGGTTGACCTATGACCTTGCGATCAAATGTTTTCGGTTCCCATTTGGGAGGCACGTCCTTTCTTCTACTAATCGCATGGTTTTGCGGTGCCGTCGCAAAACACAGACACTAAACTTATTACAGTGAACAGAGACGTCAATGAACGACCGGAGAGATCATAACTTGGCGAAAATAAAGAAATAAACTTTTCAGTCGAGGGAAAACTTGAACCAAGGACCTCTCGTTCCGCAGTTCATCACGCTAACGACGGGTCCACGGCGCTCCTGCGCTCACACTCTCCTTGATGGTTCATATCTTTCTCATGGACTATTCAGTTTGTATATTTTGCTTAAGTTTTTATTTTATTTTATTTTTTTTTTTTTTTAGTTTCACACTACTTCTTCCTGTTTTCTTGATTGATCTGTGTTCAGTTTTTCAAGGCCTATCCACTCTGCCAACTTATAACTAAATCTGAGGGGGTGCGATGGGGAGGTTCCTTTGTCAGGAGTGAGGCTGTTATCGTGTGCTCGGTGTCCTAGGAGCAGGTGACTGCCGCGCTCTCTGCTCCGCTGCGTGTGTGTGGTTCTGTGTCGGAATGCGGCGCCGAGAGATAGCGAAAGGAATGTTGCAGACCAGCCGCCACCCACTGAGTGCCAAAGCACACACACACACACACACACACACACACACACACACACACACACACGCTCGGCAGGGTGCTCGCCACGTGCTTCTTTTTTTTGCGTCGACAGATACCAGCAGGAATCCCCGCGGAGTTCTGGAGAACGTCGCTCCACTGCTACGGCCGACTGGGAATCGGCAGAATCTCACACGTGCTGTTTTTCACTGGCGCGCAGAGTTCCTGCTCGCACGACTTGGGTGGGAGAACTGGTCGATGATGTTTTCATTCTAGAGAATCCATCGGAGCGAATTACCTCTCTGCAGTGCACTGTAGAGGACGCGCGAGAACTCCACCGACAAACTGTCACAGGTGGTAGAAGAGACCAAAACACGACAAAAACGACCACTAAACATTTTTTCTAAACTACATTTTAACAGCTATGAGCACTTGTTTATCTTCGATTCTGTGAAACAAACGTCTTTTACTGAAAGCTCTTTGCTTTCCATATTTTCGGAGGAGGTAGCATCGACCGAACCGAGAAAAAGAGCACAAGAAATGTGTTTAACAGTAGCGAAGATGAACAAGTGCACAAAGCTCTTAAGGTGTGCCTCTTGGAGCTCATTCTAAGGAAACACATTTCTTGTTTTGGTCCATGCTTCCACCTCTGAAAATTTGTCGCTTGAGTTCTGCTTCACCCTCTATATCGGCTGAAGCAATATACTGTAGTTTCAGTGCCATTGATAAATTAAGCACTGCTAACAGGGGCTCGGTACTTCAATGGTATTGTAGTGTTTATAAACAGAACCCCTAAAATAGTGCTGAACCACCATTTAGAAATAACCAAAACCTGTTCACCATTCTAGCCTAAAAGACTCCTTGGTGTTAGTTATAGTTGCACCATTTTAATGCCTAGTTAGCATATGTCTGTAAATATTTACAGAATTTATACACGACAAGCCCCTGAACAGTACGACATGTAACGTTCCCTGGCAGCACACACAATATTAATAAAATGAAATGACATTTAATTGTACTATGTACGCCGCTATGAAGCAATTCGAATGTACTGTAATTGTTTAACAAAAAATCTTATTTAATTATGTGTAAAGGACGTTGGTTGTTATTGTAACATTTTCTGTAATAATATTCTCGATGTATTTACGATTGTAATATTTCTATACTCATAATGTAATTACGAAATATGTTAATATCTGCGATGAAAAAATGTAAAATATAGCCACAGATGAAAATAATTTTGTAAGATTACGAAGAGATATTCAAAATCAGCAGTAGTATAAAAAGCGCTACATAATGTGTATTCTTGGTCGTCTTCCTCTAGAGCTGAGAGAGAGAGGAACCTGTGACGCAGCATTATATGAATGTGTAGACTTCGTTTGTCTGTATCTATCTTTAGCCGCCATTAGAGGAGAAATTATCAAGGTGTGTAATTTTGATTATTGTTATGGTGTAAATACATTATAATTTATCAAACTTGTGTATTAGTAATGTAAATTAGCTTGCCCATTTAAAAAATTGTTCCGCTATAAAATTAACCAAACCCGTAAATCGGGAGCAGGTAAAATTAGCAGTGAATTACGAAATATTTTTCTTTTACAGCGATCCTGAGGCTGACTGAATTTATTACTGGTTTTACATTTGTGCATTCATAAGCGGATAATTAACGTTGAAGTTGTTAATCTGTTGGTTCTTTCCATTTCTAAAGCAAATAATTTAAACGTATAGTGAAGTGTGTTTTGTCAATGATAATTAAACGTTCAGGTCGGCTTGGCAATATTTAACCATTTTATGCTAACAGAGACAGTCTTGTTTTCCATAGCTAACGCCGAGAAGAATTCAGTAAATATTTAAAAACCCACTGCATCTAGAAAATGTGTGCAAAGGCCGAAATAAGTAAAAAAACTTTAGTTTAAATAAGTTTCAAATAAATGTTATTAATCAGTTAGTTTGAATTTATCAGCATGAGAGGGTTGCTAAAGTTCACCTAATTTTAAATGTGCTTAATTCTGTCTAAATGAATTTTTATTACCACACGCAAATAAGGGGTTCTACAACAGAGTTCGTACTGAAAGAGTAAATAACATAACATTTTCATTTTTTCATCCATTCATTCATTGTTACATAATAAATATTCTTAATTTTTTTTCACCAAAGACACTGACAATATTTACGCCTTATTGACCAGTGGGCAATTACAAAATACTATTAGCTGAAACATACAGCTCAAGATTAAAAAAATCTAGACGAACGTTAAAAACAACATATTCACATCAGACACGACACCTTATCACGGGTGGAAAACTGCACAAAATTGAATTAAAACCTAACCAATACTGAGACCATTGCCACATGCTGGCACGTACCTTTGCCGAGATCGTACTAAGATTTGTAACTGGACATGCGAGTCATGCGAGAGTGGCAGAATTATTGTTTAAGTGCGTCAGTGTTTTCTTTTCGTCCGTGAAGAAGGATGAATATTTGATAGGTAAACAGAAATACACATTCCTCATACAAGGCTGTTCCTCGTCTCGTGGTAGTTATATGTTATTTAATAATGAACGTACTTTGACAAGATGCCGGCCGTGGTGGCTGAGCGGTTCTAGCCGACTCAGTCCGGAACCGTGCGACTGCTACGTTCGCAGGTTCGAATCCTGCCTCGGGCATGGATGTATGTGATGTCCTTAGGTTACTTAGGTTTAAGTAGTTCTAACTTCTAGGGGATTGATGACCTTAGATGTTAAGTCCCATAGCGCTCAGAGCCATTTGAACCATTTTTTGCCAAGATGTTTTCTGCATACAATATGATATCGTGTATGCTGGTTGATGAAATCAATGAGGTTGCGTCGCCTAAAAATGTTGTAACTACCTGACCTTTTCATAAGTCTACAGCTATGCTCTGTAATAATGAAGTGGCTTTTGTCTCTATACAAAGAGAACCAGCCCCGTAATCATACGAATACAATGGTATGCATAAGTTAATGACGACAATAACTTCCGCATTGTGTGTTATTGGCAAGTAAAATAGTTCGATGAATTTTCAACCGTACACAGAAAGTACTTATAGAGTATGGTACAGAAGGTAACAAAGAAACCCGTAGTGATACGAACAGAAATGACAATTTTATTTAAAGACAATAAATATTCTGCAGTCACCCCGAGTTATGATGGTCAGTTGAAAAAGGCGAGAAATGGTTCTTTATAGGGTCTGTAACCACCAGCGAGACAACAGTACATGATCTGCAACCTCCTTCCGTGATGGCCACAAAGCTGGTAAGGACTTTTTGTGGTAGGACGTCCTATTCCTTCAACATAGCGGTTGACAGTTGCTGGATGGTTGTTGCTAGATGTGGACGTACTGCAGAAAGTCTCTCCAACGCATCCCACGTGTTCGATGGGATTTAAGTCGGGATAACCATCAGGCGAATGCATTCGCCGAATATCCTCTCGTTCCATGACCTCCTCCCACTGCGCTGTTCGGGGCTGTCATCCATTGAAATGAAGTTAGGGCCGAATGAACCCCTGAAAAGAAGTATATGGGAAAGGAATAAGTGTTACAATAACGTTGACTGCTAAGTATATCGTCTTCAAAGATATAGAGGTTGGTACACACATGCAACCTCACCCCTCCTCACACCCTAATACCTGGACCACAAAAAGGATCACGCTCTACAGTGTTTCTGGGTGCACTATCTGTTCCCACCTCTCGTCGTATGAGGGTACACTGTGAAGCACTACTTAGTCTCATCCGAGCACGTGACACCACTCATCTTCGATCCAAACCCTATGCTCTTGTCTCCACCGCAAACGGTGTCGCCTGTGTTGCAGGTCTCAACGGAAGAAGACGTACTGGGCGTCGGACAAAGAGACCATCCAAATGCATCGCCGTGTCACTGTGGAACGTCAGATTGCTTACCTTGCAGTCGTGTTAAATGTGGTTGCAACAGCGCCAGCTTTTAGACTTTGTCGCACTCTTGACCGTGGTCAACCACTTTCTCTCCTCCGGGTAGCAGAGTCTGTAGGTCGGAATGTTCCTCATACACGCGAAACAATGGTGCGAGCAGTGCCAAACTCCTGGGCTACGCTCATTGCGCTTCATCCCTTTTCCCGATTATTCTTCCCAGTCTGGAGTATTTCAGATGTCTCTGGGACATGTTGTAGTGGCGAACACCACTGCGGTGGATCGCAACTCTCTGACAGACACACACTATATTTTCCCATTCCTTCAACTGCCTCGTGTTCCTGGGACAGCCCCATTTGGTGCTATTTTCGTGCTGATCACACGCCATATGACATCCGACTCGCTTTGCACGACTGGCAGACCTCTGTCAACATTCTCCAGCACTGTACACTCATCTCCGACGAGTCTGTACGTTTTTTGGTTCAAATGGCTCTGAGAACTATGGGACTTAACATCTATGGTCATCAGTCCCCTAGAGCTTAGAACTACTTAAACCTAACTAACCTAAGGACATCACACAACACCCAGCCATAACGAGGCAGAGAAAATCCCTGACCCCGCCGGGAATCGAACCCGGGAACCCGGGCGTGGGAAGCGAGAACGCTACGGCACGACCACGAGATGCGGGCTGTAAGTTTTTTCAGAGCACTGGACTCGGAGGAATCAATATGTATGGATATGAAATGGAACTGTCGCATAGGCTGAGTTGTCGTCATGCAGAGAGCAGGCTTCGATTCATTGGCGGAATACGGAGATAATGTAGCAAAAAAATTGGAAATTTGTGGTAAGGACTTATGGGACCAAACTGATAAGGTAATCTGTCCCTAAAGTTACGCACTACTTAAGTGAACTTAAACTAACTTACGCTAAGGACAACACACACACCCATGCCCGAGGAACTATTCGAACCTCCGACGCGTGAAGCCGCACGAAAAATGTAGCCAGTCAACAATGTATACTGTTATAAAACAAATGTTGGTCAAGTGCGTGGGACCGATATGAGTTAGGGCTAACAGCGGATATTGAACGTATAGAAAGAAGGGCAAAATGAATGGTGTAAGCGAACAGCCTTAGTGTGTGTTACCGTAAATACAAACCTGGCAATGTGAACTGACAACCTAAATGTGCTGATGATATCAAAGCCGTATCACTTACATAAAAGAGAAAAGAATCCTGTGTGTCTGAAAACGGATCTTATTCACAAGCAAATAAATAAGAAAACCATTAATTTCATGCTCAGAAGACTTGGTCAGTGCAAACTGTTTGAAAAAAAAACTACATAAAAAAGAACTGTACTGTCGACCTGTATAAGGATGTAACCTGAACCACACGAAAATTTCTGCGCTGACATATGTCCCTGGTAAAATAGAGAAACTGACAGAACCTACACTACGCAAAGGAAACGAAACAATCAAGCATTATGAATTTCACCTGCAAAATGGAATACTGGCAGAAACAGCATCACAACAAGACTCCGCAACAGCTAAAATAGTACCGCTAAAAACTAACTACAGTTGGTCCAGGCAATCTAGGTTCATAAGCTTGACACAGAATGCCAATTAAACTCTTGACTCAACTTTTACTATCTGCAATTTCAGTTAGGAAGGAACTTACACAAAAACAATTATGGACTCTAATATGAAAATACTTTTAATCTAGTAAAGTCCACTGTACAGTAAATTAACTCAGAAGATCAATTAATAGGATAATTATCAACAACTCGACTGTGACGTGGGTGAAAGTCTACAAAAAATTAATTAACTTTTTACGTCATCAAATAAGACCTTCTTTTTCATTTCAAAACCTTTTGTATGTCCGTAAGCTATTCAACCATTGTTCTGACCCATCGCTCCTCCTCATAATAAAATCTGCAACTCACATACTTCAAAAAATTGGTCCACGCATTACACGGTACACGCAACCAACCCCCGCTGCTGTACATTGCAGCTTTCCACTGCTGATTATCAAAGATTCTAAGACTCCAGAGTGCTGCATCCGCAGACACAGATACCGTTGCCTAAAAACTGTTCCTCTGACCACAATTATTCAAATGCATCGTTTTCCTATACAAATATTAACACATCCAGTAACATCACCAAATGAATTGGACTTTCACAATGGTCACAGGTGTGTCTGACTCAGGGGAGAGTATCATGGAAATGATGACAAAAATGATGCGACACACTCTTGAAGATAGACCTCACTTCTCCCTGAAGATCCTGGTTGGAAAGTTGTAAGAATCATTTGAGTATGGAAATTGATTGTCTCACAATTTTAGTTACGGCCTTTGGCTGTTTTCAAGTCTTACAGCAAAAGATTTTACTTCACCACATGTCAGACTTTAAAATCATACTGTATGTATATATATCATTTTCACCGCAGAACAGAGCTTCGCACTTATCTGACGCTATTGTATTTCTACAGTAAAAAGGCTTGTTTTTGACGATGTCTTGTGTACAGGTCGGAGGATTTGAAGTCTGATGTGCTGAAGCAAAGTCTTTTACAATAGCCCTTGAAAATGGCCCAAAGGCCATTGCAATTATTATTAAATAATTTCTACAATCAACGATGAATATGATGTCCTTCAAAAACATTCTACTTGACTGTGAACCCCTGCCATGAGAAATTAGTCAGTTTTAAGAATTAGTAATAAATGAAGAATCTACAGACATTTTCAACCCTTCACTTATCGCTCTTGTATAGCACAAAAACGACGTTAGAGTAATTCCAGCGCAGAAGAAGCCTTTAAGCAGTCATCTTCCTCACGCTCCGTACACTAATGGAAAGGGAAGAAACCCTCGCATGAGGTGCAGACGTATCATTTAAATCGAAATGTGAAGAATGTGACGAAGAAAATGAGCGAGACAGAGCAGTGATAATGCCACATACTGGAATTCAGGAGGAGTCGGTTCACTGTTTCTCCTACATAAATGGTTAGTTTGAAAAATCCGCAGCTGGTTTCCTTCCTCGTACTTGCCCAAATCTAAATATTTATTCGCCAGCGGCATGTTAATTCGTAATCCACCATACTGGGAAAACGAAAGAAACAAAGAGAAGCTCAATGTAGAACTAAAAAGCGTAGTTTCAGATGCCAATTTCTACTTTGAAATTTAGAACACACATGAAAGCACATGTAACGTTAAAACAGAGTATGGTGGTAAAACAACCCAGATAGCATCGTGTGAAGTTCGTGCTCGCGTGCTTTCGTCTTCTAAGGTGCTATCACTACCGAGAGAGCATCAAGGGCTGTCAAATGCACAGAGGTGAGCACCAACACTTGAATGTGGATGACGACAAACAAAGATGTATTCCTCGCCTAAACGTCTACGAAGAACTTTGGAAGTAAAATTTATCTCAACACAATCTAGGGTGGAGGACACACCGTTGGGTGGCTTGCGGAGTATAAATGTGGATGTAGATGTAGATGTAGACTGCAGGTGGCCATGTCTCTCTCAAAGGCAATTCTGACACGCTCTTAAGGACTTGTAACTGATCTCTCTTCGCGCAGAAGTATTTTACGAGACGCTGCTCGCATACTGTCGTCTTCTGAGGTGCTATCCCTGCGAGATGGGCTATCAAAGCTTCAAAGGCCATCTAGTGCGTAGAGGTGAGCAACCACGTCAATGCGGATGACTCCAAAGGTGTATGCCTCGCCTAAACGCATCCATTAAGGAAAACTGGCGATGCGTGATAACATGTTCCGGCTTTCCGAACAACACTTATTGAATCGGGGCTTTCCAATTTCAGGAGACACAAATTTCAGGAGACACAAATTTCAGGAGACACAAATACATTTAATGAGGTCTTCTGTTTCGGACTCTTTTTTTCTATGGCTTTTCTTAACTTCCACTAGTGCCAGGTATCTCTCGAACAAATTCCCCTGCACTTTATTCAAAACATAAAAAAATTATTTTAAGAATAGGAGCTCTAGATGTGTAAAGTAATTTTTTTAATATGATCTACGCCTTCGCACCCAAGGACATTCAAAAGTGATCAAGATTTAACCAGCACAACAGGCAGATTTGAAGGACCTGGGTTCAGTTCCCCGTAGCACCAGGAATTTTCTTTGAACTCGAACTTGGTAATGAGCCTCATGACGCCAACTGAGCAGGTACTTGAATCATAATCAGCGGCTGCAAGGTCTGCAAATCTGTCAAAAGCCGAAAGAGCGTTATGCTGACACTGACACTATGCTCTTCCGTACCGAACCTGTGTGACGTCACCTCCAGAGGAAGACACGGCGGCATCTCTTACACCTCAGGGTCTGAAGATACAGTACGAAATGTAAAATAGGTACACATTTGAAACAAGATTCCCGTCATGTTGCATAGTGTATGCCCCCGTAAGGATGACATATAGGCTGAAATCGGTTGTCACACAAAAAAATCTACAACTGGAGTGGTTAATTATTCAAAGTACTAAAATTAGTTAGCCACGTTCTGCCTCCAAGACGAATATCGCACTGGACAAAGCAATAATCATCAATATTTATTTTCTCCTTCTTCCCTAGAACTCAATATTTGCTTATTTCCCTAATATTTACAATCATCCCCTGTCATGCGCAGTATAAAATATTTTCGGAACGCATTGCAGACCTATTTGATTGTTTATGCTTCCTACGTCGTATAAATACGATACTGAAGTGATATTGGAACACACAGATATTTCATAGAGTAAATTGGGGTTCCGCTGGTTATTTAAACTTTGTCAAAATATATGTCACTCCGTGAGCGTGGGTCGGACACGGCTCACAGGACTCTAAATACGTCAGCGTCCTGCAGCGTCGGATTTCTCCGTGTGAGCCACGCGGAGGCACACATAGCTATTTATTTATAAGACTAGGTCGGGGATAGGAATATGAAATTCTTTACTGGTGAACTCTCTGAAGTAAGACGAGTTGTGGCACATTCTCAAACTCTAAACTGCACGGGACTGTGGGGGCGTAGGTTTCCAAGACCACTGTCAGTTTCAATAAAAAAAAATTGCAACTATGTCACTGAGTTGGAAATTTTCGTAAATATTTCACCACTGTCACAAGCTGTCTTAAGTAGGTAAGTGTATACAGAGTTTATCAGTTGTACCAACGTCTACATCTACATCTACATCTACATGGTTACTCTGCAATTCACACGTAAGTGCCTGGTACCGGGTTCATCGAACCATTTTCAAAAAAATGGTTCAAATGGCTCTGAGCACTATGGGACTTAACATCTGAGGTCATCAGTGCCCTAGAACTTAGAACTATTTAAACCTAACTAACCTAAGGACTTCACACACATCCATGCCCGAGGCAGGATTCGAACCTGCGACCGTAGTGGTCGCGCGGTTCCAGACTGAAGAGCCTATAACCGCGTGGCCACACAGGCCGGCGAACCATTTTCATATTACTTTTCTACCATTGCACTCTCGAATGGCGCGTGGGAAAAAGGAACACCTAAATCTTTCCGATCGAGCTCTGATTTCTCTTATTTTATTATGACGATCATTTCTCCCTACGTCGGTGGGTGTCAACAAAATATTTACGCATTCGGAAGACAAAGTTGGCGATCGAAATTTCGTAAATAGATCTCGCCGCAAAGAAAAACCGTCCTTGTTTCAGCGACTGCCATCCCAACTTGCATATCATATTAGTGACATTCTCACCCCTACTGCGCGATAAGACGAAACGGGCTGCCCTTCTTTGCCCTTTTTCGATGTCCTCCGTCAATCCTACCTGGTAAGGATCCCACACCGCGCAGCAATATTGCAGCAGAGGACGGACAAGTGTAATGTAGGCTCTCTCTTTAGTGGGTTTGTCGCGTCTTCTAAGTGTTCTGCCAGCAAAGCGCAGTCTCTGTTTCGCCTTCCCTACAATATTAACTATGTGGTCTTTCCAGTTTAAGTAGCTCGTAATTGTAATTCCTAGCTATTTAGTCGAATTGAGAGCCCTTAGATTTGTGCGATTTATCGTATACCCAAAATTTATCGGATTTCTTTTAGTACCCATGTGGAAGCCTTCACACTTTTCACACTGGACTCGCATTCGGGAGGACGACGGTTCAATCCCATTTCCGGCCATCCTGATTTAGGTTTTCCGTGATTTCCCTAAATCGTTTCAGGCAAATGCCGGGATGGTTCCTTTGAAAGGGCACGGCCGATTTCCTTCCCAATCCTTCCCTAACCCGAGCTTGCGCTCCGTCTCTAATGACCTCGTTGTCGACGGGACGTTAAACACTAACTATCACCACCACCACCTCACACTTTTCTTTGTTTAGTGCCAATTGCCATTTCTCGCAACATACAAAAATTCTCTCTAGATCATTTTGTAATTGGAATTGATTGTCTGATAGTTTTACTAGACGACAATTTACAGCGTAATCTGCAAACAATCTACATCATTTATGTAAATCAGGAACAACAAAGGGCCTATACAGTACCTTGCTGAACGCCAGATATGACCTGTTCTACTCGATGATTTACCGTCTATCACTACGAACTGTGACCTCTCTAATACGAAATCACGAATCCAGTCACACAACTGAGACGATACTCCATATGCACACAATATGATTACTAGTTGCATGTGAGGAACGGTATCAAAAACCTTCTGGAAATCTAGGAATATGGAATCGATCTGAGATCCCTTGTCGGCAGCACTCATTACTTCATGGGAATAAATAGCTAACTGTGTGGCACAAGGACGATGTTTTCTGAATCCGTGTTGGTTATGTATCAATAAGTCATTTTCTTCAAGGTAATTCAGAATGTTCGAGTACAGTATATGCTCCAAACTCCTACTGCAAATTGAGGTCAGTGATATGGGTCTGTAATTCAATGGATTACTCCTATTTCCTTTCGTTAATATTGGTGTGACCTGTGCTACTTTTCAGTCTTAAGGAACAGACCTTTCGTCAAGTGAGCGGTTATATATGATTGCTAAGAAAGGCGCTATTGTGTCTGCAAACTCTGAAAGGAATCTGATTGGTATACCATCTGGACCGGAAGACTTGTCTTTCTTAAGTGATTTGAGTTGTTTCGCAACACCTAAGATGTCTACTTTTGTGTCACTCATGCTCACAACTGTTTTGGTTTCGAATTCTGGAATATTTACTTCACCGTCTTTCATGGAGGAATTACGGAAAACTGTATTAAGTAACTTTGCTTTAGTGGCACCATCATCGGTAACATTTCCATTCCTATGGCGCAGTGTCTGTAGTGCTTTTGGGAAGTATCCGTTTAAGGTGTGCTGAAGATGTTCTCGGCAACTCCACAGCAGCAACAATGACGCTACGCGGGCAGGAAATTGAGTTTCCTGCCATGTTCCCGTCTTTTGTCCAGTGTTTGATGTAAATTCCCAGAGTAGACATTACCGAAACGACGAACCCTTTTCGTCGTTTTACAGTATTGAGCCTGCTCATGTTTACCTCTGGACTTCAACCCACCAATACTTATTCACATCATCTTATAAGTGAAATCAGATATCTCAGTTCTATTTTATGTCTGTAAACGAATACTGAACGCATAAACACGATGCTCTTGGTCATTGTTAAGTCTTGCGTGAGAATATTTTCTTTCAGGATAATACTCGGAAAAACTACAACGCTGCATTTGCTTGTTAATTTCTAATCCCTCCTAACACCCCGATACAACGCACATCAGATACAGGTATACATTTGCTCAAGAAACCAAGACGGGTCCACGAAAAACATATCGTGTGAAAAACAGCAGGCTCTATTCATACGCAGTGTACTGTAAATATTTGACGCAGATCAATAGTTCGTCTATCTGTATTTCCTTGAAGCGAAATTAGAAGGCTGATGATCTCACAAGACATAAACTATTTCTCAGATAGCAGCAGTCTCAGTAAGTATGCTGATAACGTTTTACAATTCGAAGTATCATAATTCCAGGACCGCGTGTGAATACTAAATGACACAGTATTTCTAGTTGATGTATCGGCTGGCAGGCAGATCTCTTTTAAATATAAAAAAAAAATGTATACAGAGGAGTATTGCTAAGAATACATTTAGTATTCGTATGTTTGCTTTTAAAGTCCTGTGTCATATATTTACATTCGTGGCGTGCGCTACACATTTTAAGTAATGACTAATGCAATATGGTGGCTTAAACCATTTTAACCCTCATCAATGAAGATGGTCCAAGAGCGAAACGGGTAGATATTTGGGTTTAAAATAAAAACAGCTGATTGTTCAAACTGAAACTTTCCCTTCGAATGTAAAGAATGACAGTGCTGGAAAAACTCTTACGTTATCAGATTTTCAAACAGCTGAGCAAAACTCAACGTACTCAGATAGTTTTCTCTTTACTTATTCTGATCATCACTAAACTGACACACAATACTTTTAGCGCAACACAATCTGACTTTCAATAATCCCTACCAAAGGATGGCCCTGACTAACAATAACCTACACCTTTCATGAACCACTTACCTCACAAAAATCTTCGTTACTCGAACTACTGCTATACAGCGAGCGCCAATACTGTTAGCTAAATAAAAGATTCCAACTACTGAAGGTACTAGCGACTGAGGCATAGTTAGCAAATGAAAGATGTTGATAGATAATAAACAATGTATTTGCCTTAATAACGTTCAAAAGTCATAATATATATATATATCTGTCAATTCATGACATGGCGCACACATATCCAGA
This sequence comes from Schistocerca gregaria, assembly GCF_023897955.1. Lineage (NCBI taxonomy): Eukaryota > Metazoa > Arthropoda > Insecta > Orthoptera > Acrididae > Schistocerca > Schistocerca gregaria. The sequence goes on along the minus strand of NC_064925.1, from coordinate 87,016,227 downwards.
TCGTCCGTTCTCAAAACTTTGGCATCTCTCTCACCACGTCCACCACTGCTGGCGGCTCACCTCCAATTGCGCAACGCTACGCGCTGTTCACATTCCAACTGCCCAACACTACAATAGCGAATATTACAACAATGCTAAGCCACAAATTGCACACAGCACAGTCAGTGATTTTCATACAGTGCGCTACGTGGCGTTACCAACATAAAAACCTTAACAGCCTACTTACAAAATATGCATTTTATGCATTACTTAACGGCTCTATGATTGTAAAGAGGCTACCACTTAAACAAACAAATTGTTCGTCCCCAGCGGAGCGTTCGTCCCACAAAGACAACATGAGAAAACCGGATGACCTGTGCCCTACGGCATAGTTTAGCGACACAGATCGTGTAGTATCACGGACGCCACAAATCAAAAGCGTTGCGGTTCGCCGCGGTCAGCGTGATCGACCGCTTCCGGTGCTGACGTCACAGCAATTTTTTTCCCTCGCCGACAGCGAGTGTTTGGCGGCGCCGGCCGGCTTTCAGCGGCGCCGCCCCCTGGCGAACCAGACGCTGCCGCCGCCGCCGCCGCCGCCGACTCCTTTAATAAGCAGAGTGCGCGCTATGATCAAAGGCTCCGTGCATCGCACTCCGGATGGCGCCAGTAGTAAATTTGCAAGGCGCTGCGGTACGTATCATTTGCGAATCTTAACAGTGTAGTGGAGAAAAAATCATCCTCGAATCAAGTCCGCAAGCCACAGTACACCGTGTGGTGGAGGTTACATGGTACCAGTATTAGTGGTCTTTTTGTGCTATTACTTTCCCGTATCGAATGAGTGGTAAATGATAGACTGTACGTCACGTGAGACTGTCACTATTTCGAAAATTTATCATTCAATTTACTGCTCAAAGGCTTTACCACAGCGACTACCTTCCAACTCAATGTTAAGTAATGTGTGGCGAGTCTGTCGTACGCCTTTAAAGAGATAATCAACTTCGATGAAGAATTAATTAAAACTATTCCTCCTACTGCTTCGGTTTCTCCAGATAAAAGCTAACTTAACTGAAGATGTGTCTCCTCGACATTAGCAGACTCGACGATCGAACCTCCAGCGAGTGTCTCAGCTCTATGACGTTATACAGTGAGAAGCAGGAGGAAGGCCACAAGTACGTACCAGAAATAAGAGGATCGCGTGTTGAAATATTTTTGTTTCCTCAATAGCCAGTTCAAAAATGGTTCAAATGGCTCTGAGCACTATGGGACTCAACTTCTGAGGTCATTAGTCCCCTAGAACTTAGAACTTGTTAAACCTAACTAACCTAAGGATATCACACACATCCATGCCCGAGGCAGGATTCGAACCTGCGACCGTAGTGGTCTCGCGGTTCGAGACTGCAGCGCCTAGAACCGCACGGCCACTTTGGACGGCAATAGCCAGTTCTAACAGGTCTAGATGTCATCTTCCCATCTTCAATAGAACAGCGCAAGGACAAAAAAATGGCTCTGAGTACTATGGGACTCAACATCTGAGGTCATTAGTCCCCTAGAACTTAGAGCTACTTAAACCTAACTAACCTAAGGACATCACACACACCCATGCCCGAGGCAGGATTCGAACCTGCGACCGTAGCAGCCCCGTGGTTCCGGACTGCAGCGCCAGAACCGCTCGCCCACCGCGGCCGGCAGCGCAAGGACGTTACTATGACAATCCGCTTAACTGTACAACAGTATACAGTGTGAGAAGTCCACATAATACTTAACTTCTGGAAATAAGGTATTACTCCACGTGAATCGTACAACTATAGTGCACGCGCCATATTGGCGTGTCAAATACAAAAAACAGTATAGTGATAAAGCCCTTAGGATCAACAGTGTGCCCAGGAGTGGTGGCGAGTTCGTCTGTGGAGCCGTTACAGTTAATACCCATCAGGAAAGAATGCTACGTGCGGGTGGAGATCTCTTCTGAACACCTCATTGCAAGGCATCCCAGATATGCTCAATAATGTACATGTCTGGGGAGTTTGGTGGCCAGCGGAAATAATTCGGAAGAGTGTTCCTGAAGCCACTCTGTAGCAATTCTGGAATTATGGGTGTCGCATTGTCCTGATTGAATTGCCCCTGCCCGTCGGAATCCACAGTGGACATGAATGCATCCATGTGATCAGATAGGATGTTTACGTACGTGTCAGCTGTTAAGAGTCGTATGTAGACGTATCAGGAATCCCATATCACTCCAACTACAAACGCCCCACACCATTACAGAGTCTGCACCAGCTTGAACTGTTCCCTGCTGTCATGGGGAGTCCGTAGATTTATGAGGTTATCTCCGTTCTTTCGCTCGATAAATTTGAGACGGGACTCGTCCAACCACGCAGCATATTTCCCCCCATCAACAATCCAATGTCGGAGATGAAGGGGCCAGGCGAGGCGTAAAGCTTTGTGTCGTCCTGCCATCAAGGGTACACGAGTGGCTCTTCGGCTCCGAAAGTCCATATCGACGATGTTTCGTTGAATGGTTTGGACGCTGAAACTTGTTGATGGCCCAGCATCGAAATCTGCAACAATTTGCTGAAGGACTGCACTTCTGTCACATTGATTGTTTCTCTTCGGTCGTCGTTGGTCCCGCTCTTGCAGGACATTTCTTCAGGCGCAGCAATGTCGGATACACTCGTGAAACGGTCGGACGGGAAAATCCGCACTTCATTGCTACTTCAGCGATGTTATGACCCACCGCTTATTTGTCAACTATAACACCACGTTCAAACTCCCTTAAATCTTGATAACCATTGTAATAGAAGTAATGTATCTAACAACTGTGCCAGACACTTGTTGCCTTATGTAGGCGTTACCGATCGCAGCGCCGTATTCTGCCTGTCTACATATTTCTGTTCTTGAATACACATGTCTGTACCATTGTCTTTGCCGCTTCAGTGTACTTTGCTGAAGGAAACAATACATATAAGCATAGTTCCTACTTTTACAGTATCTTAATCAAAACTCTACTGACGACAGTGTCATGCAAGCATTCTAAGTGTACCGTCAGCATCCCATGGTTAGGGAGATACTTGTGGTCTAGACTACCTTAGGATTAGAGCTCCAGAATTCTAGTGTTGTTGGAAAATTACATTGACAGTAAAAATGCAACATATAACACACTCCAAAAGTCTGAACTGCAAGTACGAAGTAATTGTGGGTGGCATACGACATGAGAAGGCTCTTATTGTGACATACAGCCTGCTCTCATTATGGTTGTACGACTCATGAATAGTAATATTATTTCCAGAAGGTATCTAATATATTGTGATTCGGTTATTACGTGGCTGTTTCGACTTGTATAATGATGTACAGTTGTGGAGAGTGTTAAGTAACATAATTCTCAAAGCCAGTCACAGAGGAAAAAAAAGTATTTTAACACACAGACTTGGCTACAAAAATTCTTATTTATCAGCAAATATCAGATTGCTGGATGCAAAATACCAGAAAGGCAGAAATGTACTGAATAATTGTACATTGACATTATAATCAAAGTGGAATGTCAAATAGGCAGCCGGCGGTTGTGGCCGAGCGGTTCTAGGCGCTTCAGTCCGTAACCGCGCGTCCGCTACGGTCGCAGGTTCGAGTCCTGCCTCGGGCATGGATATTTGTGCTGTCCTTAGGTTAGTTAGGTTTGCGTAGTTCTAAGTCTTGGGGACTGATGACCTCCAATGTTAAGTCCCATAGTGCTTAGAGCCATTTGAACCACTTTTGCGAAAGAGGCATTGCAGAATGGGTCGACACCAGTTCAAAATTTCCAGTCCTCCACGGAAATTAGAAGTTGGAAGGGCAAAAAATTATCGAACATGAATTAAATGTTTGTCCGGCCCCTAGAGAGGCCGAACTAGTAACCACCTTGAGAGCAGGATGAGAGATATTCTCGGTCATGAGATTCGAATATAATGTGCTACAAAGGCGACATCTCCTGCTCAATCTGCCACGGTGTGAAACGTGAAGTCAGCTCGCGTAGCAAACAGTGCGTGCCCGTTATTACAGCGATATCGGACGAACTAGACACATTCTCACAGTACGACCGGTTTCTTACCTGAGAGACCCTACACACAACTGACTCCAAAGTAATGGAGCCCATTACGTGTTAAGCAAGGATGGTGGCAACTTCTGCGCTAATTCCTTCTAGCGATTTGACAATCTGCTTGAGAGAGGGCGCTATCAAGAACCTGAACCAGAATCGGTCCCAAAGATTGGGCCTCCCTGCTTTTATTGCCTCAGTTGGGACACAGTAGACTGTCTACACCAGTAAAAATTAGTTCCTGAAGTCAACTTAATCGGGAAGGCTGCACTGACCACTACTACGGCTTTCTAGGTGGAATGACGAGGAAATCTCACTGGAACTTACTGTTGGCCACTCTACGGTGACGTCAGTCGAAACCCCAGTAAAGAGAAGGACTTTCTCTGCAACAGCTTATCTGCGAAGCCACTTATGTGACTCTTTTTTTTTTAATGAAACACATTATCTTCGTGCTTCGTGCAACAAGAAGTTCTGTGGATATTAAAATTACTTTGACCTCACCATCTGATTGTCCTGCATCTGGGCAGCAGATCGGTGGGTCCAGAAACCTAAAAGGTTGATATTTAATTGCAGATTTTACAATTAAGTTTTCCCACTTTTTAAATATTCATTCAATTTACCCACGACTGCAGTCATTAGGTTCGTAATTTTCCCTCGTGCGTGAATCTGTAATCAGGATGATTAGTAACTGAATTGTTGTGTACATTACCTTTATAAGGATTGGACGAAACAGTCTCTGAGACTTCTCCACGTCAGTGTGAAACATCCAGGAAATGCCTTAGGTTTACAAAAGGTCGAATTATTTCATTTTCGGAGGTGGTAGAAGTGTTCACTCAAGGAAACTGGCTCTAACGAGCAACTGAGGTAGCACCGTGGTAAGAAACTGGATTTGTATTCAGGGTGATAGCCGTTCAAATCCCAGTCTGGTCACCCAGCTCTAGGTGTTACGAAATATTTCTTAACCACTTTATGCCAATGACGTGAGTTATTCCCTTGGAAAAGACGTAACCCATTTCCTTTCTTAGCCTTCTCCTACACAATATGATACTCCGTCTCTAGCCACATCTTCACCAACGAGATGTTAAGCCCTAATATTCCTTCTCCGTTCTTCTTACCTAGCGAGGTGGTGCCGTCGTTAGAACTGGTTAGAATAATGGACTCTCATTTGGGACGACGATGGTTTGAATTTGCGTCCAACAATCCGTAATTTCTCTAAATAGCCCCAGGTAAACGCTGGGATGGCTCCATTGAAAGGGTACGTCCGAGTTTCTTTCCCATTCTTAAAAACAATCCGAGCTTATGATCCGTCTATGAAGATCTGGTGTCGAAGGGACCGTAAACCCTTATCTTCCTTCCATTCTTGTCCATAACAAAGTTGCTCATGCTTTGCTTGATTTGGTTGAAGTGTTGGAAAGTATAATCTGCAAATATTTTTGTAGCAACAGAATTCTATCACCATCTAAGCTAATGATATGTAACAAGTTACAGAGTGTGGAGAAGTTTCGTAGGCCTTTATTCCGTTCAGCACTCATCCTTGCAGTGACAGAGGGTGTTGGGACTGTCTCTTCATTGCAAGCCTTAACTTGGAAAACATTTTGGAATGAAATACTCCTAATGGTTTCTCATAGAGGGCGACTGTTTAGAGCAGCCTTGGTGGATAATATGCGGTAGTCTACAGAGGCAGAACTCAGCCACAGGTTCCAAATAGTTGACAGCAGACCAAAGAGTTGGAAGCAAGAATGTCTGGAGGAACGAAGCTCGGGGCGGTGGAAGTGAATAACTGCGGGCTCGGAAAACACCACACTCTGCTGATATGATCTGCTTCAAACGTATACGGGCACTTGGTAGATCAGCGATTTAGTTCTAAATTCACCCATTGTGCCAGAGAAGAGAGAAATGCTTCTAATGAATTGTCAGTAACAGTGATGTTCGTACTGCGTCACCTTACAGTGTTTTATCGGCATTCTCGAGTTCCTCATTCACCCTCTGACCCAAGTGATAACCTTCTCTGAATTCCCCCGCAGATTAGGCTCGTAACAGGAAATTTACATTCTGCTACTTGCAACGTCTGTTATACTACTCTTTAACGTGTTGCAATGTTTGTGACACGATATAGTTTAATCTCCTTCACTGCTCAGAATTAACAGTGAAATCTTGCCGAAACAGAACTGTAGTTCCTTAGCACTGTCTTTATTTATGGCGGTCTTCTCTGAAAATAACAATGAGCATCCAACTGCGAGATTTACGAGGGCAAGACAGCACATAAAGGCAGAAATGAGACGTGAGCTTCGTCTTCTGTGCTTTGAAAGGACTTAAACTGTATGCTGGAGCCGGACACGAAACAGACCTTTGCCTCACGTGCTGGGAGGGTGGGTGCCTGGACAGCTCAAACGGTAGAACTCTTGTCCACGAAAGGTAAAGATCCGAGATTCGATTTTCTGCCAGGAAGTTTCAGACCGGTGCACACGCCAATGCAGAGTGAAAATTTATTCTGTACTATGGTGTTTTACTGTCTTATTACAAAAAAATTTAAGAGAGAATACATTGCTTTAAAAGTGGACATGTCTCTGTCTGCGACGAAAAGCGTTCAAGAAGATTATCCTCTTCGAAAACGAACAGGAATAGCAAGACAACTGAGCGGTTTTATAATGAATTCCATACCAGTACTGACTACATTGCCCATGAATTGAACATTAACTACAGATCAGAATATTCAGTTGTGAAGCTTTCAGAGAGCTACTTTGCTTCGGGTAATGCCCGATCTCAGCTGTGAATACAATCCAGTGTGTTGAGAATCTTGGGTTTGCGTTACCGAAGAACCCACAGCAATTTCTGACGTACCAGATAGTGATTTTCGCCATTTTGGTTCGATGAAGGAGCAAAAGCGTAAATCCAGATTTTCGAAAGGTCAGTGATGCGGAGGTGGTGTGAGAGTAGACATGCAGTGTCGGAAAGCTTCTTCCAGTACGAAATTAGGAAGCTTGTCAGGAGATTTTCCAACTACAGAGAGGTTGAGTCAGATTATGCACAGAAATGAGGTTACTTATTTGGTATCTGACAGTGACTCGGATTCCCCAACAGCCCGAGTATAGATATGGAGGATACGTCAGCGATACGTGGGCTTCAGCCCACAGCTGCGGGGGTCCAACACTGCTGCAGGCATACGATATGGGCCCGTCCATTGACGTGAGGGTGTCTGTAAATATCGTGGCTCCGCACTTGCCCGGCAGTACTCCTAATCAATCACTGACAGCGAAGTGACAGATCTTGCCTGTGTTAACTTTCTTCGAATCAGATAGCTCCCTGTTCTGTTTGTGCACGCTTACGTCACTTACTATGCTCTGGACTTCGTTTCCGGCTAGCTTTCACTTCGTGAACTCCGTCATCATCGTACAGTTTATTTCACTGATCTGTGCCTCACCGCCGGTGTGACTGATCATCAGCTGTGTTCCATGTACGCCGAGAAAAACTTGCAATGGTGTTTTCTCAATAACGTGATCGCTGTGGGTGGCCTGAATACCATCAATGAAACCCAAGCGTCAATTCTGTATGCTACTAGAATCAGCCTTTTACTTTGTGTCATGGAGCAAACTGCACTTGGGCCTTCGATGTGGCTCTGAAAAGTCGAAATATTCACTAACAAGGATTAGGCACCTATTTATACTGTGATATAGTGCCCACTGTTAGGAAGACTTGACCGTCTCCATTTTCACAACTCTGACTTGCATTCTAGCGAGCAAAGGGGAGCTACAGTTTAACATGGAATGGAAACCATCAATACTCACGTCATAGTGAGGTGAAAACTAAGTCAAAGATAGTGTAAGCATTCCACCGTCTGACCAATATTTGATCTCAGGACCTTTCTGGTTTCCAGGCGCGCGCTTCACTAGCATATTCTACAGGGTAAGAAAAATAAAACTTACCTGGAAAATATTTTATGCACCCTACCGTAGGCAACCCAGCTTACAGCATCCGCATCTGCGACAGATAATGCAAGTTGAGGTGCCCGTCTTAAGATGCATAAATTGTTTTCCGGGCCTCTTTTATATCGCCTCACAAACATCGTGTGGTATGTCTGACGCATTTCCCTGTGGATGATATATCGTCAAGGAATGGCGTTATGGCACAGTTACCGTTTCGTAGAGTATGCAATCCTTCACTACATGAAGTAGCATCAGAACTTGTTTCTTGAGTCTCGATACGCGGCTCTACTCACAGACTTAGCCATAACATTCCTAAATCGAGCTGAGAACTACGTGTTGCCTACAGCCGTTTCACACGGACCGTGCAGTAGAACATCAATGTTGAGCGTGCCAATTTTCTGACGTTATAACTTGTAAGAAGAACGTCGGGTAGTATTTCTGAAAGTGTAGAGCAGTATGAAGTATGACAGATATCCTGAACGTGCGTTTGAGCGTAGTCCACTGAGATGCAAGAACGCCAGCTACGTCATAGGCACGCTATCACATTTTAGTACAGAACTGGGGAACAGCATTGACTTTCAGTTGAAGTCTATATTTGGTGGCTGTTCTGTTGTAACTTACGTCCTATGGATACATGTCGTTTCACAGCACCAGCATATGTATCTCTCAGAAACGCGCCGTTTATTGGTTCGTGTTAAAATGACGGTAAATTTTATATTGGTGGTTAAAGAATTTTCGTATTGTAACTTGTTGTACGAAAGCATGAGGTTTCAAGGCAAAGCTACGTTCAGGATCCATCAATTCACAGTTTTCTTGGTGCAATTTGTTGTAATTAAAAGTCCTCCAATGAAATACACGCGAGTAAAGCATTCAGGAGACGGTAACATACAAGATAAGAGGAGATAGTATGACACAGAAGTTCGGGGTAGTGTAGACTTACAAAGTGAAATGTGATTGTAGCAACATAAAATCTTTTTTCAATCACCATCGCGTTTTCTTATAGTTTCTGTTTTTAAGTAAATATGAGGGCTCTCTCTCTCTCTCTCTCTCTCTCTCTCTCTCTCTCTCTCAGGAGTGTTTTAGTGTGTTTGTTCGATTGGCATTAAGTGCAAGGAAGCTTGTACTACTTGCAGTAAAATATTTTGCACTTATTTGTTTAGTTTTGCATTTAACATTTACTAAAGATTTTGCTACTGAATAGAAATATCGGTCAAATAAGAATGACCTCAAGATTTTAATGAACAAAAGTGAGCACGGTGAAATATTTTTTGTAAATTTGTATAGCACTGAAACTTGCTGCCGCATTAAAACTGTGTGCCAGACCGATACTCGAACACGGGACCTTTGCAAAGCCATGTCTCTGCAATATCGTTTCTTCCAGGAGTGCTAGTTCTGCAAGGTTTGCAGAAGACCTTCTGTGATGTTTGGAAAGTAGGAGACGAAGTTCTGGCGAAATTAAAGCTGTGAGGACCGGTCCGGAACCGCGCTGCTCCTACGGTCACAGGTTCGAATCCTGCTTCGACCATGGATGTGTGTGATGTACTTAGGTTAGTTAGGTTTAAGTAGTTCTAAGTGTAGGGGACTGATGACCTCAGATGTTAAGACCCACAGTGCTTAGAGAAATTTGAACCATTTGAGGACGGGTCGTAAGTCGTGCTTGGGTAGCTCAGAGGGGAGAGCACTTGCCCACATAAGGCAAAGGCCCCGAGTTCAAGTCTCTGTCCGGCACACAGTTTCAATCTGGCAAGAAGTTTCATAACAGCACACACTCCGTCGCAGAGTGAAAATTTCAGTCTTGTACAGTGCTATTTGAAATGGAATTGTTGTAAGTTGGTGAACATGTTCATGAATACTGGCGAACAAGAAAGGAAATGTGCATTTGAAAAGGGGCAACGTAGAAATTTACGCCCGTCCATTTCGTAAACAAACTCTGTGCTTTGCGAGCCAAATACAGCCGATAACTGCCATCGGAGAGAGTTGCAATGGCGTTGAGAAACGCGTACCATGAGCATAAGCCGTGTCGTTTCTTGAGCGTTCAACGACGCCCTAAATTCAGCACGCTCAAAGTTGATGTTAGAATGCACGGTCCATGTTGAGATGGTTTAAGGAAGTAAACAACACCAGCTGAGGAAGCCCGTAGCATCCGTATTACAAAAAGAAACTTCCTGGCAGAATAAAACTGTGTGCCGAACCGAGACTCGAAATCGGGACCTTTGCCTTTCGCGGGCAAGTGCTCTACGATCTAAGCTACCCAAGCACGACTCAAACTACGTCCTCACAGCTTTACATCTGCCAGTACCTTGACTCCTACCTTCCAAACTTTACAGAAGCTCTCCTGCGAACCCTACAGAACTAGCACTTCTTCAAATGGCTCTGAGCACTATGGGACTCAACTGCTGTGGTCATTAGTCCCCTAGAACTTAGAACTACTTAAACCTAACTAACCTAAGGACATCACACACATCCATGCCCGAGGCACGATTCGAACCAGCGACCGTAGCAGTCGCACGTTTCCAGACTGCGCGCCTAGAACCGCGAGACCACCGCGGCCGGCACTAGCACTCCTGCCAGAAATGATATTGCGAAGTCATGGCTTAGCCACAGCCTTGGGGATGTTTCCAGAATGAGATTTTCACTCTGCAGCAGAGTGTGTGTTGATATGAAACTTCGAGACCTTTGCCTTTCGTAGGCAAGTGCTCTACCGTCTGAGCTACCCAAGCACGACTCACGCCCCGTCCTCACAGCTTTACATCTGCCACTGCCTTGACTCCTACCTTCTAAACTTAAAGAAGCTCTCCTGCGAACCCTACAGAACTAGCACTCCTGCCAGAAATGATATTGCGAAGACATGGCTTAGCCACAGCCTTGGGGATGTTTCCAGAATGAGATTTTCACTCTGCAGCAGAGTGTGCGCTGATATGAAACTTCGAGACCTTTGCCTTTCGTGGGCAAGTGCTCTATCATCTGAGCTACCCAAGCACGACTCACGCCCCGTTCTCAGAGCTTTACTTCTGCCAGTACCTTGTCTCCTGCCTTCCAAACTTTACAGAAGCTCTCCTGCGAACCTGCAGAACTAGCACTCGTGAAAGAAAGGATATTGCGGAGACATGGCTTAGCCACAGCCTTGGGGATGTTTCCAGAATGAGATTTTCACTCTGCAGCTGAGTGTGCGCTGATATGAAACTTCCTGGCAGGTTGAAACTGTGTGCCGCACCGAGACTCGAAGGTAAAGGTCCTGAGTTCGCGTCTCGGTCCGGCACACAGTTTTAACCTGCCAGGAAGTTTCATATCAGCGCACAGTCCGCTGCAGAGCGAAAATCTCATTCTGGAAACATTCGTATTACCAGATAAGTGGAGCAACTGTGACTCTTATTGTAAGTACAAGAGTCTTGTTTTTTCTCACAAAAGAAAACCTGTCGCAGGACGCTAAATTATTGGTGGCTGAGGTGAAGTTGCTGGCACTGCAGGCGTACGTATAGTCTGTGGGGAGTGTGAGAGGAAGCGGGCTGGCTCGTCTGATCGGAAACCAAGGCCAGCGGAGCGTCGCGACTTCGGAGGAAGTGACGGGCCGGCGGGTAGCGGCCAGCCGGCCGTGCATAATGGAGTTCTCCAGCGGCCGCGACTCAGTAATGAGTCACGCATGGGTGGCGGCGGGCGACCGGCGCGTCTCGATAGCTGGAGCTGGATTTGATTCTGGAGCTGGAGGTGGAGGTGGCCTCCGCACTCACCAAGCCGTGGGAACGACTTCCAGCCGGCTCCCCACTCTACAGGGTGTTACAAAAAGATACGGCCAAACTTTCAGGAAACATTCCTCACACACAAATAAAGAAACGATGTTATGTGCACATGTGTCCGGAAACGCTTAATTTCCATGTTAGAGCTCATTTTAGTTTCGTCAGTATGAACTGTACTTCCTCGATTCATCGCCAGTTGGCCCAATTGAAGGAAGGTAATGTTGACTTCGGTGCTTGTGTTGACATGCGACTCATTGATCTACAGTACTAGCATCAAGCACATCAGTACGTAGCATCAACAGGTTAGTGTTCATCACGAACGTGGTTTTGCAGTCAGTGCAATGTTTACAAATGCGGAGTTGGCAGATGCCCATTTGATGTATGGATTAGATCGGGGCAATAGCCGTGGCGCGGTACGTTTGTATAGAGACAGATTTCCAGAACGAAGGTGTCCCGATAGGAAGACGTTCGAAGCAATTGATCGGCGTCTTAGGGAGCACGGAACATTCCAGCCTATGACTCGCGACTGGGGAAGACATAGAACGACGAGGACACCTGCAATGGACGAGACAATTCTTTGTGCAGTTGACGATAACCCTAATGTCAGCGTCAGAGAAGTTGCTGTGTACAAGGTAACGTTGACCACGTCACTGTATGGAGAGTGCTACGGGAGAACCAGTAGTTTCCGTACCATGTACAGCGTGTGCAGGCACTATCAGCAGCTGATTGGCCTCCACGGGTACACTTCTGCGAATGCTTCATCCAACAATGTGTCAACCCTCATATCGGTGCAAATGTTCTCTTTACGGATGAGGCTTCATTCCAACGTGATCAAATTGCACATTTGCAGAATCAACATGTGTGGGCTGACGAAAATCCGCAACCACTGTTGGTGATGTCTTGATTGGGCCCCACGTTCTTCCACCTACGCTCAATGGAGCACGTTATCATGATTTCGTACGGGATACTCTACCTGTGATGCTAGAATATGTGCCTTTACGAGTACGACACAACATGTGGTTCATGCACGATGTAGCTCCTTGACATTTCAGTCGAAGTGTTCGTACGCTTCTCAACAACAGATTCGGTGACCGATGGATTGGTAGAGGCGGACCAATTCCATGGCCTCCACGCTCTCCTGACCCCAACCCTCTTGACTTTCATTTATGGGGGCATTTGAAAGCTCTTGTCTACGCAACCCCGGTACCCAATGAAGAGACTCTTCGTGCTCGTACTGTGGACGGCTGTGATACAATACGCCATTCTCCAGAGAAATTCGATATCCGCCAATCAGCACGGATGAGTCGACCAAGATGTACTTTATTTCGAGGGATGACAGCTATGCACGGTCGACCGGGCCGTGGTTTGTCTTGCACACCCTTTTCACCACCTTGAATATGGCGTACCCATCGCCTCACACTGCTCACGTCTATCGTATCGTCCCCTTACACCTCTAGCAAGCGTCGATCGATTTCAATTGGCGCAATTTCTTCAGCAGTGAGGAATCCAGTCAACCATCGTGCGTCCATATCAGACTCCATTTTGGAACACTCCTCTGCTGGCAGCAACTACCGCAGAGCAACGGAACTACCTATAGATGAAAGAGAAAGGTTCAAGCATTAGCACTACACCAACGACATCTGTCGAGCACATTCAAAGTTACCGCAAAAAAATAGTAGGCACTGCTTTCGGAACGGCCGTCGTAGTTTCCAAATGTCTGCAACATGCCAGTGACCATATGTTATTACACCAAGAGTGGCACTTTGATAGCGAGATCTGGTAATATTCTGGCCCAAGCTGATGCTGTTTGTCTTCACTGCCCAAAAGCCCTCCGTACAGTTTCTCGCTGCCACCAAGTAAAATTATTATAGTCCGATTTTGTTTCTCTCGACTCTCCACCAGAAAGAACAAAATTATAGTAGTTCTAAAGGTTTTCTCCGTCACTTTATGTTAAAACAACTAAAGTTTTTGCTGTCATTCTCCAACAAGTTTGTACCTAGCGGTCATCATCTGGCAGAGCTCTTAAGATTTTCCATGGTGAATGTTACTTAATTTTAAAATGTAATCTATGTGGTCAGTAACTGAAGAAATGTCGTGATGAAATCTCCATTGGCAAAAGATTCCGGAATAGTCCCCCATTTGGATCTCCGGGAGGGGACTGCCAAGGGGGAGGTTACCATGAGGGAGAGGTTGAATAATCAACGAAAGGATAACGTTCTACGAGTAGGGGCGTCGAATGTCAGAAGCTTGAACGTGGTAGGGAAACTAGAAAATCTGAAAAGGGAAATACAGAGGCTCAATCTAGATATAGAAGGGGTCAATGATATGAAGTGGAAAGAAGACAAGAATTTCTGGTCAGATGAGTATAGGGTAATATCAACAGCAGCAGAAAATGGTATAACGGAAGCAGGATTCGTTATGAATAGGAAGTTAGGGCAGAGAGTGTGTTACTGTGAAGAGTTCAGTGACAGGGTTGTTCTTATCAGAATCGACAGCAAACCAACACCGACAACGATAGTTCAGGTATAGATGCCGATAGATGAAGAGATAGAAGAAGTTTATGAGAATACTGAAAGGGTAATACAGTACGTAAAGGGGGATGTGAATCTAATAATCATGGGGGACTGGAATGCAGTTGTAGGGGAAGGAGTAGAAGAAAAGGCTACAGGAGAATATGAGCTTGGGACAAGGAATGAGAGAGGAGGAAGACTAATTGAGTTCTGTAACAAGTTTCAGCTAGTAATAGCGAATACTCTGTTCAAGAATCACAAGAGGAGGAGGTATACTTGGGAAATGCCAGGTGGTCAGACATAGATTGCCGGCCGGTGTGGCCGTGTACTTGATGGCCACATCACTTAGTAAAGATATATCGAGACTTTGGTTCTGCAATGTAACGGATGCCTGACGATGACAGCAAGAAACTACGGTATGGACCGAGTGGGCGCGAGTCTTGCGCACTGCACGTACGCAGGTAGCTTAAACCACGAACACGCCAAAAGAGGCATTATTGCCTCAGGAATGCTGTACCAACTCTTTTGCCATACGTTTGTTGCCAGATTCGTCGGCTTTGTTATTAAAATAGCCCTGATCGCTTCTCCCATGATCTATAATAGTGCAATATTTCAAACAAATACAAATTTTACGAATAAAATTACTCTTTTTTAAAAAGATTTATTTTAAAATAAATTTTACCATTTCTGGTACGCCTAACTTCCGTTTTTTACTCAGTTATTATTAAAAAATTAAAAATACCTCTTATAACCGAGACCAAACATATACCGAAAAATACCGGTTATTCAGAACTAAAGGCCGGCCGCTGTCGTGTGGCCGAGTGGTTCTAGGCGCTTCAGTCCGGAACCGCGTTGCTGCTACGGTCGCAGATTCGAATCCTGCCTCAGGCATAGATGTGTGTGATGTCCTTAGATTAATTAGGTCAAGTAGTTCTAAGTATAGGGGACTGATGATCTCAGATGTTAAGTCCCATAGTGCTTAGAGCAATTTCAACCATCAGAACTAAAATATCGGTATCGGTTTTGACCGGTTGGTTTTCCATAGCCCTGAACAACTTGCCAAGGCAAGGTTGTTTAGTCGCGACGAGAGCACAAGTAAGCGTAGTCGCTGCAAGACCGAGCGAAGTAGAAGCAGACACGTCCAGAAGTATTTCTAAAGGCTCCCGCATCAGCACGTTTACTTACGTCTGAGCACAAGCCGTTAACCCCAGTCGGCGATCATCACCCAAGACGACAGCAACGTCTCTCTAAAGAGCTAGCAGTGCGACAGTTATATTACGCAGACCTCTGCAGGGTAAACGTTTATCGCCAGCTGTACTCTGCGAGAAGAGTTATGTTCTTATTCTGTATGAAGTGTTACATTGATGTTTAGTGACGGTAATAAGTAGTCGTGACATTCATATGGACATGGGCTGGCAAAAATTTGCAATAATGTGATCTAATATTTTATGTGTTTCTGTGTCGTCTCGGTCTCCTCTAGGGTTAAAGCTAAGAACCCTCAATATTTCGTCGGATACAACACTAGCATTCAGCCGATACAGGGAAATCGCCCGGTGCTCTTCGAGAGCAGTATACTTTCGCAGAAATAGGGACAGACTCTCATCCAGTGCATACCTATAAACACGTAGTCACCCAAGATTGCGCAAGCACTCATCACACGTTTTTTAACCGTTTCAATGTACTCGAAATAAGAGCCATTCGATGCGATATATTCCGTAGCGGAACTTTCAAATCTCGTCGTTCTTCGAGAAAATTCCCTTTTCGGCCTTGAGAGAGTCATAGCCTGTTACATCGAGTCTAAATATAAGCTCTTAAGACGTAATTTCATTCTTGGGAATAGGTAATTCCTCAAATGATCCATATCTGATGTATCTTGTCTTATTTTATAGCGAGAAACTGGCGATTCTCTGCTACCACGAAATGGTACGTTTCTACGCAGCAGAAAGGGTCACGCCATGTGGACAGGTCCTGGCTAACTTGATGCATTGTTCGGTCCAAGTTTATTAACGCTTGATTGATTTCCTTACTTAATTTCTAGATGATAGCTTGAAAACTTTTCATAAAAATACGACACACCTCTCAAAAAACACGTACGAATATATCTTCTCGAAATATTTTGTTTTGTGGGTCTTTCTTCAACCTAGCCAGAGCTCTGACTTTTTCAGAACCGTAGTAGACGAAGTACAGTCTCGTGAGCAACTCTGCAGCAAAACCTAACTGCCAGCTGGGTTTTCTACGTCTTCGTAAGCTCACAAAACGCCGGGCAATATGACATGACAACGCGCTTCAACAACATCTGATGCCTCTCAACTTAGTGTTGGAGAGGGTTCAAACGTCGTGGTAATAATCCCTATATCTTTATTACCACGACGTCTTTAGATTACGTCCCCTCAGCCCCCGCTCCCCAGGCTAACTTGGTCATAGGTAGCTTCATATATAAGTTTCTTTACTAGTATAAGCAACCGTGTGCGATTATTGGTTCAAATGGCTCTGAGAACTATGGGACTTAACATCTATGGTCATCAGTCCCCTAGAACTTAGAACTACTTAAACCTAACTAAACTAAGGACATGACACAACACCCAGTCATCACGAGGCAGAGAAAATCCCTGACCCCGCCGGGAATCGAACCCGGCAACCCGGGCGCGGGAAGCGAGAACGCTATCGCACGACCACGAGCTGCGAACTGTGCGGTTATTTTTAGGTTTCATCTCCTATTTAGCTCGTCTCTGGTTCTATTCATTCCATTTTTTATGTATACGTTGATCCACGGTTGGGAATATATGGGCTATTTAGCCTCGACCCATGTATAAATTTTCTCGTATACGTAGGCGCATCTGCATTCAAGTAACTTCCCTTGTCTTGCACATGTGCATAGATAGCGGGTCAGGCTTGTAAGTGAGCGACCGTTTGTAGCTGTAGTTTATGCCGGATCATGGCCAATCGAACATAGACCGGTGTGAGGTGGAGCGTACACCATTTAGTTAATTAGTGGTTTTGACTTCGCACATATGTAATGTTTGTGTTTTCCTTTCCTTTTTCGTTTATAAATGTATAGCTATGGTGTTCTTTTAATCATTGACAAAGGTCTTCTTAGACACTTGTGGGTCTCGTTGTTGTTCTGAAGAAGGTGTAGTTGTCTACGTCGAAACCTGAGTTAACACTTAACACTAGATGCTTTTTTCGCAATCGAGGCGGGTTTATAGTTTTTTAATATATTGACCAACGATTGCCGACGCGCTGCGTTGTTGAATCATCCGGAAGTTTGCACGGCGCACTGTACAGTCCGCATCACAAGTTTCTTCCGCACAAATCGTGTTGCCGGGAATCACAGGACTACTTTATTTGCTTTCTGAGATTTATTATTGGAATTTGTACTTCGAGGGAGGAGTTTTATTCGCGCCCTTTGTGACCCAGAGAAGGGCAACAGGAAATGTCCGAATTTATTAGAGTACTTCGCAAGTCGTTTCTCGGAGCGCTGTTATACAGGGTGTTACTAAATGGTACGGCCAAACTTTCAGGAAACATTCCTCACACACAAAGAAAGAAAATATGTTATGTGGACATTTGTCCGGAAACGCTTACTTTCCAAGTTAGAGCTCATTTTATTACTTCTCTTCAAATCACATTAATCATGCAATGGAAACACACAGCAACTGAACGTACCAACGTGACTTCAAACATTTTGCTACAGGAAATGTTCAAAATGTCGTCCGTTAGCGAGGATACATGCATCCACCCTCCGTCGCATAGAATCCCTGATTGGTTGAGGCAGCCCATTGTGTGCAAAGGTGAATGTCGGCTGTAATCCCTTGGAAACAATGTTGGAACATCGTAGTTATAGCGATGGGTCCCGCGGATTGCTACAGAAGAACAAAGATCTGATTGAATGGAAATTTGTCGTAACCTGCGGGACCAATATGAAGCTAAAGGTGACAATTTTCTGAACAGCACCGTCACCGGAGATTAGACGTGGTCTGACTACTACGAACCGGAATAAAAGACAGTCCACGGATTGGTGACATTCGAATTCTCCATCAAAGAAGAAACTCAAGACATAGCCGTCTGCAGTCAAAGAGATGTGCACAGTCTTCTGGGCTAGCCAGGGTGTGGTTCTATTGGATGTCCTGGAGCCTGAATAAACTGACAGTTCAGCACGCTACAAGACGACGCCGACTAAGCTCAAAGCCGGAATTTCCAGGCTAAGTCCAGAGAAGACCAATATCCACCTGCAACACGATAATGCCGGGCCTCACACCAGTTTTGCGACCGTGCAACTCATTGCAAAATTCGGCTGGACTGTCTTACCACATGTACCGTACAGTCCCGATTTAGCTCCTTCAGACTTCCATCTCCTTGACACTCTGGGAGATGGACTATGTAGCGAACATTTTCAAGACTCGGATCCCGTTATCAAAGCTCTAGGGAAGTGGTTAGCCTACATCTACATCTAGATTTATACTCCGCAAGCCACCCAACGGTGTGTGGCGGAGAGCACTTTACGTGCCACTGTCATTACCTCACTTTCCTGTTCGAGTCACGTATGGTTCGCGGGAAGAACGACTGCCGAAAAGCCTCCGTGCACGCTCGAATCTCTCTAATTTTACATTAGTGATCTCCTCGGGAGGTATCAGAAGGGGGAAGCAATATATTCGATACCTCATCCAGAAACGAACCCTCTCGAAACCCGGACAGCAATCTACACCGCAATGCAGAGAGGCCCTCTTGCAAAGTCTGCCATTTGAGTTTCCTAAACACATCTGTAACGCTTACCAAATAACCCTGTGACGGAACACGCCGCTTTTCTTTGGATCTTTTCTATCTCCTCTGTCAACCCTTCCTGTTACGGATCCATAGTGATGAGCAATACTCAAGTATAGGTCAAACGAGTGTTTAGTTAGCCACCTCCTTTGTTGATGGACTACATTTTCTAGGGACTCTCCCAATGAATCTCAGTCTGGCACCCGCCTTACCAACAATTAATTTTATATTATCATTCCACTTCAAATCGTTGCGTGCGCATACTCCCAGATATTTAACAGAAGTAACTGCTACCAGTGCTTGTTCCGCTATCATATAATCATACAATAAAGGATCCTTCTTTCTATGTATTCGCAATACATTACATTTGTCTATTTTAAGGGTCAGTTGCCACTCCCTGCACCAAATGCCTATCCGCTGCAGATCTTCCTGCATTTCGCTGCAATTTTCTAATGCTGCAACTTCTCTGTATATACAGCATCATCCGCAAAAAGCCGCATGGACCTTCTGACACTATCTACTAGGTCATTTATAAATATATTGTGAAAAGCAATGGCCCCATAACACTCCCCTGTGGCACGCCAGGGGTCACTTTAACGTCTGTAGACGTCTCTACATTGAGAACAACATACTGTGTTCTTTTTGCTAAAAACTCTTCAATCCAGCCACACAGCAGGTCTGACATTTCGTAGGTTCTTACTTTGTTTATCAGCCCGCAGGGCGGAAGAAATTTGGTTCCGATTTTTACAAAATGGCTCTGAGTACTACGGGACTTAACATCAAAGGTCATCAGTCGCCTAGAACTTAGAACTACTTAAACCTAATTAACCTAAGGACATCAGACACATACATGCCCGAGGTAGGATTCGAACCTGCGACCGTAGCGGTCGCGCGGTTCCAGACTAAAGCGCCTAGAAACGCTCGGCAACACCGGCCGGCACGATTTTTACAAGCATGGCGTGCAGACTCTGGTTCGTCGTTTGCAAAAGTGCGTAACGAATGGTAGTGACTAAGTCTGTAGGTGAGATATTGCTCTATTTAGCTTCTTGTTGTGATTAATGTAACTCCTGTAGTTTCCATGGATAAAAAATAGGAGGCATTACTTTCGAAACGATCATCTTAGTGTGTAAACTTTTAGATGGCCGACTTGTGTGGTGAGTGCGGGGAGAGGAGGAAGCAAGCATTGGCTGGCGAAGGGGGGAGCCGTTGGGGGGAGGGGGGAAAAGGCACGCCTACCACTTGCAGTGCTGGCACTACAAATTGCGCATCATGCTTACACGACAGCAGACGAAAGGCTTCGAAGTAAAACTCGCTTTAAATGTTGTTCGTAAACAAAACTGAAATCGTCATGTACGTTTGTCTACTATGCGCTCACAAACCATTCATCCGACTGCAATGAAACTTAGGTGAGTTGTTCTCCGAACGCCCGAAAAGAGTAATGAACAATGGTTTTTTTACAATTTATTAGGTTCAGGCTTGTCATGTAGTGGACCCGGGTTAGATTACCACTGCTCGCAATTTTTTTTCATTTTATTTCATCCCCGGAATGTTAAACTATTAATTATAAAATTTAAATATACTTAAACAGGTTATATAGTATATCGTAACTGTTAATCTCTCTATATAAAAATGAATGTATGTATGTCTGCCTCTCTGCGTTCCCAAACCATTCATCCGATTGCGATGAAGTTTTGGCGACTTGTTCTCCGTACGCTCACGAAGGTTCCTAGCCGAAAAAAAAGAAATAAGACACATTCTTGAGGAGATATGACGTCATAAACAATGAGATGCCACCGCGGCAAAATACCCAGATTTATGCATCGACTATTTGAGAATGAGAGCACTTAGCGACTAGCAACAAACGTTACATACAATTTCAAACTTTTACGAAAATTTTCCTCGCTGACACCCCCCAACAAAATAATGAAAGAAAAAAGGTTGTCGCTTACTACATTTTATCGGTACGTACCGTAAATCTGCCGCAGTAGGCATACAGTATCCACATATATCAGTAAACGCACCGGAAAATTTATATCTCTTTACGACATATAATTCAGGAGATATGACGTGTGGTAAACATCGAGATGCGTGAAAAAAAGCCGCGTCAGGCATGACGTTTTGTTGTATTATTTCTCCACTACTAACACTACTCGCAACACGTTTCGCAAACGTGTTAAAAACGTATTGTAAATGGGATGAAGCAATTTTTTTCTGCTCCGTTTCCCTTTCGCAGCATTCAATCACATTTTGGTTTCCTTCTAACCGTAGGCCTACAGGTAGGGGTTGTTGGCGACTCCCGAGATGGGCCAGCAACTGCCTCTTCACTCATTTTGATAATGTTTAGCACAACTGCACAATAAAAACACGCAGAACAGTACAGCGTAAAACAATAACGAAGCAGACGACAATGGCTACCTTGCGCAACACAGTCAGCTACGTAATGTTGGCAGCATTCGAAACTGCGTGCCTACCGAAGCCTCCCGACGTTTACCGACTTCTACCGATTTAGGGCTAGGGAGAGGTCTGCGATCTAAAAGTTTACACACTGTACGCGTATTCGCCAAGACTGCAGGTTCCCAAGTGTGGCTGTGCGGCGGCAAGAGGTGAGCGGAGGATGGAGACGTCCGTGGCCGGCGGCGCCCGCTGCTGCTGTTAGTCACGCGAGACCCCAGCTGCCGCACCTGCTGCACACTCCGGACTCGGCGGCGCTTCAGGCTCGTGGCGCCCACACCTCAAGCGCACGGCGGGACTGACAAAACTGCATCGAAAACAAGTATGCAGCGTCGTTTCTAACTACGGCATTGGTTTCGTTACCGGTCCCCCAAATATTTACGATCACGGATATCGACAATGACCTTTGAAACCAGTACCATGTGCAGCACCCACACAATCAAACCCTTTTTTCAGCCATCGTTTGCTTTTGTTTGGGGGACTGGGTCTGACGTGGTACTCACGAATCTCTCTTTTCTACCACTGTTCAGCTCTGAGTAACACTTGCACGGGCGGCCTTCTAGTAACTTGAGTCCGGAACCGCGCTGCTGCTACGGTCGCTGGTTCGAATCCTGCCTCGGGCATGAATGTGTATGATGGCCTCAGGTTAGTTATGTTAAAGTAGTTCTAAGTCAAAGGGACTGATGACCTCAGATGCTAACTCCCATAGTGATTAGAGCCATTTGAACCAACACATCAAATATTTGTTGGATTTCGTTCCCTACAGTTTTTTTGCTCTTTACACCGCCTGCTAGTACCAATGACGTTATTCAGTGATGTCTTAACACATGGGATTCCGTCCTGTCTCTTCTTCTTGTCAGTGTTTTCTATATGTCCCTCTCCTCGCCGAGTGTGCGGAGAACCCCTTTCCTTATCTTCTTCCATGTCCACGCTCTTGCCTGGAGCACTACGGCCGTTCACTACTGTAAGAAAATCAAACCCCTTCATCCGTCATTATGATGTCATTTATTGTAAGGCTAACAGTTTCAGCGCTTCAGTGCACCAACTTCAGGCAGTTGATGCTGAAGGGGTTATCACGAGCCATACATACGATACGTCAGTGGCCAACATCTGTTTACGCAGACTAGCCGTAACTGCGAGGTCGTCTCTCCTACCATCAACTGTCATTCCAGTCAATTTTCAATGTCCTACCTGTCATTATAGTCAATTTTCAATGTCCTACTACAGCAACACATCCCAAACGATTCGACTGCCTTCTTTTGCGGTTTTCCCACAGAGCCTAGAAATGTAAGGCAGTGGAAGCATATCGAAAGGAGGAAATGGCTTTAAGGCCTCGTTTATGACTACTGCAGTACAGCCGATGAAATCAGAACCCCGAAGAGCGAAAACTTCAGAACTACCTACTTAATAGCGTGATGGATCACCTTCGGAATGCAATACTGGAGCGAGTCTGTTCTTGGTAGGCCGGCCGAGGTGACCGAGTGGTTCTAGGCGCTACAGTCTGGAACCGCGCGCCCGCTACGGTCACAGGCTCGAATCCTGCCTCGGGCATGGATGTGTGTGATGTCCTTAGGTTAGTTAGGTTTAAGTAGTTCTAAGTTCTAGGAGATTGATGACCTCAGATGTTAAGTCCCATAGTGCTCAGAGCCATTTGAACCATTTTTTCTAGAAACTGTCGGCGAACTAGATATTAATGTATTTGTTTCTTAAAACAGCATTTATTTTTTACCACTGTCTCGATTTTGTTGGATAATCAGTGATATATTTTTATTTTATCACTAAAGGTACGTAATTATTATTATATAATTAGACGAGCGTAATCGTTGACAGTTATTTGTTCGATAGGGCATAGCTTTTTAAATAAAACAGAATCACTGGCAATGATGGTGTAAAAGGAACGAAAACAGGTGAGAAGAAAAATTATATTTTGCTCAAGATGGAATTGTTGAAATCTTTTTTGTTTAATACTCTTTACTGTGCGACTAAACAGTTTGTATGAGAAGGATATTCGAAGTGTAGAACATTGCTGTCTAAGTGGAGCAGTAGACAAATTAACTCTTATGTCGCAGGTGGACCAGGTCAACTGCGCATAATCAGTCAACAATGCTACGTGAACACTAAGTCGTTACACGGGCATTGTTTCGCTCACTGCCCCGAGACACGCGTGAGTCAAATTTGTCACGGCGTGCTTTCCCGTAGTGGCCTTAATGCGCACTCAAAACTAATGTCAGCTGCTGGCGACTAGGGCCGGGTTGCAAAATCCCCGATATCGGAATGGGTTAAATTTCAGTACAGAGTCGGTTCGCCAGGACCGGTTCTGGCTCATCAGCAGATTCTGTGAGGCGTGTCTGTAAGTCAGGCGGACTCCCTCGTAATCCGTGGCATTAGGGCGGCAGTTCACGCAGACAGCTCCGGGCACCTGTCTGCCCACATTTCAGTGTGTCTGCGGGCCACAGCGTTGAGCCTCGAGCCGCGGGGAAGAGCCGCCTGCTACATTCATCACGGCTGTGGTCGCGGACAAACGACCGTCGACTGTCGCTAGCTACTCGGCACCAGTGCTAATTTTCAGCTGGTCGAGAATGGGTGATGAATGAACTCCAGCAAAGAAGACGTCTTCTCTCTTCCATTTTGTCATACTTTTCACGGGGTCAGATTTCAACAGGTGTCACTAGAAATGTGCTCGTTTCATATTCAACCCAGGCAATTCAAGTGGCCAATTTCGATCTCCAGATATAAGTGCGAAGACTTTGCACAATTTATTGTGCGAGTAACACACACTGTACAGGTTCCTTGTATGAAAGGTAGTCATTAAGTCTTTATTATCACCACGAAAAGACAAACGCGATTATCTTTTGGTTTGTTTGTAGGTTCATGTCAGCTCCATCAAATTCTTGTGCCACAGTACCAAGGTACCACGCCGCTAGAGGATTCAAAGCAGAGTGGCGCATGTCCCTCTAGTTTATCAGAGGGATGCGTCATTCTGCTTTGGGTCCTCTAGAGACACGTGATGATGAGTTGGTCGCGTAGGAATCTTCATTAGTAAGAAAAGTGTACTAAGAAAGAGCAATGTTACCATAAATAATTATGTATGAGAACACGCCTCCGTGACAGAATCGCACTGCCAGCCGCGGTGGCCGAGCCCTTCTAGACGCTTCAGTCCGGACCCGCGCGACTGCTACAGTCGCAGTTTCGAATACTGTCTCGGGCATGGATGTGTGTGATGTCCTTGGGTTAGTTAGGTTTAAGTAGTTCTAAGTTCTACGGGACTGATGACCTCAGATGTTGAGTCTCATAGGGCTCAGAGCCATTTGAACCATTCAAGAGAAATGTACAAAAGTGACCTTCAAACACGTTTTTCTTAAATAACCCAAAAACTGTGGTCTCTATCAGAAACATATCCCAGTACAAAATTTAACAACATTGCAGTTAGCACAAAATGATCCCAGTAATTTTTTCTGGATGAGTAGTAGTTTGCATGTAACGAGCGAGAGACTGTGAAAATCTCGCATGTGGTTTTTGAAAGAGTTGTGGGCTGCATAAAATCCATAGGAAGGCGCAGCTGAGTCACACTGAATAGTAACTTACAACAAGCAACGGTTACAAATTTAAATATCTGCATTGTATTAAAAACATACTGTCACAACACTGCTAAATACTAATAATGATAAAGAAGTTAAATCTGCCATACTAACTTTAGGAACAAAACTGCTGTTTTGAAAAAAAAAAAGAGTGCCGTTTCCTCAGTTATATTAAACAGCTGGTGTTTATCTCCTACTGCTACTTCAGTATTTAGGGAAGTTCACTAAAATATATCAATCAGTGGACTTCTATATTTCAACAATAAAAGCTTCTTACTATGAACACGCCACTTTTATGTAGCTAGCAGTAGTCTTCAATCCTCTCATCATGACGGGCAAGTAGTACTGGATAAAAGGGGTGCACCAGAACACAAAATCTCACACTTTAAGCCTAATGACGGAACAAAATCCAAGAGAAAATTACATTGCGTCTTTTCTATGTCCATCATTTTAGCAGGACGCTTTTGGGACGACGGGCGTTTGCTATCGTGACAAAAAATAAAAACATCTACATCCGTCCTTGAGATTTTATTTTATTTTGTCACTACCAGTTTCGCTTCATTGCGTCATCTTCAGGCTGTTTTGATGCGGTACAGGATGATACGATCCCCATGCATGACCCATCAGTTGCCAGCATTACTAGATTCGCAGATAATGTGTCAACACTCCAACCATCAACCCATGATGCCCATGATGGTTGGAGTGCTGACATATTATCTGAAAATACAGTAACGCTGGCAACTGATGGGCTATGCATGGGGATCGTATCAACCTGGACCGCATCAAAATAGCCTGAAGATGACGCAATAAAGCGTCGAAACTGGTAGCGACAAAATAAAATAAAATCTTAAGGATAGCTGTGGGTGTTTTAATTATTTGTCGCTGTTGTGTACACATGTCCCCGTAGTCAGCGCGTACACAACTTTCCCACTAGAGCGCGCCCCGCTAAGCACAACAGCGCAGGAGCAGCGCTCGTCCTTCTCCGCACTACGAGGTGGCGCTGTCTTAGAGACGGACCAAATTCTGCTTCCGCCGACTCGCGCATTAATATGTAACGCAGCCAATGAAATTGCTGCTAATGTAGAGTCTTTTCTCCTTGCAGATCACACTCGCGCAGTGATACCTGAACGCGCGAGGTATTATAACGAGTGTACAGATCTCTCATTAGTCAGTCTGCATTAGTCTATAGTCAAGTCTCAGTCTGCGCCTAATAAGATTATCGTATTCCTGTACATAGCCATGAAGATAAATGTATAGACACTTTGTCAAGTATCAGAGATATGTGAGAATAAGATTAATGTACCAAGACCAAAGGAACTTCAGATTGTCAATTGTAAACAGCATCCAGAATCAAGTTAAGTAATTTCTATGCTTGTTATTATTTTAATAAATTTGTGTGAAAATTAATCAAGTTCTGTTTAAAGTTGGTCACCGTCAATCTGCTACTCTAAGAGTGCAATTGGCATTTCTATCGTCTGACCTAACGGCAGAAGATAATCATGCCACGATAAGGCCACGGGACATATTGCAGACACTCGCCTACTTCGTTAGAGCGACAAGTCAAATAATCTGATGGTGTGTGTACCGAAGGTCTTACAGTACGCACGCCACAGTCACGATATTTTACGTGTTATTGTGTAGATTTGTAAGACACTTTTGAACTGATCAACAAACAAATGGAATGTGAAACAGTAAATCTCAGAAAATTTCTGTTACAAGACATAATTTTTCCAGCACGAGCGCAACGTTATACGTTGTGCAAAGGTTGTAGCAACTGTAGCTTGTTACTAACTAGCTATATTTTCTAGCGTGAGTTGCTTGCAGGAAAAAAAAAATAACTTACCGACTTTGAATTGGAACTGGCATGGCAAACAGACAGAAATGTATAAATATGGCATTGATAGTGAATCGGTTTGGCTGGTATTCAAAGCTAATGTAACGTATGTAACACGAGTAGGCGGACGGCGACAGTATTGCACTGTGGTATGTGGCGGACAGCGCCTGGCAGCAGCTAGCTATCGGCGCGACAGTTGTGTGACGTCGGCGCAGGCGGGGGACCGGTTCGGCGGGAAGGCGGTGGAGGGCCGGCCGGCCGCCGTGTAATTGGCCGATCGCTGCGCCAGATAGCCGCCGCGTGGCGCCACAGCCGTCGTGCGCCCGCCGAGTGAAAACGGCAGATTTAATCGCTAAGCAGCCGCGCAAATCCATTACGCAGGCCCATATGGGACGTGAGGGCTGGCAGCTGCCGTCCGATAGCGCGCGGAGTGATCAGACCTCGAGCGTAACGGATTATCCCTCGGATGTGGACAAATCGTGATCGCTGTTCCACAAGGTTCTGTTCTAGGCCCACTTCTGTTTTTGTTACTTGTGAAACATCTCCCCTCTTCTAATGACAGAGTGGAAATAAGTCTAGTCGATATCAAATTAGTCTTTTGGCGCTTCCGACTTATTACTAATTTCTGCCTTCAAATTTCAATACATGATGTGAAGGAATGGAGAAAGGATCTCCAGTAAGTTTGATAATACCTGTAACCAAAACTAGCTATCGATAAAATTCATTCATGGTGGACATCTTAATAAACAAACAAAACTACTTTCGATTACGATACTTCTGTAAAATTGAAATTTGTAGGAAGGTCTTATGGGACCAAACTGTTGAGGTCATCGGTCCCTTACACACAATCTAACGTAAACTAATTTACGCTAAGGACAACAAACACACCCAAGCCCAAGAGAGGACTCGAACCTCAGACGGCGAGAGCCCCGCGGTCCGTGACAAGACGGCTAAGACGGCGCGGCTACCCCAGGCCGCGTTACTTCTGTGTGTACCTAAACTGCTTTTTGTCATGATATGCGATGTTCTACGTCTACAATTACGTACACTACTGGCCATTAAAATTGCTACACCACGAAGATGACGTGCTACAGATGCGAAATTTAACCGTCAGGAAGAAGATGCTGTGATATGCAAATGATTGGCTTTTCAGAGCATTCACACAAGGTTGGCGCCGGTGGCGACACCTACAACGTGCTGACATGAGGGAAGTTTCCACCCGATTTCTCATACACAAACAGGAGCTGACCGGCGTTGCCTGGTGAAACGTTGTTGTGATGCCTCGTGTAAGGAGGAGAAATGCGTACCATCACGTTTCCGACTTTGATAGAGGTTGGATTGTAGCCTATCGCGATTGTGGTTTATCGTATCGCTACATTGCTGCTCGCGTTGGTCGAGATCCAACGACTTTTAGCAGAATATGGGATCGGTGGGTTCAGGAGGGTAATAGGAACGCCGTCCTGGTTCCCGACAGCTTCGGATCACTAACAGTCGAGATGACAGGCATCTTATCCGCATGGCTGTAACGGATCGTGCAGCCACGTCTCGATCCCTGAGTCAGCAGGTGGGGACGTTT
Source organism: Schistocerca gregaria (assembly GCF_023897955.1). NCBI lineage: Eukaryota > Metazoa > Arthropoda > Insecta > Orthoptera > Acrididae > Schistocerca > Schistocerca gregaria. The sequence goes on along the minus strand of NC_064925.1, from coordinate 86,987,815 downwards.
GCAAGACACCAACCATCTGCACGAACAGTTCGACGACGTTTGCAGCAGCATGGACTATCAGCTCGGAGACCATGGCTGCGGTTACCCTTGACGCCGCATCACAGAGAGGAGCGCATGCGATGGTGTACTCAAGTACGAACCTGGGTGCACGAATGGCAAAACGTCATTTTTTCGGATGAATCCAGGTTCTGTTTACAGCATCATGATGGTCGCATTCGTGTTTGGCGACATCGCGGTGAACGCACATTGGAAGCGTGTATTCGTCATCGCCATACTGGCGTATCACAAGGCGTGATGGTATGGGGTGCCATTGGTTACACGTCTCGGTCACCTTTTGTTCGCATTAACGGCGCTTTGAACAATGGACGTTACGTTTTAGATGTGTTACGACCCGTGACTCTACCCATCATTCGATCCCTGTGAAACCCTACATTTCAGCAGGATAATACACGACCGCATGTTTCAGGGCCTTTCTGGATAGAGAAAATGTTCGACTGCTGCCCTGGCCAGCACATGCTCCTGATCTCTCACCAATTTAAAACGTCTGGTCAATGGTGGCCGAGCAACTGGCTCATCACAATACGCCAGTCACTAGTCTTGATGAACCATGGTATCGTGTTGAAGCGGCATGGGCAGCTGTACTTGTACACGCCATCCAAGCTCTGTTTGACTCAATGCCCAGGCGTATGAAGGCCGTTATTAGGGCCAGAGGTGGTTGTTTTGGGTACAGATTTATCAGGATCTATGCACCCAAATTGCTTGAAAATGTAATCACATCTGAGTTCTAGTATAATATATTTGTCCAATGAATACCCGTTTATCATCTGCATTTCTTCTTGGTGTAGAAATTTTAATGCCGGTAGTGTACATTCTCCGCACGCCGCCACACGGTGTGAGGCGGAGGGTATCATGCACTATTACCTGTCATTTCAGTTCCTGCTCAACACCCCCTAGAGTGATGCTAAAATGACTTCTCTATGTTTCTGTACGAGCAAATTCTTTTATCTTAACTTCGCGGTCCTTACGCGAAATGTACTTTGGCGGAAGAAGAATCGGCCTCCAGTCAGACTCAAATGCTGGTTCTCTAAATTTTCTCAAAAGTTTATATATAAATTGAAAGAGTTCACTGCTGTCAGCGGTAACGAGTGAAAATGTACAGAACCGAGATTCGAACCCAGGACCTTATGCATAATAGGGCAGGTGCGTCAACTGCTGCGCCATCTCGGACACAGTGTTATCTCAGCTGCGCGGACTATGTCTGCACGCTTCACGGCCAATTCACACTCCCACCAAGCACCACCTAGCACTGCCCAACGTGGAAGGTGAGCTACACAAGACTTCCTCATGTATAAATTCCGAAACTATGGTTGAAATAGCAGCAAAAACCTAACATTACATTTAGAAAAACAATATAATCTGCAGAATTTTCAGATTCGAATTAATAGTTTAGTTATCTGACTTTCGACAAGGTATTCCTAGTTCTACAAAAATACCTTGCGAAAACCACCACACGTAGAGGGTGCATCTTTCGTTTCGTGCGTTGAGCTAGGTAACAGTGACTGTCTATATGCCTCTGTGAACGCTTTAATCTCTCTCATTTTCGCAATCCCTACAAGAGGTACACGGTGGTGGCAATATAATGGTAGCCCATACTTCTTCGGATACACGTTCCCTAAATGTGCTGGGCTAGTGCTTTTGTTCAGGCATCGAAGTTATTGCTTTACAGTTTGAACAACGTATGAATTAAGTCATGCATTTCTATAATATGTTTGTTTATTTCTCACTTTTGAACACAAAAATCCTTACTGAAGAAGCTTGAAAAATTAAATGTGTGTGACATCAGGGTTGCCAACTTAAAATCTGTATCATACGAGCGTACTGACAACTACACAAGATGGTAACGTATGTGTCTCAATTTATGACTGATCTTCAGGTATAGTAGCTTTTATTTTAGCCAATGGCTCTTGAACTCTTTCGCTCAATTGGGCTGACATAACGATAGACGTGCTAAAAACATAAAAAATAAAGTTTACTGCAATACTACCGAAACAATAATTACATTCAATGTTAGTTAAGTCAAATGATGGCATTTGAGCTGCGGAACTGGAATCAAACTTCGCCTCTGTAACGTATTTGGAAAGTAGTCCCTCTTTTCATATCGATATTTTAACTAATTTGGATTGATTAAAATACCGTATTTTGTGATAAACTATCCATATGTTTTTTTTATAGGATTTAATTATTTCAGTAGGTTCTAAGAAGGTCTAATACCAAGCGATGTAGTGCATTCGTATTTGTACCAGATATTGTGCGACAACAACCCCATGGAAGCTATCCCAGTACAAAATCTCAGTATAAATAACAGGTGGCGTTGACCCCAAATTAATGTTACCACGATAGGCATAATTTCCAAAAAGGAAACCAAAATCGATCGTTCACTCATACGATGACAACTGAGTGGTACGAAAATAACCAGAAAATTTAAAGCAGTCTGACGTTTTTATCCGAAAGTGAATATTATACCACAACAAATGTTCAATGTGAGAAAATATATAATAGAGAAACAAAAAACTTTTACCCAGATGCAGTCGATTAGATAGTGGTCCGAGGCATTTATCAAATTAATTGTAGAGAACAGTGAATCGAACTGAACTCTGAAACAGAAACAAACAGAAAAATGAATTGTAGTGGTTCACTGTTTTTATAATGGTAGATCCTATCTCTGGCTTTTTTGCGTATTTTTTTTCGATTCATGAGCATTTATAAATCCAGTTGTTGGAAGCAAAGTATGTTCTATCCCACACAAACACCATTTGTGAATAAGACACATAGCCCCATCACGTTAACCTTTTTTCAAGCGAGAGAATAAAGGAGCTTGAGTGACACGTTAAAACAAGCACTGATAAAAATTGGACAGGTTGAAATACATCAGTGGCAGCTAGTTAACGAGCCTTAAGAGGCTCGTAGCTGCATAAAAAAAAGTCTGCACCAATCCTCTGTAGCAGAGTTTGCGTCCAAGGGCGAAGCGGAATAAATATCCATACTAAGTAGTGACGTGATACAAGAACCAAGATCGAAGCGCTTTACAACCAACATTTATCCTCTCCCAATCAGTTGTACGCCAGTCACACTGGTGTACAACAGATATATATATATGTATCCCATTTCCGTAAATACGACTTCTACCGTACATCAACAAAGTATCTCTATAGAAACAATAAGATGCGGAAAATTTGCCAAAACTCTTTATTTCTCAATAGGAGGGGTGACGCATTTGTCTAGCAATAGGATTCCTGTGGCGTACGTGTAAAAAAAATTGTGGGTTCTGAACATTCAACACAGCGATTAAAGTATGTTCGTGTCGTGTACTGTATGTCGTTTCCTGTGACGATGATTCAGGGTCCGATCAAATACATGTGCCCCACTAATGATTTTTATTCTAAAACAACAGGTAACAGCAGGTGTTTCCTTTTCTTCTTTTTCTCTTACGTTTTCTGTGATTCCCTACCTACAGCTCTACACTGTACCAAGCAAACAAATTGGACTCTCCGTTATTCAAACACAATTTGGTACAAGCCAAATCCACATTTGGCATAGACATTCAAATGAGGAGGTGGATGCACATCAACACAGAAGCGACAAAAGTACTGCAAAATATTAAATATTAAAATATTAATAAAAATATTAAATAATTTATGTTATATAATATTTATAATAATATATATAATAATATAATATAGTAATAATATAATAATATACAATAATATTAAGTAATACAAAATATTAAATGTCGCTTGTCTCAGATTCGTTACATGGCACTGATTCCTATGTGATTCTTGTTATTTAGATTGGAGCGAAATGCGCAGATTAATAAAGGAAATAAATTCCGTAAATCAGTCTACTATCATTGTGAGGTTTTGTGAATAACATATTATCTGCATAAATTAAGCGATCTAGACGGTATTATTGAAAAAAGAAGAAAAGAGCGTTCATATGTTCTGTTAACGAGTAGACTTTAATAACATGGATAATTTTAACGTCTTTGGGAAATCGGGCTGAGGAGAGGTGGTAGACAAAGTCGTTGCGGTTATATTTGAGACTGTCTTCATGTCTCGGGAAACCTTTGTGATATCGACCGTTCTGAAAGTCCACGCGAAACAGCTGGGCGAGAAAGCTAATACTTGCTCCAGTGCATGGTAACCAATGTCCATTCCGGATATTAAACAATGTATTAGAAAATTAGGTGAGTGACAGACATCTTTGGTAGTATGTACTAACTAGCAAGGGTAACATCTTAGGAGAGCGGCCTAGTTGCTGGATGTACAAACCACTCGCCAAATCGTTTGTAACATACAGAAATCTCCGGTGCTAGTGCTACATTTCTTTAGGGTGGTGGAAGACAAATATATCTCTTTGAGATGGGTAACGACTGAGTCGAAAGCTGTAAGCCAAAACGAGAAATCTTCAAATGTACCACTGGTGTTTTGACAATCATAAAAGTAGAAACATATCTGTAACAATTTTATTTATACAGAAAATTTGTGCAACGTGGTACGTCAAATGACTTCCTTTTTCCTCTACACCTTCCTGGGAACGTCTGACGCAGATACACACAAGCAAGAGGGACAAAGTAAAGAGGGACTCCATTATCTGCGAGGGCCAAGTGGGATATCTTCCAACAAACTGGGAAGAAAAACTTCGGAAACACACTGTACATTTCAGCTCTAGAAAGGAAGCATATACGACGCTAATAACAAATAACTGATTTTAATCGACTTTGGCGGTTTTCACATCTGTGCTGTGTGGATTTTCAACGCCTAATATTATTACTTTGTTTTTTTTCTTTTTTTTAAGTTTTTCATTCCATGGTCATGACAGCTGCGCTGACTTGTACAACTCCTTAAAAGTAAAACAAAGCCAAGTGAGAATATTTGAGGTGGGATTTCCTGTTCTGACATTCATCTGACCCCGCCTCCACAGCCTCCGAGAACCTTGGCCGGAGCTGGAGGATTGGAACTATTTTAATTTCTTTCTGGGACAATGTTGACCAAGACAAAAAGAAACATGTTTTTTGTACGACTAAAGTGTCAGAGGTGCACCTGTACAGTTGTGCTGTAGGAAGGATTTCACATCAAGGTTATCACACTTGTGCTGTTCAGAGTAGCGTGTGCTGAATATTGTTTTAAAAATGTCACTGAAAATGTCATCCGTTTACATTAATGATCAACTGTCTAACACGCTCAAATCAACCAGTTATTACACGAATAATGGCTACAGCTCCAGCCAAACGGGCAGTCAGTTCTTTTCGAGAGTTTATTGTTTGCGGAAAACATTCTCTAAATGGTCTCTGGCATCAACAGCAAATTGTGCTGGAGACCGAACCCGTGTGACATTTGTCGAATGACATACACGCCAAAAACTATCCAGAGACCTTTATGCGCTTTCTTTCCTGTCCTACAACATCGGAATCAAGAGCGTGCCTGGGAAACCTCCAAAAGTGCGGTGGCTGACCACACGTGCATGATGTGTACGAGACCGATCAATGAGTGGAATAGTTCGTAGTAAGATATGACTATTCAAATAATACCTCCACGACCGAGAAACACACAAAATCATGTCTATGAGACAAGTACTGTGGAATGTGGTACACGAAAATTATGTTCATAAAGACTGATCACAGTGCCTTTGGTATCAACAAATTATCGCAACCTCTGTCGGTGTAGTGGCAGTATGCCTTAAGCCGTAGACGATCTAAAGAAACGAAATCCTTCGACTCTATCAGAGCTATTCCATGTTGATAGACTGTGGTAAATTACAGTATAACCGAGCCACTAAGTTACGAAGAATCGATAGTTCATCTGTTAACAGACGCAGTGTGGCATACCACCATAGATCTCAAAGACCTCATCTGTCACGGTGATAGAGCGACACATATACTGCTCGACAAAAGTTTGGAATACTATCGTAAAATGAATTTTACAATAGTGGATGTCTCCTTATCCAGTTAGAGCCCATATACTGGACGGTATGTATTACTTACATGCTTTGTAGCCATTTCCCAGTCATGAAAACATGACTCTGCCGCAGCGACACACCTTGATAGTCAAGATAATGGCTTTACTTTCAGCAGGTCATACACAGCAAGATGTTGCCAAAGTAGTGCGTCTAAGGTGTAGAGAAAGTACAAAGAGACGGTATATGTGAAGGAGAGACCACACAATGTCGTCTGCGTTTGCCAACACCAACGCAGGATTGTTTCCTCCGACTGTCGGCTCGCAGTCGCCCAGAACCAGATGCCAGAATTATTGGAAATGACTTCTCCTGGGCAACAGGGGATTCGTGTCTCAGACCAAACAGTCCGTAGAAGGTTGCATCAGGGTGCTCTTTATTTCAGAAGACCAACGAAAAGTTTTGCGCTGAAGCAACGCAATCGAAGGATTTGGGTTCTTGCACATCAACGTTGTCCGGACCGAGACAAGATCTCGGGAACTTTGTCTTCCGCACGCTGTGGCTTAGCCATGTCTCCGCAATATCCTTTCTTCCAGGAGTGCTAGTTCTGCATGGTTCGCAGGAGAGATTCTGTCAAGTTTGGAAGGCGAGATACTCAGTACTGGAGGAATTAAGGCTGTGAGGACGGTCGTGAGTCGTGTTTGGGTAGCTCAGTCGGTAGAGCACTTGTCCGCGAAAAATAAAGGTCCCGAGTTCGAGTCTCGGTCCGGCACACAGGTTTAATCTGCCAGCAAGTTTCATGTGAGCACACACCCCGATGCAGAGTGAAGATTTCATTCTGGAAGAAATATATTCGCTAACGAGACCAGCATTGATTTGCGACCGGACTCTACACGGTTTAGGGTTTGTATAAGCGCTAGACGACACCAGGAACGCCGATACGTCCAGGAAATCCACCCTCCTGCAGAAAGAAATGCAGTGCTCTGGGTGGCAATAATGATGGAACGGTGGACCCCTCTAATTCCCATCTTGGCTGGTCCCCGATACCTCCAAGAGGTCCTACAAACGACTGTAAAGGCCCTACAGACGTGAAATTGGTGACAACTTCATCCTAGTGGATGACCGTGCAAGACCACACCGTAGTGTCTCGGCATCTTCAGAGATGCAGAATCAACCGAATGCACTGGCCAGCAGAGCCTTCAGAGATGAATGCCGCTGAGCATGCATGCGTCCTGTTGAAGGTGGCCGCTGCACAGCGTCCGAATCCACTTGACAACCTTCAGGACCTCACTGAAGCTGCCATTGAGAAGTGGGACCACATAACCGAAGATAAACTTGTTAGTCTGGCCCAGAGTACGCTCCCCAGATGGAAAAACTCTTCCGTGTGCGGGGAGCACATACTCACTACTAAAAACTTGTAATCGTCATCATGAGATAAAGATTTTCGCAGTTTTTCTTTTCAAGATGGACACTTAATAGATAGCCTGCTTTGGTTCGTAATGATTTTTTGTAGCTGACCAAACTCGTTCTTGTTTTCAGCAGGAATTATGTTTATTTTGTGAATGAGATGTACAAAGCTCACTGGGTATACTGTAATGAATCGTTTTACTAAACTCTATGACATTCCCAACTTTTGTTGAGGTGTGTATGTACAGATCTCCATACGTCGTCTCACGCAAAGACCGTTTGAACGAGTGAAAGATTGTCAGAAGGACGTACGTCACGCTTTCTTGTTCTCCGGTACAGTTGGAAACTACGTCTTCAATTACTTTTATCAAAAATGGTTGAAATAGCTCTGAGCACTATGGGACTCAACTGCTGTGGTCATTAGTCCCCTAGAACTTAGAACTACTTAAACCTAACTAACCTAAGGACATCACACACATCCATGCCCGAGGCAGGATTCGAACCTGCGACTGTAGCAGTCGCAAGGTTCCGGACTGCACGCCTAGAACCGCGAGACCACCGCGGTCGGCAATTACTTTTATCATTTCAGTACTGACCTACAGAACTTTCCCTGACAACTCAAACTTAACCTATTGATTTATTATCCACAATATACAAGCCCAACTCAATCTAACTGCTATACAGTGACAACACGACTTCCAATAATTAACTCAAAAGAATCCCCCTGAATTGCAAGAAATCCTAACAATAATAAAAATAAAAACATATGAAATTAAAGAAATATGAAACTACCTCCAACTCTGTTATTGCCTTAACTCATTTCAATGACGAACCTCATTTTTTATGTCACTTAACTCACACAAAAACTTTATACCTCGAACTACAGCCAGCTAAATGAAAAGATTATAACTACTATAGACTAACTACTAGGAGGCATATGGTTAGCAAAATAAAGATTTTGTTGAAGAGCAAACAATGTGTTTAGAAAATATTACCTCATCCGTGTGACAACCAGTTCCAAAAATTATATAGTTGTCAATAATTCCACGAACCAAACATTACCAACAACATCCACCCTCATTTTACATTTCCTTCTGTCTCACTTTACAATGCATGTTCTTCCAACACAGAGTCTCCACTAAGAAAAAATCTGTCGATACACTTCTCTATCCACTCACTAACTGCTAGTCTGTCAAACCACAGAATCTCTTGCCGAGCGCTGTCAGCGATATTATTGCAGTCTATACCACTGCCGACATACAAACAGGCTACTTACACAGGTAAAAGGAGTATGAAAGTTTGGGAGAGATACGGCACAGCATCAGTAAACCTATTCCCAAGTTGAAGTACGTGAGACAGTACCATTCTTCTGGGTCACTGGTCTAACTTGCACTCAGATTCATCCTGAAATTTTGGCAGTACATGGACCAAATGCAGTGCTGCGGCCAGCCGAAGTCAAATGGTGCCAACGATTTAACCAAGGTCGCATAGACTTGGTTGGTGCTGATTCGGAAGGAAGGCTAGCAACATCGACCTCATGGGACAATATCCACACAATCAAGGAGGACCATCTGCTGCGCTTCTCGAATGGCTGCAAGACCAACAAGCCGATTAGTATCATCGAGGGGCTGAATGATTTGCAGGCCATTCCGAACGTTGTTTACGATGAATCTGTATCGCTTTAAAGGGCAGTGCGCCATTCAACAAAAATTGTAATATGTAACATACTTTTTGAAGTCCCCTTCTACACTCTCGCTAATAAATTAAGGATAATGTTGATACATTGTGAAACAACGCTCTGGTGGACGGTTTGCGGATTTAAATCACCCCGAGATGTGACTATGCAGTGCATTTGACCTGCGGTCGTCGCACGGTGTCGCTGACAGCAGTCCACATACACAGAGGCGAGTAAGTGTGCGGTCGTTTTCAGAGGTGCTAATGGTGACCGTGTGTTGAAAATGGCTCAAAGAACACATATTAGTGACGTTATGAGGGGCAGAATACTAGGGTGACTGGAGGCTGGTCAAGCACAGCAGGTCGTAGCACGGGCCCTCCGTGCGCCACAAAGTTTGATCTCAAGATTATGGCAACGATTCCAGCAGACAGGAAACGTGTCCAGGCGCTACAATACGGGACGTCCACAGTGTACGATACCACAAGAATACCAATACATCACCTTCAGTGCCCGCAGACGGCCAACGAGTATTGCTCGGGACCTTCCTGCAGCCACTGAAACAGTTGTCTCCAGACACAGAGTCAAAGACGACTGAACAGACATGGTTTATTTCCCTGGAGACCTGCAAGCTGCATTCCACTGACCCCTGGTCACAGGAGAACCCGTAAAGCCTGGTGCAAGAACACAGTACATGGTCATTGGAACAGTGGTCTCAGGTTATGTTCACGGACGAGTCCAGGTATAGTCTGAACAGTGATTAACGCCTGGTTTTCATCTGGCGTGAACCAGGAACCAGATACCAACCCCTTAACGTCCTTGAAAGGGACCTGTATGGAGGTCGTGGTTTTATGGTGTGTGGTGGGATTACGATTGGTGCACGTACACCTCTGCATGTCTTTGACAGAGGAACTCTAACAGTTCAGGTGTATCGGGACGTCATTTTGCACCAGTATGTCAGCCTTTTCAGGCATTGGGCCCCGCCTTCCTCCTGATGGATGATAAAGCACGACCCCACGGAGCTGCCATCGTGGAGGAGTATGGGCTCTGAGCACTATGGGACTTAACATCTGAGGTTATCAGTTCCCTAGAACCTAGAACTACTTAAACCTAACTAACCTAAGGACATTACACACATCCATGACCGAGGCAGGATTCGAACCTGCGACCGTAGCAGCCACGCGGTTCCAGACTCACGCGCCTAGAACCGCTCGGCCACATCGGCCGGCGTTGAGGAGTACCTTGAAACAGAAAGGAGAGGCCTGCCTGTTCTCCAGACTTAAACCCAGAGAGCACGTCTGGGACATCGCTGCACGTCTGCAAACTCCTACAATAGTTCAGGAGCTCCGACAGACATTGGTGCAAGAATGGGAGGCTATACCCCAGCAGCTGCTCGACCACCTGATCCAGAGTATGCCAACCCCTTATGCGGCCTGTGTACGTGTGCATGGTGATCATATACCATATTGATGTTGGAGTACATGAGCAGGAACCCGTGGCGTTTTGTAGCACATGTGTTTCGGGACGGTTTTCTCTACTTATCACCAATACCGTGGATTTACAGATCTGTGTCGTGTGTGTTCCCTATGTGCCTATGGTATTACCGCCAGTTTTATCTAGTGCCACATTGTGTGGCAACACATTCTGCAATGATCCTTAATTTTTGAGCATGAGTGCAGTAGCGGACCCTAATAGTTTAGCTCTTGTGGTACTGCTTAGGTCACCGTTTCAGCGTTGGAGACTAGCTATTTTTAAAAACCAGTACCACTAGCTCTTACCTTGTACTTTTTTTACCTGCCAGCTGTTCCCGTACAGAATATTCCTTTCCGCCATTGGGTCGCGTAATAGAACTGCCGACAGACTGCAGGCCAACACAACCAAATAGAACGTAATGCACCGCGTACAATTTACATACATGCAAGAACGCGTGCGTCCAGCCGCGAGGCGTTCAGAGCAGCTAATAAAAATGCTAATAAAACACTCTGTTGTTCTGTCCAGGAAAGGGAATTCAAATTATCTTCACTGTCCGCCGTCAGCAAGCGGTGCAGCCGATGACTTGCGGGCGGATACATTGTGACCTGCCATCAGGCCACGTACCAGTATCTGCCATGTCCGCAGCTCGTGGTCTAGTGACAGGCTTTGCGGACTCTGGATCATGGAGTTCCGGGTTCGATTCCCTCCAGGGTTGGGAATTTTTTTCTGACCAGGGACCGGGTGTTGTCATCATATCATCATCATCACCTGACGCACCTGACGCACATCAAGGAAATCACACAAAATGACATGTGCATGTCCGATTGGGGTTTGACACTTACCCCTTCTCCTCCCTCTCCTTCACTTGGTTTCTTTAGAACAATGAGCATCTGAGAGTTTTAAAACTTCCTGGCAGATTAAAACTGTGTGCCGGACCGAGACTGGAACTCGGTTCGGCAAGGTTCGCAGGAGAGCTTCTGTGAAGTTTGGAAGGTAGGAGACGAAGCACTGGCGGAATTAAAGCTGTGACGACGGAACGTGGGTCGTGCTTGGGTAGCTCAGTTGATAGAGCACTTGCCCGCGAAAGGCAAATAGGTCTCGAGTTCGAGTCTCGGTCCGGCACACAGTTTTAAGCTGCCAGGAAGTTTCATATTAGCGCACACTCCGCTATAGAGTCAAAATTTCATTCTATCTGAGAGTTTTAAATGCGGTTTGAGTCGGCGATGATGCCCAAACATTCAGGAATGATGGAGAGCGGTAAATCATCGTAGTGAGGTAAATGATCCTGGTACTGAAACGACCCAGTCGAAAGTTGTACGCGAAAATTGTTCTGATACTTCTGACGGTGGAATACATGTACCGGTACTGTTAATGATAAGAGTGTAGGGTAGGAAACTTTCACAGGTGGTAGTATGGACCAAAACTTGTTCCGTCGGACACATGTGTTTCAAATTATCGAAGATGAACAAGACATCATAGCCCTTCAGGCGTGCAAAAAGAAATGGCTCTAAGCGCTATGGGACTAAACATCTGAGGTCATCAGTCCCCTAGACTTAGAACTACTTAAACCTAACCAACCTAAGGACACCACACACATCCATGTCCAAGGCAGGATTCGAACATGTGACCTTAACAGCAGCGCGGTTCCAGACTGAAGCACCTAGAACCGCCCGGCCACAGCGGCCGGCTTAAGGTGTGCATTTAGAGTCCATGTTTACATGAAACTTTTTTCTTGTTTTGATCTAAACAACCGCCTATGAAAGTTGCCTACCGTACAGTCTTAGCAACAACGTTAGCAATACATTTATTCCGCTGTCAGAGGTATCAGAACGATTTTCTCTTACAACTTTGGACTCGGCCGTTTCAGGACCAGGGTGCCTTACCTCAAATTTATACATTTAGCCTTCTCCATCATCCCAGACTGTTCGTAACATCATCACGGAATCACACTGTGTAATGAACGCAGAAACTAAATACGTCTGTCATTAACGTGGTAATACATTTAATAGTGGTTCATGTTTCCTGATGACATTAATGCTGTCGGAACGGCAAACAACTGTGAAGATCAGTTCAACCAAATGTCTGGTATCTTGCAAAGAGGCAGTATATTGTTATCATTTTTCAAATCTTAGAGATCTGTGACTCATTAAAAGTGAGTGATTCAGTAACTTATGTAAATTGTAGGTGTAGCGGAGGAAAAGGAAATGAGCTACTGACGTCGGTCGCATCTGGACTTTATGTGGGATCATCCGCGACAAGTGAAAATGTGTGCCGGACCGAGATTCGAAACCGAAATCTCCTGCTTACTTTTTTATTTTTATTTATTTATTTTATGTAATTACATTATTTTAATTAGTAAATGAATATAAATGAAAATGCTATAAAACAAAACGTTACAATAAAAATGTGGTTCAAAGTATACAGTAATATGGCTTTGTATATCGCTTGCCCTGCATCGGCGAAAAGAATCTTTCCTCGAGAAATGGTGAACTAGTTTTCTTGTCCACTGCCACTAGCATTTTCTATGTCCATCAATACCGTCGAAAACATCTACAACAAACTCACGCTGCATTGCTAATGCCTCAATGATTCCACCGTTCCTGCAATCAACTAATCTCTTTCCGTTGTCACTATTTGGAATTCAGCTGATTCTGTCTTGGATGAGATGCTGCACTGTACGTTACACTGAGTCCAACTACCGAGCGGAGGGGGGGAGGGGAGGATTACGAAAATGCTGCGTCAGTAATTTGCGGAGAGCGTACGGTATCTCGCGCTGCGTACAAGAGCGATGCGAGCGTTTTACAGGTACCGCCAGTAATCAAGCTCCACTTTCTCTCCTTCGCCGAATATGTAATCGATTGCCTTTCCCTTGAGCTTACTAGGTAGTTGTGTTCATCAGTGCGTCATTCAGACACATATTTCAAATAACTTCCGGGAATTCAGCCAGGTAACACTTTCAGCGACCGCCGATATTTCAGCGGGCGAACACCCCGCCATTTTCAAGGCAAACTGCAACGGACAGGTGACGTACATGCAAATTTCAAACCTCGGTCCTCGGACTGAAGCAGGAAAGATAACACACACACTGAACACTGGTGCCACCAAAGATGACCAAAGTCAGAGCTATCGACAGGGGATCTCAAGTTGATTCCGCATTTCTAGATTTCCGGAAAGCTTTTGACACCTTTCCTCACAAGCGACTTCTAATCAAGCTGCGGAGCTATGGGGTATCGTCTCAGTTGTGCGACTGGATTCGTGATTTCCGGTCAGGAAGGTCGCAGTTCGTAGTAATAGACGGCAAATCATCGAGTAAAACTGAAGTGATATCAGGTGTTCCCCAGGGAAGCGTCCTGGGTGACAATCTGAGCAGTTCTCTTAGACTGTTCGCAGATGATGCTGTAATTTACCGTCTAGTAAGGTCATCCGAAGACCAGTATCAGTTGCAAAGCGATTTAGAAAAGATTGCTGTATGGTGTGTCAGGTGGCAGTTGACGCTAAATAACGAAAAGTGTGAGATGATCCACATGAGTTCCAAAAGAAATCCGTTGGAATTCGATTACTCGATAAATAGTACAATTCTCAAGGCTGTCAATTCAACTAAGTACCTGGGTGTTAAAATTACGAACAACTTCAGTAGGAAGGACCACATAGATAATATTGCCGGGAAGGCGAGCCAAAGGTTGCGTTTCATTGGCAGGACACTTAGAAGATGCAACAAGTCCACTAAAGAGACAGCTTACACTACACTCGTTCGTCCTCTGTTAGAATATTGTTGCGCGGTGTGGGATCCTTACCAGGTGGGATTGACGGAGAACATCGAAAGGGTGCAAAAAAGGGCAGCTCCTTTTGTATTATCACGTTATAGGGGAGAGAGTTTGGCAGATATGATACACGAGTTGGGATGGAAGTCATTACAGCATAGACGTTTTTCGTCGCGGTGAGACCTTTTTACGAAATTTCAGTCACCAACTTTCTCTTCCGAATGCGAAAAAATTTTGTTGAGCCCAACCTACATAGATAGGAATGATCATCAAAATAAAATAAGAGAAATCAGAGCTCGAACAGAAAGGTTTAGGTGTTCGTTTTTCCCGCTCGCTGTTCGGGAGTGGAATAGTAGAGAGATAGTATGATTGTGGTTCGATGAACCCTCTGCCAAGTACTTAAATGTGAATTGCAGAGTAGTCATGTAGATGTAGATGTAGATGTATCGATATTGAGATTACGAATTGGCAGTTGAGGTAGCATTGAATCTGTCCCTCTGTCTTTTGACAAGGGAGAGAGCTGGATTCCAAACAGTCAAAAAACAGAGGGGCAGAGTCAATGCTACCTCAACTGCCAATTCGTAATCTCACTGTCGATGGCTCTGACTTTGGTCATCTTTGGTGGCACCAGTGTTCAGTGTGTGTGTTATCTTTCCTGCTTCAGTCCGAGAACCGAGGTTTTAAATTTGCATGTACGTCACCTGTCCGCTGCAGTTTGCATTGAAAATGGAGGGGGTTCTCCCGCCGAAATATCGGCGGTCGCTGAAAGTGTTTGTTGTTGTTGTTGTTGTCTTCAGTCCTGAGACTGGTTTGATGCAGCTCTCCATGCTACTCCATCCTGTGCAAGATTCTTCATCACCCAGTACTTACTGCAACATACATCCTTCTGAATCTGCTTAGTGTATTCATCTCTTGGTCTCCCCCTACGACTTATACCCTTCTCGCTGCCCTCCAATGCTAAATTTGTGATCCCTTGATGCCTCAGAACATGTCCTACCAACCGATCCCTTCTTCTGGTCAAGTTGTGCCACAAACTTCTCTTCTCCCCAATTCTATTCAATACCTCCTCATTAGTTATGTGATCTACCCATCTAATCTGCAGCATTCTTCTGTTGCACCACATTTCGAAAGCTTCTGTTCTCTTCTTGTACAAACTAGTTATCGTCCATGTTTCACTTCCATACATGGCTACACTCCATACAAATACTTTTAGAAACGACTTCCTGACACTTAAATCTATGCTCGATGTTAACAAATTTCTCTTCTTCAGAAACGCTTTTCTTGCCATTGCCAGTCTACATTTTATATCCTCTCTACTTCGACCATCATGAGTTATTTTACTCTCCAAATAGCAAAACTCCTTTACTACTTTGTCTCACTTCCTAATCCAATTCCCTCAGCATCACCCGACTTAATTCGACTACATTCCAATATCCTCGTTTTGCTTTTGGTTGGTTCAAATGGCTCTGAGCACTGTGGGACTCAACTTCTGAGGTCATTAGTCCCCTATAACTTAGAACTAGTTAAATCTAACTGACCTAAGGACATCACACACACCCATGCCCGAGGCAGGATTCGAACCTGCGACCGTAGCGGTCTCGAGGTTCCAGACTGCAGCGCCTAGAACCGCACGACCACTTCGGCCGGCCGTTTTGCTTTTGTTGATCTTCGTCTTATATCCTCCTTTCAAGACACAGTCCATTCCGTTCAACTGCTCTTCCAAGTCCTTTGCTGTCTCTGACGGAATTACAATGTTATCGGCGAACCTCAACGTTTCTATCTCTTCCCCATGGATTTTAATACCTACTCCGAATTTTTCACCTGGCTGAATTCCCGGAAGTTATTTGAAAGTTGTATACGCCAGAAGAAACTCAGGTCTCACATTCAGACACAGAGTTTATTGCAATTGGGCGGTCTATCTCAGGGCCACCTATCCTATTATCAGTAAGTTATATTCGCAAAGCGGAAGGGGGGAGGGAGGGGGAGGGTGGAGACAGGAGGCAGTAAAAAAACTGCGACTCAGTGCCCCACACCTCCCAGAATGGACTCCTCATGACTACGAGCGTAGGCCTGCTGAAGTACGTATGCAGAGAGGAAGGCTTGCACAGAAGTGGGTAGTATGCACAACAGCTTCCAACTACGCTAATAACATGTGTAAGATCTGCCAGCAGTACTAATATATGAAAACGTTCGACTCGTGTGGTTATTTGCTCTCACGCGGTCTGTGTGTTACAGGTGCTGCAGAGCGGAGGCGGCAGAGTATATCTCAGAGGCGCAGCAGGTGCCGCCGAGGCGCGTTCTGTGACACCTCGTTTGTCTGCACGGCCCATAATGCTGGCAGCACCGGCTTAATGCCGACGTGCCACACTCGTATATTGAATGGCGTCGCTGGCCAGACGGGCGCCTCACCAGCAGTCCGCCACAGCCCGGGGCGCCGTGATATATATACACACTGCACGGCGATTACCCTGTCGCGCCGACTCCTCAGCGGCCGCGAAGTGCTCGCTTGAGGCGCCTCCTTCCCACCTGTGGCGTGCCGGCGGGTCCGACGCGAGGGCGTGCTGAGGGGCTTACGTAACTACCGGCGCCGCCAGCACCACTCTAGACAGAGAAATAGGAGTGTTTGACGGGCAGCTGAGTCCTGCAGATCTGGGAAGGGCCGCTGGTGCACAGTCGTGGAGAGGATATAAGCGCTGATTCACAGCTTTATGCGACGTCCAGAGGCGGCCAAGCACACTTGTTAATATCGATATCCCCAGCAACAGGTGCGGGTTCATTGTTTGGTTCTCCCCTCCTCACCACTGCCTTCAGGCTTCACACCAACTTGTTATCATTCCACACATCTGTATGGTTTCAAATGATTATAACAATAAAATACACGAAATGTTTTAATATAATGCTAAAGTGTTTAGTTACCATACAATGTATTAATATAATGGTAATAACGATTATTATTATTATTTCACAGATATACAGGGTGGTCCATTGATAGTGACCGGGCCAAATATCTCACGAAATAAGCATCAAACGAAACAACTACAAAGAACGAAACTCGTCTAGCTTGAAGTGGGAAACCAGATGACGCTATGGTTCGCCCACTAGATGGCGACGACTTTGAACGTCGTGTACAGTTCTGCCACTGGGCACAAGGAAATAACGGTACGAGGACAGATTTTTTGCACGCGTTTTATTAAGCGACGAAGCGTCATTCACCAACAGCGGTAACGTAAACCGGCATAATATGCACTGTTGGGCAACTGAAAATCCATGATGGCTGCGACAAGTGGAACATCAGCGACCTTGGCGGGTTAATGTATGATGCGTCATTATAGGAGGAAGGATAATTGGCCGCCATTTTATCGATGACACTCTAAATGGTGCAGTGTATGCTGATTTCCTACGTAATGTTCTACAGTTATTACTACAAGATGTTTCACTGCATGGCAGAATGGCGATGTACTTCCAACATGATGAATGTCCGGCATATAGCTCGAGTGCGGTTGAAGCGGTATTGAATAGCACGTTCACCGGATCTGACGTCCCCGGATTTCTTTCTGTGGGGAAAGTTGATACATATTTGCTATCGTGAGCCACCGACAACGCCTGACAACATGCGTCAGAGCATTGTCAGTGCATGTGCGAACATTACAGAAGGCGAACTACTCGCTGTTGAGAGAAATATCGTTACACGTATTGCCAAATGCAATGAGGTTGACGGACATCATTTTGAGCATTTATTGCATTAATGTGGTACTTACAGGTAATCACCCTGTGACAGTATGCGTTCTCAGAAATAAGTTCACAAACGTACATGGATCACATTGGAACTACCGAAATAAAATGTTCAAACGTATCTACGTTCTGTATTTTAATTTAAAAAACCTACCTGTTACCAACAGTTGGTCTAAAATTGTGAGCCATGTTTGTGACTATTACAGCGCCATCTGTCACAAAGCGATGAAGTGGTCCAACTAAAACATCCATATTTCTTTACGTACTACACGAATATATAATTAAAAAATGGGGGGTCCTATTTTAAGAAACGCAGTCTATATCCGTTTGATGTATGGCAGCGCCATCTAGCGGGCCAACAGTAGTGCCATCTGGTTTTCCGCTTCAAGGCAGACGAGTTTCGTTCTTTGTAGTTTCTTGGTTTGATTCTTATTTCGTGAGATATTTGGCCCAGTCACGATCAATGGACCACCCTGTATACACTGAAGAGTCAAAGAAACTGGTACGCCTGCCTAATATCGTGTACGGCTCCCGCGAGCACACAGAAGTACGGCAAACGTGGCATGGACTCGACTAATGTCTGAAGTAGTGCTTGAGGGATCTGACACCATGAATAATGCAGGTCTGCCCATAAATCCGTAACAGTGCGAAGGGGTGAAGATCTATTCTGAACAGCGCGTTGTAAAGCATCCCAGATATGCTCAATAATGTTCATGTCTGGGCAGTTTCGTGGCCAGCGGAAGTGTTTAAATTCAGAAGAGCTTTCCTGGAGCCTCTCTGTAGCAGTTCCGGATGTGTGAGGTGTCACATTGTCCTGCCGGCATTGCCCAAGTCCGTCAGAAAGCACAACGGACATCAATGGATGCATTTGGTCAGGATGCTCACGTATCTGTCACAGTCGTATCTAGACGTATCAGGGGCCCCATATCTCTCCAAAGCCCCACACCAGTTCAGAGTCTCCACCTGCTTGAACAGCCCCCTGCTGAAATTCAGGGTCCATGGTTTAGTGAGGTCGTCTCTTTACACGTCCACGCTAATCTGCTCGACACAGTTTGAAACGAGACTCGTCCAACCACGCGACATGTTTCCAGTCATCAGCAATCCTATGCCCGTGTTCACGGGCCCAGACGAGGCCTAAAGCTTTGTGACGTGCTGTCATCAAGGGTATACTAGTGGTCATTCGGCTCCAAAAGCCCATATTGGCGATGTTTCGCTGAATGGTTCGCACTCTAACACTTGTTGATGGCCCAGCATTAAAATATGCAGCAACTTGCGGAAGAGCTGCACTTCTGTCACGTTGAACGATTCTCTTCAGTCGTCGTTGTTCCGGTTCTTGCAGGATCTTTTCCCGGCCGCAGCGATGTCGGAGATTTGATGTTTTGCCGGATTTTCGATATTCAAGGTACACTCGTAAAATGGTGTGCAGGAAAATCACCACTTCGTCGCTACCCCGGAGATGCTGCGCCCCATCGCTCGTGCGCTGACTATAATATCACGTTCAAATTCACTAAAATCTTGTTTACCCGTCATTGTATGAGCACTAATCGATCTAAAAATTACGCCAGACACTTGTCTTATATAGGAGTTGTCAACGGCAGCGCCGTATTCTGCTTGTCTACATATCTCTGTAACTGAATAAGCATGCCTATATCAGTTTCTTTAGAGCTTCAGTGGACAATATGTCTATTGTATAAATAGTCTCTATACCATATTCTAGAAGAACGTGAACTAGACACTGAAACTCGTAAATTGATCGAACAAACACTGGCAAAAATCAAATCAAAAGTTATATTCCTAGAAGAAATTTCGGAACCATTCTTAGTTAACATAGGAGTAAGACAAGGAGATGGTATCTCGCCATAGTTTTAGACAAACTAAGGAAAGAATGGGGAATGGTGCTACGAAAATAAAACTTTTGGAAGGCATTTGAACTAGGAAGAGATCAAGGAAAATTGAACTTTCAATATTTAGCATTTGCAGATGACTTTGCGATTCTAACGAACGGTGAAGAAACAGCAGTAAAACAAATCAAGAGCCTCAAAGAATGCGCAGAGATGGTTGGCCTGCAAATCTCCTTTGAAACGACTGAATTCGTTAGTTTCAATTTAGATATTCCGAAACTTAAAACAAATTGTGATGAAATCAAAAGGGTCAGACACTTGAAGTATCTCGGTGAAATTACTGAACCAACATGACTTGAAAAAATAGCACAAGAAAAGAGACTGCAGAAAATCAAGAAAGCGTTCGGACTTGCTCCAAAATTGCGTAAAAAATAATGCCTGTCAAAAGTCACTAAAAATCAAACACTACAACACAGTAATCAAACCGACAGTCACATATTCAAGTAAAACACTCTCACTGAATCGAAAACTAGATTTAGAAGACATTAAGAAGGCACAGAAAAAGATTATTAGAGAAATTCTGGTACGACGATACACACAAGATGGATACAGACTACAAACCATCGAGATAACAGAAAAAATGTTAAACATCGAAACTGACATAAGAGAGGGAGGCCTGAAATTCTATGGACGTCTTGACAGATTACCTGGAAACACACTAACTAAACGTCTATTGGACTATGTGAAATCACTTAAAGCATCAATACCCTGGGTAACTGAAGTTAAGGATTTTACAAAAGCAAAAATTGACGCAACACACACATCAGACAGGGATGTATTCAGAAGCAGAGTCGGAACCAAGATCATACCGACCTAAGTGCACCGAAGAAAGAAAGAAAGCCTTCGGGGAGAAAGTGAAGAAATATTGGGAAAATAAGAACAGCCTTTAAAAAGATTGAAAATCACCTGCTTACCGTTCTCCAACGTTGACGCTCGGTAATAATAATAATAATAATAATAATAATAATAATAATAATGTAGATGAGAAGCTGAAAGAAATGAATGTAACGCTGAAGTTGGGTTACATCAGCGGTCTTTTATTTCCGTCATTGTTTCTTCGGTGTACAGACTGAATAGTTGGAACGAAAGACTACATCGCTGCCTTACACACTTTTTAATCCGAGTGCTTCGTTCGTGGTACTCCAATCTTACTGTTCCCTCTTTGTTCTTGTACGTACTGTGTATTACCTGTCTTTTCCTACAGCTTACCCCTACTTTTGAGACCTATGTCCTCGCTGTTTGGTCTCTTCTGCCAAAGCACCCAATCCTTACCTCTACTTTTCTCAGGATTTCGAACATCTTGCTCCATTTTACACTGTCGAAATCTTTTTTTCAGATCGACAAATGCTATAAACGTGTCTTGATTTTTCTCCGGTCTTGCTTCCATTATCAACCGCAGCATCAGAAATGCCACTTGGTACGTTTATCTTTCCTAAAGCTAAACCTATCACCATCTTACAGATCTTCAATTTTCTTTTCCATTCCTCTATATGTTATCGTTGTCAGCACTTTGATGCATGATAAGCTGAATGTGCGGCAATTCTCGCACTTGTCGGGTCCCGGTGTATTCTGAATTATGTGGATGACGTTTCTCGAAAATCTAATGGGTGGAATGTTATCTATACTTTCTGCCTACTTCGATCTCAAGTCTTTCAAAGCTCTTTTAAGTTCTGATTCTAATACTGGATCCCGATTCTCTTCTCTGAATCTCCTGTTTCCTTTCCATCGTGTCAAGTCCTCCCCTTATAGAGGTCTTCAATGTACTCTTTTGACCTATGCACTCCCTCCTCTGCATTTAATAGTGGTATTACCATTGTTGTTCTAATATTACCGACCTTGCTTTTAATTTCACCGAAGGTTGTTTTGACTTTTCTATATGCTTTGTCAGTCCTTCCAACAATCATTTCTATTTCGATTCCTTCACATTTTCACGCAACAATTTCGTCTTAGGTTCTCTGCACTTCTTATTTATTTCATTCCTAAGTGACTTGTATCCCTGTAGTCCTGAATTTTACCTTTGGTTTCTATGCGATCAACACTTTGATTGAAACGCAGCAAATAAAGTATTGTTCACTCATCAGGTCCTCGGGGTTCACTAAGATGTTCTTCGAATATTAATGTGGCATCTGCCGTTCCTGAAACTAATTGTATCTTATAAATTATTTTTGAGGGGTCCACAGCGTCAAAGTGATTTGTTAATGAAAACATGGTCCAACTAGACTGTATTCTTTTTATTATCCGTGCAAATGGGCAGTTTCAAACATGGTTGAAATGGCTCTGAGCGCTATGGGACTTAACATCTGAGGTCATCAGTCCCCTAGACCTTAGAACTACTTAAATGTAAGTAATCTAAGGACATTACACACATCCATGCCCGAGGCAGGATTCGAACCTGCGGCCGTAGCGGTCGCGCGGTTCCAGACTGAAGCGCCTAGAACCGCTCGGCCACACCGGTCGGCGCCAGTTTCAACCGTGGGTCATTTTCAAGCACGTATCTAGAACTGACAGCTTCATTTCACATTATAAAATATCACTGGTACATATGGACTAGTATACATCGTATACCTTCGTATGTAGCACAAGAACAATGCAATAGTCCACATTAGCCTCCAGAAACAATGCTGCCATGTCTGTTCATTCCAATTTAGGTCGCACTGGAATGCGGTTGTTACTATTTTCAGAGATATATCGTGCAATCAAACACTAACGTAACTCACAGACAATATGCGTGTAATGCGAAGCGTTTAGTACAACTGTCAATTCTTGAAGCAGTCAAACCTCTGAAAACATTCGGAGGACTGCTTTTCTTCCGTTCCCTCTTCCTTACACGAATGCTGACAGTCTATCCTGTTTATCGCTACTGCACGTCGTGATCATTTCGTGAGACGTTTGTGGGAGGAACGAAAACTACTTCTCCTCGATACGCACACGTTTGGATATTAACAGTAAACTTCTCTCTGTTGATGCTGAAAGCACAAAAAAATCCGGAATAAAAAATATTTTGACACCTTTTGGAAGTTACATAAAAAACTATTACCTAATTTGTGGAGCACAGCCCTCGGACGATTTTAATAAAGTAGGAGGAGATCAAGAGAGAACTTACTAAAATAAGGCAAGGACGAACTATATTGACCAAATTATGTGTCGACTGTGGCTCCTAGACAGAAATCAAGAATTAAGGTAGAAATACGTATCGACACTGGTGCTAACCACAATGTTGTCATTTACATCTACATACATACTCCCAATCCAACATACGGTGCGTGGCGGAGGGTACCTCGTACCACAACTAGCATCGTCTCTCCCTGTCCCACTCCCAAAGAGAACGAGGGAAAAACGACTGCCTATATGCCTCTGTACGAGCCCTAATCTCTTGTGGTCTTTCCGCGAAATGTAAGTTGCCGGCAGTAAAATTGTACTGCAGTCAGCCTCAAATGCTGGTTCTCTAAATTTCCTCAGTAGCGATTCACGAAAAGAACGCCTCGTTTCCTCTAGAGACTCCCACCCGAGTTCCTGAAGCACTTCCGCAACACTGGCGTGATGATCAAACCTACCAGTAACAAATCTAGCAGTCCTCCTCTGAATTGCTTCTATGTCCTCCCTCAATCCGACCTCATACGGAACCCAAACGCTCGAGCAGTACTCAAGAATAGGTCGTATTAGTGTTTTATAAGCGGCCTCCTTTGCAGATGAACCACATCTTCCCAAAATTCTACCAAGGAACCGAAGACGACTATCCGCCTTCCCCACAACTGCCATTACATGCTTGTCCCACTTCATATCGCTCTGCAATGTTACGTCCAAATCGACGTGACTGTGTCAAGAGCTAAACTACTAATGGAGTTACAGGATTGTTTTTCCTATTCATCTGCATTAATTTACATTTGACTATATTTAGAATTAGCTGCCATTCTTTAGACCAATCACAAATCCTGTCCAAGTCGTCTTGTATCATCCTACAGTCACTCAACGATGACACCTTCTCGTACACCACAGCATCATCAGCACACAGCCGCACATTGCTATCCACCCTATTCAAAAGATCATTTCCCTGGGGTACTTCAGATGATACCCTCACCTCCGATGAATAGCTCTCAAACAGACTACGCTAGACAATTTCTGACACCCTGCACTATTTTCATATATGATCACGCATTGGTATAAATACTACAAGTACTGGGCTACGTCTGCTATTACGTCCAATCCCTAAGTCTTTACACAATCCTAGTACGCGCTCTGTCGCTAAAGACCGCGTCGTAGACGGGTCGTTAAGATGTTAGCTAGCGTCATTTGAGGTTCCTTACCCCGCACCCCACCCCCCCCCCCTCCCCAGCCAAGTGGCCGGACATTGATCATCGAGGCAGAAAAGGAAAAGAAAGCAAGCGCTATAGCAAGGAACTCTGCAGGTGAACAGCTACTGAATCAGGGACTGGAAGTTAAAAGGCAGTGCAATCTGGGCGGGGCAATTAGCTAACGGGCCTACATCAGCTAGGGGGCGTGTCGGGGGAGATAAGCTACCCGCCGTTCCAGCTTTCCTAAATTGGCTGCAAATTGCTGCCGCGGGGACGTCGACTCGTACATCTCCGGGGGCCCCCCTTCTCTTGAGAGTTTTCGCAGCGTGCTCTAGTGGCGAGGCGGGTGGGCAAGAGGTAAAACTCCACAGTGTGAAGATCGCCGAGGGCTCTCACTCTGTGGACACGGCCCCTCGCTTCTATCTCCCGCCGGCATCTCCCCGTGTTTATCCGCGCGGAGGTGCGACGTTGCCCGGGACAAATTGCCTCGGTCGCTGTAATCCTCGCAGAGGGCCAGATAACAGCCCGGAACCGCTAATTCCGGCCGTGCCGGCGCCAGATTTCGCAACACAGATAGCGGCCGGTCTCTCTCTCTCTCTCTCTCTCTCTCTCTCTCCTACTGTCTCTCCCTTTCTCTCTAGTGTGCCCCGCAGCTATTTTGGCACCTGCAGCGCAGACCGGCTTTACGCAAACGGTGTCCCGGCGCCATTTAAACGAGCCCAAATGGAGGGGTATAAAGGCGCTCGCCTCTGACTGCGAATACATTAAGCGGACTCTCACAAAATTTAATAACCCGCACTCGGGCTTCCCGCCTCAGATGTGCCGGGCCTACCCGACACTTCGTCCGAGTGGACACCGTAATTTATCACGCGGACTCGGCTCGCGTACAAGCTTGATGCCGTGGCGAGCGATACTATTAAACTATTTTTAATGCGGAACTTTTGTCGTAATGTCAGGAATAACCCTGTTCTTTATTTTCAAGCTTCGTAAATCAGAGCAATAATCGAATTTCCGAGAGTACACAACGTATAATGAAGTTCTGTCATACGACTGTCTACCATTATTTGCAATACCGATCACAAAAATTAAGACACAATGTAAGGAAAAGGAATTGGAGGCAACTGTGGGGCAATAGGCTATGAACACTCATCATACATAATCTTTACGTAGTTTCAACTGGTGTCTTTCTTCTTTCCTTTTTTTCGAAAATTGGAGCCCTTGGCCTCTCCACTTGCTTCACACTGCCTTCCAATTCACTCCGTGATACGTCAATCTCTTCATCTCTAAATATCCATTTGTCTCAACTATCCATTACTTACATCTATGTTATTTGTTGTCACTGACACCTTTTTACTCTGGTGCTTCTTTATATGTCGCACTGAAACGTTCCGAGCGGTAGGGACAGCTGAAATCTGAAATACTATATATGGGCTGGAACATTAATAGTGGCAACTAGTTATTTACAGCTCGTAGAAAATGGGTAAGTGTTCTAAAGTTTTACTGACATTCAAAGTAGTCACCACCCTTGAGTATAACCCGCTGCCACCAATCAGAAAGTCGTTGAGTGTTCTAGCAGCAGTGAACACCAAAAGATCCTGTGGAAGATCCCAGCAGAGGGGTCGAAACGTCGAACATTTTAGAAGCGGCCTAATAACCCAGAAGATTTTAACTTCACTTAAGGCGTAGGATACTCTTAGCAATGTCAGTTGTGTTGACAGTCCAAGCGGGGCGGTCTTTTGCACGACGAATTTGTAGCAGTTCTGAAGCGAATGCCGTGAAGTGTTTCCTTCAGTTTAGAAATCGAGTTAAACTTGTAGGGGCTTAAGTCAGGAGCGTGCAATAGGTGGTATAGCACTTAGCAGCCCCATCAGTCAAACAAATCAGTAACAGCTTGCACTGTACGTGCTTGAACACTGTCCTGCAGAATGATGGTCAGGTCCTGCAGAAAACGTCATCGCTTCTGTCTCTATGCTGTTCATTTTTGGAGCACAAGCTACGACTAGCTTAGAGACGGTCTCACAGCAAAGCAGACAATAAGTGACATCTGGCGATCGTTTGACTTAGTAAACGTCATCGTGTCTATCCTGTTGCTTACCAGGTCAAGGAACTCTGAGACGTTTCTCTTGCCCTCAGCAGACGTTGACGAGGTACACATCTGAATTGAAACTGTCGTAGAACGGAAACGATACGATTCCGGATATAGGTTCCTGTTCAAAATGTTCTGTATTCATTACCCTCGACAAGTCCTAGACGTTTGTAATGGAAATTTCAGACCACCCTGTAAATGGCAGCTGAAATATGCTATCTGCATAATGGTTTGTATGTGTGGGATATTTTATCGTGAACATAGCTCCTCTCGGGCGACATCTCTGGACCGAACGAATCAGTTAACAGTACTAAATGTTGGTGAGCCATGTTGTGTTTTCGAAATCTGTGTGGCTCAAATATGGAATTCTGTGGCAGAGGGGCACATGCGAATGCGATTCAGTGGCGTAGTTGCCGTTCTGTTTATGAATTTCATTTATCTCGCGATCAGGTTTAGCAAGTCGGTACTTCGTTCACCAAATAGTCTGTGTATTACATGATGTTCCAGTGTGCGTTGAAGGACTGATCTTGGTAGGGCTGTGCTAAAGACATGTAATATTAACCGATTTGGGCTAATTTTTTGTGTATGCGGCACACTAATAGCCCAAGTTACACAAATGTTACACCTTGTAAGCTGCCAACAGAAAAATTATCGTAACCTACCAACAGATAAATTCCGTAACCTCCCAATAATAACGTAACTAATCTTTCAATAAAATTGTAACTAACTTACATAACCTTTCAATAATTAACTGACTGTGAATTTAAACTTGCAAATTTTGGACGTCAGCAGTGCTGTGTCTTGGCCCTGAAAATTCATTCTGAATAAACTGAAAATTCTTACCTCAATAAGGTCGTCGGGTAACGTGTATATATCTGCTCCTATAAGAAATTTTTCTGGCGCAGCCCATTGCAATGCTGGGCGATAGCTTTGTCATGTGTAAAATTAACAATTGATTTTTCTTTACAATAATCGAGAGGACCATGGTTTGGAGAAATTAGTAAATTCTTTAAATTGAGATGAATGATCGTGAAAAGTAAATTTTTATAAGAAAGATTATTATTAAGAGATTTTTAAAAAACATTTACATGGGGCTTGACATAACAATAGC
Organism: Schistocerca gregaria; assembly: GCF_023897955.1. Classification (NCBI taxonomy): domain Eukaryota; kingdom Metazoa; phylum Arthropoda; class Insecta; order Orthoptera; family Acrididae; genus Schistocerca; species Schistocerca gregaria. The sequence goes on along the minus strand of NC_064925.1, from coordinate 86,960,431 downwards.
ACATATGCGCGAGGCTGCTTTTACCTTATACTACAACGCTCAGGCACCGCCATCGCTCCCACGACCGGCCCAGCCAACTCGATACACCAGACTGCTCGCTAGCAGCTATTACTACTACAAGTGCCACACAGTGACAACTCAGCTCTCTGGTCTGAGATTCTCTTATAGCTTACATATCGCAGGCAGCTCGTGAGCAATCCATCGAAATTACATCTGCTCGAGTGCGCTAGCAACAAATTCCTTAATCATCGACCTCTTACAACCTTTTATTTCAAATCCTATCATTTGTGTATTCCGCTAAGTGAACTACAGGTCTTGTGAGGTAATACGTACGAGCAAGTAATTATAAGGCCTTGTAAAAATGTTTTGTATGGAAGTAACAAAACAACATTTATTTCATGTTTCATTGAGCGGTGTTTTTGCACATAAAAATATGCAGAAAAAAGTGACACTTTGTAATTAAGCTACTTTCAATTCACGCAACGTAAGTCAAGGTGGCAACTTCGAGACGGCAGCAGCATTCTGATTATATGTTTTGTGATACGGTCGTATAACAAGCAAGCTACAGCGAAAGATGATCACGTTATATATGAATGCACAAATCTGGATCCACGTGTTACTAATCACAGTAACATTCGATACTGCGAATATTCAATCTGATATCAGCAAAAGTTAATCAATGGGCGATACCAATTTACGTTAGGTATAAAATAGACCCTATAAAGTCCGTTGCGCTATTTAAGTATAGGCGTCTGAGAATCGTAACTGAGAATAGTTAGATTATATTATAGTAATTGTGACTTACTCATTTTGTAGGAACGGCAACCCTATGTGTGACTTAAGCATTAAACACTGTTGCACTTTATAAAATAAAAGCAGAAATCTATACAAACATTATGCAACTTCTCCCTTTTCAGATTTTACTGCGACTTTATTTTATTGCCATTCAGTTCTCATACCGAAACGTGGAATCAAGAATCATATATAGGTAGCTGTTATCTGTCTTGTGTGCGTCAGTACATGTAAGCATGTACGTCGTTCATACTAGCTCAGGTTAGGGGAGAGGTTAAAAATGAGCACACTGTGCAGAAAAATGAGCTTAGTTCAAAAATGGCTCCGAGCACTACGGGACTTAACATCTGAGGTCATCAGTCCCCTAAACTTAGAACTACTCAAACCTAACTAACCTAATGACATCACACACATCGATGCCCGAGGCAGAATTCGAACCTGCGACCGTAGCAGCAGCGCAGTTCCGGACTGAAACGCCCAGAACCGCTCGGCCTCAACGGCCGGCTCAGCTTGTAATTATGTAATAGGCGTATTTAAACTGTTTTAGCATGTAATTATCTGAACTGTTTCTTATTTAAATTGTTTTGTTAATTAAATTGCATTGTGTATTATTGAGAAAGAGCGGGAAACCACGCATAGATACATTTTGAGAAAAAGCGGGAAACAGCGCGCAGTAATACATCTGTAATGGTAGCAGGGATTGTCTGCACCAAAAACCATTGTTGGCGGCGAGACCGCACTTTTGTAGCATTGAGCGTTGGAAGCGAGCAGTTGCGAGTAAGATGTGAGACGAGGCAGTCGTAGCTAGCGAGACATGAGAGGAGGTCGCTGTAAGCGAGGTATGAATTAACACTTTGAAAGAAGCGGTGTGCTCGCCAGCCACTCGCTATATGTAGCGCAATGCTAGTTTTTAAGAATTTTTGTAAAGAACTATGCCCCTTGTAACTGTTTGTCAAGATCGTTCTCAGAATATAGTTATGTAATTTTGATGGAAAATTAGGTATGTAGCGCAACGCTACTTTTTAAGAATTTTTGTAAAGAACTATACCCCTTGTAATTGTTTGTCAAGATCGTTCTCAGAATATAGTTAACTTCTACCAGATTAAATGCATTAAGAATTTTCTATCCCAAAATCATTCACGTAAATGCTTTATGGAATTTATTGTTATCTTAAAAGAAAAGTCTAAACTGAGCTTCAGCTTTTATCAAATCTAAATTAACTTCAACTTAAAGAATTCCAGTCACAAAGTATTATGAAACTCCACCAGCAGCTTATAATTATGTTAAAGAGAAGTAAGTATATTCATTCCACAGTTTGCTGTAGCAGTCAGATGGCGATCCAGTATAAATAATTAAAGGTAAGAATCAGTCTTAATAATTTCAGGTAACGACTGAGGGCCACGGCGACAACACATTTTATGTTTCGTCGTAATAATCAGCAGGTAGTCTTGACAGAGCAGCAGTTAAAAGATTTTAAGAGACGCAGCGTTCAGTCAGCAAGCAAACGTACATCCAATATTAGACGGGAAGGTTTCAAGCTGAGTATTAAATTATTTTGGTCGGACCGAATCAAGCTAGAGGTCTGCCATTTTGAGTAAAGTTCCAGTTTCCAGTGATCAACTCCACCACTGCAAGGTACTTTTGTAGATACCATTTGCGACAGCACGTTAAAGTTGAACGTTGTCTTTTTATTGAAGACCGTGTGGCTATTACATTGGGATTTGCTGTTACTGTCAGTCGCTGCAGGCATAAATTAAAGGCATCCAGGTACGTGAGAAGAATAGCGTAAGGCGCATAATTAATCAGGTATTGATGGCGATATTACTTCTCAATATCACCCAGTAGAAAAGCAGAATAGAGAGAAGGTGGGGATGGACCTCATGAGTAATTGTAACTGATGTTGTTGATGTTGTTGAGATCATCAGTTCGAAGACTGGTTTGATGCAGCTCTCCATGCTACTCTATCCTGTGCAAGTCTGTTCATCTCCAAATAACTACTGTGACCTACATCCTTCTGAATCTGCTCACTGCATTCATCTCCTCATCTCTCGCTGCGATTTTTACCCCCTCACACTTCCCTCCAATGCTGAGTTGGTGAACCCTTGATGTCTCAGATTGAGCCCTATCAACCGATCCCTTTTTTTTTTAGTCAAGTTGCAACACAAATTTCTTGTCTCCCCAATTCCATTGTGTGCGTCCCCGTTAGTTAAGTGATCTATCCATATAATCTACAGCAATCTTCTGTAACACCACGTTTGAAACGCTTCATTTCTCTTCTTGTCTGAACCGTTTATCATCGATATTTCACTTTCATACCAAGCTACACTCCAGGCAAATAGCTTCAGAAAAGACTTCTAACAACTGAGTCTATATTTAATAGAAACAAATTTCTCTTCTTCAGAAACACTTTCCTTGCCATTATCAGTCTACATTTTACATCTCCTCTACTTCGGCTATCAGTTTTTTGCTGCGCAAATAGGGAAACTCCTCTACTACTTTAAGTGTCGCGTTTCCTAATGTAATTCCCACAGAATCACCTGATTTAGGTCGATTACATTCCATTATCCTGTTGCAATCTTAGTACAGTAGACGTAGTGGGAAATGGTACTTAATGGGTAGACTAAGGTCAAACTTAAAGCAGACAATATTTCGTTGTTCGCTGTTCCGATAACAACAATTTCGTCTGTGTTCTTGCCTGTAGGTTTAATTTAGTGTCATTTGATTTTCTGTTACGACAGTTATAAACAAACGAGTTTACGTGAGAGAGACCTGTGAATACAGCGAGCCACAGTTCCCTATGGCATAGGTTTTATGAAAACGATAGCCGATCTATAATCTCACCGGAGAACTACTCAGAATTTAGAAGGAAATCCGTGCTTCCTCGTTCGTCAGTTTGTGAGACAAAAAAAAAAAAAAAAAATTACGTGAGAGGACCGAGGGAAAAGGTAAGAGAGATGAGACAGATTGCAGGTATTTTGGAAAACTCTGAGAGATGGAAGATAGCGTGTGACAGTTTACGATCCTAATGCGGATTTATGAGAGTTGGGTCGTTTGGTGCCTCGGTGGGAGCCTGTTTATAATCTCAGCCCGCCGATCCGCGTTCACTCTGTCGCATCGATGGTATCTGCAAGCGGCTGAACCAACACGTCGCTGCCACTAGTAGCCTTTTATTTGCAAATAACTCAGACGTGACGGGCGGGGAGCAAATCGGCTTGGCGGACAGGTAGCCGTCGTGTCGCAGTGGTACACTGCATCCAGCGTCTGCGCTCGCTAATACGCCAGCCCCTGCTCCGCTATCTGGTGGCGCTCGCCATTTGGCGAGCACCGCCCACCGCGATAAACACCGGCTCTGCACAGCACGTTGCGGCAGCCGGTATAAGATCTCCCACCCGATAACGTCGGATGCGAGACGCCTTCTGGGCGCACTGGGAGGCAGGCGACCAGGGTGATAGCATCGACAGCTTGTCCGCCACTCCCGTTGCCGATCAGAAGCCAGTTTATACATGTATCACGACCATTACGTCGTTTCGCCTGTGGTGACGGCGGCCGGACACAGCGGCTGTGGATTAAATTTACTGCAGAAATACAGCAACCGATCCTGCCCTCCACAGAAGAAGGAAACTTCTGGTCGGCTGTACCAGCTTTGACACTTGGCCTCCTATCGTACGTTCTATTCGATGTTCTTCGCTTCTGCCTTTATCTGAATATGGTTTCGACACATTCAGCTGCCAGTCTATTATTTACTTACGACTGGCTTGGACAGTGTTAATATGTTATATTACTTGGTCAACGCACCTAGCACAAGCTCCAAAGGGCACTGGATTGGAGGGGCGAATAAATTTTCCTGTTTGTGAGTTCTAACAGAAGCACACACTTTGGTTTGACATGACAAGAAATCCGAAAGGTTTTGAACCTTTTGTAAGTAGGCTGTTTAGGTTTTTTTATTGGTAACGCCGCCGCCACATAGCGATCTGTATAAAAATCACTGGCTGTGCCGTGTGCAGTCTGTGGCTAGTTTGCATTGTTGTCTGCCATTGTAGTGTCGGGCAGCGGCAGCTGGATGCTAACAGCGCGTAGCGTTGCGCAGTTGGAGGTGAGCCGCCAGCAGTGGTGGACGTGGGGAGAGAGATGGCGGAGTTTTGTAATTTGTAAGACTGGATGTCATGAACTATCATATATATAATGACTATTAAGGTAAATACATTGTCTGTTCTGTATTAAAATCTTTCATTTGCTAACTATACCTATCAGTAGTTAGTGCCTTCAGTAGTCTGAATCTTTTATTTAGCTGGCAGTAGTGGCGCTCGCTGTATTGCAGTAGCTTGAGTAACGAAGATTTTTGTGAGGTAAGTGATTTGTGAAACGTATAGGTTAATGTTAATCAGGGTCATTCTTTCGTAGGGATTTTTGGAAGTCAGATTGCGTTGCGCCAAAAATACTGTGTTTCAGTTTAAGCACAGTCTTGTATAATTGTTCTAAGGGGACGTTTCACTTTATTTGCATGGAGTGACAGCGATAAGGTTTAGCCCGATAGGCTCGTTCTTCCTTCAAAAGAAACTGGCCTACACTCCGACGTCATACTGACTACACCAAAATCTGTCCATTCGTTCAACGTGCTCTTTCGATTTTCGTTTATGTTTCTTTGATTTAGTATATCATCACTTTGTTTCTTATCAACTCTCCAATAGATTTTACAAACCTCCTCTCGACAGCTTGTAATTTCCTCTTGTCTAGTCTGTTTATTGTCCAATTCTAGCATCGGTATATCGAAACGGCGGATGCCATCATCTTTCAGACATTCATGTGAGAAGTAGGACGATCCTAAAGAGCAAACACAGACAGAACCAATAAACACATCAGAGTTGTTTCCAACCGACAAGTACGGCGCGTTCTTGGCAGTTTTATACTCGACAAGGAACTGAAGACTCGCCGTGTATTTATGCCACATCGCTGACGAATACGTCCGTCCATTTCAACTGCCTGCAGCGATTTCTTTCCTCTCTGTCACACAGCTCTGCCTTGCTCCTTATGAGCATCTCCACGGGACCCGACGCCCCAAAGTGCATTGTGCCACTCATATCAATATCTCCTCATAGGCCGGCCGCGGTGGTCTCGCGGTTCTAGGCGCGCAGTCCGGAACCGTGCGACTTCTACGGTCGCAGGTTCGAATCCTGCCTCGGGTATGGGTGTGTGTGGTGTCCTTAGGTTAGTTAGGTTTAAGCAGTTCTAGGTTCTAGGGCACTAAGACCACAGCAGTTGAGTCCCATAGTGCTCAGAGCCATTTGAACGATTTTTTTCTACTCATAGGGACACAAAAAGGAAAACGTTAAATCCATTCGTCATTGTAGAAGAAATAGCAGTAAATCCGAAAAAAATCGATTTTCGGTTTTCATCATATTTCGATACATAAAGTACTCTGAAAAAGGATTTTCCTGAAAAAAAATTTTTTCGAGTATTTAAAGAGCATTTTCCAACAGCGTGTGTTTCTGTGCCACGCCCACTTTTCTGTCACCCACTTTTCTGCATATATTTTAGATATTTATATCCTCTACATGGCACGTTAGGGATCTTTTTTATACTCCCGAGTATGATGGCTATCCTTGGCATGTGACGGTCGGTATTCTTTTGTTTCCGCCATTTGTAAACAACACGCTTTCAAACACGCGGTTAGTTTTGTTCAAGTGTGATTGCGAAAAGTTGTTATAGAAAACTTGCAGTTATACTACGGGCAGGCAATACGGAGAAATAAAGAAAATCTGGAGGCAATGAAGAGAGATGTTTGGGCCATGTTCTTCCATAAGTCCTCTACTGATGATAAGCCATGTCATGGATTGTGTCCATCAGGAGAAAATTCGTGATGCATATACAAAAGGGCTCAGGGAGCTGGAGAATCTTATTCTCACCAGCATTATCTTCCTGCTGCTGTTATTACAGCAATTAAACCTATTTTCAGAGACTTCGCTGATCCTGACATTCTAAGGAAATGTCTGTGTGGGCAGACACAGAACTCAAATGAATATTTCAGCAGCATAATTTGGAACCGCCTTTCTGAAATTGTATTTGTAGGCATCCATATAGTGAAGCTAGGAGTTCAGGATGCGTTTATTACATTCAATTTTGATAATATTGGAAAGTGTTGAGTACTGAAAAAGCTGGGAATTAATCCTGGTGAAAATATGATCACTGGACTGCAACATTGTGATAAAATGAGAATAGCCGATGCAGACAGGTCTGCATCTAATACGGCCAAGAAAGCAAGACAAACATCCAGGAAGGTGAAAAAGCAGCTGGAAGACCCGCTAGAGGCCAGAGAAGGGCCATCATATGGAGCAGGACAGTTTTAATTAACTGTAAGTAACAAATTTCAAAAGTTTTTTCTTTAAAGTCAATTTCCCACAAACTAAAATTTTGAGTACGTATGCCCCATTATACCAAAAACTATCATAGACAAATGAATGACATTTTCAGAGACTCTGCATACATTAAAACGCCACTTCTGGTGCTACATTCATTAACATTTCCCCATTAGGAAGTTCACAAAAAAATTTCTGCACAAAAAACTCTATATTTTTTGTTAATAAATTCAAAGAAGTATTTCTTAAAAACCATAAAATGTATGAAGCAGATTTTAGTACAGTTGACTCTAATAGCAACATGTAACTTTCAATAAAAATATTAAGGTCCTGCATCAAATATTTTGTTCAGAAATGGGTGAAATGCTTGCCTAAATTAACATGGGTTAGATAGGCAGGGTGTGGTCCCCTTAAGGAAAATTAACAATCACAGAAGTGTGAAAAGAAAACGATGAAATTTTGGTTCCAACTTGTAACCGGGATTCTTAATTATTATAAAAGCCGGCCGAGGTGGTCGAGCGGTTCTAGGCGCTACAGTCTGGAACCGTGCAACCGCTACGGTCGCAGGTTCGAATCCTGCCACGGGCATGGATGTGTATGATGTCCTTAGGTTAGTTAGGGTTAAGTAGTTCTAAGTTCCACGGGACTGATGACCTTGGCAGTTAGGTCCCATAGTGCTGAGAGCCATTTGAACCATAAACATCGCTTATTGCTATTTTATGTTATTACAGTCCGCTGACTAATGCAGGGGTCAGAGGGATCTCAGCTAGCAACATTTTAAGAGAATTTACAGTTAAGGTATTTATCTGATAAACCAAGGAAAACCTCCCGAGAACTTTGTACGGAAATGAGGAAACTTATTTCCGAGGAAACACCTTTATGGCACAGTTTAAATGCAAGAAGAGATATCAAGGAATAGCTATGTTTGGTAATGAGGGAAAGTGTGGGAATAGGAGGAGCTAAAATTGTAGAGAGAGATCAGGGGTTCATTGAAGTAGTTCAGGCTGATGTAGTTGTGAAGCGAGTTGCACACGATAGACGAGCATGGAGAGCCGCATCAAATTTGTCTTCGGACTGAAGACCACAAAAGCTACAGGTGAAGTTAACTATGAGTGCCCTGTAATTGAAAATAGTTGAGTAAAGAAGGAGCACGTGACATAGTGACTACGATTTCCAGTCTTCCAACTTGATATTTTCCAGTATTTTCATCTGGATATACACTGACGAGTCAAAACATTATAACCACCTCCTTAATAGCATGTTTAACCGTCTTTGGAACAAAGTATATCACTGATTCCGGGTAGCAGGGATCCGTCAGTTTGTTGGTAGGTTTGTGGAGATAAGTGGTATGAGATGCTACGCACAGGTCATGTAATTCGCGTAAATAACGAGCCGCTGATTAGCGTACGCAGCGATGGCGCCCGATAGCGATCCAGATGGTTTCAATAGAATTTACATCAGGCAAATTTGGTTGCCAAGACATCAGTCTGGCTTCACTATAATGCTGTATCACGGTTCTGGCTCTGAGACACGGACAATTTTAATGCTGAGAGATGACATCGCTCTCCGGGAAGACATCAAGTATGAACGGATGGAGGTAGTTGGCAGATGTTAGCGTGTCTTCGATTGCCACCACAGGTACAAGCGCAGGGGAATGTCTCCCATAGCATAATACTAGCCCAAGCAGCTTGCATCTGTGACGCACTGCACGTTTCGAGCCAATGTTCACCTCGATGACGGCGTAGAGCTGACGACCAGCGACTTACTGTAGCAAAAACGTGATTCGCCCAAAGAGACATGTTTCCATTGGCCGATGTTCGAATCCCCATGGTCCCGTGCCCACTGCAATCGTAATTGACGATGTCCTTGGGTCAACAAGTGAACACGTAGGGGTAGAATGTTGCGGAGCTCCCTGTTCAACAATGTACGATGAACGGTGTGCCCCGAAACACTTGTGCGTCAACCAGCATTCTGCTCTTTCGGCAGGGAAACCACAGACCACCGTTTATCCTCCTTTACGGAGCAGACACGCCTCCGAACTCCACGTACTGTGAAGAGTCGTGGGCGTCCAAACATTTAGCGCCTAGTGGTAGTTTCACTGTCCTACCTCTTTCCGTAGATGCTCACGACAGTAGCACGCGAAAAATCGACCAGCTTCGTCGTTTTCGAGATACTAGTTGACAGGCTCTGTGTAATAATAATCTGCCATTCGCCATTGTGGTGTCACCGTCAGACACCACACTTGCTAGGTGGTAGCCTTTAAATCGGCCGCGGTCCGTTAGTATACGTCGGACCCGCGTGTCGCCACTATCAGTGATTGCAGACCGAGCGCCGCCACACGGCAGGTCTAGTCTAGAGAGACTCTCTAGCACTCGGCCGAGTTGTACAGCTGACTGTACTAGCGATGGTTCACTGTCTAGATACGCTCTCTTTTGCCGAGACGACAGTTTAGCATAGCCCTCAGCTACGTCATTTGCTACGACCTAGCAAGGCGCCATATTCAGTTACTATTCTGAACAGATAATATTGTGAATCATGTACCGTCAAGAGCGACGTTCATCATTAATGGATTAAAGTTAAATATCAAACCACTTACGTCCGCTTTCTGAATTCTGATTCCTTGTCATGTTCCAGACCTCAAGTCAGTATAGTTCTTCCCTCCTCACGCTAGCCTGCGTGAGCTAAAACGCCAGCCATAATCGCTCATCTCAATGGATTTCCTCATTTGCAACCTGTATCTTCGCTAGTAAAATGCCCCGTCTGTGTCTGCCCCGCTTACATACTTTGGTTACCGTGTCATGTGCCCACAACGCCACTAGGTGGCATCTAACCTCGCAGTGACCCGTGGTCGTAATGTTCTGTTTCATCAATTTATAGTGAATTTAGAATCCCTATAGGCGTCTAGTAACGGTGCGCATTACCTTTAAAAGTAGTTGCGAATTCCCCAATAACCTGCCCGTAACCGACGTAACATCACGTACTGACTCTGCTTGATTTGGAGCGCGAGTTGGCACCTTTGCGTCGTGCGCACATCGCGATTGCCCTCACGTAACGCTGCCATTACTTCCACAGTCGGCGTAATGCCGCCGACGTAAGCGACAGAAGCCGTCGTCTGAATTCCCGATGAGCTGCGAACGACTCTCGGCCCGCGAAGGAAAGCAGAGTTGTTGCAAAGTTTCGAGCAGTTCCACAAACGTCGCGCAGAGCTGTCCGACCGTCCCTGAACCGGATTCCAGCTCGGCGCCGACACCGCGCCGCTATAGAGACATCAGCGTTCATTAAGCACACCATTAGGCCGGGAACCTGTCCGGCTATGAGATGCAAGGGCCGGGCGATTATTCCTTAAGCAGAGTGCCAGCGGGGCGCGGCCCGCCTTGCACCCGACGGTCCGCCGTGATCCGCATATAGACGGCGCCGTCTTGCAGCCCACACCATTCAGGCCGAGTCCTTAGCGCCCTCGCTCGGCCATTCACTCGCCTCGCACTTGTCGCTGGCCATTCATAAGCCGTCCCGCCTGCGCCGGCGCGCATACGGCAGCATGTCCAGGAACGAGCGCAACCGCAAAAGAGCGTCAGCTCCAGTTGTACACGTCTACAGAAATAAACTGCACTGTTGCATCGTACATCATACACTGTTGTTGTTGCTGTAGTGGTCTCCAGTCCGAAGACTGGTTTGATGCAGCTCTCTGTGCTATTGTACCCTGTTCAGGCCTCTTCATCTCCGAGTAACTACTGCAACCTACATACTGATTCATCTCCCGGTCTCCCTCTATGATTTTTACACCCCCCTCCCCTCCCCCCCCCCCACCACCCACCCCCGCTTCCCTCAGATCTAAATTGGTGATCCCTTGATAGAATGTGTCCTGCCAACCGATCCCTTCTAATCGGTTTGTTCCACAAATTTCTTTCCGCCCCAATTCCGTTCAGTTCCTCCTCATTAGTTACGTGATCTATCAATCTAACCTTCAGCATTCTTCTGCAGCACCAGATTTCTAACGATTCTGTTCTCTTCTTGTCTCGACTATTTATCGTCCACTTTTCATTCCCATACAAGGTTACACTCCATACAAATAACGTCAGAAATGACTTCCTGACACCTAAATCTATAGTTGATGTTACGAAACTTTTGTTCAGAAAAGCTTTTCTTGCCATTCCCAGTATGCACTTTATATCTTTTCTACTTCGACCTCATCAGTTATTTTAAAGCGCAAATAGCAAAACTCATCTACTACTTTAAGTGTCTCATTCCTCTAAAACGCTGCAGTCATCGACTGTGCGGCTGGTCCCGGCGGAGGTTCGAGTCCTCCCTCGGGCATTGGTGTGTGTGTTTGTCCTTAGGACATTTTACGTGAAGTAGTGTGTAAGCTTAGGGACTGATGACCATAGCAATTAAGTCCCATAAGATTTCACACACATTTGAACATTTCTTTTTGTCTCATTCCTAAAATCAAATTTCCTCAGTATTACTTTATTACATTCGACTAAATTCCCTTATTCTTGTTTTGCTTTCGTTAATGTCCTCTTTTCAAGACGCTGTCCATTCTGTTCAACCGCTCTTCAAACCCTTTGCTGTCTCTGGCAAAATTACAACGTCATCGGCAAACCCCGAAGTTTTTATTTCTGACCAGCCGTTGTGGCCGAGCGGTTCTAGGCGCTTCAATCTGGAACCGCGCGACCGTTACGATCGCAGGTTCGAATCCTGCCTCGGGAATGGATGTGTGTGATGACCTTAGGTTAGTTAGGTTTAAGTAGTTCTAAGTTCTAGGGGACTGATGACCTCAGATGTTAAGTCCCATAGTGCCCAGAACCATTTGAACCATTTTTTATTTATTCTTTAATTATTACTCCAAATTTTTCTCTTTGCTTCCTTTACTGTTTGCTCAACATATAGATTGAATAACATCGGGGGTAGGTTACAACCCTGTCTCACAGCTTTCTGAACCACTGCTCCCCTTCCATGCCCCTCGACTCTGATAACTGCCACCTGGTTTCTTTACAAGCTGGTTATGTCGACCTTGCTCCAGGCACCAACGTCAATACCAACAGTGGCTCATGAGGAAGAATAGTTTGCTATCCCTCCACAGACATTTAGAAACCTCACTGAAGTTATTCCCAGCAGAGGTAAAGGCATCGTAAGGGCGAATGGTGAACACACCTAATATTAACGCCCACTAATAGGTGTCCGGATACCTGTGATCAAATAGTGTAAGCAGAGGGGGAAGAATGAAGCTGCAGGCATTCGGCGTAGTCGTTGGCGACTGCTGGAACTGCAGACTTCGTGGCCTCGTCAGACCGTATACCACGAGACAAAAATTACGAGTGGTCAGCGTGGTTTTAACTGTGCCACGTGTGGGCCAAGACTCGTCCTGTCACTCGGCTTTGCTCGGCGGTTCTCGGAAGCTCCCGGAAAAGCGCCACATTTCATTTAGCGCTGTGGTGCTGCATTTTTCGTTCAGCGAAACTCTCTACTTTCGAGAGACTTATGGTGCCACCGCTGTTTACCCTTCACTATCTGTTTGTGGTATAAAGACGTTCACATGTCAGGTGGTTGTTTGCACAAAAAGTGACAGTCTAGCGTCCTATCGTCACAAGGCTATATAACGAAGAGAATGAGAGAGAGCATTGAGAATTTTTATTTCACATAAGCGACGAGTACTGCATATTTACTACGAAACGACAATACCACACATAAAGAATATAAAGGTATAACAAGTTGGTTTGTGTGGCCATTCTCCGCAGCAAGCATACAAATATTTGTTTTGTAAATAAAACTGCCTTTTCCTGCTGCGAGTTACTTTATCCCATACGCGTTTCGCCTTCCCCTGTTCTAAGGCATCATCAGTGGGATCTATAACGATACAGGTTTCTTAGTTATAGATTGTGAAACAGTTCACTTCGCTATTTTTTGTAAAAAAATGTAATTAATTATTATTTGCTGATCTGCGTTTCCTCATTCTGGTCTGGAGGTCGCACTACCACTTTTATCAGTGCCATATAATCACATCTTTGTGTTCTCGCCTTCCACACACTGTTCGCCATGTTTCTCACTCTTTTTTGTGGTGGGCTATTGTTCTTTTGTCACTCGATACAACTATTTCGTCGTACACTCCTTTTCACAGCGTAAATATTGCGACTCCATTGCGTGTTTCATCTACTTTGGTGTGTTTACCTCTTTGTTGCCAACCTAACGAAGTATATGTTCGGTACTTACTTCTATTTTGATGTTCATATCGTGCGTGTGTGTATGAGTAAGAGAGAGGGGGAGATAGAGCAGACTATTTTTTGGGGAGGAGGCGGGGGCGGGTGTACTAACTAAGTCAAAACGGCTGTCACCAAAGTTTTCAGCCACTCGCTAACAGCTAGTACACACACACACGGTATAAACATCATAAACAGAAGTTAGTATCGAACATATACTTCGTTAGGTTGGCAACAAATAGGTAAACATACCAAAGAGGATGAAACACGTAATGGAGTCGCAATATTTACGCTGTGAAAAGAAGTGTACGACGAAATAGTTGTATCGAGTGACAAAAGAACAGCAGCCCACCACAAAAAAGAGTGAGAAACACTGAGAAACATGGTGAACAGTGTGTGGAAGGCGAGAACATAAAGATGTGATTATATGGCAGTGATAAAAGTGGTAGTGCGACTTCCAGACCAGATGTGAGGAAACGCAGATCAACAAATCGTAAGTAATTACTTTTTTACAAAAAAATCGCTTAGTGAACTGTTTGATAATCTATAACTAGCAAAACTGTATCGTTATAGATCCCACTGATGATGCCTCAGAACAAGATAAGGAGAAACGCGTATGGGATAAATGAAGTAACCAGCAGCAGGAAAAGCCAGTTTTATTTACAAAACAAATATATATATATATATATATATATATATATATATATATATATATATATATATATATATAGTTATAAATGAAACAGGAAAAAATTACAACGATCGGCCGACGGAATTCATTGCCCTGTACATCAAGAAGCCTTTGTCCAAAATTTCAGGCATGGAGCACGTGAAAACATTGGTGGTATGAATAGTAAAATATCTGAAGTCACCCGCATTATTCCATACTCATTTGCAACAGTTTTCAATGGAACTGAACTAAGAGTATGAAGGCTTCATATGTTACTGCAAAGTAGGTTGTCTAAGTCAAGGAACATGTGAGGAACGATTTTTCGGTTTAAATTCGATACTGTTGAATTTATGAAGGAAAAAGGGGTGCAGGAACGAAAATTAGAACTTCCGGAATGGATTGCAGACGTCGTATGTTGAGTGGACTTGACTGCACAAGGCGTACAGGAAGACATTACATGGAAACCTCTTTCTAATGTGATGGCGTTGCATTTAGAAAGAAAATCGCGTTGTAGAAGGCACACCTTCTGACAAAGACAGTCCAGTTCTCTAAGATCACCGGCGTTAGGGAAAACGCAAAGGTTTGAAGAACTCATTGTGGCCTTCAAAGAATAACAAGGGCCAGACGTGCTACCTGCAATAATCTCCACACTGAGATCTTGGTGAAAACCTGAAATCTAAAAATTTAAAACCGTCCAGGATGCCTACATTGATTTTCTCATGTACTTTTGACAAGTATCCATAATGAGGTTGAGAAAGTGCTACAATATTTCAATCGACACATTTGCCTGAAAGACCTTTGCTAAATTATTAAACTAAATAAGTCACGATTACGTGGCACCTTGAGCGCAAAACTCTGTGAAGTTGTCTGCGTCTGCTCGTATGCAGAGAGTTTGTGCCAGATAAAAATGGAAAAAAAGCCGAAAATTTGCTTTGTGATCTACGCCGTTAAAAAATGCGATATACAAAACCAAGTCGTATGTACTGCAATTTAAATGTGCCGCGTTCGCAGCTTTCCCCTCTTTCCCCTCCTCGTGCTCAGACGGTGTAGCATGGTGGTGGGGGAAATGTGAAAGGAGGCTGAGCGCTTTGGCATTCGTATCCACCGATGATGTAGTGTGTTGAAGTTATGCTTAGGTGTGCTGTGATAGCTGTGGACACCACAGAAAGCGCGCTGATGGTTACAGACACTTGCCAAGTGGTATGGGATGCTGCTTCTAAGGATTATTTGAATAAAGATATGGTATGTGATAGCCTGGGCGTCAAGTATTAGCTTCGCTTCGATGGTAACTAATGATAAGACAAGAAGTCTTCGATCATATTACTGTAAAGAATAAGATACACTTCGAAGTAACAGAGAAGAAGTAGCTTGCATATGAAATCTGTGGAGCAATATTCATGCCGTGGCGAGTAAATATGACAACTGTAGAACTGACATGTGAAAGAAAAAAGATGGGTTAGTTGGAGCTCCTCAATAAGCTACTAAAAATTAGTATGAAGGATACTAAGGATGCAAAAGATATAGCTGAGTGATAAATGAACTCGGCTCTTTGGGATTTTGAGGTCTGTGACATTCCTATATTTGTTGGATCCAAGAATGTTAATCTACATAGAATTTTTTTATTGCGTTTGTGTAAATATTTCTCTTCCGCTTTTAACTGTTCACTGCATTACCGAAATAACTTTTGTGTTGGTGACTTGGTGTATCCATTATGGCGAACAGGCTCGGAAGAAGTTGTCTAGAAGTCTGTTGAGGCAATGTTTTGTCAAGTTTTATAACACATTGCTCTACACTTCGCATTAACTAAGTCACAGGCAAATTATCGTTACACATTTTTTCACCAAATGACATCTCTATCATTATTGAAACTGTAGCAAGGGATAAGATGAATTTGTTTTCATTTTCTAAGACTGTAACTTCTATTTTATCAAAACAGTATTTCGACTGTCTGTGTTTGCTCGTTGAAAATTTAAGATATTACGCTCTCACGCCCGTTACCTCAGGCGTATTTGCCAGATAGCCTTTTTAGCATAAATCCCAACCGATTTTCATTTACTTCAACATTTGTTGGAAATTTTTCCGACTGCTAACCCATGCTTATCTTTCAACCATCTGTGCAACCTTCTCCCTGTTTTAGCTAAGCTGTATTTGCTGCCACATTTTAGTTCATCCTTTTTTTTTTTTTTTTCGAGCGAGTTTAGCACATTGGACTAGCGTCCGGCCATCCTGATTTAGGTTTTCCGCGATTTACCTAAATTGCGTCAGGCAAATGTCGGGATGGCTCCTTTGAAAGCGCACGACCGACTTCCTTGCGCGTCCTTCCCTAATCCTATGGGACTGATGACCTCGCTGTTTGGTCACCTCCCGCAAACCTATCATCCGTTTTTATATTCAGTAGATCGATATCTTATGAGTGACTAGCCGGTGAGCTCCTAATGGATGAAACATTTCTTAAAATACATTATAGTCGGTGTTGATTGCATAAATTACACTATAAATAACTGTATAATTTATACAGTCAACGGCGACTATGACGTCTTTAAGAAATATTATATTACTGTGAATCCCTACCATGAGAAGTTAATCAGGATGAAATATTGTCATGCGAAATATCGCAAATCATACATTTGTATGATTTTTGTTGTGAAGGTCTCACCTGCTGTTAGTCACACTTGATAAGTAGTTTCGATAACATTTTATGATCATCTTCAGGTCTCGTTAACTATGCATACTGAAAACTCAAATTTCTTTCAAAAGAACATAGTCATAAGCGTCAAATAAACCGAACAGCAGTATAGTACACTTGTGACCACATTCGTTGGTACCCAGCATTTTGACTGTGTGCAGTAGCAGATTACTTCTACTGCTGTCCGATACTAAGCGAATCATCATCTTGTTTATATTTATAATCGTGTGGCCGGGATCCCTCCAGAAGAGTCTCGCTGAAGGCTCTCGCTGACGCTCCGGATGACGTAAGTCGGCGACGCGCAGTCAGCTGCAGCGATGAGTAAGCAGCCACCTGCGACCCGCTGCAGATCCACTTGCGAGAGACGGAGTGTTATTGTAGCCGTAGACAAACAGACAAAGTTGCGTAAGTCAGCGTTTGGCAGCGTTCCGGCCGCCTACGTGGGCTGACCACCCACGTCTCCCTGGGCAACCATTCAACAGGCGGTGTCTGCTGCTGGACTACTCGCGGCTCATTCAGACAGAGATCTCCATTCCCCCTCCCCTCCCCCCCCCTCCACCCAACCCCTCACGCAACCTAGTCCTCCCACGTGCCAACTTCACTGGCAATCAGATATCCTAATGTATGGGCCATTACACCGAACACGCAAACCCGATCCCGTTCTGCAAATCGCGCCGATTTCCGCAGTAGACAAATACAGTCGACGGAATATACATTAGACGAGTGATAAAGTACGGCTTCTTGCGAGCTCTTTTGGTCACTAGAGGACCTCTAGTGCCTCCTAAGTAAACACGAGCGCCCATCTGACAATCATAGCATTACTTTCGTCGTGGGAAAGTGGTCCCATCATTTCCCGCAGCAATGGCCTGTGATTACCACATCTCACGGCGGCCGTAACTTGTGGTTTCGAGGTCCTCATTATAATATTGTTTGGCAGTGAGGTAGTATCTCAGGAAGCGGGCGATGTTACAGTGCAACTCTGAGGCAATAGCAAGCAATGTTTACGATACTCTGCGAAGCAGTGTGTGTGTGTACTAACAAGTTGAAAGAAACAGCAGCTGAATTACGTCGTGACATATTAAATATCTTAAATAATGTGTACTGAAGTTGGATTATGCCATTACTGTTGTAGGTTTCAGTTTATATTTGCCGGCCGCGGTGGTCTCGCGGTTCTACGCGCGCAGTCCGGAACCGTGCGAATGCTACGGTCGCAGGTTCGAATCCTGCCTCGGGCATGGATGTGTGTGATGTCCTTAGCTTAGTTAGGTTTAAGTAGTTCTAAGTTCTAGGGGACTAATGACCATAGCAGTTGAGTCCCATAGTGCTCAGAGCCATTTTTTTCAGTTTATATCTGCTATTCGAGCTGAAATGCAAAGCGCAGTACTAAATAGAGATTGAAGTTTTTATAGCTTGCACTACATATCGCCTCTGAAAAGTGCTATAATAAACAAGTTCTGGTTCGGTACTTTTGCTCCACAAGGACTGCACAGAGGTGAATGCCTTACATTTTGTAGTGATGTACGTGCACAGAGTTCAGTCAGATAAGTGGTGCGTATTTTCACGTTTGATACTGCTGTAAGGAAACCAGCGTCAAAACTGCAGGGAAATATGTTTCAACGATTTCACGATTTGTAGCATGACTGGTATTAACTTTTAGTTTCCACTCGCTACGTTGTTCACGCATCTTTTCGTACGTGGGCTTGTAACCAAAACTAATGACATGACAGTCATTATGTACGTGTTTAACCCGCAGGTACTTGGGAAACTAATGACATGACAGTCATCATGTACGTGTTTAACGCGCAGGTACTTGAGAAGAGAGCGAAATGCAGTTGTTCCTCCAGAAAGGAACGATTGACTAAGTTGACAGACATCACACAGACCATCTCGAAAGCGTCAACGACTTCCCGCTGACGATCTGTTAGGGCATCAGTTAGGAGGATGTGAAATGAATCAATAAACGACCAGGTTCTAGCACAAAGCTCCAGGCCAGTGGCTCGCCAACGTGGTGTATGCCAAAGTACGTGTCTATCCTAAATGACAGCTGCTACTATTCGTATCACCTGAAACGGGGGAGAGGATTATCAGCAGCGGATTTGGTCTACGGGTAGGATTTTGAAGATGGTTTTTTGCACCAGAGCATCACAATTATGGGATTTCTGTCATCAGTCCTCTTTGCAGACGAAGCAATCTTTACCAGAAATGCATCATCAATCTGCATAATCGTCATAAGAGGGCTACAGACAATCCTCAGGGAATGGTTGGGGCGACTCATGAGCATCGGTTCGGCATCAGCGTGTGGGCAGGGATTATTGGCGACCACATACTTGGACCGGTTATTATCCCACAACACCTCGACGGACGAAAGTAGCTGGATTTCCAGAGCTATACTCTGCCTGGACTGTGGCACACAGTTCCGCATTACTGTTCGCCGACACCTGAACAACCTCTTCCTCGGACATTGGATAGGACGTGGAAGGCTTGTATCACGGCCTGCTAAGATCACCTGAGTTAAATCTCCCCTCCCCCCCCCCCCCCTCCCTGGATTTTTACCTTTGAGGCATCTGAAGCAGTTCCTGATCTGCAGACCCTTCAACAGCGCGTTAGCGACGTCTGTGACGGGAATCGAAGAGAGGACGGAAAGTGAGAAAGAGTGTAGCAATCTATGACGCGAAGTGTGAACGTGTGCACTGCATCCCATGGAGGCCGCTTTGAACACCTGTTGTGACGTGAATGCGATACAGCTCTGCACTGTGTTCCAGGGGATTTGTTGTCGTTGCACGCAAAAAATGTTGAAATGTGTGTGAACCGCGAAGAGACCAAACTGCTAAGGTCATCGGTCCCTAGACTTACACACTAGATCAACTAACTTAAACTAACTTATGCTAAGAACAACACACCCACACCCACCTACCCACCTAGCCACCTACCCATGCCCGAGGGAGGACTCGAACCTCCGAAGGGAGGGGCCGCGTGATCCGTGACATGGCGCCTCAAACCGCGTGACCAGATAGCGCAGTAGTTGCACGCACACCGTCATTTCAGGACACATGTTCGTAGGACCATTTCGGGTCAGCAGTCCCTGCAGTTTGTCGGTTTTGTTACTGTTCACTTACCTACCTACTTACTAACACAGGAGGGTTGCCCACAAAGTATTTCACAGCATTTTTTTTTTCGCCGAAAGTAATGCTGCGAATCTGAAACGTTACGTATGTATTATTTGAAGTCTCCTGAGCGAGCGCGCCAAGTTTCCGTCACTTCCCACTTATAGCATAGCTGCAGGACAGTTTCAAAATGGCGTCTGTACGTGAGGTACATTGCAAACAAAGTGCCGTCATTGAATTTCTCACTGCAGAGATAGAAACTGTGGGGGATATTCACGAACGCTTTGTTCAGAGTCTATGGAGAATGTGCTGCCGACAGAAGTACAGTTACGTCGCTCTTTGGCGGAGCTCCACGATTTGCAGAGGTCGTGGAGACCATCCACGGCTGTCACACCTGACATGTTTCAGCGAGTTGATGTAAATCGCGGAGTCAGACGCATTACGACTCGGCAATTGGCGCTGCATCTGTCAATCAGCAAAGTTCACACAGTTAAGCACTGGCTCCGCCACCGGGACAAGCATTGGTATCGATAGGGCATACACGCCCTTGTTTCGCCCTGGAGGAAGGCCGTAGAACGAGATGGAGATTACGTGGAAAAAGTAGGCTGTTTAGGTTTTTATGTTGGTAACGCCACGTAGCGCTCTGTATTAAAATCACTGACTGTGCTGTGTGCAGTCTGTGGCTGGGTGGCATTGTATGTAATATTCGCTATTGTAGTGTTGGGCAGTTGTGTGTGAACAACGGGTAGCGTTGAGTAGTTGGAGGTGAGCCTCCAGCAGTGGTGGATGTGTGGAGAGAGATTCCAGAGTTTTGAGAGGTTACTATAAGCGGACGATCTGGGCGTGTGTCCGCCAGAAAATTTGTAAAGGTGGAGGTCATGAATTGATATACAGGGTGGTCCATCGATTGTGACCGGGCCAAATATCTCATGAATAAGCGTCAAACAAAACTACAGAGAACGAAACTTGTCTAGCTTGAAGGGGGGAAAACCAGATGGCGCTATGGTTGGCCCGCTAGATGGTGCTGCCATGGGTCAAACGGTTATCAATTGCGTTTTTTTTTTAGTAGGAACCCCCATTTTTAATTACATATTCATGTAGTACACTTAAAGAAATATGAATGTTTTAGTTGGACCACTTTTTTCGCTTTGTGATAGATGGCGCTGTAATAGTCACAAACATATGGCTCACAATTTTAGACGAACAGTTGGTAACAGGTAGGTTTTTTAAATTAAAATACAGAACGTGAACCTATCATTTCTTAGAAGGCATTCTGTTACAGCGTGATTACATGTAAATACCACATTAATGCAATAAATGCTCAAAATGATGTCCGTCAACCTCAATGCATTTCGCAATACGTGTAACGACATTCCTCTCAACAGCGAGTAGTTCGCCTCCCGTAACGTTCGCACATGCATTGACAATGCGCTGATGTATGTTGTCAGGCGTTGTCGGTGGATCACGATAGAAAATATCTTTCATCTTTCCCCACAGAAAGAAATTCGGGGCCGTCAGATCCGGTGAACGAGCGGGCCATGGTATGGTGCTTGGACGACCAAGTCACCTGTCATGGAATATGCTATTCAATACCGCTTCAACCGAATGCGTGCTATGTGCCGGACATCCATCATGTTGGAAGTACATCGCCATTCCTATTTTTAAAAAAGACGCAGTTGATATCCGTTTGACCTATGGCAGTGCCATCTAGCGGGCCAACCTTAGCGCCATTCGGTTTCCCCCTTCATGTTAGACGAGTTTCGTTCTTGTTAGTTTTTTCGTTTGATGCTTATTTCGTGAGATATTTGGCCCGGTCACTATCAATGGACCACCCTGTATATACTTTTGTACACTATTAAGGTAAATACATTGTTTGTTCTCTATCAAAATCTTTCATTTGCTAAGTATGCCTATCAGTAGTTAGTGCCTTCAGTAGTTTGAATCTTTTATTTATCGGAAGGACGACGGTTCAATCCCGTCTCCGGCCATCCTGATTTAGGTTTTCCATGATTTCCCTAAATCGCTTCAGGCAAATGCCGGGATGGTTCCTTTGAAAGGGCACGGCCGATTTCCTTCCCCATCCTTCTCTCACCCGAGTTTGCGCTCCGTCTCTAATGACCTCGTTGTCGACGGGACGTTAAACACTAATCTCCTCCTCCTCCTCTTTTATTTAGCTGGCAGTTTGGCGCTCACTGTATTGCAGTAATTCGAGCAACGAAGATTTTTGTGAAGTAAGTGATTTGTGAAACGTACAGGTTAATGTTATTCAGGGCCATGCTTTTGTAGGGATTATTGAGGGTCAGATTGTGTTGCACTAAAAATATTGTGTATCAGTTTAGTGATGATCAGAATAAGTAAAGAGAGAAACGTCTGAGTACGTTCAGTTTTACTCAGCTGTCTTTGTATCAAATTATGTAGTTTACCAGCACTATTTTTAATTTTTTCTAAGGGGACGTTTCAGGGTGTGTAGATAAAACACGACTCTTTCATGTGTGTAATTCTCATTATGTTCAATAATGAATTGTTGAAGAAAATAATACGGTGCGTTACTTTCTGTGCAACCCTCGCACATACGCACATTCAAGCGTACATTCATTATTACAACATATGCATTATGAAACTCCAGCTGCCGTGTGGTGTCCTTGTCAGTCGCTGTGGAAATGCCGGATGACCCTCAGGGATACAGGATAAGATTTCTCCACAGAAAAGCGTAGTTATTGAACGGAGTTTTCCGAAATTCCTTCACCATGGAAGGCGAATGGAATATTCCAGAATTTGAAACACGAACAGCTGCTAGCAAGAGTTTCTTAGAAGTAGATACCTTAGGGGTTGCGAAGCAACTCAAATCGCTTGATATGGGCAAGTCTTCAGGTCCAGATTGTGTACCGATTAGGTTTCTTTCAGATTACGCTCATACCATAGCTCCCTACTTAGCAGTCATATACAACCGCTGTCTCACCGATAAATCTGTACGTACAAATTAAAAAATTGCGCAGGTCGCACCAGTGTTTAAGAAGGGTAGTAGGAGTAATCCATCGAACTACAGGGCTATATCATTGACGTCGGTTTGCAGTACGGTTTTGGAGCATATACTGTATTCAAAAATTATGAATCACCTCGAAGGGAACGATCTATTGATACGTAATCAGCATGGTTTCAGAAAATATCGCTGTTGTGCAACGCAGCTAGCTCTTTATTCACACGAAGTAATGGGCGCTATCGACAGGGGATCTCAAGTTGATTCCGTATTTCTAGATTTCCGGAAAGCTTTTGACACCGTTCCTCACAAGCGACTTCTAATCAAGCTGCGGACCTACGGGGTATCGTCTCAGTTGTGCGACTGGATTCGTGATTTCCTGTCAGGAAGGTCGCATTTCGTAGTAATAGACGGAAAATCATCGAGTAAAACTGAAGTGATATCAGGTGTTTCCCAGGGAGCGTCCTGGGACCTCTGCTGTTCTTGATCTATATAAATGACCTGGGCGACAATCTGAGCAGTTCTCTTAGACTGTTCGCAGATGATGCTGTAATTTACCGTCTAGTAAGGTCATCCGAAGACCAGCATCAGTTGCAAAGCGATTTAGAAAAGATTGCTGTATGGTGTGTCAGGTGGCAGTTGACGCTAAATAACGAAAAGTGTGAGATGATCCACATGAGTTCCAAAAGAAATCCGTTGGAATTCGATTACTCGATAAATAGTACAATTCTCAAGGCTGTCAATTCAACTAAGTACCTGGGTGTTAAAATTACGAACAACTTCAGTTGGAAAGGTCACATAGATAATATTGTGGGGAAGTCGAGCAAAAGGTTGCGTTTCATTGGCAGGACACTTAAAAGATCATTGTCCACTGAAGAGACAGCTTACACTACACTCGTTCGTCCTCTGTTAGAATATTGCTGCACGGTGTGGGATCCTTACCCGGTGGGATTGACGGTGGACATCGAAAGGGTGCAAAAAAGGGCAGCTCGTTTTGTATTATCACGTAATAGGGGAGAGAGTGTGGCAGATATGATACGCGAGTTGGCATGGAATTCATTAAAGCAAAGACGTTTTTCGTCGCTGCGAGATCTATTTACGAAATTTCAGTCACCAACTTTCTCTTCCGAATGCGAAAATATTTTGTTGAGCCCAACCTACATAGGTAGGAATGATCATCTAAATAAAATAAGAGAAATCAGAGCTCGAACAGAAAGGTTTAGGTGTTCGTTTTTCCCGCGCGCTGTTCGGGGTGTGGAATGGTAGGGACATAGTATGATTGTGGCTCGATGAACCCTCCGCCAAGCAATTAAATGTGAATTGCAGAGTAATGATGTAGATGTAGAATTATGGAGAATCGACAGCTAAAGAGGTATTTAAGATCTTGTCGGGCCCACCAGCGACGCTGTGCTGTGACGAAGCCGTGTAGCCTCCGTGTTTCCACCGAAGGGCCTCTCACCTGTTGCTCCGGACTTAGCCAGTGCTCGCCTGCGTGATGGGCAGTGGGAAAACTGCCGGCCGCGTGTTTCCATTTCGTGCAGAGTGAGTGTGGTGATGGGCACCGCTCTCGCATGTTCGCCGCCCAGGCAGCAGACGGTACCTGCCAGCCGAGCCTCACGCTCAGGAAGGCGAGCTATCTGCGCCGCTGAACCCTGCCCGCTCTATTATTAGCGAGGCGCGCGACCCGGGGCCCGCGGTTCGACCCCAGCGTCAGCGGAAGCCGCGCTTGCTTGTCAATTCACTGCTGGCGCACAGCTTGTCCAGACACTTTCCTCTTCACACTCCACGTGACCCGCAAACTACAGTCTCCCTTATCCGCGATACACTGCTAGAGGTCGGACTCAAGTGACCCGCCAAAGCTATCTCAGCACTTAACTCGCACAGCCAAACAACCGGTATCGTCTGTGTGAACTGCAACGAGACGAGGATGCATGCGCATTATACGGAGCACACTTAACATTTAGTGATGGCTACTACATTTACACTACTGGCCATCAAAATTGCTACACCAAGAAGAAATGCAGATGATAAACGGGTATTCATTGGACAAATATATTATACTAGAACTGACATGTGATTAGATTTTCACGCTATTTGGGTGCATAGATCCTCAGAAATCAGTACCCAGAACAACCACCAGCCGTAATAACAGCCTTGATACGTCTGGGCATTGAGTCAAACACAGCTTGGATGGCTTGTACAGGTACGGTTGCTCATGCAGCTTCAACACGATACCACAGTTCATCAAGAGTAGCGACTGGCGTATTGTGACGAGCCAGTTGCTCGGCCACCATTGACCAGACGTTTTCAGTTGGTGAGAGATCTGGAGAATGTGCTGGCGAGGGCACCAGTAGAACATTTTCTGTATCCAGAAATGTCCGTACAGGACCCGAAACATGTGGTCGTGCATTATCCTGCTGAAATGACGGTTTCGCAGGGATCGAATGAAGGGTAGAGCCACGGGTCGTAACACATCTGAAATGTAACGTCCACTGATCATAGTGCCGACAATGCTAACAAGAGGTGACCGAGACGTGTTACCAACGGCACCCCATACCATCACGCCGGGTGATACGACAATAATGCGATGACAAATACACGCTTCCAATGGACGTTCATCGCGATGTCGCCAGACACGGATGCGACAATCATGATGCTGTAAACAGAACCTGGATTCATCCGAAAAAATGAGGTTTTGCCGTTCGTGCACCTAGGTTCGTCGTTGAGTACACCATCGCAGGCGCTCCTCTCTGTGACGCAGCGTCAAGGGTAACCGCAGCCATGGTCTCCGAGCCACGGGTCGTAACACATCTGAAATGTAACGTCCACTGGTCATAGTGCCGACAGTGCTAACAAGAGGTGACCGAGACGTGTTACCAACGGCACCCCATACCATCACGCCGGGTGATACGACAATAATGCGATGACGAATACACGCTTCCAATGAACGTTCATCGCGATGTCGCCAGACACGGATGCGACAATCATGATGCTGTAAACAGAACCTGGATTCATCCGAAAAAATGAGGTTTTGCCGTTCGTGCACCTAGGTTCGTCGTTGAGTACACCATCGCAGGCGCTCCTCTCTGTGACGCAGCGTCAAGGGTAACCGCAGCCATGGTCTCCGAGCTGATAGTCCATGCTGCTGCAAACATCGTCGAACTGTTCGTGCAGATGTTTCGTGTCTTGCAAACGTCCCCACCTGTTGACTCAGGGATCGAGACGTGGCTGCACGATCCGTTACAGGCATTGGGATAAGATGCCTATCATCTCGACTGCTAGTGATACGAAGCCGTCGGGATCCAGGACGGCGTTCCGTATTACCATCCTGAACCCACATATTCCATATTCTGCTAACAGTCATTGGATCTCGACCAACGCGAGCAGCAATGTCGCGATACGATAAAGCGGAATCGCGATAGGCTACAATACGACCTTTATCAAAGTTGGAAACGTGATGGTACGCATTTCTCCTCCTTACACCAGGCATCAAAACGTTTCACCAGGCAACGCCGGTGAGCTGCTGTTTGTGTATTACAAATCGGTTGGAAACTCTTCTCGTGTGAGCACACTGTAGGTGTCGCCACCGTCGCCAGCGTTGTGTGAATGCTCTGAAAAGCTAATCATTTGCATATCACAGCATCATCTCCTTGTAGGTTAAATTTCGCGTCTTTAGCACATCGTCTTCGTGGTGTAGCATCAATTTTAATGGCCAGTAGTGTAAAATCAGTAAGGTGAAAGCGTTTGGTTTGTCAAAGCAGTTTTCTGTAAGTCTCTGTTAGTCACCTGTGTTGATCTGAAACTGAGCATTTAAGGTTGTACACCTCAGGAAATTCATTTTTAATGATTAAATTCGTGACATTTGTGGTTTACCATTTGTCTTTAGAATGTTGCTATGCCGGACGGATACGCGAACATGCGATTGTTTTGCAGTACATCAAAGACTGTTTATAGTCCATGACTGTACTTATGGTGTGCCAAGGACGCGTAAGTGGCCGATACCGGTCCGGCATAACAGTTTCAGAAAATAATCCTACACAGTTCATATTGCCATTTTGATTACAAAAATTAATTTCGTGGGAGATGCAGAGCACAGTGTGTGTACACCATATGCGAAGAGTTAACGATCTGGTAGGCAGTGATTCAACACATCTACATATCGCCCCCTGACGTTTCGTCTGTAACTGCAATGGGAATCTTCAGAGTTCTGTTGTTCAGATCAGTTTATTTGGAACCATTGCGTGTATTGGAATCTTCTTTTGCTATCTTTCCCAACTACGCATACGAATTACTTTCCGATCCTTACATAATTGCTAAGGAGTTCCAAAACAATGTAAAACTTGCAATCAAATAAAAAAAATACTTAATACATCTTTACAAATAAAAGTTATGTTATCGGTTTTTCTCACAAATCCTTAAATCCCTTCTTACTTACGGAAGGGAAGCAAGTAGAAAACTTTTAAATATATTTTTAAAACTTGATACCAAACTACGACAAACACATGTATACAAATAGAAAGATTGGATAGAGTCGCAAAGTGCCCTTTCGAAGGAACCATCCCGGCATTTGCCTGAAGCGATTTAGGGAAATCACGGGAAACCTAAGTCAGGATGGCCGGATGCGGGTTTGAACCGTCGTCCTCCCAAATGCGAGTCCAGTGTACCAACCGCTGCGCTACCTCGCTCGATTGACATAAGACTGACACATCCGTTTTGATCTGTGTGAGCTGATTACTTCCTTGCATTGAACATTCTTGTACTAAATGGAGGATACACAGACTCACTTTTCAGGGTACTTACGTGAACTTTATGTGGACTACTGAAGTTTCTGGCAGTCTTTCCAATACACACATTGAGATTTGCAACTATCACCTTTTAATTCACATAAGATATCAATGACTCACCCTCGAGGATGTAAACTGGCTTATTTGATCCAACATGGAGGGCTTGAATGTCGATATGGCCATTTATTACTTCAAAGAGCTTCTCTGTAGCACTCACTCACACCTACACAGTACCAAAAAACAGGCAATCATCGAGTGCTGGTGTACCCCTTCACCAGGACACCGGTCGGCACTAGCAAATATTGTATAGCAAGCGCTGAACTGGGCGCTCTTATGACAAGAGAATAACGCCGATAAAGCCCCCTGGGCATCGTGCAAATAGGCCGCGGCGGCGGACCGAGCTGTCTCAGTCGCTCACTCTCTCAACCTCAGCACCTCAATACTTCGCATCGGGACTCAGTTCGCATTGCTCCTCAGAAGGTCGCGCTGTGCTCTTGCCTTCCACAGTGATAGTCGTCGCCTAGCATCTTAGCTGGCTGTGAGGGAACGTTAGTCATTATATCGGGTGTTACAAAAAGGTAAGGCTAAGCTTTCAGGAAACATTCCTCACACACTAACACAGAAAATACGTTATGTGGACATGTGTCCGGAAACACTTACTTTCCATGTTAGAGCTCATTTTATTACTTCTCTTCAAATCACATTAATCGCAGCAAAAAAAGCGGACCAGCCTGACTTCAAACACTTTGTTACAGGAAATGTTCAAAATGTCCTCCGTTAGCGAGGATACATGCATCCACCCTCCGTCGCATGGAATCCCTGATGCGCTGATGCAGCCCTGGAGAATGGCGTATTGTATCATGCCGTCCACAATACGAGCACGAAGAGTCTCTACATTTGGTACCGGGGTTGCGTAGACAAGAGCTTTC
Source organism: Schistocerca gregaria (assembly GCF_023897955.1). Lineage (NCBI taxonomy): Eukaryota > Metazoa > Arthropoda > Insecta > Orthoptera > Acrididae > Schistocerca > Schistocerca gregaria. The sequence continues at coordinate 86,931,939 of NC_064925.1, read as the reverse complement.
AAATGCCGCCATAAATGAAAGTCAAGAGGGTTGAGGTCAGGAGATCGTGGAGGCCATGGAATTGGTCCGCCTCTACCAATCCATCGGTCACCGAATCTGTTGTTGAGAAGCGTACGAACACTTCGACTGAAACGTGCAGGAGCTCCATCGTGCATGAACCACATGTTGTGTCGTACTTGTAAAGGCACATGTTCTGGCAGCACAGGTAAAGTATCCCGTATGAAATCATGATAACGTGCTCCATTGAGCGTAGGTGGAAGAACATGGTGCCCAATCAAGACATCACCAACAATGCCTGCGGATTCTCGTCAGCCCACACATGTTGATTCTGAAAATGTGCAGTTTGATCACATTGGAATGAAGTCTCATCCTTAAAGAGAACATTTGCACCGATATGAGGGTTGACACATTGTTGGATGAAGCATTCGCAGAAGTGTACCCGTGGAGGCCAATCAGCTGCTGATAGTGCCTGCACACGCTGCAGATCGTACGGAAACAACTGGTTCTCCCGTAGCACTCTCCATACAGTGACGTGATCAACGTTACCTTGTACACAGCAACTTCTCTGACGCTGACATTAGGGTTATCGTCAACTGCACGAAGAATTGCCTCGTCCATTGCAGGTGTCCTCGTCGTTCTATGTCTTCCCCAGTCGCGAGTCATAGGCTGGAATGTTCCGTGCTCCCTACGACGCCGATCAATTGCTTCGAACGTCTTCCTGTCGGGACACCTTCGTTCTGGAAATCTGTCTCGATACGAACGTACCGCGCCACGGAAATTGCCCCGTGCTAATCCATACATTAAATGGGCAAGTGCCAACTCCACATTTGTAAACATTGCACTGACTGCAAAATCACGTTCGTGATGAACACTAACCTGTTGATGCTACGTACTGATGTGCTTGATGCTAGTACTGTAGAGCAATGAGTCGCATGTCAACACAAGCACCGAAGTCAACATTACCTTCCTTCAATTGGGCGAACTGGCGGTGAATCGAGGAAGTACAGTACATACTGACGAAACTAAAATGAGCTCTAACATGGAAATTAAGCGTTTCCGGACACATGTCCACATAACATCTTTTTTTTAATTTGTGTGTGAGGAATGTTTCCTGAAAGTTTGGCCGTACCTTTTTGTAACACCCTGTATGTAGTTGTGATATGAAAACGGACAAGATCCAAGAATTAGGTATCTGATTGCCGTTAACTGCAGAACTTCAGACTGGACATCACTGAAGCTGAGTTCCAATTGGTTCCTGTAATAAAGCATATTTTAACCACACGCGCGCGTGTTGTAGTCAGAGGAAACCGGACGCCCACCTATCATACCACCCTCTCCTCATCCAACAAGAAACCACAAAACATTACAAGAGGTCACAGTGACAACACATCGAGAATCGAAACTAGGACCTCAGCGTCAGTACCCGGTAACGCTAAGCACTGTACTATGGGCAGGGGGAGTCGCTTTGATCAGAACTGCGCCGCAAACTCGAGTGGACTCCCGTTTTTAGAAGACGTTGGCAGTAGCAGATCTGGGGCACCTGAGAAAGTAAAACCGCAGAGAACCGCTAGGGTACCGCAAGTCCTAACGCACTCAGACTCGAGTCCCGGAAATAAGAAGAAGAGCAAGGAGGAGGGGGGGGGGGGGGGGGGGTCGCGTGCGGGCGGCTTTGCGGTGAACTGCCACGCAGATCGGTGCGTGCTGCGTGCTATTCGTGGACCTCCCGCGGCGGTCACGTGAGGCAGCCGGTAACGGCTTCCGGATGGAAACCGCGGCGCTCAGGTGTTCCAGCGGTGCTCGCATTAGGCGAGGCCAAAGGTCACCAATCTCTGCACTCAGTACACAGTTGCCAACTAACACTTCTCGCCAGCGCCACTTCTTCGAGAAATGACCGTATCAGCGCAACAAAAAAAGAGCAAAATCAACGAAAAGCAAATTCATACAGAAACTAAATATGTTCCTCTCTCGCGAATTACAGAAATTCAGTGGTAAGCAATACATTTTAACACGAGGAACACTAGCGTAATCTACTTTTCGTCGCAAAAACTAAGACAGACGGTGTAACGATAAACGCAATAAACAAGATTGCTGCGACTGTTAGAATTCCTTACTGGAGAACACTACCAGTTCCGCAAATTAAATTTGCATCTTCAGGTGCTTCACTGTGTGCAAAGGGATAAAAGGACTTACCAGAAATTTAGACATGCCAAGAAACGTATAAATAAAAGCGATAAGGTCTATGTCTATTACAGTCAAAAGGTTAATGTTTTTTATTTAAACCAGATAAAGCCCCGATGTTACTCAATCTGTATATTGAGCAAGCAGTGAAGGACACAGAGAAAAATTCGGAGCAGGTATTAAAATCCATGGAGAAGAAATAAAAACTTTGAGGTTCGCCGATGACATCGTAATTCTGTCAGAGACAGCAAAGGACTTGGAAGAGCAGTTGAACGGAATGAACAGTGTCTTGAAAGGAGGATATAATATGAACATCAACAAAAGCAAAACGAGGATAATGGAATGTAGTCGAATTAAGTCGGGTGATTCTGGGGGAATTAGATTAGGGAATGAGACACTTAAAGTAGTAAAGGAGTTTTGCTATTTGGGGAGCAAAATAACTGATGATGGTCGAAGTAGAGAGGATATAAAATGTAGACTGGCAATGGCAAGGAAAGCGTTTCTGAAAAAGAGAAATTTGTTAACATCGAGTATAGACTTAAGTGGCAGGAAATCTTTTCTGAAAGTATTTGTATGGACTGTAGCCATCTATGGCAGTGAAACGTGGACGATAAATAGTTTAGACAAGAAGAGAATAGAAGCTTTCGAAATGTGGTGCTGCAGAAGAATGCTGAAGATTAGGTGGGTAGATCACATAACTAATGAGGAGGTATTGAATAGGATTGGGGAGAAGAGGAGTTTGTGGCACACCTTGACTAGAAGAAGGGATCGGATGGTAGGACATATTCTGAGGCATCAAGGGATCACCAATTTAGAATTGGAGGGCAGCGTGGAGGGTAAAAATCGTAGAGGGAGGCCAAGAGATCAATACATTAAGCAGATTCAGAAGGATGTAGGTTGCAGTACGTACTGGGAGATGAAGAAGCTTGTACATGATGGAGTAGCATGGAGAGCTGCATCAAACCAGTCTCAGGACTGAAGACCACTACAACAACAAAGCCATTTCCAACATTTATATCGTTTTTACCGACCCACGAATGTGCTAGCATCTACGATAAAATATATTGGGGGCTAAGTCCATGCCCAGCCTAAAAAAAGAACCCAGTAAAACGTCAAAGTAAGAACGTAAAGCTAGTAAAATAATTTATAATAAAAATAATTAAAATACTTAGTAAACCGCCGCGTTTGTAACATTAAAAGATAAACAGTTATCAATAGTGTCACACTTTAACTCCACTATAGACAGCGTGGGGAGGAAGTGTTGGAATATTTCGCTTGTGGTTGCCCTGCATATGAAGTAGGGTGTAACAATAGTAAGAGATTATCTCATGATAGCGCTCACCCGATGCTATGTTGTACAGTTCTGTCAACGATTTAGTATTAGGCACAAGACCACAAATGCGAATTCGAATGTGGGTTTTCGATAAAGACATGGGAATCTTTGTGTTTTTAAACAAGCTTGTCCAGAGTGCACTACCGAAGTTAATTAAGAGGCCATTCAAATAAGCGAAACAGAAATATGTCCATCTACTCGTTTATAATACTCCCTCCACCAGCAGACATAAGAGATATCTCTGTAAGTCCATCTTCCTAATTTCCAATTGTTATTTTATTGAAAACTTAGTTTCGGCAATATATTACGCCACCTTGAGGCCCCTGACAGACATCTACGAAGATTCCCATCTCTTGTCTAATCAGCATACATTGCACCATTTAGATTGCCATCGATAAAATGGGAGGCAATTATCCTTCCTCCCATAATGCCGCACCGTGCATTAACCCGCCATGATCGCTGATGTTCCACTTATAGCAGTCATCGTGGATTTACCGTTGCCCAATAGTGCATATTATGCCGGTTTACGTTACCATTGTTGGTGAATGACGCTTCGTCGCTAAATAGAACGAGTGCAAATAATCTGTCATCGTCCCGTATTTTCTCTTGTGCCCAGTGGCAGAACTGTACACGACGTTCCAAGTCGTCGCCATGCAATTCCTGGTGCATAGAAATATGGTACGGGTGCAATCGATGTCGATGTAGCATTCTCAACACCGACGTTTTAGAGATTCCCGATTCCCACTCAGTTTGTCTGCTACTGATGTGCGGATTAGCCGCGACAGCAGCTAAAGCACCTACTTGGGCATCATCATTTGTTGCAGGTCGTGGTTGACGTTTCTTACTTGGCTGAACACACGTAACTATCCCGCGAACGGTCCGGAGACTTGGATGATGTCGTCCAAGATCGCTAGCAGCATACATAGCACACGCCCGTTGGGCATTTTGATCACAATAGACATACATTATTGATGTATGGTATCGACCTTTTCCGCAATTGGTAAATTATGCCACGGTTAATGTATCACGATACAAATACCGTCCGCACTGGCGGAATGTTACAAGATACCACGTACTTACACATTTGTGACTATTACAGCGCCATCTATCACAAAGCGAAAAAACATTCATATTTCTTTACGTACTACACCATTAGGTAATAAAAATGGGGGGTTTCTATTTAAAAGAACGCAGTTGATATAAGTTTGACGTATGGCAGCACCATCTAGCGGGCCAAAAATAGCGCCATCTGGCTTCCCCCTCCAAGCTAGACAAGTTACGTTCTTTGTAGTTTTTTTCGTTTGATGCTTATTTCGTGAGATATTTGGCCCGGTCACTATCAATGGACCACCCTGCACAGTTTCTAACGTATTCCTACAGGTTTAGTATTGGCGAGAAGTAGAAGAAAAGTTCCTGTAATAATACGCGACACTTTTTTTAAACACACTGTAGCCGCTCGGGGTTAGCCGAGCGGTATAAGGCGCTGCAGTCATGGACTGTGCGTCTGGTCCCGGCGGAGGTTGGAGTCCTCCCTCGGGCATGGGTGAATGTGTTTGTCCTTAGGATAATTTAGGTTAAGTAGTGTGTAAGCTTAGGGACTGATGACCTTAACAGTTGAGACCCATAAGATATCACACACAATTGAACATTTTTGAAACACTCTGTATTAAAATGCGAGCGTGTAACTAGGGCGTTCTTTGGTAAGTTGAAAGGGAGAAAAACAGACACGAAAGAAGAGAGACGAAGAGTAAGAAAGAATAAGGACAGACATGGCTCTGAAATGTAATGAGGGTGTCTATAGCTTGTGATCTTTATAGCGCTCTTCCGCACCTTTTGTAGTTACCGTGAAGTAGTGCTGCTCTGGAAGCAGATAGCCTACTTACGCTGGAGCTGTAGATGCGGTGCACAGTTGCGCTGGAGGCTGCAACAGCCAGGAGCGGCGAGGTGGACAATCGTCCCGTTGTTTTCTGGGGCCGGTCGCGTTATCGCCGCGAAAACAGGCCGTGCCTGGCGCGCGGGACACACTCGTGTCTTGACACCGAGCGTGGGTGGATAACTAGCCTCTCCGTCACGCATACGTCAGCGACTGAAACGTACCTTCTCCAGCGTCGTCTCGGGGCTTCTGCAACGTCTGGAGAAGCCTCCTCACAGCTAGAGCCCAGTATTACTCCAGATATGCTATCCAACTACTCTACTGGCCATTAAAAATGCTACACCATGAAGATGACGTGCTACAGACGCGAAATTTAATCGTCAGGAAGAAGATGCTGTGGTATGCAAATGATTAGCTTTTCAGAGCATTCACACAAGGTTGGCGCCGGGAGCGACGCCTACAACGTGCTGACATGAGGAAAGTTTCCAAACGATTTCTCATACACAAAGAGCGGTTGACCGGCGTTGCCTGGTGAAACGTTGTTGTGATGCCTCGTGTAAGGAGGAGAAATGCACACCATCACGTTTCCGACTGCCCCCGGTTCGGATTCTAGACTATAGTGATTGCGGTTTAACGTGTCCCGACATTGCTGCTCGCATTGGTCTAGATCCAATGACTGTTAGCAGAATCTGGAACCGGTGGGTTCAGGAGGGTAATACGGAACGCCGTACTGGATCCCAACAGCCTCTTATCACTAGCAGTCGAGATGACATGCATTTTATCCGCATGGCTGTAACGGATCGTGCAGCCACGTCTCGATCACTGAGTCAATAGATGGGGACGTTTGCGAGACAATAACCATCTACACGAATAGTGCGACGACGTTTGCAGCAGCATGGACTATCAACTCGGAGACCATGGCTTCGGTTACCCTTGACGCTGCATCACAGACAGGAGCGTCTGCTATGGTGTACTCAACGACGAAGGTGGGTGCACGAATGGCAAAACGTCATTTTTTCGGATGAATCTAGGTTCTGTTTATAGTATCGTGATGGCCGGATCCGTGTTTGGCGGTAAACGCACATTGGAAGCGTGTATTTGTAATCGCCTTACTGGCGTATCACCCGGCGTGATGGTATGGGGTGCCATTGGTTACACGTCTCGGTCACCTCTTGTTCGCATTGACAACACTTTGAACAGTGGACGTTACATTTCAGATGTGTTACAACCTGTGGCTCTACCATTCATTCGATCCCTGCGGAACCTTACATTTCAGCAGGATAATGCATGGCCGCATGTTTCAGGTCCTGTACGGGCCTTTCTGGATACAAAAAGTGTTCGACTGCTGCCCTGGCTAGCACTTTCTCCAGATCTCTCACCAATTGAAAACGTCTTGTCAATGGTGGGCGAGCAATTGACTCGTCACAATACGCGAGTCACTACTCTTGATGATCTGTGGTATCGTGTTGAAGCTGCATGGGCAACTATACCTGTACACGCCATCCAAGCTCTGTTTCACTCAATGCCCAGGCGTATCAAGGCCGTTATTACGGCCGGAGGTGGTTGTTCTGGGTACTGATTTCTTAGGATCTATGCATCCAAACTGCGTGAAAATGTAATCACATGTCAATTCTAGTATAATATATTTGTCCACTGAATTCCCGTTTATCATCTGCATTTCTTCTTGGTGTAGGAATTCTAATGGCCAGTAGTGTAAATCAGGATTACCAACCTGACTTCGACCCGCAAACCAGGGTACAATTAGTCACTTCCTCTATACCGACAATGTACAATTTAGCGATCTGACTACTGTCGAAAGAGTCCCATATCCGTCCACTGGATTCAACATCTCAGTCAGTGTCTACTCTGTCATCTCCCGGTTTCTACCACCTGTGGACAACACAGGATCATCGTCTACATTTAAGGAGGATGAGCACATACACAAGAACTACACAGTTTAAACTACCTTCCGAGAGAAACGCTGTTTATTATCTTCTAATAGCCCTCGTCAAGTCCGCTTCTCTCGCTGGACAAAGCCCAGCTACAGCTAGCTAGTTGCTCGTCACTCTGAAGGCAGTCTGTCCCTAATTGGCCGCGCAGGGTAGCCGCGAGATCTAAGGCGCATTGCCACGGTTCGCGCCTTTTGAAATATTCAAGCCGATATATTTGGAGTAAATAATAAAATGACTCTGAATAATATTATATGGACATAAACGATAAATAATTATGAAAATGTATTAAATTAGCTTCAAGGAAAACTATATCGATTGCAATGTAATAAAAAGACATTATTTATACTAGATGAGATCGTAGTGCATAACGTTCTCGAAGCTACCATATTATCTTTGTCATTATATATAAGAGAATATAGATATTTCAAATCACTTTGAGTCAGATGATTTCTTCTGCTGTATGTGAGGTACGCTTGCTATTGTAGAGCGGTAGCTTTTGTTCTCGTACGTAGCGAATAATTCAAGTGTGTATTCTGTACTTAATGGAAATATATTTACAAAAAGTGAGTGCATTGTGTTACTTAAAGAACCGATGCAGTCAATTCTTCTTTGATTAATAACTACAAGAAGTTATTTAGCATTTATTCAGTGTCTGCGAAGCGAGCAGCGGTGATCTTTGAATGGCAACAATTGGCCGCCATTACGCGGCGGATTAAAATTTATTTTTCTATATAACATAGATATCACCACAGCCGTGGCAGAAAGAATTATTCCAAGTTATTCAATTAACTAAAGTGCAAAGCTTTACTAATTTTATTTCGTCAAAAAATGCATACTTTCAAAGATACGATTTATTCTAGGACAGTGAACTTAGCCTGCATTACATTTCGATATTTGTCTTTGGTCACCTACAAATCACACAAAGGAAGGGGTAATATAGCGACTGTGGCCGTCGGAGGTTCGAACCCTCCCTCGGGCATGGGTGTGTGTGTCTTGTCCTTGGCGTAAGTTAGTTTATGTTATATTAAGTAGTGTGTAAGCTTAAGGACCGATGATCTCAGCAGTTTGGTCCCATAGGAACTTAACACAAATTTCCGATTTTCTCCCTAAACAGCCCATCTACGCTCGCAAACAGCACCGTCCGACATGAAAAGAAGCAGTCGACTTAATCGATACTGTTTCCGGAGCTCCCGAAGTTCCACGACACAACAAGTAAGTAGGCAGTGAGGCCCGTTATATCCTGTGAACGTTCGTAGGAAGTTCTGTCGTAAGGTTCTGCTGCTCTGCCGTCGCTTTCAGGAATTTGTTTCCCAAAAGGTTTGAGGAAACGCCATTCGTCCTGTGGGAAAGACTCGGCTTCAACAGCCGCCAGGTCAGGTCAAACAACCGCGCTTTAGCCAGACTAAGCAAAACTTGAAGACCTCTTCAATCGCGAGAACATTTCCCGTTTCCCGAAAACCAGGAAACTGATGCTGTCGCTCACATCGGCGACTAGCACTTGCTTATTGTTTGGGTCCGTGAATGATCCATCGCTCGACATCAAGGTGTACTGAACTGAGACATGAGGCCACTTTGACCTTTGAAAAAGACTGGTGACCGTGAATTCTAAATAAACTATAGAACTTGCAGTATTGGCCAAATATTAAATTTTTCTGAACAAATATGATTAGATATCTTTTTAAAAAAAGCAGGAACAGACTGTACATTGCATGTTCTCACATCTAAAGATGCTCGCTTAGTCAATTGAAACTAGTTATCACATTTTAATATTTTTACTGTGTGCTATCTAGACAATTATAAAAAGTTATTTTTCTTAATTTTAAGAAATCTATATTTCATCGCTTTTTTCCTTTCCTGACAATGTCACTTACCGGGTGTTTCCGTAAGAGCGTGCACAATTTTAACAGGACATGGAGCATGCTCCTCTGGACGCTTTGAGGTAGGGAACTTGGGGTCGGACAAGCCAGCTTAAGGAGATATGGAACTAAACTTGTCTCCCGCTTTGTCTAGCATTACTGTTATCCAGTTTATTAACAACTAGCACGCGTACATGTTTACACGTACTGTGCTGTTTATATACATGTACCTTCTTTATTTCCTGCAAGGAAACAAGGAGGACGAACCAAACCTTCAGCCTGGCCGTCTGAATGGCCGCCTGTACTCGAGCTTCGCGCAAGGAGTTCTACCTGAGTTTTTAAAGAACACAGCCTTAGCCGTTTGTGAGAGGATGCGCATACAACACGGTGGTGCACTGCCGCACTTCAGTGTGGATGTCCGCAACCATCTCAGAGCTGCATTTCCTGGTCGCTGGATTCGAAGAGGAGGTCCTATTCCATGGCCTGCAAGGTCATCTGACATGAATCCCCTTGGTTATTTCCTATTGGGATATCTAAAGTAGATACGGAGATGGAACTACACTCATGCTCATAAATTAAGGATAATCGCACAATGTGGTGCCACACAACGTGGCACTACACAAAACTGGCGCTAATATCATAGGCACACAGGGAACAGACACGACACAGACCTGTAAGTCCACGGTATTGGTGATAAGTTGAGAAAACCTTCCCGAAACACATGTGCTACGAAACGCCACTGTTTGCTGCGCATGTAGCCCGACATTAATATGGGATATGATCACCATGCACACGAACACAGGCTGCTCAACGGGTTGGCATACTCTGGATCAGGAGGTAGAACAGCTGCTGCGGTGTAGCCTCCCATTCTTGCACCAGTCCCTTTCGGACCCCCTGAAGTGTCCTAGGGGTTTGAAGAGGTGCGTCGATACGTTGACCGAGAGCATCGCAGACGTGCTCGATGGGGTTTAGGACTGGAGAACAGGCAGGCCACTCCATTCGCCTCTTATCTTCTGTTTCAAGGTACTCCCCCACGATGGCAGCTTGGAGGGGCCGGATGTTATCATCCATCAGGAGGAAGGTGCGACCGACTGCACCCCTGAAAAGGCGGGACATACTGGTGCAAATTGACGTCCCGATACACCTGACCTGTTACATTTCCTCTGTCAAAGACATGCAGGGGTGTACGTGCACCAATCATAATCCCACCCTACACCATCAAAACACGACTTCCATACAGGTACCTTTCCAGGACATTAAGGGGTTGGTATCTGGTTCATGGTTCACGCCAGATGAAAAACCGGCGAATCACTGTTCAGACTATACCTGGACTCGTCCGTGAACACTTTTCCAATGATCATGTACTGTGTTCTTGACACCAGGCTTTACGGGCTCTCCTGTGACCAGGGGTCAGTGGAATCCACCTTGCAGTCTCACGGTGAATAAAGCATGTCTGTTCAGTCTTCTGTAGACTGTGTGTCTGGAGACAACTTTCCCAGTGGCTGCGGTGAGGTCCCCAGTAAGGCTACCTGCAGTACTCCGTGGCCGTCTACTAGCACGGTCTTCTTGTGGTGTTGTACACTGTGGGCATCCCGTACTGTAGCGCCTGAGCACGTTTCCTGTCTGCTGGAATCGTTGCCATACTCTTGAGATCAAACTTTGTGGCACTCGGAGGGCCCGTGCTTGGACATGCTGTGTTTGACCAGCCTCCAGTCGCCCTAGTATTCCACGCCTCATAATGTCATAAATATGTGTTCTTTGAGCCATTTTCAACATCTAGTCACCATTGGCACGTCTGAAAACGTCTGCACGCTTACTCGCTGCACCATACTCTGACATCCACGAACACTTCTCTGCGTATGTGGACTGCTGCCAGCGCCACCGTGCGACGACCGCAGGTCAGATGCACCCCATGGTCACATCCAGAGGTGATTTAAACCGCAAATCGCCAACCAGAGCGTCATTTTACCATGCATCAGCATTATCCTTAATTTATGAACTTGCCGGCCACGGCGGTCTCGCGGTTCTAGGCGCGCAGTCCGGAACCGTGCGACTGCTACGGTCGCAGGTTCGAATCCTGCCTCGGGCATGGGTGTGTGTGATGTCCTTAGGTTAGTTAGGTTTAAGTAGTTCTAAGTTCTAGGGGACTAATGACCACAGCAGTTGAGTCCCATAGTGCTCAGAGCCATTTGAACCATTTATGAACTTGAGTGTAGTTGCCAGAATCGTAGCTGCCTGTGATGTGATTCGAAACACACCAGGGATATTTGTCAGGGTGCGTCAGAATCTTGTTCGCCGATGCCATGCTTGCGTTGAGGTTGATGGCCGTCAGTTTCAACACATTTTGTAAGATACTGTACAAATGGTACGTTCATTGCGTCAGCGATGATATTTGCAGGTAACTGTTATTAATGTATATAAAAAAGTAGACAGTCATGTGATTTTATTCCTATTATCTCCTTAATCTGGCTTCTCCGACGCCAGATCCCCTATCTCAAATTGTTCAGTGGAGCATCCTTTAAGTCCTGTTAAAGTTTTGCACTCTCTTAACGGAAACAACCTGTGTAACTAATGTGTTACGAGACTGCCAATTCTACAGCTCAGTCAATAGTCGCAAGTCGTGGTAAAAGTACGTGAAACACCAGGACAGGTTTCCCTGCATACAGTACCTGGGTCAGAATAACGAAGTGAGTTACGGCTAGTTGTTTACACACCAGTTACCATAGCAGCAACCAATCACAGAGCGAATTTGGTATCAGCTGTCCCGTGCACAGTTGTCATAACGATCAGCTACCTCAGTTACGGACGACTACTGCAGTCTGTGACGTAACTCTTGCGATATGATCTATTTCTCTGAAGGTTAATTTTAGTCCATGGAACGTGTGTTTCTAATTGTTAACAGAACTCGTCAGACTGTAAACAGAACTAAAACACCACATGAACAAGTACGATCACAGTACATATCACCAAAAAATGGCTCTGAGCACTATGGGACTCAACTGCTGTGGTCATTAGTCCCCTAGAACTTAGAACTACTTAAACCTAACTAACCTAAGGACATCACACACATCCATGCCCGAGGCAGGATTCGAACCTGCGACCGTAGCAGTCGCACGGTTCCGGACTGCGCGCCTAGAACCGCGAGACCACCGCGGCCGGCATAGATCACCACTATTGCTGCTACCGGAGCCATCCATATTGCACTTGCGCGAAATGGCGAATCGACAACATGTCCCGTTTCCATCCCCAGCTGTTCTTCTTATCCAGATATAGTGCTGACGTGTCGTGAGGTCTAATAACTGCTCTTGTCTGGTTCAGATTAGCCCATATGTGTTTGGCTGTCGTGGTCGGAGAATATTTGGCATAGTTCAGTGACACACCTGAGCTTAGGTCTGCTGGTGTTACATGAGACTGACTTGGTGTGACAATATCGGCCTCATTATATAAGAGATAACACAATAAATGCACATCTACAATATATGCTACTCTGATCTGTAGCTCTCGTAATCTCCCCGTGTCAGTCGCTCAGGTATTCGCGTTTGCGATCTACCTGCCATCTTTATCTCATGATTTAGAGCACTGAAGACCACGAACCCATAAGAGCACCGCATGAAAAGATTGAAAGAACTGTTCCAGCGTAACGAAAAACACCGGCACGACGATGAATTAAACGGTTCAAATGGCTCTGAGCACTATGGGACTTAATATCGGAGGTCATCAGTACCCTAGAACTTAGAACTAATTAAACCTAACTAACCTAAGGACATCACACACATCCATGCCCGAGGCAAGATTCGAACCTGCGACTGTAGTGGTCGCGTGGTTCCAAACTGAAGCGCCCACAACCGCTCGGCCACTTCAGCCGGCTACGACGATGAGCAGAGAGAGCTGTGAGAGGAAGGCAGACCATAGTACGCTGACTAAGACGACACCAAGACAGGAGCGGCCTCTACAGCAAGAGAATATATGCGCCGCGCCGCCTAACCGCGACGCAGTGGGCGACGGGCCGTCATACAAACGCTACAGCAGTGACTTATGAACTGTGCTGTCTTGCTTGCATTGACATTGTGTATACCGAAGGACACTGATTATTTGCATGTCGCCATTTTCTTGCGACACACCTTTGTGGATACGCAAAGCTAAGTATTGTCAATTTAACTTACTGTAATAAACTCCATTAATATGATTTGCTTGACTTGTTGTCTAGCGATCCGAGAAAACAGCTTCCTAGGCACTATATATTAGACGAGTTGGCACGATACGAAAGTAACTGGAAAGGCAGTGCTCATCCAACATTTGCTCTCCCAAGCAAACAATAGAGAAACACACTATCCGATCATGTGTATCCGTTTCTTAGGTAGCAGCACTCTGCCTCCAGCATGAAATGCATTATCCTGTAGGTCGTGATTGTGGTTGGAAATGTTTAGGAAACACTCCACAGGCCTACCCCCATCTCGTGGTCGTGCGGTAGCGTTCTCGCTTCCCACGCCCGGGTTCCCGGGTTCGATTCCCGGCGGGGTCAGGGATTTTCTCTGCCTCGTGATGGCTGGGTGTTGTGTGATGTTCTTAGGTTAGTTAGGTTTAAGTAGTTCTAAGTTCTAGGGGACTGATGACCATAGATGTTAAGTCCCATAGTGCTCAGAGCCATTTGAACCATTTTTCCACAGGCATGAGGTATCAGCTGTTATTTATCCCACTGGGAATGTTTGGAACACTGCTGTTCTTCTTTCAAAAAACGAGGAAAACTTTGTAAGCCGCAGTGTGGGTATTGTTTGATGGTACCATGTGGCTCCAAGTTAATACTGAAACTACCATCATTTCAGAGAGCAAAAAACTATGTATGAGAGAGAGACTATGTATGTTAGAGAGATTCGAGCGCGCACGGGGGCTTTCCGGCAGTCGTTCTTCCCGCGGACCATACGCGACTGGAACAGAAAAGAGAGGTAATGACAGTGGCACGTAAAGTGCCCTCCGCCACACACCGTTGGGTGGCTTGCGGAGTATAAATGTAGATGTATATGTATATTGCAGCTTTCATTTTTAAAGATGAACCTGTTAATCAAAAAGTACACAATTTTGATAGACTACGCTAATAACAGAGTACATATATAAAGCTTTATATTCTTCAAACATCTGAGACCTGTCCCAAATAGGAGAAACAGAGGCTACTAACCAACCTCATAACTGTATTACTGTTTACGTGGGCTCCAAACTAAAGTGTAATTCGGCACTTTTCACGTTAATAAGTCGTTACCAGAGGTGCAGAAAGCGATGAATGTAAAATAAGGAAGTCATAGAACACATCTGTTACTGAACCCCAGACGTTCAGTTTGGTAGTCCAGCATTTATGGACGAGTCACAGAACCTGCCAGGTCCTAATACCTAAACTTATGCGTACTTTGGTTTACGAGTGGGAGAAATTGATGTAAGTCGCGAGAATGAAATTGACGAGTTCTCACTTACGAAGGGAGGAGAGGCCCAACAGTTACCAAAGTTGAAATGAAATGCCACCTGAAGATATAACGAGATGCTGCTTGACTTGGCGATTTATCTGGTAAGAAAATTTTACTTAGTCTCCTATAATGTGGAATCACAATCTTAATTCATCCCTTGGCACTTTTAGGTCCTGGTCAGCAAGCTGCTGAAGGCGAATTGAAGCTGGACTGCTGGAATTGATGCAGTCTCATCCGAAATGTTGCGCTGCAGTTCATGAAGACTAAGGGGGTTGTTGGGATACCCCTTAGGCTGAGGGCTCCGCACACAAAGCAATTGTACACTGACAGATCAGGCGACCTGGGTGGCCAAAACATGGCTCTGAGCACTATGGGACTTAACATCTATGGTCATCAGTCCCCTAGAACTTAGAGCTACTTAAACCTAACTAACCTAAGGACATCACACACATCCATGCCCGAGGCAGGATTCGAACCTGCGACTGTACGGGTTACGCGGTTACAGACTGTAGCGCCTAGAACCGCTCGGCCACTGCGGCCGGCGGCCCACTGAAAGATGTACCCTCGGAAACCAGCTCGTGCATGACGGGGAGGTTATGGATGCTGTTACTAGTCAGTTAATCGAGGTATTGATTGAAATATTGTGACGTCATGCGCGGTCTATATTACCTATGCTCTAAGATCACCATGCCTTGACTGCAGACACAGCTCTCGGTGTCTTAGGCAGTTCAGAGCCTACAGCAAGTCCCTGGCGAAGTGTCGCTGTCGCAGGTTGCTGCTATGGCCGATGTAACCTCTGACTGCCACCAATTTCTGAACAAAAGTCGGTGCGTCCAATAAGAGGAAGCCCTATATCATTTTTCCTCAGCTGTACTCATGTGAAAGTTTCTAGATGGAACGCACTTCATGATCTGCAAATAACGAGACTCATTCGAGAAGTTATTTCTGTTTACGAAGACGATCCAGGATGTCCTCTGAAATCCGGCTGTGTACGGACAACGCACTCTAATGGAAATGCCTGTTGAAATAACACGCCTTTATCTCACGCACGGAGTGCGAGCTGTTGTCGGCAGAGGCAGCGGTGTGTGGACGCATTCAGGGCGGCGCGCCGGACAATGGCAGGGCAGCGTTTGGGATGCAGGCGCCGTTGTGGCGGAGTAATGGGATACGGCGGGCCCGCGGCTGCCCGGCTACCGGCCGGCGGCTCAGCGCATCGCGATGAGCGGAAACCAGAGGCCTCTGGAGCCGCCGAGGCGGTCCCTCCAGCTGCGTGACCTGCGTGCTGCGCTGCCCGGACCCTCCCCCGGCTATTACCAACAGCTGACCTCACTAAGCGCCGGCCGCCGATCCGCATAAGGTCGCGCTGCAGTCCGTGTGGATCCGACCGCACAGGGACAGGCGTTTGAAGATGACATCGTAAGGGACATTCAACTAGGAGCAAGTGAAGTATGCCCCCTCTTCATCCAAGAACTGTCACAGGAAACTGCTATATCGTTGCTATTAGTCGCTTCACAATTTTCTTGAATTGCCCCCAGGACTGCCATTTTCATGCTCTCTGCACTTACCTCTGCAACTGCATTGAGGAGAGCAGTATTCATTGCAGAAAATTTTAGGGGAGGACCAGGCATGCTCATAATACCACATAAAAGGTTTTCGCCATCTCTTCCAATCCCTATACACCTTAGTCCATAAGCAAATATCATATTGGCTATAGATTCTATTACTGACCTTTGATGTCTTGAATGGTCTGTCAGCATCACAGTTTTGACACAAAATGTGCAATGTGCAAACCAAACCTTCTCTCTTTCCATCATCAACCAAATCCACATTTCCTCCACAAACAGAGCACTTACAGGCTTTTCTAAGTGCTTCTGCCACCATTTCTAGATCCACAATTCTGAAACCTGTACTTCTGTCATGATTTGTTTCTTCTGACACAATCCCTGTCGTAAGTTTTATTTTAGATGCACTTGGAGACAAGCTAATGTTTGCATCTGCAGGCCCGACCCTAACATCAATGTCAGTTTTTCGCTTTATATTGGAAATATGGGACTTAGTCTATTTTCTAAATACTTTACCAGACCTAGGCATTGTAAAAAGGGATCAACAGAGTCAACCTTGCACAAAGAATGGCATAATAAATCAAGTGTCACTCGAATTCCACTGAACAGCCCAATATTTGTTTACAACACTCCACAGCCTTCTATACCACACTGATTGAACCCGAAATTGGCTCCACAGCCTTCTTCACAACACTGCTGTTACGTATACAAAAAATCACAGCCTTCTAAAGCTATATTTTCTAGGTTCTCAGGTCAAATCCTGCAATAAAATTTTTCCTCCATTTGGTACATTGAAAAGCGGACTGGCGCATTACACTGCTTAGGGTTTTAAATTTTTATGCCATTTGAAGTTCGAAATTCAAGGAAAAAATATGGGATAATAATCTCAATTATATTTACTATCAAATAAGCAAACAAAAATAATTTGTAAATTTTTCATTATTTCTGCCACCGTCTCCCCTTAAATACTTGTCAAGCCTTAGATTGTTTGGGCCTTCAGCCTCATTTGAAATATTATTTAAGGATAAAACCCTTCGCTTTCTGCCTCTTGAAAATTTATTGTAGTTGTATTTTAAATCATGGGCCTACAGCCGTTTTAAAAATTAAAAAGGTTTTGCCCTTAAATCATAACATGGTGTGATATATTCAGTCGATAGTTAAGCTCGGAAATTTGCGCTGTAATGTTTTGGGCAACTAAATAAAGTTATATGTGTTCGAGTGTAACTGATAGCGGCTCGCTTTTGGTCCTTTTCCACAAAACCGACTACCTGTTCTGTCCTACGGATTTAACCAGGCGTATCAATTCTGTATGACGACCTCCATCACGGGCAACGATCAACTCAGACGTATATTAAGTTACCCTCAGGAAATTGAAGAAACGGCTTCAGCATGCTCGTCGGCATAAAAATGCAGACAAACTTCCCCCTGACAACGCAGTTATTCGTATAAATCTGCACACCTGCGAGGAGCTCACAGAACTTCATTGGACTCTTCCTCTCAATCCAATCCACCCTACAGCACGGATATTGCTTCTTATTTCCATTTCTTTGGCCCAAGGAAGGATGGCCCACTTTGGAAACCAGTACGTTGATGAATGGCTCCGGAATCGGCCAGTGGAGTTGTACCTTGTGGGCATAACGCCTTTCCATTGACGGGAGACTATGTTGAAAAATTAGGCTTTGTAGCAAAAAGTGTGGGCAATAATTGGAATCCCGACTAAAGCCAACATGCTTTCAGAAAAAAATTTTGCATCACTTACTGGATGTCTCTCGTATATTACCCGCCTTTCTTTGTCGCTTACTCCTATTTTTCTCAGTTCCTAAAGTATTTTGGACCGTTTCACACTGTGGAACGCTTTTTCTAGGTCGACAAATCCTGTGAAAGTGTCCTGATTTTCCTTCAGTATTGCTATCAACGCCTCTATGTTTCCTACAGGCAAACTGATCATCATCTTACAGATGCTCAGTTTCCTTTTCCACTCCTTAGCATATTCTTGTTAGCAACACGGATGATGAGCTGTTAGGGTAATTGAGCGATAATCCTCGCTCTTGTCGTCTCTTGCAGTCTTCGGAGTTCTGAGGGTGATGTTTTTTCCGAAAATCTGATGGTTTATCGCCAGCCTCAGAGTCTTCAAGCGAGCATGAATTGCAGTTCCCCCGATGATTTTGGAAATTCCGATGGAATGTTACCTATCGTTACTGCCTTATTTGATATGAAGTCTTCCACGTTCTTTTAAATTCTGAGCCAAACATTGGATATCTTATCTCTCCCATACCGACACCCGTTGCTTCTTCAATCATGTCATCGAACACTTCCTCCCCATGGTAGAGCGTTCAATGTACTCTTTCCATCAGTCGATTCTGTTCTTTGCTTTTAACAGCCGAGGTTCCATTGCACTCATGTTATTGCCACCCTTACTTTCGGTTGCATTTTCAGCATCATGCACACATCTCATTGCTCTTCTTTTCTAGCTTTTCGCACATTGCTTTATTAACTTTGCAACAACACTGTGCCGCAGAGGTTCCGATTCAGAAATGTCTTTCTCGCTTCTTTTCGCGGAGAATGTTCTCTTGCGCGTGATACTCTGCTTGTTATATCCTCCTTGCTTCGTTTGTCACGCATTATTTTACTTCCAAGGTCGCAGAATTCCTTAACTTCGTTTACAAGTTCGTCTCCGATCATGATGTTAAGTTTATCGTCATTCCTATTTCTGGTACTCCTCATTAATTTATTCTTTCTTCAGTTTACTCTCAGCCCATATTCCGTACTAATTGGACTGTTCATTCCATTCATTACAATTTGTAACATTACATGACATATTGGGACATATTGAAGTATTCGATACTGTAGACTTTTAGGGGATGTCGATACAGATATGCAAAATGTAAAGGGAAACTTTGGTGATGTTTAAATATTGTACTGTGTCAATATTAGGACATTTTGCACAGAAAGAACAAAAATAGAATTAATGTACATATATATTAGTGTTAGTAACCTATTTTCATTCAATTTTGTAATTATATTTCATTTTGTAATAGAAAGACTCACTGTTTGCTGTAGCTCTGATTAATTGTATAAATTATCAGTTTTGAGCTAAATTATTTCGTATAATATGGACAAGATACTTTTAAAAACTCACCAGCTAAAGAGAAAGTCGGTAAATGAACGTTTAATGCACACTTCTGGAACTTTCTATGGAGAAATTCTATATTATGATCGCAAAAATACGAAAACTTGTGAAAACTGTTTCATTGCCTAATTTCGAAAGACGATTTGTATCAAGAAATATTGCTAAAAAGATTTATTTACGTTTTGAAACACGATTTAAATCATTTTACATATAAATAGTTGTTCTAAATCACTCAAGAAATATCCAGAATCAAATGTCAAGATATTTCTGGAAACATCGGTACAAATCTGGTGAAGGTTATCCAGAAGCTGGTAGAAAAATGTTATAAAATCTATTTGGAAATTATGCTTGTAAGAATTTATATGTACTGATCCTTTTACTTACTTTAATCTGTACTAAAATTCTGTAATGTCTAATTTAGTTTTAAGTCGTGAATTGCTATCGTATTGTAAACAAAACATTGTCAAAGACTCTCATTGTTTGGAAAGATATTAATACACCTAGGAGTTGTCAGTTGCCAGTTCGGATATGCAGTGCGGTTAGCTCTGAGAGTCAGTTGTTGAGTCTGTGATGTCTGTCAGTTCTGTTTGTAAATAAACGTCTGTAATGAAGAAATACTTGTTGTCGTCAATATGAGCTCAAGACCTTTTGCACGAAGCAGACACCTCCTAATGCAACGTTTTAATTTGGTTGAGGAAGCTGGGATCGCTATAAGTGCAAACAAATTGAAGTGGAACGTTTTAATTTGGTGTTGGGGAGCTGAAATGTTATAAATTCTACATTTTCCCTGAGTAAAGCAACGTCATCAGCGAAACTTTTGCATCCTTTCCCTTGAATTTTAACCCCTTCGGCAGTATTAGATTTCAAATGCTTCCAGATTGTTCTTTACCCAGTTTCACGTCAATGAAATGTTGCATTCCGTGTGTTCACTTTCAGGAGGCTCTCCCTCCGATAACAGAGGAAACTTAAAAATAGAAAGTTTTCTTCGCCTGTCTTATTCTATTCCTGATGTTCTTTGGTTTTAAAGGTTTTTGAGTTTAACAGCTTGTTTGCAGAGCGTCTGAGGACTGTCCATCTTTAAATCAGAGTAATTACTACCGAAACGAAGTTAAAATTTTGCTAGAGACTTTCAGATGAATCGCGAACAAAATTAAATCGAGATGTAGTCAGTTGTTTTCAAATCGCAGAGGTACGTGGCCTATTATGTGGCCATTGTGATACAGTCAGTAGAGTACTGGACTCCGGTTCTGGAAGTGCCGGGTTCAGTCCCAGGTAAAGACGGGAGTATTTCCTCCTTCCAGTCCCTCGAGGATGGCCCAGGTCCTCCCAGTTTCGGAGGTCTTTTTCGGGGTAAAAGACGACTGGGGTGCTGGCCTCCCCACCCACCCCGTCCTACTGCCGCTGAAAAGAAAGTTTGTACTCTTACCTATAGCCAGATAAGTAGTTCCGTTCAGGGCTCGTGCCATAGACTTCACCTTTTACGTGATTTGTTATCACGTGGCACAGCATGAGAATATATAGCAGTAGGGCGATTGTGGACGTCAGCTGAAATTATTTTTGGCATTTATGGTTCGGACCTACTCGGAAGGACTACCTTGCGGACGATATATTAACGTGCGTGTGAAGCACAGTGTGAGAGAACAGTTTGGCGCGGACGTCCAAGCAGCGGGAACAATAGCGCCGCAAAGTCGGCTCTGCCATGGCCGCCAACAAGTCATCCATATGCATGTCCACAGGCTACACTCCGAAGAATACGAGGACCTTAAACAACGCCGATAAAAATGTCATTCTAGTGACCGACTCGTCTTAATGTAAACAGGCGGCACACGACACGGTCGTAGTTCAGAAATTTGACGACGCTATAAACGTCACATGAGATATACAGATTATCCAACGAACTCCAAGCATGTAGCACAAGCGACCAGACATTGCCTTCTTTTTTTTCGCTTACGTCACGGAGCTCTCATTTAATTCTATGCATCTTACATTCTGCTCGCTCGCACTGGGCGCCTATGCTTGCGAGCGCGTATAGCTTGCAGGCCATACCAGTTCAACTTTTAATGGTGTCTAGAAAATGTTGTTAATGAACAACCCTATTGGTGGTTACGCAAATAATAATAAGTGACTGTAAGCAACTTGAAGCAGACTCTAGTGGTAGAGAGTATTGTTCGACCTTTCTATGCAAGGGAAGACTACTTAAAACTTTTCGGGCACACATCTAAAACAAGGCCACTCTACAATATATATATATGGCCTAGTCATAGATTGGCCCCGCGACTCTTAAGGCAGGATCAAAAACGCTTCAGAACCGAAATATCCGAACAACGTTTGGCCCGTTTTCAGAGCGACCAATATGCAGTCAGATTTCGACGTTCAACTGTGGTCGTACAAGGGTAGTTTGGAAAGTTTGAGGAATCACCAACAGATGCCAGCGCTAGCGCAACATTACAATAGGTCATCCTTTATGAGCAAACACGTAGCGCGTCATTGCTCTGGGTTGAGGTTTGTGGTGCAGACGTCTCTCCCTTGTTGTTCCCGTACAATGATTTGTGATGGTGGAAAAATCGAGATTCGAGCAGTGATTAAGTATTCCCCAATGAAAGGCATAAAAGTGAAGGAAATTCATATCGATTTTCAGAACACACTGAGGAACGTTGCTCTTTCATATTCAACTGTTGTCAAGTGGACGAACGAGTTTAAATGCGGTCGGGACAAATTATATCGTGATCCGCCTAGTCATCGGCCAAGATGTGCCACTGCTCCAGAAATTATTGGAAAACCGCATGAAATGGTCATGGACAATCACCGACTGGTAGTTAGAGAAAATGCTTAAGTTGTAGGGATGTCATCTGAACGGTCATAACACATTTTAACGGTGGAATTGGATATGCGAAAATTATCTGCTAGATTGGCCCCGCGACTCTTAAGGCAGGATCAAAAACGCTTCAGAACCGAAATATCCGAACAACGTTTGGCCCGTTTTCAGAGCGACCAATAAGATTTTTTCGCCTGTTTGTAACCACAGATGAAACTTGTAAACAGTGGAAACATGTAAATACACTACTACCACCACCTCCACCACCACCACCACCACCACCACCACCACCATGGGAAGCAAAGGCAATACGGTGGGCTGGAAAGGCCATTGCGTCAGTTTTTTGGGATGCGAAAGGGATTCTGCCGATAAATTATATTCCCACTGGTCAAACAACTACGGGGAAATGCTACACTACCCTCCTGGACCAGCTATAGCAAAACACGCGAGAAACGGCGATGTTTGGCAAGGAAGAAGGTTATCTTTCATCAAGACCATACGTACCCACACAAAAATGTTGCCATGGCAACAATAAATGAACTTAGATACGAATTGTTGCCGTACTGGCCTTGTTCTCCTGATTTATCAGGCAACAGAGACCGCCCGAGGCAGACACAGCAACAGGGAAGTAACCGATTCTGTGAGTTTCTGCGTGTTAATTTAATATCTAACAGCCACAGTTCTAGTGTTTTCGTTAGCGTCGGAAAGTAAACGGATTTTGTGACATATTACAAGTTCCTAAACTGGGGCAAATTATTTAGTTTCACCGGTGTGCTTCGGTAGTTAGGTTTTTGAATCGCTGCATATTAATCTAACTTCTTAGAAACAGTTCCTGCGTTTTCGTCAGTGTCTACAGTAGAGTTCCGCAGTACGTACCGATTTTATTTTATTTTTATTTACAAGTCAGGTTCCGTAGGACCAAATTCAGGCACAAATCTCCAAGGTCATGGAACGTATTAGTACATAAAATTACAACATAAAAGTAATAACAGATAAAAATAGTATGTTTATGAATCCTAAAAGAGACGAGACATAAGTTTACTTACTCAACAATATAACATAAGCATCACCTTAACTTTCCAAGGAAATCGTCAACAGAACAGAAGGAGTGATGCATGAGGAAACTCTTCAGTTTCGATTCGAAAGCGAGTGGATTACCGCTAAGATTTTTAAATTCGAGCGGTATCTTATTGAAAATGGAAGCAGTAGTATACTGTACCTTTTTGCACACGAGTTAAGGAAGTCCGATCCAAATCTAAGTTCGATTTCTGCTGGGTATTATCTGAGTCAAAGTTGTTTATTCTTGGGAATAAGCTGATACTATTGACAAGAAACGACAGTAAAGAATATATACATATATTGAGAGGCCAATGTCAAGATACCCAGACCAGTGAACAGGGGTCGACAAGAGGTTCGCGAACTTACAACACTTATTGCCCGAACCGCCCATTTCTGGGCCAAAAATATTCTTACCCTCCACATCACAGCCATTCTCAATACTGTGAATATTGTAAGAGGTGAACCAACTGTGAGCTACTCCCCGTATTCCGTAGTGGTCCAGCTTCTGGAGCAATATTTTCTGATCAACACAAAAATATGCCTAACGTCCGAAACCTTTAGTTTAAACCATCCAGTGCCACACAGAGAGAATTTTCAGTTGTTAAACGACTTCTGAAACCGAACTGTACATCTGATAGGAAATTAGGTGATATAAAGTGACCAATTATCCTTACACACAAGAAATTTAGCGAACACTGATGATATAGAAATAGGTGTAAAACTGTCTACGTTATCTCTTTCTCCCTTTTTATAAAGCACCGTTACTACTGAGTACTTTAATCATATGGCAAACTGACCATTCCTAAAGGAAAAATTACAAATATGGCTAAGTACAGGGCTGACATGTGCAGCACAGTAGTTTAATATTCTGCTAGGCACTCCATCGTTTCCATGAGAGTCTTTAGTCTTCAGTGATTTATTTATTGACTCAATCTCCCCCTTGTCTGTCTCACAGAGGAGTATTTCAGACATCAATCTCGGATCTCAGCAGTTTAGTTTTTCAGGATCTTTAGTATGGAAAATATGGAAGTTTGTGGTAAGGTCTGTGGGACCAAACTGCTGAGGTCATCAGTTCCTAGGCTTACACACTACTTAATCTAACTTAATCTAACTTACACTAAGGACAACACACACACACACCCATGCCCAAGGGAGGACACGAACCCCTGCCGGGGGGAGCCATTTAGCATGGATAGAGACTGCATTGTCGTGTGTGGATGTGAGCTGAGTTGGTGACACTTTGGTCTCAGCTCCAGGCTGTGATGCCTTTGGTTACACAGCTTGAAGCTGTAGTGAATGGGCACCAGTGTTGTGGGCAAGACATGGGAATCCAATGGAGTTCCAGCACGTCCGAGTCCTCTGATCAATCCTCACTGGTGGCCAGCCCAGCTACTGCTCGCACTGAGGTTGACCCCTCACCTGTGGTCAATTGCGAGGTCACCTTGTGGTGGAGGTAGGAGGGGGGGGGGGGGGGCGTATGGACTCGCCAGTTGGTCTGACAAACGGTCCCAGGTGCTGTCTGTGGCTGACACTGTCGCCCAGTCAAATGCAGTCGCCTGTCGTGTTTCAGAGGACACCTATCAGCCTGCAAGATCCGGACAATCACGGAGGGTGGGATTAATGATAGTTGGGAGCTCCAAAGGTCGCGCGGAGAGGCCGCGCAGTTTGGGGCGTCATGTCGCGGACTGCACGACCCCTCCCGCCAGAGGTTCGAGTCCTCCCTCGGGCATGTGTGTGTGTGTGTGTGTGTGTGTGTGTGTGTGTGTGTGTGTTGTTCTTAGTGTAAGTTAGCTTAAATTAGTTTAAGTAGTGTGGAAGTCTAGGGACCGATAACCTAAGCAGTTTGGTCCCAAAAGCCCTTACGACATAATTTCCAAAGAATCGCATAAATACACTGTGAACACCCGGTGCGGCGGCCACGCAGCCGCGTGTTCTCACCTGCAACCGACCGTAAAGGTGCTTAAAGGCACCCTGCGATAGATCTTCTCAAGCACCTTCTAGATCTCGTTGCAGTTCATTAACGGTTCTTGCAGGCTGTGGAGAACGAGTAAGTTCCTATTTCACAGTGTCCCAAATGGGTTCAATTGGCTAGAGATCTGCTGATGTCGGTGACGGGGCAGTTGTTGTACACCATGAAGAGAACGTTGCGTCGTAGCTGCAATGTGTGGAAGTGGACTGTGCTGCTGATAAAAAACATCACCTTCCTGTCGAAGAAATGACAGCAGTACGGGGATTACAACCTGTGCAGTTGCAGTGTATCGTGTACTTGTCACAATATGCTGCATAAACATTAAATGTGACGACGAGATATAATTGATGGTCCCCCACACGATGAAGCTTCGGATGGAAACTGTGCCTCATGCGTTAATACACTCTGGCATAGGTCGCTTAGTAGTTCTGTGCCCTACACGTGTACGTCCATCACTCCCGTAAGGGCAGATCAGTGTGCCATTTCACTTTCCAGTCTACTGTCTCAGGACACCAGAGTAACCGTACTTGGCATTGCTGTGGTCTCAGCGATAGTAAGACTAGAAGCTAACATGATCTTAGCCCCTCTGCATGCAATCTGTCCCCAATGGCACATCCGATGTGGTACGACTACGGGCCCAGATCTCTCGCCTATACAATGTTCGGTCGGTCACTGCTGTTCGCACAGCACGTCGACCTCGGTGTGCGACTGTACTACATAGACGTCCAGAGGTGTGGGAATCTTCCACAGACCACTACTGAAAACAGAGACACACCACCGATACACCGTGGCCTACATCTGCAGAAGTCCATTAATACGTCCGTCCGCAGCACGTGGTCGTGCGGTACCGTTCTCGCTTCCCGCGGCCGGGTTCCCGTGTTCGATTCCCGGCGGGATCGGGGATTTTCTCTGCCTCGTGATGACTGGGTGTTGTGTGATGTCCTTAGGTTAGGTAGGTTTAAGTAGTTCTAAGTTCTAGGGGACTGATGTCCATAGATGTTAAGTCCCATAGTGCTCAGAGCCGTTTTTTTTCGTTAATACGTCCTTCCTGCAAGCCCTATACGCAATCCCGTACAAATGGGTCACGTTGTTCAACAAGAGTGCGTACTGATCGTCGGAGCACAGTTGTGCCCTAGAATGGATGTTGCATACACTGTTCGCCTCTAGACTCAGCACAGCTGCTGTCTGCAGACTCAATGTGCGCACATACACTCCTCTAGAGCGACATATGATGGCCGATGGCCGAGACAAAGGAATCACAATTTCAAAAAAAAAAAAAAAAAAAAAAAAAAAAAAAAAAAAAAAAAAAAAAAAAGGTTCAAATGGATCTGAGCACTATGGGACTTTACGTCTGAGGTCATCAGTCCCCTAGATCTTAGAACTACTTAAACCTAACCAACGTAAGGACATCACACAACCAGCCTTCGCAGGTTCGAATCCTGCCTCGGGCATGGATGTGTGTGATGTCGTTAGGGTAGTAAGGTTTAAGTAGTTCTAGGGGACTAATGACCTCAGAAGTTAAGTCCCATAGGGCTCAGAGCCATTTTGATGTCACACACATCCATGCCCGAGGCAGGATTCGAATCTGCGACCGTAGCAGTCGCGTGGTTCCGGACTGAAGCGCCTAGAACCGCTCGGGCACCACGGTCGGCGGGGTCGAGCTCCATCTTGCATGAACTACATCTAGTCGAAATGAGGGTCACTTTGGAGAATAGGGATGAAATCATCTTCAAAAAACTTCACGTACCGTTCGGTAGTCACCGTGTCCATCTAGGAATATCACACCGATTATTCCGTGACTGGACATTGCACACCACACAGTCACCCTTTGAGTCATAATGCGGATTCTCAGTCCCCCAAATGCGCCAGTTTGCTGTTGACGTACACACCCAAATGAAAGTGGGTTTTGTCGCTAAACGAAACTGTGTGGATGCGCATAGTAATTCCCATCATGCCCAGCGACCAATCATTGCAGTTTCAACGTCCTAAAGCAAACCGTTCAGAACATATGACGATTTTATTTCAGACAGTTCAATAATTGTCAAACCCGCAAGGGTAGCCGAGAGCGCTAACGCGCTGCTTCCTGGACTGGGGTAGGCGCGCCGGCCGCGGATCGAATCCACCCGGCGGATTAACGACGAGGACCGACGTGCCGGCCAGCCTGGATGTGTTTTTAGGCGGTTTTCCACATCCCGATAGGTGAATACAGGGCTGGTCCCCATGTTCCGCCTCAGTCACACGGCTCGCTGACATCTGAACACATTCGCACTACTCTATGGATTACACTCGACGCAGACAGTTGGGGTACACTAATTCCATCCCGGGGGGTACGGAATGGCGGCAGGAAGAGCATCCGGCCACCCCTTAAACATTAACATGCCAAATTCGATTAACGATGGCTGACCGTGCGCAACTGCGGGACAAGGCTCAAGCGATAGTAATAGTTCAATATTTGTCAGCCTGTATGAAAACTCAGTAGCACCATTCAGTAAGCTACGCTCATGAACTTGCTGGCTGCCTAACGTACACACTCGCGCGCGCCAAGACACTTGGGCCTGACGCAGGTCGCTTACCAGTGTTTTGCCATGCAGCTGCGGGCCAGACGCTGCTACACCGGCGGTTACGCAACGGCCGACTGCCGTTGCCTTTGACAACCGCGAGTAGCGCCGTTTGACGCGGCTAAACGACCGCCACTTTTGTCGCTCACCTCGCCATTAGCTGCAGGCGTCAACTACTTTGCAGCGCAACTTGTCGCTAACGCGCCCTTTATGCTGGAAATGTCACTCAGCGTAGCGAACACTGTTACTCTACGGCCCCATTTATACCAGAGCGAATGGAAGCCGACGCGAAGCAAATGCGCATTCACAGGCAATTCGTCATTGTTTACTGCCACTTGCTGGAGGCTTTGAACAAACGTTTATACTAGAGGCAACTATAGAGACATTACATAACGAACGTAACCTACGAATGATGCATTATTTTATTTCGGCGCTAATAACCGTCACTACACTACACAACACTACATAGTTGAAGGCGCGATACAAAATTTCAATGTTAAGAGAGAATTATTATGCTTGGCGCGGGCACTGTTTTTGAGGAAGAGGGCAAAATTGCATAGGAAAGAAAGAATTTACGTGCCCCAGTTTTTACGTAAGCGTGAATGTATGTGGTGTACTTAGCTCTGAGTTGTATCTCAGGCTTTCCTCAACGTTAGTCCAAAACTTTGAACATAAGTCGGTTGACGCATTTCGATGATTTCTCTTTACAAATGAGGAGACGATATAAAAGCAGAGCACTAATTACGATGAATGACGTAACCCTAGGAAAGGATAGCGTTTACACTCTGGTTGACATCAAACGGGAACGTTTACGTAGAGTTTTTTGCACTTCGGAAGCTGCTCTTTACGAAATAGCCTCTGATGTCTGCAATGGCATATGCGATGCACTTCGAGAACTCTTTTGAAGTACGTATAAGAAAGGTAACACCAAGAAAGTACGACTCATGTAGTATAAAATATACGTATGACATGTAACACGGGCTATTTGATCAAATCTGCTATACTATTTGTTAGAGGGCAGATAGTATGATCCTGGGTAACGTATTTCTGCAAAAAGAATTAAAGGGTCACTTTTCTGAAACCCCCATCTCTTTCGCTCATTGCAACGCAGAAATTCCAAATTTGTGTGCAAGGTGCCAACAAAATTCCTCTGTAATGGTGCAAAAGCCATGAAACCTCAGCTTCAGCGACGCTTCAAATAGGATGGTGTCGACACACGTGGAAAAAAAAAGAAAAAAAGCCAGTGCTCAGATGTTCGTGTGAGCTGTAACGTGGGTTATTGATGTCACATTTGGGCCAAATGTCCCCACAATTGTGCCCAGTGCCACCGTGTACATGTCACACACTGGGGATGACGTCACACCTTCCTAAGCGAAGCTTACGAGAAAGACAGTCCGCGCCGCGTGCGTCACGAAGGTAGTCTTCGCTCGCTCGCTCAAATCAGGAGACAAACTACGTTTCTACACCTGTTAACTCGTAACTAGGCGTGTCCGTACAAACTAAAACTGAATCTTCTACTGGAATCCGTTATTATGGAATCTTACTGTTA
Organism: Schistocerca gregaria; assembly: GCF_023897955.1. Taxonomy (NCBI): domain Eukaryota; kingdom Metazoa; phylum Arthropoda; class Insecta; order Orthoptera; family Acrididae; genus Schistocerca; species Schistocerca gregaria. The sequence continues at coordinate 86,902,652 of NC_064925.1, read as the reverse complement.
TTAGTCCTATAATGATGGGAAGCCCATGGGCCTGCTTACAATTTGTTATGGCTGTACTGGCGTACAAAATACAAAAAATTTGCTAAAATGATTATCAGTTGCATAAGGAACCACTTCCAGCATGAAATGAGTACTGTTAAGCAGAATAGAATGCTATAAACAAGCCTTCATAACATTTATATCGAGTATTGATCTTAAACTAAATTTTGCTGTAGTACTGTTAATCAGTAGGACTTCAAAACAGCAGACTCCAATGGAAGGTGCAATTCTCGTTAGTTCTTACACGCCCAGCTGCGAGGTAACAGGTTTAGAAACGCGTTTTGTCTGCTGAGCTGAGCGAGCGAGCGAGTTCAGGACTACCTTCTTGACTTACGCGCCGCGGCCTGTATTTCCCGAGAACCTTGTTCCCAAGCCGCCGCCCCCACCCCCCTCCCACCATGTCCCTCATCCACATCTCACCCCTTCTTGACACCTCTGCGATGGCGCTCGAAACAATGGCGCAACAGCTTTGAAATTGCGCAGTTTTAACAGAGTCCACTTTTCCACTTAACTGTAGGGTGTCCAAGGGATTGCCTGCCTGCAACTGCTTCACTCGATAACGGCACTTTTTTGTAAAGTGCTCAGAAAAGGTGGACAGGTTGCCACCAAGGTTATTGCCGAACCTGTGTCTCTCTTTTTTCATATTATTTGACATAAAACATCTTAAAAATCATGAATTTGTATTTTAGAATATTTTATTCACTAATTTGTCGGTAAGTAAACAATTTTCGTCGTTTTGGGTGACTGCTCTAAAATTAGCTGCAAAGCTGAAATTTTACTGTTGGGCTTTTTCTTTAATAGAAACATTTACCTTCACTGAAGTTTTTAAATATTTTCAATATTTTTGAAGATATTCTGTTTTTTATAATTTTTTCACATGTTCACCCATAAAATGTATACCATCACGAATATTGAAGCCATAAAGCTCATTTATGCAGAGCAGGTCGTGGCCAAATAGAGCCTTATGAAAACAAAACTGCCTCATGCACGAGACAAGTGTTTTTAAATACGATGTGTTAGGGGTACAAACGCAGACATTTGAATTTGAGGACAGTATATTGAACAACATTAAAGCAGTATTTACTTCATTTGGAAACTAATAATTGTACTCAGCTGTTACCAATAGTACGTTTTTTGGTTTGGTTAGCACCTCCAAGTACGTGTGGCAAGAGCAAGCCTTTAATGCTTATTTTCCCCCGGGCAGCAAGGCACGCGTTGAAGTGTAAATGTATGGATGCAAAACAGTTAGTCTATACTGACAGGCGTAGTCCACTTAGTGGTCCCGTTACTAGCGTTCAGAAAACAACAGGTAGTAAGATGTGTGACGTGTTTCCATCAAAACTGTTAGAGAAAAAAACAAGCAACTAACACCCTAAATTCGGTACACTTTAAGTAATCAATGATCTCAATAACTGCACTTATATATCACTAACACCTTGTATATTGTGTGTTTGAACATCAAGTCATAGTGATGATCTTTTCTCAATTTCACTGAGAGAAAACACTTGACATAGAAAATATTCACACACACAAGCCTAGATACTAATTAGAGAATTACATGTAGCAAGAAGGAACGTTATTTTGACACTGCATTCCTTCTCCATATGCATCGTTTCAGCGATGTATTAGGCTTTGACTTAATTTTTATGGATGACAATGTGCGACCACATCAAACAGCGTAGATAGAGGAAATCTTGGAACGAGAGGATGTTGGGTGAATGGACTGGCGTGGCCATTTCCACGAATTATATCACTGATCACCGCATCAAACAGAGTGGGTGCAGGAACTCTTGGAATGAGAGGACATTGGGTGAATGGACTGGCGTACCCATTTCCGTGAATTATATCACTGAGCACCACATCAAACAGAGTGGGTGCAGGAACTCTTGGAACGAGGGGATATTGGGCGAATGGACTGGTGTGCCCATTTTCCCAACTTATACCAACGAGCACCAAACAGCACCGATGGAGAGTCTCTTGGAATGAGAGGATATTCGGTGAATGGACTGGTGTGCGTCTTTCTCTGACTTATTCTACTGAGCACCGCACCAAATACCACAAGTGGAGGAACTTTTGAACAAGAGGATATTGGGCGAATAGACTGGCGTGCATGTTTCCCCAACTTATGCCCAATGAGCACGTGTGGGATGTGGTGGGAAGACGTACTGTGTCATGTCCACATGTAGCAACAGTCGTCAACTGCGTTGCTAGAGGAATGGTACGCCCTACCACAAGAACTCCTTAATGATGTAGCCAACATGACACCACTCTGCAGGGCTTTCACTTGCCGTCTGTGGCAAACACATGCCCTATTAACAACTATCTCCTGCCATTTGTAAATTCCATGAAGAATCGCACGGAGTTCTACTGCAATTATAGTCTTTGATTACAATTTTTTTTCAGTTAACTTCCGTACTACACTGTAGCGGTTCTTTCTGTGGATTGTCCAAGTCTCATCGCGCTTCGTTACTTGGCAGTGACACGTCATGCGAATGTTACTTCCGTTCCTAATTTATGTGTACCACTCTGCGTTCTACGCATATTGTCTACTGATCGAACGGGAATCAAAGCAAGGAGGAAAGTCGGAATGATTAAATTTCATTTCCAGCCAACATCGAAATTGATGAATCCTTTGAAAAAACAGAAAAGACGCGAAAATAGAATCATCACACTATTTCGCTACTGTGATTTACGGAAACGACGGAAAATTTAACTAGCATGAACCCAACTTCTCCCGTTTACCAATCCATTGTCTTAGCCTCTGTACTTCCACAATCGATCTTACTGTTCGTACCCTTCGTTTATACAGTAAACTGCATATGACTTTATAAGGTTAAGCAGAGTTTGCACGTAATGCTACGTGCACCAGCCATCATAATTAGATGAGCACAACGCCCCCTGTGTCGATAAATTGCCTGCTCCTTTTCGCGTTACGTTAAACACGGGTAATGAACCTTAATGAGTCGATATTGTCCAGCCATGTTTCTCACGACATCGTCGTTTTTGAGACGCGAAAATGACGATGTTTCGCAAGCCTGTCTTCCAGGTTTACGGGACAAATTGTGTTTTATAGGATGCAGGGGGGAGTAATTTGCATTCGCTTAAGCTGACGTATCGGCTTATAATTGGCGATTGCTCGGCTCAGCCGAGTCCCTCGCTGTAATCAACCGGCTTAGGAAGCTTTAAACAAGCTAGTTTCCCCTAATCTCTCTCGTAACAGCCTCTCTAACACATAATAAATGCTCGTAATTAACGAGTACGTGTAATTTCTTAGGCATTCCGGCGCTGTCCACAAAGGACGAAATACGTTCATCTTTGACATCTTAAAGAACTCTTTGTACAGCCTTATGATGCACATTTAACATCCCCTCCTTAATAAGATAAACAAAAAATACTGATTTGTCATTCCAATACAAGGCTATTTTTTTTTCTAAGCTAGCCAGTTTACAGGCAGTTTCGTCGTACGAGGTGCGTATTCTTGAATGATTCACTCTTTTCCCCAAGCAGATTAGCGAATGTAAATTATAGAATAATTGTTTGCTCGAAATCTTACTTTACGTTTTTCGAGGGGCTACAGTGTTTAGGCAAGGCTGGATTTCTTTTTCTTTTTTTTTCCATCGAAACGGGCAGAGCTTCGCGACTGCTAAATATGTACTGGAATTGCATATATGTCCTGAACTCTTTTTTCACTCATTCTCTCTCTCTCTCTCTCTCTCTCTACGTCTATTCCTCCACCAATCACTGCTCATTTCTTCCTTTCCTTTGTCTATATAAATCCATTTCCTTCCCACATCCCTTCTCTCTCCATGTACCCTTGCCTCTCTCTTTCCGATCTTGAGCCTTGTTTATTGTTATTGAAAACTCAGATTCCGCAGTAGCATTATAATTATGAGCTGAAAATCCGTAAATATATCTCTTCTGCTGTCTGTGAAAATCAAGTGCGAGAAAGAAAACAGCGCCTTGTTATGTATACAATCTTTGTTTAAAAAATATATATATAATGGGAAATAATACGTACGGGTGAAACAATTATTCGAATGGTTTAATGCACTACTGTCGTATTTCAAACTGGCAGCGAGAAAAGACAAAACCGCATATATTCACAAAAGAGCAAAACAGTATTTTCCTTCTCGCAGTCGAACAGAAAACTTTTACATTATTCATTCAAGAACTAGAATGTCCATCTCTGTACGGATATATGATGCCAACCATAGTGGCCGTGCGGTTTTAAGAGCTCAGTCCGGAACGGCGAGACTGTTACGGTCGCAGGTTGGAATCTGGAATCCTGCCTCGGGCATGGATGTGTGTGATATCCTTAGGTTAGTTAGGTTTAAGTAGTTCTAAGTTCTAGGGGACTGATGACCACAGACGTTAAGTCCCATAGTGGTCAGAGCCATTTGAACCATTTTTTAAATATATGTTAATATCACGTAAAAAGTCGAAGCAAACCAGTCAAGAAAATTTCGCCTTTGTATATTAAATATGTATTAACGTATTAAATGATGGAGCTGCCGTGCGGGATTAGCCGAGCGGTCTAGGGCGCTGCAGTCGTGAACTGTGTGGCTTGTCCCTGCGGAGGTTCGAGTCCTCCCTCTGGCATGGCTGTGTATGTGTTTGTCCTGAGTATAATTAAGGTTAAGTAGTGTGTAAGCTTAGGGACTAATGACCTTAGCAGTTAAGTCCCATAAGATTTCACACACATTTGAACATTTGATGGTGCTCCAGTAGTTATATGAAAACAAGCGCGTATTCGGGTGCAACGTTGAATCAAAATTTCGAAGCAGTAGGTGAAGAGGTTTTGGAGATTTTAGGTTTCGAACAATCCATCATTTACACTTTTATTTATACAAAATTTCATCTACAACTATGGCGGCATATACAGGGTGTTCACTTTAAATGAAGACATTGAAATATCTGGAAAACTACACATCAGATCAAAAAAAGTTATAATTCCAAATTGCTTGTTTCTTAGGAGGACACCCAGTCATAGAACACTCGATCCCCCACTCCAACCATGTGCGTGGGTGGTCGGCACCAAATTTGAAAACTTCAATTGAAACCCTCGGTTTTTATTTCAGAATACGATTCAACAGCAAAATCTTCATACGTTTTGTCTGACGCGTTTGCTTCGTCCCGCCACAGATAGCTCTGTGATAGGAGGAGTAGAAATAAGTACACAATGGAAATTTACTACATGCTACTCAATGGCCCTTGAATATCCTGTGGCACGTGTGACCCCACCTGTATGCTGTTTGGGTAGGACAGGCCAGTATTTCATAACTTCCAGTTGGAAACCCCATTCGCCATGCTGTATTCCTCCGACTTATCGAAGAAGGGACTAGTCGACAACCGGCCGCGGTGGCCGTGTGGTTCTAGGCGCTTTAGTCCGGAACCGCGAGACTTCTACGGTCGCAGGTTCGAATCCTGCCTCGGGCATGGATGTGTGTGATGTCTTTAGGTTAGTTAGGTTTAAGTAATTCTAAGTTCTAGGGGACTGATGACCTAAGATGTTAAGTCCCATAGTACTCAGAGCCATTTGACTACTCGACGCGCCACCGTGGCCGTGGCTCGAGGTGAACGCTACTCTACTTTTCCAATTATAGCAAGTGTTCAATCTTAGTACCGCCAACTTCAGTGCACTTAGTGATCCGCTTTTCAAATGACAGTACATAGGACAGAAGCATTTCTGCGGAATGCCAGCACAGGCATTTCTGATGCGGCCGACCATGTCTTCAAGGCCTGTTGGCACTTGTTGGTACACCTTATCTTTTAAATATCCCTACAGAAGGAAATCGCGTGATGTCACATCCGGCGACATAGAGGGGCAATTAATAGGACCACCCGCCGATCCACCGGCCAGTATAGATCTGATATCTCCCGTGCTTCAGTTGCATAGTGCGCTGGGTAGCCGTCACGTTGAAACCACAACCGTTGTCGAACGTCCAGGAAAACATCATGCAGTAGCACCAGTAGTTTCTGTTCTAAAAACGTTGCTTCCATTGAACGTGCCGTCGATAAAATACGGACCACTGAGTTTGTTGCCCGTGAGGCCACACCATACGTTAACCGAACAAGGACGTCGATGGTCGCTTGCTGTAACCAGTGTCTGTTGTAAACACTCAAGTAATACATGTCACGCCGGTTAACGCTACAGTGGCTTGTGAATGTAGACTCATCGGAAAATATTACCTCGGCAAAGAACATGAGGGTCTTTTGCCTTTTTTGACGTGCCCGTTTTTTATGCATACCACGTGATATAAACGATACTTACGACGATGCATTATCGTGATACTACCTACGGACGCCGTGGGCTGTGGCGCACTGCCGTTAATACAGCTATTTCATTAGCTTCTCCTGTTGAACTGTACGTAGCCATCAGACATAATGGCGTTCACAACCTTGTAAAAGAACCGAAGAGAGAGAGCTTTCTCTGGTAAATGGTCGGCTTACAGGGCAACAGGAGCCTCACCTTATCTCCTACTTTCTCCGTAAATCAAGGTCATTTCAGTTTTTTCTTCTGTGGTTGCAACATTCATTGACCATTTGCACGTCTGTTCTCCAGATGCCAGGGAGGTGTTCAGGCAGTAAACACTGCGCAAGCATTGTAATGTTTAGAGCGGCTATCTCTTGTAAGTGTGCACGATACGTGAGCTCCGGCCCCAGTGCACTAGTGTACTGCCTGTTACGATACGTCGTAGTTCGGTGCAAGGCCACGGTGGGGCGTCGAGTAAACTCCTGTTCCATATGTCGGAGGAACACAACATGGCGAATGGGGTTTGCAATTGGAAACACTGGCCTGCTCTACCGTCACTTCATGCAGGTAGGGTCCCACGTGACATTGGATATTCAAGGACCATTGAGTAGAATGTCGTGAATTACTATTGTGTACCCTTTTCCATTCCTCCGATTACAACGCCATCTGTGGCGAAACGAAGAAAATGCTTCAGGCAAAACGGATATGCATTGTAGCTGGGTTTTCTCTTTTGATGCTAGTCATCTGTCAGGATGAGCATTACTGCAAAGGGCATTTGATTCTAGAGCATTATGTCAGGGTGAAAAATACTAAATAAATTACTTTCTCTCTCTTAACAACATGTGGGCAGGGTGGGTTCTTCCTTGGCTTGGGTATGAGGTAGAATGAAACAGCATTTTTACATAACTTTTATTGAAAGATTTGTACAATGGTTTCCTCACTGGATTGTTCTGGCTGGGAGAGCAGCATCTGTGTCGTTTGCGAAGCCAAAATGGTTTCCAAATGGCCCTGAGCACTACGGGACTTAACATCTATGGTCATCAGTCCCCTAGAACTTAGAACTACTTAAACCTAACTAACCTAAGGACATCACACAACACCCAGCCATCACGAGGCACAGAAAATCCCTGACCCCGCCGGGAATCGAAGCCGGGCGTGGGAAGCGAGAACGCTACCGCACGACCACGAGATGCGGGCAGTTTGCGAAGCGTTCATGCTGCGTGAGCGGCGGCGTCTGATTACGCCTGGCGGTGTGTATCTCGTGTCGGCTAGTTGACTGGAGACGCGCTGCGTGCGGTGGCCCGTTTAATTATTGAGAAGGAAGTCGTGCATGGGATGGTGATACCTCGGATGTGGAGTCCCAGTGTTTATCTTCTCTATGCGGCCGCGTGTGTTGTGCGTCGGCCAGCGGAGCGGTTGTCTTCGGCTGTCAGATCTTCATCCCAGCTCACAGGTGACTGCTGATGTGAGGCCGTCTCCTTCCCGTCCTCACGAGTCACCTGCGTACGAAATATCTGTCTTCAAATACCGTCTAACTTCTGTCTTCTGGCGGCGAGGATACTGCTTGCTATTCCATTGCAGCGGCGGACTTGGTGCTTCTGTGTACGATGTAGTCTCTTCCTGCATCACGGTCTTCAGCACCGAAACTGAACTGAAAAACTACTCTTATCGAGCCCACTGCGTCTCGCGTATTTATTCAATTAAATTCACTTGACGTAAACGACTTCACGGTCATTGCCTCTTCTGTCACATTGAAAAGCTTCTCGAAGAATCTTCTTAACGTTGGTCATTGGCTCCTGGAATGTAGGCGATGGCCTCTGATCACATGTGACAACTGAGAAACACGTGAGCCGGTCGGGTGATGCCCTGACGGCTGGATCGACAGCGTCCTCTTATGTGGGGAGGGCGATGGCTTCTCCTGACCGTACTCACTTCTCGGTCATTGCCTCTTCTGCTCTGCCCGCTGTTTGCCAGTGTGTAATTCTTCTAAACTAAACTAAGTTTTTCATTTATTTTCTAATTTCTACTTCACATTGATTTCACTAATTTATTTACCTACCTTAAGTACCACTCAGCAGCATTTTTCCATACAATCGCAATCTAAAATAAAAAACGGGGGTTCCCATTGATGGTATCAAAGTTGCCACCACGTCCACCACGTCATCCACGAACGGAGTGGGTTGGGAGGGTCGAGTGCGGTATCGTTGGATGTCCCCTTCCGAGACAAACAAATTGGAAATATAAGTGCTTCTTTTTATCCAATGTGTACTTTTCTAGATATTTCAATGGCTTGAGTTAAAATAAATAACCTGTGTATGAGACTTCATGACGAGAAGTTTGGCTTAATACGTCTTGTATAACGAGCACGCTAACTACACTTTCCTCTTGCCTTCCATTTATAAAAAGAGAGACAGAGAAGCTGGTGCAACCACTGCAGAGTGACATAGTGTCTCCAGTTCGGTGGCGAGCCATTTTCTTTTTAAGTAAACCTTTGGTAATTCTGTATCTATATTAATACAAAGTGTATTTTTATCATGCACACCACATTGGCAAAAAAAATTGATTAATAAAATTCTTTTCCGGGCTATTATGCCGTGGTCTGATGGATTTCGCATTGTAAACCACCGTTTCGTCCCCATTTGCGGAGGACATCTTCAAGGGGGTTCGTGGCTTCTGTTAACCTCCGAAACACACACTGTCTCACTACTGTAGTGAGCACTACTGTAGTGAGACAGTGTGTGTTTCGGAGGTTAACAGAAGCCACGAACCCCCTTGAAGATGTCCTCCGCAGATGGGGACGAAACGTTGGTTTACAATGCGAAATCCATCAGACCACGGCATAATAGCCCGGAAAAGAATTTTATTAATCATGACAGTTCCGGCCGTGAAAGTTTACATTTTACAAAAAAAATTGAGTTAATAAAAACAGACGACCAACTGACGATGACGGGACTGCACTGAAACAACTTTGTTGCATAACAAAAATTACAAGTACCTGAATTTCATAAAGACATCTCCTTGTGCTGATACATTTTTTGGTGGAGATTCGACAGACCTTCAACAACAAAACTACTGTACTACTGGAATTTTGTGACCATGATCGTTAAAAGTCACTGCCATAGCGGAGGCCCGTGACTAATCTCGTGTACTACACTACGTCACTGAACAGAGATGCACTGAACACTAGTTTAGAACGGGGAAACAGTAAATTTCACAGTCATGCGGGACTTGCAGACCTTGGAAAGAAGCTGCCGCCAGGCCATGAATAATCGAGAATTACACGGAAACATCTCAACAGTCTGATAATAGGCATCTTGAGAGCCAAGGACAACCTGAGGAGTAGGGAAATCTACCTATTGCGAATATGATGTCCGACAAGCGAGAGCATACGCTGTGGGCTGTCTATATACTGAGATGGTTGTACGTAACTTGATTTAGCACTTACCATTATACTAAACTAAACTCCGTCCGAACAGGCCTTGGAAGGCCCAACGGTACCGACCGGCCGCCGTGTCATCCTCTGCCCACAGGCGTCACTGGACGCGGATACAGAGAGGCATGGGGTCAGCACACTGCTCTCCCGGTCTATGTCAGTTTACGAGAACGGAAGTGCTACTTCTCAGTCAAGTAGCTCCTTAGTTTGCCTCACAAGAGCTTGCTTGTCAACAGCGCTCGGCACACCAGACGGTCTCCCAACCAAGTGCTAGCCCTTCCCCACAGCGCTTAACTTCGGTGATCTGACGGGAACCGATGTTACCACTGCGGCAAGGCCACTGGCCTACTTGCCACTGTAATTGCCATTAATAGAGGAAATTTTTATTTTGAAACAATGTAAATATCATCAACGCGTGTAAATACAATCATCGCGGAAGTTGGTAGTAGTTACCGAATCATCTGTCCAGGCAGTACTGAAAGTACTGAAAGGATCAACAGCCATGAGGTTGGTTTGAACATCACAATGATTCAGTAGCGACGCTCCTACTGCAATTAGTATGCTGTTGCCTTCCGGAGGTGTTTAAGGTTCAAAATGGTTCAAATGGCTCTGAGCACTATGGGACTTAACATCTGGGGTCATCAGTCCCCTAGAACTTACGAGAACTACTTTAACTTAACTAACCTAAGGACATCACACACATCCATGCCCGAGGCAGGATTCGAACCTGCGATGGTAGCGGTCGCGCGGCTCCAGACTGAAGCGCCTAGATCCTCTCGCCCACAGCTGCCGGCGATGTTTAAGGTGTCTTATACAGCTGCTACAGGGGGACTTATAGTTTAGCCTGGGCTGCTAACGATGATGCAACTAGGCATTCATTTTTCACATTAATAAGCATTGTTGTCAGAGGTGAAATAAGGGAAAAGTGACAAAGACCACTGACCAGGGATCCAACCAGATACCTTTAAATCTGTAGTTTAGCGCGCAACCAGAAAGCAACCAACCCACAAAAGGAGAATTGAGAGCTTCAGTTTTACCAGTACCTCTCATGTACTCTCCAAATTGCACAGAAGCATTTTTATCCACCTTGGCGAACTAGCACCCCAGTAAGAAGGGTTATCGCAGAGTAATTGTTTAGCCACAGTTTGTGCGAGCAGATGGCGAGTTGCCCCAGGATGGTTTGTTCGTTCACAGCAAGACCCGCGATAGGGGAGGGGCCAGGTTGGAGTCCCAGTGCGGTACAGCAGTTTCAAAACGGCGCACATTCTGCTGCAGAGCGTGGATTCATTCTCAGGAGAATCATCATCACCATCTTTAACATCTTCAACGTTTTTGACAAGGAAACGGAAATCAAAGAAAACAATTGTTAAATATGGTTTAAATGGCTCTGAGCAATTTGGGATTTAACATCTGAGGTCATCAGTCCTCTAGAACTTAGAACTACTTAAACCTAACTAACCTAAGGATATCACACACATCCATGCCCGAGGCAGGATTCGAACCTGCGACCGTAGCGGTCGCGCGGTTCCAGACTGCAGCGCCTAGAACCTTGGCGTTGAAAAAACCATTGTACAAAAATTGACTTATCTTCGTATACGAGTATGTTTGTATTTATTGCTTTTTCAGCAGAACTTTCGGCATGCGATTGTTTGTCACCTTTGTCGTATGGAAGCCGCTTGTCATCGTTCATCTGTGTCTATATTCCGCGAGAAATCGTAGTGTGTGGCGGTGGTACGTCACGCATTACTAACACTCCCCCCCCCCCCTCCTCCCCCCCCTCCCCCCGGTCTCCTACCCGAATGTTGAACGATGTACGACTGTTGACAAGTCCCCGTGTGAGCTCGTATCTCTGTAATTTTACCATTCCGGTCTTCTCCCTAGATATACGTAGGACGAAACAATGAAACTGGATGACTCTTCTAGAAATTCCTCAATAGCAAACCACCCCGCGCTGCAGAAGCCTCTCAAACAACGTCTGATACTGCAGATGGATAACCGTCTTCGTGTCACATTTGCGCTTACTTAAAGAGACCGTAACGAAAGTCGTACTTTCTTCGATTTCCATGTTTACTCTAGAAATTCAACAAGGCAATGGTTCCAGACTGTGGAGCAATTGTCGACGAGAACGAGCGTTTTATGAGGTGCTTCTGCGCGTCGACTACATATACTGAGGTTTCTTCTAGCGAATCTCAACGTGGCAATTGCCTTTTGTACGATTAATTTAATTTGGTCATTCCACCTTACATCTCCCCGTACGGGTACTACCATGTACTTAAGGGGGGTAGGACGTCAAACGGGCCAGCTTGGAGCAGGAGAGGCACCACAGGACATTTCAATTTCCAGTGTCTATACCTTTACAAATAAATTCATAAAACTTTGTCAGCATGACCACGAAGGATTCAGAATTCACACTCACAGCAGTGGAAGTTTTAAAACATAACTAAGTAATTTCTTTTACGTGTGAAATTTCATCATTTTTATCATTTACTAATGGCAGCATTTGTTGCTATAGGTACACTTTTCTTCATAAGTAAGAGACATTCTTCGATGAATTCTGCCCAGCATACAAACCATACTTAAAGGTGTAAGAAACTCTAGAATTTTCCAAATCTATTAAAAACTGTGGTAAAATTGAGGTAATTCACAATAAAATTTGTGTTTTTTCTAAACATGAAGTTTAAAACATAACAGTTTATTCGTTTTTTCATAAATTAAATAAATTCTAGAGTTTCATACACCTGTGAGTATGATATGTATGATGTGCAAAATTCATGGAAGAATCTCTCTAACTTATGAAGAAAAGTGTACCTATAGCAACAAATGCAGTCATTAGTAAGTGCAAAAAGATGAAATTTAGCACGTAAAAAAAATTAGTTTTGTTATGTTTTCGAACTTCCACTGCAATGGGTGTGAATCCTGAATCCTTCCTGGTGATGCCGACGATGTTTCACGAAGTTATTTGAAAAATTATAGATACAGGAAATTAAAATGTCCTGTGATGCCTCTCCTGCTCCAAGTCAGCCCGTTTGACGTCTTACCCCCCTTAAAGGATACTAGTGCTTTCACCGATTGTACAGCTACAGAGCCATCAAACAGTAAAAGTTCTTTCTACTTATTTATAAGCAGCGCGCTACATTTGTATATGATGAGGATCTATTGCCAATACTTACACTATGCGGCTATCCTCTGCACGTCATCCTACGTTTCACCATAATTGTCTAGCTTTGCGACTTCTTCATAGAGATCAACGTCATCCGTGGAAAGCCTAAAGGAGTTTCCGATCTTATGCATAATGAAAAAATGAAATGAACGTATGGCATCGTTGGCCAAAATGCACAGTCCGGGAAAGTGCTGCCGCCAAGTGCGCGTCTTATTTCATTTGACGCCACATTGAGCGACTTGCGCGCCAACACCCAGTCCACGAGAGGAGAAAATCTCCAACCCGGGAGGGAATCGAACCCGGGCCCTCTGCGTGGGAGGCAAGCACATTACCATCCAGTTAAGCAGGCGGTCAATCAAAATGGTTCAAATGGCTCTGAGCGCTATGGGACTTAACATGTGAGGCCATCAATCCCATAGGACTTAGAACTACTTAAACCTAACTAACCTAAGCACATCACACACATCCATGCCCAAGACAGGATTTGAACCTGCGACCGTAGCGGTCGCGCGGTTCCAGACTGAAGCGACTAGAACCGGTTGGCCACTAGGGCCGGCACAGGCGGTCATTGTGCACTATGTCATTCAGATATAATGTTGAAAGTAATGGTCCTGTAATAGTTCCTTGCGGAATTCTCGGAGTTATTTTTAAGTCCCAAAATTTCTCTGTGTTAAGAACATTTAATGTGAATCACTGCTTGGAGCACTATAGTGTTATTTGTTATAACATACAAACCAAATCACGACGTATATACAATTTCTTCTATTATAAGTTTCCTTTAATTTATGTCTATGGGCACAAACTTTTTCTTAACAGATTATCGGTTTCGGTCTATTATGACCATCATCAGATCTGCAGCAAAAAATGGGAAAAACAATAATATACTCGCAGATTGTCTACAGCTTAAAAACAATATATAGACCATAATGAAAAGTACTACTGACAATATATGCATTTGTGCGCTGTAAGTATGAAGAGGCATACCTGTTTTATAAGTCCTAATGTACTGCAGCCATAGTGGCATCGTCAAATGTTAAATGCGGCATCAGCAACAGCATCATCAAAGACACTTAAATAACATCATATGCACAAGTCATGTTGTCAGTGGTACTACTGTTTAAAACAAGCTGCCGTACAGTAGCCACAAGATGTTTGTGTTGTGTAAGTTTACCAGACGTCGCTAATGTTGGCACACACTAGTTTTCAATAATTAATTGAACAGTAATATAAAGGGGGATACAATGGTTGAAGTCTGTAATGAGCTTATAACGTATAAAAGGCATTACAGTAGCAAAAATCAAAACAAAAAAAAACACGACAAAAGTAAGATTGTTAAAAAGAGGAAGAGTTAAGAAACAGTAGTTGACGTATGCTCTAGTGTCAATATTCTAGATAAGCTGCAGACAATCTACGAGTGTATTTATGTTTTTCCGATTTTTGCTGCAGATCTGATAATGCTCATTATAGATCGAAACCGGTAATCTGTTAACAAAAAGCTTGTGTTCATAGACGTAAATTAAAGGAAACTTATTGTATACATGGGTCACTGTCTTATTCGTGACAGATGTCGCAGCTTGTGCGTATTTCTTCTTTTATTACCCTACAGACGAGGAACCCCTTGAGAGTGCGAGGTCGTGAAAGGCCGATGATTTTTACGGCTTTCGACGCCTCACATATTGTCTTCCTTGCAACCATAATATTCGCTGCTAATGGCAACAGGGGGCGGTATTGGAGGCATCCTCCACAGTGTGAGGCTACGAGGCGTAGCTGAACCGTTTAGTCGACGAGTAACTCACAACAGTGCTACAGTGCTAGTGGTGTTGATGCCGGGGATAAAAACGTGAACGATAAACGAAACAAACATTGCGTTACGTCTGCAACAATAGTTGCCGAAGTGATGTTTCATCAGAAAGGAACTCGAGCAGTTTCGCAGGGTAAGAAAGAAGTGGCAGAAGAAATATCAGCGTTTCTGCAACATGAGTCAGTGGAATACATGGTCCGACTGCGCGGGTAGTAAAAATACTCACGCACATGGAAGATAATCAGCAGCATAGTACAAAAAAAAAAAAATTATGAACAGACTTCGAAAAACTAAGCAGGAATATGACCGTCTAGAATATAAGAAAAACTACGGATATTCAAGGGAGGACATGGGGTACTTGTCAAAAAAAGGTTTGCGCGTTTCAAGGACGGTCGATACAATTTACAAGATATGCATGATAGTGATCTAGTGCGGTATGCACATCAAACTGCGTATAACGTAGATTACAGCGATTTCAAGGGAAACAGTGGATGGTTGCATGCCTTCAAACAGTGCTATAGAATTGGAAGAATAAGATAAGGAAACTTCAAACGAAGCGTCAACCTGACGATGCACAGCAAAACTTCGAAATAAGCAGGAAAATTTGTAGATGAGATAAACAAACGTATCCTTTCGTTCAGTAAGGAATTTGTTTTCAACCCCGACCAATCGAGATTTGAAGAGGAAATGTATATGAAAGAAATCCTGGGAATTAGAGGCACCAAGAGAGTTGTATCAAAATTAACTAACATCAATACTGTAACGCGTTCATATACAGTTATGACTATTGTGAATGTGGATGGTAAATTGGATGGAAAGTTATTTAGTCTGCTGTGACAACATACAGATGATCTGACCCCTACGATTCTTTCTCGTTTGTGCGCTATTGCAAAAGCAGTAGATTTACGTCACAGCAACCAAGGGTCGGACAATGGGCATTAGAGAACTTCACCTACGGAATGAGCACTGCTTTTCGTCAGTAGCTATTCAAAATAACTAGCTTTTGCTTGATTCCTGGCCTGCGTATAGGAATCATACTTGAGACCTGGTACTCAAGGACGGCAGGATTCGGTTAAGATTGTGGACGGGGCCGTAAACAGTTACTGTTGGTACCCTTTTGCAATTACACACATTTATTTTGAAACGGTAATTCCAGACTCAGCAATAAATGAAGATATCACGCGTTATTGATGAAGGTATAAACAACTGTGTAATTAATATTGGTTTCAGTGCGTTACAATTTATGAAATGAGCATAAAATACAGACATAGGAATAATGTTTTAAAAACGAGCCAGTGTGATCCCAATTAGAACTTTAAGGCATGTAACTAGTCACGGCTCAAGGCCTTTAACGCCAAGAGCGGCAATTATAAAACATTTTAACAAACATACTGTAAAACAGCAATGCAATAGCAAGGTTAATTTTGGGACAAAATGATAGTAAACTTGGTAGCACAACCATTTAAATCTGCTGTAACGCCAATAATGGTAATTATATAAAAAAGATATAGAAACAAACAATAAAACAGCAAATACAATAATAAAACACAAGGGCCAGTCACAGATGGTGCACCAGGATCGACCTCTGATAGTTTCGGCAAAAAAAAAAGAAAGAAAAGAAAACTTTCGCGAGCTCTGAGATAGGCATCTAAGAGTTGCATTCACTTCACAAGATGATAACTCAGACTAGTGGTAGTCTAACGAATGACTAATGATAATCTTGCTGAGGCTACCTGACGTCCAATAGACCAAATACGAAGATGTAAAAATACGCAAAAGCCAGAACCGGCGGTCTGGACTCCACCCGCAGAATACTGTGCTTAGAGCGCCCGGAACGAGAAAGTAATCACTAATACCAGAGTAGAATAATCGCCAACCAACCTACAATCAAGCTGTCAAACTACACGCCTCACCGGACAGCAGCTGCAAGGCGAGGAAACGTACATTGCCGTTACATACACTAATCCCCAGGACAGGTAACTGGGGCGTTAGCAGCCATGCGGCAGGAACAATACCGCTGGTTGAACTTAACAAATAGTAACAAACTGAACGCAATAAATAGTAATTAGAAGTCCAGGAAAGCTAATCAGATCCGCGTTAGCCAAGCACTATACTCGCTGCTCTTCGCCTCGGCAACACTACGAGAACACTGCGAGCAGCAAGACGAACCCAACTCACTGGAGAATCGCAAGATCTCACAATGGTGGAGGTTTCTTTACTTGAATCGAGATGCACTCAACCTAAAACTTGCAGGATCCGGTTTACAACGAGGTCGTTCGACCTCGTGACCACAGGCCTTGGATCCGGCAGTTCATGCGCGCAGCCAGCGGTCCCAGCGTGTTCTCGCACTGCATACACCTGGGTCCTCCTGAGTCCCCAACCGAACTCCACACCGACACGACCCGGTAGACGCACGACGTCGCCCCAAAGATAGGGCAACAGTTACTACCCATCGATAACCGCCGCTGCTGCCACTAGCGAACAGGCAATGCTTGCAAAACCAAGTAGCCCCAGTCAACACCAGAAGAACACAAACAACCGCAACCATGTTAACTAAACGATACGGTCTGGCGTCCAAGAAAGGACGGAAACCAACCAACAGCACCAACGCGAGCCGCAGCACTACACAATACTCTTTTAGAGCAAACTATCGCTCCTGAAAAGTGTGACATTGCACTTCATACCACCTGGAACTACTGGACAAAATCAGCCTGTGGATGTTTGTTCTTTCCGTGCCTGTAACACATCATCGGGCTGTCTGCAGCTACACCTTAAAAGGTAGCCAGTTTCACGATAATCTCCACGGCAGATTGTTTCGCATTCGGTTCCATGCCATCATATTCCATCAGATATCAACTCCGTTGCACCAATATGATTCCGTGTACGTACTTTGAGAGTGGGTACCTAGCTGAATGTGCTGCACAGTGTGGGGTTCAAATGGCTCTGAGCACGTATGGGACTTCTGAGGTCATCAGTCCTATAGAACTTAGAACTTCTTAAACATAACTAACCTAACTACATCACACACATCCATGCCCGATGCAGGATTCGAACCTGCGACCGTAGCGATCTCGCGGTTCCAGACTATAGCGCCTAGAACCGCTCGGCCACTTCGGCCGGTTGTGTGATGTCCTTAGGTTGGTTAGGTTTAAGTAGTTCTCAGTTCTAGGGGACTGATAACCTCAGATGTTGTCCCATAGTGCTCAGAGCAATTTTTTAGGTCGACCTCATCGAAGGAGGATGTCCTGAAGAACTTCTTTGAGGACCATATTCTGGCTCTGTGGTACCCAGAGGCCACTTGCAGTTCGCCTTCGATGTTGATGATGCGAACCTTTATAATCACTGTGGCACGCCATTTTTCATTCAGTGTTCGTGGCGCAAAGTTAATGGTTTGTTTTGAACATTTCTTGAATGTCTTCGATGTCCATTTTATGAAGTGTAATACACACACAACCCATAGAAGGCTGATCTCTGCACCTCAGCCTCCTCCTGCACATTGTGAGTCGTTGGCAGTGAGTCTGTCATAATTGTTAGAAGCCGGCCGAGGTGACCGACCGGTTCTAGGCGCTACAATCTGGAACGGCGCGACCGCTACGGTCTCAGGTTCGAATACTGCCTAGGGCATGGATGTGTGTGATGTCCTTAGGTTAGTTAGGTTTAAGTAGTTCTAAGTTCTACAGGACTGATGACCTCAGAAGTTAAGTCCCATAGTGGTCAGAGCCATATGAACGATTTTGAATTGTTGGAACAACACATTCAAATGAAATTACAATGAAATGAACACTCTTAACTGTTTACAGGCGTTGACATACGTCAACGGAGACAGGTGAAAATGTGTGCCCGACCGGGAGTCGAACCCGGGATCTCCTGCTTACATGGCAGACGCTCTATCCATCTGAGCCACCGAGGGCACAGAGGATAGCGCGACTGCAGGGATTTATCTCTGGCACGCCTCCAGCGAAACCCACATTCTCAACGTATTGAGCGTTGCCGATTCCCGTAAGAGTTCGGGCACTGTTTGTGCATTCGCACGGAAAGAAGATGGTCAAGTGGCCGGTGAGCATTAACTGTATATATCTATATCTTAGTATTTATCTATATCTTAGTATATATACACATTCAAATGAGCCTTACTAAAGATTGATCTAGCGACCTCGCACTCAAGGGGTTCATTGTGAGACACTTGAAGAGAGAGAAATGACAAAAAGAAATCTGAGCCAAAAATTTACAACCTAAGGAGAGAGAACGTGCTGCAGTACCTCGAGCCGCGCCGTTAAGTAACGTAAGCAGTGGCTCTCGGAGCCAGATCTGTATCTGCGGGACGGCGCGTTCGCTCAGGCACCGCACTGCGGAGGTATCTTCCCGGCGGCCGCTGACATCTGGTCCAGCACTTTAATACTGCGCTTAAAAGAGCGCAACGGCAAAAAGTCTGAAGGTGAGCGGCCGGGAAAAACGAGCAAGAGAGCGCCGTAACCAAACGGGTCCTTAGGTTACGTACGCCGGCAGCCGGTCGCGGGTCGGCCAGCCGGAGTTTCGTAATTCCGGCAGTGCGGGCGCGTCCGATGCGTATCGCGTGTCATACGCGAGACAGAGCTCGCACTCTGCGCTGCGGGCCTGCGCCGGCCGTCAGTGCGGCTGTCCGTCACTTTCCCAATCACCGGGCCCGGAACGTAAACCAGACGCAGCGCTGCCAATCACTTGTTGTCCGAGTACCCCCACTGACTGCGTTTCAAAATACTCCCGCGTGTCGCTCTACCACTGGTCTCTGCCTAAACTGGACGTTCAGTTGCAGCTGCCTGAGAGTTCCAACCAAGGCTCTCCCCTGTCACAGCAGTCTCGAAGCAGGGGAGACCGGGGGAAGAGCGACTTACCACGCAATACCGACACCGTCGTTTTGTCAGCTGAGTCGTTCTGTAGTGTCATTCTCAATGGAGAGAAGTCTTCCGAAGTAAGGGTGATTTCAGGTGTGCCGCAGGGGAGTGTCGTAGGACCGTTGCTTTTCACAATACACATAAATGACCTTGTGGATAACAGCGGAAGTTGAATGAGGCTTTTTGCGGATGATGCTGTGGTATATCGAGTGGCTGGCCCATTGTGATAGGAACTGTCCTGTTAGTTGTAAGCTTTTGTTAAGTGTGCCAAAGCCACGGCAATACGGTGTTTGCTACTTGTTTCTGAACTGTTTTTACATGCTTTTTATGGTCACACTAGTATTGTTTTAATAAGAGCTTATACTAAGTAACTGCTGTTTGTAGTGAAGATTGTGGGGAATTATCTGCAGGAACCTTATGTTAACAAATTAAGTATGTGTAAATCAAAGTACGACTACCAACCATGATTCGCCATCCCTTTTCCCGTCCTGATAATAGGGTGGTATGGATTGTGCAATGTCGTTTTAAAAGGGCCACGTACCAGACACTTTTCATGACCATGGAGATTTAATCGTCAATTACATCCTACATAAATATACATGATGTTTCAAAAATGGCCGGTATATTTAAAACGGCAATGCAAACTAAACGAGCAGCGATAGAAATATACCGTTTGTTGCAATATGCTTGAGACAACAGTACATTTTCAGGCAGACAAACTTTCGAAATTACAGTAGTTACAATTGTCAACAACAGATGGCGCTGCGGTCTGGGAAACTCTATAGTACGATATCGTCCACATATCCACCATGCGTAGCAATAATATGGCGTAGTCTCTGCATGAAATTACCCGAAACCTTTGACAACGTGTCTGGCGGAATGGCTTCACATGCAGATGAGATGTACTGCTTCAGCTGTTCAATTGTTTCTGGATTCTGGCGGTACACCTGGTCTTTCAAGTGTCCCCACAGAAAGAAGTCACAGGGGTTCGTGTCTGGCGAATAGGGAGGCCAATCCATGCCGCCTCCTGCATGTTTCGGATAGCCCAAAGCAATCACACGATCATCGAAATATTCATTCAGAAAATTAAAGACGTCGGCCGTGCGATGTGGCCGGGCACCATCTTGCATAAACCACGAGGTGTTCGCAGTGTCGTCTAAGGCAGTTTGTATCGCCACAAATTCATGAAGAATGTCCAGATAGCGTGATGCAGTAATCGTTTCGGATCTGAAAAATGGGCCGATGATTCCTTAGGAAGAAATGGCGGCCCAGGCCAGTACTTTTTGAGGACGCAGGGACGATGGGACTGCAACATGGGGCTTTTCGGTTCCCCATATGCGCCAGTTCTGTTTATTGACGAAGCCGTCCAGGTAAAAATACGCTTCGTCAGTAAACCAAATGCTGCCCACATGCATATCGCCCTCATCAATCGTGTGCACTATATCGTTAGCGAATGTCTCTCGTGCAGCAATGGTAGCGGCGCTGAGGGGTTGCCGCGTTTGGATTTTTTAT
This sequence comes from Schistocerca gregaria, assembly GCF_023897955.1. Classification (NCBI taxonomy): domain Eukaryota; kingdom Metazoa; phylum Arthropoda; class Insecta; order Orthoptera; family Acrididae; genus Schistocerca; species Schistocerca gregaria. The sequence continues at coordinate 86,881,583 of NC_064925.1, read as the reverse complement.
GGATAGAGGTGTAAACTCTGGCGCATGAGACGAAACGTGGACGTTAGCGTCATTTGGACCGCAGCTGCAACACGGCGAACGGAAACCCGAGGCCGCTGTTGGATCACCTGCTGCACTAGCTGCACGTTGCCCTCTGTGGTTGCCGTACACGGTCGCCCTACCTTTCCAGCACGTTCATCCGTCACGTTCCCAGTCCGTTGAATTTTTTCAAACAGATCCTTTATTGTATCGCTTTTCGGTCCATTGGTTACATTAAACCTCCGTTGAAAACTTCAGACGACGTACAGAATGGCGCACCCACAGACTGCGTTGTCTTCTATATCTTTCACATCACTTGCAGCGCCATCTGTTGTTGAAAATTGCAACTACTGTAATTTCGAAAGTTTGTCCGCCTGAAAATGTACTGTTGTCCCAAGCATATTGCAACAAACGGTGTATTTCTATCGCTGCTCGTTTAGTTTTTATTGCCGTTTCAAATATACCGGTCATTTTTGAAACACCCTGTACGTGTAAAATAAAAGTATAAAAGAAGGGTAGGCATGCGTTCTTCTCGAAGGAGTACGCCACAGAAGACTGCAAGGTTGTTCGACAAGATCTCACTAATAGAAGGAAGATAACCAAATAAGGACAGAGGGAAGTGGGAGAGTCTGCCTCTGTAGCGTAGTGGTCATAAAGTACAAACTCCTATTGAAATGTGCAGCTGCACCTAAATCTAAATCGAAATACGTAGTTACATTTGTGGTATCTGAAATGATACTTTGCCTGCCAGGGTTTGTGTTGCCTCTCAGTGTCATAGAGGGAAGTACTGCAAATGCGACAATTCATCTGTATCAACAGGACTCTAAATGTCGATTTTCTATGAAGATTATCTGAATTAATGGGTACTGCTTTTAGGCTATTTTCAGAACAGAGATATATTTACAAGATAACACACAACGGATTTCGCGAATAATGTAGCAAATACTTGTCAGTTTCCTGCAGGTTGTCCACAGTAAAAATACAAAATACATTAAATACTCCTGGAACACTATATATTCTGATATCACTTGCAGTAAGAAAATCAGGAGAGAGGTTGCAAGATATCGTAGCTTATGCAAGAAAATTTCGTCTTCTTTTAATGAATTATTGCTGATCTAGTTCACACACAGTTACAGCAAATGACATAACCTCTATAATCAGAAATATGAACATATGTGGTTCATAAGCAACGTGGGTTTTATACAAGCGATTAAAAGGCATCATATAATTTGCATCCGTTACCTACAATAAGCGCCCGCATCTCGTGGTCGTGCGGTAGCGTTCTCGCTTCCCACGCCCGGGTTCCCGGGTTCGATTCCCGGCGGGGTCAGGGATTTTCTCTGCCTCGTGATGGCTGGGTGTTGTGTGATGTCCTTAGGTTAGTTAGGTTTAAGTAGTTCTAAGTTCTAGGGGACTGATAACCACAGTAGTTAAGTCCCATAGTGCTCAGAGCCATTTTGAACCTACAATAAGCTTGAAAAAAATGTCTGAATAAATAATGCAAAGACAATTCCCCTGTTGGCGACGACACAGCCCACAGGTCACTATTTTTTCTACAGTGAAAGAATGATAGTCATTATTTTTAGGTTTTGTACTGCACTTTATCGTATAATAGAGTCTCTGTTTTAATAAAGTATTCCGAGGCGTCATCGTGAAACAGTTTCCTAGTGCACCAAAGTGAAAATGTCCCAAAACATCTTCAATTTGTAGGTTATCACATGTAGCAAATAGCGATTTACCACACAGTCAACAAATTTTCGGGAGCAAAATTGTTCTGGTGCAAACTTAATCCTTTTCTTTCGAGAAACTGAAGTATTAATCCTACATAACGTACTGTAACTATTTTCAAGCAGGCCTGGAGATGTATCTAATTCAAAAATGTAAACTCTCCGCTTCTAACCTGCCCATGCTTGCTTGTCAGTCAGGCAGGCAAGCTGCCGCACGTTAGTAGCAGAATGAGCAGGGTGTGAAACGGCCCCTTAGAAAAATTATACAAGACTGTGCTTAAACTGACACACAATATTTTTAGCCCAACGCAATCTGACTTTCAAAATTCCTACAAAAAAATGGCCCTGACTAACATTAACCTATACGTTTCACAAATCGCTTACCTCACAAAAATCTCGGTTATTCGAACTACTGCAATACAGCAAGCGCCACTACTGCCAGCTAAATAAAAGATTCAAACTACTGAAGGCACTAACTTCTAATAGGCATAGTCAGCAAATGAAAGAATTTGATAGAGAACAAACAATGTATTTACCTCAATTTTGTTCAAAAGTCATAATGTATATAGCAATTCATGACATCCAGTCTCACAAATTTCAAAACTCCGCCATCTCTCTCCCCACATCCACCACTGCTGGCGGCTCACCTCCAACTGCGCAACGCTACGCGCTGTTAACATCCAGCTGCCCAACACTACAATGGCGAGTATTACAACAATGCCAACCAGCCACTGACTGCACACAGCACAGCCAGTGATTTTCATACAGAGAGCTACGTGGCGTTACCAGTATAAAAAAACTAAACAGCCTACTTACAGGTGCTTCACGTCCATCCAAGCCAAGCTGTGTCCAGCCCAATCAGGCTACAGGAGTCCTACTTGCCTGCCTGACGATCGCACCACTAGCCACATATCAGTTTATTCTGTGCGTTTTCATTGTAGTGTTATGAGTAGGGTTCGGAATTTGATGAAAACACCCGAGTGCCACACGACAAGCCTCAATGAAATCTACACTACTGGCCATTAAAATTGCTACACCAAGAAGAAATGCAGATGATAAACGGGTATTCATTGGACAAATATATTATACTAGAACTGACATGTGATTACATTTTCACGCAATTTGGGTGCATAGATCCTGAGAAGTCAGTACCCAGAACAACTACCTCTGGCCGTAATAACAGCCTTGATACGCCTAGGCATGGAGTCAAACAGAGACTGGATGGTGTGTATAGGTACAGCCGCCCATGCAGCTTCAACATGATACCACAGTTCATCAAGAGTAGTGACTGGCGTATTGTGACGAGCCAGTTGCTCGGCCACCACTGACCAGACATTTTCAATTGGTGAGAGATCTGGAGAATGTGCTGGCTAGGGAAGCAGTCGAATGTTTTATGTATCCAGAAAGGCCCGTACAGGACCTGCAACGTGCAGTCGTGCATTATCCTGCTCAAATGTAGGGTTTCGCAGGGTCGAATGAAGGGTAGAGCCACGGGTCGTAACACATCTGGAATGTAACGTCCACTGTTCAAAGTGCCGTCAATGAGAACAAGAGGTGACCGGGATGTGTAACAAATGGTACACCATACCATCACGCCGGGTGATACGCCACTATGGCGTAGACGAATACACCCTTCCAATGTGCGTTCACCGCGATGTCGCCAAACACGGATGCGACCATCATTATGCTGTAAACAGAACCTGGATTCATCTGAAAAAATGACGTTTTGCCATTAGTACACCCAGGTTTGCCGTTGAGTACACCATCGCATCTGTTCGTGCAGATGGTTGTTGTCTCGCAAACGTCCCCATCTGTTGACTCAGGGATCGAGACGTGGCTGCTTGATCTGTTACAGCCATGCGGATAAGATGCCTGTCATCTCCACTGCTAGTGATACGAGGCCGTTGGGATCCAGCACGGTGTTCCGTATTATCCTGCTGAACCCACCAATTCCATATTTTGCTAATAGTCATTGGATCTCGACCAACGCAAACAGCAATGTCGCGATACGATACACCGCAATCGCGATAGGCTACAATCCGACCTTTATCAAAGTCGGAAACGTGATGGTACGCATTTCTCCTCCTTACACGAAGCATCACAACAACGTTTCACCAGGCAACGCCAGTCAACTGCTGTTTGTGTATGAGAAATCGGTTGGAAACTCTCCTCATGTCAGCACGTTGTAGGTGTCGCCACCGGCGCCAACCTTGTGTGAATGCTCTGAAAAGCTAATCATTTCCATATCACAGCATCTTCTTCCTGTCGGTTATATTTCGCGTCTGTAGCATGTCATTTTCGTGGTGTAGCAATTTTAATGGCCAGTAGTGTATATTCCTTTCGGGTCACTGTAGGCTAGAAAATCGTGGATTTTATCTGTCTTATTTTCCCTTTTTGGGGAATTTGGGACTTATATATTTATTTCGATATGAACGTTTTTCTGTGCAACTTCACCCTCTTTCGACTAATACTGGCTGTTCGAACCACCACCAGAAAATCTGTCTGTACTAGTGATGACCATTTTCGAAGGTCGAGATTCTAGCATTGAAGAACCTGAAGACCTCTATGATACTACCCCAAGTAAACTAAGGTTTCGGAAATCTAGTTTTTGTAACCTTAGCGGGTTCCAGCCAAATATGACCCCAGTTGTACAGGTTTCAATTACTTTTTAGATGATTTGTATTGCGGGCTCGTTGAATTCATTCTAAGCGGCAAAAGTATTTCAGTCTAAATTCCCCAGATGCAGTTTGGCAAAGACGAAGATCGTTTGTTGCATTTTGTTAATCTAGAAAGTACATGTCTGAAAGAAGACGCTCTTCTTTCATACTACACTTTCTTCGTACTATGTTGCATACCACCAGAATATGGTTTTTAATATTCCCCAAGCCGTATGTTCTTCCTATTTCAAGCAATGTTTTCCCTAAATTCGGAAAGACTATATACTGTTAAGTGGTCTTGTAAGTAGACTGTTTAGGTTTTTATGTTGGTAACGCCATGTAGCGCTCTATCTGAAAATCACTGGCTGTGCTGTGTGCAGTCTGTGGCTGGTTTGCATTGTTGGAATTTGCTATTGTAGTGTTGGGCAGTTGGCTGTTAACAGCGCGTAGGATTGCGCAGTTGGAGGTGAGCCGCCAGCAGTGGTGGATGTGGGGAGAGAGATGGCGGAGTTTTGAGAGCGGATGATCTGGACGTGTGTCCATCAGAAAGAGTAAATTTGTAATACTGCATATCATGAACTGATATATATATATAAATATATATCAGTAGTTAGTGACTTCAGTAGTTAGAATCTTTTATTTAGCTGGCAGTATTGGCGCTCGCTGTATTCCAGTAATTCGAGTAATGAAGATTTTTGTGAGGTAAGTGATTCATGAAAGGTATAGCTTATTGTTAGTCAGGGCCATTCTTTTGTAGGGATTATTAAAAGTCAGATTGCGTTGCGCTAAAAATATTGTGTCAGTTTAGTGATGATCAGAATACATAAAGAGAGAAATGTCTGAGTACGTTCAGTTTTGCCCAGCTGTTTGAAAATAAAATAACGTAAGGGGGTTACCAGCACAGTAATTAACTAATTTTTTTAAGGGAACGTTCAAGTCTCTAGTCCTTAGCACACATTTTCACGCATTTTTCAGCCACTAAGTCTTCGACCCCTTTCGAAGTATTTATGTAGTGAGGAAATTGCTGGTCAAATTTACAAACATATCGTAAAATGTTCGAGGTTCCAAAATGAGTGTTTACTAACTATTTTCACAATCTGCACTGCGGGACTCCTACCAATTTATTTGAATTAGCCCCATAAAAACACGACAACTTCTCCTCTGCTGGACTTGTACTCTGTTTTGTGACTGGTATATATTCCCAAATTCTTAATTTCTCCTGAATCTGCTTTAACTTTGATTTGTTCATTTTGCTGCTCCCACCGTTATGAGAAATGCGCCGGCTAGTCACATTGGACTGACAGCAACACCTGTTACTTGCAGCAGGCTGATCGGATCCCGTGAAGCTTACCAGGCTAGCGGAAACCCACGTTAGCCTTCAACCACTGTGCGTCAATACTCATGTACTCTCATGTCTCCGTTGCGGCAGGCTGAACTGTTTTAATGGTAGCAGAGGAGACAGGGACTGGCAGGCTGGAAGGATAATTTGTTCGCCTCTGACATAATCCTCAGAAAATGTTTTACACTGTCACACACATATCTTATCGATAACTGCTTGCTCGAAATGCATATAAATTAGACAGATTTACTTCCACACGACTGTATTTATCTTGCACTTCTTTCGTAAATTGCTGCCATGGAGTCACATAAATCAGTCCTATGGTATTCTTTCTTTATTTCACTGTCCTGATATTTTTCCACACATGACATAATATGACTCCAATAACTACATATTTCTGGTAGTTTTATTTGCAGCTTTCTTCTTTGATATATTTTTATTTGTAACCGAACCTTTTACAGTTATTCGGCACTACTATTACTAATGAATAATTATGCAAAGCCAGTGCGAGAAAGTGTAATTATAAAGTTTTCCTCTTACAAGGGGAGGCCACAACGTTGGGACCACGAATTTACTTCAAACATTGTACGCCTTCAGTAGGCCATTAAAACAACATACTGTGCAAGTAGTAATGTGCACAACTCTGGCAATTCCGAGAAAATCGCAAGAGAAGTTTTAAGCTTCTCTTATGTGGCTTATGTATCTATGTTTAGGTAGTGAAAGTTAGAGTTCACAGTGGTCAAGTGATTCGCGTTCCAGTTTCGTAAGACGAACATGAATGAGGCGATGTTTCGACTCCCACTCATACGTACTAATCAATTTTTTTCTTCACTGGTCATATAATTTAATTTATGTGACATTTGAGAGGTAATACAATTAAAAAAACAGCTGTTGTTGCATTAAATATTTCGATCAAGTTTCAATTTATCTTTTCATGTCTGTGTGACAAATACCATCCTACATTGTGTGATGTCGAGAGCACGTCTGACGGGTAATTGTACATTACTCTTGTGGTCTGGCTCACTGTGACTTATTATGAATAACATCATTCGTATGATTATTTATCAAGGTTTGGATTGGGCTCTCCAAGCCTGTCCCTTGTCCTTGAAAATTTAATTACAAATAGTAAATAGTCAAATAACATAAGGAATTCACTATAGCTTCATGAAAATCCATGTGAGGGGTTTTTTTCATTAAATTATCTCTCAGCTGTCATAAATTAAATAATGTGAACAGTGATGAAAAAATATACACTACAAAATTAATGTCAGGGAGATTCGAAGCGTCCCCTCGTCCAGCACCCTGTTTCCTAATCACTTCACACAGGTACATAACAGATGCATGAAACTTCTCTTGCGATTTTCTCGGAATTGCAATAGTACTGCATCTTACTACTTGCACATTATGTTCTTTTTTTTTTCTTTATTGTGATTTCATTTCGGGGGCGGGCTGGCAGCAGCAAAGGCGATACTCTTCGGCTGAGAGATGTTACAAATCTACATGAGGAAATTTAAAACAATAAAAAGGAGAAACATGGGTGAACATAGACATAAACAAGGGGGAACATAATGGGAGAAAGTATTAAAAAAGGGGTGACTAAAATGGATATTAAAAACAAAAAATATTTGATACAAAGGAGAAGAAATAGAAACTTTGAGGTTCGCCAATGACATTGTAATTCTGTCACAGACAGCAAAGCACCTGAAGAGCAGTTGAACGGAATGGACAGTATATGGAAAGGAGGCTATAAGATGAACATCAACAAACATAAAACAAGGATAATGGAATGTAGTCGACTTAAGTCGAGTAATGCTAAGGGAATTAGATTAGGGCTGGCCGGAGTGGCGGTGCGGTTCTAGGCGCTACAGTCTGGAACCGAGAGACCGCTACGGTCGCAGGTTCGAATCCTGCCTCGAGCATGGATGTGTGTGATGTCCTTCGGTTAGTTAGGTTTAATTAGTTCTAAGTCTAGGCGACTGATGACCTCAGAAGTTAAGTCGCATAGTGCTCAGAGCCATTTTGAATTAGATTAGGAAATGAGACACTTAAAGTAGTAGATGAGTTTTGCTCTTTGGGGAACAAAATATCTGATGATGGACGAAGTAGAGGGGATATAAAATGTAGACTGGCAATGGCAAGGAAAGCGATTCTGAAGACGACAAATTTGTTAACATCGAGTATAGATTTAAGTGTCAGAAAGTCGTTTCTGAAAGTGTTTTATGGGGTATAGTAATCTATGGAAGTGAAAATAGTTTGGACAAGAAGAGAATAGAAGCTTTCGAAATGTGGTGCTGCAGAAGAATGCTGAAGATTAAATGGATATATCACATAACTAATGAGGAGGTATTGAACAGAATTCGGGAGAAGAGAAATTTGTGGCACAACTTGACTAGAAAGAGGTACCAGTTGGTAGGACATGTTCTGAGGCATCAAGGGATCACCAATTTAGTGCTGGAAGGCAGCGTGCAGGGTAAAAATCGCATAGGGAGACCAAGACATGAATACACTAAGCAGATTCAGAAGGATGTAGGTTGCAGTAGGTACTGGGAGATGAAGAAGCTTGCACGGGATAGAGTAGCGTGGAGAGCTGCATCAAACTAGCCTCTGGACTGAAGACAGCAACAACAACAACAAAAACCACATACTGTGAGTATTAAAAGACAAGTCCAAGAATGGAAGGAGTACAGCAAGTCGCAGAACGATTAAACCAGGGGTGTGGTGGGCGGAGCAGCACGGAAACCATGACAACAAAACATTATACAAGTCGAGCACATGATTAAAAAGCGCAACACTTGACAACACTGCAGAACTGCACCGACACGAATACTGATGCAGCACGTTAGATGAATAAAAAACTTGGAGTATCGTCCAGTACACACTATGTTGGTTTAATCGCCTATTAAAGGTGTACTAAGTCTGAAGTAAATCTGTGATCCCAACGTCGTGGTCTCTCCATGTTAGTACAAAATGTAAACAAACAGTATTGTATGAAAACCACGTAACAATCCCAGCTTGTTGCTGGCGACATGCGCCGTATATTATGCTCATTACACAGATATTTTCCCCCAGTGTATGCCAGTTGTGGATCGCTGATCACACTCTGTAGCTGCTACCACGCCCGCTCCGCGACCAGCGCTGCACGTTTTCAGTCAGCTGTGGCGACTGCAGCGTCCCTGACGGCGCACTCCTGAACCTCCGCCGCCGCCGTCCTCTTGCGTCACGCCTGGTGACCGCGGCCGGTTATCACCACAACATTCGCGGTATTGTGATCCTCTGTAATCTCGGGTCAAAGCGCGATGGTAATGAAACGCCACACCCGATCGCTACTCACTAGGCAATTTACAGACAAAAGTTGCGTCCAGCCGCTACGCTACAAGAATTATTTGCAGGCCGAGATACATTTCCAGTCTCGGTGTACTCGTCGCTCATCTGTGAAGGCAAAGGTTTTTTTGACTAAGCGCGCACATAAATCTGAGATTACCTGCGGACGGGCCCGTTAATAACCACTGCGAAAGTGTAGGATTACTGTCATCCTATGTTGGCTTTATTCTGGAACCCGTTTAGCTTCCAGAAAGAATAAATCGTAGACCTGCACAGTAACTTCGTAAATCATGCCGAAAGACGTCAGTGGTCTTGCCTTTAATGATGATTAATTCTCCGCCACTAAAGCTACTGCTAACCTATGTTACAGTGTTCCTACTAATTAAATAAAAGTTCTAAAACGCTCGACTCGTCAGAGGGAACGCGCAGTTATCGAGTGCCAGTCTATTTGTTTACGGCACGAGAGGAAGCAAGAGCATTTTCCTGGTGCCTGATAGGGAATTCCCCGCTCTGTGCGCACTTGCGCACCAGCTTGGGACACTCCGTGCTTGATGCTGTATTACACAACCATTACACATTTTGCAACAACTGCTCGAAAGTGACGTGCTCCTAAAAAAGCGTGAACATCTAGGATAAATTTTGTGAGCATAACATGATGTCATAGGAGCAAAGACGTAAATGACAATCTACTACTAAAAGACCATTCCTTAAAGTACTTGAAAATGGCCTAAGGCCGAAATTGTACAAACGTACATAAAATAAAGTGAATGGTAGCTGAAGGCATCAAGAAACGTATGAGAAAAATAATTTTTTCATATTATTTGACATAAAACATCTTAAAAATCATGAATTTGTATTTTAGATTATTTTATTCACTAATTTGTCGGTAACTAAACAATTTTCGTTGTTTTGGGTGACTGCTCTAAAATTAACTGCAAAGCTGAAATTTTACTGTTGGGCTTTTTATTTAATAGAAACATTTACCTTGACTGAAGTTTTTAAATATTTTCAATATTTTTGAAGATATCCTGTTTTTTATAATTGTTTCACTTGTTCACCCATAAAATGTATACCATCACGAATATTGAAGCCATAAAGCTCATTTATGCAGAGCACGTCGTGGCCAAATAGAGCCTTATGAAAACAAAACTGCAGACACTGAGTTTTTTATGATTTTTGTAACACACCACATGCACGACACAAGTGTTTTTAAATACGAGGTGTTAGGGGTACAAACGCAGACATTTGAATTTGAGGACAGTATATTGGACAACATTAAAGCAGTATTTACTTCATTTGGAAACTAATAATTGTACTCAGCTGTTACCAATAGTACGTTTTTTGGTTTGGTTAGCACCTCCAAGTACGTGTGGCAAGAGCAAGCCTTTAATGCTTATTTTCCCCCGGGCAGCAAGGCACGCGTTGAAGTGTAAATGTATGGATGCAAAACAGTTAGTCTATACTGACAGGCGTAGTCCACTTAGTGGTCCCTTTACCAGCGTTCAGAAAACAACAGGTAGTAAGATGTGTGACGTGTTCCCATCAAAACTGTTAGAGAAAAAACAAGCAACTAACACCCTAAATTCGGTACACTTTAAGTAATCAATGATCCCAATAACTGCACTTATATCACTAACACCTTGTATATTGTGTGTTTGAACATCAAGTCATAGTGATGATCTTTTCTCAATTTCACTGAGAGAAAACACTTTACATAGAAAATATTCACACACACAAGCCTAGATACTAATTAGAGAAGTACATGTAGGAAGAAGGAAGATTCTAGTTGAACGTTCCTTCGATGGCGCGCTCATTAGAGATGAAGTACAACGTCGAATTATGATATTATGGGGAAGAAAATCGACAGAGATATTTTTAAATGAACCATCTGGACATTTGCCTGTGGCGGGTTAGGGAAATAGAGGAAAATCTAAATCAGGAGGACCGGACTGGGATTTGAACCTCCGTCGTCCTGAATGTGAGTCTGGTGTCCTAACCACTGCATCATGTCGCACGGTAGCTAACTGTAATACGAGATGAGTCATAGATGCTTTCTGGTCGCTACTGCAGTGGCGATGTAGCATGAGATGACCAGCTGTTGCTAACTGGCAGATGGCAACCCGAATGGAAACAAATCGTCTTCCAATCGTGGTCGTTAAGAATAAACTTTCTGAACAAAATAACTAAGTGCTGGCTGACAGGCCTATATATAACAGGTCTGTGTTATGAAAGCGGGAACAGCGTTTGACGCTGTTCTGCCTCAGATGATACGCAGAGCGAGAATGCAATATTTTTGTTCTGCACTGCAAAGTTTTGATATAACACCGGTATCTCACGAGTAGACCCCTTCACTCACCGAGGTTACTTAGGAATTCCCGAACACTGATTTTAATGTACTCTCCCTTGTCGAACCACATGTGTATTATGATACTGTTGAGGATTCTTTTCTTTTTTAGAGTTTATCACACAGTGAGGGGTCTGCTGCCTTTATTATTTGACAGATTTATTCTGTTTACCTAGGTGGCCAGACTTCTAGCAACATTCGTCAGCTTTTCATAAACACGGAAGCGCGAATGAAACTGGTGTAGGTATGCGCATTCAAATACAGACATATGTGCACAGGCAGAACACGGCACTGCGGTCGGCAACTTCTATGTAAGATAACGCCTATATGACAACAAGTGGCTGGTTATTAGGTTACTGCTGCTACATTGGCAGGTTATCAAGATTTAAGTGGATTTCAACATGGTGTTATAGCTGGTGCACGAGCGATGGGACACAGCATCTCCCAAAGTAGCGATGAAGTGGGGATTTTCCCGTACGACTATTTCAAGAGTGTGCTGTGACTATCAAGAATCCGGTAAAACATCAAATATCCGACATCGCTGTGGACAGAAAAATATCCTGCAAGGACGGGACCAACGACGACTGAAGAAAGTCGTTCAGCATGATAGAAGTGCAGCCCTTCCTCAAATTACTGCAGATTTCAATGCTGGACCATCAACAAGTGTCAGCGTGCGAACCATTCAATAAAACGCCACCGCAATCGGCTTTCGGAGCCGAAGGGCCACTCGTGTACCCTTGATGACTGCGTGACACAAAGCTTTACGCCTCGCCTGGGCCCGACAACACCGACATTTGACTGTTGATGACTGGAAACATGTTGCTTGGTCGGACGAATCTGATTTGTATCGAGCGGATGAACATGTACGGATATGGAGACAACCTCAGGACCATAGACCCTGCATGTCAGCAGTGGACTGTTCAAGCTGGTCGAGGCCCTGTAATGGTGTGGGACATGTGCGGTTGGAGCGATACGAAGCTCCTGATATGTCTAGATACAAATCTGACAGGTGAAACGTACATAAGCATCCTGTCTGGTCACTGCATCCATTCACGTCCACTGTGCATTCCGACTGACTCGTGAAATTCCAGCAGGATAATGCTGTCCAGAATTTGTACAGAGTGGCTCCAGGAACACTCTTCTGAGTTTAAACACTTTGCTGGCCACCAAACTCCCCAGACATGAACATTACTGAGCATATCTGGGGTGCCTTGCAACGTGCTATTCACAAGAGATCTCCACCGCCTCGTACTCTTACGGGTTTATGAACAGCGCTGCAAGATTGATGGTGTCAATTTCCTCCAGCACTAGTTCAGACATTAGTAGAGTCGTGTTGCGGCACTTCTGCTTGCTCGAGGGGGCCCTACACGATATTAGACAGGTGTATTAGTTTCTTTGGCTCTTCAGTGTTTTATTCAGTGAATATTGTTTACTTTACTTTGGCGAATGAAGGCCCCCTTGTTGTAAAAAGTTTGTCTACACCGGTATCACGGCAGGACAACCTGGTATTGATAAGGATAGAAGCGGTTCGCACAGGAGACGAAGAGGATGACAGCTGCAAAAGTAACTGGAGAAAAGTAACTGTCAGCACCGAAACAACACGAATGGGGGTCCATAAGTAGGAAATTGCTAGCCTAGCTGGATTTCCGAAACTACTCATCAGTGATGCAAATGCCGGTAACGTATAGAAGCCATAAAAGTGGGCTATGTAGCAATGGAAGACTGCCGCTTGTGCAGACGAGTCTTGTTGCACATTGTTCCCACCTTGCTGCCGAGTTTACGGCCCAAGAGTGAAACATGGCAGGGGCTCGGTATTCATTTGGGCAGCCACATCGTGGTATTCCATGGGTACAATGGCTACTCTGCGAGGCAGAAATACTGCCAATGATTATGTGACCCTTTTGGATGGTGAGATCCATCCCGTGTGGTTTTCACGAAGATGAATTGTCGCATCTTCCCTGGGCACCTCAGCCAATTCATTTCAAGTTATTAATGCTTAGTCGTTTAGTCTGGAAAGAAGGGTGCATGATCGCCATAAACCTCCAATACCTGAACTTGTCACTGTTTTACAGCGGGAATGGTACGAGATTTCCTTGAAAACCATATAGGAGCTATATTATCTATTCTGAGCTTTTTTGAATGGCTGCGGTTTTAGTACACCATATAGCCATGGCAGTGTGTTGTGTTTCTGGCGTCTCCGTGTTACTGTCCACCCCCTGTCAGTTAGCAAAAGGTAAAGAGAGAAAGGCAGCAATGTCATATAGAGCGCTTTTATTTTTTGAAACATTTGCCGCGACCATCGCACTGTGACAGACAAGAGGTGGTGTTAAAGTACAATTTGGGGAAAAAAAAATCGCAACACCAAGACATAAACGGAAGTTTGCATGCGTGTTTCTACATCGAAAGGTCATGTCTATTCCAGTTCCGCGCCAGCCGCGTAAGAGTGGCGCAATTAGCGGTAGTGTGAGTATGCAAATCAGGTTTGTTTTAAATCCGCGCTGTAACGGTCGTGGGCGTGAGTTCCCTTTGAGTTGGACGTGGTGAGTTGCTGTGAGTCAAGACTGTGTTTAAGGCGACAAACGTGCCGTTATCAACACCTCACCGAGTTCGAATGAGGGCGTATAACAGGGCTAGGAGATGCTGGATGTTCCTTTGCGATATCGCAGGAGGACTTTGTAGGAATGTAGCCACCGTGCATGACTGCTGGCAGTGGCGGTCACGAGAATGTTCGGTTTCAACAAGACCGGGCTTCGGATGGCCGCGTGGCACAACCGAGATGGGTGACCATCGTGTTCGGTGTACCTGTTCGACGCACCGTCCTGCATTTGCATTGTACGTCAGTCTAGTGATTCGACCTGTTGTACTGTCGTTCATGAACAGCATCCCAAGCGATGTTTTCCAACAGGATAACGGTCACCCACATCCTGCTTTTGCAACCCAACAGGCTCTATAGAGTGTTGACACATTGGCTGTTCGATCGCCACATCTGTCTCCAATCGAGCATATGCGGGACATAAATGCGTGGCGTAATGACTGTCAGTTATCTCTCAGTATTAGTTAGTGTAACCCACCGCGTATAACAAGGCGAAAATCCCCATTAATGTACGAGAACAAAATAAATGGCCAATCTTTGGAAGCGGTAAGATCCGTCAAGCATCTGGGTGTGACTATTCGAAATGATCTAAATGGAATGATCAGACTACACAAGTAACGGGCAAGGCGAACTCTAGATTGCGGTTTAATGGTAGAATCCTGAAGCGATGCAGTCCTTCAACAAAGGAAATGCTTACAATACATGAGTTCGACCAGTCTTAGAGTACTGTTCGTCTGTATGGGACTCTTACCAGTTGGGTCTGATTCAAGTGACTGAGAAGGCCCAAGGTTCGTGACTGGCACATTTAGCCATCGGGAGAGCGTTACAAATCTCTTAAAAAGTTTGCAGTGGGACACCCTTGCAGATAGACGACGCGCTAAGCGGAAGGGTCTGCGCACTAAATTCAGAAATCCGATCTTCGCCGAGGATGTAGAGCATATATTTTACCACCAACTTTCAGATCGCGCTATGATCATCATTCAAAGATAAGGGAAATCAGAGCTTGTACTGAAGCGTTCAGGCAGTCGTTTTTCCCTCGCGTGGTCCGCGAGTGGAACAGAGTGGGGGGAAATATGACTTTGGCGCGAATTGTGCCCTCCGCCACACACCGCTTGGTGGCTAGCGGAGTATATATGTTGGTGTAGACGTAGATTCACAACCAGCATTAACCGTCCCCGTAATGACCGACCAAATGCTACAGGCATGGAACTCCAACCCCCACAAACTTACATCTGGCACCTGTAAAACACAGCTCATGCGCGTTTGCATGCTTGAATTCGAGAGTCTGGCGGTCGTGTGACGAGGGCCTCCCGTCGGGTAGACCATTCGCCGGGTGCAAGTCTTGCGATTCGACTCCAGCGACTTGTGCGTTAATGGGGATGAAATGATGATGATTAGGAACACAACACCCAGTCCCTGAACGGAGAAAAGCTCCGACCCAGCCGGGAATCAAACCCGGGTCCTTAGGATTGACATTCTGTCGCGCAGACCACTCAGCTATCAGGGGTTGACAGTCTGGCGGTTACATCGGTTGTTAACGTACCATCGTTTCACATTTTGAATGGCTTATCTCGTGCTTCTATTAACTTATGATTTTGCAGTCTTATCAGTAAAATATTTCCTTAGACAAATGTATTCTCCAAATTTCAGTAGTCTACATTACGAGGGGCATTTGAAAAGTCTGTGCAAAGTCCGAGAGATGCCATCACCGGCGCGTATCGAGGTCATGTTTAGTTAGTAGCATCTTTGGAAGGAACGCACACCGAGTTTGAGCCATATTGGTCTATTTCTTTGTGTTTGGCATTCGTGTGAATCAAGAAAATCGAGTGACTGTCAAAAAATGGACGGAAAAGAATTTCGTGTGGTGATTAAACATTACTTGATGAAAGGCAAAATGTCTCAGGAGACTAAAGAGAATCTTTATAAACATTATGGTGACTCTGCACCTTCCATTAGAACAGTTTATAAGTGATTTCAAAATTTTCAGCCATATGGGCACAAGTGGTGCTGAACATTCTGGACGCCGTGTGGAGGTTACGACTCCAGAAATCACTGATAAAATCCGTGATATGGTGATGGATGACAGAAGAGTTGAGGTGCGTGAGATTGTTAGTGCTGTGGGCATCTCGAATGACGGGGACATAATATTTTGCATAAACATTTGCACATGAGAAAGCTATCCGCAAGATGGGTTCCGCGATTGCCCACGCTTGACCAAAAACAGAATCGTGTGAAGTGTTGCAAAGATGGTTTTACAGCTGTTCAGGAATAATCCGCAGGACATAAAGCGTCGTTTCGTCACTGTGGATGAAACATGGATACATTACTATACTCCAGAGACCAAACAACCGCCTAGACGATGGGTTACCAAGGGAGAATCTGTACCAAAAAAGGCGAAGACCAGTCATTCGGCCAGAAAGGTTATCGTGAATGTCTTTTGGGATTTGCAAGGGATAATCCTCATCGACTATCTCGAAAAGGGTAAAACTATTACAGGTGCATATTATTCAACGTCACTGGACCGGTTAAAAACCGAGCTGCAAGAAAAACGCCGGCGATTGGACCGCAAAAAAGTCCTTTTCCATCACGACATTGCACCAGCACACACCTCAGCAGTGGTGGTCGCAAAATTAATGGAAATAGGATTCCAAATCGTTTCGCATCCCCCATATGCTCCAGACTTGGCTCCCTCGGAATACTATTTGTTCCCCAATCTGAAGAAATGGCTGGCGGGACAAAGATTTCATTCAAACGAGGTGGTGATTGCAGCAACTAATAGCTATTTTGCAGACTTGGACAATTCCTGTTATTCGGAAGGGGTCAACAAATTAGCACAGCGTTGGGCGAAGTGTATAAGTCTAAAAGGAACTATGCGGAAATCTAAAAAAGGTTTACCCCAAACACATAAGTAGTTTTTATTTTCGCACGGACTTTTCAAACGGCGCTCGTAATTATTTTTTGGTGTTGCAATTCTTTTCCGTTAGCGTAACTTGATCTGTGTGTTTGGGGGTCACGTGTCGTGTACTACGACACCGGTGACGGTGGCCGAGCTGTTGTAGGCGCTTCAGTTCGGAACCGCGCTGCTGCTACGGTCGCAGGTTCGAATTCTGCCTCGGGCATGGATGTGTGTGATGTCCTTAGGTTAGTTCGGTTTAAGTAGTTGTAAGTCTAGGGGACTGATGACGTCAGATGTTAAGTCCCATAGTGCTCAGAGCCATTTGAACCATTTGTACCACGGCGCCACTTAGCTGTCGGGGTGCAGGGGTACCGGGATGCGGTCCGTTAGGTGTTGCGCGCATCCCACGGGTGATTGACGGCTGTGAAGGCCGTCTGTCCGACCCCCCCCCCCCCCCCTATCGGGGCCGAGCCGCTTGGTTGCGCTGCGCCGGCAAATTGGCAGCCGCAGCCGCAGCGGCGGTGGCGGTGGCAGCAACCGGTCTGGGCCCATCAGCTCGCCCGCCTGGGCGTGACGCGCTCTGCCCAAGGACTCGCCCGGGGCCCGGGCCATCAGGCGTCACCGGAATACCGAACTACTCCGTCGCCGCTCTCCGCGACGCTGACACCGATTGTCGCTAGACTACAAGTGTGCTAGCAAAGTTCTCCAACACGACGCACCAGTAAGTCGCAGGAGGCTGATTGTTGCTGTGTTCTGAGAATACTTCTTACTTGCATTGGAGCCGCTGTGCCAAGTCTGTGGCCGCAGTCGTTCACTACACTACTGGCCATTAAAATTGCTACACCACGTGCTGCAGGCGCGAAATTTAACCGACAGGAAGAAGATGCTGTGATATGCAAATGATTAGCTTTTCAGAGCAATCACACAAAGTTGGCGCCGGTGGCGACACCTACAACGTGCTGACACGAGGAAAGTTTCCAACCGATTTCTCATACACAAACAGCAGCTGACCGGCGTGGCCTCGTGCAAGGAGGATAAATGCGTACCATCACGTTTCCGATTTTGATAAAGGTCGGATTGTAGCCTATCGCGATTGCGGTTTATCGTATCGCGACATTGCTGCTCGCGTTGGTCGAGATCCAAAGACTGTTAGCAGTATATGGAATCGGTCGGTACAGGAGGGTAATACGGAACGCCGTGCTGGATCCCAACGGCCTCGTATCACTAGCAGTCGAGATGACAGGCATCTTATCCGCATGGCTGTAACGGGTGCAACCACTTCTCGATCCCTGAGTCAACAGATGGGGACGTTTGCAACATAACAACCACCTGCACAAACAGTTCGACGACGTTTGCAGCAGCATGGACTATCAGCTCGGAGACCGTGGCTGCGGTTACTCTTGACGCTGCGTCACACACAGGAGCGCCTCCGATGGTGTTTACCGTGTGGGTACAGAAGCGACAGCTGTAAAAGTTTCTTTCCTCGATTTCTGCAAAAAAATTGTGTTTGCGGACCCCATACCTGATGATGAAAAATGCTCTGTTTACAATTATCTATCGATCCCGCCAATTTTGAGTCGATTGCTCGTCATAACCTTTAGGGACGATTTTTTCAAAATTGCGGGGGTGTTGACCCAAAATATCTTAGATTCCTTTGTTTTAGGTTGTACACAAGCGACCTGCCAAATTTGAGTCGAATCGGTTGGCCGTGTCTGAGGCCTTCCCCTTGTCAGAGCCATTTGAGCCATTTTTTTAATCATCTTCACTTCGGGTAGGACGCTGCCAATCAGCAGACGGTTTTCTCTTCCACCGGAGAGATACACTACCATGCAAAGTTTGTAGTGTAGCGCTTTCGGTCCAGTACCTTACACGTACGTGTTTTCTATACACTGATTTGGGCAGCCCTCAGTTTGGCTGGAGATGTGCCCACCATACGTGCCGACGCAAAAACCAGTGTAACACTGATTTTGAATTTTGTTTAGATTAGATTAGATTAGTTTTTCGTTCCAAAGATCCGTGCTGAGGAGACCCTCATGGGTGTGGAACATGACACTTTTCTTTTAAGCTGAAATGACAATAATAATAGTACGAGTATATACAATGCATCATTTTTAAGCTAAAATATCAATAGTAATAATATGAGTATATACAATACATTATTTGTTTCTATTAAAAAATTCGTCAATGGAGTAGAAGGAGTTGGCCACTAGTAAGTCTTTCAGGCTTCTTTTAAACTGATCTCTATTTGTAACTAAACTTTTTATGTTTGATGACAAATTATTGAAGATGAGTGTTCCTGAGTAGTGGACCCCTTTTTGAACTAATGTAAGTGCTTTTAAGTCCTTGAGCAGATCATTTTTGTTCCTGGTATTGTATGTATGAACTGAGCTGTTTGTTGGAAAAAGAGATATACTATTTAGGACCAATTTCATTAAGGAGTAAATATACTGAGAGGCAGTAGTTAGTATACCCAGTTCCTTGAAGAGGTTCCTACAGGACGTCCGTGAATTTACTCCTCAAATAATACGTATTACACTCTTTTGGACTCTGAAAACTTTTGTTTGACTTGAAGAGTTACCCCAAAATATTATATCATATGACAGTGAAAACTTTTGTTTGACTTGAACAGTTACCCCAAAATCATATGACATTATGGAATGAAAGTAGGCAAAGTATGCAAGCTTTTTCATTTTTATGTCTGCTAACACTCGAATTGTAAATACAGATTTGTTAAGGCGTTTCTGCAGTTCTGTGGTGTGCTCCTCCCAACTGAATTTATTATCAAGTTGTAATCCTAGGAATTTAAGACTGTCATTTCTGAAGCATTGTGAAGTGGAGGTCAACGTGCTCTGACTGGCTAGCTCACCCACGAACTTTAGCGTTTTTGTTAATCGATTTTAAGAGTTATAACTGTAACACGATGTCTCTTTGTACAATTGATAGACGGATTGTAATACGTTATAAGAAACCTGGCCTGCGGGAACGAGCGTCATCCCTCCCCCCCCCCCCCCCCCACCCCCCCAGCCCACCCCTTCGCGTTCGAGATTTTCACGCTGATATCCAGCAAGGGCGCGGACGTGCTGTTGAACGCACCACCCCCAGCATCAGAATCCTCTCCCATCATGTTGCTTGATGTCAATCATTCAAGCTCGACTGGGGCACCATCGAGTTAGAAGTGCTGGTCTTCCAGTTCCGAACATTGTACAGGAGTTGTGGGCGACTATGACGAATAGCCACAGCCATGATGGCGAACGGGACCCGAAACCGGTTCTAAATGGCTGTCCGTACTCCAAGTGCTCATGGCTGCATGCGACTCGAGCATTTTGCGTAACGTGATGCGAATGTTGTTGTCGTTTACTCCAGTAGGTTCTGAGAACTTTCACAGCTATGTATAGGAGACAGCAGTTTTTCACCGGAAAGGGCTTATCACCCATAAATATGGCTGCTTCTCCACTAGATCGAGAGCTGAATGGTTGTTGAAAAATGAGAATTGTGGGAGAATCTTTAAGACCCGAGATCTGAACACAAGACTGCCGAAATAAGTACCTGCTGTCACAGACAATCGCTACAGATCCAATTGTTCTGACAGTGCAGCAGCAAACAAAAAATTATGTTTTGAAGTGGCGATATGTTGTCCCCCATAGAGTCGGGTTGCGAATGGTTTTGTCCAAATATGTTTCACCACATCAGCGACATTGTCAGTGTCTGCAGAACATTAATGTCTGGGTAGCCAGTCATGAGCATCGTAATGATATCGCCATACTCTTACACTTCACACTTGTGATTTACTGAAGATACCTGAACTTTCCTTAGCACTAGCTTCAGAAAGGCAACGTATGCTCTTGTCTTGCTCGCAACTGCCAAAAGTTACAAAACTAATTAGCTAATGAAATTATGAAGGCTTTCGTACTCATTAAAATGAAAGTAGAAACTTCTGTGTGAATAGACGGCCTCATATTCCTCGCTTTTAACAAACTCAATGATTCGACGGGCTGCGTTCTTCTTCAGGTGTTTGCTGGTATACTCAGCTCAATATTCTTAAAAAATGGAGGGCGGGGGGTCATTAAAAGGGGTTTCGGCCTTTGAATTCCATTTGAAAGACATTAGCATTGTGGGACGCCGAGACAAGTTACTCGATTACTCTGTTGAGAAAACAGGCGGACGAGAACAGTGTCAGCAATTTCCCAAAAGAAAAATTCCCTCTGAAAGAATCTTTCGCCTCTTAACGGGGCAGTGCGTACCTATCAGCATGAGATAATGAGCGTCATTATTTCAAGGGACGTCATGTGTCAGCTGGCACCTAATTAAGCAGTTGGCTGCGGGTGACTGGTTGCCGCTCTTGTTTCGTAAACATTACTCATGTTTTCAACCCACTAAGAGCAGAAGATTACTAGTGACGACGATCCGAAGCGCCGGTACTGGACCCGAAAGATATTTCTCGTATCAGCTCGTCTACCATTTTGTTTCGAGTGTCGGTTGGACAACCACCTAGTTATGCCACAGTCCGTTACTACGAAAGTTCGCCTTTGGGAAATATATTCGGGTTCTTGTGTGCTGTGGCTTGTTCTGCCACGTAATTGCCGAAATGGAAGGTGTCATTTTTTTTTGTGACAGCAGTTATTACTTCGCTCTTGATACTGAAGGTCCAGTGTTACGATCTTGGACGTCCTAAGAAGTTGTTGCTCGCTTAGCACCAATCTGGGAACACGTGCAGGACAACAAAGTGAGTAATAGCTGTAGTCTCAAAAGACCGTTGTATCACCTTTCCACGTACAGAATAAAAAAAAAACTACAGACCTAACCACAGTCCGCAGCTCGTGGTCGTGCGGTAGCGTTCTCGCTTCTCGCGACCGGGTTTCCGGGTTCGATTGCCGGCGGGGTAGGGGATTTTCTCTGCCTCGTGATGACTGGCTGTTGTGTGACGTTCTTAGCTTAGTTAGGTTTAAGTAGTTCTAAGTTCTAGGGGACTGATGGCCACAGATGTTAAGTCCCATAGTGCTCAGAGCCATTTGAACCATATATATATATATATATATATATATATATATATATATATATATATATATATATATATATATATATATATATATATATATTTCTTTTTTTGGACCTAAACACATTTAGAGATCAGACTCTCCAGTACTGCAACACTTCAAAATACCAAGATGCATCTCCGGAATGTGGCAACTAAAAGCAAAGCTCGGAAGTTGATAGGAATTGCCTGGGATGCCGTTGCAACAGTCCTCAGATGATCAACTCTACTTCTTTGCTCACATTAAAACAAATGACACACAGTTCAATCAAAGCAATGCCCCTCATCACAGGTTGGTTCAAATGGCTCTGAGCACTATGGGACTCAACTGCTGTGGTGATTAGTCCCCTAGAACTTAGAACTACTTAAACCTAACTAACCTAAGGACATCACACACACCCATGCCCGAGGCAGGATTCGAACCCGGGACCGTAGCAGTCGCACGGTTCCGGACTGCGCGCCTAGAACCGCGAGACCACCGCGGCCGGCATCACAGGTTGTATTTGTCCCACGAAGTCGCACTGACTGCTGGTAGTAATATTCCACCAGCATCAACAAGATCGCATTCATTGCTGAACGTATAGAAATGTCATCGCCAGAACACCAGCGACTGTATGACGAACAGCAATCAGTCTACAGGACACTAACTTCAACTTGCAAGAAATATGGAACAACCAATGGTAGAAGCAATGTTCCGTAAAGCATCGCCAACTAATCAAAACTCCCTGGGAGCGATTATCACGTTTTCGTCTACCCCGACGACACTGGTGCATACTGAATCCAATCGGAACTGACTGGGGTAGATGTAAAGGATTTCTACACCTATGTATGTGACTTCAGTGAATAGTAGTAAACAGTACATCGCATAACATTTGAATGTCCCCTCAGAGCATTCAAATGGACAATGGTAGACCTTCACAATTTGTCTGCAGAAGCCTCTGGCTGCATTACAGACCTCAAGTTAGAAATGTAAACCCGTTACGAACTTGAGATTGTAGCTGCGTAGAAACGTATAGATTTGCGTAAATAATTGTCTAGTATCTCTCCTGGCGTCATACGATAAATAAGTAAACAGTTAAATAAATAAACAAGCTTCACAGCCGAAAGTGATAACATAGAATTAAAGGATAAATTGCACGAGAGTAGCTCAGAAAGTAATACACTACATTTTTTTCTTCAACAATTATTTACTGAACACAATGAAACGTATACACAAGAAAGAATGATGTTCCTTCTGCGCTCCCTACTTTTTCCGTTCTTAGCCTTCCTCCAGCGAGACACTAGGACGTGTACGCCCTGTCGGTACCGCTCCTTGTTCTTGTCGCGATGACATTGGTTCACTGTGCGAATCATCTCTGCGTCATCCTCATAATGTCTTCCGCGAATGGCATCCTTTAATGACCCAAACAAGAGAAAGTCTGAGGGAGCTAGGTCAGGGCTGTAGGTTGGGTGTGGTAACACTGTCCAATGCTGTTTAGCGATATGTTCCGAATTCTTCAAACTTGTGTGAGAACGAGCGTTATCGTGTTGAATCAAACCATAACCTGGGTTGTTATGGCGCTGAATTTACGGGAAGCGCTTGTTGAGTTTGGTAAATGTGTTCACATATGCTTCAGAAGTAACGGTGCTGCCTCTTGGCATCATGAATGAGCACATCGGCAAGCTGTGTCGCGTCAGGTGTGACAAGTGGATGGCCTCCCCGAACGCTGCAAATCTTGGCGCTCCGCCGAATTTCTCGTAATGGCCTCTCCTTTCTTGCCCAGCGTACTTCTGTCAATTGTAGATGCTTCTTGTACTACGTACAGACGTTTGTGAATGTTCCCAACATTTTCTTTCTCCGCAGTTAGAAATTAGATGACACGTTATTTGCAAGGTACATCACTTGCATACGTGATTTTGATACATTGCTGCAGTTACACTATCTCTCGGAGGAAACAGTAGTTTCAGCTAATGCGTACCTGGAGTTTCGCATTGGCTCTGAGCACTATGGGACTTAACATCTGAGGTCATCAGTCCCCTAGAACTTAGAACTACTTAAACCTAACTAACCTAAGGACATCACACACATCCATCCCCGAGGCAGGATTCGAACCTGCGACCGCAGCGGTCGGGGGGTTCCAGATCGAAGCGCCTAGAACCGCTCGACCACACCGGCCGGCGGAGTTACGCATTAATACCATTTTTGTTGTCTGAGAAAAAAAAATGTGGTGCATTAGTTTCTGGGCAGCTATCGCACTCTGTTTCAGAGCAAGATGTAGAAAGTACAACAACTAGCCTTCTATATGTTTCGCACTGGATGAAAAGTTCCTTGCTTTACCCAGCGTTGTGCTTAGACATACATATACACTTTGTAAGTGGGCTGCTTCTATGCTGGCAGCGCTGTGTAGCGCTTTGCATTGGATCTCTGAGCCGGCTTCGGTCCGCAACTGCGCTGCTGCTACGGTCGAAGGTTCGAATCCTGCCTCGGGCATGGATGTGTGTGCTGTCCTTAGGTTAGTTAGTTTTAAGTAGTTCTAAGTCTAGGGGACTGATGACCTCAGATGTTAAGACCCACAGTGCTCAGAGCCATTTGAACCATTTTTGGGTCTCTGACTGCGCTTTCTTTGTAAGAGACTCCGTGGCAGGTCGGATCGTTGTTGGAAGTTAATCGTCAGTACTGCTGGGCAGTTGGAAGTTAGTTTCCAGCAGTGATGGAAGTACTGTTGGGCAGTTGGAGGTGAACAGCCACCAGTGATGGATGTTAGATGTGAGAAGTTAGCATTGATGGAGGGTAGAGGTCTCAAGTGTTAGCGTAGGCTAACAATTTGTACATGTTCGACTTGGAGATTGAATATTATTCGTGATTGTATACCTTTGTTCTAGATGTCAATGACGATTTATATTCGTGTTTGAACTGGATGTCTCATTATTAAGGTAAAAAATACATTACTTGGTTTGCAACAAAATCTTTCCCTTGCTAACCACATGCCTATTAGTAGTTAGTGGCTTCAGTGGTTAGAAGCTTTTATTTAGCTGGCTGTGTTGACACTCGCTGTATTGAAGTAGTTCGCGTAAGGAAGATTTTTTTGAGGTACGTGCTTAATGAAATGTATAGGTTATTGTTAAGATTTCTTTTTAGTCAGGGCAACTCTTTTGAATTAATTATTTGAAGTAAGGTTGTAATTTTTTTGAGCAATCAGATTGCGTTGCGCTAGAATATTGTGGGTCAGTGTTTAGTTGGTAAGAAAAAGTAAAGAGAAAGTGGGCTCAGTACGTTCGGTTTTACTCAGCTGTTTCAGAATCAAATAACGTAGACGTTTCATCTCCTCAGCAATGCTGCAATTTAAGTACAGACACACTCATTTAATTAAAGAAGTTTCAACTACAGTGACAAAGTCATGGGATAGCGATATCCACGTATATAGATGGCGGTAGCATAGCGTACACGAGGTATAAAGGGCAGTGCCTTCGCGGAGCTGTCATTTGTACTCAGGTGATATATGTGAAAAGGTTTCAGACATGATTATGGCCACACGACGGTATTAACAACATTTGAAAGTGAAATGGTAGTTGGAGCTGGACGCATAGGGCATTCCATTTCGTAAATCGTAAGGGAATTCATCATTCCGAGGTCCACAGGGTCAAGAGTGAGCCGCGAATACCAAACTTAAAATATTATGTCTCATCGGGGAAAACGCAATGGCCGACAGCCTTGACTTAACGACCGAAAGCAGCGGCTTTTTCGTAGAGTTGTCAGTGCTAGCACACAAGCAACACTGCGTGAATTAACTGCAGAAATCAATGTACGACGTACGACGAACGTGTCCAGTAGGACATTGCGGCGAAATCTGGTCTTAGCTGGGTATGGCAGCAGACGACGCAAACAAGTGCCTTTGCTGTCACCTGCAGCGCCGCTCTGTGCTCATGACTGCATCGTTTGAGCCCTAGACGACTGGAAGACCATGCACTGGTCAGATGAGTCCCGATGTCAGTTGGCAATATCTGTCGCGTATCCCATGAAGCCATGGACCATGTTGTTGGTTGGTTGGGTTTGAAGGGACCCAACAGCAAGGTCATCAGTCCCTTGTTTCAAATGTGGTCGATTCCGTTAGTATGACATCTCGGAAAAGTCAGAACGATAAAAGGGGAAAGGCGAAAAAATGTGAATGGGCAGTCATGTTGTCAATGGTAAAAACAAAATAAGGTAAGTCAGCAAGAGAGCGAACCCAACGCTATGCTAGAGACAGGAAATATCCCACCTCTGAAGCAGCAGAGGCAAGACCACCTGCGACTTAAAAGGTGCAACAGCTAGAATGTAGAAGTGCGTATGGGAAAAGGAGACTAACCAACCCTAAAAAATGATAAAAACAGAGTAAAAGGGGAAGAAAAGAGGATCTCGGTCAGGTAGGGGAGTCGGGAATCTCCAAACACGGCTTACAGTGGGAGATACTCCAACACTCACCGCCCTGCCCCAACACCAGAGAGAGATTAAAAACCTTAAAACTGAGAATAAAAACCACTTTCCCGGAGGAAACCGAGAACCAGGTCGACCATCCGGGAATCGTCAGCCAACATCAAACGTAAAGTGCGGTAGAGCCTGTACTTAGCACGCAGAGCCGAAAGATGGGGGCATTCAACCAAAATGTGGGCTACTGACTGGAAGACTCCACAATCACAAAGTGGGGGTGGCTCATCAAGCAAAAGAAAACCATGGATCAGCCTGGTATGGCCAATGCGGAGACGACACAGTGTGGTCGAGTCCTTTCGGGAGAGGCGAAAGGGAGAACGCAACGTGCCTGGTGTCACCTGAATCGCACGAAGTTTATTAGACAGGGACGTAGCCACCCAAGAGTTGGCCCACTGGCATATTGTGCGAAGTGAGATTTGATGTGAAGCCCTAAATCCGCTGCAGGGAGGGATTATAGAAAACGGGGGCAAGTGACTGCTCCCCCAGCCAAACGATCAGCGAGCTCATTACCCGGGACACCAACATGGCCAGGAACCCAAAGGAAGTCAACGGAACATGGACCATGTTGTCTCCAAGGCACATGCAACCTGGTTGTATCTTCATAATGGTGTGGGGTGTGTTTACGTGGAGTGGAGTGGATTCCCTGGTGCAACTGAACCGATCGCTGACTGGAAATGGTTATGTTCGCCTACTTGGAGACCATTTTCAGCCATTCATGGACGCTATGTTCCCAGACAACGATGGAATTTATTTGGATGACAATGTGCCATGTCACCGGGCCAAAATCGTTCCTGACTGGTTTGAATAACATTCAGGACACATCGTGCTAATGATTTGGCCACCCAGACTGCCCGACATGGCTCCCATACCAATTATGAACGGCTATAGACGCACCATGGCTCAATATTTCTGCAGGGGACTTCCAACGAATTGTTGGTGCCTTACACCGGGCAAAACTCGTGATGCAAATTGAGGAGCTATTCGGCTCCGGTCAAAGAAAACCATCATAACGACCGCGAGAGCTGTGTGCTGACCACATCCCCCTCCTATCCGCATTCTCAGCTGCAGATGACACGGCGGTCGGATGGTCCCGATGGGCCACTTGGGGCCTGAAGACGGAGTGCTACACCGGGAGAAAGGAGGTCCCACATGATATTAGAATGTACCCCATGACTTTTGTCACCTAAATGTACCCTGCTGACCACTGAAATTGCAACTCCATGTAAGCGGAATGCATCAAACGTCAAACTGACATGAAGTGGACTGTGTGCTTGAATATTCGTAAGATTAGCGATTCAGCGCAACCAATCAAAGTTTTAGGAATAATGCCATCCATATTTTCTACGTAAGGAATAATTATGCAGTGGCTTTCTTATTCACGAAACGCATATGAATGGTGGTTGTTAAAAGATCGTATTACACCTCGTGTGAGAAGGTGAAACGTATACTGACATGACTTGTAATTCGACAGCAGCAGGTTCGTCACCTATCGAGAGGGCAGTTTGTCTTTCAGCGTTGATAGGAACATCTGACTGCCACGCAAATCAACAATCGATGGATTGAGAAGGGTCGAGCTGAACGCCATGCAAAATCTCAGCAACCCCATGCGACTAGCGTCCGAAAGTACAGATAGTTGTATATTCTGCTGCCAGCCTTGGAGCACTGCGCAGCTACGTCATGGACCTTGAGTCAGGAAATGGGCTTTGTTACAGGAAGCCAAGTATTCGCGGGGACGGCGTGTCGACGTTTGGAGCAGCATGGACTGTCAGCAAGGCTGTCACTGTCGTTTCTTGACGTTGCAGAAGAGTGGTGCGCCGACAGTGGTCCGTGTCGCGGTGTGTAAGGTGCTTATTCGGTATACAATACGATCACGTCTGGTTTGCGTAGTGGGTTACTTGGACAGCAGCCTTTACGTTTCAGACGTGTTAATGCCGGAGATATCTGGACATGTGATATCGAGAGATTACCACAAGTTACCAGTCACTTCGATCGGTGAACGTAGGAACAGAGTTGAGACAGCATGGTATGAAGTACCCGTACCCGTCATCCAAATTCAGAACAACTCGACTCGTTGACAAGCAGTGTTGCTGCCAGAGGCGGCCAGTTTCGTAACCTGTATTCCTCAAAAACACACACAAATTTAATCACGCGTCATTCCTCCTATATTGTGCAAAAACAATAGGTAAACTTCCGTTGTTAGCTATCGTTCCTGGTGTTGCAGTTTCAGTGGCAAGCAGTGTACAATGCTCCCCTCTATCAATCATTTGCGCTCGCCTTAAGTTCCAAAACTCACGTAAAAAACGGAAAAAGGTATCAAATTTCCTCGCATCCACAGAGGGTTACACTTATGAAATTTTTAAAGCTTTTCACACTATAAGAACACTATACCTTTTACAACATATCACTAAAGACATCAGGAAAATGAAACGTGTCACATTCGCCACTCAAGGCCCCGACTCACCTCCCATAGTCGAGGTCGACAGCTCCAAGCAAGTCCACAAGTCGCTTAAACACCGAGTCTTTTCAACCAGTCACCACTGAGATACATAATGACTGATTTTTTGACTTCGAACGTCGGCGTTCTTGTTGGTCTGGTCCTTTCTTCCGCTAATGATTCTCCGGTTGTGCTGCTTTGCGGCAGGAAATCTAGAAATTTCCCCTATCTGGGAGAATACCTGACCGGAAAGTCTCTTGAGCGTTAAGAACCTAGTGAACAGTGGACACAGCGATCAGAGTTCTTTGTGACGCCTTCCGACCTACGTCTTTATACTGAAGACTGTCAGCTCTCAGTTGTGGGTGAAAGCCGACACCGTAAACTTGCAGAGTTCAAAGATACTGGACTAAGTCAGCTCTTATTCTACTCACAGCTAAGTTCACTCCCCAGCGCTTGGCTGTGAATCGGGACAGACACATATGAACTTAAAAACACTGTCTTCAATTAAGATCCATATCGTATAGTTACTGAAGGAACCTGCCCACGTCGATGTCGTTAGGGACGGAGCACAAGGCCGGATTCGAGAAGGAAATCATCCGTGTCCTGTTCAAAGGAACCAACCCTGCAGTCATTTTAAGCTATTTAAGGAAATTACAAGAAACTTCAAACTATGAAACTTCCTGGCAGACTGTAACTGCGTGCCGGACCGAGACTCGAACTCGGGACCCCTGTCTTTCGCTTTGTACCCGAGCACGATTCACGACCTGTCATCCCAGCTTTAATTCTGCCCGTACGTCGTCTCCTGTAACCTAACATTAGTTGGTCGGTTTGGGATTTAAATCGCTGTCTTCTCGAATTCCAGTCCACTGCCTTTTCACTGCCTTAATCACCTCGTCTGTTGGACAATCACTCCTGCGAAAGTTAATCTCTACGTTGATGTTACAAACATTATTGAAGCTTCTCTGCCTCGTGATGACTGGGTGTTGTGTGATGTCCTTAGGTTAGTTAGGTTTAAGTAGTTCTAAGTTCTAGGGGACTGATGACCATAGATGTTAAGTCCCATAGTGCTCAGAGCCACTATTGAAGCTGTTCATTTCCTGGTCAGATTCCTTTCTTTCGCACGATATACTATCACCGCAGACGGATTTCTGCTTGATACGAGTACAACATCCTATAGCTGTTTGTAAAACATTTAAATATTTTTTTTTAAAATCTATTGCCAACGGCCTTGCCGATGTGGTAACACCGGTTCCCGTCAGATTACAGAAGTTAAGAGCTGTCGGGCTGGGTTAGCACTTTCAGTCTGCGGAGCGCTGTTGGTAAGCGGGGTGCACTCAGCCCTTGCGAGGCAAACAGAGGAGCTACTTGACTGAGAAGTAGCGGCTCCGGTCTCGTAAACTGACATACGGCTGGGAGAGCGATGTGCTGGCCACATGTCCCTCCATATCCGCATCCAGTGACGCTTGTGGGTTGAGGATGACACGGCGGCCGGTCGTACCTTTGGGACTTCATGGCCAGTGCGGGAGAAGTTTTTTTTTAATCTATTATTGTACGCAAGGGAATTTATGTATTCCCTGTTTATTCTGTATTTAATATTTCAGAAGGTGTCCCTGGTGGTCTAGTGATAAAGAGCGTGCAGGAAAAGAGAAGGTTGCGGGATCGAATCCTGCTCTGACAACGGTCCTTTCAGCCTGCTTTTTACTCAGTCCTCACCTTTCTACGATGTGAAGATTCGCCGGGAACGACACGCGATGCTGATTCCACGTTAAACTTCAAGTAACGTATCTCCAGCGCGGTTACTTGCGTAGGTTAGAAGTGGCACACAACTGAAAGACTTTCACCAGGCCGCTGAGCAACAGGCAGCTATTGTTATTAATGGAGCACAATTCGTTTCGAGTCTGAGGCCAAAGTAATGCATCAGTTCACTGTATACGGCGATAAACAGGTCATGCATATAAAATAGCTTCCGAAGAGTTATAAATTAGGCAAGATGACAGTTCAAATGATTCGAATGGCTCTGAGCACTATGGGAGATAAGATCTGAGGTCATCAGCCCCTAGAACTTAGAACTACTTAAACCTAACTCACCTAAGGACTTCACACACATCCATGACCGAGGCAGGATTCGAACCTGCGACCGTAGCGATCGCGCGGCTCCCAGGTGTAGCGCCTGGAACCGCTCGGCTACTCCGGCCGGCAAGATGACAGTTGCATTGTAGTCTAAAAAAAATATTATATTTTAATGGAGGAAACTGGTGCTAGTTTGCAGCCGGTCGGAGTGGCCGTGCGGTTCTGGGCGCTGCAGTCTGGAACCGAGCGACAGCTACGGTCGCAGGTTCGAATCCTGCCTCGGGCATGGATGTGTGTGCTGTCCTTAGGTTAGTTAGGATTAATTAGTTCTAAGTTCTAGGCGACTGATGACCTCAGAAGTTAAGTCGCGTAGTTCTCAAAGCCATTTGAACCATTTTTTGTTAGTTTGCAATAAATACGCGTTTATGTTGATACATAATCAGTGCAACGCAAGTTTGAGGGACTAACCGCAAAGTGAATGAAGGATTATAAAATCTGAGATTGGGAACCTCAGTCTGTCTTCATGAACATCAGTACTGACACATTATCCATTTTTTCGTATGCTGAGCACCCGCATTGTTTCGTTGCCACAACCAATTTTCTCACTCGTGAACACCGAGCGAGATAACATACAAGTATTCGGAAGGTCGTCGGTTCAGATCCCCTTCCGGCCACCCAGATTTTATCTTCTACGATTTCTGTTAGCCGCTTAAAGCGAACACCGGAGTGTTTTTGATATGGCACGGCCGGTTTCCTTCCCAGTCCTTGCCCAGTCCGTGCTTGTGATCCGTATCTAATGACATCATCGAGGAGACGTGAAACTCTTTATCTTCCTTTCTCCTTCACTTGCAAATTTCATTGCTACTACTTCCAGGAAATTTGAAGTTAACTTACATTCCAGTGTTTACGCTGCGGAGGTAAACCTCATACCAGTGCCCAGAACACGATTCGAGTCTGTGACCTTTGCTATGCGAGCCTGTAACGCTAGGCAGAGGCTGGTTGCGCTGGAAGGAGGGACGCGCCAACTTTCATTTTCGTTGGAACAGGGAAAGCAGCGTACGCCACTGCGCCGCTTCAGTAGAAAACAACGAAACAAACAAAACTGCCACTACAGAAAGCTTTCGATCTAATACGTCGGTATGAACGTCTATGAAACTTTCTTTAAAGCCTATTTGGAGCACCAAGGATCAGCATACAGTTCAATTTGATAGTATCGGGGGCTTTCTAATAAAGCATAAACCGAAGGTAAGGACAATGATGTAATATCAACATTAGGCCAGAAACCGTAAAGAGCGTTAGTGACATCTACCACACCCTTGGGAAGATGAAGGACCACTGACACACAATTAGCTGTTCTCGTGACCGCCAGACGTAATTCAGTCATTGCCGAAATTTCAGCTGTTTTCCATCCATGGGCGTTAGCTGGATATGCGACTGTGAAGGATACGTGCGGCGTGGAATGGATCGTTAAGATAAAGTGTAAATCAACACAAACAATTGGAGCGATGCCCACTTTAAACGCCATATGTGCCTACGTCTCAATTGTTTTCGCTAGCTACATTTCTCAGATCTTCGAGTAGGTTCGCAGGTATACGTTGTCGCAAAGCCGTCTTGGATAAAAACCGCATAGACAAGTAGTACAGCTCCTTCTTCATTAACATGCCTCGTGATGACTGGGTGTTGTGTGCTGTCCTTAGGTTAGTTAGGTTTAAGTAGTTCTAAGTTCTAGGGGACTGATGACCATAGATGTTAAGTCCCATAGTGCTCAGAGCCCTTTGAACCATTAACAGGGAGCGAATGTGTAGAATTGTGGCGTAATTTTCTCGAGGCCTAGATGTGTAGAGGGCAAAGTCAGTGTTATGAAAAGTGAACGTCTCATAGTCAGTGTTATGAAAAGTGAACGTATCATGGTTACAAGAAACTTAGGATATGCCCATCTTGCTATTATTCTCAGTTACATAACAATTTTTCAATAAATGTTTGAAATAGCTGTGAGTCTATTTTCTGCTCTCCTATACAATTACTAATCTAACAGGTAGGTGAATGTTGTTGTGGAATATCAATGTGTTCCTTTACTGAGACTGTAGCAGAGTATACGCAAATGCATATTTCTTGATAAAAATAAAAACCGTGGATATGTGACATATTAAAAACCGACGCTTTCCTGTAGACAGTCCGACGCAGCTTCAATAAATACATTTTTGGGTGATGGCTTACCTGCTTTGTTGATTCAATGTTTATTAACGATCTGATGCAGTCATTATACTACTCTCAAGAGGACATAATTGTCACAGTGCTCAAAAATCATTTTAATAATACAGTCTTCTTACGGACAGCTGTCTAGAAAACTAAACGGCGATTGTCATCCTGCAATACTATTGTGATAATAACAAGTCTTTTAACTGTAATGACAGTTACACCGACGTGAGGATCTTTTAATATGAACGAATGTAGTAATCAGCAACCACTGCATTGAAACTTCCTGGCAGATTAAAACTGTGTGCCGGACCGAGAGTCGAACTCCCGAGGTCCCGAGTTCGAGTCTCGGTCCGGCACACAGTTTTAATCTGCCAGGAAGTTTCATGTGAGCGCACACTCCGCTGTAGAGTGAAAATTTCATTCTAGAACCACTGCACTCATGAACTACCAATTTTATTTCTTTCGTTATGTGATTCCGTTATGGCAACAAAAGTTAGCAGATTGTCGATGTCTAACTGAATGCAAGCATTTCTTGTTTTACCAGGCACGTTTCGACATGTTTTATTGAAGCATCTTCATTGGCCTGGAGTACATACACATTCTCTTTAGATACAGCACTTTTGAATTACGTAGAATGACAGAATGTGGTAATTAAATATGCTGCCTTAAGTGAGACTGCTTATGTATTTGAGGCCACTGAAGATCGCACTTTTATTTGTGAGAGAGGGTGATAAACCAGAGACAGGCCGGATCGACTGTGGGATGGTGCACAAGTTGTTTGCAGGCCGTTTCGCATGCTCGTCTAGGGAAGTGCTGACCTGGTCCTAAAATTCCACCTCATTCAATTCGATAGACTAACAATACCAAGGCCGGCCGCGGTGGCCGTGCGGTTCTGGCGCTGCAGTCCGGAACCGCGGGGCTGCTACGGTCGCAGGTTCGAATCCTGCCTCGGGCATGGGTGTGTGTGATGTCCTTAGGTTAGTTAGGTTTAAGTAGTTCTAAGTTCTAGGGGACTGATTACCACAGCTGTTTAGTCCCATAGTGCTCAGAGCCATTTGAACCATTTTAACAATACCAAAGCCATAACACGTGGAAAAACCGTTTACACGATTCACAGACTCCGCTCTTTTAGGTTGCCGTCATGAAGGGCATCCGGCCACAAAGCTAATAAAATAAAATTGGCCAAATTCTGAAAAAAAAAACCTGAAGCCCGCCCTAGATGGAATAGAAGCTATGGAAAAGAAAGAAGGACGATGCCTCCTCAATAAGTTAAGGCGATACGCGTCTGTGCAAAACGAATATTACATTCGTTAGTTGTGCGCCCTCACGCACGAAATCGCTATTAAAATATTCCTAGCAACTGAGGTAAACGAAACAACATAAGAAGATAAGTGAAAGACATCGTTTCAGGAAGATTGGGTGCCAAATATAGGCGCACACTAGTGCACACTAGCAGCTGAGGTAAGCGAAACAGCATGAAAAGATAAAATAAATCGTTTCAGGCCGAATGTGTGTCAAATATAGGTGCGCACCAGTGACGTAGACGGCTTAACGCACAGTACTCACCCTTGCCGAGTTGTCGTCGTTCTGGACGTCTTCCAGACGTTTCTCGTCAGCTTCTTTTGCTGCATCTTCCTCGTCGCCCTCGGACGATACGTCGCCATCCTCCTCTCCGTCGTCGTCGTCAAAGTCGTCGCCGGCGTCGGCGTCGGCGTCTCCTCCGGCGCGGACGTCCTCGACCAGGTAGTCCTCCATCGGGTCAGGGTGGGAGGCGTGGCCACGCTGGCCGTGACCGCCGTGACGCCGCCGGGACCCCAGCTGCTGCGGGCCGTACCCCTTCCCCTCCTCCTGCTCCTCGCCATCTTCCTCCTCATCGCTATCCTCTTCGTGGTACTTGTCTTCATTATATTTATCCTCCTCGTAATCGTCCGATTCTTCCGACGAGTCGGCGGCTTCCTGGGACCGGTGGCCGGTCACTGTTTCCTCGTCCGCGACGTTGTAGTAGTCGTCTTCGTAGGAGCTGTCCTGTTTGTCCCAGTAGTTGTGTGCCGGGGGCTCTTCGGTAGTGGAGCGGTGCGCTTCTGGCGCCGCCGTCGTCGCGAAGCGGGTTTTCATGAACTCGTCGAGTGGAGACAGACGGCCGGTAACCGCCCCCACCAGGAAGAGGAGACACCACAACATGTCGCCCCGCATACTGCTTACTGTCACTCGCGAGCGGGGAGGGAGCAGTACAGTGCTGGCTACTTTGTTTACAAGGTGTTGGGGGGTAATTTGTAGTCACAATAGCTCAACAATTGAGTACAGTGCAGTAAACGAAGATTCGTCACACAGCAAAACCTATCCTAAAAATTGAGTTTGGTTGCGATATGAGAAACGGAGAAAATAAAATGCGAGCCCTCAAGGATTAGTTCACGGACCAAAATTAATTGGCAAGGTGCTGTGATTTCGGCACTACGCGGTCAGTGAAGGTGGCAGTTCCGAACTGTCGCGGTCCGGGTGTCGGCTGTGCGGAAGGTCGAGACGCGACTCCGTGGTGCGGGCGTCGGCGTGTCGCGTTCGGCGGCGCGGGACTGAAGGCGGTGGACGGCCGATCGGTGTGAGCTGCGCTGTGCGCGGTACGGCCGCGGCGGAGGGACTGGCGCGCTCCGCGGAGACTGCTGGCCGGCCGCCGCTCGCCGCTCGCCGCTGCCGGCGCCCCCACCGCCGCCGCCGGCGCCGCCGCTGCCGCCCGCCCATTGGCTTCGCTCCCGGCCCGACTGTCGCTCTCAGCAGGCGCCGCCGGGCGCTGCGCTGACGGCCGTAGACGAGGCGGGCACCTCCCGCGGTCGGAACCGTAGGCCTCGAAATGGGTGCACCGACGGCGATCGCGCAATTGTCGCACAGCGTGGTCAGTGTGGACGCTACCCCGAAGGACTGCACCTAGAAGATCAGTATAGTTGCTATGATGGTACAGTTTTGAACATGGCTGTTGTTCAGCCACCGTATACCAGTTTCAACACGGGATTGAACAGCCAACCGGTTGCACGTAACAGGTAGGTGTTTCGACACCTACTAGGGGTGTCTTCATCAGAATGACATTGAGCTGTGCCAGGGCTATCTTGGTTAGGCACTATCGAGTCCCTCTGGCAGAAGTTTGTCTTTGCAGCCTGGGCCAGCTCAGGATATACCAAGTGGAAATAACAACAACGCTGGGCACGGCACGCAGAAGTAGAAAATCCGAAGAACTTCTGGTCGTATGTAAAGTACACAAGTGGCAAGACGCAGTCAATACCTTCGCTGTGCAGTGCCGATGGTACTGTTACCGACGTCTGTGCCGCTAAAGCGGAGTTTTTGAACGTAGTTTTCCGAAATTGCTTCACCAGGGAAGACGAATGGAATATTTCAGAATTTGAAACACGAACAGCTGCTAGCATGGGTTTCTTAGAAGTAGATACCTTAGGAGTTGCGAAGCAACTCAAATCGCTTCATACCGGCAAGTCTTCACGTCCAGATTGTATACTGATTAGGTTCCTTTCAGATTACGCTGATACTATAGCTCCCTACTTAGCAATCATATACAACAGCTAGCTCACCGATAGATCTGTACCTACAGACTGGAAAATTGCGCAGATCGCGCCACTGTTTAAGAAGGGTAGTAGGAGTAATCCATCGAATTACAGGCCTGTACCACTGACGTCGGTTTTCAGTAGGGTTTTGTAGCATATACTGTATTCGAACATTATGAATCACTCGAAGGGAACAATCTATTGATACGTAATCAGTATGGTTTCAGAAAACATCGTTCTTGAGCAACTCAGATAGCTCTTTATTTCCACGAAGTAATGGCCACTATCGACAGAGGATCTCAAGTTGATTCCGTATTTCTAGATTTCCGGAAAGCTTTTGACACCGTTCCTCACAAGCGACTTCTAATCAAGCTGTGGGCCCACGGGGTATGGTCTCAGTTGTACGACCGGATTCGTGATTTCCTGTCAGGAAGGTCGCAGTTCGTAGTAATAGACGGCAAATCATCGAGTAAAACTGAAGTGATATGAGGTGTTCCACAGGTAAGCGTCCTGGGACCTCTGCTGTTCCTGATCTATATAAATGACCTGGGTGACAATCTGAGCAGTTCTCTTAGGTTGTTCGCAGATGATGCTGTAATTTACCGTCTAGTAAGGTCATCCAAAGACCAGTATCAGTTGCAAAGCGATTTAGAAAAGATTACTGTATGGTGTGCGATTTAGAAAAGATTACTGTATGGTGTGGCAGGTGGCAGTTGACGCTAAATAACGAAAAGTGTGAGGTGATCCACATGAGTTCCAAAAGAAATCCGTTGGAATTCTATTACTTCATAAATAGTACAATTCCCAAGGCTGTCAATTCAACTAAGGACCTGGGTGTTAAAATTACGAACAACTTCGGTTGGAAAGACCACATAAATAATATTGTGGGGAAGGCGAGCCAAAGGTTGCGTTTCATTGGCAGGACACATGGAAGATGCAACAAGTCGACTAAAGAGACAGCTTACACTACACTCGTTCGTCCTCTGTTAGATTATTGCTGAACGGTGTGGGATCCTTACCAGGTGGGAATGACGGAGAACATCGAAAGGGTGCAAAAAATGGCAGCTCGTTTTGTATTATCACGTAATAGGGGAGAGAGTGTGGCAGATATGATACACGAGTTGGCATGGAAGTCATTAAAGCAAAGACGTTTTTCGTCGCGACGAGATCTATTTACGAAATTTCAGTCACCAACTTTCTCTTCCGAATGCGAAAATATTTTGTTGAGCTCAGCCTACATAGGTAGGAATGATCATCAAAATAAAATAAGAGAAATCAGAGCTCGAACAGAAAGGTTTAGGTGTTCGTTTTTCCCATGCGCTGTTCGGGAGTGGAATGGTGGAGAGATAGTATGATTGTGGTTCGATGAACCCCCTGCCAAGCACTTAAATGTGAATTGCAGAGTAATCATGTAGATGTAGATGTAGATGAAGTGCACGTAATAGTGAGACGTTGGAGAGACGACAGCGAGCACGGTGTGTCTGAGTACGAGCGGCAGTTAGCGCCTGATCGTACTGGGGTCAGTAACAGCGGGCCGGCGCTGTGGCTTCTTGGCAATCTCATGAAGCTATGCATGTGCTCTCTTCCGTGAAGGAACATGTGGTGTCACCGCCAAACACCGCACTTGCTAGGTGGTAGCCTTTTAAATCGACCGCGGTCCGTTAGCATACGTTGGACCCGCGTGTCGCCACTATCAGTGATTGCAGACCGAGCGCCGCCACACGGCAGGTCTAGAGAGACTTCCTAGCACTCGTCCCAGTTGTACAGCCGACTTTTCTGGCGATGGTACACTGTCTATATAATCCCCATCGACGCGCAAGTCGCCGAAGTGGCGTCAAATCGGAAGACTTGCACCACGCGAGCGGTCTACCCGACGGGAGGCCCTCGTCACACGCCATATATATGCTCTCATTTGCAGCGACGACAGTTTAGTATAGCCTTCAGCTAAGTCATTTGCTACAACCTAGCAAGGCGCTATATTCAGTTACTATAATTACTATCTTCAACAATGTATTCTGAACAGATAATATTGTGAATCATGAACCGTCAAGACCGACGTCCATCATTAATGGATTAAAGTTAAGTATCAAACTAATTACGTTCGCTTTCTGAATTCTCATTCCTTGTCATGTTCCAGACCTCACGTCGGTATAGTTCTTCCCTCCTCACGCCAGCCTGCGTGAGCTAAAACGCGTGCATTTCGGCCTCCACTCGTAACACGGTGTTGGCTCTTCTGCTAACACAAAAGAACACGGTTTTACTATCGGACTAACCAACGTTTGGTGTCTTCGCCACATCGACCAGCAGCTGGCATTAAGTTAAGTAATTCAAGTCCTACCAACGATTAGTGAAATATAATGATGATTGCTCTTGAGGCAGCAAAGCGTTGCAAGGACTGTGATGTGATATTTCATGCCTCTTATTAAGTGTGTGCTTCGCTCCTTAATACTACTGTTCTTACTTCAGCCGGCAAGTGTCTAAAACATTGATACGTGTACGGAGCCTTACCGAGGGATCTATATTGCGTGTCTAAAGGTTGCCGTGTGGTACCTTGCAGGCCCACATAAGGTGCTCCATCGGATGCTTGGGTTTCAATGAGCTAGTTCCGTTTGCATCATTCGTGTACGTGGTTATGCTTAGAGGAATGAAATCAGTTTGTCAATTTTATCGAAGTAGTTTTTGTATAAGTTTGAGTATTAAGGCGAAGGGAGCGTTGCTTGGTTCCCTGTTGTCGCTTCTGATTTATGTTTCAGAGATAGGAAGCAGTGGGCCAGCGAAGTGCAGAGCCTCCCCCTTTAAATTACTAGCGGGCGAACGGCCGCTGGACTTCGCCTGAGCTCGCGTATGCTGTTTGGTTTCGATTTCGGTGTTCTGAACGTGGTGGAAGCACAAACGGAGCCCACATCTTAATTCGAAGATAAGTACTCAGTCGCCTCCGGCGCTCGTGGCCAAGTCGCGGCCTTACAGTCTTGGGCCTCAGTTACTGTACAAGCTGCAGTTCTCTAAAACTTGTGGTGGCTGCGAGGATGCCCGGGTTAAATGTTTTAAATATTTGTCTTAAGAACTTTGAGGGATTTCTAGAAGAATGTGTCTTAATTTAAACCGTTTTCTAAAATTGTGGTGCAATTCGGCCTTAGTGGCGCATGTCAATTTTGTTGGGGAAATAACTGAGTTGTTATTGATCAAACTGTCTATAACCTTGTGCAGTTGTTTGGTAATATCTCGTCCGGGAGGGACGGTTTTCAATATCTGTGGAAATAATAATTGATTTCCTGGTTATTTCATGTAAAGTTCATTTTAAATGATTTATTTTGCCTGAGTGGCGGTTTTTTTAAATGTTTGCAAAGAGATTAATTCGCTTGTGGTTTCATATAACAAGCAGTTTGTAAAGTTTGCCTGAATGGCGTTTCCTAAAGAAATTATTATCTGATTTATGATTGTAATTCTCTTAATGATTTATCTATGATGCAAAAAAATATGTAGAAATGAAATGGTCACTGTATGGGCCAAGTCCTTCCTCTCCCTTTATATTAAAAGTTAAGGAAATTGCAGTTCAAAAAAGAAAATAACGTCCCAGAAATGTTGCTAAATCGTAAACTGAGTCTCACGTTGCTGCCAGCTAGGCACACGTGACAAAGGCTACAACGTTATATTTCACTTTTGACTTGAGCATAACTGCTCCTAATTCTGATTATTGCTTTTTAGCAACGTAATTTTACGATTTAGCAACATTTAAATCAGATGAAGGTACCCCCAGTAGGTGTCGAGACCTAGGTGAAGGTACCTACCGTTTATGTGCAACCGGTTGGCTGTTTAATCATTCAGTAAGAAGACGGGTTTGATGCTGTTCTCCCTATCAGTCGATCATGTGCAACCCTCATTATCACCGAACAGCTACTAACACCTATACCCATTCGTCCCTTGCATTTCCTCTACAATTTACAACCCCAACACTTACCTTTATTGCCAAATTGACGATCCCTTGATGGACCGCAATGTTACTTGTCAACCGACACCTTATTTTAGTCAAATTGTACCACAGATTTCTCCTTTTCCCTGTTCGATTCAGTACCTCGTCATCATTTAATCGATCTGCCCACCAAATCCTCAGCATTTTGCTGTTCCAACCCATTCAAAATGGCATGTTCTCTTCTTGTCTGAAGTGATTATTGTCCGCGTTTCACCTTCGTGCAGAACTACACACCAGACAGACACTTTCAGAAAAGACTACCTAACACTTAAACTTACATTAAATGTTAACAAATCTATTTTTCTTTTTTCAGAGACTTCTTGTTGCGACTGCCACTCTACATTTCACATCTTACCTACTTCGGCCGTCATCAGTTAGTCTGCTGCCGAAATAGCACAACTCATCTATTTTTTGCTACTCATTTTTAAACTAATTCTCTCAACAACATCTGATTTAATTTCTCTCTTTTCAAGACATTGCCTTTTTGCCATTACCTTCCACTAATCGATAGTTCTTTGCCAAACATGGACGATAAATAGTTTGGACTAGAAGAGAATAGAAGCTTTCGAAATGTGGTGCTACAGAAAAATGCTGAAGATTAGCTGGGTAGATCACATAACTAATGAGGAAGTATTGAATAGGATTGGGGAGATGAGAAGTTTGTGGCACAACTTGACCAGAAGAAGGGATCGGTTGGTAGGACATGTTCTTAGGCATCAAGGGATCACCAATTTAGTATTGGAGGGCAGCGTGGAGGGTAAAAATCGTAGAGGGAGACCAAGAGATGAATAAACTAAGCAGATTCAGAAGGATGTAGGCTGCAGTAGGTACTGGGAGATGAAGAAGCTTGCACAGAATAGAGTAGCATCTAGAGCTGCATCAGACCAATCTCAAGACAACAACAACAACAGTTCTTTGCCACTCCGATAGAACTAAAATGCAATCAGCAAACTTCAAACGTTTTATCTCTCCCTCAGCTTTAATTCTTTTTCCGAAATTCTCCTTCGTTTTCTTTACTGTTTGCTCAATGCACAGACTGAATAACATCAGAGATAGGTTACAAACAAGCCCGACTCCCTTCTCAATCACTGCTTCCCTTTCATATCCTTCGACACTTACAACTCTAATTTGGTTTCTGTGCAAGTTGTAATCTTTAAGTCGTTCAATTTTATCCCTACAGAATTTCAAAGAGTGTATTCCTGTAAACAGTCCTATAAACACAGGTCTGCCTTTCTTCAATCTACCTTCTACGTAAATAATTCCTGTTAGTATTTTGCAGCCGTGCATTATTAAACTGGTGGTTCGGAGATATTCACACCCGTTATAACCTGACCTCTTTTCTTTGGAACTGGCATTGTTACATTGTTCTTTAAATCTGAGAGTATTTCCCCTATGCCGTATGTAGTACACAAGACGTGGAACAGTTTCTGGTGACTGGCTATCCCTAGGGTTTTATTAATTATAAGTAAACGTCATCTGCTCTCGCAGCCTTGTCTCGACATAAGGTTTTCTTTCCTCTGTCTAATTTTTATCACAATATCCTATTTCTCACCCACTGTCATTTATTTTATCTACCTTTCCATAATATTGTTTGAAGTTCATTTCCCTCGTACTCTCAATTTTACACTTAAATGATATTAAGCAATATTATTTATGTTCCCCTTAGACTGATCAATAAGATTGTGCTTCTGTGACCGTTGTTCTACTGTCTTTTAAGTAAACGACAAAAGGATGGATGCAAAATTGCTATAAAGATAATTAAAAATTTACACACAAACATTTAGTGAAATTTCTTTTGTTGTACCAGATAAATATCTGATTCTTGATACATTACTAGAAATGCTTTTATCTGTGTTTGTAAGTTGAGATATATTCTTTGGTTCTTGTATTCATCAATACCTGGTCTACGGTTAGTGACTTTGTCTAATAATG
The DNA here is from genome assembly GCF_023897955.1 of Schistocerca gregaria. NCBI lineage: Eukaryota > Metazoa > Arthropoda > Insecta > Orthoptera > Acrididae > Schistocerca > Schistocerca gregaria. The sequence continues at coordinate 86,839,059 of NC_064925.1, read as the reverse complement.
AAAACGTCGTGGGTCCCGGGTTCGAAACTACCCTTTGCACACATGTTGAATGAAAATCATCAGCAGTGACACGATAAGAGGCCAACATTTTTCCGCCAGCGGTCTTGTCGAAGAGAGCGGAGGAACGGACAGAGTCTAGAATCCACTGCATTAAAGACACGTAAGGTGACGTGTAATTGAAGTGTTATAATGATCTCTCCATTGGGAAAAGATTCAGGATTAAATGCTCCTGACAAGGTCAGTCTGGGGGAGATTTGCAATGTATGGCAAACGAAGAAAACTTCATAAGCCAAGATCGCTAAAAAAAAAGCATGTTGGACGACCGGTTTCGACAGAGCTATGCTGTCATCATTGGGTCTTACGCTTTTGAATTGTAATACTGATAGATAATATGTTGTCACAATTCAAAAGCGCAAGATCCGATGATGATTGCATGGCTCTGTTGAAACCGGTCATCCAATAAAATGCTTTTTTAGTGATCTTGGCTTGTGAAGTTTTCTTCAGATTTCGAAGGCCCCCATTCGGATCTCTAGAAGGGGACTGTCAGGGGGAAGGTGACTATGAGGAAATCATGGATTAACCAACGAAAAGGAAATACTCTACTAGTCGGAGCATGGGATGTCAGTTGTCTGAAAGAATTAGGAAAGCCAGAAACTCTGAAAAGGGAAATACAAAGGCGCATTCTACATACAGCCGGGGGTCAATGGAGTGAAATGGAAGACGAGGATTTCTGGTAACATGAATATAGAGTAATATAACGGAAGTACGATTCGTTATGAATAGGAAGGTAGGGTAGAGAGTGAATCAGTGTTCAACAGTTCAGTTATAGGGTTGTTCTCGTCAGAATAGACAACAATAGTTCAGCTATACATACCGTCTCCGCAACCATAAGATGAAGGAATAGAAAACCAATATGAAGATATGGAACAGTTGCTTCAGTACATAAATACTGTATATACACTCCTGGAAATTGAAATAAGAACACCGTGAATTCATTGTCCCAGGAAGGGGAAACTTTATTGACACATTCCTGGGGTCAGATACATCACATGATCACGCTGACAGAACCACAGGCACATAGACACAGGCAACAGAGCATGCACAATGTCGGCACTAGTACAGTGTATATCCACCTTTCGCAGCAATGCAGGCTGCTATTCTCCCATGGAGACGATCGTAGAGATGCTGGATGTAGTCCTGTGGAACGGCTTGCCATGCCATTTCCGCCTGGCGCCTCAGTTGGACCAGCGTTCGTGCTGGACGTGCAGACCGCGTGAGACGACGCTTCATCCAGTCCCAAACATGCTCAATGGGGGACAGATCCGGAGATCTTGCTGGCCAGGGTAGTTGACTTACACCTTCTAAAGCACGTTGGGTGGCACGGGATACATGCGGACGTACATTGTCCTGTTGGAACAGCAAGTTCCCTTGCCGGTCTAGGAATGGTAGAACGATGGGTTCGATGACGGTTTGGATGTTCCGTGCACTATTCAGTGTCCCCTCGACGATCACCAGAGGTGTACGGCCAGTGTAAGAGATCGCTCCCCACACCATGATGCCGGGTGTTGGCCCTGTGTGCCTCGGTCGTATGCAGTCCTGATTGTGGCGCTCACCTGCACGGCACCAAACTCGCATACGACCATCATTGGCACCAAGGCAGAAGCGACTCTCATCGCTGAAGACGACACGTCTCCATTCGTCCCTCCATTCACGCCTGTCGCGACACCACTGAGGCGGGCTGCACGATGTTGGAGCGTGAGCGGAAGACGGCCTAACGGTGTGCGGGACCATAGCCCAGCTTCATGGAGACGGATGCGAATGGTCCTCGCCGATACCCCAGGAGCAACAGTGTCCCTAATTTGCTGGGAAGTGGCGGTGCGGTTCCCTACGGCACTGCGTAGGATCCTACGGTCTTGGCGTGCATCTGTGCGTCGCTGCGGTCCGGTCCCAGGTCGACGGGCACTTGCACCTTCCGCCGACCACTGGCGACAACATCGATGTACTGTGGAGACCTCACGCCCCACGTGTTGAGCAATTCGGCGGTACGTCCACCCGGCCTCCCGCATGCCCACTATACGCCCTCGCTCAAAGTCCGACAACTGCACATACGGTTCACGTCCACGCTGTCGCGGCATGCTACCAGTGTTAAAGACTGCGATGGAGCTCCGTATGCCACGGCAAACTGGCTGACACTGACGGCGGCGGTGCACAAATGCTGCGCAGCTAGCGCCATTCGACGGCCAACACCGCGGTTCCTGGTGTGTCCGCTGTGCCGTGCGTGTAATCATTGCTTGTACAGCCCTCACGCAGTGTCCGGAGCAAGTATGGTGGGTCTGACACACCGGTGTCAATGTGTTCTTTTTTCCATTTCCAGGAGTGTAAATACAATAAATTTTATAGTCGTGAGGCAGTGGACTGCGGTTGTAGGATAAGGAACAGAAGTGAGAGTTATGGGAGAATGCGGACTCAGTATTAGGGATCAGAAAGGAGACAGACCAATTGAACTCTGCAATAAACGTCAGTTAGTAGGCATGATGATATGGGGGAGGGGGAAGAGTTGGTTTACATGATGATCAGACAGAGAATCCGAAATCGGATACTGGATTGTAAGCTACACAGGGGCAGATATAGACACATATCACAGTTTGTAAAGTAATATACTAATTTGACTAAAAAAATGAGATGCAGATGACGTTCGCTTAAACAGCGAGGTCATCGGTCCCATCGGATTGGGGAAGGATGGGGAAGGATGTCGACCATGCCCTTTCAAAGGAACCATCCCGACATTTGCCTCAAACGATTTAGGGAAATTACGGAAAACTTAAATCAGTATGGCCGGACAAGGATTTGAACTATTGTCCTCCCGAAGGCGAGTCTAGTGTGATAACCACTGCACCACCTCGCTCGGTGATTATTGCTGGAAAATCTGTGTAGTACAACAGATTATCTTTCTAAGTAATGTGATTACTCTAGAAAGTACCTTACCAGAACCAATACGACTACTTGTGTTAGTTAATTTCAACTGTGTGAGAATTATGTCGCTTTCTTGGCATACTGAAATATTACCGATAGCATTTAGAACATGCCGCAGAACATTAAGATGTTCTAAATAATTACTTGAAGGAACCAAGAAAAACGACAAAAGAAGCACACAGTGGACACAACATAGAATGAAGCAATTTGAGAAGAGGATCTTGCAAACGCAGCTCTTTCAGCGTTCAAATGGTTCAAATGGCTCTGAGCACTACGGGACTCAACATCTGAGGTCATCAGTCCCCTATAACTTAGAACTACTTAAACCTAACTAACCTAAGGACATCACACACATCCATGCCCGAGGCAGGATTCGAATCTGCGACCGTAGCAGTCCCGCGGTTCCGGACTGAAGCGCCTAGAACCGCACGGCCACCGTGGTCGGCTCTTTCAGCGTTCCAGAATGTAAATAATAATCTTGCAATATTTACAGACGCTTCTTATTTTGCATCCGGTGCAGTGTTGCAACAGAAAGGAAAAGGAATACGAAATCCAACTGACTTCTACTCCAAAATATTCTCGCCATCCCAGAAGAATTAGTCAACATACTTTAAGGAAATTCTGAGCATACGCGTGGACTGCATATACATGGCAATGAGGTATTTTAAATACCTCATTGAAGGATGTATATTTCAGGGTATACTGACCATGCTGTTTTTGACGCATGCTGTAAACAAATAGTTGATAACGCAGCTCTTAAGCAGTTGAGTCACCTACAGTTCATACCACAATTTACGACAGACTCATCTGTGGAAAAGGAAATAGTGTGGCTGATAACCTGTACAGGCTGAAGGAGGTAGTACCAATTGATTGCGAGAAGATGGCAGATGCTCAAGTGAGTGATGAAGAACTCTCTTGTCCTGAAATTTGAACAGCATGAAATCCTGGTGGAAGATTGTTATAGTGCGATGTATCAACAAGCATCAGTCTTCCTTACATCCCGCAGCAATTCGGATGTTCAGTTTTAGGTATTACAGCAGTATGACACACCCTGGCATTAAAGCTTCAGCGAAATTACTCATGTAATTTATTTTTTAAGATCAAACAATATGTGTGTGGATAAAAATCCTACGTCAAGTTCGTTAATTTTCTTTAATCATTACCGGTTTCGGCTCACTGACGAGCCATTATCGGATCGAAAGTACAGACAATTGACTATAAAAAGTAAACAATACAAAATAAATTCAATATCTGAATTTGTAATATACAATACGTTCCAATCCAAAATGTTGTTCAGTGTTAAACAATGATTACACATTGTCATATTGTTAGAGCTAAGTCGCCCTAGTTAAATATAAAAATTCATATAGGCACGAAAGGAAAAATATTAAAATGTAACAATAAAAACATGCAAAAATGTATGTTGCGTGAAATGAAATACCTTACGTAAACTAAAAATTGTAGTTGGGTTTGTAAATTGACAACATCAGTTACTAATCGCATCTTGTTACTGTGCCCAAATGCCATAGATATGAACAAAGGATCGACACGAATGCTAACTGCAGCGCCCATGGGTCGATATAAACACGACATCGCTTCTAATATTCATAAGATGGAAAAGGAATTGTCTGTGTTACTGCTGTCAGCTGACGTGCAGCGTCATAGCTACACGGAAACACTGACTGCCAAATGGCGCTACCATTCTGTTAATTTAATAGAAACGTGATTTAAGACAAAAGATGTTATTATAATGAAAATTTGTAACAACTTTATATTACATAAATGCAATAAATTATATTCATGTCATTATGTTTGTAGTAATAACACTAAACATAATTCTTTAGTTAAATAATAGAAAACAAAATGCTGGAAGTACTGAATGTTAGGGAATTACGTTCAAAGGCACGACGGAAAAATATAACAGTATTACTGATCAAAACACATAAATTCGTCATATTGAATATTAGAATGAAATAATATTGTAAACCGACGTCTAGGTGCCAGATACGCCAGATACGACCAGCTCGATGACTGGCTATGACAACGAACCAGTATATATGTGACTAACTAACAATGGTACAAATGATACATTAAGAGTTACAGAAGGTATAATAATATATCGAAAGACAAGAATTTCATCAAAGGGACCTTATACTTAGCTGTTTGTTACAGAATATACAATGAACTGCCGGCATGTGCAGTATAGGTCAAAATACAATAACCCGATGACTAAGAGCAATATTCCAGATTATTTTGTAATGATTGCGGAAGGTGGAGGAGAAGGAGGGGGAGCTCGAGGGGGAGGGGGAGGGGCATGGGGAGAGGGAGGGGCAGGGGAGGGGCAGGGGGAGGGGAAAAGAGAAGGGTGGGGTAAAAATTTTAGAGATCGACCAAGGTATGAATACACTAAGCAGGTTCGGATGGATGTAGGTCGCAATAGTTATTCAGAGATTAAGACTCTTGCACAGAATAAAAGAGTATGGAGACGTGCATGTAACAAGTATTAGCATTGTTGACCATAATGACTAAAACAACTGCACGATATTTTTTTTAAAATTTTAAAAAATTATGTTTTCAGTATTAGTAAACAAACTCTCAACCTTACCACACATGTACAACATTACTGCACAACCGAAAATACTGAGCAATAATATTAACCATCAAGCGAGCACATAGCAGTTGGCATCACTGACTACAGATGTGAATGCCCCGTGACAGTATCTATAGACAACATAGCCCAGAATGAGCATTTCGATGTTCCCGCAGTTGTGGAGAATGATTAGCTTCCTCAGTGATTTACCTGTCTTCTAAATATCTACCTGTAGCCTTCGATGGCTGCACTCACGGATGCACTGGGTCCCATTAATGCTCGTTCACATCCGATTAAACAGACATTATTCAGAACCTTAGCTCCTTAGCGGCATTGGCCACTGGATAGGAAGTACCAGCTCCATTTTGTAATTATCACCACAAAGTGTTTCTGTCTCCCATGGAAATGGAAATGAGCGTTTGGCGTCATTGACCGGGAGGCCACTTACGGAGCAGGTCCGGCCGTCTTGATGCAGATCTTATTACATTCGACGCCACATGGGGATGAAATGATGATGAAGACAACATAATACCCAGTCCATGAGCAGAGAAAATCCCCGACCCAGTCGGGAATCGGGCCCGGGCCCGTTAGGACGGCAGTCAGTCACGCTGACCACTCAGCTATCGGAGCGGACTCTGTCTCCCATAATAATCGTAGTGATATTCGTGCAACTTCTTCATTGTGAGAGAGAATCAGAATTATGCAAACGAAACTGAATACTAAACTTGTTATTCTGATACTAGGCACCAATTTTCAAGAATTAATGTTTTTGGTCAAAGTCCGAAATGATGAGTCAATGTCTAGAAAACTTAATGTTATAGTTGTTTCCTTACCTGAATGTACTCAATTTAGTGGCCCTTTTTTTGCACATATTACAGTTCGGTGCATTATTTCTATATCGCTTACTGTCACTGGCTAATCACCCGAATGCAAGGAATTTGGTTCTGAGCAAGTACCTAGCTTGCATCTGTAAGAAGCGCATCGAGGCAGAATAGTATGCAGAAGGACAAGTATGCGACTTGGTGGTTCATGTCACAAGATGCTGGAGCACAATTCGAATCTGCTGAACAACTACATAGGTTTCTGTGCTTTGTAACGAGTGCATCGGTATTTAACACCAACTAAAAAGCGACTTCAGAGCAGACACCGTTAGGAAGTTTGGCTACACTGGCTAGTACGGGGCCCTGTTTGTTGCTGCGCAGAAGACTATAACACTGTGTAGGGTCGTGATTTTAATATTTGCGGTCTAACAAATCCTACTATGATTGAGAATCCTCAGATGCCACACAAAATTATTTAACTGATCCTTTGTTCTTAAATAATTTATCCAGATTCAGTGGGTTAAAGACAAATCCTAGTACAATAAGAATAGGTGGATACCATTGAGATATTTATGGCAAAAAATCAACGAAATTGCAGGATATAATCCATGCAATACAACATTTATTTAATTCTATCTGTCAGACTAAGTTTAAGATTTGCAAAACACCTACATTCTTTGCAAAATCGTGTACCCTGTTTTCATGATAGGAACACTTAAATGGTTGATACTGTTTAGTCTCTTTGTTAGTCTCTTTGTTAGTAAAAGCCTTCAGCATGAGTGGCGCTGACAGCTGAGAGCTCAGAACGATCGAGGGGAACGGAATGCAGAAGGCTGCGCTCATTGTGGAGACTCAGCATGATGTGCAGATATGAAATTAACTAGGTAGAGGACGTGTGACTGCATTCGCAAACTACTACGTCCGAAGTTCGTCAAACGCAGAGTGCACTCACGGGTCAAGATAATCTGCTTGAAAATTATAAACATGGTTGCGAAACAGCAACTGTGTAAATCTGAAGGGGGTTGAAAAAACCACCCAACTAGTTGTAAAACAAGGGTTTATTAGCCCAAAGTCTGCTGCTACCACAGCCAGGCTCACTATCCTAGCCAACGCAAATATTACTTTTGTAAAGTATGCAGTACTACAGTTGTTAGTGTGAAGCTGCCCATTATCAACCAGCACGATTAATAAACTGATAACTCCACATGACATTTGATCCCAAATGATATAAATATGTTAATCGATTCGACCAAATTAATTACGTTATCTGGCCATGTAAGGAGGCAAAATACCTTACATCCATAACCAACATGTTAAAACGAAAAAATCAAGTAATATTTCAGGGGTTCCACTGAAGGTGCCTTGTTACAAAGGTAAAAAGCGTCTGAAGGGCAGCAGTACAACAAAAAATAATAGACAGCGCGCAAAAGCATTTTACTTGTTAATTGCTGGAATTTATATGTGTGTTGCAGTATTACATACTACACAGAAAAAGCTTCATTTTTTTGTACATTTCTCAAAACTGTTCGAAATCAGAGAATCACACGTCGGTGTCCAGAGGGATGACGGTCATTTCGGCTTTCGGAAAGGTAAACGCACCAGAGAGGCAATCTGATGTTGCACTTGATAATGGAAGCAAGACTGAAGAAAAATCAAGACCCACACACCATAGGATTCCTCGATACGGAACACCTTGGCAAAGTAAAATGGTGTGAGATGCTTGAAGAAAATGTGTGTAATCTATGGGGAACAGGTAAAAGAACCTAGAGGGAACAATAAGGAAGGAAGAGCAAGAATAAAGTGTTTGGACTAGAGGGGTGAAAGACAGAGAGATGCAGTCTGTTGCCCCTCCTGTTCAATCTGTTCAACGAAGTAGCAATGATGGAATAAAATTTCAAAATGAAAAAATCTCGTCAGTAATATTCGGAGTTGACGAAGAAATGAACAAATGGAGAACACTGACAAGAAGAAGGAACAGGGTGAAAGTAGATGTGTTAAGACATGGCGGAGTAACTCCCGTGCTGCTAGAGGGAGCTGTAAAGAGTAAAAACTGAAGAGGAACTCATAAACTGGAATATATCCAACAAATAACTGAGGACATTGAGCGCAAATGCGACTCTGGCACAAAAGATATCATTTTCGCTTTAATATGTATATAACTGTTCCTTCTGTCAACTGTACCTGGATAAACTTGAAATCACCGATATTTAATTTCGCTGCTGAGTTTCTCGTGCTTTCGGAAAAGTTTTAATTTTTTTTTTAATTGGAGCCGCCGGGTTCTTGCATCTAGTCCCTCAGATTGAGAATGATTACCTTATGGAGCATGAATTTATTTGTATGCGATGATTCAGGCTATACTAGGGATATTGCTCGGTGTACTGTTCAGCGTGAAATCGTTTCGGCTAATAGACAATACTTCATTTCTCTAGTCCGCACTCTGCTCAATATTACTTAGCTTCAACTGGTCAGCGCGCTTAACAGATTTGACAAGTGACAATTGAAAAATGTGGAAAGTTGTGGTAAGGTCTTATGGGACCAAATTGCTGTCTTCGGCCCTAACCTACACACTACTTAATGTAACTTAAACCAACTTACGCCATGGACAACACACACATCCATGCCCCAGGGAGGACTCTTAACCGACGGGGGGAGCCGCACGGACCGTGACAAGGCGTCCTAGACCGCGCTGCCAGTGACGATTGTGGCCAGTGACAATGGCCGGAGCGTCCTGTTCATGTGACTAAGTGGATATTTTATGCCAGCGAAGGCCGTTTCATCTTGAGGACTGAATTGAATCGTAAGTCTAACATTCCAGGGAACTGCAAAACTCAGAGGGAACACCACCTGTAATTTCTTTGACTTCGATCGGCTTCATTTTCTCGGAAGACATACGATGACGAAGCGGTCGATGAAACGTTTGGTCCTAAAAAAATTGTGAAGTAGATCCGGTTGATAAAGTGTGCTGGAAAATCTGCACAATAATTGACATAGTGCTGTTGCAGGCTGCCTCTTTAGCCGGAAGGAAATAAAGTCTAGCGAAACTCTAGATCGTGGTTTCCAGCTAATCTGAAATCGTTACCCCTCCACGATAACAGATGTAATACCTCCAACAAAGACCGCTTACTAGCTAAACTTTAGGGGGAAATGGTGTAAACACATGTTTCAAGTGACTAATGTATAATATACAGTTCAGGCAAATAAAATTGTGTTCGTTTTTTTTATTAAATCAAGGAGTAATGAGTCAAAGAGGTGACTATAATCGGGCCACGCCCTGTTCGACCCCTTATTTAGGTTCAAAGAGATACATAACCGCCAGCAGGTTATATGGATAAAATAAGTACTTCATTTAGCATTACACACTTGTTTCTAATTTAACATTTTCTGATGTTCAAACAGATGAGAACGCATGCTCCTAGTACGTATAAAAATGGCTCTGAGCACTATGCGACTTAATTTCTAAGGTCATCAGTCGCCTAGAACTTAGAACTAATTAAACCTAACTGACCTAAGGACATCAGACACATCCATGCCCGAGGCAGGATTCGAACCTGCGACTGTAGCGGTCGCTCGGCTGCAGGCTGTAGCGCCTAGAACCGCACGGCCACTCCGGCCGGCCTAGTAAGTATAGATCAACAATCAAATAATACGTATTGTAACAATGTGACCGTACCTGTCTAGGCCTCTGAAAATGAGGTTAAGGTCGAAACTGACCAGCTATGCTAAATAAATTATTTATTTGAACCAAAATCACTCGTGGAAGTCATGACTCTTTTTTCCATCGGGGTTGTGGTGCCCCGGAGAACAAATCAGCCGCCCTGTTTAGGTCCCATCGAGAGAAGTGTTGCATTGGGTCAAATCCGCAACCAGCCATACATATTTAATCGATTAACACAAAATTCCGGAATGGTTTCTTTGAAAAGCCACGACCGATTTCTTTGCACATACTTTCCGAATCGTAACTTGGGTTTCTTTTCTTTTCATGTCACCGAGCGAGGTGGCGCAATGGTGAGCACACTGGACTCGTATTCAGGAGGACGACGGTTCTAACCCGCGCCCAACCATCCTGATTCAGGTTTTCCATGATTTCCCAAAATCGCTTCAGGCAAAGGCCGAGATCGTTCTTCTGAAGGGGCACGGCCGACTTCCTTCCCAATCCTTTCCTCGTCCGATGGGACAGATGTCCTCGCTATTTGGTCCCTTCCCCGAACCCACGAACCAGCCAATCTTTTCACCTCGTTCTTGACGGGATGTTAACTCATATTCTTCTTTCTTCCCGGTTAGGATCCGTAATGAGTGTCCAGCAGGCAGCTAGCACAGCCGCCTTCCTCCAGTTGTAGAACTTGTTCGCTGCTAGCCGCTGACCTGGAGAACGCTGTTTTGGTGATAAACACCAGACGGCTCACCCGCCTCACTAAACTCTGAACCATTCAGGTCAAAATGGTTCAAATGGCTCTGAGCACTATGGGACTTAACATCTGAGGTCATCAGTCCCCTAGAACTTAGAACTACTTAAACCTAACTAACCTAAGGACAGCACACACATCCATGCCCGAGGCAGAATTCGAACCTGCGACCGTAGCGGTCGCGCGGTTCCAGACTGCAGCACCTAGAAGCGCTCGGCCACAACGGCCGGCTCCATCCAAGTCGTCACGGCCAGCACGGCCCGCGTGGACCAGGGAGGACTTCGGCGGCGATCCTCGGACCTAGAATATGGGGCCGGACGAGCCGACACGTAGTAAAATTTTAACTCATTCCTGGATCTCGCCATCAGCCAGTCTACCTGTCCGACGGCCGAACTTTAAGAGAGCGAGTCCCCTTCTGGTGCGGCGTATCACTCCGCCAGCCACTCCCTCTGCCCCAAGATGAATACTCCTAATACTGGGTTTTACAGACACATCTTATTTTGTATCCCGCCCGCATAGGCGGCGCAAGTATCTGCTCCCGTGAACTGCTTCAGTAATATAGGCCGAGAGTGAAGGGAGGGAGTAGGAGCAGGAGAGGTGAAGCACTTCGGTGCTGCTTGTAATTTTAACACTTTTAATAGAGTCGAAAACACAAGTAAATATCAAATGCATACATAACTTTGGCGGGGATGAGCACGTAGGTGTGAAGCCGTAGTCAGTGTCTAATCCTTGTGAAGTTAGGATGACTGTTCTGTACAATCCCAAAGCTAACAAATACCTGTTGCTGCCCAAACTTTAACTAAACGTAAGTAATACAAAGTCTCAATAGCAAGCTAGCTCACTCGGTAGTAGAAGCGATATCTCCAAGCCGTCTGCTCTTGATGAAGTGGGTTGCAATCAAGAAGGCACTCGCTGAGCTCTACAGCGTAGGCCAGAGGGTGCTGTGGTCGGCGTAGTTAGTCTTATCCCGTAGTGCCAACTTACGAGAGCGTGCATCCACGTTGTGGCATCGTAACTATCGACGTCACATCTAATGTGGCGCTACCGCTTGCGGCTTGGTGTAGTGGCATCTTAACCTACTGTTCGCATAGGACGCCTCAAATTCTAGGTAGTTGCACAGCTTTCAGCATGGCGTCCATTGAAATCATATTGGCGGGTATGTATGTTATAGTGCAGGTTATGGCCTTAGTGCTGTGACAAGAGTTAAGTAGAAAGAAGACGAAACCCAAATGCTGGATACGAAAAAAGATTTCGCACATGGTTAAATGAAGGGAAACAAACACATTTATAAAATAAATAACACTCAGAGACGAAAATTCTGTCTGCCATGGCAAACTAACTAACAGCTGTCACGTAAATATCATCTGCAGTCACACACGACTCTTCCAAAATTTTAGACTTCTATTCTATTCGTTGATATAGGCAATCCAAACAACTAATTTTTAGTTTAACATCTAACAAATTACCAAGTTTATACGACTCGGTTTTTGGTTATAAGTTTGTTTTTTTATTCCCTCATGGGATATGTCATTGGTTTGCATATATTGCGCGCGCGCACACACACACACACACAGACATACACACACACACACACACACACACACACACACACACACACACACACACACACACTGATGCAGCAAAGCAAACATAGGCTACTATTCTTGTAGTTGATTGTTTTCACTTTTTCCAGAAATAAAATAAAAAGGCACAGAAATCGATTGGAGTCTAGCGGCAATTACTGCACGATAACTGCGACAGAATGCTCGTGTTTCGCAATATTGCAGCCAGGGACCAGTGGTGGTAGGAAAGTTGCGAAGCAAAGTACAACCAATTATATGATTGCTGATAGGTGTCACTCGGTGGTAGTGTGGATCGGCCGTGAGGTGTACTGAGATAAGCAGGAGATCCAGGTTTCGAATCCCGGTCCGGTACACATTTTCGCACGTGGTCGCTGATCCTGCTTGATGTCCCGGTGCAGCTGACAGCAGTAATCCCCTTTCCATTTACATAAAGTACAACGATGCTGAACTTTTTGTGTCGTGACAAAAGTTGCGTCTCTTAAGTTTCGCCATTAAAAACTGGAAGTTCACACTCGCAACTGCAGTATGCCACACTTTTGTTGCGTGTGTGAACACGGCTTAAGAGTATGACGCAACAAATCGTTTCACAGCACAGCTCAACACTGTATGTATAGCACATCCACATGGGTAACACTGAACACATGAGACGTTTTAAAATTGTGTGCGCGGCAGCGAACTGATACGGGTGCCATGCCTTTGGTTGTAAATGTGCTAACAAATGTGATGTATGGTGCAAGCTTCGCATAGATTTGTTTCTGCCCACACCTTCCGAGTCCCTTTCCCTCCGTCGGTCAGGAAAAGGCGCACTAATAGTGCAATATGTAGACCACTGACTGCTGCGGACATGGATAGCGGATCAATTCCTGGTACGTCACACGTTTTTAATTTGTTACAAATCAAATCTTCATCTCAACGTATTGTGTTGTTGCGGTCTTCAGTCCGAAACCAGTTTCACAATTTCATGAACCTCTCACCTGGTCACCTCTGCATAACCAAGACAACCTACATTCATCCCAAACTGCTCACTCTCATCGAAAATTTTATAAATACATTCGTAGTAAATAGAACAACATAAACTAATACTGAGACCCGTTGCGGGGCGTGACCACAAATTAACAATTGCGCCGTTTGTGGACCGTTTTCACTAAAACTTTTTTCTGTTATGAAATATTTTACCTGTCTCAACTTTCGCTACTGATTTTAACACATGTATTGCTAACAAACAAAAAAAACTACTCCATTACCCCCTTACTGGCTCTAAAAAGATCAGACACAGTCTCCTACGGAGCAAGATGGAACAGTGGAGAAGCCACTAAGTTTGCATTCGCACGAGTGCATCTCACACGCCTGCCTGACCACCCATAAAATGGTTCAAATGGCTCTGAGCACTATGGGACTCAACATCTGAGGTCATCAGTGCCCTAGAACTTAGAACTACTTAAACCTAACTAACCTAAGGACATCACACACATCCATGCCCGAGGCAGGATTGGAACCTGCGACCGTAGCGGTCGCTCTGCTCCAGACTGTAGCGCCTAGAACCGCTCGGCCACCCCGGCCGGCTATATTATCAGGAATGGTTTCTTTGTTAAGGGCACAGCCAAGCTCTACTGTAGGTAGCGCTGAATCTATACAGACGTCGCTATGTTAAACCCACATCTCCCTTCAGGTAAGTCTGCAGTCTGAAACGTGTCCTTGTAGTATAGCGGTAGAGTGTCTCCCTGGAAATCAAAAGGTTCCTGAAATCGAATCCTGATCGTACCATGGATTTTTTCAGCCTACCTTTAACCTCTCAGTGATGCGAAGATTTGCAAGAAACATCACGTGATTCGGATTTCACATTAGACTGCAGGTCCCCTTTCCGCAGTTCGATAACTGTGGCTGGTTATGGCCACGCAGGCCGCTGAAGTGGCATCCAATAGAAAGTCTTGTACCAGGCGACTGAGCCACACGAATTTGTAGTTACTTTGAAGTGAGCGCTGCCTGAAATTACCTCATTAACGTTATTTGTTTGTACTCATGGTGCGTTTTAAAAAGGAACATTAGAAATAGTTGCTGCCTGTGTGTGTAAACCACCAAGTTCTTCCCATGTTAGGCTCACCGGAGGAAGTCTTAGCAAACCGAATGAAAGGGTATGTATGCACCAGTTGCTTATATGGTACCGTGTACAAACTCTAGGGATTGATCGATGAGAGGATACGAGACAAAAAAGGTCTAATGAACTTGTGCCTGAAAATGCATGGTTTCCATGCTAGAGACCATTTATTCAATCATACTTTGTTACAGAGACTGCAGTCTAATACGCGCTTTAAGATGCAGCCACAGTTACGTGTTGAAGATGGTTTCCATGTGCTTCTACGCATCCGCGTACTCCCCGCAACATGTTCTGTCTCACACGTTCACATTGGCCAGACTGCAACCGAACTGTGTCAAAGGCAGCATGAATACGTTGCTCCAGAGTCTCCATATCTGGATTGGGCTCTCCATACACGATACTTTTGAGATGGCCGCGTAACCAGAAATCGAACGGGTTGACATCCTGTGAACGAGCAGGCCATGCAGCTGGACCCGCTAGTCGGATCCATCGACCAGGGAAGACACGATTGAGATGCGTCCAGACGTTAACGGCGGAGTGGACCATCATGTAGCAGTCACAAAACCGTTCCAATCGTCAATGGCACTTCTCCCACAAGGGGAGGCTAAGCCACCTGCAAGAAACGCCGATAGTTCCGGCCTGTTAGGCGACGTTGAAGGAAGACTGGTCTCAAAATACGGTCGGTAATTACCCCGGCCCACACATTGCGGCTACAGCGATGCTGATGATTCGCTGCCACCATATCATGGGGGCTCTGCAAACTATCCCACAGATGACTGTTATGAAAGTTGAAGATACCACTCCGCGTAAAGGTGGCCTCACCTGTGAATAGGATGCTTGAAACAAATCGCAGAATCGTGGTTGCCTGCTGAAGAAACCAGTGACAAAACAGCTTTCGGTGTGGAAAATCTGTCTCTAGTAAGCCCTGTAGTAACAATTGAAATGGAGAACGTTCCACAAGGTCGTCTTGCTTACCCTGCCGGGCCAATTGCCTGGTACTGCCACAGCGGCCGCCGTCCACAGTGTTAATCACATTTTCCTCTAAGTCTGGTGTCGCAACATTTCGGGTACGTCCTTCCGATATCCTGCTTCCTTCTCCCTGTCTCAGACAAACGGCGAAATACTGTTGCAAACACTGAATGCTGTGGTTGTTGTTAGCGGGTTAGGTCTACTGATACAACCTAGCTGCCCGCCGCAATTTACCTTTCCGTAAATAAACATCATGTCGACAAGCTTTCGATTCGAATACGGATCTATTGTGTACAACGCTGTATCACTTGCACAACAAGGTGAGTCATCAAGAAAAGTGAATCGGACACAAGGTTACCAATTACTATGGCAGGGAGGGCACAAGGGCATGACGTATGAAGAACAATACTACCTTCTAGCAGGAAACGATGCATACTGTAACTGCGGCTGCATGGTACAGCACGTATTCGACCGCAGTCTCTCTCTAGCAGAGTATGATTGAACAAATGGTCTCCAGCACGAAAACCATGGGTTTCCGGACATAAGTTAATTAGACCTTCTTTGTTCCACATCCTCTCAACGAGCAATCCTTAGAGTTTGTACAGAATGGAAAAAAATCACCCATTAAAATCTTTAGAATTAGATGCTGCCTGTGTGTGAAAACCACGAAGTTTTTCCCATGCTAGGCTCACCAGACGAAATGTTAGCAAGCCCCTTAGAAGATCATGTGATCCCTCCCCTCCCCCCCTCTCCCGTCCACAACGGTAAGTCATCCGAATGAAAGGGTATGTATGCACCAGTTGCTTATATGGTACCAGATGGATCGACGTGGAAGACGAGAGAGTGTCAGAAAGGTGGCACCGTGTTTGGATGTGCCCTTAACCACGGCGTAAACGTTCCCGACTTGCTGGTGTATCAAAGCGGACTGGTGACCAGTGGCAGCACCGTAAAACAGCGTAAGAACAGCGACCTCCAAACGATCGTAGCCGACAGGGGTCAGAGATTAGTAACACACCTTGTCAATGATAATCGATTTCAAATCAAGAATTTCTGCTGTCAGTGAAAGCAGGTCCATCTCAAAGAGTTTCCGAGTGAACATCACGAAGTGAAGTGCATGCAGCGAAAGTTTAGAATCTGGTGCCTTGCAAAAAGGCCATTGCTCACATCTACACATGAAGTTGCACATCTTCAGTGGGCATAACGTGACTTGAGGTATGCCGTTTATTCCATAGCGTCACGACTTGGTCTCTTTTGAAACAATACAAGTTGTTGAGGGACTCGACAGCCCAATGAGGCACGTAACCAGCATTACGTGGAGGATGTAGTTGAGACCGGAGCAAGTGCTGTGATGATCTGGCAATGTTATTCCTTACCAGGTCTTACGCCCACTCAGCCAGGTTACTGTGAACATGAACCGGGATGTTTATTTCAAACATTTCTTGCCCCCTCTTGATTTTCATTGTGAGTTTATTGAGGACACTCCCAGGATGGCAACAGTCCTGTTGACGGGGCTGTACACGTACGTTTCAGGTCTGATTCTCATTGACGCACCTTATCGCACTGGCCCGCTAAATCACCCGATAGAACTCAAGTAGAAATATGTTTGGGACTATTTGGAGCAGCGAGTGAAAAGTAGCAGTTGACAATCCCGCAATTTGGTACTCCTATGGGATCCAATCATCAATGACTGCCTTCAGCTGTGCCAAATCGAGCACATTATCAAGGCTAGAGGTGGTGTTACAAGGCAATAGCGTTACGTCTCCTTGTTGTAAATATAAAGGTCGAACAAAGAGTTCCCGTCTCAGGACATTGCTGCAGCGTATATGCAACGTAGCGTGACTCCGATGCGGGTTATTTTAAGCTCCAACGTCTAGGCAATGTATCAGTGTGGCATTTGTGTCTGTCCGACGCGCTTGCGATAAAAATGGAGATGTCAACTACGGCGTCGTCATTACCCAATGCGTCCGAACAGGACCAACGTGCTGATGTTCTTTTCCTGGCTGCCGAAGGACGAACACCGACACACTCTCACCGGATAATGAAGAATATGTATGGGGCAGTGTGCCCGTGGAAACCACCGTTGTGGAATCGTGCGTGACAGGGGCTGCTGCTGTTGCTTCATAACAGACAAGGAGATGGTCTCCTTGGACTATTCAACATAGTCCTGGACGAAATTATCAAGCAGAGGGAAGAAAAAGTAACATGAATTCAGTTAGAAAGAACACGTGCAAACAAAACAATCAGGAAATGCCTAGCATTTTCAGATGACTTGACAGTACTCGGCAGCAACAAAGAAAAAGCCCTGGAATATTTACATGAAGTCTCTGCTAAAACGGGGTTACAGATATCATACGAGAAAACACAATACATGGAAAGAAAGAACAACAATACACATGTCATGCACACAAAATAGGGATTGGTCAACAGAATGGAAAAGTTGGAGTCTCTTGGAGAATAGATACAAATAAGAGGATCAAACAAGGTATCCAATGCAGAACGAACAGAAAGACTACAGAAAGCGTACAAATTTACATGAACGCACTATAATAAAAGAAGCATGTAAAGACAGAATGAGATTTTCACTCTGCAGCGGAGTGTGCGTTGATATGAAACTTCCTGGCAGATTAAAACTGTGTGCCTCACCGAGACTCGAACTCGGGACCTTTGCCTTTCGCGGGCAAGTGCTCTACCATCTGAGCTACCGAAGCACGACTCACGCCCGGTCTCACAGATTTACTTCTGCCAGCACCTCGTCTCCTACCTTCCAAACTTTACAGAAGGTCTCCTGCGAAGCTTTCTTTCAGGAGTGCTAGTTCTGCAAGGCAGAAGTAAAGCTGTGAGGATCGGGCGTGAGTCGTGCTTCGGTAGCTCATATAGTAGAGCACTTGCCCGCGAAAGGCAAAGGTCCAGAGTTCGAGTCTCGGTGGGGCACACAGTTTTAATCTGCCAGGAAGTTTCATCTAAAGACAGGCAAAACGCATGCACTACAATACAGTTGTACTACCAGAAGCCCTCTATGCATCAGAAACGACCACAATCGAGGCATCAGCCATTACAGAGACAGGAAAGAAAGAATGTTAAATCGTTCGAAAATTTTTTGGAGCAGTACATACAGACGGTGTATGGATGAAGAGGCCAACCAAAGAACTATATGAACATACAGGCGGTCTCACAGACACACTCAGAAAACGTCGATTAACATTCTTTGGGCACGTACCCAGAATGAACAACACCAGACTCACATAGAGGATTTTTGATGCAGTCAACAGCTCGATCAAAAAGCCAACTGGTTTCATGAAACAGAAGAAGACCCTAAAACAAGCAGGAATGAATAAAGAAATGATAGAAAAAAGAGAAATTCAGACAAAACTATGAACACTAAATTTGAAGTAAAAGAGATGAAGAGGCCAGAGAATATATGGACAGAACAAAGGAAACACGAACACAGTCAAAGAATGAAGAGGTATTGGGAAGAAAAAAGAAGAATAAAACTTGAAGAAAAGGGGAAAATTGAATAATCATGTAATATTGAAGTTCAATCACTGTCTTAAGGACAAAAATGTAATAATAATAATAATAATAATAATAACAAATATCAGGTGTTCCAAGGTAAAATGATCTTCCGAGACACAGAATGGTGAACTCCTAACGAAGTATGGCTTTATTGTTCACACTTTGTGCAACTAGTTCTAAAAATATGCAGCGCTTTACTCAACATAAAACTCTGTTAATGAAGAATGAGCTAGTTCTCACAATAGTTTTATTACGTTACAGAACACTTGAATATGTAGAACTAGTACACTACCTCATGAAACAGCAACAAAAGCAGTAGAAATTTCCAGAAACTGCTTATGGCGGTTTCCAGTGTCATTCCGTCACGTTATTCTAAAATCGGTCACTAGAATGAAACACCAGCCAGGGAACATTATGTGTTCCTAGGTACATTATCCATCAGGTACAACACTCTCTCAATATTACGACAAATGTTCATAAAATTAGTTGCAGACTATAACTGAATTCGAAACAAAATAAATTTCACAAGCAGTCCCCTGCTAATTAATCTACGAAAGTGGGACTTTATCCGTGAAAGTTTCGGATTCAAGCGCCAACATGTGAAATGGCTTTGGCAACGTGCTCCAGTGGTGTTAAGTTTTCTTTTCTCAGTTCTGCGTCTACGTGTCCTTTTTGCTTCAGTACGCACAAGGAATTAACGGTCTCTATTCTACCAACACCGAGTTTATTGTGTATTACGCATTTGCCTGTATTCCTTGTCATTTATAACGTTCTTAGGAGTGTTTCTTTGTTAAATGGTCATCCTTTGCCGGCAGAGAAGCACTTTTGCTCCATTCCTAACATAAACTATGCACGCGTTCACCGCTAGTACTGCAAACACAAACGCATCACCTGGTCAAGAACCTCTCAAAAATGATAAGCAAGGTTGCAAAACATATTAAGATTCAGACGATGGAGTAGACCCTGTGGTGTTAAGTAATTTACGTTACAGATTAAATCTCGAAACTTACGACTCTCTGTAATACGAAACAATTCTCAGTAAACTGCTACATGGGTCTGAATTCGTACTAGTTTTTTTTAGAGGTGGCGCCCCTCCAAGCCCACACCGGCATGATGGCCAACACAGAACATCTACTGCCTTCTCTGCAAAAGTGTTAGTTTTCACTAGAGTAAGGTCTCGCAGGATGTGGGTACTGTGATGTTTGCGTAAACCATTAATACGCACTCATCTGGAGATAGATTGGGTCGAAAGTTGAACTGAGGTTAGCGCTTTGAAGGGCAGAGGGGGAAAAAAGTGCCAAGGCAAGAGCCAAGGAAAAAAAATCCTCTTTGATTGTTGGGCTGTAAGAGCAGTAGCGGTTTTCTGCTGCCTGCGACAAGCCATGCCAGGGTAGGCTTTGTTAGTAGTGGTCGGTGGCTGTAACAGTTGTGGTCGGTGGCTGTAACAGTTAGGTTCATCACAGTTTCGTGTCCGATAGGTCATACATCACATTCACAGTGTAGGGTAATGTTGGCGATTTGTTTGTGCGAGCTTGTCGGTTTCCTTGCTCAAGCCTGTTAGTCGGTTTTAATAGCAGTTGGCATATCCAGTCAACGTTACTGATATGCAGAGGCTTGCCGACATTGCTCGCTTGTGGGTGTATGTTAGCTTGGCGTAGGTGGTTATGCCCTTGCTAGTAGTGTCTTTGGCTGCTTATGCTTCCACCTATGGTTGTGATCACAGAGTAAGGATGAAAGGATTGTTCGAGTGTATCGAGTTCTTGTATAGTAGCGCGGCGTGTTTTTTTTTTTTTTCCTTTGAGACTTAAGTTCAGAGGTCATCAGTCCCCTAGAACTTAGAACTACTCAAACCTAAAACCTAAGGACATCACAAACATCCATGCCTGAGGCAGGATTCAAACCTGCAACCGTAGCGGTCTCGCGGTTCCAGACGGTAGCGCCTAGAACCGCTCGGCCACTCTGGCAAGCTTTTGAATACTTCCTTGAGGGTTTCAAGGCAATATTCATTGTCAAGATCCACAGTGCAACTGCGTGCCTCATCAGAAGTCTAATCATTGTCATTTATATGGACCTCGACTCTCTCCTACTCAGGGTACTTTCCTTGTTGAACACTGGGAAGAGTTGTTTGAGCCTCGCTTGCACTCTGTTGGCAACGTATTCAATGTGGTCCCCCCCCCCAATGTAAGTTTCCAGTCCAGCCAGACACCGAGATATCTGATTTTCTCTCGGAAATGTATTAGGCTTGTATGTAGTGTTACCTGTCTACAGTGTTGATGTTTGCGCAATAGTTTCGGTTTGCGTGTGAACAGAAATGCTTCGCACTTGTCGACTTTTATTTTAATACGCCATCGTTCCAACCAAGGCTCGGCAGTTCTGAGTGCAGTTCCGAGTTCAGAGTTATGTTCAACGGTTTCCAATCTTGCTCAAGGGTGGCTGGGTTATCCGCGTAGATGGCTAACGTCGTGTTTTGTGTTACTGGAAAGTCATTAATGTACAGGTCGAACAAGATGGGCCTCAGGATGTTCCCCTGGGGTACTCCAGCTTGGATACAGTGTTGTGCCGATTGTTTGCTCGCACGTCAGTGTTAAAACATCTGTTCGTGAGGTATGAGTGTATGAAACATACGAGTCCCTGCGGGAAACCAGCTCCGCTTAGTTTGCCTATAAAGCCGTTGTGCCAGAGACGGTCGAAAGTTTTATCGATATCCAGGAACACGGCCCCCTGTGGCTTTGTTCGTGTTGTAGCCGTGTGTTATATGTTCGACTACGCGGAGAAGTTGTTGGGTTGTTGAGTGGTGATTCCTAAAGCCGGATTGCTCCGGTCTTGGGGTGTCGTTGGCAATGCGATGTATTAGAGATCGGTAATATTTTTCTCTGTTTTTTGACTGATGGAGTGTATGTCTTTAACACTGAGTAATGCTGTTCTACAGCGGTAAAAAAAACTTGAACAATTGCGTACGTACACATAAAAAACATAATTTATTCATTTCGCAAACTGAAACGCCTTTTTCTCCTTGCATGTATATTTATTTATGTTGGAGGCTTCTTTCAGATTTCAAATTTTGGCACCTTCAGTGGATTTAAACTGCAACAATGCTGTTTTGTTTTTACGCGGATATGCGGTAGTTACAGATCAGAAAACAATTCACGCCAGAGTTTTTAAAGTACTAAATTATCACTTACAGTTATTTGTTTTCCAGGCCGGTATCTCGGTTTCCCGGTCTTATGTTACTAGCTGTACTGTCATTTCACTTATAGAACATCGATGCGTTTTCCTATCACGGTCTTTTTGTTTTGTAGTTGGCATATTTAGTAAGCTAACTACTGTTGATCTCCACTACTAGTCACGCACTACCTACAGATTTTTCTTACGAAAACCAGGGGCTTTTTACGTCATAACAATTCGTTCACTTGCTGTGTTTTTCCTTTGCTATTTGTTTACGCATGTGTTTGTTTCCGTTTGCACGTACATGCATGTATTTACGTATGCGCTTCTTTTTTTTTATTTCTACGGAGATGTTAGAACATTAGGAGGCGGGGACAGTGGTTAGCCCAGGCGGCAATTACAGGAAGTTGAATGTGATCTAATAGCTGACAGGGAGTGTTGAGGAGGTGTATGAGTTCAGACAATTCGATTTGTGATTTTTAGAGGTCACCCGGACGGGGTAAGGGAAGACTGAGTGGAAAGGGATTGTGTGGAATTATTCTCATGATCAACTATTGGGGTGTTATTCTGCCGTTTTATCTATTAATGTGAATAGTAAGTTATTTGTTATTTACGCTTGGTCGTTTGAAAACTGTATAACGAAAAGATTGTGATGTGGAAATGATGTTCTATAAGCGAAGTGAGCGTGCAAACCCTAATCTATGACCAGATGAAACGCAGATTTCGGCCCGAGAAACGAATAACTGTAAGTAATAGTTGAGGAGTTCGGGGGCTAGATAATAAGCTACATTAAGCAAATTTCACAGGAGAGACATATGATGGTTCAAAAAATTTCGTAAGTCAGGGGATGGACATAAGAGGTATGATTCTTGTATTGTAAGATACTACATGGCTTAAGGTATTCATCTGACATGAAATAGAACATTTTTATCTTTTGCACAAAATTAAAGACAATAATAAGTAGAAGCAATACATGTAATTTTGTGGCTTGTCACTGTATATAACCAAAATTTGTGCCAACCTTTGGCTTCAGTGATCATCATTCAAACTGCTCTCAGCGAAATATAAGATACTGCAATCTATTAATGCGGATTCATTATCCTGCTCTGTGACTTCATACCGAATCTGGGATAAACAATGACTGTGATGAACGAAAGCAGGTCCACGAAGTCAGATGGTTTCTTATGCCGGGTAGGAATAAACATACGCTATTTTGGTGTTAAGGTCGTAGCTGCGCGGGGTAGCCGTGTGGTCTCAGCCGCCTAGCCACGGCGCGCACAAATACCCCCGTCGGGCATGGGTATGTGTGTTGTACTTAGCGTAAGTTAGTTTAACGTAGATTAAGTTGTGTGTAAGCCAAGCGACCGATGATCTCAGCAGTTTGGTACCATAGGAACTTATCACAAATTTCCAATTTTGTTAAGGTCGTAACCCACGATGTCTGTGTTGGACGGCCACGCTTCTTTAAATTAATTTCGCAGGTGTCTCGGTTAACAATGTGCTCCAGTAAAACTGAATAGGGTTAGTGCCCAAAAATTAGAATACTACAGCTTTTTAAAAGTTAATCCCATGTGCATATGTTACTGTATTCCTTTTAGTTATGATAGGAGTAAAGTCGTATTATTGGCAAGAGAAATAAAATATGCAAAGGTTACTAGTACGGTGAACGTCTTAAACTAACCTTAACAATACAGCAATTTAACAGCTGTATAATGGCAAGCCACAATGACCCCTAAGGCAAGCACGTAGTGGTACACGTCACAAGTATCACAATCGTTTAGAGTCCATGGGCTCCAGGTAAATATGTTCGAAATTGTCCGATAGTTACTGTATTACTTAAGACTACTACACGAACTGCGCTGTTATGATAAGTCAAATTATCACATACTATAATACGGCATGCCACATATTACACAATGTTCTTGCCCACTCCTGATGATGATGATGCTATATCACATGGATTTGACTGATCATGTCCATCTAACATCCAATCATCCTACTCTCAAAACAATCGGCTTCCTTATCGTTTCCATAACGCATTTTTTCATCTGAACTAGGCTCGCTGTTTCGTTTGCAACACGTCATCTTGCTGTGGCCTACCGTGCCAAAGCACTAAAATGAAGTGCTGTGCCCTGGTGCTATACACAAGAGTGTGTGCTGCCATCTCTTTGTTTCTTCAGATATCACTCCACCACTGGCTTACCATTCTCTAGCAGATATGGAAAGTTTAAAGATCACATTATTACCCAGTGTGTGGCTTACGGTTATCTAGCGCCGAGGGTCTCAAAAATGGTTCAAATGGCTCTGAGCACTATGGGACTTATGATCTATGGTCATCAGTCCCCTAGAACTTAGAACTACTTAAACCTAACTAACCTAAGGACATCACACAACACCCAGTCATCACGAGACAGAGAAAATCCCTTACCCCGCCGGGAATCGAACCCGGGAACCCGGGCGCTGGAAGCGAGAACGCTACCGCATGACCACGAGCTGCGGACGCCGAGCGTCTCAATATACTGACGCAAGAAAAGTGGTGTAAACTGTTTTCTAAGCTTCAAGGGTGGCATATGAAATCTGTTTGCCAAGGAAGGCAGGATTAAGTTACGATTGTAGACGGGACCGTAATCAGGTATTATTGGTTGGCTTTTATTTTAATCACACACAATTTATTTAAAATCAACAACAAATTAAAATAATGGCAATAATATAAGAATTTTTTCACGGCTGAAGGCGTTAATGGGAATAAATTAAGAATTGTTTAAACTTGTTGTAACATACATTTCCAGTTATTAAAATCGCCAAAGATCTTAAAGCTCACTGCTAAACTAGAATTACCAAATTAGGATTTTAGAACAAGTAACCATGCTTACAGCTGTAGGCTGATAGAAGAAATAGAGAGGATCCAACGGAGAGTAGCGCGCTTCGTTACAGGATCATTTAGAAATCGCGAAAGCGTTACGTGGATGATAGATAAACTTCAGTGGAAGACTATGCAAGAGAAACGCTCAGTAGCTCGGTGCGGGCTTTTGTTGAAGTTTTGGAGAACATAACTTCACAGAGGAGTCAAACAGTATATTGCTCCCTCCTACGTATATGTTGCGAAGAGACCATGAGGATAAAATCAGAGAGATTAGAGCCCACACAGAGGTATACCGACAATCTTTCTTTCCACGAACAATACGAGACTCGAATAGAAGGGAGAACCGATAGAGGTACTCGAAGTACCCTCCGCCACACAGCGTCAGGTGGCTTGCGGAGTATGGATGTAGATGCAGAAGACAAGCAACCGCAACCATGTCAACTAAACGATACATTCTGGCCTCCAACAGAGGACAGAAACCTACAACAGCACCAACGCGAGCAGGAGCACGGCTGAGCATGTAAAATCAAGAAATCTATTATTCCAAATTAAAATTACTGAAGACGCTTTAATAAACAAAAATTCGAAAAGCGTCTCGAACACTAATATAATTTGCAACACTAAAAAGACATTTCATTTTATGAAAGGAGTCTTTAGATACACTGGTGTGCAGAACGAAAGGAAGATTGCCGGGCATGATCCTCTGGTGTTCCATGTGTTGCCGTGTGGGGAGGCATAATGCTGCACTGGCGTACTGACCCACAAATCTTTGAACACTGTACATTTACTGGTTAACAGTATTGTAACGCAATACTCCTTCCCCGTTTGTGTCTTTTCGGGGGTGCTTTCGGCCCTGACTTCATTTTTACGGACTACAATTCGCGACCGCATCGAAGAGCGCAGGTCGAGGAGCTCTTGGGAAGAGAGGTCATCCGGCGAATGGACTAGCCAGCCCCTTCCTCCAACTTAAATCCCATTGAGAATGTCTGTGACACGTTGGGGAGATATACTGTAGAACGTCGACATAGACTAACAACCATGCACCATTTGTCAACCGCGCTGGTAGAGCAGTGGATGGCCCTACTGTACGAACTCCTTACCATATCCGTGGACAGCATGGGAGCACATTGCAGAGAATGTACTGCCGTCGTGGTGATCACATACGCTATTAAGAGCAACCCCGCCGTCTGTAGTGCCCATGGGACCACCATAAATCGCGGTGACCTCTGTGTAATTATTGTCTTTGATTAAAAGTATCACTTATGATCGTCACTTTGCTACTTCTTTTGTTTGACTTCTATAGTATACTGCCGGAATCCTTTCTATGTATGGTTCAAGTTTCATCGCGCTTCGTCATTTCGCAGGTGACACATCATGACAAAGGAACTTTCGTCGTCAAGTTTTTCACGCCAGTGCACTTTCTGAGTAAAATGGCAACGTCAAGAAACTTGTTCTTAATTTATTGTGCGCATCCTACACGTTAGGAAACTCTTCTGCTCTTTATGAGACTTTCAGGATGAGGATATAAATATTCCGTCAAATACATGTAGCGCAGAAATATGAAGAGTAGCCTGTTTTACTGCATTTCTGATTTTTTCGTAACTTTTGAACAAGCAGTTCCTCAGAGCTCCTATTGTTGCAACGTGATAAGCAGTTTGGAAAGATCACTTGCTGAACATTTACGAAATTGTTTCGTTAATCAAAAAATGGTTCAAATTGCTCTGAGCACTATGGGACTCAACATCTGTGGTCATCAGTCCCCTAGAACTTAGAACTACTTAAACCTATCTAACCTAAGGACGTCACACACATCCATGCCCGAGGTAGGATTCGAACCTGCGACCGTAGTGGTCGCGCGGTTGCAGACTGAAGCGCTTAGAACCGCTCGGACACAGCGGCCGGCCGTCGTTAATCACAACAGGTTACTTTGCCTTTATCAAACTGAACACCACGTTACTTTTTTCTGATACTTAACTATTCGTAAACTTTTGTTTTTTAATCACTGTAAGAAACGTTGAAAATAGTACAGAACTGTCTTCATGGGCAGGTGCCTTCACCAGTACTTGTATTCAGATACATAAGCAAGTAAACAAGACGTCGTTTCACTTGCAGATTAGGTAAATTTTGTTCATTATTTCTGTTGTACAATACAAGCGTTAGCTCATGTCACTAAGCACAAGAGTGAGGGTCGAAAAGGTCGTCACAGGTTTACAGTGGAAACTATATTCTTTAATTGCTTCGTTGTCCTTCACTATGTATCTCTTCAGCTGATTTCTTTCTTTCTTTCCTTCAGTAGCCTCGAACAACTGACACATCACTTTTCCACAAACACCATCTCTCAATATTGTGAATATTACTCTGGGTAGAGCAGCTATTACCGTTTATCAGACGTATCATTGCCATAAAACGGAAAGCTGCACCTTGCAATGGATTGTAAAGTTCTCAACGTATATCTACATCTAACCGGATACTCTAAAAATCATACTTAAGTGCCTGGCAGTTTCACAATAATACTCTATTGCTTCACTGTCTAACAGCACGGGTCAAAACCAACACCTATATCTTTCCGTGCGAGCTCTTATTTCCTTATTTTATTGTGATGATCGTTTCTCCCCTAGTAGGTCGACGCCAACAGAATATTTCGCACTCGGAGGAGAAAGCTGGTGACTGAAATTTCGTGAGAAGATCCCGCCGCAACGAGAAATGCCTTTGTTTTGACGATGTCCCGCCCCAAATCCTGTATCGTGACCGTGACACTCTCTCCCCTTTTTATCGATAGTACAAAACATGCTTTGACCTTTCTCTAGGAAGGATCCTACACCGCGCAATAGTACAAGCGTAGATAAGAAAAACTAATAGCTCATTCAAGTGACAAACTTTTTTTACGTAATTTAAGAATTGCCCATTAAAAATTTGAGACATATTTTAATCGATTTTCTTATAAATATGCATCTGCGTCTATATTCGGAAAATCACTGCAGACTGCATGCTAGAGGCTACTTTCTACTGCACATTTCATTACAGTTTTATCGCACTTCATTCATGAGTGAAGTACGGGAAGAATGAATACTTTCGTCATTTAGTGCTAGCTAATAAAAGACTAATTTTACTCTCGCGGTCCAAAAAATACCGCAAATAATCTCTCAGATATATGGCTATGTTAAAATAATGTCTTTATTGTTCCGTACTCGTATTGCAAAAAATGGAAGCCGACAGAACAGAAGATGAATTCACTGCAATAAAATAAAAGTGTTTTATTAACACGACTGAAGCAGCAGTAAAAGCAAGACCGTCTACACTCTGGCTGGTAATAAATTAATATTCACATTCCCGGCAGTTTTGCATATACTCTACGCCCTAACAGCTTAACAGATATTTAGCTTTTCTACGCTTGATACGATTAACGTAGCGAAGCGCCTAAAGATTACAGAGGAATGTTTAGCGTGCTGAAGACATTTGCATGATTGATGCGAGGGCCATAAGTAAGTGCTGGATTAGGCAGCCTGTGTTCGCAGATTGTGTTTAGCGTCTCAGTGTGTGCTCAAGAGTGAAAGCGTAATTAGGTGCATTAGCATAACAGTGCGTGACGGGAGAGCTACGGAATTAATGGCCGAGCCGTGAGCCCACGCGCACTTAACTGCCAGCTGAGGCCTGCAACTTGGAGCCAACGGTGTAGCCCCTAACACTCCGCGGTTGCTATGACCCGCTCAACACTTCTGTCCGTTGGGTGGATTCACAGTAGGGGCCATGCCAGTCCAAGGTAGAATGAAGACGACTGAACGAAAACTCGTCGTATAATCAGGATGCGGCTAACGCACGTTTGGTAGAGTCACAGGTAACTGATTCTCACATTTATAATGGGAGACATTTTCAACACCGAGAACTGGACGGCAAAGTTAGCTCCTACTTACCAAATGTTTATCGAGGATACCTCGCGCAGCGAACAGTCCGAAGTTACTCCAAATGCTTATTTCTAAACAACATAAGAGGAATGATGGATAATCCTCATATAATGTCCACAACGTCGAACGTAAGCCATATAAATTCCTGGAGGAAAGGAAGCTCCTCTGAAAAAATCAACGTGAGGTCCGGAAAAGTCTCAAATCCACCGTCAGAGAAATTGAAGCTGCGTGTAAGATTGTTTCGGTAAGACTTAGTATCAAGCGTGGGCGTATATTTATTACAGAATTCTTCTACCGATCTACAAATGCAACCGAAAACTGTGGAGAAAGCTTCAGCTCGCTAGTACGTACGTTCCTCGATTACACTGTCAACAATTTAAAGAATAGCAGAAGGTGCTGTGATACATGTTCATTCGCTGAAAATTAGTTTACCTCAAGAAACCAACTTCAAGTCTCGGATTGAACTTGAAAGAAGTTCCCTAGGCGTCAAACACAAAACTGATTTCAGTAGCAGCATCTTCCAAACATACATGCCTCTGTTATATTAAACACTTTTCATCGGTCTCTGACAAAGAGAACACGGCAAGCGCCATAACCTGATTTCCCAGAAACCTCGCACAGTGGAATAAGGGTTAAAATAAGCGAGCATGTGTCTCGGCTTATACATAAATACTGCACCCTTCCTCAAGAAACGACGGTTAAAGTTTTCGAGGTGCTTTATGTGCCTTTTAGCAGGGAAATATTTCAATCGGTGACACGTTGGCTAGAGTCACAACTTCGCAATTCTGCGTCCCGTGCTCTAAAATCCATTATTATTTTTACTTTTCTTTTTTAATTGTCTACTCATGTCCGTAGAAGACAACTACATGAATGTTTTTAAATGTACATTGAAATAACTTTATTCATATTAGTCCACTAATTGTATGTGTGATAAATGAACTAAAAAAAAAAAGAATGATAAAACGATTTAAACTTGTTGTCAGTGAAAACCCTGTAGTGTATCTTGATTTGTAACCGACAGCAAGCACCAGTTTTTGGTAAAATAATTGATTATGCGTGGTTTACCTCTAAATTATTGTCAACGCGTGAAATACTCATCAATGTTAACAACGTTTCTTTCTCGAGTGACATTTATACGAAAAAATGCCTGTGACAAAACTGCCTTCACACAATGCTCGTGGCGTTCGAAATTTTTATGTTTCGAATGTTTCTATAATCGGTATCATCGAAGGGAACGCACCAATTCTTCCTATAGAATAAGCACAAGAATGAAGTATAAGAATAAAATATAAGAATTAACATAAGAATGAAATAGAAGAATGACAACTTTGTACCAGACACACATAGATTATATAATAAATATATGACATCGTGAAACTCAGTTGTAATTTTACAATTAATATAACATCTTTGTATCCCCTGTCCTGTTAAGAAACAATCGTGTACTAACCTACGGAACTGGATAGATAAACGGAAAAACAAAAAATGAAAACATTAATCGGGTTTCGAACACGGGGCTCAAAAGTAAGAAGTCACAATGCCAGCACTGCCTCACTAGTTCGGCTGATGGTGGCACTCGCTAAAAGGCATCTAAATTACGTGGAAAACTTTTACCGTCGTTTTGTCAGAAACGATCGGGTATCTGCCGAAAAGTCGAGACAAGTGTTCGCTTATTTTGACGACCCCTCTTCCACTGAGCGAAGTTTCTAAGAAATCAGGTTATGGCACTTGCCGTGTTCTCCTCGTAAATGCTATGGTCTTAAGTCGACTTACATCATTCTTTAAAGTTGCAGCATCTGACACGTATACATGCATAATTCGTTTTTTGTCACTCACCAAATGCCAAACTTCGCAGCCCATTTCAGTATTCAGCATACTGGTAGGGGATGTTTAAATTAGTTTGTGCTTATATAATTAACGCTGGTGCATAATGCCCGTTCAAATGGGTGATTAAAACTTCCCTAGTTTGGTGAAATGCAACAATGTGTTCCCTAATTATTAATCACACTTATGAATAATTATTTCATATGTGCAGTTCTTCGACTGAGGCGTGCTTCGACATACGTCTTTCTGTCTCACTGAGCACTCGACTTGAAAGAAATAGGGCCCAAAAACGAAGATAACGTGGCTGTAAAATGAATTACTAACGCGACTGGTAACCCAACGACATGCGAGCTTCCAGAGCAAAGTACACGGTGCAAGTACCTCTCAGGCATCTCATAAATTTCATTAGGACTGATCGTGAAGGTCTTAATGAGGAGAAATATCGGTTATTCGGCGGAAGAGCGATATGGGGAAAGCTTTCGTTGGTTTCTAGGATGTTAGCCATTACTTGGCTGTACACCTTAGTTGTTCCTTCGACCACATTTTTTATTTTTTTTTTTGTTTATAATCAACACTGACAGTAAATATACCGGCTATACAGAATATAGTTCTTATGTATTTTACCCATCAAGCGGTCTCATTAGTTTTATCGATCTCACCAGAGATTTCATGCGGTATACGGGATACAATTCGAACACGGGAGCTACAGCCGAGAAAAAGCATAGGTGCGAACTCACAACACATCCACTCGAACGCAACTACTGAGTTACAGGTTGGCGGCAAAGGCTATTAGCCATCCTGGGTAGACTAAGCGAAGACCGAACGCGCTAAGAATTTTAATAGTTTGCTCCATACTAAGTTGGTTCTACTTCCGTCATGAATCGGACACTGAAAATAAGCAGACGTTGAGGGGGTGACCAAACAACGAACCAGACATGATCCGCGATGAAATAAATACATAAATCAAATAAATTACGTTGGGATGGAGAAGTGAAACTGAATCTCGAGGAGTGGTACCCGTCGATGGTTAACTAGGAACACGTGCAGGGTACTACCAGACAAAGCTACTCTGAGCGCCACCACAGAAATTATCACTGACTTCGATGGAACCAGACAGACAACGGCAACAATCGACTCAGAAATACACGGGTAATTTGTTAATAAACCGGAACTTAAGCAATAACAGTTACTAGCGGTGGACTTAAAAACCACGTGGAGAGTGTTACCAGACAAAACTTCTGTGAGTTTCAACAAAGAAACTATGACTGAATTAATGAAACTGACTGAAAAAAATTACGTTCACACAAGTTGCGATGAAGCAAGAGCATCAAAAGCAACAGCTCTTGATACTGAAGGTCTATAACAGTTTGGCTTCTACCACTGGTTTCAAGACTAGTACATAGGGCAATCACCCAGTTTCACTTCCCAAAGCAAATTACAGAGAATTAATCAAAATTACCGGTTATTGCGACTCTTCCCTATTACATACAAACCGGAGGAAATGAACTAATTGATTGTATCACTAACTTACATATGCTGATATCGTATTCCACAACCGGATAGACGCTGTAACAGAGCTCAGATGAGCATGCCCAAGAAGTTAGGTTGGCAAGGAATCTAGGCTGGACATGCTCCTGTGGCTACACCTACAAATGTGTAAATACGCGTCGCACACACAATCGTTCATAATTTTTTTTTCAGTCATTAGTCTTCTGACTGCTTTGATCCAGAATGCCACGAATTTCTCTTCTGTGCCAATCTTTCATCTCAGAGTAGCACTTGCAACCAACGTCCTCAATTATTTGCTGGATGTATTCCAATCTCTGTCTTCCTCTACAGTTTTTGCCCTCTACAGCTCCCTCTAGTACCATAGCAGTCATTCCCTGGTGTTTTAACAGATGTCCTACCATACTGTCCCTTCTTCTTGTCAGTGTTATCATCATATTCTCTTCCTCTCCAATTCTGCGCAAAACCACCTCATTCCTTACCTTATCAGTCCACCTAATTTTCGACATTCATCTGTAGCACCACGTCTCAAATGCATCCAACAGTTCATGTTTCACTGCCATACAATGCTGTGCTTCAGGCGTACATTCTCAGAAATTTCTTTCTGATATGTTTGATACTAGAAGATTTCTCTTGGCTAGGAATTCTTTTTGGCCAGACCTAGTCTGCTTCTGGTGTTCTCCTTGCTCCGTCCGTCATTGGTTATTTTGCTGCCTAGGTAGCAGAATTCCTTAACTTCATCTACTTTGTGACCATCAATTCTGATGTTAGGTCTCTCACTGTTCTCAATTCTGCTACTTCTCATTACTTAGGTCTTTCTTCGATTTACTGTTAGTCCATGTTCTGCACTCATTACATTGTTCACTTCATCCTGCAATTCTTCTTCACTTTCACTCAGGATAACAATGTCATTAGCGAAACATATCATTGATATGCTTTCACATTGAATTTTAATCCAACTCCTGCACCTTTTTTTTATTTCCATCATTGAATTTCGATATGCGGATTGAATAGTAGTGGTGAAAGGCTACATCCGTGCTTTACATCCTTTTTATCCGAGCTCTTCGTTCTTGGTCGTTCACTCGTATTATTCCCTCTTGGCTCTTGTACGTATTGTATATTATCCGTCTCTCCCTACAGCCTACCCTTATTTTTCTCAGAATTCCGAAGATCTTTCACCATTTTACAATTTCGAATGCTTTTTCCATGTCGACAAACCCTATGAACGTGTCTTTATTTTTCTTTAGTCTTACTTCCGTTATCAACCGTAACGTCAAAATCCCCTCTCTGGTGTTTTTACCTTTCCTAAAGCCAAACAGATCGTCATCTGACACATCCTCAGTTTTCTTTTCCACTCTTTTGTGTATTATTCACGTCAGCAGCTTGGATGCATGAGCTATTAAGCAGTAATTCTCGCACTTGTCAACTTTTGCAGTCTTCGCAAATGTATGGATGACATTTTTTCGAAAGTCAGATGGTAAGAGGCCTGATTCACATTCTACACACCAACGCGAGTAGTCGTTTTGTTACCACTTCCCCACTAATTTTACAAATTCTGACGGAGTGTTATCTATCCCTTCTGCGTTATTTGATCTTATGTCCTCCAAATCTCTTTTACATTCTGATTCTAATACTGTATCCCCCATCTCTTCTAAAGTGTTTCCTGTTTCTTCTCCTATCACAACAGGTAAATCTCCCCCTCATAGAGGCCTTAAATGTACTCTTTCCATCGTACACGAAGGACACTAAAGGAAGGGCCAGGGGAGCAGACAGAATGTATACTAGTAAATAAATAAACACATTGCCCATTTTTTCTCTACATCGTGTTGTCCGCAGACCAGCAAACGCACACCAACCATTTCTTCGCATTTTACAATTAAATTTATTAAATTAAGCGATTTTTTGAAGAATTTAACAGCTTATATATAGTTAAAATAATTTAGAAAGGAGGTGTAATGAATGTTGGTGACGTTCGTAGCACTGCTGAAAAACATTTGCTGACAAAAAAGGTCGATTCTGTTTTTGTATTAACAGATGGTGTTTTGTTTACTGTCAACCTAACCAAGAATGGAGGCTGTTTATTGATTCATCCAGAACTAGTTTAAAGGCTGTTTTATTACCAATGGTAACACGTATGCATCTATACCTGTTGGACATTCTGTGCATATGAAAGGAAGCACTTTGTGCTCAGTACAATGTCTAATCGTCCTTGAAAAAACTCTGCTGACAGTTTTTGTTATATTTGTGGTGAATCTGTGATTAAAAAACACCAAGAAACATAACAGACTTTGTGAAAAATGTTTATACATCATACTTTGGATCTAAACTTCGTGATCAAGATAAATCTTGGGCGCCACATAAGGTATGTTATGTGTCTGTTGAAGATCTGAGAAAATGGTCGAAAAAGGAGAAAAAAAGCCTTTAGATATGCTGCTCCTATGATACAGGTGGAGCCAAGAAATCATTCCGATGATTGCTACTTTTTCAGTGTTTATATTACTGGTCATAAATCGAAACTTACCGTCCGCCATCCGACCAGTAGGGCACGGTGTAGATTTGTCGGTTCCTGAACAGAAGTATTTTCTGATGTACAATCTGATTTACATGAACCAGATGCTGATGAATTCCATTGTAACACGGAAAGTCTAGAGCCCAAATTGTTTACTCAGACCGAGCGTAATGATTTGGTTAGGTATCTGGGCTTAACGAAAGAAAAAGCTGAATTGTTTGGCCCTAGGTTAAAAGAAAAGAACTTATTTGCAGTTGGAACCAGCATATACATGTATAGAAAGACAGAGCAGCAATTTTCCAAGTTTTTTTCAACAAGAAGGGGATTTAGTGTACTGCTCAGACATTCCCAGTCGGATTAATGAGTTTGGTATTGAATACAAAAAGGAAGAATGGAGGCTGTTTATTGACTCATCCAGAACTAGTTTAAAGGATATTTTATTACCAATGGTAACACGTATGCATCTATACCTGTTGGACATTCTGTGCATATGAAAGAAAACTATGAAAACCTAGAAACAGTGCTAAATAAAACAGGCTGTTCTGCTCATGGTTGGATGATATGTGGCGGTCTAAAAGTAACACGCATGCTCCTTGGTCAGCAACGTGGCTTTACCATATTTCCATGTTTCTTGTGTGTATGGGAAGTAGGGCTATGAATCAACACCGGTGCAGAAAGAACTGGCCTGTGAGGGAGTCTTTAAAACCTGGCGAGAAGAACATTCTACGCAAAAACCTTGTAGACCCAAAAAAACGTACTCCTACCACTTCCACATATAAAGTTAGGTCTAATGAAACAGTTTGTAAAGGCTTTGCGTAAAAAAGTATCATGTTTTATGTATCTCTGCCAAAAGTTTCCACACCTTTCAGAAGCTAAACTAAAAGAAGGCATCTTTGTCGGACCTGACATTAGAAAATTGATGTTTGATGTTAATTTTTAATCCACAATGACCTTAAATGAGAAAGAAGCATGGGTATCTTTCAAGCAAGGACATGAAAAAGACCCAGAATGTGTTTCTATTAAAGCTACAGTGTTCAAGAAGATTAAAACTTTAGGATGTTTAATGAGCCTGAAAGTTCACTTTATGTACAGTCACCTTGATTACTTCCCGGACAATATGGTAGATGTTAGTGAGGAGCAAGGAGAGCGTTTTCACCAGGACATTGAAGTGATGGAAAAACGCTACCAAGGCCGCTGGAATACCAACATGATGGGGTCTAACGTTGGTCACTTCACCGAGAAGTTCGTAAGGGACTCATTGTAGAAAAAGCTACACAAGAAGCTTGAAAGAAAAAAGAGAAAGCAAATACAAACCAATTCCAACTGACAAGTGAAACCTCTATTAACACATATTGTTTTAAGTAGCTTACTGTAAATACAAACTAAGCTTATGTCGTAACAAAGCGTTTCATTAATTTCCCCGTTTACCGTATAGCGCAGGATTTTTATACTATATAATAAAAAAGCATACTGCCCGAAAACTATGGGTGCCACAAAAAACTAAGGCTGGATTTGAATTCAGATCATAAAAATCTATAAAGATGAGATATGAAAGCAAAAAAAAAAAAATTGTTGGCCTGTGATAATGTATTTGGACGTATCGAAGAAACATGATTTATCTGACCAGGCGATGCCTTTTCATTAATCCACGATCTAACCTCGATGATTCCGAGTCGCTTTAGTCGTAATAAACAGTGTAGCTGGTTCAATATGGGAACTCGAGTGAGTCATCTACTGTGCGGCCCCATGTTCAGAAATGTGCACTGACAGGTGTGGTCCGAAACACTTGTGCCTACACCAGCACTGTACTCTCTTCACTCGTTTCACATAGGTTGCCGTCTACGTTACTTTACGGAGTGGGCAAGTCTGCGCTTTCCACGTTCTGTTCAGTACCCTGTCGCCTACTCAGGGTTTTAGCTAGAATCTCACGACAGTAGCACGCGAACAGCTGGCCGACCATCTTCGCCATTTCCCTGACGCCGAGCCATAAGAATGTGCCCTTTGTCAGAGTCAGTGAATTTTCCTATCTCCGACACGTATCGTTATTAGAATCATTCTCCATTCGTCTCTGTTCTGGTTGCATACTTTTCTTACCGCGTCACTTGCCGGCGGCATTCAGTATTGCGATGGACACTGGTACTAACGTTATGGCTCGTCTATGTATAGCAGCAGCTTTTGGTGGTTCGTTAATACTTCTAACCTGTCCACCACTGTGCAGGAGATAAACTATCTGACTGGTATGGTTACAGTTCTATAAGAAAAAAAGTAAAACAATAAACTGGTATACCAACTGAGCTACCCAAGCACGACTCTGGCCCCGTCCTCACAGCTTTACTTCTGCCAGTACCTCGTCTCCTACCTTCGAAACTTTACACAAGCTCTCCTGCGAACCTTGCAGAACTAGCACTCCTCAAAGAAAGGATATTGCGGAGACATGGCTTAGGCAAAGGTCACGAGTTCGAGTCTCGGTCCGGCATACAGTTTTAATCTGCCAGAAAGTTTCATATCAGCGCACACTCCGCTGCAGAGTGAAAATCTCATTCTGGAATAAACTGATAGCCAAGATCGCAGGAATTCTTTTTATTCCATGATCATCGGCTTCGGCGAAACTAAAGCCGCAATTATCGGATCTACGGAGTTTTTTTTTTAATTTTGTGATACGGTACATTACAGCATCACCAGCCTTCTAAAAGTGGGCTTAGATTCCACTTTTATTACATGTATACATTTAAATTTTGCTACATACCTTGGGAGACATACAGGTTACAACTCAAGGCAAACAATGGTCAGATTAATAGTTGCCTATAATACGCAGGCCTTACAAAATTGTCGTAAGTAGCACATTTGCGTCCAAGAGAGATGACATTACAAATGTTAAGTGTCTCCATCAAATACAAGCGCAAGCTAGGTACTACCGCAACTCCGGCTCTGTTCTTACACTACAGGACGCGTCGCGAGATGGCGCTAGCAGAAGAGGCGCCAATGACTGTCACAGCTCGCGTCATAACAGGCTCTGCGTGTGTGTGTGGTAACACTGGGTCATTAGGGCTTGTACATAATTCTAGAGATTACCCTATCACGTAAGCACATACAAAACTATGAAAGCCGCAGACCTACACAATTGAACAATTGCCTGGTCATATATATGACATATCGAAAGCAAATGGAAATTTCATGAGAAATGCGGAATTACAAAAATGTAAATCTACCTGGTCCTATACGTAATAAGGTACGAACACACATAGATATTCTGTGGGATCTGCAGGCGCCATCTCGCGACGCGTCCTGTAGTGCAAGAACAGAGCCGGAGTTGCAATAGTACCTAGCTTGCGCTTGTGTGTGATGGAGACACTTAACATTTGTAAAGTCTCCAGAATGAGATTTTCACTCTGCAGCGGAGTGTGCGCTGATATGCAACTTCCTGGCAGATTAAAACTGTGTGCCCGACCGAGACTCGAACTCGGAACCTTTGCCTTTCGCGGGCAAGTGCTCTACCATCTGGCTAAGCCATGTGTCGCAATATCCTTTCTTTCAGGAGTGCTAGTTCTGCAAGGTTCGCAGGAGAGCTTCTGTAAAATTTGGAAGGTAGGAGACGAGATACTGGCAGAAGTAAAGCTGTGTGTACGGGGCGTGAGTCGTGCTTCGGTAGCTCAGATGGCAGCCTGCCTTCGGCAGTGACACAGTGCGGACCGTGTTGCCTGCCGGCCGCGCTGTGGTTCGCGGGCCTGTTTGTTTACGCCGGAGCAGCTTCGCGTGTGCGGTGTTGTGAGTCTAGAACGAGATGGCATACTCGTACAGAACAACGACTTTGAAGTTCAGTTTTGAGAACGACTATACACGACCAAAGGCACATGAGATTGAACGTTTCTTAAGAGAAGAGGTCAAAATCGATCCACCGGAAATGGTGGGAATCAATTTATCGATCGTTTCAAGCGTCGTCTATGTCAAGCTTGTTGACGAGGCTGCTTTCGAAAGACTTCTACAACGATCACCGAACGGGTATCGTTTCTGTCATGCCGACGGGAATGTTGGTGCGGTTACGGTCGAGCAGGCAGGACTGGGGATCCGCACTATACGAGTCTTCGAACTTCCGTTTGAGGTCCCGTCTGAACTTGTTATGGACGCCTT
Organism: Schistocerca gregaria; assembly: GCF_023897955.1. Taxonomy (NCBI): domain Eukaryota; kingdom Metazoa; phylum Arthropoda; class Insecta; order Orthoptera; family Acrididae; genus Schistocerca; species Schistocerca gregaria. The sequence continues at coordinate 86,800,215 of NC_064925.1, read as the reverse complement.
TCGACCATACGGTACAGTTCTATCCCATGTGGACGAAAAATGGACGAGTTTTACCACGTACCCCGTTTTAAATGGGGTGAGACAAATACGGATAGACTGCGAAAGCACGTCCCCTCTTATTTGTACATAGGAGGTTGTCGAGCGATTATAATCTATGATGGGCAACCTCGCACTTGCTCGGGGTGCGGGAAAGAAGGTCATGTCCGATCGGAATGCCTCCAGCGACGTTTAGTGCAAACCCCAAAGGATGACGTTCCGGCGCCACAACAGATGACTGTCTTACCGTTGACCTTTGTGGAAGCCCTGAGAGGCGACGTGAAGGAGATTTCCGATGGGCACCAGCAGCTGCCCCCTATAGAGAACAAGGACACCAACGGACTGGAACTCCGACCACCAGTTCCACCACAGCAGACACAGGACACCACACAAGAGGTGCAGCTGATGGCCGCTCCAAACTCATCCGTGGTGGCTGCCAGTGCTTCCACGGAGAGCGTGATAGGCCAGGACCAAGACGGAGGACGCGCCACCCAAACAGCCGATGCGGAAGCAAGGCAACGGAAACAGCGTTCGCCGAAGAGAAGAAAGAAGCGTCGACTGACTTCTGCAGACGATAGCCATAGTCCCGAGAGGCCAGTATCGACCTGAGACCAGTGGATTCAACAGATACCGAGATGACGGTGCAGGAATTACACAGCGACGATAACTTGAGCTCTCCTTCTGGCGGCCGGAAGGCAGAAGTACAGATTACAATTGCTCAACATCAGAGCGGTGACAACGTTGCCTCCCATCCTTCGACTAGTTCCGGAAATATGCTGGGGGACTGGGCACAAGAAATGGACCAACAGGAACAGAATGAAGATACGAACGCGACGATTGAGGATAGTCCTGGCCAGAGGCCGTGTGGGGTCGGGAAATGTTGAACAGCTTAGTGTGGTGAGGAGCGCCGGGGGTGCAGATAGACGCTTCATGACACCGCCCTACAACTGATGAACACACGCCAGGCGTACCGCATTGCCACGATAAACATTAATGGCATTCGGATACCGATTAAAATTCAAATGCTGAAAGATATATTACGCGCTGCGGACGTGGATATTCTACTCCTACAAGAACTGCGTTTCACATCGCCGCCAGAGTTCTACGGCTACGAGGCACACTACTCAGTGCTCGATGAATGTGGATGTGGTGTGGTGATTCTCACATAGGAAGGAATAGGACTGGAGGACGTCATGTCTCTCCCTTCGGCACGTGGCATAGCGATCACTGTCGACGGCGTTCGTTTCATCAATTTATACGCGCCATCTGCCTCCACAAAACGAAGAGAAAGGGCGACCTTTTACAACGAAGAGATAGCACCGTTGTTCGCTGGACGCTATGATAACTATATAGCGGGCGGCGACTTTAATTGTGTCGTCGACAAAAAGGACCAAGTACCTCATTGTGTGCCATGCATGTAACTGCGTACGTTGAATACCGAAACGGCGCTTCTGGATACCTGGGAACTGCAGCATGGCGACAGACCGGGTTATACGTTTGTAACGGGACACTCGGCGAGTAGACTTGATAGAGTGGATGTGACACGAGCTCTACAGACGGCGATACTGGATGCCGAAATCTGGCCAGCGGCTTTTACGGATCATATGGCGTACGTTTGTACGATTTCACTAACGCGTCAGAAGATATGGCGGAGTAAGGGTCACTGGAAAATGAATTGTGCACATTTACGTGACACTGCATGTCGCCGGTCGATAGAGGCGGCTTGGGAGACCTGCGAGCATACACCTCGGTTATCCAGTGGTGGATCAAATGCACAAAACCAACGTTATGGAGAACGTTGAAATGATACGGGCAGGACATATCGCAGTGGAACCGCACGACGGCAGATTTTTATTTTACAGCCCTGAGGGAGCTGGTGACCCAGCAACCATCGCCGGAAAGGCTAAAGGCCATGCGCAGGATAAAAGCCAAGTTATTACAGCTGACGCGTCTAAGAATGGAAGATATAATGGCCCGAGCGAGATTGGCGGATACAGTTACTGCCGAAACCCCCTCCATGCACCACGTAGTACGTGAACGCCAACGACGACGCAGGACATTGATCAGGGAACTAATCTCTGAAACTGGCCAGCAAGTTCTGAACCAGCGTGATATTGCGCATGTGCTTACTATTTCCGCCAGTTATATGGACCTGTACATGTGAACCACGGGACACTACACGATGTCATCTCGGAAATGCCAGACAGAGGACCACCACTGGACGCAGAGACTTCCATCACAACGATAACAGAGAACGAGCTGACAGACGCAATTGCCAGGGGGGCTCCGAACAAGTCCCCAGGACAAGACGGCTTCCCAATTGAATTTTACCGCGCCTTTGCGTACCTCATGGGATGGAGCTGGATACAGATGTACAGCGAACTCCTGTTACCGCAGACTGAGATACCTGCCGAATTCACGGAGGGTATCATCATCCCAATAATAATGTGCATTTAGCTCAACATTAAACCATCGTATCTCGACTGAATAAAAATAATTTCGTTGTCACTTTATCCATCAATCTATCTTCGTGCAATGTTTGAACCCATTCGTACAAGTTCAAAGCATAGAAGTGACGCGCTTCAAAAATCTCCTAGAAAAACGCGATTTTTTTCCGTAAAATCCAAAAGACGCAATTTTTTTCAAACGATTAAAACATGTCTTAGTTCAAGGTCCGACACACCGATGGACGTATTTCGAATCATCATCCTCACTTCATTCCTGAGTTATTGAAGGGTTTCTGCACGTAAAAACCGAACTGCCGAATTTGGCGTACTGTTAAACCGCGTGTTCCGCAGGAAGAGCGATTGCATTTGTCATTTGTGACTGTGCGGTGTATTCACAAGCACCTTTATTCTCGGTCCGTTCTTCTTTGAAAGAACACACCCAGAGAGCCTGTCAGGTGTACCGTGACGCCTGAGCATTAGCTACGCCTCCTTGTACAGCATGCGATTCCTACTTTGCAAGGAGTGCTGCTATGTGGAAGCTTTGGTTAAAATCTTTCAATAGCCAAAATCACATAAATCTGTCTTTATTTTTGAAAACCGGCTTCGATAAATCCATCTCTTATCTTCTAGTCTTATCTTCTAGTCTCAGATGGAAACCCAGTTCTAAGCAAAGAAGGGAAAACAGAAAGGTGGAAGAAGTACATAGAGGGTCTATACAAGGGCGATGTATTTTAGGACAATATTATGGAAATGGAAGAGGATGCAGATGAAGATGAAATGGGAGATATGATACTGCGTGAAGAGTTTAACAGAGCACTGAAAGACCTGAGTCGAAACAAGGCCCCGGGAGTAGACAACATTCCATTAGAACTACTGACAGCCTTGAGAGAGCCAGTCCTGACAAAACTCTACCATCCGGTGCGCAAGATGTATGAAACAGGCAAAATACCCTCAGACTTCAAGAAGAACATAATAATTCCAATCCCAAATAAAGCAGGTGATGACAGATGTGAAAATTACCTAACTATCAGTTTAATAAGTCACGGCTACAAAATACTAACACGAGTTCTTTACAGACGAATGGAAAAACTAGTAGAAGCCGACCTCGGGGAAGATCAGTTTGGATTCCGTAGAAATGTTGGAACACGTGAGGCAATACTGTCCCTACGACTAATCTTAGAAGCTAGATTAAGGAAAGGCAAACCTACGTATCTAGCATTTGTAGACTTAGAGAAAGCTTTTGACAATGTTGACTGGAATACTCTCTTTCAAATTCTGAAGTTGGCAGGGGTAAACTACAGTGAGCGAAAGGCTATTTACAATTTGAACAGAAACCAGATGACAGTTACAAGAGTCGAGGGACATGAATGGGAAGCAGTGGTTGGGAAGGGAGGGAGACAGGGTTGCAGCCTCTCCCCGATGTTATTCAATCTGTATATTGAGCAAGCAGTGAAGGAAACAAAAGAAAAATTCGGAGTAGGTATTAATATCCATGGAGAAGAAATAAAATCTTTGAGGTTCGCCGACGACATTGTAATTCTGTCAGAGACAGCAACGGACTTGGAAGAGCAGTTGAACGGAATGGATAGTGTCTTGAAAGGAGGTTATATGATGAACATCAACAAAAGCAAAACGAGGCTAATGGAATATAGTCCAATTGAGTCGAGTAATGCTGAAGGAATTAGATTAGGAAATGAGGCACTTAAGGTAGTAAAGGAGTTTTGCTAGTTGGGGAGCAAAATAACTGATGATGGTCGAAGTAGAGAGGATATAAAATGTAGACTGGCAATGGGAAGGAAAGCGTTTCTGAAGAAGAGAAATTTGTTAACATTGAGTATAGATTTAAGTGCAAGTAAGTCGTTTCTGAAAGTATTTGTATGGAGAGTACCCATGTATGGAAGTGAAACATGGACGATAAATAGTTTGGACAAGAAGAGAATAGAAGCCTTCGAAATGTGGTGCTACAGAAGAATGCTGAAGATTAGATGGGTAGATCACATTTACTAATGAGGAAGTATTGAATAGGATTGGGGAGAAGTTTGTGGCACAACTTGACCAGAAGAAGGGATCGGTTGGTAGGACATGTTCTGAGGCATCGAGGGATCACCAATTTAGTGTTGGAGGGCAGCGTGGAGGGTAAAAATCGTAGAGGGAGACCAAGAGATGAATACGCTAAGCAGATTCAGAATGATGTGGGTTGCAGTGGGTACTGGGAGATGAAGAAGCTTGCAGAGGATAGAGTAGCATGGAGAGCTGCATGAAACCAGTCCCAGGACTGAAGACCACAAAAACAACAACATCTTCTAGTCTTACAAAACGTGTCCATTGTAAATAAGAACTGTCATTATGGTGGATAAAGTATAGCGCATTATACAAAGGTTTCTCAGAAACAAAACATTTGCAGTTAAAAACACGTACGTATGGCCACGGCTAATTACCTGTGAGCCCTACGTATACGGACATGGCGATGTGCATAAAGTGCTTTGTACCTGTAAGTGTTTTATTTCTAACAAACCTTTGCATAGCGCGCTGTATTTTATCCGCCATAATGACAACGTGGCATTACTCACAATGAACACGTTTTGTAAAATAATATTTTTGAGGGCCAGAAGATGACATTCGAAACGGTTGTCAAAAATGAAGATGAATTTATGCGATCTTGGCCACTGAAAGTTTTTTACGAAGTAAAGCAGATCGCTTCTTCTAATTTCTCATCACAAGTGAATTCAGTCAGAAGGTGTGGAAACCACTGTTTTCATGTAAGATGGGACAACACCTCATATCTCTCGCCCTCTGCCTAATTCAACCTTCCACGAAAGCGTTTTCTCCAGCGATGTTCCAGATCCGTGATCTGCAGGTTTACCTGATCTCAATCCTAGTGACTTCTGGCTCTGGGGATATCTAAAAGAATGCATTTACTATATCTAAAACAACGTATTTACCAGAGCCACGTTCAGTCTCTGCCTGATCTGAAGGCCAGTATACAGTAAAACGCTGCTCAGATTCCACCGGAGCTGCTGCGACCAACCGTTGATACATCGTTTTACGGATGAAGCATCTCGTCGACATCTCCGTTGCTCGTAGTGAACAAACTGTGTAAACGGCGGTTAATAAGAAAATCAACATCTTTCTCACTTGTTTGACCTTTTCTGCTCAGTTCCGTTCCTAATCCATTATATATATTGTATAAATATTTCCATACGTCTGTCTTGCGTTCACAGCGCCACATTTGCATCTAGTGGCCATAATTGAACTAATTTCTTTTACAGACGTATGTCGGTTCTACATCTACATCTACATCTACATCTACATGGTTACTCTCCAATTCACACCTATGTGCCTGGTAGAGGGTCCATCGAACCATGTTCATACTACTTCTCTATCATTCCACTCTCGAATGGCGCGTGGGAGAAAGGAACCCCTAAATGTTTCCGTTCGAGCTCTAATTTCTGTTATTTTATTGTGATGATCATTTCTCCCTACGTAGGTGGGTGTCAACAAAATATTTACGCATTTGGAAGAGAAAGTTGGTAATTGAAATTTCGTAAATAGATCTCGCCGCAAAGAAAACCGCCTTTGTTTCAGTGACTGCCACCCCAACTCGCGTATCATATCAGTGGTAATCTCACCCCTGTTGCGCTATAGCATGAATCGAGCTGCCCTTCTATGCACTTTTTTGATGTCCTCCGTCAGTCCTATCTGGTAAGGATCCCATACCGCGCAGGAATATTCAAGCAAGTGTAATGTAGGCTGTCTCTTTAGTGGGTTTGTCGCATCTTCTAAGTTTCCCCTTCTTCAGACTATTATCTATGTGGTCTTTCCAGTTTAAGTTGCTCGTAATTGTAATTCCCGGGCATTTAGTCGAATTGACAGCCCTTAGATTTGTGCGATTTATCGTATACCCAAAATTTATCGGGTTTCTTTTAGTACACATGTGGGTGACCTCGCACTTTCCTTTGTTTAGTATTAATTGCCACTTTTCACACCATACAACTCTCTAGATCATTTTGTAATTGGAATTGATCGTCTGATGATTTTACTAGATGGTAAATTACAATCTAAGGGGGCTGTTTAGATTAGCACCTACATCATTTTTGTAAATCAGGGACTGCAGAGGGCCTGTGACACTATCTCGTGGAACGCCAGATATCTCTTCTGTTCTACTGGATTCCCGAGTTCGAGTCTCGGTCTGGCACACAGTTTTAATCTGCCAGAAAGTTTCATATCAGCGCACACTCCGCTGCAAAGTGAAAATCTCATTCTGGAAACATCCTCCAGGCTGTTGCTAAGCCATGTCTCCGCAGTATCCTTTCTTTCAGGAGTGCTAGTTCTGCAAGATTCGCTGGAGAGCTTCTGTAAAGTTTGGAAGGTAGGAGACGAGATACTGGCAGAAGTAAAGCTGTGAGGAGCGGGCCTGAGTCGTGCTTCGGTAGCTCAGGTGGTAGAGCACTTACCCGCGAAAGGCAAAGGTCCCGAGTTCGAGTCTCGGTCGGGCACACAGTTTTAATCTGCCAGGAAGTTTCATATCAGCGCACACTCCGCTGCAGAGTGAAAATCTCATTCTTAAAACATTCATATTTCTTTAAGTATTACACGAATATGTAATAAAAAATAGGGGTTCCTATTTTTAAAAAAAAACGCAGATGATATCCGTTTAACCTATGGCAACGCCATCTATCGGGCCAATCATAGCGCCATCTGGTTTCCCCCTTCAAGCTAGACGAGTTTCGTTCTTTGTGGTTGTTTCATTTGATGCTTATTTCGTGAGCTATTTGGCCCGGTCGCTATCAATGGACCACCTTGTATAAGTAAGGACTCAGTATGTGTCGGGAGGACGACGGTTCAATCCCGCGTCCGCCCATCTCGATTTAGGTTTTCCGTGATTGCCCTAAATCGCTCCAGGCAAATGCCGGGATGGCTCCTTTGAAAGGGCACGGCCGACTTCCTTCCCCATCCTTCACTAATCCGATGAGACCGATGACCTCGCTGTCTGGTCTCCTTCCCCAAACAACCAAACTTCAGTATGTGTCGTCCGCTGATCGCGTCCGGATGCTTTATAACAGATTTCCAAATTAATTTCTTAAAGAGTAACGCTGTAGTTGGATAAATAGAGGCAAATACCCAAGTGACGAAGGTAAATGGCATACATACCACGTTATATATTTCTTTTGTTGGAACAGGATTGGTGAAAATGTATTCAGGTCTTACACATGGTCTTAGTAAACGTGCTAATCGCTTAGGACCCCTCTTGCAAAATCCGGCTTATGCCCAACGAATAAAAAGCTCACAGTTGCTCCTGCATGACACGCGAGCTCGTTCCTGGAACACTTTATTGGGCACGCGAAACAGGTACCGGGACATTTATCAGCGCGCTCGCAAATCGTTTCTTTTACTCCCTTTAGAATGACCTACATGAAAGGGACACACGCCGCCTTAGCTCCGGAATAATAATCAGCTCCAGAATAGAGCGACAAATAACGCTGTGTTTCTCCGCGTATTTTTTAGTCGCTTCTACTCTTTTTCTTCTCCTGCTCTTTCCCCTTTAGCACGTGATGTATAGTTAAAACAGCAGTAATCAGGGACTATATATTTTGCCGGACAGGGCACATAATTATAGGATAAAGTGGTGAGCAGTACATTTAACACACTCCGTGCCTGATCGAGGAAGCTATCAAAAAGCTAAATCAGATCAATCAGTTGCATGCTGAAATAAAAGTCTCTTTCAGTACTTTCTTAGGTACGGTTTGGTACCACGTGTATGACACTGTGGAAATGCCCTATTTATCGTGATCTCATTTTGGTTTAGTTTTAAATTACAGAAAGAGCTGCATTTGTTAATGTCTGATTCACATATTTCTTCCAGTTCGAGAGTTAAAAAAATCAAGTAATAGCAACTGTACGACTGTTGTAGCAGACAGTTTTACATAATGCCTGGCAGAGTATCGGGCATTGTCCGGGTATGTATTTGTTTCAATCTTCTATTCGACCACCACCACCTCCTCCTCCTCCTCCTCCTCCTCCTCCTCCTCCTCGCCCCACTCCCCCCTTGTCTGTACATCTTCTGCACCCTCTCTCTCTGTCCACCTCCTTCACCTTCCACCTATCTAGTCGGTGTGCGGACATTTGCCATGCCTGACATTTGCCACGATTTTACCTGCTCCGGAGGGTTGAGTCCCTTGTCTCCCCCTCCCCCTCCTCCTCCTCCTCCTCCTCCTCCTCCTCCTCCTCCTCCTCCTCCACATCGCTTACTGAGTCTTTCCGTTGATTTACTTAACACTGAACCAGAATCTCTTTGGATTTTCCGCCACATTTCTAGAGAGAGTTTCGTCCTGGAAACTATTAAATGCATCTCGCATTGAAATCGGCACCAAATTTCAAGCCTCGGTAAAACTTCGCCAGTCTTGGAGATTTTGTGTTCGTCTAAATTATACTTGCCTTTTTCGGTGCTCCTGCAGCAGCTTTCTGTCGTGTTTTGTGTACCATGGGGGATCAGTTCCGTTTCTTATCAATTTATTTGGTATGAATCTCTCGAGTGCTGTTGATACTATTTCTTTGAACTTAAGCTACATATGGTCTTCACTTACATATTTTGGAAGGATTGGACATTGTCTCTTAGAAAGACGTCAACCGAATTTTTAGTTGCTTTTATAAATAGATATATTTCGCATTTAGTTTTGGTGGATTTATTTCTTACGGAATTGAGCCTCGCTACGACTGTGTGTTCACTAATCCCTGTACCCGTCGTGATGCTCAGGATTATTTGTGGCTAAGAGGTCAAGTGTGTTTTCGTAACCATTAACAATTTGAATGGCCTCGTGAACTAATTGTTCAAAATAATTTTAAAAAAGCATTTAGAACAATTGCGGAAGTTGTTTTCTATCTACAATAGAGTCTGAAAATGTATTTTTGTCAACATACGGAAGGTAAAGTCACTGCAGACTATAATTGTATGAGTAGGGTACCTATTTGTGATGAGATACAAGTTTTCTTTGAACTGTTCATCAACTGTTTCATCTGAGACCGGGGGTCGGTAAAAGGAGCCAGTTTTTAATTTATTCCGGTTGTCGAATATAACCTCTGCCCATTCTAAGTCACAGGAACTATGTCGCTTGTGAGCTGGAACACACATTACATTATTTTTCCTTAAGTTGTGCTTCTTATTTCTGTTGTTGTGCAGATCACTGCAATTACGGCTTTTCCCTCCACAACCTAGGATGCTTTCTCTGTGACCCAGTAAACATTGTAGAACAACAACGTACGTTACAAGCATAGCATTCTGCATTACTTCATTTCCTTATTTCTAACATTTTAAAATTGTACGTCGACTTTAGATGACACGTCAATCATAGATGTTCTTATCTCTATTTAGTGAACGTATTTTCAGTCATGTTTTGAACACTGTGCCTCTACAGTTTATTAACTAATGTTTCGCCACAAGAGATATCGCCTTTTAGAGAGTAAATTAATATGGAGTTAGTCGCTCCTCTTTTCACACATTCACATACCGATTTCTTCTTTCCTTATTGTCTTTTGCGCATGCACTTGTAGTAGTTACAGTAGGCACAAATGCAGTGATCAAAAACAAATGATTAGCGTACATTCGCATTCTCTTTACATCGTTCCTTTCTTGTTGCTCCCATGGCGATGGACTGTTTCTATCGCAATCAGTAAGCGTGAAACGAAGCTTCCGTAGAGACAGAGGGCTCTATATTTATACTTGGCAGAACTAATTACATACTGACATAACCGTCGGTATTGCTTTCGTTTCCCAAAAGTTTTAAATATTTCGATTTCGGAAAAGAAGCTCTGTATTGGCCAATATGTCGAAGAAGAAGGTCCCTTACGTTCTGGTTGTATCGAGTAAGATGTGGAGACGGCGGTTTGAAAGCGGACAGAGGTAGTACGAGGAAGGGCGTCCCTTACCCGAGGGATCGCTACCTGGCGAAAGGTCAAGTGTGGCAAATGTCCTTGTGGCAAATGTCCGACATTCATCTGGTCCTCTTTCATTTCTCTGTCCAACTGCTCCTCTCCCCCCCCCCCCCCCCTATTGCCGATCACATCCCCTCTTCCCATCTGTGCCTCTATCCCTTCCCCCTCGCTGTCTGTTAACATCCTCGTCCTCCCTTCTCTCTACACATTATCACACTCATCGCAATAGGAGGTTGGTGGTCCTTATCCCTACAGTATTACTTTACAGATTGAAATTAATAGGCATATCAAACATTATTTAAATCATTCCAGGCGTTGCAGACAAGCGCTTTACGGGTGACTTTGCCCGCATAGGCACACGTCAAATTTATTTCACACATATTTAGCGTATTTCGCACGTATTTCACGTCTGCGACTAGTCACTTTCTCCCTGCAGTTTCATTATAAAGGAGCTCAATGTTTATGCGCCGTATCTCCTGAGCTATGTGCTGTAAAATAATGTAATTGTGCAGATTATCCAGTGGTATATGTGCCTACTGTCTGCCAAATGTGAATAAAGTTGGTAGTAAAGAAGTAATAAACTATAACGTCATGCACGATCCGGTGGTTTCTCACGTATTTCAGTATCTGGCGTAATATCTCTGGTACTGTGTTTTGTACGCAGAGACCGGATTATATGCATTTGCCTCTTTGGCTCGTTTGCACCGGTTGTTGCATATTTTAACAAAAAACTAATGACGATGCACATTTTCGCTTTATGTTTACAATATTTGAAAAATTTAGACAGACGGTCTCTAGCTCGATCTAGTTTTGATGTCTCACAGATTGACCGCGACCTAGAAGTGCGTGCAGTCGCTAACCGAGCGGCCACTATCTACTGAAATCATTACAAAAGATGAACAGGAAAAGGCAGACAATCAGTGCTTTCCCCCCCCCCCTCCCCCCCCGCGCCCCCCAGTTAATCCCCTCCGCCGTCATACACTACCCATCGGCAACAAACTACACTACTGGCCATTAAAATTGCTACACCAAGAAGAAATGCAGATGATAAACGGGTATTCATTGGACAAATATATTATACTAGAACTGACATGTGATTGCATTTTCACCCCAAAGATCCTGAGAAATCAGTACCCAGAACAACCACCTCTGGCCGTAATAACAGCCTGGGCATTGAGTCAAACAGAGCTTAGATGGCGTGTACAGGTACAGTTGCCCATCCAGCTTCAACACGATACCACAGTTCAACAGTAGTGACTGGCGTATTGTGACGAGCCAGTTGCTCGGCCACCATTGACCAGAGGTTTTAAATTAGTGAGAGATCTGGAGAATGTGCTGGCCAGGGCAGCTGTCGAACATTTTCTGTATCCAGAAAGGGCAGTACAGGACCTTCAATATGCGGTCGTGCATTATCCTGCTGAAATGTAGGGTTTCGCAGGGATCGAATGAAGGGTAGAGCCACTGGTCGTAACACATCTGAAATGTAACGTCCACTGTTCAAAGTGCTGTCAATGCCAAAAAGAGGTGACCGAGACGTGTAACCAATTGTACCCCATACCAGCACACCCGGTATTACGCCAGTATGGCGAATACACGCTTCCAGTGTGCGTTCACCGGGATGTCGCCAAACACGGGTGATACCATCGTGAAGCTGTAAACAGAATCTGGATTCATCCGAAAAAATGACGTTTTGCTATTCGTGCACCCAGGTTCGTCGTTGAGTAAACCATCGCAGGCGCTCCTGTCTGTGATGCAGCGTCAAGGGTAAAAGCAGCCATGGTCTCCGAGCTGAATGTCCATGCTGCTGCAAACGTCGTCGAACTGTTCGTGCAGATGGTTGTTGTCTTGCAAACGTCGCCATCTGTTGATGGCCATGCGAATAAGATGCTTGTCATCTCGACTGCTAGTGATACGAGGCCATTGGGATCCAGCACGGCGTTCCGTATTACCCTCCTTAACCCACCGATTCCATATTCTGCTAACAGACATTGGATTTCGACCAACGCGAGCAACAATGTCGCGATACGATAAACCGCAATTGCGATAGGCTGCAATGCGACCTTTATCAAAGTCGGAAACAATGATGGTACGCATTTCTTCTCCTTACACGAGGCATTACAAAACGTTTCACCAGGCAACGCTAGTCAACTGCTGTTTCTGTGTGTAAATCGGTTGGAAACTTTCCTCATATCAGCACGTTGTAGGTGTCGCCTCCGGCGCCAACCTTGTGTGAATGCTCTGAAAATCTAATCATTTCCATATCTCAGCATCTTCTTCCTGTAGGTTAAATTTCGCTTCTGTAGCATGTCATCTTCGTGGTGTAGCAATTTTAATGGCCAGTAGTGTATATATGGCGGAATTGTTCTATATTGTCGAATTTGCGAGAAAAACGTTTCGTGCAAAAAAAAAGTTTGAAATCCATGTCAAGACAAGTCTTCATATCGCAGGAACGCAGAAGACAGGAACACGACAACCACTTCAGACAACAGCAAGTTGCAGTAGCAGGGATTTGTCTAAAGGTAAACAAAAAAAGTCGGTTTAACATCGATCTATGTGAAGCATCATTGCAAGCAATATTCCACTTTACAGTCTAACAAACCCTGTCCTCAAAGGCTTCCTCCGCAAATATTCCGTAAATTAAAATATACCAGATAAATCAATATTGCGTAAAAATCACATTCCGACAATTTATGTAAATGTTCTGGAAGAAAAACGCAGTGAACTCAAGGACAACATTATATGGATTTCAGTTGACGAAACTGCAGACACTTGTGGCCGTTACACTGCAAATTTAATTTTAGGTGCTTTAAAAGAAGAGTCTTCTTCTTGCTATTAAGCGGCCTGCAAAGAACATGAAAAAGTAAATCATTCTACAATCGCTAGATTTGTGAATGAGGGTATTAGAAAAATATTTCCAGAATTTTCTGCAGATGAAAGGGTGCTTATTTCAGATGTTCCTCCCTATATGATCAAAGCAGGAAAAGGCCCCCCGAATGTTTTCTCCCTATTTTATTCGTGTGACGTGCTTTGCTCATGTCTTGCTGAAGAAGTATGTCCCACGTTTGGAGATGTAAATAAACTGATTTCATCTACAAATAAAGTTTTTCCAAAGGCTCCTGCTTACATAAAGAACTACAAAAAAATAAAAGAAAAAAACACTGCCAAATGTGTCTTTACCTCACGAAGCAGTGTTAACTCCTTGGGGTACGTGGGACGAAGCTGTGTTGTTTTGCAATGAACATTTTGACGCTATTTGAAGGGCAGTAAGCGACTTCGATAGTCGAGAGGCTTTGGCAGTTTGCCAGTGCAAGGAAGCTTTTAATAATTCCGGTATTAAAAATGATATTACTGTGATTAGCATTCAGTTTTCCTATATATCTGCAAGTATTAAAAAGCTTGAAACTCAAGATTTGGCGTTGAATGAATGTATTCAGTTAATGAATAAAATTATTCTGGTGAACTCGTTGCCGAAGGTATTCCCAAGAAAACTTAATATTTATGATTTTAATATTAATATTTATCATCAACACTGAGTCCAGTGCTGCCAACACAAAATTACTTCACGGAACTAACAATCTTTTAGATCATTCCTGGTAGCCGAGCGGTTCTAGGCGCTTCAGTCTGGAACCGCGCGACCGCTATGGTCGCAGGATCGTGTCCTGCCTCGGGCATGAATGCTTGTGATGTTCTTCGGTTAGTTAGGTTTAAGTAGTTCTAAGTTCTAGGGGAATGATGACCTCAGATGTTAAGTCCCATAGTGCTCAGAGCCATTTGAACAATTTAGATCATTCCTCACACACTATGAATGCATGTTAGCCTGTTTACTGCATGGTAATGATAGAGTTTTAGTGGGGGAAAGTTTAAAACTTTCTCCGACTAGGAGGCCAAAGTTATCAGCCAATGGCCAAAGTAATCCCATCTTACGGTATTTGAAAGAGAGAATGATGAGCTTCGAAGAAGAGCTTGGTAGTCACATGCAGCAGTGATTATAGTGTCTACTTCTATGTAACAGGAAGATGGGAAAAAATTACGACGGTCACCGCAAAAAAATGCACAATTTTTTTAAAATCCACCTTTTATTCTACATGTTTGAAAGTTTTACAGTGTGTAGATACATCCTTTAGGAACAATATTTTCATTCCTCCACATAACTTCCATCCCTCTCAACTGTCTTATGCCACGTTGGAACCAGCGCCTGTATATCCGCCCGGTAAAATTCTGGACCAACCTGTTGGAGCCACTGTTTGGCAGCGTGTACAAGGGAGTCATCATCTTCAAACCTTGTTCCACGAAGAGAGTCTTTCAGTTTCCCAAAGAGATGATAGTCACATGGAGCGAGGTCAGGACTGTAAGGCAGGTGTTTCAGTGTTGTCAATCAGAGATTTGTGATCGCTTCCATGGTTTTTTGACTGACATGTGACCATGCATTGTCGTGCAGCAGCAAAACATCCTGCTTTTGCCACTGTGGTCGAACACGGCTCAATCGAACTTGCTGTTTCTTCAGTATCGTCACATATGCATCAGAATTGATGGTGGTTCCACTTGGCATGATGTCCACAAGCAAGAGTCGTTCGGAATCGAAAATCACCGCAGCCATAACTTTTCCAGGAGAAGGTGTGATTTTGAATTTTTTCTCTTGGGTGAATTTGCATGATGCCACTCCATTGATTGCCTCTTCGCCTCTGGTGAAAAATGATGGAGCCATGTTTCATCACCTGTCACAATTCTCCCAAGAAATTCATCTCCACCAGTCTCGTACTGCATACCGTTTTTCTTGTTTTTTTTTTTTTGTGAGCCACTGTCAGCTTCCTGGGAACCCACCTGGCATAAACCTTTTTTAAAGCCAACACTTTCAGTATTCTCCAAACATTTCCTTCCCCTGTCCCAACGCAGCGTGACAATTCGTTCACTGTGATGCGTCTGTCAGCAGTCACCAATTCGTTAATTCTATGCACATTGTCTGGTGTGTGTGCAGTACGAGGCCTGCCACTGCGAGGACACTCCTCAATATTGCCGTGCCCGCTTTCATCACGTAACCTGCTTGCCCACCGACTAACTGTACTGCGATCGACAGCAGCATACACCTTTTTCAACCTCTTGTGGATGTTTCCCACTGTCTCGTTTTCACAACACAGGAATTCTGCTTCTGACGAACGTCAAGTGTACCAGCCATCTTGAAGACATGCTGTGACGGCGCCACTCGCGGGAACAGGTTGAACTAACAAGGGAACATCCCCATCGCAACCCCCTCAGATTTAGTTATAAGTTGGCACAGTGGATAGTCCTTGAAAAACTGAACACAGATCAATTGAGAAAACAGGAAGAAGCTGTATGGAACTATGAAAAGAATAAGCAAAATATACAAACTGTGTAGCCCATGCGCAAGATAGGCAATATCAAGGATAGGCTGAAGTCAGGAGCGCCGTGATCCCGTGCTAAGAGTGAGTAGCTGCGGAACGAGAGGTCCTTGGTTCAAGTCTTCCCTCGAGTGAAAAGTCAAATTTTTTTTCAGACAATTATTATCTGTCCGTCCGTCCGTCCGATGCGAGGTAACTGCGCCGTAGTATGGGGACGCTACACCTAAACAAACATCGAAACACACGACGTCAGTCGAGTACAGCGCTCGGAAGAGAGAGTATTCCTGCTAACGAAGCTCCCTGGTTGGCAGTCGACTGTTCGCTACTTTCGACGAGAGTGCATTAAATACGCGAGATGCATTCCGTGGGCAATATGAATCCAACAAATATAGCTCGCGACTTCAATAACAATGTCAAAGGATATTTTCCGAACTGTAAGGCATCGGAAAGTTCCTTAAGGGATCGAACATTTGTGTGATTATTTGCTACATTTGTTGATAAACTGTACGTGTGGTGATGATTGTCTGAAAATAAGCCACGGACCTCTCGTTCTGCAGTTGCTCACGCTAACCACGCGACGACGGCGCTCCCGAGCTCGCACTGTCCTTGATGTTGCTTATATTGCACATGGATTACTCAGTTTGTATATTTTGCTTAATATTTTTTTTTTTTAGTTTCACACAACTTCTTCCTGTTTTCTTGATTGATCTGTGTTCAGTTTTTCAAGGCCTATCCACTGTGCCAACTTATAACTAAATCTGAGGAGGGTGCGATGGGGAGGTTCCCTTGTAAGTGTGAAAACAAGCGGGAAGGATGTATCTACACACTGTAAAACTTTCACACACGCAGTATGAAAACTGTATTTTTACAAAAATAGTGTGCATTTGTTTTGGAGTGGCCCTCGTACGACGACGGATTCGCTTCCCGTCGTGGTCCATTCCACCCGTAGTGATCTCGACTTAGTCTCTCTCGCTGTACACCTGCAGACACCCGTGGCAGACAGCGCTGGCGTCATAAATGCCGAGAGCCGGCGCGCGTCGCCACCTGCCCCCTCCCACGCCGCCCACACGGAGACTGCGAGAGCCGTTCCTCGCGGTAAACACTGTGCTGGCGGCAGATGGTCGACAGACGCCGGCCGTCAGCGAAGCCCCAGCCTGCGACAACGTGTGCCGCCAGCGCCTGCGCAGAGTGCTCTCCCGGTCGGGGCTGAATCACGCCGCGTCTGTCTTCCTCCGCATCCAACAGGGCGTTCCGCGTCCCCGGACGCTGCCACATTGCGGGCTGTTGACGACGACAGTGGCGCTGACAGCCTCTTCCTCCCGCCTCCACTGTTTGCTTTCCTGCTTCGGATGCCGTCGTCGCTGCCATCGTACGAGCAGGGCACGAACGTCGTGCGTTCACCCCTACCTTACTTCCCTTTTTCTTGTGTGCATTAATGATCTCTCAGCAGTTACACTGCCAGAAGCAGAGTTAGTTTTGTTTGCAGGTGACACAAGTATTGCAATAAAAAGTATGTCGAGTGTAGTTCTAGAAAGATCAGCTAATGATATTACCATGGATATTAATAAATGGTTTAAAGCCAACTCACTGACATTAAACTACGACAAGACTCACTTTATGCAATTCAGAAACTGTGAGAGGTTTCCACCCAGCATATGCATAAAGTATGAAGAAGAGCAGATACAAGACAGTCTTAAATTCCTGAGATTACAGCTTGATAATAAATTCAGTTGGGAGGAGCACACCACAGAACTGCAGAAACGCCTTAACAAATCTGTATTTACAATTCGAGTGTTAGCTGACATAGGCGACATAAAAATGAAAAAGCTTGCACACTCTGCCTACTTTCATTCCGTAATGTCATATGGTATAATATTTTGGGGTAACTCTTCAAGCCAAACAAAAGTTTTCAGAGTCCAAAAGCGTATAATACGTATTATTTGTGGAGTAAATTCACGGACGTCCTGTAGAACCCTCTTCAAGGAACTGGGTATACTAACTACTGCCTCTCAGTATATTTCCTCCTTGATGAAATTGGTCCTAAATAATATATCTCTTTTTCCAACAAACAGCTCACTTCATACATACAATACCAGGAACAAAAATGACCTGCACAAGGACTTAAAAGCACTTACTTTAGTTCAAAAAGGAGTCCACTACTCAGGAACACTCATCTTCAATAATTTGTCAGCAAACATAAAAATTTTAGTTACAAATAAAGATCAGTTTAAAAGCAGCCTGAAAGACTTACTAGTGGCCAACTCCTCCTACTCCATTGACGAATTTTTTAATAGAAACAAATGATGTATTGTAAATATTCATATTATTAGTATTGTTATTTCAGCTTAAAAAAAAAAAAAGACGTGTTCCACATCCACGAGGATCTCCTCAGCACAGATCTAATCTCCTGTCAGCTCCTTTCCACTTTAACACAACAAACTTTCAAGACAACGCCCGAAACGAAAAGACTATTCTCTCCGGCGACTTAACATGCGAATTTTGTTGCTAAGGAGGGGAGGCCACGACGTTGGGATCACGAACTTACTTCAAAGTTTGTATACCATTACCACGCCATTAAAACATGATGTGCAAATAGTAAGATGCACTGTTCTGGGGATCCCGACAAAATCGCAAGTTAAGTTTTTCGCGTCTATTATGTAATATGATAAGCCGGCACAGCAACGCAGCGTACTCGGACAGAGGGTTAGCTGCCCTGTGAAAAAAAAAAATAAATAAATCTGAGTTAATGGATCAACGATGAAATTTAACAAGCGTCATGGGACGTCAGCCCCGTCCAAATACAACGAACAGAAAGATTAAAACAAGTGGCTAGCGTTTTGCACTAAGCAAGTAATTTGTGCTCGAGGCGACGGTTCGAATCCAGCTAACACTTATTTTTTAATCTATAAGTTTTTCATCACTGGTCACATTAATTTATATGACATTTGAGAGGTAAGTAAATAGAAAAAAACGAGCGTATTTTAATGAAGTTGTAATGAAATTTATATGATATTTGACTATTTAATATTTTTAATCAGCGCTGGCATGGCAGCTCAGCGTGTTCGGTCACAGGGTTAGCTATCCTCTGTAAGGGAAAAAAACAGAGTGTATTTATCGACGATGAATGTGAACAGGTGCCATTGAACGTCCGTGCCAAAAAATGTAACGAACAAAATGAGATTATAAACAGCTAATACTTATTTTTTATGACATGTGAGAGGTAATTTAATGAAAAAACCACGCGCATTTTCTTAAAGTTGTAATGATTTTAGTATATTATTTGACTATTTAGTATTTTTAATTAAATTTTCAAGGACGACGGACATGCTTGGAAAGCCAAGTCAAACCTTGATAATGATACGAATGACGTTATTCATAATCAGTTATACAGTAAGTCACAATGTACCTGGCCACAAGTGTAATCTACAATTACTCGTCGGATGCGCTCTCAACGTCACACATTCCAGGATGTTGTATTTGCCATACAGACATGGGGAACATAAATTGAAACGGTATCTACTATACTGAATGAATGCAGTTTTTCCACATTTAGAGGGGATGTGGAAACTTTCTAAGGGAAAATACACCTCGTTGACATTTGGAAAAATTTCTCTGTCTTCCGGTAGTAAAGATTAAAAACTGTGTTTGAGCTGGGGCCGAATCGTCGCTTTCTATAGGTTCGTATTGCGGAGTTCGCACGCCAACCATTTTTTA
The DNA here is from genome assembly GCF_023897955.1 of Schistocerca gregaria. Classification (NCBI taxonomy): domain Eukaryota; kingdom Metazoa; phylum Arthropoda; class Insecta; order Orthoptera; family Acrididae; genus Schistocerca; species Schistocerca gregaria. The sequence continues at coordinate 86,780,732 of NC_064925.1, read as the reverse complement.
TCAGGGTGACTTGGTACTATTATGAAGCTCTACCCTGCAATATAAGCTGCAAATGGGAGAAAAAATTAATTGTAACAGAGCAATAATAAAAGGAGAAAGGAAAAAAAACGAGAACATAGCCGAAAAACCACCACCAAGCTCTCATGTTATTTATAAACAATTTTTTGTAGTTTTATTATATCTATTTATTTTTTTATTTATGTCTACAGATGAAGTATATATACACATGAGCGTATAAAATCCTTGAAATAAATCTCATATATATAACCAACGCGATTCGAAGGACAGTGAGAAAGCCTTTGCCGAATCAATAGTCACCTGAATCAACAAAAATCTACATTGTTTTCCAATCTATGGCGGTTTAGGACAGAATCGTGGTAGAATATGATTTGAGAATCAGAACGGAAAGTGCTCCTATCGTAGCTCAAAAAAGGTGAATACGTCGTGGGCAGAGTGGAGACTAGAAATTTACTCTGTACGAATCAGCATGGATTTCGACAAAGACGATCGCGTGAAACCCAGCTGGCGCTATTCGTCCACGAGACTCAGAGGGCCATCGACACGGGTTCCCAGGTAGATCACGTGTTTTTTACTTCCGCAAGAAGTTCGATAGAGTTCTCCACAGTAGTTTAATGAACAAAGTAAGAGCATACGGACTATCAGACCAGTTGTGTGGTTGAATTGAAGAGTTCCTAGATAACAGAACGCAGCATGTCATTCTCAATGGAGATAAGTCTTCCAAAGTAAGAGTGATTTCAGGTGTGCCGCAGGGGAGTGTCGTATTGCTATTCACAATATACAGTGTGTTACAAAAAGGTACGGCCAAACTTTCAGGAAACATTCCTCACACACAAATAAAGAAAAGATAATATGTGGACATGTGTTCGGAAACGATTACTTTCCATGTTACTTCTCTTCAAATCATATTAATCATGGAATGGAATCACACAGAAACAGAACGTACCAGCGTCACTTCACACAGTTTGTTACAGGAAATGTTCAAAATGTCCTCCGTTAGCAAGGATACATGCATCCACCCTCCGTCGCATGGAATCCCTGATGGGCTGCTGCAGCCCTGCAGAATGGCGTATTCTATCACAGCCATCTACAATACGAGCACGAAGAGTCTCTACATTTGGTACCGGGTTTGCGTAGACAAGAGCTTTCAAATGCCTCCATAAATGAAAGTCAAGAGGGTTGAGGTCAGGAGAGCGTGGATGCCATGGAATTGGTCCGCCTCTACCAATCCATCGGTCACCGAATCTGTTGTTGAGAAGCGTACAAACATTTCGACTGAAACGTGCAGGACCTCCATCGTGCATGAACCACATGTTGTGTCGTACTTGTAAAGGCACATGTTCTGGCAGCACTGGTAGAGTATCCCGTAGGAAATCATGATAACGTGATTCATTGAGCGTAGGTGGAAGAACGTGGGGCCCAATCAAGACCTCACCAACAATGCCTGCCCAAATGTTCACAGAAAATCTGTGTTGATGACGTGATTGCACAATTGCGTGCGGATTCTCGTCAGTCCACACATGTTGATTGTGAAAATTTACAATTTGATCACATTGGAATGAAGCCTCACCCGTAAAGAGAACATTTACACTGAAATGAGGATTGACACATTGTTGGATGAACCATTCGCAGAACTGTACTCGTGGAGGCCAATCAGCTGCTGATAGGGCCTGCACACGCTGTACATGGTACGGAAACAACTGGTTCTCCCGTAGCACTCTCCATACAGTGACTTGGTCAACGTTACCTTGTACAGCAGCAACTTCTCTGACGCTGACTTTAGGGTTATCGTCAATTGCACGAAGAATTGCCTCGTCCATTGCAGGTGTCCTCGTCGTTCTAGGTCTTCCCCAGTCGCGAGTCATAGGATGGAATGTTCCTTGCTCCCTAAGACGCCGATCAATTGCTTCGAACGTCTTCCTGTCGGGACACCTTCGTTCTGGAAATCTGTCTCGATACAAACGTACCACGCTATTGCCCCGTGCTAATCAATATATCAAAAGGGCATCTGCCAACTCCGCATTTTTAAAAACTGCACTGAATACAAAACCACGTTCGTGATGATCACTGACCTGTTGATGCTACGTAATGATATGCTTGATGCTAGTACTGTAGAGTAATGAGTCGCATGTCAACAGAAGCACATAAGTCAACATTACCTTCCTTCAATTGGGCCAACTGGCGGTGAATCGAGGAAGTACAGTACATACTGACGAAACTAAAATGAGCTCTAACATGTAAATTAAGCATTTCCGGACACATGTCCACATAACATCTTTTCTTTATTTGTGTGTGAGGAATGTTTCCTGAAAGTTTGGCCGTACCTTTTTGTAACACTGTATATAAATGACCTTGCGGATAACATCGGAAGTTCACTGAGGCTTTTTGCGGATGGTGCTGTTGTATATCGTGAGGTTGTAACAATGGAAAATTGTACCGAAATGCAGGAGGATCTGTAACGAATTGACGCATGGAGCTGGGAATGGTAATTGAATCTCAATGTAGACGAGGGTAATGTGCTGTGAATACATGGAAAGGAAGATCCTTTATCATTTAGCTACAGTATAACAGGTCAGCACCTGGAAGCAGTTTATTCCATAAATTATCTGTAAGTAGGCGTTAGGAGTCATTTAAAATGGAATGACCATGTAAAATTAATTGTCTGTAAAGCAGATGCCAGACCGATTCATAGGAAGAATCCTAAGAAAATGCAATCCGAAAACAAAGGAAGTAGGGTACAGTATACTTGTTCGCCTAATGCTTGAATACTGCTCGCCGGTGTGGGATCCATACCAGAAAGGGTTGATAGAAGAGATAGAGAAGATCCAACGGAAAACAGCGCGCTTCGTTACAGGATCATTTAGTAGTCGCGAAAGCATTACGGAGATGATAGATAAACTCCAGTGGAAGACTCTGCAGGAGAGACGCTCAGTAGCTCAGTACGGGCTTTTGTTGAAGTTTCGAGAACACACCTTCACCGAGGAGTCAAGCAGTATATTGCTCCCTCTTACGTATATCTCGTGAAGAGACCATGAGAATAAAATCAGAGAGATTAGAGCCCACACAGAGAAACACCGACAATCTTTCTGTCCACGAACAATACGAGACTGGAATAGGAGGAAGAACAGGTAGAGGTACTCAAGGTACCCTCTGCCACACACCGTCAGGTGGCTTGCGGACTATGGATGTATTTGTAGATATAGGGATGTAAAAGAAGGGAACTTGCTTTTTGACTCTGGCAGCTTCAGAGTCATTTAAGTCAAGACATCTTGACATATTCGGGCTCTTTTACTAGCTATCTCTATTTTCTCTTAGATGCAATACGTTGGCACACTCGCGTCTTGGTATTTATAGGCTGAAGTCCCTGATACTGAACCAGAATCTACAAGATACTTCAGCCATAGTGAACAATATATATATAATATGGCTCAAGAGCACAAGTAATAGCGAAGGAAGTTTTACTAGGGGCTTAAATTTCTGAAGGTGGATCTGTTCGTTAAGGGATGCTAAAACATTTTTTTTAATTTCTGGGTGGGGACAGGGTTGATTAGTTCCCCGAGGCGGCCGTTTCGCACTCAGACCCGCCTCCCTATTACATGTATGGTGAGGTCTGTAAGAACAATGAGACATAGATTTATGTGCTTCTAGAGAGTGAACTGCATGTAGATTATGCATCTACGTGATGTTTTCTGCATGGGCGTTACTGCACCACTAACTGGGCAGACTAGCCATTTAGCGTCCACACGCCCACTCTTCAATGACTTAAATACTGCCCAGGGAAATATAAGCATTAGTGCCTTGACTTGTTCTTGCCACATGTACTTGGAGATAGTAACCAACCTAAAAACACACTACTCCTAAGAGGTATAATTATTAATCTGAAAATGAAGAAAGACTGATGTTATGTTGTTCTGTGCACTGTCCTCAGCTACCAATAAAAAGATTTGCACTTATACCCCCGTGCCCTGTATACAGGTGTATGTGACCTAACAGCGGGAGAGGAAAGGACTCAAAGTGTATTTGAAGCGATAATATTTTGGGCCGGTAAGTTGACTGATTTGCCCCCCCCCCAATCCCTCCCCCCCCCCCCCCCCCCCCACACACACACACACACACAAGGACTCATAATGGACGTGGAAGATAAAAGAACGTGACTTACATGGGCATTACGGCAGTGTCACTCATATGGGTGACGAGTGTGGAACATTTTTCTGTTCTAGACGCGCATTGTATGAGTGAAATACATTGTATACATCCACGTAGGGCATATTAAAACAACGATGATATGAGTAAACATTTTAAAACGGCATACCGCTGAAATCAGCTGACTGTGTGAAATAAATGACTGATCATAATGAGCCAAGGCTAAAAACGAATTTTCTTGGAAGATTAATGTTTCACAAATGATTTCCAATTTCTTTCAAGAACACTGATTTCAGTGCTTCTTCTTTGCACAAACAGCAAGTTAACACACACTCTACTGACAACATAAAGCCAGACAGCTACAAGAACAGCAACAAATAGTAATGCATACAATGTATACTGTAAAAGCTTTCCTATTTACTAAATAATGCGGATAGGGAGAAGTTTCCACACGAATTTAAGAAACCACATGGATCCATTTTGTGTCTACCTTTTCCACAAATCGGCAATAGTTAACCATATGTGCATTTCTAGAAGGAATAGAGCAGCAGTTAAGTGACTTACACAATGAAATACGAGGTATATTCGGAAAGTAAGGTCCGGTTAGGCGCCAAATGGAAACCACTGTGAAAATCCGATAGGACTTTTGGATGGATGTGTTGGGCAGTGTCTTTAATGTGCCTGTTGATCGCTTCACGTCGCTCTTTTCAGTTCATAGCAAAAAGTGATCACGAAGAAATGCCTAAAACAACAGTGTCTCCCGCAAAATATGTAGATTGGGTAAGAGATTTTCCCTGAAGCTATGCAGCCCACATAACACAAATTTCATGCGTTTCTGTCTTCAAGACAATTTTCAGTCACACTCTGCAGGGGTAATGAAGATGCTCCTGCAGCGTTTTCGATGGGAAGTGTTTGATCACCCACAATACAGCCCTTAATTGGCTACGTCCATTGTTCATCTCTGCTCACATGAACTATTGGCCATTAAAACAACATTTTGGCACAAACAACGAAAGGCAGACCAGCCTAGAGAATTGGCGTAAAGCACAGGCGGCTGCTTTCTGTGACGAGGGTACTGGAAAGTTTGAACAACGCCACGATAAATCTCTAAGTCGGGGCGGCGAGTATTTAGAGAGGTAGCTGGAAGGTATTGCTAACTGTTGCGAATACAAAAATTTTGATTTTCAAAGTGGTTTTCTTTCGCGATTGATCAACAACTGCAGTAAGCAAAAATGGTTCAAGTGGCTCTGAGCACTATGGGACTCAACTGCTGTGGTCATTAGTCCCCTAGAACTTAGAACTACTTAACCCTAACTAACCTAGGGACATCACACACATCCATGCCCGAGGCAGGATTCGAACCTGCGACCGTAGCAGTCGCACGGTTCAACTGCAGTAAGCCTAATTCAAATTCAAGAGAGAAGAAGAATGTAGTAGTTTAAGGATATTTTTGTAACATGTGCAGAAATGACGAAACACTGATAAATAAATGGAAAAAGCACCTGAAGATTAACCTACTCGGTGGTGCTAGGTGCGTTTTTGTTGTTGTGATCTTCAATCCTGAGACTGGTTTGATGCAGCTCTCCATGCTACTCTATCCTGTGCAAGCTTCTTCATCTCCCACTACCCACTGCAACCCACATCCTTCTGAATCTGCTTAGTGTATTCATCTCTTGGTCTCCCTCTACGATTTTTACCCTCTACGCTGCCCTCCAACACTAAATTGGTGATCCCTTGATGCCTCATAACATGTCCTACCAACCGATCCCTTCTTTTGGTCAAGTTGTGCCACAAACTTCTCTTCTCCCCAATCCTATTCAATACTTCCTCATTAGTTATGTGATCTACCCATCTAATCTTCAGCATTCTTCTGTAACACCATATTTCGAAAGCTTCTATTCTCTTCTTATCCAAACTATTTATCGTCCATGTTTCACTTCCATACATGGCTACATTCTATACAAATAGTTTCAGAAATGACTTCCTGACACTTAAATCTATATTCGATGTTAACAAATTTCTCTTCTTCAGAAACCCTTTTCTTGCTATTGCCAGTCTACATTTTATATCCTCTCTACTTCGACCACCATCAGTTATTTTGTTCCCCAAATAGCAAAACTCCTTTACTACTTTAAGTGTCTCATTTCCCAATCTAATTCCCTCACCATCACCCGACTTAATTCGACTACATTCCATTATCCTCGTTTTGCTTTTGATGATGTTCATCTTATATCCTCCTTTCAAGACACTATCCATTCCGTTCAACTGCTCTTCCAAGTCCTTTGCTGTCTCTGACAGAATTACGATGTCATCGGCGAACCTCAAAGGTTTTATTTCTTCTCCGTGGATTTTAATACCTACTCCAAATTTTTCTTTTGTTTCCTTTCCTGCTTGCTCAATATACAGATTGAATAACATCAGGGAGAGACTACAACCCTGTCTCACTCCCTTCCCAACCACTGCTTCCCTTTCATGTCCCTCAACTCTTGTAACTGCCATCTGGTTTCTGTACAAATTGTAAATAGTCTTTCGCTCCCTGTATTTTACACCTGCCACCTTCAGAATTTGAAAGAGTATTCCAGTCAACATTGTCAAAAGCTTTCTCTAAGTCTACAAATGCTAGAAACGTAGGTTTGCCCTTCCTTAATCTAGCTTCTAAGATAAGTCGTAGGGTCAGTATTGCCTCACGTGTTCCAATATTTCTACGGAATCCAAACTGATCTTCCCCTAGGTAAGCTTCTACTAGTTTTTCCATTCGTCTGTAAAGAATTCGCGTTAGTATTTTGCAGCTGTGACTTATTAAACTGATAGTTCGGTAATTTTCACATCTGTCAACACCTGCTTTCTTTGGGATTGGAATTATTAAATTGTTCTTGAAGTCGGAGGGTATTTCGCCTGTCTCAAACATCTTGCTCCCAAGGCTGTCAGTAGTTCCAATGGAATGTTGTCTACTCCGGGGGCCTTGTTTCGACTCAGGTCTTTCAGTGCTCTGTCAAACTCTACACGCAGTATCGTATCTCCCATTTCATCTTCATCTACATCTTCTTCCATTTCCATAATATTGGCCTCAAGTACATCGCCATTCTATAAGTGCATTATAGAGTAACAAATATTTTGTGGCTGAAATATATAGTCTGATGAGCCCAAACATTACCATGACCTGTTTTAGCATTTTGGCCCACATTTGGGGTGAAATGCAGCAGCGATTCTGTGTGACGTGGACGCGATGAAAACTTTGTATATCTCCGGCGGTGTATGGCAGCAGATGTCTAAGTACAACTAACACAGATTATGTACATTACGGCCCGGTGGGTTTTGGGAGCTGAGCTGGCGCCCCATAGAGCCCCAGTTGTGTTTCATAGGGATTTACGTCAAGTGACACCAGCGTGACATCACAGTCGTATTCCAGAAACAACTATGCAACTTACAAACAACTTACACCCAAAAAATTTATTTCATATTAAAAACACAGCCGGCCGATGTGGACGAAAGGCTCTAGGCGCTTCAGTCTGGAACCGCGCGACCGCTACGGTCGCAGGTTCCAATCCTGCCTCGGGTATGGATGTGTGTAATGTCATTAGGTTAGTTAGGTTTAAGTAGTTCTAAGTTCTGAACCATTTAAAAACAGAAACAGACAACACACTAAATTTTCTGGATCTCATCATACGAAAAGCAAACAACCCCATGACTTCATGATATTCAGGAAACCGACAACCACGAGCACAAACCTTCACAATCTATCGAACCACATGATGCCACACAAACAAGCAAGCTTTATATTCATGTTCCACAGATTGAACAGAACACCCATAAGCAAACAGAATTACACACAAAAGTTAAACACAATAAAACAAACAGCAGAGGAAAGTGGTTACAAGCCCCTTATGATAGAGAAGTTCAATCAACAAATTTTTAAATGGAAAAAGAACGAACGCTCCACGCACGCACACACACACACACACACACACACACACACACACACACACACACACACAAACAATGACCATATACAGGACAACAGCGCAACATTGCACACACGAGACAAACTGCGCATACTCACCTACAATAACAAAATTGGCCACAGAAGAAACAACATATTGAAGAAACATGGGCTTCAAAAAGGATACAGGACAGAGAACACAACACAGGATAAGCTCAGAACATAGGAGACATAGACACATAACTTCAACAGATCAGGTATATATGAACTCACATGCAACACTTGCCAATCAGTATGCATAGGACAAACATGCAGGAACTGTAAAACAAGATACTCAGAACACCTCAGAGCACTATTTAGTAACAACACCCATAGCACACTTGCTGATCACCTAATAGCCCATAATCACCAACCAACTACACAAAAGCAACAGATTTAAAAATACGTAAATCCAGCCACAGCCTATGCCAAAAACTGACAATAAAAGAGAACGTCCACGTACAGAAGGCAATAGCAGAAGGCAAACAAGTTTTGAATGAAAACACTACACTTTGTAAAGGCACATTATTTAAAACATTAAAGGAACTTTAAGGAAAAGGATATACAAACAGCTAAAGGAGCTTACACACACACACACACACACACACACACACACACACGCGCGCGCGCGCGCGCGCTCGTTGTCATGCACAAAAGAAGAGAGATAAAGGTAACAAATTTCAAATTCCGCGCCCCGCGATTGCAAAACGTAAAATTCCCAAAGTACAGTTAATATGCGTGTGCAGTGTCCTCGGAACGAGAAAGAAGGATCAGTCAAAACACAGCGTAAGTAATAACAATTAAGTACACAAAACATGCTGCCATACTGAAATCAATTTTTTTTTAAATCAAGGGATAGATTAACTCGGTGATGAAGTTCACATTTACAACGTTTGATTTGGAGATGACAAGTGTTAGTGCAGTACATCATACAAATAGTCCTGTAAAACCATACAATGTAAAATCAAAGTAAGAACAAAAACAAAAAAACTGCCTTTACACCTCATTTTTTTTAGATGTGCTACAACGTAGAATATGTTCACTTTAAGAGTTGTCCCATAAACGAAACCCACTGATGATGGCACCATCACGCTGAAACATGTTTGGGTAACAAGAAAACATAGTGTTTTGCATAAATGGCGGACCTTACATGCAATAATTTTAACTGAAAACACGGTAGAAATTTAAGAACTGCAAATCCAAAAGATGAACTAAAGAACGAATTTCGCTTTGTGACACGCTGCTGGAAAATACAATCACCATCGCGGAAGACGTGGGGCATGAAGGGATGCAGGTGATCGGAAATGATAGACACGTAATGCGCAGATATCATAGTGGCTTCGATTACTACCACAGATCACATGAGAATCTATGAGACTGTCTCCCTGTGGACAGTACTGCCTTCATGGGCCTGCATCATTCGAACGGTGAATGCTTGGACCAACCGTTCGCTTGGATGATAGTGTATCCCCCATCCGACCACGTCAGTGGATTTCCCCTTTTTGGGGCTACATTTGGCTCTTCATTTATGCAGTAGCGCGTGACTGTACCTTTTGGAAAGGAGATTTGACGATATGTAACACTATCATCCACGAACAGTCACATGGATTATACGAGGTTATGCATCTAAGCTGCCAAGAAGCCCTGAATCCAGTCACTAAGCTGGGCTGATATTCCCTAAGTTTGCGTTGTTTTCCAGTAAGCGACAGTGTGGGACGGTATCGAATGGCTCCCGGAAATCTGGGAACACGGAATCAACTTAAGTGGCGCATTCTCAGCATTCTGATCACATGGACGAAAATAACGAATGACCACACCTTATACATTCCATGTTAATACGTTCTGTGGAGATTTTCACTCCACAAAGGCCACAACTCGCATCCATAGAACATCTTCCATAGTTAAACGAAATATTGATGGCACCACTGTTGACCTAAGTTATACACAACTCTCTTGTGACCCTTCTTGGAAACAGGAATGACCTGTGTCTTTTTACTATCGTTTTGAAAGGCTTCATTGCTTCAGCGATGAGCTACTATCTGTTACCCTAATGGCAGTAGGTTCTCGCGCATAATCTGCATAGAATCTAATACGTATTCCTTTAATCCCAGGAGCGTTTCCTCTGTTGAATAATTGTAGTCAAAAATGGTGCAAATGGCTCTGAGCACTATGGGACTTAAAATCTTTGTCATCAGTCCCCTAGAACTTAGAACTACTTAAACCTAACTAACCTAAGCACATCACACACATCCATGCCCAAGGCAGGATTCGAACCTGCGACCGTAGCAGTCTCGCGGTTCCAGACTGTAGCGCCTAGAACCGCTCGGCCAATAATTGTAGTCCTTGTCAGTTTTCTGTAATGGCCTTTCTTTTCTATTGTACAACAAAAGCAACTCGAACACTGTACTGGGCAAAAACTCCAAGGGTAGCATTAACAAAACTGCCGTCAGCGAGAAAAATTCCTTCGCTGTAGGAGCAGATGGTAATACTTGGTTCTGCTAGTGAATTGCGTGCAGTATCAGAGGCTGCAAACTAGTCGGAGATGTGTGATGTTCTTTCTCAGCATTCTATTAGCGTTTCTCGTCGAGAGATCCGTTCCCGATGGCGCACAAGGCTGAGCCGGCGTCTCTGCCGACCGTTCGGACTGACAGCTACGTCAGCTTTCTGTTGCTTCCGGACATCAAAGGCACTGCCGCTGCATCAGCAGCCAGACAGCTCGCCCAGCGGCGGCGGTGTGACGTCAGAGGGCACCCGGTCACCTGCAGATGGCCGGCGCACGCAGCCTTCAGCTAGGCGATCATCCGCTCGGATGACTGGGCTGTGCTCCGGCATCCAAGGTCGCTGTCCGCCACGGCGGCCATTCTGCCATCCACTACCTGCAATCTGGCCGTCGGTGTTGATGAGCCAGGCCGCTGCTTCATTTGATCGCCAATGTTAATAACCATAGAAATTTCTTGGCAGATTAAAACTGTGTGTCACATCTACATCTACATCTACATCTACATGGTTACTCTGCAATTCACACTTAAGTGCCTGGCAGAGGGTTCATACTACTTCTCTACCGTTCCACTCTTGAGTGGCGCGTGGGTCTTGAGTTCGAGTCTCGGCCTGGCACACACTTTTAATCTACCAGAAAGTTTCATATTAGCACAAATTACGCTGCAGAGCGAAAATTTCATTCTCAATCATTATTATTCTTTTGTAGGTTGCGGCAGGGCGCGTTGGTTTTTCACTGTCCATTAAACAATCAGTCCGCCCTCCTATTGTCTTTAAAAGTCGGAAAATGGCTATCATGTCCGTATTTAATGTCCCAACATCAATTATGCGCTGTTACTGATTGTCTATCTTACAAGTTCACAACCGAAAGCAGCCTGAACATATTTTGTCCGACCCGATATTTTGAACTTTCTAAACAGTCGCTGACCTACGACTACTTGCGAGTTAACACATTCAGTCGTCGTGTAGACTTCTTGTGAAGGAGTGCTCGCCATAATGTCTCGTTATCTGCACGAAACACGCCACGCGACATGAAATGTTCACACGCGAATATCTCCTAAAGTAAACCACTCACAAAGCTCAAACTTTCACAAAATGCTCGACACAGTAGTCGCTCTTCGTCAACAATACGAGAACCGACAGAAGGCGCGAATTTCTTCATTTTTGTAGGAGTTTCATCAGCGCGGTTTCACATAGGTGTTTGCCATAATACGGCTCCCGAGCGACTATCTCACTCATAGATTTGAGGCACAAAGCCCTACCCAAACGCGCGGGAAATGTTGAATTCCTATTGGCTAGCACGTTAAACAGCCAATCACATCATGTCGAGCATTTCTGTATTTCTAATGTCAGATAGTCAGATTACCACAAGTAATATAGACTAGAAATTTCGTAATTTTGAAATTAAATAACATTTAATGAAAACAAAATACGATACATTCCCACAAAATAAATTACTAATAAATATAATACTCAACGCCCCTTCTGGCTGCCGTTTACAAAGTCGAGCTCATTCGGGCATACATTACAAATTCCCCTACTGTACAACAATTGTCTGACGCGTACATTTACATAGTATTAATAAAACACCACATTCTCATTTTACTTATGCCCTCCATTCACTCTCTCAACCTCACCAAAGCACTCACACAACTACAACACGATGAGATAATAATTTTTCAAAGTACTTTTAATTTCGATGAAAAACTGTGGTAATGAAACTAAAGAAAATTCCAGAAAATTAGATTATATTAACCTGCCCTCAAATTCGTAGTTTCCGTTGATACTATAGATGAATACATTACAGTCCCTAACTTAGTTTCACAATGACAGAACGGTTATTATATGTTTTAAGTAAAAATTTATATCTCTGAAAGTATTGAAGTTACTGATTATAATTTTTAACAGTACGGTTGTGTTATCCATATAATTTGGTATACTATGTATCAAAAAGATCGTACAATATTTAATACTACCTCATAGCCACATAAAATATGTCACGTATTGCAATATCGACCTTAATTTATCGAAGGAATTTCTGAGAACTTACGCTTCCAACACAGCACTTCGTGGAAGTGGAACACGGACTGCGGGAAAATCGGGAAAGACGAGAATGTAAGAGGATGTGATGTGGTGCTATAGAAGGCTGATAAGAAATGAGATTCCCCTTACAATCAGCAAGAGGGTTAATACATGGCAAAAGACTGACAAGACGAAGGGCTAGGGTGATAAGCATAAGTGCTAAGACAAAAAGGAACAACGTTCTTGGAAGCAGATGGAGGTGTAGAAGGTAAAAAGTATCATCGATACAACTGTACAACTATTAGAATAATGAGTTACGGTGTATACGTTATTACAAAAGCTATTTTACAAATTCTTGATGCAATATGACTTCCACGTTCTATGAACCATCGTACCGTGGAAGTTATTCCATGATGTGCTGGCACACGTTCTGTCATCGTCTCTTTTTTCGTGGGAAGTGATTTGCAGTCATTCTTTTCCTCGCCGATTCTGCAGAGAGTTTCCTCGTTTCTAATGTTACCAGGCCAATTAATTTTAGGCATCCTTCAGCAGCACCACACCTCGAGCTCTTCGATTCTCAACTTTTCCCTTTTTCCCACAGTCCATAATTCGCTTACATGCAATGATGAGCTATAGACGCACGTCCTCAGATATTGCTTACTTAAGATGTATGTTTAGCACTACTACACTTTTCTATGACGAGGAATACTCTCCTGGTAGACAAGACCTGGTCGACAACGTTTCATTCATACCGGGCATCTGCAGCTGTAGAGAAGCATGATATTATGATTTGCGCTAACAGCGGGTAAAATTGTTTTATTGAAACACGACCGGTTTTGCAGCCCAAAGCCGAACCGTCAGGTGCAACCCAAGTCGTACACAGTCATACGCAGGGCCTAAACGTTGTGGATATTAAGTAAAGTTAAACACATGGACGTTCTTTCTGTGCTGGTGTATAACAAAATGAACGAAACCAGCAACAGATAATATTTTTAATCAGTAGGCACATGAAATGAGATATGTTCGTGGCTGTACTACTTCTGTGCGTGCAGTTATACACTGCGCAAACTTAGGCATGATTCCGAAAAGATATTAGCAGTTACTATCTCACAAATTCGCATCCGTACTATCTCGTTTTTAAAACAATCACAGAATGACGAGTGACTAAAACGAGGAAGCCACAACCACTTTCGACTGTCGTTCGTCTGAAATCGTCAATCGGTCTAGGGACGGTTGTAAATTATACAAAAAAATATGAAAGTAGTATCTAAAATATACCCACAGTGTTAAAAAGTCACAGGTTTGCCTATCACTCCTAGTCAAGATAGATTATTCGGTGAATAATGTTCACTGCATTCGTGAATGAATAGTGACAATGAAAGCTGGTAGTCAAGGGAAGGCAGGATTCGGTTACGATTGTGGATGGGGCCGTAATCAGTTGCTTGTTTTTTTAATTAACCTTTGCTACTGTATTTGCTGTTTGACAGCAGGTTTCCAACTTTTGCCTTTTACAGTTACACACAATTTATTTTAAACCAGTAATTCCAGACTGAACGACAAATGAAAATACCACACGTTATTAATGAAGGGATGAACAACTGTGTAAATAATAGTGTTTTCAGTGAGTTACAATTTAGCAAATAACCATTAAACACAGGTACAGCAGATAATGTTTTAAAAGCAAGCCACTGTGATCTGGGCAAAAGGCCTTACAATCCAGGAATGGCAATAAATTAAGAATTGTTGAAAACTCGTTGCAACTTAAAAATTACACGTATTGAAATATTAAAGGTAAGACGCCACAAACACAGCAGAAGGCATCAGACGCCGGGAATTGCAGTAAATGAGGTTTTAAGGCTTACTGCTAAAATAGAAATACCAAATTAGGATTTTAAAGCAAATCATCACAATTACGGCTGAAGGCCTTACACGCCAGGAAAGGGAATAATATAAAAAATTTAGAAACCTGCTGTAAAACAGGAAATACAATAGCAAAGGTTAATTAAAAACCAAGCAACTGACCACCAGACGTGTGAAATAAGATAATGGTAAGGTTTGTAACACAACCCTTAACATCCACTGAACACTACACTCCAGATTTAATACAGAAGGCGACCAGAACTATTAACTAGACATATATAACCTTTAATGTAGGCATTACAAGGTGTTGTAATATATAATACAATAATAAAACAAGGACCAGTAAATAAGTTCCTTAAAGGGTACTGTGGCAGATTATACCCGCAGAAGGAGTGGACTGAAGGAGCGTTCCAGCGAACTACTTTTAGAACACACATGTCTTACAAGAACCAAGGGGCCACGGACGGTGCACCAGGAATCGACCTTTGAGAAGGTCCTGCAACAAACACTTTCGCCAGCGATGAGATAGGCAGCGAAGAGTTGCATTCGCTTCACAAGATGGTAACTCAGACTAGTGGCAGTCTAACGAATGAGTAATGATAATCTTGCTGAAGCTACCTGACGTCCGATAAACCAAATGCAACGATGGAACAATACGCCAAAGCCGGAACCGGCAGTTTACACTACGTCCCCAGAATACTGTGCTTAGAGCGCCCAGAACGAGAAAGGAATCAATACCACCAGAGTAGAAGAATCACCAACCGGCCTACAATCAAGAAAGCTTACAAAATTAGACCCCTTACCGGACAGCAGCGGCAAGGCGAGGAAACGTACACTGCCACTACATACACTAACCCCCAGGGCAGGTAACTGGGGCGTTAGCGGCCACCAGGCAAGAAAAAATACCGCTGGTTGAATTTAACAAATTGTAACAAGATGAACGCAGTAAATAGAAATAAGAAGTCGAGGAGAGCTAATTAGATCCGTCTTTCCCAAGCACTCCACTCGCTGCTCTTCGCCTCGGCGACATTACAAGCAGCAACACAAACCCAAGTCACAGGAGAATCGCGAGATATCTCAATGGTGGAGGTTTCTCTACTTGGATTGAAATGCACTCTTCTTAAAGCTTGCTGGATCCGATTTACGACGAGGTCGTGCACCCTCGCGACCACAGCCCTTCCATCCCGCAGTCCATGCGTGCCGCCAGCGGTCCCGGCGTGTTCTGGCACTGCGCGGACCTGGCTCCTCTTGAGTCACCAACCGAACTGGCCCACTCACACGACCCGGAAAAACAACGACGCCGTCCCAAAGATAGGGCAACAGTTTCTACATATCAATAACCACCGCTGCTGCCACACTTGCGAAACCGAGTGGCGCCAATCAACACGAGAAGAAGACAAACAGCCGCAACCATGCCAACTAAACGATATCGTCTGGCCTCCAACACAGGGCGGAAACCTACGAACAGCACCAACGCGAGCCTCAACACGGCTCAGACGAACTCGTGATCCATTAATTTGATAAAAATTTGCTGGTGGGTGGTTCATGTACTTAGAGGCATTTTTTAAATTTGCATGCTACTAAAATGCAAATATATATGTGCGGTACCTTAGTAAATAGAATTGATAAAAGTGCCTATATGATTATGCATGCTTTATATTTTTTCCAGATCCATCCCATAAAATTTTGTCTGCAAATTGTTCTATAAGATTAGGAGAATGATTACGGAAGTACAGGCGAATACAATATTTTAAAAATGTGTTCGAATAAAACTAGGCCTATGATCAAAAGTAGGCTGAAGGAAACAGTAAGAACTATTTGTATTAACATACTATAGATTAGCAGCTAGGCTGAAACAGTAATACAAGTCTCCTGGTAACGTTAATGGATACTAGATGAAAGATCGTAGGTTCGGTTCTTGCCTAGGGCAAGATTTTTTTTTTTACATTGCATTGTATGGAACAAAGTACAAATTATAATTTTGGGCACCTTTCTAAACAATCATGGTGGTGTCTGTTTGTTCTATATCGTGTCTCCCTACCACTTGCGCGCAACAACGCTCTGAGCGTGTTTTTTTGGGAATTGACTAGTTTGAACCTGGGACCTGTTGCTGGTAAGGAGACGCCAGACCACACATGACATGTAGAATTCAGAAGAGTTCAGTGAGACTAGCGATCATATAACCAAATACTAAATGATCTCAGCGTCAGCTCCACTGCACTCCCTGTAAAAGAATCTTAATACTAACTAAATTTAGTGGAAGGGGTTCAAGGCTTTCCTATTTTTAGTTAGCTGGTAAAATAACGTCGAAAAAGGAGTTAAGTTTACCATTGGAAATTTTATTCTACTCACAAAACATTGTTTATAAATTGCACTATTGATAAAAGGAAGTGATTTTATAAAGGATGGTAAAAACCAACTGCGTTCAACAAAAATGTGAACGAATATTCCCTGAATGGGTTTCCAAGTTCTACAATGGATCGAAGGGTGACCTATGCCATATCACATCTATAATCTAGGTTTAAATTAAGTTTCACAAAAGAGCAAACTATCAGAATGGTCTACAGTGACCCTCAATTATCTTTAATTACTTATCTAACTTCTTGTAAATTATAGTGGCTGATGCGGCTTCTCAATAACTATATAACAGAAAAATCATCACGTTTCAGATCTTTACTTCAAGTGGCAAATCTGAACACCATGAGTTTTAATTAATGATCGACACTAGTATTACTCAAAAAGGGGGTGTAACAGATGAGACTTCTGCAGTTATGAGTGAAGCCTTACTCGCTCATAAATGCGGCATCGCGTGCGTTCATTACCTTGCCGGTGTTTAGGCAGCGTCAGGGCAACGGCGGGCAGCACAGCTCCGCTCACCTCGCCATCTCGGAAGCAACTCGCTCCTAACTACAATTTACCGAAGTTGGTTTTAAAAAAACTATCTGGCTGTGTTTTCATCTGACCAATGCGGAAACAACGAAATACAGTTAATCCTCTCAAAGTTAACAAGCGTGAAACGTCAGGTAACCGATTTACGATTTCAGACGAACGGCAGTCGAAAGCGGTTGTGGCTTCCTCATTTTATGCCGAATTTATTTACGAAATCATGCCTAAAATTTGCGCAGTGTACATCTGCACGCAATATTAAAAGTACGAATATATCTCATTTCATGTGCGTATTGCTTAAAAATATTATGTGTTTATGGTTTTGTCATTTGCGTTATTCACCAGCACAGAAATAACTTTCATGTGTTTAACTTTTCGTGAACATGTGAACTTATTAAGTTTCATGATTTTGTTACGCACTATCATGTAACATGCGTCTTTGTTTTGACTTCCATAAACATGGCGGAGGATTGTTAGTTTGCTTCCCTCTGATCGCGTGACCGCGGCGTTGCTTCTCTGCGGTATTCTGTGTGATACTGACAATGTGACGTCGTGTACTCATGACTACGTGCGCTGGTTCGCTCCCTTTACAAGCGAGAACAGTACTAAATTGCCTTACGTGCTAATACTTAATCGTATAAACAATCCAAATCAGCCATACTGCTATGGTGCTATAATCATAACTGATTACTCAAAGTAAACTATGCATTTACGTTTTTATGTCTAAAAATTTATATTCCCCTAATGTATTTTTAAATTTTATGAGAGGCTTGTGACGCTCAAAAAAAAAAAAAAAAAATAATAAGAAAATAAAAAAATAAAAGAAAGCCCTATTCTGATACTCCAAAAGAAAGCCAAAGCGCAATTTCAAGGACCAATCGACACGTAAACAACACTTTTTTCTTCAGTCGTTGGCGTATCACTCCAGCAGATATCGCAAAGACTTGCATAGGAAAATAAGCTGTTATCGTTCCAAAATTTCATTTGTTCATCGAAAGGGAATTAACTTCAACACAAGCTATAGTAAAAAAATACTCTTAGCTATGCGCTCCACAGCGATTCGAATAGGGCAGAAATAGTTGCAGGTATAGGTCCCATGCCGCAATGTATCTAACTGAGTACAGATCCAGGTAGTGCTCTCGTTTTCCTGGAAAAAGGGCGTCATGACATTGAGGTTGGGGATTTAATTATGTTTCCTTCCCATGTGATGCTCAATGCAAAGACATCCGCAATTACCAATTCAGTGCAGAACTTTTTGAAATAGAACGGTGTTATATTCAAGTACTCCTTCGGTGCTTTTCTACTGTTCTCTAACTCAGATTTTTAGATAGTGTTCTTCACGTATATTTGGTCCACAACAGATACGGTGGGATTCGTGAGATCTCTGGGGAAAGACAATTAGAATAGATAGGTAGCACTAAGAACTCACTGTGTATCGAAGGTAAAGTAACACGGTTTTTACTATTACACAGGTCTATTCCGTGATGATGTTACGGACTTCCAGGGACGATGGGCGATGGGGGGGGGGGGGGGGGGGGGGGGGAAGGGTAAGGGACACTGGTCCGGAGACAACTGAGTCGAAAGTCATAATTGAAAATCGTTCTGTTATTTGCGACAGTGGACCTCTGCCATTGCAACGTCTTTACGATCCAGATTTTTGAAGGAGAAACTAGGTCTCTGAAGCACATTCCTTGAGAGCTGTGAGGGCTTTTTCAGTAAATATGTTTCACAGTAACAAAGATAAACAAATACTCGTAGCTCTTAATAAAAACTTTAGAACCCAAGCCGTCTGGAGGTTTTTCCCTTGTTTTAGTCCGTACTACCTCCTCCCAAAATATGAAAAGTAAAGAGCTTGTAGTAGAAGTCGGTTTGCGTAGCCTTATTCGTGCAAAAGAAATAGAAACAGTATCAGGTGGCCAAAATCTGGAATCCAAATCACCGTCTCGGCAGCTTACATGTAACTAGCATCCTATTTTTCACAGAATGGGTTTGTAGAACCAGTTGTTCGTTGTATTTTTCTTGCAAGTCATCGTAACAAATTGGCTCTGCAGCACAGCGAGTTCGCAATAATACGTCATATTACTGAACTGGCAGCTTACAATGTGTGTATAAAGTAATTACTAGTGTTAGTCCTATTGAACCAGATATTTTTATTCACACTTTTCACAGTTGTAGGTCATGTATTGAAGACCAGAGGTACTTAGAATGCAATACCTAACTTTCAGTACGTGAAAGATTGACGTCTATACAGGAATTTTCGCTTAAGGTAAGGAACTGTGGAGAGGTGCTACCGCAGGAGACGAGGTCACCTCGTTCCCGTGGTACAATACCAATATAGAGATTTTAAAAAAAATGATAGCCCGACGGGCACATGAAACATTTACTGAACATTTACTGTCAAGCAACAGGGATCATGTCAACTGTAACAAATCCATTATAATGAAATTAGGGAAAGAGTTAGAGCTGGTCGAACAACAATGATTATCCAAAGCGACAAAGATATGTCCAGGGATGGATATGGTGTGATGCCCACACAAGATGCAGACTACCAACTAGGACTCCATGTCCAGCAAAGTTAGGGTTAACATACAGTTATATTCCAAATGAAGTCTCAGTCGGATCCAGAAAATAACACTAGTTAGACAGTTCATCTTATCGAAAGTGTATTATGCAGCAACCATTTTACCAGTACCATGGCAATAGCCAGAAAGTCTTCTATCACTGATTGGATAATTAGTATCGCGTGGAAGTGTTTCCACAGTAAAATGAAGAACACTAGCTCTAGCCCAATGAAGAAAGTGGGATCCGAATAATAGGTATTGGCACAAATTGCAAAGCATTACTAGTACATAATGTCTTTGAAACATCAAATTTCAGCCCTATCAACATGACAAGAACATTTATAAAAGAAGTTAAGACAGAAAGCCCTGTAGCAACAGTCATTGTTGGCAAAATTAATTGGAAGTTCAGCTTTCTCAGAATATCCATTGTCGAGAACAGCTACGTAATCCAGACAGACAAAGTGCGTAACGCAAAGGAGTGGTTTTCACCATACTAAGCTAAGGCCAAGTCCTACTGCAATGGAAGCTAAATACTCACATGTCTGTTAGCGTGAGGTGTGGACGAACGCAGACAAGAACCAGCTTACATCAATGCTAGGTGAACTTGATACAACGTCAGCAACGATACAATTCCAGTGTGTACAGTGGTATATACTCAATCCATCTAGAGGATTGCTCCAGTTGCGAGAAGTGTTATTAAGAGGATACATTTACACACTGGTTCACATGCGCCCACGCACTGGAAATCTGAGAATGGACGATAAACGCATTTGCATCAGTACTGAGGATGCAAAGTAATGTGTCAAGATGCAAGAAATTATTGCACCAGACGAAAAGCGATACCCAGGCCAAAACAACTACATGATAATCAGGCAATCGGGCCAATTCGTACACTATGTGATTACATGCGGAGCACCGATTAGTTATTCGATAACAATATTGTACCATGAACTACATAAAAAAAGAATTGTTGTTGTTGTTGTGGTCTTCAGTCCTGAGACCGGTTTGATGCAGCTCTCCATGCTACTCTATCCTATGCAAGCTTCTTCATCTCCCTGTACCTACTGCAACCTACATCCTTCTGAATCTGCTTATTGTATTCATCTCTTGGTCTCCCTCTACGATTTTTACCCTCCATGCTGCCCTACAATTCTAAATTGGTGATCCCTTGATGCCTCAGAACATGTCCTACCAACCGATCCCTTCTTCTGGTCAAGTTGTGCCACAAACTTCTCTTCTTCCCAATCCTATTCAATACTTCCTCATTAGTTATGTGATCTACACATCTAATCTTTAGCATTCTTCTGTAGCACCACATTTCGAAAGCTTCTATTCTCTTCTTGTCCAAACTATTTATCGTCCGGATTTCATTTCCATACATGGCTACACTCCATACAAATACTTTCAGAAGACTTCCTGACACTTAAATTTATACTCGATGTTAACAAATTTCTCTTCTTCAGAAACGCTTTCCTTGCCATTGCCAGTCTACATTTTATATCCTCTCTACTTCGACCATCATCAGTTATTTTTCTCCCCAAATAGCAAAATTCCTTTACTACTTTAAATGTCTCATTTCCTAATCTAATTCCCTCAGCATCACCCGATTTAATTCGACTACATTCCATTATCCTCGTTTTACTTTTGTTGATGTTCATCTTATATCCTCCTTTCAAGGCACTGTCCATTCCATTCAACTGCTCTTCCAAGTCCTTTGCTGTCTCTGATAGAATTACAATGTCATCGGCGAACCTCAAAGTTTTTATTTCTTCTCCATGGATTTTAATACCTACTCCGAATTTTTCTTTTGTTTCCTTTACTGCTTGCTCGATATACAGATTGAATAACATCGGGGAGAGACTACAACGATGTCTTACTCCCTTCCCAACCACTGCTTCCCTTTCATGTCCCTCGACTCTTATAACTGCCATCTGGTTTCTGTACAAATTGCAAATAGCGTTTCGCTCCCTGTATTTTACCCCTGCCACCTTTAGAATTTGAAAGAGAGTATTCCAGTCAACATTGTCAAAAGTTTTCTCTAAGTCTACAAATGGTAGAAACGTAGGTTTTCCTTTCCTTAATCTTTCTTCTAAGATAAGTCGTAAGGTCAGTATTGCCTCACGTGTTCCAGTGTTTCTACGGAATCCAAACTGATCTTCCCCGATGTCGGCTTCTACTAGCTTTTCCATTCGTCTGTAAAGCAATCGTGTTAGTATTTTGTAGCCGTGACTTATTAAACTGATAGTTAGGTAATTTTCACATCTGTCATCACCTGCTTTATTTGGGATTGGAATTATTATATTCTTCTTGAAGTCTGAGGGTATTTCGCCTGTTTCATACATCTTGCTCACCAGATGGTAGAGTTTTGTCAGGAATGGCTCTCCCAAGGCCGTCAGTAGTTCCAATGGAATGTTGTCTACTCTGGGGGCCTTGTTTCGACCCAGGTCTTTTAGTGCTCTGCCAAACTCTTCACGCAATATCATATCTCCCAATTCATCTTCATCTACATCCTCTTCCATTTCCATAATATTGTCCTCAAGTACATCGCCCTTGTACAGACCCTCTACACACTCCTTCCACCTTTCTGCTTGCCCTTCTTTGGATTATCAAAAAAATTTTGCAAACCACGCAAAATCATTAGACCTCAGCATATGAGATATTAAGACTTGTGTATAGATTGCTGAGTCCTCGATTTTTTACTTGGTTTCAAGGTTTATAATTTCACTCATTATGTTACCTGTATTTGCAGCGTGCACTCGTAATTTCCATAGTAGCGGTACTTCAGTTTCCCTGGATGGCCACGTGATTTGATTTAGGCAAAATATAAAAATTCATTTCTTATATAAAGACGCACAAATTTTATTTTCACGGCAAAGAGAAGAAGAAGAAATTGCATTTTGCGAACGAAAGAATATGGACTCATGAAATTACTTTTTTTGGTTCCACAGAATGAAAATTTTTCCGTATCATTTAATTTACAATTAATGAGGAAAATTAGTTTCAATAAATAACAAAAAAGAAGTTGACACATCAAAAGATATAGTCCTGTCGATTTATTACAAGAGAATTATTATACTTTAAGAAACAGGATGAAAAGCACAGAAACCAGGCCGAGAAGGCAACTAAAAGAGAGCGAATGGAAATGCTATAGGCGGAGGTAGGAGGCAAACAAAAATAAGAAGGAATCATCCTGAATACTGAATTCGATCCCAGCGATTGCTTAAACATTGTGTAAAAGTCATCAAAAATGACAGCCAAAGACGAGTGTCATTAGGAGCCAACAGAGGGCTGACGACTAAGCAGAGTTTCAGAAACACTCTTGACAGCATATGGATTGAGGGTAAATCGAAGGAAAAACGATAGTGATGAGTAGTAGCGGAAATTTAACATTAATTAAGGATCACGAAATAGGCGAAGGGAAAAAATAACGCCGTTTTGGAAGCATAACAACACATGAGAGACGAAGCAACTAGGACATAGAAAGAGATTGGTACAGGAAAAGGGGGCGTTACTGACCAAAATACGTCTGCCGCTATCAAATATAGTCCTCAGTCTGATGGAAAAGTTTCTGAGTATTCACATCCGGAGGACAGCATTGTGTGGAAGCGAATCATAGGCGGCGGGACACCGGCAAAGGGAGAGATCGAAGAGTTTGAGGTACCGTGATATAAAAGGATATCGAAAATTAAGTGGACTGATAAGACGAGAAACGATGACGTTCTCGGCAGAATCGGCGAGGAAAGAAATATGTGTACAACACTTAAGATAGAGGAGAAACAGAGTGATAGGACAAGCGCTAAGACATCTAGGAATAACTTCCGTGGTACTAGAGGGAGCAGTAGAGGGCGAAGACTGTAGAGGAAGACAGAGATTGGAACGCATCCAGCGAGCAATAGATGACGGACACTTGATGGAAGTATTTTTCTGAGGCAAAGATATGGCACTGGAGAGCCACATCGATCCAGTCATCACGCTGACCATCCAAAATAAGAAAAAGCTGTAACAAAAAAATTAACATGAAAACGAAGTACTGCTTCATCGTAATTAAACATGTTAATTATAAATATTGTAATATATTACAAATAAATCACAACATTTGAGGTCTCTAAACGCACAAAATCATTCCGCAGAACTTCTTTCTGCAGTCATTTTTTCTCTAAGTCCTCTTCTTAAGCTTCAGTCTACTCTTCACCTTTAGGATGTGAGTCTACGAGTGGTGTTTGATAAGTAATGCAACACACTATTTTCTGAAAGCAGGTTGGTATTAGTCAGGATGCCAATACGCCATATTATTGCTCCTCTTTAGGCTAGGAAACCTTGTTTTTACACATAACCTCCGTGCAGTCCGACGGCCTTACTCTACTTCACTGGGAGCGTATGTCCGCATGGTTCCACTCTACTGACCGACGTGAGCCAACGTCTTGCTGCGTCAACAACCTCCCTAAGATCCAGGTGCTGCTTCCCACCCATCCTTCGTTGGACCTGTCAGATGGAACTCGGAATGTGCGAAATCCGTGCTGTAGGTTGGATGGGGAAGAACACTTTTTTTCCCCACTTGCCTCCCTGATTTTACGATCCACCACCTAATTGCTTAAGGTGGGTCTATATTGACCACTTAGCCGCTGCAATCGGTATGATGTGGCTGAACCTGCACACCAGTTGCCACATCGGATCGCACCGGTTGCCCGTGTCCCGCCACGTGGAGGCCGGTCATAGTTGATCGTATTTTGTTTTTGTCTCTTTTATTTTGTTTTATTTTACTTTGTCATCTTTGTTTGCTTTTTGTCTTTCTTTTCTTTTCTTTATGGTAGCTTTCCCAAACCATTTTACAAAAATTTACATGAAATTTAAATTTTGATGGTTCAAATGGCTCTGAGCACTATGGGACTTAAAATCTGTGGTCATCAGTCCCCTAGAACTTAGAACTACTTACACCTAACTAATCTAAGGGCATCACACACATCCACGCCCGAGGCAGGATTCGAACCTGCGACCGTAGCAGTCGCGCGGTTCCGGACTGAGCGCCTAGAACCGCTAAACCACCGCGGCCGGCATTTAAATTTTGAAAAAGAAATACAGAAATATAGTTTAGAATGAAGAAGAGGAAAGAAGATAGGAAAGGAAGAAGTTTATAGTCCCTCCTCCCTGGGGAACTGAGGATGAAAGCCTTGGAATTAGTCCGTCAAGCCATTGACTTTACTTTGCTTACCTCTGACTAAGAATATCTATGCTAATCTATAATTTCTATGTATTACAAAAGCTGTTACTAAGATAGTTAGGCTATTAACAGGTTTAAAATGCCGTGTTTGCCTGTGGCACTTGCGACGGTATGCCGACACTGTTTACAGCTATTCATGTTGAGCTTTAGTTATGTGTAATCTATTGTGATATCTGTACATTAACGCCTCAAAAATGAGATCGACTGGAAGTGCAAAATGGCTACGCGGGGATCGCTAGAGGACAAATGTAAGGATGTAGAAGCTTATCTTACTAGGGGTAAGATAGATACTGCCGACAGGAAAATTAAAGAGACCTTTGGAGAGAAGAAAACCACGTGTATGATTATCAAGAGCTAAGATGGCAACCCAGTTCTAAGCAAAGAAGGGAAGGCAGAAAGGTGGAAGGAGTATATAGAAGGTTTATACAAGGGCGATGTACTTGAGGATAATATTATGGAAATGGAAGAGGATGTAGATGAAGACGAAATCGGAGATAAGATATTGCGTGAAGAGTTTGACAGAGCACTGAAAGACCTGAGACGAAACAAGACACCCGGAGTAGACATCATTCCATTAGCACTACTGACGGCCTTGGGAGAGCCAGTCATGACAAAACTCTACCAGCTGGTGAGCAAGATGTATGAGACAGGCGAAATACCCTCAGACTTCAAGAAGAAAATAATAATTCCAATTCCAAAGAAATTAGGTGCTGACAGATGTGAAAATTACCGAACTATCAGTTTAATAAGTCACAGGTGCAAAATACTAACGCGAATTCTTTACAGACGAATGGAAAAACTGGTAGATGTGGACCTCGGGGAAGATCAGTTTGGATTCCGTAGAAACACTGGAACACGTGAGGCAATACTGACCTTACGACTTATCTTAGAAGAAAGATTAAGGAAAGGAAAACCTACGTTTCTAGCATTTGTAGACTAAAAGAAAGTTTTTGACAATGTTGACTGGAATACTCTCTTTCAAATTCTGGAGGTGGCAGGGATAAAATACAGGGAGCGAAAGGCTATTTACAATTTGTACAGAAACCAGATGGCAGTCATAAGAGTCGAGGGGCATGAAAGGGAGGCAGTGGTTGGGAAGGGAGTGAGACAGGGTTGTAGCCTCTCCCCGATGTTATTCAATCTGTGTATTGAGCAAGCAGTAAAGGAAACAAAAGAAAAATTTGGAGTAGGTATTAAAATTCATGGATAAGAAGTAAAAACTTTGAGGCTCGCCGATGACATTTTAATTCCGTCAGAGACAGCAACGGACTTGGAAGAGCAGTTGAACGGAATGGACAGTGTCTTGAAAGGAGGATATAAGATGAAAATCAACAAAAGCAAAACGAGGATAATGGAATGTAGTCGAATTAAATCGGGTGATGCTGAGGGAATTAGATTAGGAAATGAGGCACTCACAGTAGTAAAGGAGTTTTGCTATTTGGGGAGCAAAATAACTGATGATGGTCGAAGTAGAGAGGATATAAAATGTAGACTGGCAATGGCAAGGAAAGCGTTTCAGAAGAAGAGAAATTTGTTAACATCGAATATAGATTTATGTATCAGGAAGTCGTTTCTGAAAGTATTTGTTTGGAGTGTAGCCATGTATGGAAGTGAAACATGGACGGTAACTAGTTTGGACAAGAAGAGAATAGAAGCTTTCGAAATGTGGTGCTACAGAAGAATGCTGAAGATAAGGTGGATAGACCACATAACTAATGAGGAGGTGTTGAATAAGATTGGGGAGAAGAGAAGTTTGTGGCACAACTTGACTAGAAGAAGGAATCGGTTGGTAGGACACGTTTTGAGGCATCAAGGGATCACAAATTTAGCATTGGAGGGCAGCGTGGAGGGTAAAAATCGTAGAGGGAGATCAAGAGATGAATGCACTAAGCAGATTCAGAAGGATGTAGGTTGCAGTAGGTACTGGGAGATGAAGAAGCTTGCACAGGATAGAGTAGCATGGAGAGCTGCATCAAGCCAGTCTCAGGACTGAAGACAACAACAACAACAACAACAACAACAACAACATGTTTAGACTAATGCATTTCTGTCAGTCTTCTTTCTGTCTCGGTTTTCATCCTCCACACTATGGCGTCTATGTAGGTGCTACACCTAGGTTTGTCGTCTGTACGGTCTCTCGCGCCTGTTCTCTTTATGGCATTCACCTGAAATTTTTTCTTTCAGTACTTTTATTTAGTCCCATAATTCTGGTGTTCTGATTGCGTCGTATATGTGTCGTTCAGTTGGTAAGTTTTGTATTCCTGGTGTCTTCCTGTGTTGTCTGTATTTCCCGCGAAATAGGATTGTGTGTTCGGGGGTTCCTATACCTCCGCATGTACATACAGATGTGTCTCTTAGACTCACGAGGTTCAAGTGGGTGGGATAACTTCCGTGCCCAGTCAAGAAATGCATCATGCCGCAATTAGGATCGGAATGTTTCATTCTTAACCTTTCCGTGATATTCGGAAAAAATGTATGTACTCTCCATCCCTTGTCACTTGTGCCCCATTCTTCTTGCCATGTATCGATTTTCCATTGTTTGAGATCCCGCTTGTTTTTCAGCGGAGAACCAGTTACTATATTAACCTGGTCTAGTCTGCCCATCTTTAACCAGCACAGTGCGGCCCAATGCCTAATTGTTATATCTATTGGGAAGATTTCAAGCACCACTCACAGCGCTTCGATCGATGTCGTGCCAAATGCTCCAGATAGTCACATTAGGACGCTTCTCTCTCCTCGCCTAACTGCTGTTCTGTTTGTGAAGAGGTTGAGTCTGTGCGCCCATGTACTGGCCGCAAAACATAGTACTGATTCGGAGAGTGCGCAGTGGTAGGTTCGTATCACTGACAAAGGAAAACTATAGGGGCTGAAGCGGGAATATTTCATGATTTCCCACAACAAATTTCGCATTTATGCATCTGAAATTGGTGCATTACTTATTTCACCCCTCGTATTCTGCTCCTGGTTCACCTTACAAATTACTATAAGATTTCGCAAGCTCTGCCACACAATGATGGATATACTTCGTTCTCTTGTGATATTTGAACAGTGTTTTCGTCATTACAAGAAGAAATTTATACAGAACACATTTAGTCTTTCTCCTTACAGGGTCTATATAATCTGTAACCCTTTATCCTGTTCCTTCCCATAACGAAGCGTCTTAATCCAACATGATAATAAGTTTATCATCTCCCTTTACTTACTAAATTATCAGTTCAGTATCATCTTATACTGGCTCTATCTTTTCACCTTCTGCTTGTGATACCAGCATGCCTAGCTGAACTATTGTTGTTGGTTTTGCTGTAGATTCTGATCAGAATAAATTTGTGAACTGTTCACAGTAACTCACTCTCTGTCCTAGCTTCATATTCCTGACGAATTCTACTCCCATTACACCATTTTCTGCTGTTGTTGATAATACCCTATATTCTGTTTCACCTTATTGACCGCCCCACTACATTATGCTGAGCTTTAGTATTAATCCTTTCAGATCTTCTAGCTTCTCTACCACATTTAGACTTCTGACATTTCACGCTACGGCTCGTAGTACGTTACTCTTTCTTTCGTTACTCAATCTTTGGTTTCCTCCACCTGTGCACTCCCCTCTGAGACATCTGAAAGGTGCACTAATCGGGAATCTTTCACCAATGAGGAGACTCTGGTGACAGTTTTCCAACTTCAGCCACACATTCTGCCGATACATTACGTCTATTTACTGTAATGGATTCTATTTTCTTCTGCATCCTCATGCTGTTCATAACACTGTTGTATACCCAACATTTTATGAAAATAATATTAGCTAAACTTCGTTAATTCGGTGGCAGTCAATTCGAAAGTCAAGTCAAAGTTCGCTTATTAGCTCTAGTTTTCGATATGCAACCGTTACCTGTAATCACGCATTTTTGTCGCAAGAAATCAGGTAAAATAATAAGTAGCAGAAGTAATGAGAAGTAGCGGGAATGAAAACGGCAAGAAACTTAACATCAGGATTGATCTTCATGAAGGAGATAAAGTTAAGGAATTCTAAAACCTAGGCAGCAAAATGACATTTCTATATCCGTGAATTCCTCACAAATTGGGGGTAATGGGTTGGTAACAGGAAGGGTATCCACCCACCTCTTGAAGTAAACTCGCCAAATATGTTAGTAAACATGCCGTCCATGCCCCGATGTGGGACAAAGGCACACGAAAACGAAGAAATTCCTGTAATATGATCCACCTAGTACTTACAGTTGAATAAAAAATAACATTTACCCAAATTCAATTGTGTCCGTCTACATTAAAAACTTCCAAACGTGAAAATAGTATAATATTCTCAGGAATAAATTTGAATGATTCTGATGAAAAGAAATGACATCGAAGAATTATAAACGTTAATAAGCAGTGCTTTCTGTTTCTCGGCCCTGAATAATATAAATCAGTGCGGGTTTTGCTGGTAATTTTGTTTGATAGACAACAGGATTTTTTTAGCCATTCTCGTTTAGTTTTTCTGCTTTCGATTTTTTATTTTCAGTGTCAATGATTGGCATATGAATAATAATATCGCTTATTTTTTTAGCCATTCTCGTTTAGTTTTTCTGCTTTCGATTTTTTATTTTCAGTGTCAGTGATTGGCATATGAATAATAATATGGCTTGTGAATATCTTCTGATTTTATTTGCTAATGGATTTAATCAACTGAGTATACCACTGCCGACCGTTAACTAAAAAAATCATTTATACTAACAATGCAAAAGATATATATTTCATACGACAGCAAAATATATTTATCTTTTAGGTATCGTAGAAATTCACTTTAAACTGTTTAGCTGATGAACAGCAATTCCTCGAGACACAACAAATTTTGCCAACCAGTTGCAAATTTAATTTCTGAGACTTGACATGTCCTCAGACCAATTCTTCAGTTGTGTAATAACAGCTTGTTTTACAAGCTTGTCCCCTTTGGGGTTAATTTCTGCGTTTGCAAATCTTGTGTCTTTTTAATTTCTCTATTTGGATAACCGAGAAACATATATTTGGAAAAAATATCAAACGCATAATTTTATAAACGAAGCACTTTAAGTAAAATAAAGTTAGATTGAAATGCGCTTAAGTTTTAAAAAGTAGGAGGATTTCTGCCCTTGGTGCCATTAAATAAAAAAAGTTATAAAATATTTCAATTGTAAATCAGTGGTGTGAATGTATTTTTGTTAGTATTTGTATGTCCTATGTCTTTGTAACTTCCACTGTATTATTGTCTTTGTTATCTATTTCTCGCTTCGTGTACAGTTGATATGAATAAAATGATTTGAAGTTCTGATTGGATTTGGCGATATTACGTTTGTTAAGATCTACATTTGTAATGGAAAGTTAATGAAATAACTTGTGTAGGTTTATCGAAAGGTCGGTAATTACAGTATTCTTTCTCTTATTGTTTCCCATATTACTAAGTAGTCTTTAATCAAAATTCATTACTAGAAGTGGAACTGTTGTTATTACGCACATTAAGAAAAAAATAGTAATCTCAATTCTCATAGTGTTCTAGAACACGTACTCCATCGCTACCGCTCAGTAGGTTTGCAGTAGTATTTTTCCAGCTTGACTAGCCACCATTTTGTTTTTAAAACTGTTCATGTTATATCTAAATATAAAATGAGGATGAAATATCTGCAGCTTCAACAATAAATTGTCAGCCTGATTGTGACGGCCACTGCAGTTAACTAACTAATGAGCAAATTTTCATGATGTTTTTAAATAAAATACGCGTTACTAACCGTCTAACTGAAACTTCCTGGCAGATTAAAACTATATGCCGGACCGATACTCGAACTCGAGATCTTATCCTTTCGCGGCCAAGTGCTGTATCATCTTATTTCTCTTTTTTTTATTTTATTAATCTCATTTTGTTTGTTGTTCTCCATTCTTCTTCTCGTGGAGGACATCCAATGACGCTTGTTCAAGTTAACCACTGATCCATTAACTCTGTTTATTACAGAGGGCAGCTAACTCTCTGACCGAC
Source organism: Schistocerca gregaria (assembly GCF_023897955.1). Lineage (NCBI taxonomy): Eukaryota > Metazoa > Arthropoda > Insecta > Orthoptera > Acrididae > Schistocerca > Schistocerca gregaria. Next base: position 86,749,551 of record NC_064925.1, on the reverse strand, counting down.
CACACTGAGCTACCGTGCTGGCTTCATCTGAGCTACCCAAGCACGACTAACGACCACTCCTCACAGCTTCAGTTCTGCCAGTGCCTCGTCTCCTACCTTGCAAACTTCACAGAAGCTCTTCTGCGAACCTTGCAAAACTAGCACTCCTGGAAGAAAGGATACTGCGAAGACATGGATTAGCCACAGCCTGGGGGATGTTTCCAGAATGACATTTTCGCTCTGCAGCGGAGTGTGCGCAGATATGAAACTTACTGTCAGATTAAATCTGTGTGCCGGACCGAGACTCGAAGTCGGTACCTTTGCCTTTCGCGGGAAAGTGCTCTACCATCTGAGAGCTTCTGAGAAGTTTGGAAGGTAGGAGACGAGACACTGGCAGAATTGAAGCTGTGAGGACAGATCGTGAGCCGTGCTTGCGTAGCTCAAATAAAGCCAGCATGGTAGCTCAGCGTGTTCGGTGAGAGAGTTAGCTACCCTCTGTAATAAAAAAAACTGAGTTAATGAAACAGTGGTAAAGTTGAACAAGCGTAATTAGACGTCCTCCACGAACAAATAGAACGAACAACAACGAACAAATTAATAAAATAAAAAAGAGAAATAAGATGATAGAGCACTTGCCTACGAAAGGCAAAGGCCCCTAGTTCGAGCCTCGGTCCGCCACACAGTTTTAATCCGCCAGGAAGTTTCATATCAATGCACACTCAGCTGCAGAGTGAAAATCTCATTCTGGAAACAGTCTACCTCTTAATGCTACATGAGTACATATTTATTTCACAACATAGTCCCTCTGACGATGATCACATTTCTCCCGGAGAGAAAGCAATTTGTTGATACCGTCCCCATAGAATGTGTGCCTTTGTTGACGGAGCCCAAACCTCGCCTCTTATTACAAAGCTCAATCCCTATCAAAATGAAGTCCTCGAAGGTGTTCTTTAAGGTTTAGAACCAGGTGAAAATCGATTGGGCTAAGTCGGGACTGTGTGGAGGATCGTGGATGACGATGAACCCAAGGCGTCCGATTGTTGCAGATGACGCAGGGGTTTGTGTGTGGCCTGGGATTGTCTTGTTGAAGGAGATGGTGTTCCATGTGTGTATGAACTCTTCGAACTGAAAAGTCGATTACCCGCGCGCTGTTCCTCACTCACTGACATAGTTACTTTATACGCTACAGTCCGGAGCCCTCCAGTGCAGAGAGCTGATAGTATGAAGACGTGAAGAATAAAGACGTAGAATGTTAATAACAGTTTTTTTTTTAAAAAAAAACTATTACAGTTTTCACACAAAAAATTCGTAGGCTTTACTTTTTCAGCACTCCTTCGTATAGGTTGAGTGTGAAATCAATGTCATTCTAAGCAATGAGCGGTAGAAGTTCCTTGTTTCGGTTCGGCTGTGTACGAAACAGACTGCCTTGTTCGTAAAAGCAGTAAGTGCGCGATTAATCAGTCGGACTATTGTGACGTTATAGTCTGAAGTTAGTTGCGGAAATTCTGAAAATCTTAATCACGTTTGTCAGAGAGGATTTTGAATTTCACACCTGTAGTGTCATTAACTGCGCCACTAATCAGTGTAAGAGGATTCGTCAGCACTTTTTTAAAACAAATGTCGGCGTTGTATGTTTATTTTGCTGACGCTGAGACCTTGGCGGGTGCCCTTGACATGATTTGCTAGTGCTGTGTTCACCGGTCTGCCACAAGACAACTAACTGACTCGTAACGGAAAAGTCCATGCGAAACAGGTTTCACTCTTACTCATAAGCACCACTCTTCCTGTTGCAATTCCTACTTTACCGGGGTCGATACAACTGTGTGGTCAACGTTGTAATTCACTTCATCGATCACTGAGCGGCTCTGAGGAAGTATAAGACTATTTTTTTATTCAAATTATTATAATTATACAAATGGTTCAAATGGCTCTGAGCACTATGGGACTCAACATCTGTGGTCATCAGTCCCCTAGAACTTAGAATTACTTAAACCTAACTAAGCTAAGGACATCACACACATCCATGCCCGAGGTAGGATACGAACCTGAGACCGTAGCAATCGCGCGGTTCCGGACTGCGATCCTAGAACCGCTAGACCACCGCGGCCGGCTATAACTATACATTTCAACCTCTACGTAAGTACATTAGTGGGTCCAAATTTCATATTATTTTACATTTCTGCAGCTTAATTTCTAACACTACAGGTGCAATACTATTATTTCTTCACCACTACACGGATCTCTAGTCTACTGTTATTCATTTATGCATGTATCTAAGTGCTAGTTGATTTTGGTTCCTCTATAACTATTACTGTTAGAGTGCAACTTTGTTTATCCTATTGATCTACACTACCTGCAGCTATTTTATGAGATATCCCTTTAATTCCAATTCAAGGTATTTTATCACATGCACGTAGGGTCTAGTTTAGCAGGGGATACAACCCTTCAGCTTTGACCAGTGACGTCAGAATTGGCCAGAGAGCATGTATTACGAAGATGAAAGAGGTGAGAAGAATGATCAGAAACAAAGGAATACAAGAGAGGACACCCGTACTTCACATATATAAGGGACAGTAGTATTTTCATGTTAACGGTATCGCGTGTTTGTATCTTAGTATTTCTCCACAAAATAAAATGGAAATAAATGAATGAAATATATTACTAGCAAAGATTCCATCACGTTACATGTATGTCAGTTGCATCTCGAAACTCTTTAGAACTGTATTGCTTAAGTGCTGTACGGGATACAAGTCCAGCGAACATCGATCGGGATACAAATTGTAGATGTGTTGTTTATTTCGTCTCCGCTGTTACTAACAGTCCTTTCTTATGTACATATCAGTACTACTGTTGACAGAAGGACCTACGTATGTAATATATGTATACCAGACTTCCCTTGACCTCTATTTATGTACACTGGAAACGAAAAGGTGGAAATAGACTTAAGTTACATTTGCAACCTGAACTACAACTGAACTACACGGAGACAAGAAGATGATAATGTAAAATTTGTATCCCGTACTTCATTATGGGATACAGTTTTCTTGTTGCCTTGGACGCTAATAGTATCCCATTCGTTACTTGAGCTATATAGCCATACACAACATTTGTATCTTGCTCGCCAATTGACATATATAGTGTCGGTGTAAAGGCGAAGTGAAGGACGGGATACAAATTTTATTTGTGGCGTCAGTGTAAAGGCAAAGTGAAGGATAGGATACAAATTTTAGTTGTGTCAGGGGTTTCGCCTGTGATATAGCAAGTACACATTCGAAAATGTCGTACTGATACTAGTGCTGGAAAACGAAAGAAGATCGACAGCTGAGAAATTTCTATTACGTACTTCACAACATGAAAATACACATATTGGTGGAATAAAACAGTGAAATATGTCAAAAAATGGAAGAGGATGTAGATAAAGATGAAATGGGAGATACAATACTGCGTGAAGAGTTTGACAGAGCACTGAAAGACCTGAGTCGAAACAAGGCCCCCGGAGTAGACAACATTCCATTGAAACTACTGACGGCCTTGGGAGAGCCAGTCCTGACAAAACTCTACGATCTGGTGAGCAAGATGTATGAGACAGGCGAAATACCCTCAGACTTCAAGAAGAATATAATAATTCCAATCCCAAAGAATGCAGGTGTTGACAGATGTGAAAATTACCGAACTGTCAGTTTAATAAGTCACAGCTGCAAAATACTAATGCGAATTCTTTACAGACGAATGGAAAAACTAGTAGAATCCGACCTCGGGGAAGATCAGTTTGGATTCCGTAGAAATGTTGGAACACGTGAGGCAATACTGATCCTACGACGTATGTTAGAAGCTAGATTAAGGAAGGGCAAACCTACGTTTCTAGCATTTGTAGACTTAGAGAAAGGTTTTGACAATGTTGACTGGAATACTCTCTTTCAAATTCTGGAGGTGGCAGGGGTAAAATACAGGGAGCGAAACGCTATTTACAATTTGTACAGAAACCAGATGGCAGTTATAAGAGTCGAGGGGCATGAAAGGGAGGCAGTGGTTGGGAAGGGAGTGAGACAGGGTTGTAGCCTCTCCCCGATGTTATTCAATCTGTGTATTGAGCAAGCAGTGAAGGAAACAAAAGAAAAATTCGGAGTAGGTATTAAAATCCATGGAGAAGAAATAAAAACTTTGAGGTTCGCCGATGACATTGTAATTCTGTCAGAGACAGCAAAGGACTTGGAAGAGCAGTTGAATGGAATGGACAGTGTCTTGAAAGGAGGATATAAGATGAACATCAACAAAAGCAAAACGAGGATAATGGAATGTAGTCGAATTAAGTCGGGTGATGCTGAGGGAATTAGATTAGGAAATGAGGCACTCACAGTAGTAAAGGAGTTTTGTTATTTGGGGAGAAAAGTAACTGATGATGGTCGAAGTAGAGAGGATATAAAATGTAGACTGGCAATGGCAAGGAAAGCGTTTCTGAAGAAGAGAAATTTGTTAACATCGAATATAGATTTATGTATCAGGAAGTCGTTTCTGAAAGAATTTGTATGGAGTCTAGCCATGTATGGAAGTGAAACATGGACGATAACTAGTTTGGACAAGAAGAGAATAGAAGCTTTCGAAATGTGGTGCTACAAAAGAATGCTGAAGATTAGATGGGTAGATCACATAACTAATGAGGAAGTATTGAATAGGATTGGCGAGAAGAGACGTTTGTGGCACAATGTGACCAGAAGAAGGAATCTGTTGGTAGGACAAGTTATGAGGCATCAAGGTATCACCAATTTAGTATTGGAGGGCAGCGTGGAGGGTAATAATCGTAGAGGGAGACCAAGAGATGACTACACTACGCAGATTCAGAAGGATGTAGGTTGCAGTGGGTACTGGGAGATGAAGAGGCTTGCAGAGGATAGAGTAGCATGGAGAGCTGCATCAAACCAGTCTCAGGACTGAAGACCACAACAACAAGAATGTAAGAAAGTATTACACAGTTGCAAAACCCGCATTTGACTCATTGGCGTATAGATTTAAATGTCAGGACGTCATTTCTGAAAGTATTTGTATGGCGTGTAGCCATGTATGGAAGTGAAACATGGACGATAAATAGTTTGGACAAGAAGAGAATAGAAGCTTTCAAAATGTGGTGCTACAGAAGAATGCTGAAGATTAGATGGGTAGATCACATAACTAATGAGGAAGTACTGAATAGAATTGGGGAGGAGTTTGTGGCACAACTTGACAAAAAGAAGGGACGAGTTAGTAGGACATGTTCTGAGGCATCAAGGGATCACAAATTTAGCATTGGAGGGCAGCGCGGAGGTTAAAAATCGTAGAGGGAGACCAAGAGATGAATACACTAAGCAGTTTCAGAAGGATGTAGGTTGCACTAAGTACAGGGAGATGAAGAAGCTTCCACAGGATAGGGTAGCATGAAGAGCTGCATCAAACCAGTCTCAGGACTGAAGACCACAACAACAACAACAACAACAGTGAAATACAGTGAAAGAAGCAAATGGAAAAGTGAACTTACCACACGGAAATATCGAGGAATAACCGAAGCTCGCCTAGACAGACAGTAACGAAAATTACATACCCACAAACAGAGAAATCTATTCCTACAAACGAAAATAAGACAGTATAAATTTTTCTACAATAACAAACTAATACTCCAAATTACCTGAATATCATTGCCAATAATTTTAATGTAGAGTGATAGCGCTTATCCGGAACACAGAACTGTTTCATTATCTATGCCTCGAAGTGAAGACATTACTATCTATGACTAATGTATGACGTCATTGGTCAAAGCCGACGGGTTATATCCCCTGCTAAACTAGACCCTATGATCCAAAACATTATGACCACTACTCACCGCGTGGCGGAATGTCGCCTAATGTCTCTGCGGTCACGTGATGCGGAGAGAAAAGTATGTGGGCGGAGCAGAGACAAATGGGGAACCATTCATGCGAGGATGCTGTCTTCGACAACCGCGTCTTTCACGAAGAGGAGATTGTCATGGCTCCTCTCCTGGGAATGCCTATCTCGGAAACTGCGACTCTAGATTGCTGATCGCAGACTATTGTCTGAGTTTCCGCGGAAACTGGTTGACGGTCGGAGAAACCGCGAATAGGCGACAAGGCGTTAGACTTCCATGTCTTACCCCAAAATGTGGATGCCGGATCTTGGCCGCTCTATAGAACAGGACAGATTACAAAGCTGACGCAGGGACGCTTTCCCGAAAACATCGTTCAGCGCCCATTGTTGAACTGAGGCACCGCAACAGACGACCACTGCATGTTCCCGTGTTGACACAGCGACATCGTCAACTACGCCTGCAGAGTGCACGGGATCGTCGAAAGCGGACCGCCGATATGATGTGTGATCGGATGAATGATCTTCCTTGTTAGACCAGTTGGATGGTATTGTTTGAATAGGCAGCCATCAAAGCCAGTGAATGCTCGATACCTGCACCACGCACTGAATTCAGGCCGGTGGATGAGATATTATCCTATGCGGGTCATTCACATGGTCTTCCATTGGACCTGTCTTACTAATCGAAGATGCTATGACAGTGTGGACTACCTGAACATTATTGGAGACCTCCTGTATCCCTTCATAATGGATGTCTTCCACAACGGCGATGGCATCTTCCAGCGGGATTACATTTCATGTTGCAAGTCTGGAGTCGTGCTACAGTGGTTTGTGGATCACGGTAGTGATCTGCTGCCACGTACCTCAACAACCTATCAAGGATTGTCGAATCTTTTTTTATTATTTACACGTCTAGTTCCGTAGGACAGAATTGAGGAGCAAATTTCCAAGGTCATGGAACGTGTCAGTAAATGAAATTACAACATAAAAGTAATAACAGATAAAAATACATGTTTATGAACCCAAAAAAAGTCAGTCCATAAATTTAAGTAAAAGCAATCGACAATACAATAAGAATCTGCTTAATTTTTCAAGGAACTCCTCGACAGACTAGAAGGAGTGACCCACGAGGAAACTCTTCAGTTTAGATTTGAAAGCGCTTGGCTTACTGCCAAGATTTTTGAATTCGAGTGGTAGCTTATTGAAAATGGATGCAGCGGTATACTGCACACCTTTTTGCACAAGAGTTAAGGAAGTCCGATCCAAATGGTTCAGACGGCTCTGAGCACTATGGGCCTTAACATCTGAGGTCATAAGTCCCCTAGAACTTAGAACTACTTAAACCTAAATAACCTAAGGACATCACACACATCCATGCCCAAGGCAGTATTCGAACCTGCGACCGTAGCAGTCGCGCGGTTCCGGACAAAAAGCGCCTAGAACCGCTCGGCCACCACGTCCTGCTCCGATCCAAATGCAGGTTTGATTTCTGTCGAGTATTAACCGAGTGAAAGCTGCTTATTCTTGGGAATAAGCTAATACTGTTAACAAGAAATGACAGTAAGGTATGTATATATATTGAGAGGCCAATGTCAAAATACCCAGACTCGTGGACAGGGGTTGACAAGAGGTTCGTGAACTTACGCCATTTATTGCCCGAACCGCCAACTTCCTTTTAGAATGGGAAGAGTTACCCCAAAATATAATACCATACGACATAAGCGAATGAAAAAAAACAAACAAAGTAGACTAATTTTCGTATCACTCACTTCTGATACTGTTCGAATAGTAAAACTGGCAGTTTTAAGCATTTGAACAAGATCCTGAACGTGAGGTTCCAATGATAGCTTACTATCTATTTGAACACCTAGAAATTTGAACTGTTCAGTTTCACTAATCATATGCCTGTTCTGTGAATCTAAAACGTCAGGTTTTGTTGAATTTTGTGTTAGAAACTGTAAAAACTGACTCTTATTGTGATATAGAGTTGTTTATTTTTCGCAAACCATGAACTTAGGTCATGTCTGCACTGTTTGAAACAGAGTCAACGTTTTACACAACATCCTTTACCACCAAGCTAGTGTCATCAGCAAACAGAAATATTTTAGTTACTTGTAATGCTGGAGTGCATTTCATTTATATAAATAAGGAACAGGTGTGGCCCCAACACACTAAAGTAAGAGGTGAACCAGTTGTGAGCTACTCCCCGTATTCCGTAATGATCCAACTTCTGGAGCAATATTTTGTGATCAACACAATTAAATGCCTCAGTTAAATAAAAAAAATGCCAAGCGTTCGAAACCTTTTGTTTATCCCATCCAGTACCTCACATAGAAAAGAGAATATAGCATTTTCATATGCTAAACGAATTCTAAAGCCGAACTGCACATTTGATAACAAATCGTGTGATAGAAAATGATCAATTATTCTTACATACACAGCCTTTTCAATAACTTTTGCAAACACTGATGGCATAGAAATAGGTCTAAAGTTATCTACCTTGTCCCTTTCTCCCTTTTCATAATGCGGCTTTACTACTGACTGCTTTAATCGCTCAGGAAATTGAAAGTTCCTAAAGGAAAAATTACAAATATGGCTAAATACAGGGCTAACATTTGCAGCGTAGTACTTCAATATTCTGCTAGACACTTCATCATAACCATGAGAGTCCTTAGTCTTCAGTGATGATTTAATTATTGACTCCATCTCCCTCTTGTATTTATCACAGAGGAGTATTTCAGACATCAATCTCGGAAAGGCATTTGCCAAGAAAGTCTATAGCCCATAGTCGCTGTGCCGTATTGTGTTCCAGAGGTGGAACAACTTGCTATTAAGAAGGTGGTCATAATGTTTTCGATCTTCAGTGTACGTATGGAGACGTGTAAGTATGTATGTATGTATGTACGTAAGTCGTAACAACGAGCAATAGTCCAATCAATAAATAATGGATCTGTGCTAATGTAAATTTCCTATCGCAAATGGCAATCAACTGTTAACCGGTGACGCAGCACCTTGTCATCCATAAAAATTCCATCTTTGTTTGAGAACATGAAGTCCATGAAAGTGGGCAAATGATGTCGAAGTAGCCGAACATAGCCATTTGCAGTCAATGATCGGCTCAGTTGTGCCAGAGGATCCAGTACATTCCACGTAAACACAGCCTACATAATTATGGAGCCACCCTCAGTTTGCACAGTTCCTTGTTGACAATCTGGGTCCGTGGCTTCGTAGGGTCTGCGCCACGCTCTAACCCTACCGTCAACTCTTACCAACAGAAATCTCGACACACCTGACCAGGCCACGGTTTTACAGTCGTCTAGGGTCGAACTGGTATGGCCAGAAGACCTGGAGAGGTGATAGAGACATTGTCGTGCTGTTACCAAAGGCATACGTGTCGGTCGTCTGGTGCCATAGGCCACTAACACCAAATTTCTTTGTACTGTCCTAACAGATACGATTGTGGTATATGCAACATTGGTTTCCGGTTATTTCACGTCGTGTTGATTGTCTGTTAGCACCGACTACTCCACACAGCCGCCGCTGCTGTAGGTCGTTAAGTAAAGGCCGTCGGCCACTGCGTTGTCTGCGGTGAGATGTAATGCCTGAAATTCGGTCTTCTTGGCACATTCTTGACACTGTGGATCTCAAAATATGGAATTCCCTGATTATTTCCGTAATGGTCCCATGCGTCTCGCTCCAACTATCATTCCGGGTTCAAAGTCTGTTAATTCCCGTAGTGAGTCCACAACCTAGTCGGAAATCTTTTCACATGAATACAAATGACAGCTTTCCCAATGCACTGCCCTTTTATACCTTGTGTACACGATACTATCACCATCTGTACACACTGAAGAGCCAAAGAAACTGGTACACGTGCCTAATATCGTGTATGGCTCCCGAGAGCACGCAGAAGTGCCGCTACACCACATGCTATGGAGTCGAATAATGTCTCAAGTAGTGCTGGAGGGAATGGACTCCATGAATCCTGCTTTGTTGTCCATAAATTTGTAAGAGTACGAGGTGGTAGAGATCTCTTCTGAACAACACGTTGCAAGGTATCGCAGATATGCTCAATAATTTTCATTTCTGGGGCGTTTCATGGCCAGCGGAAGTGTTCAAACTCAGAAGAGTGTTCCTGGTCTTAGTCTATAGCAGTTCTGGGCGTGTGGGGTGTCGCAATGTCCTGCAGGAATTGCCCTAGTCCGTCGGAATGCACAATGGACATGAATGGATGCTGGTCATCAGACATAATGCTTACTTACGCGTCACCTGTCAGGCACGTATCTAGATTTATCATGTGTCCCATATCGCTCCAGCTGCACGCGCCCCACACAATTATAGAGCCTCCACCAGCTTGATCAGTCCCCTGCTGATATACAGGGTCCATGGATTCATGAGATTGTCTCCATACCCGTACATGTCCATCACATCGATAAAATTTGAAGCGACACTCGTCCGATCAGGCAACATGTTTTCTGGCATCAACAGTCCAACGTCGGTGTTGACGGGTCCCGGCGAAGCGTGAAGCTTCCTGTGGTGGAGTCATCGAAGGTGCAAGAGTAGGTCTTCGGCTGCGAAAGCCCATATCGATGATGTTTCGTTGAATGGTTCGCTTGCTGACACTTGTTGATGGCCCAGCACTGAAATCTGCTGCAATTTGCGGAAGGGTTGCACTTCTGTCACGTTGAACGACTCTCTTGAATCGTCATTAGTACCTGTCTTGCAGGATCTTTTTCTGGCCGCGGCGTAAGCTGCCATTGTAGCAGCAGTAACCTATCTAACAACTGTGCCAGACACTTGTTGTCTTATATAGGTGTTGCCGACCGCAGCGCCGTATTCTTCCTGTTTACATATCTCTGTATTTAAATACGCATGCCTATACCAGTTAATTTGGTGCTTCCGTGTATATGCATAACATTACCTCATGACTTTTGATGCCCTAATATGTAGCTGTATAATCTTTGAAGTGGATGTGGGTTTTCGCAGTTTTGTTTACTGTTGTTATACACGGAAGATATACATTTTCAAAATGTCTCAGAATTTCAATAAGACATCCTCCGTAACCTCATCACAGCACACATTTCCTACTTTAGTCTCGCGATTAACATTAGATTACTGTATGTAGCATGACTTTGTATTTTCTATAGTAGATATGGAAAGAAGAAAATGGAAGATTTGGATTTAAGTGCCGCCAAAGACGTTATTACAGACTCCACACAAGCTTGAATTAGACAAGAGGAGAGAAGGAAATCGAAAGTGTTCTGTGACAGTTAATCTTGTGCACATCAATAAATCTAGACACGAGGAATCAAAAATCACATCAACCAAGATAGCGACTTTGAAAGGATGAAGAGAATAGATTAGGACGCAATTTCGATGCAGACCAAATTCCGGGAGCAAAGACTGAGCCCCGTGGAACGCACTCAGGGCAGCGCCTGCAGCGCTGTGCGCGGCCTCGCCAGAAACCTGTTTGCAGATCTGGCGGGCGATCGCCGCGCTGCTTCAAGGCGAGAACCGGCGCTCATTAAATTCCGCAGACGCCCTCCCTGCTGCTCTGACTAAGCCAGACGCCGCGACCGCGGTGCGAGAACCGGCGGCGCAAGCCTTCCAGAAAGAGTACACCGAGTGCCCTGCCGCCACACACTCACATATACGAGCAGCACGCACGTATATATATATTGTGTTCCTAAACTATTCATTCAAACTAATACAGGAGGTAAAGAACATTAAAACAAATACACTACTGACCATTAAAATTGCTACACCAAGAAGAAATGCCGACGATAAACGAGTATTCATTAGACAAATATATTATACTAGAACTGACATGTGATTCCATTTTCACGCAATTTGGGTGCATAGATCCTGAGAAATCAGTACCCAGGACAACCACCTCTGGCTGTAATAACGGCCTTGATACGCCTGGGCAGAGAGTCAAACAGAGCTTGGATGGCGTGTCTAGGTACAGCTGCCCATGGAGCTTTAACACGATACCACAGTTCATCAAGAATAGTGACTGGCGTTTTGTGACGAGCCAGTTGCTCGGCCACCAGTGACCAGACGTTTTCAATTGGTGAGAGATCTTGAGAATGTGCTGGCCAGGGCAGCAGTCGAACATTTTCTGTATCCAGAAAGGCCCGTACAGGACGTGCAACGAATTGGGGAGAAGAGGAGTTTATGGCACAACTTGACTAGAAGAAGAGATCGGTTGGTAGGACATGTTGAAATGGTTCTGAACACTATGGGACGTAACATCTGAGGTCATCAGTATCTGAGGTCATCAGTCCCCTAGAACGTAGAACTACTTAAACCTAACTAACCTAAGGACATCAAACACATCCATGCCCGAGGCAGGATTCGAACCTGCGACAGTAGCAGTCACGTGTTGGACATGCTCTGAGGCATCAAGGAATCACCAATTTAGTATTGGAGGGCAGCGTGGAGACTAAAAATCGTAGAGGGAGAGCTAGAGATGAATACACTAAGCAGATTCAGAAGGACGTAGCCTGCAGTACATACTGGGAGATGAAGCAGCTTGCACAGGATAGAGTAGCATGGAGAGCTCATCAAACCAGTCTCAGGACTGAAGACCACAACAACAACATCTCTATTTTGCGGTATCCTTCCTGTGTTCCGAGTTAATCCTGCTAAAGATATAACAATATTTACTTATTTGACCTCAATTGAACTTTGCCATGAGCTTGAATAATGCATCATTGTATATGTGAAATTTGACTACCCTGTCCTAACGTTAAATCAAATATAACGCAAAACCACTTTCACCTCCACATTACCTTGAAAATCACGTTGAAGGTCACGGCCACTAAAAGCATTGCATGACCCTCTTTGACACGTACAACTTTTACCTAAAACATTTTGCTGCGTACATACAGGATGGATAGAAAAAGGTTGCGGGGGAAGCTGTGTTGAGAAGCAATTGTTAACAAAAAATTCGATACGACTTGCCGTTTCCGAGTTATTTAGCGCTGAAGTTAGCCAGTCAGGTCCTCGAGCGCGTAAATTAAAGAAACTGATCGTACAAAAATGCGGTAATGAACTGTGAGTGTGAGCAACCGCTTGTTGAAATGCTCATTATCAGTAAAAATGTGCGTTTTTCGGAAGTGATAAATTTTACATACGTGGCCAAAAGCTACGTTTGTTCGGTTCGAGGGAACCAAACTATGAACACGTTTGGCAACATCGTCTCTGGCAGGCTCCTTGAATTTGCACGCTTGATTTTTTTTGTTGTTGTTACAATTACTTCTCTGCACAACATCGCCTGCAACACCCTTACAAGCTTTTGACACTGTTTCTGAGCACCCTGTATAAACATCGGAATATTCGTAAGAAGGGGGGGGGGGGTACCTCTGAGGCTTCAGAAGACGACAGCGAGAATACTAGATATATGGAAAAACCATAGACTTAGTAAATAAAACTAGACCTCGCTTTGGCGCTAGTGCCGCGTCCCCACATTGAACGTGATAGAAGCCGCCATTTGCAGGGAAACACTGTGTAAACAGGGTTCGTTCATGTGCTGCTTTCAATTGTAACAGCATAATGGAAGCAAAGACGAAGACGGAAGCAATGTTACATTTCACAGGTCAGTCATTTCTGGTTGTTTGTTACTTTCTATTACTTGTATATAGTATTTTCATGGAGAAATAATACATCATGAGCGTTTGTTTTTGTTTAGCTTTCCCCTTACAAACGATTTTCTAAATCGGAAATGGATAGTTGCTACTCGGAGAGAGAACTTCCAACCGACAGCAAATCATTTTCTGTGCTCTCTTCATTTAGAAGAGAATTGTTACATGGAAAATTATGTAAATAGACGTCAACTGAAGGACGATGCTATACCGATAGTATTAGGATTTCCAACTCATTTGAAAAAGGTATAGTGTCTTGGAAATCGTGCAATATAGGCCTAGGTTAAATAGTGTGGAAATACTGTCAGTGTGTATAATTTTCAACGTTCCTTTTCCAGGTTACCAAGGCAACCAAATATATATTAACTATGAATCAGAGGTAGGTCGAATAATTGCGTCTAGATACATAACATGCGTTGTTAGGTGGTGATTATACTTCCTAAATGGTCAAATATTTGATGAAATGTTGCAAACTCAACCACTTTCAGAGGTGCTATCAGTGTTAAAAACTAACGTGCGAATGAAATTCCTACCGTATTTAAAGTGATATGGGTTATTACAATTCATCATACCAAAATTCGAGTGTAGACAATACTGTGCTAAAAAAAAGTAAGCGCACAAAATGTACACAGTAGTCGGCAAAAAGCAAACAGGACCTGACAGGAATTAAATAATACTCTTACTGTCTGCTACTTTAAAAGTTTCATGTATTTATCTAATGCAAATAACTCGATGTAAACTGGCTCCACCTTGTCAAGAAAGAGCCTTACATTCTTAAATTTCGCGTCTCTATGCAGACGTATTTCGGAAATTAGGAAACTTCACTCATTTAAGTATACTTTTAAAATAGACTCCAATACTCAGCACTTTTTTCAACAAACATGTGTTTAATTTGTGCTTAAATTTGCTCTTGTTCCGTCTCATATACGTCAAATCACAACCACAATACTAGGATCCATCCCTGCAAATGGCGGCGATCAGCTGCTTCAATTGGGGGACAGTTGCCTCGCTTCTCCGCTACGGCGTGATAGGGGCTTGGGAAAAACGACTAATATTAGTCGACAGAGCATCTTTCCAAGTTTGAACTGCTAAAATGCGCCGTCCCGTTATTGCAGAGAGCACTATTGTCGGGCAGCCGTGTGAGAACAGCTACAAAACCATCTACTCCGTATTATCATACAGAAATAACTACTGCCTTCAGGCAGGCAATCCAGTGAACAGATCTCCAAAGTGGGTTTCTTTCGCTGCGCACGCATTCACATCGTATGCAAATATTGAAGGTTGCCGCGTCACAAACAGCACCTGCAACGTGAGTTACAAATTTGTAAACAGCTTCTGTCCAATGATAAGTGTCTGCTGTTTGTATGTCTTTTTATATAGTCGTCTTCTGGTGCCCGAGATATTTGGGGTAATTGAGCTAAGCATTTAATCTTGGAACACGTCCTAACGACATGTGTTTTTTCACAGATATATTAATTACAGACATATCCGGCGTCAGTTTTTCGGTTGGAAATACAGTAATTTCTGTAGCCGGTATCATGGTTCTAAAACAGACGAATTCAACGACGTTTCACTCTTCGGGTTTTTATATCAAATTGTCGCGTCATGCTGATGGGGAACTGCAGCTTGAAGTAGATAAGATAATCTGCTTAGAAAAGAGAGATAGTGGAGGAAAGCGCAATTTAAAACTGATTAATCAAACTTGGCTACATGCGACTGGAGTGCTACACTAACTGGAAGACAAAGGGCGGGGTGTATAAAGATGATTCACCAGTTAACTACGGTAACAGTTCTGATCTTGTATCGGCCAGGTCGTTGAAACGAAAGTGTACGTAAAAATTGAGTTAACTGGTGAAAAGCTAATTGAGAATTCAGTATTTAAATAATAACCTGGTGTCATCAGTTTTATGTCAAAACACACACACACACACACACACACACACACACACACACACACACTGCAAGATTACATCAGCATAAGCAATAAAAAAGAAAAACTCAAAAGAATGTGATCATAAAAACTTCATTAAAATTTCATTATGTGATCAAGCGTTCGAAATGACCACCGTCTACTCGTGGCAGTCACTGGTGCGACTTCTCGACAGACTGAAGACATTCCCCCAATATCGTTACACAAGCCACAACACTGTAATGTCTTAAATCCTCTTGGACCGTCGGACTTGTCCATCGACTTCATTTTTACAGTTAACAACAGACAAAAAAAAGTTGACAGGCATCAGATCAGGTGAATTAGAAGGCCAACCCGTAACTGCATGAAGTCCTATCCTGCAGCTGTGAAAGAGCTGCTCGAACACTTTGCCAGTCACAGGCGGTTACTATTGCAGCTCCCTTCCAATAAGAAGTTTTTTGCGCATGCGCTGAATTGTCATTCTCGTTGGACACCTCTGTCGGAAGACTTGTGCGTACAACTCAAGTGCTCTCGTGACTTTCCTTCTGCAGTCTCCGTAACGAAACAGCATATCTAATTTCTTTTGGTTAGGTAAAGTTTTTTCTTTCTTTTTTTTTTTTCAAGCAACCAACACTCGACACAGGTGAATTAAAACTGCATTTCCTCTGTAGTTCTTTATATCACTATCCGGGCCGTCCTCATTTTCTGACACGACGTTCTGGGAATGAAGTCCAGAACTTCCGCATGACACAACAAACCGCTTCCAAGAAGGATAAACCCTTAGTTATAAACACTTTTATTACTCCGAAACTAGTAACTGGACAGTGGAGAGTAAAACGCCATTGAATTCGCGTCTTCCACGATTCTGGCAACAGGAATTACTATAGTTCCATTTGAAGCAGCGGAGTTAATATAGGTATCTCTGTAATTAATGTAGTGATGGAAAAAACTATGCTTCTTGTAACGAAGACTTCCTCACAATTCATCTGGGTGAGAACAGAGTTACAGCGTCTTAAACGACTCCTGATATATTCGAGGTGGACAGCTTAACTGATCCACCGCATATATACAGGATGTCAAGAAAAGTATTACATATTTTGGGAGGTATTTCGGATGTATATACTGTAGAGTTCCTCTTGGGGGACGAAAAGAAAAAGAATTGTTATTTTATATTCTTTTTTTTTAATGTCGAAAAAGTGAATATTTTGGTGGGCCACTTGGAAACAGAATTAGGGATTGATTACACTATTATAATAACTTACGTTGAGCATTAAATACCTGAATAAAAGCAGCATATTGATATATATTTGAGATGGTGCGGAAGAAACATTATCATTTCTGTGCATTTTTATAGTCGCGATATAGTCATACCCGGAGCAACACTAAGGGGCCAAAAGATTTATAGACTTTAAAAGAAATGCAACACTACACAAAAAAGTTGGTTCACAAATAATAGGAAAACGATAATGTTCCTTCTGCCTCATGCTGCGTTCGGCACATCAGCTTGATAGTAATTTCTGGTGATGAAGTAACACAAAATAATTATCCTTCAGTAACACAAAATAATTATCCTTCAGGTTATATAAGGAGATGGAAATCATCAAGTTTAATTTACTAAAATAAGCACACTTATCTTTAACACAATTTTTTAATGCTACGTACCTTTTCATATTAAATTAGAATAGATGACCATTGTGGTTAAATACTTTATACATAACAGTCAAAATGTCCTCTTGATGCTGTCTGTTCGTAATCAGTTACAAGAAACTACATGTTTTCTGATTGAAAAAAATAACAATTAGCGTATTCACTCGATATTTTCACATAAAATATGAAATACAGTTGTGGAACGCAGCACGACCGCGTCCGCCTTTCATGGAATACCAACAGTTTTTGTCTTGAAACAACAGAATTCTTTTTTATATCATTAATCGATACATGTACATAGGGATTTGCAGGCACCGCCCAAGAACGGCAAAGATAAAGAATAATATACTCTGTCGCTGGTATGCGATGGTTCATTTCTTTTACTTTACAATTGTTCGATAACTTTAGGCCATCAGGCATTTACTATTGAGTGTATATTAATGTTTGTGAGGCGAAAATTACTAATATTACAATACCAAAACGAGAAAAAAATATCCAGTATACATGGGCTCTGTAATGCACACCTTAAGACCAATGAGCGTTTGTTCTTATTCGTTACTGTGAAACATATCTCCTCTACGGTGAAACTCTTTCCTATTATGTCCCACCACAGGATTTGAGCACGCCGGCCGTCACTTATCTGGTTCACCTCAGCTAATTGACTAACAGATCAACAGAGAGTGCAAAACTGCCTCAATATCGGATAATGCAAAGAAAGTAATAAGGCCCTGTGACAACTGATTGAACTGTGGTGGCAGTGTTGACAATAATTGATTCAGAATTGATCCCTTTTAATTAAAAAGGGGTGCAAATTGATGTTATATTCAGCTATTGAACACCAGATGCAAATGTTAAACATAAAATTAATTAAGAAAGTGACTTGGGATTTCAACTACTTGATTGAAAACAGATGCAGTCGATTAGCACAAATTTATTGTAACTCATGACCTTCAATCATCACATTACGTGACTCTCCTAACAGGCAGTGGTAATAAATTGCGTTTGTGTGGAGTAAAGTGCGATAAATCAAAAGTAATTCCTATCGACTGACCCAGGCGTAATGCGAAGTGCAAGAAGAATTCTACAATATACAGCCCATGAAACCCTCGTGTAAACTTTGCCGACGTGATCCAACAAATTAATCAGTGGCTTAACTCAAGCCAGAGCGGACGCAATATCACCGAATTCAACGTGGCGCGGCGTCGTCGTTGTGCGGACGTCGGCCGACCTCGTGCTGCAAGGCGCTACTAGATATCTTGCTCAGTACATAGCTGAGTAAAAACTTTCTATCTCCAAGCTCAATCGTTCCGTTTGCTAAGTCCTAAACTGCAGAGAAGCTCACTCTCTCTCAGGCAAGCTGACTAAAAAAGCCACATGTGCATTCTAGGCAAGCTGGAAATGGAAGACCTCTACGGAGACTTCTGCCAGTCCGCTCTTTGCCTCAGTTTCCCCTCCAGCAAAATCACTTACACCAATTGCAGTGCAAGTCGCATTAATTACGCATTGCTTCCCAGCATCAACCAATGCCTGCTCTAGGAAGTGAACAAATTCCCACAAAATTTCCAGTTCTTCCCAAGCCACCCATCAACGTTAGCGTCTGCAGAAAACACCAATTTTTCCGGATTTCTGACTCCCAGGAAAGTACTTCAAATTCCTTGGTCCTACATTTCCATTGGAGGCCGGCGTATTTCATTCTGTCGCTCTTCACCTGATTTAGTTCAGACAGTGTGGACCGTGAATCCAGCATGAAGTTGCTATAGTCACGAACATGCATAATTTGGCCTCTGTAGACCCCTCCAACGTAGCTTTGCGTGGCTTTCTCATATGTTTCACTGAAAATGGGACGACGGACATTTATCAACAGGCATAGAAGTTCTCCGTCTGCTTTCCAGTACATCATCATGGGGTCAACCACCCCCCTCCCCCATCACTATCACTCATCTTAAGGCAGCTGGAGGCCGCCACCCATCTCCGTTACTGCTTTCTCAGAGTTTGAGGCGTCCTAAGCTGCCTATTGTTGTTTCCCTTCGCTGCTTCCCTTAAAACCATGTCCCAACATTAATTATTCCAATATGTCCACATTATAGCCTCTACAAGATGCATTGTGCCTTGTCAATCATTTTTGTTCAGCACTACTGTTCACTCAACGTGAGTTTGGTGATCTTTAATGACTTCATGAGAGGGGCATAGTTCTTGCCATCACACAAATTCAGTAAACAAATGAGAACACATTGTTCTGGTACTGTGGAACATGCAAGAAACGTGTTTGATGGCTGATTCTATCTGTCAGAGTAGAACAGAAGAACATGTCTCAATTTCTACTGAGGATTAATAGACTTCCTTTATGCTAGTAAGTGCAAAGGCAAAAGTAAGGTGCAATAAGTCTTAATAAACTTTTAAAAACAGAAACTTTGTAAGGTGTCAGGCAAATCCAACACCTTCCATGAAAACCCTGACATGATAAGCAAATCCAGTAGTATATCACATAGCTCCGAATACATCGTGACATTAAATTAACCAAAGTATTAAGAGTAACAAGTAGGCAAATGGAATACCACAGACTAACACAAGAATGCCTAAATGCATGTCATACCTTCCCACCGTGAGACAGACGCAGTTCTGAGGGGAGAAACGAGAATAGAAGCCGAGAGCAGAACCGTGTTAAGCTAGAAGGCCCTACGATAAGGGACGGACTGGACGCCCACGTCACCAGCTAACCACTAGGGCCTCACCACCCGCAAGTTTTAGCGTGAAACTTACTCGCATTTCTGTTATGTCAAGGACCACCCCAAGCCCATGTTAAAAGCTAGAGGCCTCCAGAAAAACAGTATAGATCTTACGATAACACAAAAAGGGGCCACTACCACCCACAAGTTTTAGTGTGAGACTTTTTCGCGTCTCTGTTACGTTGCAAGCTTTAAAAACATTGCCCCACCACAAAAAGTATAACGTCTCTCATTGGATAGACAGAATATTTGTAGGCGGAGCTTAAGGTTAACATTGAGACCCTGATTGGTCAGATCAAAACACAGACAGATAGTTTTCTTTAAACCAACTTCGGTAAATTGTAGTAAGGAGAAGTTAGGAGAGGAGTTAGTTCCTAGATGGCGAGGCGAGCGGAGCTGTGCTGCCGCCGCCCTAACGCTGTCTAAACACTGACAAGGTAATGAACGCACGCGATGCCGCATTTTTTAGTGCATAAGGCTTCACTCAGAACTGCAGAAGTCTCATCTGTTACACCCTCCTATTGCGGAATGCTAGTGTAGATCGTCAATTAGAGCTCATGGTGTTCACATTTGCCACTTGAAGTAAAAATCTGAAACGCGATGATTTTTCTGTTATATAATTATTGAGAAGCCACATCAGCCACTGTAATTTACGACAAGTTAGATAAGTAATTAAAGATAATTGAGGGTCACTGTAGACCATTTTGATAGTTTGCTCTTTTGTGAAACTTAATTTAAACCTAGATTATAGATGTGATATGGCATAGGTCATCCTTCGATCCATTGTAGAACTTGGAAACCCATTCAGGGAATATTCGTTCACATTTTTGTTGAACGCAGTTGGTTTTTACCATCCTGTATTAAAACATTTCCTTTTATCAATAGTGCAATTTATAAACGATGTTTTGTGAGTAGAATAAAATTTTCAATGGTAAACTTAACTGCTTTTTCGATGTTATTTTACCAGCTAACTAAAAATAGGAAAGCCTTGAACCCCTTCCACTATATTTAGTTAGTATTAAGATTCTTTTACAGGGAGTGCAGTGGAGCTGACGCTGAAATCATTAAGTATTTGGTTATATCATCGCTAGTCTCACTGACCTCTTCTAAATTCTACATGTCATGTGTGGTCTGGCATCTCCTTACCAGCAACAGGTTCAAACTAGTCCCAGGTTCAAACTAGTCAATTCCCTAAAAAACACGCTCAGAGCGTCATTGCGCGAAAGTGGTAGGGAGACACGATATAAAACAAACAGACACGACCATGAATGTTTAGACTCATCTTAAGGCAGCTGGAGGCCGCCACCCGTCTCCGTTACCGCTTTCTCAGAGTTTGAGCCGTCCTAAGCTGCCTATTGTTGCTTCCCTTCGCTGCTCCCCAGCCCGACCGCAGTCAACTCTGAATACTTCCTTAGGATAAACTAGCCTCCAGTAAATCGACGCATTTCCACAAAGTTTTCACGTCACATGAATTACTTTAAAACCATCACCCAACATTAATTATTCCAAAACGTCCATACTATAGCCTCTACAAGACGCATTGTGCCTTGTCAGTCATTTTTGTTCAGCCCTACTGTTCACTCAACATGAGTTCGGTGATCTTTAATGACTTCATGTAAGGGGCATAGTTCCTGCCATTCTACAAATTCAGTAAACAAATGAGAACACATTGTTCTGGTACTGTGGAACATGCAAGAAACGTGTTTGATGGCTGATTCTATCTGTCAGAGTAGAACAGAAGAGCATGTCTCCATTTCCACTGAGGATTAATAGACTTCCCTTATGCTAGTAAGTGCAAAGGCAAAAGTGAGGTGCAATAATTCTTAATAAACTTATAATAACAGAAACTTGTTCCATTAGAACTAATTTATGAGCAGCACTTTTCAAGAACTATGATTAAGATTTACGGTTAGGAAGAACACATGTTTACTGCATCCCATTTCCCTGGGCAATAACGGAAGAATGAGATCTCGTTTACTGCATTCTGTACGTCTTTCGTAATAATAAAGAGCCGACAGCAGAAACGATGTGAGACCTCAGTCTCCCCCGTAGGATATAATACCTGCAGTTATGCGTTGAAAATGACAAAGTGTTCTCCTGTCGAACTCTCGGCGGTTGTGGACGTCATTCTTTATTTGAATTGTAGTCACAATGCGTTTCAGAGTAGCGAAGACGAGCAACTGCTCACAGCTCTTAAGATATGTATTTTGAAGCCCACATTTTTTGTCCATTTTTGTCTTCCTTTGGTCTCTACTACCACCTCTCCAAATAAGGAATACTTCTTTTTAGCAAAACTCTCTGAAATGTCAGTCAGAAAATCAATGAGAATGACCCTTGATTTTCAGGGGGGGGGGGGGGGGGGGGGTTGAGAAAGAGGAGACATATAATAATGCTAAAAAATGACGCTGAAATCAGCGGACAATCCATAGTTCACAGTTTCGTCTATTTGATGGTGACAGTTTCATTGACATTTAGATCACGTTTAGTGGAACAGGGTTCTGTAGTACCTACCGATAAATTTTACAGACTGTAATTTCAGTGAGTCTTAAATATTTGGAGAGTTTAAGCTCTAGTGAGTCTTCAGTTCTTCATCACAGCTAGAAAGGCGACACTATTGTTGAGATTTTGTATTGTTTCTCGCATAGCGAAGTTTACAATGTCCTCAAAATTGTGGGTTCACACACAGATCATTTCTCCTGGATTGGAACTAAATACCCGTATTGTTAACTTAATATAGCAGCGTATATGTGAAAGATTTTACTTAATATATTGAATATTATACTTCAGTGACTCATAGAAGATAACTGTGGACAAATCACTAACAAATATAGGGAAACCAAGGAGTTGAATAACCAACTAAAATCTTCTGTGTGTCTGTGTCCGCACTGTCAATGTGGAAAATTCTCCAGCGGCTCGGACGCTGTTGCAAATGGTCTTCCTCAGGGTGTTTTTGTTTCAGTTGGCAAAAACAGGCAGAATAAGGCTATCTGCAATAGCGGCCGAGCCGCTGGAGAAATTTACACGTTCACAATACGGTCACAGACACACAGAAGAATTTTAGTGATTGTGACATCGGCCGCAGAAGCCTACGTTTACAAGTTGAATAATGTTCAAAGAAAATTAAGTTTCCTGTTCCCTGCTAATATCTCATAAACGTTATAGGAAAAAAATAGGTGATACCTGAAGAATTTTATTGATTGTGACATCGGTCGCGGAAGCGTACGTTTACGAGTTGAATAATGTTCAAAGAAAATTAAGATTCCTGTTCCCTGCTAAAACCTCATAAATGTTATAGGAAAAAAGTAGGTGATATCTGTTGTTTTTTTTACTTGGAGACATAAAAGCTCCCAAACCTGCGCGTTTTAGAATTTCTTGCCTCAGTTTACCATGCACCGGAGGTGATAAACAGAAAAAGCACCTTACGTTTCCACTATAAAGTAGTTTCAACCTTCACATGACGCAAAATAATGAAACGTTCCTCTCCCGGCATCATACGAATGAAGCTCTCGTTCGGTCTCCGTTCTCAGTGATAAGATTTAGTAGTCATATCTGTGAAAAGCGTTCGGTCTCCGTTCCAGTGATAAGATTTATTAGTCATATCTGTGAAAATCTGATGTACTGAAATCGGTACATTAGTGCTTCATTTTCATTGATTCGCTTTATTTTCTAACAGTAAATGCAAGAGAAACCATTACCAATGGTTCTTCACTCAATCTAAACATCACCATACGAGCACTGTGAATATGATGTAACAATTTTAAAAAAGTTAAGCATGCTTCTTTTTTTTGTCATCAGTCTACTGACTGGTTTGATGCGGCCCGCCACGAATTCTTTTCTTGTGCTAACCTCTTCATCTCAGAGTAGCAATTGCAACCCACATCCTCAATTATTTGCTTGACGTATTCCAATCTCTGTCTTCCTCTACAGTTTTTGCCCTCTACAGCTCCCTCTAGTACCATGGAAGTCATTCCCTCATGTCTTAGCAGATGTCCTATCATCCTGTCCCTTCTCCTTATCAGTGTTTTCCACATATTCCTTTCCTCTCCGATTCTGCGTAGAACCTCCTCATTCCTTACCTTATCAGTCCACCTAATTTTCAACATTCGTGTATAGCACCACATCTCAAATGCTTCGATTCTCTTCTGTTCCGGTTTTCCCACAGTCCATGTTTCACTACAATACAATACTGTACTCCAGACGTACATCCTCAGAAATTTCTTCCTCAAATGAAGGCCTGTATTTGATATTAGTAGACTTCTCTTGGCCAGAAATGCCTTTTTTCCAATAGCGAGTCTGCTTTTGATGTCCTCCTTGCTCCGCCCGTCATTGGTTATTTTACTGCCTAGGTAGCAGAATTCCATAACTTCATTGACTTCGTTACCATCAATCCTGATGTTAAGTTTCTCGCTGTTCTCATTTCTACTACTTCTCATTGCCTTCGTCTTTCTCCGATTTACTCTCAAACCATACTGTGTACTCATTAGACTGTTCATTCCGTTCTGCAGATCATTTAATTCTTCATCACTTTCACTCAGGATATCAATGTCATCAGCGAATCGTATCATTGATATCCTTTCACCTTGTATTTTAATTCCACTCCTGAACCTTTCTTTTATTTCCATCATTGCTTCCTCTATGTAGAGATTGAAGAGTAGGGGCGAAAGGCTACAGCCTTGTCTTACACCCTTCTTAATACGAGCACTTCGTTCTTGATCGTCCACTCTTATTATTCCCTCTTGGTTGTTGTACATATTGTATATGACCCGTCTCTCCCTATAGGTTACCCCTACTTTTTTCAGAATCTCGAACAGCTTGCACCATTTTATATTGTCGAACGCTCTTTCCAGGTCGACAAATCGTATGAACGTGTCTTGATTTTTCTTCAGCCTTGCTTCCATTATTAGCCGTAACGTCAGAATTGCCTCTCTCGTGCCTTTACTTTTCCTAAAGCCAAACTGATCGTCACCTAGCGCATTCTCAATTTTCCTTTCCATTTTTCTGTATATTATTCTTGTAAGCAGCTTCGATGCATGAGCTGTTAGGCTGATTGTGCGATAATTCTCGCACTTGTCAGCTCTTGCCGTCTTCGGAATTGTGTGAATGATGCTTTTCCGAAAGTCAGATGGTATGTCGCCAGACTCATATATTCTACACACCAAGGTGAATAGTCGTTTTGTTGCCACTTCCCCTAATGATTTTAGAAATTCTGATGGAATGTTATCTCTCCCTTCTGCCTTATTTGACCGTAAGTCCTCCAAATCTCTTTTAAATTCCGATTCTAACACTGGATCCACAATCTCTTCTAAATCGACTCCTGTTTCCTCTTCTATCACATCAGACAATTCTTCAACCTCATAGAGGCTTTCAATGTATTCTTTCCACCTATCTGCTCTCTCCTCTGCATTTAACAGTGGAATTCCCGTTGCACTCTTAATGTTACCACCGTTGCTTTTAATGTCACCAAAGGTGAATAGCAATTGCTATTCGTTGCAGCAAGTCTGAAATGTGAGTTATTTCGAACGGATCCCACTAACCAGGAATATGATAGTCCTTCGCCCAGTTGTCCTAATTGTTATATTTTTGTCGTCAGTCCAGATTTATCGGCAGTCCAGAATTGTTTATCAGCAGCTCGCAACGCCAGTCCATCCTGTACCAGTCTTTTCATGTCTGCGCAACTACACGCACTTGAAACCGTTTCGCCGCGCGGGATTAGCCGAGCGGTCTCAGGCGCTGCGGTCATGGACTGTGCGGCTTGTCCCGGCGGAGGTTCGAGTCCTCCCTCGGGCATGGGTGTGTGTATTGTCCTTAGCGTAAGTTAGGTGAAGTTAGATTAGTACGTGAGCTTAGGGAGCGAGGACCTGAGCAGTTTGGTCCATAAGACCTTATCACAAACTTCCAAATTTTCCAATGAGTACTTGCTTGACACCACTCAAGTCGCAAATGGCGGTGGTTTGGGGCCAGTGGAATGAGCGCTACAGGACGTCTAGCTCAGAGTTGTCCTAGAAGTAACCGATTTGTAAGAGTTAACTGTGACACTGTGGTGCCAATTGTAGCTCAAACTGCTGCTGCAGATGCAGTACGATGCACCAGTCCCACACGCCAAAGAAAATAGTTTTTGCTCTCGGTAGTGCCACGCGGTCGTCCGGATCCCGTGCAAGTATTCTGTTGTACAGGTGTCGGGTGTCACTTCCTGCGATGGAGTTCCTGTCTGTTGCACTTGGTGGATCAATACAGCTATGTTGGTTGCCGATGACATCGGAGTTGTCGCCCGATGATGTCCCATATATGCTCGACTGGAGATTGATTTGGTGATCGAGCAGGCCAGGATAACATGTCGACACTCCTTAGAGCAATTTGGGTTATAGCAGCGGTATGTGGTCGAGCGTTATCCTGTTGGAAAACACCACCTGGAATGATGGTCTTGAACGGCAGAATTACAGATCGAACCATCAGATTGACGTACAAATTTGCAGTCAGGGTGCGTTGGATAACCACGAGAGTACTCCTTGTGCCATACGAAATAGCACCACAGACCATTAATTCTAGGTGTAGGACGAGCTTGTCTAGCACGCTTGTTGCAAGCCCTCAACTGGTCTGCAGTTCGATGCGCCAGAGCGTTACGCCGAACACGATGGTCTTCCCTGTCGGTAGTTGTTCAAATGGTTCAAATGGCTCTGAGCACTATGGGACTTCACTTCTGAGGTCAGCAGTCCCCTAGAACTTAGAACTACTTAAACTTAACCTAAAGACATCACACACATCCATGCCCGTAGCGGTCGCGTGGTTCCAAACTGTAGCGCCTAGAACCGCTCGGCCACCCCGACTGGCTCTTGGTAGTGCCTGGTCTTCTTGCGACCGTACATTCTCGTGACCACCGCTGCCAGAAGTCACTTACAGTGCCTACATTCCTGAATAGTATTTCTGTAATATCACAGAACGAACATCCACCTTCTCGTAGCCCTAATACACGACTTACTTCAAACTCTGTGAGGTATTGCTAATGGGGACAAAGGCATTCATGACTAACACTACAGCATGAGTTTAAACTCTATTACCTCCCAAACAGGCCATGAAGGTGTAAGGTGTTAGGCAAATCCAACACCTTCCATGAAAACCCCGACATGATAAGCAAATCCAGCAGTATGTCACATAGCTCCGAATAAATCGTGACATTAAATTAACCAAAATAATACGAGTAACGAGTGAGCAAATGTAATACCACAGACTAACACTAGAATACCTAAATGCATGTCATATCTTCCCACCGTGACACAGACGCAGTTCCGAGGGGAGAAACGAGAACAGAAGCCGAGAGCAGAACTGTGTTAAGCTAGAAGCCCCCACGATAAGGGACGGACACTCACATATCCAGCTAATCGCTAGGACCACCTCCCAGCCCATGTTAAAAGCTAGAGCCCTCCCAAAGAACAGTATATATCTTACGATAACACAAAAAGGGCCACCCCAGCAGCAAGTTTTAGGATGAGACTTTTTCGCGTCTCTGTTACGTTAGGACCACCCCCAAAGCCCATGTTAAAAGATAGAGCCCTCCAGAAGAACAGTATAGATCTTACGACAACACTAAAAGGACCACACCAGCTGCAAGTTTTAGCGTGAGACTTTTTCGCGTCTCTGTTACGTTGCAAACGTTAAAAACATTGCCCCACCACGAAAAGTATAACGTTTCTCATTGGATAGACAAAATTTTTGTAGGCGGAGCTTAAGGTTAACATTGAGACCCTGATTGCTCAGATGAAAACACAGTCAGATGGTTTTTTTAAACCAACTTCGGTAAATTGTAGTAAGGAGAAGTTAGGAGAGAGTTGCATCCGAGACGGCGAGCTGAATGGCTGCTGCGCCGGCCGCCGCCCCCCTGACGAACACCGACAAGGTAATGAACGCACGCGATGCCGCATAACAGCGCATAAAGCTTCACTCAGAACTGCAGATGTCTCATCTGTTACACCCCATTTTTGCGTAATACTAGTGTCGATCGTCAATTAAAGCCCATGGTGTTCACATTTGTCACTTGAAGTAAAAATCTGGAACGCAGATGATTTTTCTGTTATATATTTATTGAGAAGCCACATTAGCCACTGTAATTTACGACAAGTAAGATAAGTAATTAAAGATAATACAGGGTCACTGTAGACCATTTTGATAGTTTGCTCTTTTGTGAAACTTTATTAAAACCTAGATTATAGATGATATGGCATAGGTCATCCTTCGATCCATTGTAGAACTTGGAAACACACTCAGGGAATATTCGTTTACATTTTTGTTGAACGCAGTTGGTTTTTATCACTCTGTATTAAAACATTTCCTTTTATCAATAGCGCAATTTATAAACAATGTTTTCCAGCGGTAAACTTAACTGCTTTTTCGAAGTTATTTTACCAGCTAACTAAAAATAGGAAAGCCTTGAACCCCTTCCACTAAATTTAGTTAGTATTAAGATTCTTTTACAGGGAGTGCAGTGGAGCTGACGCTGAAATCATTAAGTATTTGGTTATATCATAGCTAGTCTCACTCAACTCTTCTGAATTCTACATGTCATGTGTGGTCTGGCGTCTCCTTACCAGCAACAGGTCCTAGGTTCAAACTAGTCAATTCCCTAAAAAACACGCTCAGAGCGTCGTTGCGGGGAGTGGTAGGAAGACACGATATAGAACAACAAACACACACCACGCAGAATGTTAGAAAGGCCTGAAGGTAGCGACCGGCCGCCGTGTCATCCTCAGCCCATAGGCGTCACTGGATGCAGATATGGAGGGGTATGTGGTCAGCACACCGCTCTCCCGGCCGTATGTCAGTTTCCGAGACCGGAGCCGCTACTTCTCAGTCAAGTAGCTCCTCAGTTTGCCTCACATGGGCTGAGTGCACCCCGCTTGCCAACAGCGCTCGGCAGACCGGATGGTCACCCATCCAAGTGCTAGCCTAGTCCGACAGCGCTTAACTTCGGTGATCTGACGGGAACCCGTGTTACCACTGCGGCAGGGCCGTTGGCACAGCGTGTGTTTAAAGCAACCCTCATTTTCGTCCTCATAGTGGCGCTACTAGCCCAAATCTTATTCGACGGGCAAGAAATTAGAATAGAAATAATCTTACAAGTATAGAAACGCGACTACCAACTTTCGTTTATGTCGCACAACTCGTTAGTGTAGAGATTTTTTTCAGTCAGTGTAAATACTTTCAGAACAGGCTTACTAAGCCTCCAACCAGGATGGTTCCTCCGCCATCCTTGTCTAGTCCGAGCTTGTGCTCCGTCTCTACAGCAGGCTTACCCAAACTGTGTTCCGTGGAACATTGGTGTACGATGTGAAGTGAACAAATGCTCCACCAAAAACTGCTAACAACAAGGCGTTATTCGACATTTTTACTTAATTTCTTTTTCTAATTTTGTTACGATTTCTGTGTCGAAAGTCATGATTTTAATCGGTGAATAAAATATGCTTTTCTCGTTTTATTAATTTTATTAACTTTCAAAATAAACAAGGTGTTCCATAAAAGTACCAGGATTGTCAAAGTGTTCTGTCAGAGGAAAATATTGGGAAACCCTGGTCTAAAGGTGTGTTTACACGAGCCATAAAACTGCATATTTCCAGAGTGAGATTTTCACTCTGCAGCGGAGTGTGCGCTGATATGAAACTTCCTGGCAGATTAAAACTGTGTGCCCGACCGAGACCCGAACTCGGGACCTTTGCCTTTCGCGGGCAAGTGCTCTACCATCTGAGCTACCGAAGCACGACTCACGGCCGGTACTCACAGCCTTACTTCTGCCAGTATCCGTCTCCTACCTTCCAAACTTTACAGAAGCTCTCCTGTGAACCATGCAGAACTAGCACTCCTGAAAGAAAGGATATTGCGGAGACATGGCTTAGCCACAGCCTGGGGGATGTTTCCAGAATGAGATTTTCACTCTGCAGCGGAGTGTGCGCTGATATGAAACTTCCTGGCAGTTTGGAAGGTAGGAGACGGATACTGGCAGAAGTAAGGCTGTGAGTACCGGCTGTGAGTCGTGCTTCGGTAGCTCAGATGGTAGAGCACTTGCACGCGAAAGGCAAAGGTCCCGAGTTCGAGTCTCGGTCGGGCACACAGTTTTAATCGGCCAGGAAGTTTCAAACTGCATATTGCTGACAATCTAGCACCTCTTCTGATACTTTAACTTGTGAACTGATCCTCAGTACATACCTTTTACAGAACTGTGAAAACCGATTTTGAACACAGTATAAAGCTTCAAAGTCAATCGTCGCAGAATTGGTAATACCAATAGCGGCCGGCCGGGGTGGCCGAGCGGTTCTAGACGCTACGATCGCAGGTTCGATTCCTGCCTCGGGCATGGATGTGTGTGATGTCCTTAGGTTAGTTAGGTTTAAGTAGTTCTAAGTTCTGGGGGACTGATGGCCTCAGTAGTTAAGTCCCCTAGTCCTCAGAGCCATTTGATTTTGAACCAATAGCAATATCACTGAATGTCAGAACCAGAATGGCGATGGGCCTTCAAATTTGGCTACTGTTTGTTCATACGCGAGTGTACCACTTTAAAGTGCACTTGTTGTTGACATGCTTTTTGGTACAAGGTGTCTGCCACACTCTGATGGAAGTACTCCAGGAATTCATAAAATTAGTTTAAAATAACAATGAAATGTTAACGTTGATCATTTATTGAGCTTAACCAGTATAGCGACAGAACTATTAATTTTAAAAATCTACGTCTGTGGCCAGAATTATGGGATCTGAAAAGTAATGTATACAATTACCATTAAAAAAAGAAAAGATAGTAAATTGTTTCCATTAAACATACGGGAAGAAGCTTCAAAAGATTTGGACGTATTAACCCCTCTGTTACCAGTGCAACAAATCCTAACATGATTAGTGTGTACATTTTAGAAATGTTTTGTTTAGCTTTCAATCTAACACGTTTCATGCACAAATACAGTAAAGTTCGTTTTTTTTTTTTGTATCATTCTTCTGACGTGTTTGATGCGACTTGCCACAAATTCCTCTGACATGCCAAACTCTTCATTTCAGATTAGCGTTTGCAACGTACACAATAATTTGCTATATATTTTCCAATATCTGTCTTCCTCTACAGTTTTTTCTTTCTACAGCTCCCTCCAGTACCATGGAAATCATTCCCTGATGTCTTAATAGATGTTCTTTCATCCTGTCTCTTCTTCTTGTCAGTGTTTTCCACTTATTTCTTTCCTCGCCGATTTGACGGAGAACCTCGTCATTCCTTACCTTATCAGTCCACGTAATTTTCAGCGTCCTTATGTAGCACAAATCTCAAATGCTTCCGCTTTTTCCACAGCCCGTGTATCACTGACATACAATGCTGTCATCACACCGTCCATTCGCAGAAATTTCTTCCTCCAATTAAGGCCTAGAGTTGATACTAGTAAACTACTCTTGACCAGAAAATGCCCTTTTTGCCATTGCTATACTGCTCTTCATGTCCTCCTTTCTCTCTCCATCACGGGATATTTTGCTCCTAGATAGCAGATTTCCTTGGCTTCGTCTACTTCGTGACCATCAATCTCGATGTTCAGTTTCTCGCTGTTCGCATTTCTACTACTTCTCATTACTTTCGACTTTCTTCGATATGCTCTCAGTCCATGTTCTGTACTCATTACATTTCATTCCATTCAACACAACCTCCAGTTCTTCTTCACTTTCACTGAGGATAGCAATGTCATCAGCTTACTTTATTGTTGATATCCTTTTACTCTGAGTTTGAATCCCATTCTTGAACCTTTCTTTTATTTGCCTTATTTCTTTTTCTGTGTACAGATAGAATAGTAGGGGCGAAACACTACATCACTTTCTTACACCACTTTAAATCGAAGTACGTCGTTTTTGGTCTTCCACTCTTACACACTTGTACACTCTTGTACATATTTTATATAAGCCTTCTTTCGCTATAACTTAGTCCTATTTTTCTCAGAATTTGAAGTATCTGTTACCATTTTAGGTTGTCGAGGTAACTGCTAGGCGATGTTTTCCGAAAGTCTGGTGGTATATGGTCAGTCACATGCATTCTACACATCAACGTGAATTGTGGATTTGTTGCCACTTTACCCAATGATTTTAGAAATTCCGATGGTGTATACTAGGTGATAAATATTCTTGACAATTGTTCGTAACTAAACCCAGTACAACCAGATAGCAACCAACCTGACATTCCCTTTGCGAACATCTATCAAACCTCCGACATCTCAAGCGCAACCTCAATCCGTTTTAACTCATGCATAAGGAGCTTGACGCATGTCTATTTGTCCTTTGGGTTATCCCAAAACTCCGATAAACTTTTTCTATAATGTCTCAGATAGCCCCACGTATATTACGAACCGATGTAAGCTCTCTGATATCAATAACATTTGTTTCTTTAGCATCCGTTTCACTAGAAAAGTTACCAGGAACATGTAAATATTACTTCATTTGCAATAAGGGGTATTACATTTTCGTCCAAAAATAACTTCGTAATATCTGTTTCTGTCTTCGTTATATGAGCTTCATTTTTGGGTAATAATATCAAAAGATCTTTTTCTTATGCTGGTAGGATATTTACTTTTGCTCCATTGAGTTATTCAATCTTTTCGTAAGGAAATACGTCCTATTGAATTACTTCTTCCTATGATTTAAATCCCCCCATGAACTATGGACCTTGCCGTTGGTGGGGAGGCTTGCGTGCCTCAGCGATACAGATAGCCGTACCGTAGGTGCAACCACAACGGAGGGGTATCTGTTGAGAGGCCAGACAAACGTGTGGCTCCTGAAGAGGGGCAGCAGCCTTTTCAGTAGTTGCAGGGGCAACAGTCTGGATGATTGACTGATCTGGCCTTGCAACACTAACCAAAACGGCCTTGCTGTGCTGGTACTGCGAAAGGCTGAAAGCAAGGGGAAACTACAGCCGTAATTTTCCCCGAGGGCATGCAGCTTTACTGTACGGTTAAATGATGATGGCGTCCTCTTGGGAAAAATATTACGGAGGTAAAATAGTCCCCCATTCGGATCTCCGGGCGGAGACTACTAAAGATGATGTCGTTCTCAGGAGAAAGAAAACTAGACTTCTAAGGATCGGAGCGTGGAATGTCAGATCACTTAATCGGGCAGGTAGGTTAGAAAATTTAAAAAGGGAAATGGATAGGTTAAAGTTAGATATAGTGGGAATTAGTGTAGTTCGGTGGCAGGAGGAACAAGACTTCTGGTCAGGTGACTACAGGGTTATAAACACAAAATCAATTAGGGGTAATGCAGGAGTAGGTTTAATAATGAATAGGAAAATAGGAGTGCGGGTAAGCTACTACAAACAGCATAGTGAACGCATTATTGTGGCAAAGGTAGATACGAAGCCTACACCTACTACAGTAGTACAAGTTTATATGCCAACTAGCTCTGCAGATGACGAAGAAATTGAAAAAATGTATGATGAAATAAAAGAAATTATTCAGATAGTGAAGGGAGACGAAAATTTAATAGTAATGGGTGACTGGAATTCGTCAGCAGGAAAAGGGAGAGAAGGAAACGTAGTAGGTGAATGTGGATTGGGGGTAAGAAACGAAAGAGGAAGCCGCCTGGTAGAATTTTGCGCACAGCACAACTTAATCAAAACTAACACTTGGTTCAAGAATCATAAAAGAAGGTTGTATGCATGGAAGAATCCCGGAGATACTAAAAGGTGTCAGATAGATTATATAATGGTAAGACAGAGATTTAGGAAACAAGTTTTTAAATTGTAAGACATTTCCAGGGTCAGATGTGGACTCTGACCACAATCTATTGGTTATAGACAGTAGAATAAAACTGAAGAAACTGCAAAAAGTTGGGAGTTTAAGGAAATGGAACCTGGATAAACTGAAAGAACCAGAGGTTGTAGAGAGTTTCAGGGAGAGCAAAAGGGAACAATTGACAAGAATGGGGGAAAGACATACAGTAGAAGAAGAATGGGTAGCTTTGAGGGATGGAGTAGTGAAGGCAGCAGAGGATCAAGTAGGAAAAAAGATGAGGGCTAGTAGAAATACTTTGGTAACAGGAGAAATATTTAATTTAATTGATGAAAGGAAAAAATACACTCCTGGAAAGTGAAATAAGAACACCGTGAATTCATTGTCCCGGGAAGGGGAAACTTTATTGACACATTCCTGGAGTCAGATACATCACATGATCACACTGACAGAACCACAGGCACATTGACACAGGCAACAGAGCATGCACAATGTCGGCACTAGTACAGTGTATATCCACCTTTCGCAGCAATGCAGGCTGCTATTCTCCCATGGAGACGATCGTAGAGATGCTGGATGTAGTCCTGTGCAACGGCTTGCAATGCCATTTCCACCTGGCGCCTCAGTTGGACCAGCGTTCGTGCTGGACGTGCAGACCGCGTGAGACGACGCTTCATCCAGTCCCAAACATGCTCAATGGGGGACAGATCCGGAGATCTTGCTGGCCAGGGTAGTTGACTTACACCTTCTAGAGCACGCTGGGTGGCACGGGATACATGCGGACGTGCATTGTCCTGTTGGAACACCAAGTTCCCTTGCCGGTCTAGGAATGGTAGAACGATGGGTTCGATGACGGTTTGGATGTACCGTGCACTATTCAGTGTCCCCTCGACGATCACCAGAGGTGTACGGCCAGTGTAGGAGATCGCTCCCCACACCATGATGCCGGGTGTGGCCCTGTGTGCCTCGGTCGTATGCAGTCCTGATTGTGGCGCTCACCTGCACGGCGCCAAACACGCATACGACCATCATTGGCACCAAGGCAGAAGCGACTCTCATCGCTGAAGACGACACGTCTCCATTCGTCCCTCCATTCACGCCTGTCGCAACACCACTGGAGGCGGGCTGCACGATGTTGGGGCGTGAGTGGAAGACGGCCTAACGGTGTGCGGGACCGTAGCCGAGCTTCATGGAGACGGTTGCGAATGGTCCTCGCCGATACCCCAGGAGCAACAGTGTCCCAAATTTGCTGGGAAGTGGCGGTGCGGTCCCCTACGGCACTGCGTAGGATCCTACGGTCTTGGCGTGCATCCGTGCGTCGCTGCGGTCCGGTCCCAGGTCGACGGGCACGTGCACCTTCCGCCAACCACTGGCGACAACATCGATGTACTGTGGAGACCTCGCGCCCCAAGTGTTGAGCAATTCGGCGGTACGTCCACCCGGCCTCCCGCGTGCCCACTATACGACCTCGCTCAAAGTCCGTCAACTGCACATACGGTTCACGTCCATGCTGTCGCGGCATGCTACCAGTGTTAAAGACTGCGATGGAGCTCCGTATGCCACGGCAAACTGGCTGACACTGACGGCGGTGGTGCACAAATGCTGCGCAGCTAGCGCCATTCGACGGCCAACACCGCGGTTCCTGGTGTGTCCGCTGAGCCGTGCGTGTGATCATTGCTTGTACAGCCCTCTCGCAGTGTCCGGAGCAAGTATGGTGGGTCTGACACACCGGTGTCAATGTGTTCTTTTTTCCATTTCCAGGAGTGTATAAAAATGCTCTAGATGAAGCAGGCAAAAAGCAATACAAACGTCTCAAAAATGAGATCGACAGGAAGTGCAAAATGGCTAAGCAGGGTTGGCTAGAGGACAAATGTGATGATGTAGAGGCTTATCTCATTAGGGGTAAGGTAGATACTGCCTACAGGAAAATTAAAGAGAACTTTGGAGGAAAGAGAACCACTTTTATGAATATCAAGAGCTCAGATGGAAACCCAGTTCTAAGCAAAGAAGGGGAAGCAGAAAGGTGGAAGGAGTATATAGAGGGTCTATACAAGGGCGATGTACTTGAGGACAATATTTTGGAAATGGAAGAGGATGTAGCTGAAGATGAAATGGGAGATATGATAAGGCGTGAAGAGTTTGACAGAGCACTGAAAGACCTGAGTCGAAACAAAGCCCGGGAGTAGACAACATTCCATTAGAACTACTGACAGCCTTGGGAGAGCCAGTCCTGACAAAACTCTACCATCTGGTGAGCAAGATGTATGAGGCAGGTGAAATACCCTCAGACTTCAAGAAGAATATATTAATTCCAATCCCAAAGAAAGCAGGTGCTGACAGATGTGAAAATTACCGAACTATCAGTTTAATAAGTCACGGCTGCAAAATACTAACGCGAATTTCTTACAGACGAATGGAAAAACTAGTAGAAGCAGATCTCGAGGAAGATCAGTTTGGATTCCGTAGAAATGCTGGAACACGTGAGGCAATACTGACCTTACGACATATATTAGAAGAAAGATTAAGGAAGGGCAAACCTACGTTTATAACATTTGTAGACTTAGAGAAAGCTTTTGACAAAATTGACTGGAATACTCTCTTTCATATTCTGAAGGTGGCTGGGGTAAAATACGGGGAGCGAAAAGCTATTTACAATTTGTACAGAAACCAGATTGTAGTTACAAGAGTCGAGGGACATGAAAGGGACGCAGTGGTTGGGAAGGGAGTGAGACATGGTTGTAGCCTCTCCCCGATGTTATTCAATCTGTATATTGAGCAAACAGTGAAGGAAACAAAAGAAAAATTCGGAGTAGGTATTACAGGGAATGGCAATTGAATCTCAATGTAGACAAGTGTATTGTGCTGCGAATACATAGAAAGATAGATCCCTTATCATTTAGCTACAAAATAGCTGGTCAGCAACTGGAAGCAGTTAATTCCATATATTATCTGGGAGTAGGCATTAGGAGTGATTTAAAATGGAATGACCATATAAAGTTGATCGTCAGTAAAGCAGATGCCAGACTGAGATTCATTGGAAGAATCCTAAGGAAGTGCAATCCGAATACAAAGGAAGTAGATTACAGTACGCTTGTTCGGCCACTGCTTGAATACTGCTCAGCAGAGTGGGATCCGTACCAGATAGGGTTGATAGAAGAGATAGAGAAGATCCAACGGAGAGCAGCGCGCTTCGTTACAGGATGATTTAGTAATCGCGAAAGCGTTGCGGAGATGATAGATAAACTCCAGTGGAAGACTCTGCAGGAGAGACGCTCAGTAGTTCAGTACAGGCTTTTGTTAAAGTTTCGAGAACATACCTTCACCGAAGAGTCAAGCAGTATATTGCTCCCTCCTACGTATATCTCGCGAAGGGACCATGAGGGTAAAATCAGAGAGATTAAAGCCCACACAGAATCATACCGACAATCCTTCTTTCCACGAACAATACGAGACTGGAATAGAAGGGAGAACCGATAGAGGTACTCAGGGTACCCTCCGCCACACACCGTCAGGTGACTTGCGGAGTATGGATGTAGATGTAGAGATCCAAGGAGAAGAAATAAAAACTTTGAGGTTCGCCGATGACATTGTAATTGCGTCAGAGACAGCAAAGGACTTGGAGGAGCAGTTGAACGGAATGGATAATGTCTTGAAAGGAGGATATAAGATGAACATCAACAAAAACAAAACGAGAATAATGGAATGTAGTCGAATTAAGTCGGGTGATGCTGAGAGAATTAGATTAGGAAATGAGACACTTAAAGTAGTAAAGGAGTTTTTCTCTTTGGGGAGCAAAATAACTGATGATTGACGAAGTAGAGAGGATACAAAATGTAGACTGGCAATGGAAAGGAAAGCGTTTCTGAAGAAGAGAAATTTGTTAACATTGGGTATAGATTTAAGTGTCAGGAAGTCGTTTCTGAAAGTATTTGTATGGAGTGTAGCCATGTATGGAAGTGAAACGTGGACGATGAATAGTTTGGACAAGAAGAGAATAGAAGCTTTCGAAATGTGGTGCTACAGAAGAATGCTGAAGATTCGATGGGTAGATCACATAACTAATGAGGAAGTATTGAATAGGATTGGGGGGAAGAGAAGTTTGTGGCACAACTTGACCAGAAGAAGGGATCGATTGGTAGGACATGTTCTGAGACATCAAGCGATCACCAATTTAGTATTGGACTGCAGCGTGGAGGGTAAAAATTGTAGAGGGAGACCAAGAGACGAATACACTAAGCAGATGCAGGAGGAGGTAGGTTGCAGTAGACACTGGGAGATGAAGAGGCTTGCACAGGATAGAGTAGTATGGAGAGCTGCATCAAACCAGTCGCAGGACTGAAGACCACAACAACAACAACAACATGATTTAAATTCTTCATTTTCTGACAATTCTTCTTCTGCTCCTGAATCATGACCGCTTTCATGTAAACAGTCCTCGTTCTCTAAGTCAGTAATGACGCTGTCAGGATCATCATCATTCTGCTTATGCAAGCATGCCAGCCATACATCAGATTCCCTATTAACCTCTGTCCTAGGTTTATTTTTACCTGTGACATTTATTCCAGAAACTAAAATCATGGAGAATTTCTGCTCTTCGTAGTGAAATACTCTAGTTAAAAAGCAAACTAAGTGTATTAGTCTATATACGCCTAAAATTATGCACATGAAAGTTGTAATGAATCTACCCTCCAGGCTATAAAAAAGTTTCATAAACAATGAAAGTTGCGTAATTAAAAGCCAATGATGACGCAAAGTAACGGATGGAGGGTTAACGGAAAGGTACTGACAATGGCGCGAAGTCAATCCAAAATAATATGGATGAGGAATGTCATCCGCGTCACCAACGGAGGGTTAAACCTATGTAGTCATAAAGTTACGGTTAATTACTGCAGATCTTCCACTAAGACGGTAGCACAGAGATTGTCCTTTGTCAGATTTTAGTCTTTGAGTGTACTATTATTCAGATTTAGATCAGGTCATAGACGAACTCATCACATTTATGGAATTCATGGATGTCTCGTTTGCCAGCTTCTACCTGCAGGTAGACAACAAACAGATAGAGTGTCTCTACATAGGAGTGTCAACTTTCGAACTTAAGCGGAACAATATTGGTTCACGTCACTTGCAATGCAGTACAGTCGATGTGAGGAAGAGGTAGAAAGAACGAGACTGGGAGGCTAATCCCCGGCCGTACGAAATACGAGGACTGTTCGGAAAGTAAAGAACACTGAAAACCAAAACTGTTTTATTTGCGACAGCTACTTCTTTACATAACGCTGCTCCTACTTACAACTCTATCGCAGCATTGTGCCAATTATCCAATTCCCGCGTCAAAAAGGCAGCCTCCTGTGCTTTCCGACAATTTTCTGCGCTGGACTGCAGATCTTTTTCTGTCTTCATAGCCAGCGTTTCATCAGAACAGAGATGAAAATAAGGAGCCAAACTTCCTGGCAGATTAAAACTCTGTACCGGACCGAGACTCAAACTCGGGACCTTTGCCTTTCGCGGCAAGTTCTCTGCACTTGCAGAGCAGTTTCCCGCGAAACGCAAAGGTCCTGAGTTCGAGTCTGGGTCCGGCACACAGTTTTTAATCAGCCAGGAAGTTTGATTTCAGCGCACACTCCGCTGCAGAGTGAAAATCTCATTCTAGAAGGAGCCAAGTCCGGGCTGTATGGTGGGTGATCAAACACTTTCCATTGAAAATGCTGCAAGGAACGTCCTGACAGCCCCTGCAGTGTGCAGCCGAGAACTGTCATAAAGAAGGAAATGCGTTGTATGAAATCAGGCGATATCTCTCACGGTAGGTATCCAGACTTGACAGGATACTCTATTTTCTAGGCGTCTTTAAGCACTGACTGTGAGCTCATAATTGACAAGAGCGACGTGACGCTTTTCACAGGCAAATCTGTGCAAAGCTTCAACGGATTTTCACTGCGGTTTCCAGTTTGCGACCGACCGTTCCTTACTTTCCAAATAGTCTTCGTGTTTTCCACTATTAGTGGATGATAACAAGTGCAATACTTTGGCACTACGTAGCCCACCACTTCCGACAGCCTCTTCCAGCATCAATATTGCCCGGCCTTACAGCAATGACGCCATCGATTACAGCCACGATGGAACCATGTTGACGGCTGTTCTACTACGACCACACATTGCCGCAAAATATCACCCGTGTAAGGGCACATTAGCAACCTCATCGACGGTAAGACTCAGTCTTGTTTGTTTTATTAACTCTTGACGACGTACCACCCTGAGTCATACTTTACAGCAGTTTCTATTTATTTATTCTGCGCAGGCACGAGTACATTTGTCTGAAGCGTTGATAACAGTCGCTCTCGGGACGCACCGGACACGAGCAGTGAACGGGGTTACTCTACTCTGTTTGCCGTGCTGTCAGCGTCGGCGTCGTCGGCTTTGATCACGTGACCTGTCCAGCAAGTTTCGACGGCGCTGACGAGCGGGCGCGACACGGCTGGAGCCAGCGATGACAGGGGCCGCTCCAGCCAGCGGGCGCTAGCCTCCAGAATTATCCGCTGTTTGTTGGTCCAGGCTGGCCGCCTGACAACTGCAACAGCCCGCAGGCTCAGGCTGACACTCTCTCTCTCTCTCTCTCTCTCTCTCTCTCTCTCTCTCTCTCTCTCCCCTCCACTTTCCTCCCCCTCTCTCTGTTCCTCACCCATCCACTTCTCTCTTCTCTCTCTTTCTGTCTCTCTCTCTCTCTCTCTCTCTCTCTCTCTCTCTCTCTCTCTCTCTCCCCTCCACTTTCCTCCCCCTCTCTCTGTTCCTCACCCATCCACTTCTCTCTTCTCTCTCTTTCTGTCTGTCTCTCTCTCTCTCTCTCTCTCTCTCTCTCTCTCTCTCCCTCTCTCTCTCACACACACACACACACACACGCACTGTGAGACATTGGTGGACATTGACCCCACGAGACATAAGGAGCTCTTCTCCATGCTTTTGTTCTGAGTCCAGTACTTACAGAAACACATTCACTACGGATCGTACACTCTCCATGTACTGTTAATTTTAAAATAATCATCATCACTCTTCTGACTAGTCTGATGCGGACCGCCTCAGATTCCTCTCTTTTTCTTCTCCCCAGAGCCTCAATAGATTTGAAAAAGGACGTTATTCCACCAGGCTACATTTTAAAATATTTTATTTGCACTACCGGTTTCGGATACTGTCCATTCTCAAACGCATCTCTCTTCATCTCAGAATAGCGCTTGCGCATTAAGATCTCAATTCGTTATTGGATGTTTTTCAATATCACTCTTCCTCTACAATTTTTACCCTCTACATCTCCATCTCCCTGTAGTATCATGGAATATATTCCCTGATGTCTTATTAAATAACCGACAGTGGGTGGACTTTTTTTTTGATTGATCAGTCTTCTGAGTGGTTTGATGCGCGCCGCCACAAATTTCCTTCCTGTGCCAAACATTTCGTCTCAGAGTAGCTTTTGCAGCCTACATCCTCAATTATTTGTTGAAAGAATTACAGACTTTGTCTTCCTCTACAGTTTCTACTCTCTACACCTCTCTCTAGTGCCTTGGAAATTATTTCCTTAGGTGTCCTGTTATCCTGTACCCTCCTCCTTATCCGAGTTTTCCGTATGTTTCTTTCCTCGCCGATTCTATGGAGAACCTCCTGATTACTTACCTTATCAGTGCAACTAATTTTCAACATTCTTCCATAGCATCACATCTCAAATGCTTCTGTTTTCCTTTGTTTCTTTTTTCGCACAGTTCATTTGTCACCACCAAACAATGCTGCGCTCCAAACTTACATTCTCAGAAATTTCTCCCTCAAACTAAAACCTGTGTTTGATACTAGTAGACTACTCTTTCCTGGATTGTCCTTTCTGTCAGGGCGATACTGCCTTTTGTATCCTCCTTGCTCCGTCCGTCAGCGATTATTTTGCTGCCTAGGTAACTGAATTCTTTAACATGGATTACTTCGTTATGACCAGCTATGATGTTAATTTTCTCGCTGCTTCCATTTCTGCTACTTCTTATTACTTTCGTCTTTTTTCAGTTTACTCTCAATACATATTCTGTACCCATTAGACTATTCATTCCACGAAACAGATTTTGTAATTCATTTTCTCTAAGGATAACAATGTCATACGCGAATCATAACAGTGTAATTCTCCTCCGTTTTCTCTGAGGATAGCAATATCATCAGCGAGACTTAAGGTTGATATTCTTTCAACTTGAATTTTAATCCCTCTCTTGAACCTTTCCTTTATTTAAATCACTGCTTACTCGACATATAGATTGAACAGTAGGGGCGAAAGACTACATTCCTGTTTTACACCCTTTTTTTAATCCGTGCATCTCGTTCTTCATCTTCCACTTTTATTGTTCTCTCTTGCCATAAATAAGGAAACAAAAAAACACAACAAATTATCGTGCCTTGTACGGTGTAGGAAACCAGTTGTTATTCATAATAGCCTCCAGTGAAGTCTGAATGGATTAGTACAGTTCCTGCATGGTTTCCAAGCAAATCTTATACCATTCTTTCTGCAAAACAGTACCGAGTTGAGGTAACGATGATGTAGGTGGATAGCGATCATGCATCCTTCTTTCTAAACTTTGCCAATAGACGTTCAAGTAATGATGAGATCTGGCGACTGTATTGGCTCGGTGAGATGAGTCACAACATTCTTGTGCTCACAAAATCAGTCCTGGGCGATGAGAGCTGTGTAAACAACGGCCCTGTCGTCTTGGAACACCGTTGGGGAACAAATATTGTATCATGGGAGGGATGTGATCTTCCTAAAGGGTCCCATAATACTTGGCAGTAACATGACTTCGTGGAGTAAACACGGGGCCCATGGAATACCACCACAAGGCAACCCAAATCATCACCGAACCCCCGCCGCGTTTCAGTTTTAGAACGTAAACTGGCACAAAAGTTGAAACAGTGAGAATTCGTTCGACTAGGTGCTTTTCTTTCATTGCTTCGTATTCCAGCTTATAATGCTTCTACACCACGTTTTCCTGTTACGAGGATTTG
This sequence comes from Schistocerca gregaria, assembly GCF_023897955.1. NCBI lineage: Eukaryota > Metazoa > Arthropoda > Insecta > Orthoptera > Acrididae > Schistocerca > Schistocerca gregaria. Next base: position 86,707,052 of record NC_064925.1, on the reverse strand, counting down.
CAACACTGATGCGTGATTTTGGAAGTTCAGTTCGCTTTGCAATTCTCTGCTTCGGGAACTCCCTTCGTGTTGCTTTGGTACTGTCTGGGTTCCTGAATACGACGATCAGTTCTGTACTGAGTTTTGCAGCTTTCGTCCTCTTATATTTCATCATAATCTTCTTCAAAGACAGTCTGTCGTGACCCCTCAACAACATACACTTTGGTCCGTGTTGCGGCTTACCGGATCATGTTTTTTTGCTTCCCTCGTATGTAGTACTAGTTCTCGTTATGTCTCGTCTTGAAACATCACACATTTCACCTACCTCGGTTACGGAGGCACATATCATACTAAGAGCAACAATATCCCACGTTGAAATTTCACTGAGCTCCGACGTCATTGCACTCATAACTAAACAGAATGCTGTTCTCACCGCATTTGATGGTTCAAATGGCTCTGAGCACTATGGGACTTGACATCTGAGGTCATCAGTCCCCTAGAATTTAGAACTACATAAACCTAACTAACGTAACACATCCATGCCCGAGGCAGGATTCGAACCTGCCACCGTAGCAGTCGCGCGGTTCCGGACTAAAGCGCCTAGAACCACTCGGCCACATCGGCCGCCTCACCGCGTTTGACTCTTGCAAAGTATTGAGGACATTGCACAGCTGTCGTTGATGGTCAAATACAACAGCGCAACCTGCAGACTAGACTGGCATCTGCTGTTATATTCAAGCATGTGTTTCTCGCGGTTTTTCCATATTTTTGTCCAACCCCACTGTATCATCCTGTCACTTATCCTTGTCGGTTATTTCCATATGTTCCTTTCTTCTGCGATTTTGCGAAGAAACTCATCATCATTACCAGTCTTTCACCATTCTTCTGTAGCACCCGATTTCAAATGCTTCGATTTTATTGTTTTCCGACTTTCCCACAGTCCATCACTAGCTAACATTGTTGTGTTCCAAACGGACATCGTCAGAAATTTTCTTCCTCTCATTAAGGACTACGTTTGATTCTAATAGACTTCTCTTGGCCAGGAAAGTCCACTTTGCCTGTGGCAGTCTACCTTCCATGTAACTGGAAATTTGTGGTAAGGTCTTATGGCACCAAACTGCTGAGGTCATCGGTCCCTAAGCTTACGCACTACTTAATCTAAGTTAAACAGACTTACGCTAAGGACAACACACAATTCCCGATGGAGGACGCGAACCTACGACGCGGGGAACCGCGTGGACTGTGACAAGGGGCCTAGACCGCTCGACTACCCCGCGCTGAGCTTTTTATGTCCTATCCCCTTTACTTTATTTTGCCTCCAAGGTAGAAGAAGTCCTTCTCTTCATCAGTAGTCAGCAGTTTTTATGTTACATTTACCATCAGTCTCATTTCTTCGTTTCTCGCGTAGTAGTTGTCAACTACGAAACTCGTTATAGCCATGCAATAAATTTGAATGTTCATATTTCTTTTTTTCTTTTTTTTCTTTTTTTTTGGCATTGGCATGGCTTTGAAACTACGCACTATGGAAGCGAAGGCAGAATGTTTGTTTGTTAGTGGCCGTTGTAATCAAGAAGGTGTTATACAGGGTAGTCCACTGACCGTGACCGGACCAAATATCTCACGAAATAAGCGCCAAACGAAAAAAACTAGAAAGAACGAAAATTGTCTAACTTGAAGGGGGAAACAAAATGGCGCTACGACTGGCCCGCTAGACGGCGTTGCCATAGGTGAAACGGATATCAACTGCGTTTTTTAAAATAGGAATCCCCATTTTTCATTACATATTCGTCTAGTACGTAAAGAAATATGAATGTTTTAGTTGAACCACTTTTTTCGCTTTGTGATAGATGGCGCTGTAATAGTCACAAACATATGCCTCACAATTTTAGACGAACAGTTGGTAACAGGCAGGTTTTTTAAATTAAAATACAGAACGTAGGTACGTTTCACATTTTATTTCGGTTGTTCCAATATGATACATGTACCTTTGTGAACTTATCATTGCTGAGAACGCATGCTGTTACAGCGTGATTACCTGTAAATACCACATTAATGCAATAAATGCTCAAAATGATGTCCGTCAACCTCAATGCATTTGGAAATACGTGTAACGACATTCCTCTCAACAGCAAGTAGTTCGTCTTCCGTAATGATCGCACATGCATTGACAATGCGCTGACGCAGGTTGTCTGGTGGATCACGGTATCAAATATCCGTCAACTTTCCCCAGAGAAAGAAATCCGGGGACGTCAGATCCGGTGAACGAGCGGGCCATGGTATGGTGGTTTGACAACCAATCCACCTGGCATGAAATATGCTGTTCAATACCGCTTCAACCGCACCCGAGCTATGTGCCGGACATCCATCATGTTGGAAGTACATCGCCATTCTGTCATGCAGTGAAACATCTTGTAGTAACATCGGTAGAACATTACGTCGGAAATCAGCATACATTGCACCATTTAGATTGCCATCGATAAAATGGGGGCCAGTTATCCTTCCTCCCATAATGCCGCCAAGGTCGCTAATGTTCCACTTGTCGCAGCCATCGTGGATTTTCCGTTGCCCAATAGTGCATATTATACCGGTTTACGTTACCGCTGTTGGTGAATGACACTTCGTCGCTAAATAGAACATGTGCAACATCTGTCATGGTTCCGTAATTTCTCTTGTGCCCAGTGGCAGAACTGTACACGACGTTCAAAGTCGTCGCCATGCAACTCTTGGTGCATAGAAATATGGTACGGGTGCAATTGATGTTGATTCTCAACACCGACGTTTTTGAGATTCCCGATTCTCACGCAATTTATCTGCTACTGATGTGCGGATTAGTCACGACAGCAGCTAAAACACCTACTTGGGCATCATCTTTTGTAGCAGAACGTGGTTGACGTTTCACAGGCGGCTGAACACTTCCTGTTTCCTTAAATAACGTAACTATCCGGCGAAGGGTCCGGACATTTGGATGATGTTGTCCAGGATACTGAGAAGCATACGTAGCAGACACAATAGCCATACATCAAGACGATATCGACCTTTCCCGCAATTAGTAAACGTTCATTTTAACAGGGGTAATGTATCACGAAGTAAATACTGTCCGTACTGGCGGAATGTTACGTGATACCACGTACTTATACGTTTGTGACTATTACAGCGCCATCTATAAAAAAGTGAAAAAAGTGGTCTAGCTAAAACATTCATATTTCTTTAGGTACTACACTAATATGTAATAAAAATGGGGGTTCCTATTTAAAAAGACGCAGTTGATATCCGTTTGACCTATGGCAGCGCCATCTAGCGGGCCAGCCATAGCGCCATCTGGTTTTCCCCTCCAAGCTATACGAGTTTCGTTCTTTCGTTTGATGCTTATTTCGTGAGATATTTGGCCTGGTCACTATCAATGCAGTTGCAAAGCGATTTAGAAAAGATTGCTGTATGGTGTGGCAGGTGGCAGTTGACGCTAAATAACGAAGAGTGTGAGGTGATCCATATGAGTTCCAAAAGAAATTCGTTGGAATTCGATTACTCGATAAATAGTACAATTCTCAAGGCTGTCAATTCAACTAAGTACTTGGGTGTTAAAATTACGAACAACTTCAGTTGAAAAGACCACATAGATAATATTGTGGGGAAGGCGAGCCAAAGGTTGCGTTTCATTGGCAGGACACTTAGAAGATGCAACAAGTCCACTAAAGAGACAGCTTACACTACACTCGTTCGTCCTCTGTTAGAATATTGCTGCGCGGTGTGGGATCCTTACCAGGTGGGACTGACGGAGGACATCGAAAGGGTGCAAAAAAGGGCAGCTCGTTTTGTATTATCACGTAATAGGGGAGAGAGTGTAGCAGATATGATACGCGAATTGGGATGGAAGTCATTACAGTAAAGATGTTTTTCGTCGCGGCGAGGTCTTTTTACGAAATTTCAGTCATCAACTTTCTCTTCCGAATGCGAAAATATTTTGTTGAGTCCAACCTACACAGGTGGGAATGATCATCAAAATAAAATAAGAGAAATCAGAGCTCGAACAGAAAGGTTTAGGTGTTCGTGTTTCCCGCGCTGTTAGGGAGTGGAATAGTAGAGAGATAGTATGATTGTGGTTTGATGAACCCTCTGCCAAGCACTTAAATGTGAAATGCAGAGTAGTCATGTAGATGTAGATGTTAATGGACCACCCTGTAGTGTCTGTTACTGTAGTATTTCGGGAATTAGAATTTCATATGGAAAAATGTTAACAGCGTTTTGTGTTGAATATTTGCGCTTTACAGCAAGAAATATAAATTCACTGAGATGTGTATCCTTAATAGTTTTATTAACAATTAGCATTATTCTGGAAGTTCCACCTACACCTTTAACCCCTTGTCGCCTCTGCCGTGCCTTCAGCTATGCCGGAACCCACTGCCAGTTGACAGGCTCACAAATGAGTTATACCGATATTACCACCACCGATACTGAAAAACTACTGAAACTACTTAAAGCTGAAAATCAGACTTTATACAGTGATCAGCCAAAACATTATGACCACTGTCCACTATGATGTTGGATGCCGCGTGGTGGCTTTGCGGACACGTGACGCGGTAACAAAAGTATGTAAGCCGAGCAGACTCTGACGGGGGATCACTCTAGAGAAGATGTGGGCATGGGACAGATGGTGATCTGTGGTATCTCTGCCGAAAGACTACAACGCAGTTACAAACACAAATGTTTCGGAGCACACGGTCAATCATACGTGGTCCAACATGAATTCCACAGCAGATCACCTCTACGTGTTCACATTTTGACCCAGCGACATCGTCAATTACGATTGCAGTGGGCAGGGGACCATCGGAATTCGACTGTCGATCAGTGGAGACGTGTCGACTCCTCGGATGGATCACATCGTTGCTGCACTCGGTCCCTGGTCGTCTCCACAAACGCCGTCACCGAGGTGACCGGCGGCTCGAAACGTTCAGCGCGCCACGGACCAGGTTGGTGGGAGCAGTATTATGCTACGAGGACATCGTCCTGCTCTTGCATTGGACCTGTGGTAGTAATCGAGGACACACTAACAGCTGTAAACGGTCCTTCATGCTTAGTGCCTTTCCCGATGGTGATGTCATCTTTCAGCAGCATAATTGTGTCTCGGAGCCAGAACCGTGCTACAGTGTTTTGAGGAGCATTATACAGGTGAACTCACACTGTTATCTCGGCGACCACATTCGCCTGATGGATATCCTATGGAACCCATCTGGGTCGCTAGTGGGCTCCATACAGCGTACGCAAAGCAGATGTCCGTTATTTACGCGAATTACATAACCTGTGTGTAGACATTTCATGCCGCATACCTCCACAAAACTACCAACAATCTGTCGGATCACTGATACGCAGAATCAGTCATGTATTTCGTTCTGAAGACAGACAAACAACCTATTAAGCCGTTGATCATAATGTTTTGGCTCACCTGTGTAGTGGATACGCCACGGAATCAACTCCTTTCCTAGCTCAGAGAACCGATTGCACTGTCACTGGAAAATAGCATAGGTCACATCCGTTCATGAAAAAACGTAATATGCGGACACACAGAATTTTAGACCAATACCACTAACGTGCGCTTCTCGCTGGATGCTAGAGCATATTCTCAACTAAATAATGATGACGTTCGTGGAGAACACAAGCTTTCCTCAAAGAATCACGACGGATAAGACATATGTTCGTGTGGAACACAGCTTACTTCTTTCATACACGACAATTTGCAAACAATAGAGGCAAATTGACAGGTGGATGGTGCCTTGCTGTATTTCCATATGGAGTTCGACACCGGGCACATGGGCTACTGCCAAACGAGATACGATCACACAAAAGTGTATTCGCAGATAGGTTATTGGCTGAAAGAGTATTTGACTAATGAAACCCAGTGCGTCACGCTAAACTGTGAATGTTCCACAGGAACCAAAGTAACATCGCGTGGGCCCCCAGAGGGAAGGCGTTAGGGGGGGGGGGGGGGTGTATTAGTATGACCTCTAACGTTCTCGCTCTGCAAGGGTGTTAGCGGTATAGCTACAGATATTGTGATAATTGAACCTTAATATTATGTACTAACTTCAACGTTTCTGTTCTTTTTCCTCTGTGTCTAATAGTCTAATTCTCTTCCCACAAACACATCACCTAAAATCGAACCTAATATTTTCTGTCGTAACTGCACTGCGAAGTGGTCTACGCCTGTCACTATAGACCATCCTTTTGACTTCAAGCAATCACACATGAGTACTCGATCTGCTGGCCAGTAGAATATAAACTTTAACGTCTTGCTTATGCCACATGTTCTTGGAGGTACTAACCAACTTAAGAACATACTAGTCGTAACAGTTGTAATTATTTGTCTGCAAATGAAATAAATGCTGACACATTGTTGTTCAGTATCCTGTCCTCAGTCATCACTAGAAATATCTGCACTTACAGCTCTAACATCCCATATAAAACGGTTTATCATACAGGATCAGCAGAGCTGTGAGACTGTTCGCTGACGTGCAGTTGTGTACAGTGAAGTTTCATCAGTGAACGACAGTTAAGGAATCGCAGAAATACTTGGACAACATTTTCAGTTGGTGTAATGAATGCAGACCTGTTTAAATGTAGATAAATGTACTATAATAAGTGTAACAAAGAAACAGAGAACTATAGAATATCTGGTTGCAAAATTAGTGCAAACATCTTGAGCGCATAAAATATTTTAAGTTTTTGGGGGAGGGGAGAGTGTAGTATCTTTGAACTCTTCTCGGTCTTTCATGTATAGACAGCTTTGCAACAGAAGTTTCATGTATTCTCCGATTCCATTTTGAAATGATAGTATTCACTTCAAGTGAGCTGTAGTCTTATTCTGTAACCACAAAAATTACACCAGAAAACAAAGGTTTTTCCAAATGCGAAAAATGTTCCAAGGCATCACAGTGTCATGTACCGAGAATTAAATATTCTACTCCAATTTAAACGTGAGGCAGCCGAGAAAGTCTTATGCATACTGTATTAATAGCCTGTTTTATTGTTGCTCTGCTACACGCCAATAATAATCAGTAAGGTAAATCAAATTAAAAAGAATTATTATTAAAGAACAGTTAAAATTTAAAAATAATTCGAAACAGAAGCTTTTGGTGGCAAACACAAATTTCCATTTTCAAGACACGGAAAACTTGTGAGACAGTAAGGAAACTCAGTTCACGTGCTAATGTCATGTGTTCCATGGTAGAAAATCTTCAGTTTTAAAGTGCAGTATGGATCACTATCAATGAAGTGTGGCTTAACTGCTCATCTATTAAAAATCTAGTTCTAAAAATAAAATTTTCCTCACCAAAAATTTAGTAACTGAACAATTAATAACAACTTTAATCCATAGAAATTACAAAGTATAAAAATGTATGTACATGTATGTACGTATGTTCCACATCTCATCCTAAACCAAAGGACCGATTTCAATCAAACTTGGTACACATATCATTTACTGTCTGGATAAAATCACTGTAGATGTAAGAACCAACCACCTATTAAAGGGATAGGAGAAGGGGTGAAGAAGCAGTGTAGCCCACAACGAGAGTATACCCGTAACTTAGACACCCAGTGTTCGAGGATGAGAGCAACAAACTTTACACACAATTTCAAACCCTTGCAAAACTTTTTGTCGCTGACGACCCCCCGCAAAATGATGAAAGGAAAAAGTTTGTCGCTTACTGTATTTTCACTGTTCTTGCTATGAAACCGTCACATGAAGCATGACATCCGTGGAGAACACAAGCTTTCCTCAAAGAATCACGACGGATAAGAAAAATGTTCGTGACAAATTTTGCAGACAGTATTCACATATACCACTACAGCTACCACAAAAATTACATCACTGTATGACACCCAGTTCAGGAGATAGGACGTCATTAAAACTTAATGCGTGAAAAACTACCTCACCATACAGGACGTTTCAATTTATTACTTCGTAGCTACTAACATCGCAAACTATAGGCACATATACCACTAAATGTACCTGCAAAATTATATCATTGTACAGCACATAGTTCAAGAGATAAGACTTCATAAACATGAAGCTGCGTGAAAGTGGAACTGCAAAGTGAAACTCGCTACTCACATGGGTGAAATATGTGTACAAATGCGCCTGAAATATGTTAAATACGTGTGAAATATTTTTAACATGTGAGTATGCCATCAAAACCATGAGTAAGAAGCTTGTCCTAAGCCTCTGTAACGATTTCACTCAAATTTGTAACGTATATTAGGTACAATAAGAAAAGAAATACTGTAGGATTAAGAACTTCCAGCCACCTATTAGGTTGAGTGTGATAATGAGGAGAGAGAAGGGAGGACTAGGCGATGGAAAGACAGTGAGGGGAGGGGGAGATAGGCACAAAGGATTGGAGGAGATACACAGATATAGGGGAGGGGGGAATGGAGAAAGAGAAGGGAGACAGTCATAGAAAGGAAAAAGGAGGAGAAGGACCCAGACAAAGAGAGGAAGACAGGCAAGAGTTGGGGAGATGAAGAGACAAAGGTGGAGGAGGAAATGGACAGACAGGAAAAAGTGGAGATGGAGAGAGAGGGGAGACAAGCAGACAAACACAGAAAGGGGAGGAGGTGAAAACAGAGAGTAGGAGGAAGAGATGGACAGAGAGGGAAGGAGCATTGGGACAGAGGGGATGGGGGGGGGGGGGGGGAAGAGCTGATTGACACAGAGAGGTGTGAGGAGTAGATGGATAGAAAGAGGGGCAGGAGAAGATAGGAAGAGAGTGGGTGGGTGGGGGTTGGAACAGGTGCACAGAGACAGTGGGTGGTGGACAATGGGAGGGAGGACAGAGCTGATAACCAGGGACAGCAGTATGGGTAGAGAGAGGAAGAGAGGTGAATAAAAGAAGGGGTGGATAGAGGGAGGTGGGGTGCAAGATGTGGATAGAAACAGAGGGAAGGAGCAGATGGGCAAAGAGATGTGGCAAGAGGAGATAGACATGGGGGGGGGGGGGGGGAGAGGAGATGCACAGAGATAGTGGGCAACTGATATGGAGAGAAGGGGAGGAGGAGAAGGAGTTTGAGGCGGGAGCAGGTTAGGGATGGAGAGGGAGGCAACTGATGGACAGAGGTGAGGAGAAAATTGACAGGGGTGGGAGGAGATGGACAATGAGTAGCAGGGGAGAGGAGATGGGCAGAGAAACAGTGTTGTGGAGATGGATGGAAGTAGGAAGGTGTGATCGACAGAGACAGGGGGGTTAAGATGGAGAGAGAAAGAGAATAGGTTGAGAAAGAGAGAGGGAATGGGTCAAAAGAGGGTGGAGGAGGAAATGGATAGAGGGGGATAGAGAGGTCAGACAGAGAGAGTGGGAAAGTGGGACAAAGAGAAGTGATGAGAAAAGATGGACAGAGAGAGGAAGGAAGAGCAGACAGACTAATAAAAGATTGTAATAAATAAATACCTGAGGAATGCTGGGTTTCCCAGTTAGTATAACACTTAAATGTGTATAATTCCAAATACATGTACCATAAAACAAAATCTCATGTCTCACAACAACAAAAACAGTAGAAAATGCCAGAAATTTCTGACAGCTATTCTAGAGCGCATTCCTGGGTGTGTCTATTAGAAATGTTCTCAAATGGAATTATCAGATTACACAAGTTACGGGTAAGGCAAACTCTAGATTGTGGTTTATTGATAGAATCCTGAAGCGATGCAGTCCTTCAACAAAGGGAATAGCTTACAATACGTTAGTTCGTCTGTATGGGGCCCTTACCAGTTGGTTCTGATTCAGGAGATTGAGAAGGTCCAAAGAAGAGCGGCAAGATTCGTGACTGGTACATTTACCCATCGCGAGAGCGTTACAAACCTCATAGATTTGCAGATAGACGGCGCGCTAAACGGAAGGGGCTGCTCACTAATTTTCGAAATCCGATCTTCACCGACTTTCAAATCGCGCAATGATTACCATTCAAAGATAACGGAATTTACAGCTCGTACTGAGGCGTTCAGACAGTCGTTTTTCTCTCGTGTTCCGCGAGTGAAACAGAGGGGGGGAAATATGACTTTGGCGCGAATTGTGCCCTCCGCCACACACCGCTTGGTGGCTAGCAGAGTATATATGTAGATGTAGATCCGATTCCAAAATCAGCCACTAGATTGAAACACCGACCAGGTGTTCCTAGCTCTGATTTGGCACGTCACGAACTGCTCTCGGTGACAACCTCATTGTCTCAGAGTAACGCCTGCAACCTGCGTCGTCAGTTATTTGCTATATGTATCCCAGTCTTTGTCTTCCGCTACAGGTTTTACCCTCTACATGTTTTTACCCTCTATATCTGCCTCTAGTACCATGGACGTTAATGCCTGATGTCTTAACAGATATCCTATTGTCTTGTCCCTCCTTCGTTTCAAAGTATTCCTTTCTTCGCGCATTCTGCCGAGAACTTCCGTATCCCTTACCTTATCAGACCACTCAATTTTCAGCGTTCTTCTGTTAACACCACGTCTCAAAAGCTTAGATTCTCTTCTATTCCATTTTTTCCGTAGTCCACGTCTCACTACCATACTAATCCATGCTACAAACACGCATTCTCAGAAATTTCTTCATCAAATTACGACCTATGTTCGCTACTAGTAGACTTCTCTTGGTCAGGAATGCACTTTTTTCCATTGCTAGTCTGAATTTTAAGTCTTCCTTTCTCGTTCCGTCATGGGTTAGTTCTCTGCCTAGGTAGCAGCAACACTTAATTTTATCTACTTCGTGATCACTAGCTATGATGTTAACTTTCTCACCGTTACTTTCGTGTTCCTTCGATTTATTCTACACCGTATTCTGTACTCATTAGACCGCTCATTTCATTCAACAAGTTCTGTAATTCTTCGTCTCTTTCACTGAGGATAGTAAAGTAAACAGGGAATCTTATCATTGATATACTTTCACCTTGAATTTTAATCTAACTCTTGAACCACTCTTTTATTTTCGTCATTTTTCTTCGACTTATAGATTGAACAGCATGGGCGACAGACTACGTCCCTATCTTACACCCTTTTAATCCGTGCACCTCGTTCTTGGTCTTCCACTTTTGATGATCTCCCTTGGTTCGTGTACATATTATATACTTCCTGTCTTTCAATATCGCTCACCCCTATTCCTCTCAGGATTTCGAACACACTGCACCATTTGACATTGTCAAAGGGTTTTTCCAGGTCGACAAATATTATGAGCGTGTCTTGATTTTTCTTCAGTCTTGCTTCCAGTGTTAACCGCAACGTCGGAACTGCGTTCCTGGTGCCTTAACCTTTCCTAAAGCCAAATTGATCGTCATCTAACATATCCTCAATTTTCTTTTCCATTCTTATTATTCTTGTTAGCGACGTAGATGCATGAGTTGTTGAGATTATTGTGCGATAATCCTCGCACTTGTCAGCTCTTGCAGCTTTGGGAATTCTGTGAATGATGTTTTCCCGAGAGTCCGATGATTTATCGCGTCTCATACATTCTACACACTAACGTGAATAATAGTTTTGTTGTCATTTTCCCCATTGATTTCAGAAATTCTGATGCAATTTTACCTATCACCTGTGCCTTATTTAAGTCTTCCAAAAACTCCTGTAAATCTGATTCTGATACTGGATTCCTTATTTCTTCCCTTTTAACTCCTGTTTCTTCTTCTTTCACGTCATCAAATAAGTCTTCCCCTCACAGAGGCCTTCATTGTACTCTTTCTACCTATCCGCTCTCTCCCACGCATTTAACAGTGGAATTCCCATTGCACTGTTAATGTTACCATCCTTGCTTTCAGTTTCACCGAAGGTTGTTCTGACTTTTCTGGCTGCTGAGTCAGTCCTTCCGACAAACATTTGTTTTTCATTTTCTTCACATTTTTCGTGTTGCCATTTCACCTTAGCTTCCCTGCGCTTGCTATTTATTTCATTCCTACGTGACTTGTGTGTGAGTGTTCCTACATTTTCCTGAACATTTTTGTGCTTCCTTCTTTTGTTGGTCAACTGAAGTATTTCTTCTGTTCCCCATGGATTCTTCGCAGTTACTTTCCTTGTACCAACGTTTTTTTCTCTCCAACATCTGTGATTGCCCTTTTCAGACATGTCCATACCTCTTCAACTGATCTGTCTACGGGGCTGTTAATTATTGCAGTATCTATAGCCTCAGAAAACTTCGAGCGTATCTCTTTATTCTTTAGAATTTCCATGTCCCTCTTCTTTGCGCATTGATTCTTCCTGACTAGTCTCTTAAACTTCAGCCTACCCTTAATCATAACCAAATTGTGATGAGTCTATATCCGTCCCTGGATATCGGAATCCTTGCCTGACCATGATGTAATCTGATATCTTCTTATATCTCCCGGCCTTTTCCAAGTATATCTCCTCCTCCTGCGATTTTTGAACAAATTATTCACTATTACCATCTGAAATATATTGCAGAACTGAGTTGGCCTTTCCTCTGTCTCATTCCTACTAACCAAGTACATATTCTCCCGTAACCCTTTCTCCTACTCCTTTTCCTACTCGAACCTCTCAGTAGTATTATTTTTTTGTCTCCCTTTACGTACTGAATATCCGTTCAGTATCCTTACATACTTTCTCTGTCTCTTCATCTTCTGCGTGCGACGTCGGTACGATCACGTAAAATCGATATTAGGGAATGCGACTGGAAGATTTGGATTTGTCGTAAGAGTTCTTGAAAGGTGTGGTGCGTTTGTAATGCAAATCGAATACAAGACGTTAGTGCAACCAGTCCTAAAATATTTTTCGAGTTTTTGGAGTCGTCAATTACATACGGCTGCCGCCAACGAACGAACTCAGAGAGGTGCTACAAAGCTCACACCAGATCGGTATAGTCCATATGAAAGTCTAACAGAAAAGTTCCAAGAGTTCTTAGAAGAAAGCCGAAATAGTCCGGGCGAAACCCTATTGGGTGCGTCCTTGAGTAGTCTGGTATTCCACTTAGGTGCCTGACAGAGGGTTCATCGAACGATATTCACACTATTTCTCTAGATTTTTCACACCCGTACACTGCTCGGGAAAAAGGAACACTTAAATCTCTCGTGCGAGCTGATTTGTCTTACTTTACTATGATAGTCATATTTCCCTGTGTAGGTAGGTGTCAACAAAATATTTTCGCAATCGGAGGCAAAAGCTGAAAGATAGTGAAATTATTCGCCGCACTGAATGATACCTCTGTTTTAATGATTTCCATCCGCAACTAGAGGATCATATCTGCGTATCTCTCCCCAATTTCGCGGTAGTACAGAGCGAGATGCCCCTTACTGAACTTTTTAAATGTCTTCCGTCAGTCCTGTCTGGTAAGGATTCCACTCCCCATAGCTCTAGCAGATATCTCTAGCCGATAACGGACGAGCTTAGTGCAGGCAGTCTGTTTCATGGATTCATTGCCACTTCCAAGTGTTCTATCAACAAAACGCAGTCTTTGGTTCGCCTTCCTACAACATTAACTATGTGATCGTTTCAGTTTAAGTTGTTCGTAATTGTTACCCCTAGGTATCTTGTTGAACTGGTAGCCCCTAGATCTGTGTGCTTCCTGACAGAGTAACACAGATCCAGTCGCACGACTGAGACGATGTTCTGTAGGCACACAATTGGATTAGAAGCCACTTGTGAGAAACGATATCGAAAACCTTCTGGGAATCTAGATATATGGAATCAATCTGAGAACCTTTGTCGATAGCATTCATTACTTCATGAAGATAGAGAGCTGGTTGTGCTGCACATGAACGATATTTCCTGAACCTGTGCTGTGTGTCAATAGATCATTTTCCTCGAGGATATTTATAGTGTCTGAACGCAGTGTATAATCCAGAATACTACTACAAATCGACGTCAGTGATGTGGGTCTGGCTTACTTCTATTTCCTTTCTCTTACAGTGATGTGACCTGTTCAACTTCCCAGTCTTTCGGTACGGATCTTTCGACAAGCGAGCTGTTATACAAGATTGCGAAGCATAGAGCATACTCTAAAGGAAAACTCAATGTTATACAGTCTGTACTGGAAGACTTAAACTGTCTTGGTGGGGGGTATGAAGCGAATTTCCATTTTTTTAAAGAACATTTATTCGTAACAGTCTGTGTAACCATTAACCTGTTATCAATGCATATCGCACACAGAGATCATGAGACAGAGATGAGAGATAGGGCGCATACAGAGTAGTTTCGAGAGTCATTTTTCCCTCAGTCACTACACTAATGAAAGAAGAAAGAAAACTAGTAATAATGATACGATTTAACTGTACCAGGTACTTTTCAGTGGCTTTCAGTTTATATAATTATAGTTTTGGTAGCCATTTGTCACTGAATTTCGCCACATGCATGTGAACAATAGGGGACATCCATCTACCTTTCCTTCAAGAATAAAATTTTATTTGCTGTTCTGGATGTGTCTCATTAGTTCTGATAAAAAGGTCCAAATCAAATGAAGACAATACAAGAGCTGTTAAATATGTGTGTGTCTGTGAAGCTGAGCACATGTATGTATGTGTAAGAACTTCTACCACGACCCTGGCTGAGTCCAAATCTGACACACAAACTCCTTACCCTGAGAGGAGCAACATAAGTGCGTTATAATGCTCTAGCTGTAATATTTGCAGAGATACAGACATGAGATACAGGCATGCATGTATTTTAATCCCCTGTCATACAGGCTGCCTGCATGAGGTGTATTGTGTGGTAATAGTATTGCCCAGCCTTATCGACATGCTTTGCAGGGCAGCCTACATGTTCGGGACAAGAAACAGTTTTCTAGCCCCCAACATGTAGGCTGCCCATCACAACAGACATGCTGTGTTGGACTAATACAGGGTGGGGCAAATAAAGTGGTCTGGAGAACAGAGTTCCAGAGTACAAAGAAAGAGAGCAGAGGAAAGGAAATACAATACTAACCTGACTATAGCAGATGTTGAAAATGACTACCATTCATCTCTTGGCACTTTGGGGCCATGGTCAGGAAGTTGCTGAAGGTGGATCGAAGCTGGATAGCTGGAATTTCTTCAGACTCATCCAAAATGTTCTGCTGCAGTTGCTGAAGACCATGAGAGTTGTTGCGATAAACCATAGACTTGCGGACTGCCCAAAAAAGGTAACTCCACGATGACAGATGAAGTGACGTGGGTGGCAAAACTGACCTTTGCTAACAACTCTTTCAGGTGCGAACATTCTATGAATAGGCTCCAATGTTTGGTCTGCTGTATCGACAGTTGCTCCATCTTGATGGAAGTAACTGTATGTCTTTTCCTTCTCCAATAATGCTGCCACGTATAGTGCCAAAATGTTGGCAATGTAATGTGCCGAAATCGGCCACCCATCCGGGCCAGTTTCATTTGCTGCACCCTGCTTATCATAGCAGCCTGCACATCATATGAAATAATGTAATTTTCAAGTGCTTGGCATATAGGCATGTTGTGGCAGTCATACCAGCCTGTGTTATTGAGATCTTTTGCATGGTCTAAATGTACAGATGGGTTGCCCTCAGGGACAGAGATAGATAGAAGAGGAAATGGAGACAGAGGGGAGGGGGGGGGGGTGGAGGGGATTGTTAGTGAGAAAGGAGGGCAGGAGGAGATGTAAAGCCAGAGAGGCAAATAAAGAAGTTACTAGCATAGCACCTCATTTCCAAAGGTATTGCTGAATGCATTAGTGTATTTAAGAGTACTGGAGAGTATTTTTGATCACCCCAGAATACTTTTCAGCGTGGAACACTAACATTTGCACGGTTACTGAATTTTTATTTTTACTGTTTGTCGAATGTTCTGAAGTAATCCTGAATGTTCGGAGAAAACAAATGAAGATCAAAACCAGGCAAAGAGTGTTTTTCAGATAGTAACAATGTTATGAGAAGGTAAGTTGCTTCTCAGCATATGGCGGAGATGCTGAGTCGCAGATAGGCACAACAAAAAGACTCCCCAAGTTAAAGCTTTCGGTCATAGGCCTTCGTCAACAAGAGACTCACATACATACACACACAACTGCGTGCGTTTGCGCGCGCGCGTGTGTCTGTGTGTGTGTGTGTGTGTGTGTGTGTGTGTGTGTGTGTGTGTGTGTGTGTGTGTGTGGGCGGGTGGGTGGGTGGGTGGGTGGGTGGGTGGGTGGGTGCATATGTGTGTCTGTCGTTGAGGAAGGCCTATGACCGAAAGCTTTGACTGTAAGAGTATTTTTGTTGTGCCTATCTGCGACTCATCATCTCCGCTATACGATGAGTAGCAATTTTTTTTCATAATATTGTAACATTCCATCCTGGATTTTCCACTGTTTGATTTTTCAGATAGTAATTCTCATAATTTTTTGTAGTCATAAATTCTATCTCTAAAATTTTATCTTATGATATTCTGTTAACTAAATGAGTAACAAGCACGCCGTGCTAGCTTCATTGTTGGCACTCCTGGTTCCCACCTGTGAGAGGCGGTCAAGCTGGGACATGTTCAGTATCGCCTACCGCAAAAGCGAAGGCGACACGCGATGATCAATACGCGGCTTTGAAATTTTACTTTCTTCTCATCAGATATTCGCTTGAGGCCTATGCAATTTTACAGGAGACCTGTGGCGAGTCAGATCCGCCTTACAGCGTAACTCAAAGACCATGTAAATTGTTTAAAGACGAACGACAATCAGTTTTAATGGAAGGTAAACCCAGCACTCCAGTTACTGTTCTTACGGTAGAAAACATCAGTACCGTTGCTGTCATTGTGGGAGAGTATCAACGAACAACGTTACGAACAATTTTTGATATGCTGAAAATTTCGTTGGATGCCTTTTCCACAAGCTGATGACAGAAAAGTTGCTCATGAGATGTTTCTGTGCAATGGGTTCAAAAATCTCTTATTTCCGAACATTTGCGAGCAGGTCATCAACAAGTTGATGCTAGAGGACAATCTGGAGTTTCTCCCGAAGACAATGACTGCTGCTGAAACTCCACTACATCACTTCGATGCTGAGAGCAAACAGGAAAGTCATTGAGGAAATCTCCATCACAAGCCGCAAAAAAAAAAAGGTGTCTTCTGTTGGGAAAGATATGGTCATCTCATTTTTGTTTGTTGATTATGAGGTTTATCACCATGTCGCACCTGCCGATACATCAATAAATGGAGAGTACTACAGGGATGTCCTAAAAACTTCGCAAGTCCATATCATGCGCATAAGACCACATGTCTGCAAAACAGGCTGGACACTGCACCACGATAATGCACGGCCACACATTGCAAATATTGTTCCTGAATACCTTGGAAAAATCAAAGGAAAATGCATTCCTCACTCCCGCTTTAGTCCAGATTGAAGTTTTTTCCATTGAATAATCCGCAGAAACACATTTGTGGAACGCGTTTTCCACCATCACAAACAGTGGTGGAGGCTGCGCAGGTGATTCTGAAGTGTGGTATCGTCCAAAGATCGCGGTGCTACACCAAAGTTGGCAATACACATCAATACTTAAGATGTTAGCGACGCCTCCCTGCTACCCGCAACGACGAATGGGAGGCGCTGAAGAAGACACGCCCCCTCTCTCAGCACAGTGGTGGAGGTAAATACAGAGTCGAACGCTCTGCCCCTGTTCATGACCTCAGCTGAAGCAGTCACCATCATCGAGTAGGACTAAAGAGTGACTCAGGTCTCAGACCGGAATTTACTTTTGAAAACTGTACTTCAGTGGCAGTTGTAAATTATCATGCACTTCTGTGGCAAAGAATTATATGAAGTTAAATATATTTTTTCTCAGTCATGTAAATAAAGTGAACAAATATTTCATATCTTTCAGAATGATGGAGGACAGCAATAAGGAATAAAGCCTGAATGGAAAGAACGACTGACTGCTGTTCTCCGTCAGTTTGAAAGTTACATCACAGTCGATGACTACATTCCACATTCCTAATGGAAGCTAGTATTTCATATGTCGTAGTTCAGATGAGCTGTCTCCCAGACGAGTCAAAAAACTCACAGCTATGACCAGACGATTGTAGTTAGGTCTGGTGAGAACATGAAGGACCTATTTTCAGATAGAACATCAATCTTATCAGGATGAGTATAGATACGTTGTCAAAAAATTATGATCATTCTTTATTGGACAGTTCTCATATGTTAGCTCTATAAAGGAAAGGCACTGCCTTATAGCAACAGAACTGGTCACTCTGACCTCCAGTTGCGAGCTGTATCGGTTTGCTTGCGCCTTCCACAGTATCCTGACGACGCGAAATACAAGAAGGCTGCAGAAAATTCTTAGTCATAAGCTGCGGTCGCACTTTGCGCGTGTCGGTAAGGATTAACTGTAACTGATAGCGCGTAAACCACGGATAAATGTGGAAACCACGTTTTATTTTTAATTAATAATGCTTACATGCGTTTAAAAATGTTCCACGACTGTCGCTTTTGTTTTCAAGGGTATTTCAACTGACACTGAAACGATGATATAGTACAGACATTTTCTTCTGCCTGTCTCTATACTGGTAGGAGGTGTGTCGCCACGTTTCCCTCTCTTTAACCATCTCGTCATATCAGAGTAGCATCCACACCCGACGGCGACAAGTTGTTTGTTATAAATACTCTAACTTGTGAGTTTCGGCACACTTTTTGCCCTCTAGGGCTCCGTCTGGTACCATGGAATTTATTTCCTAATGTGTTACCACAAATACTATCACACAGACGAAAAGAAAGGCGGCTGGAGACCGACATGGGAGAAGATAAGTTTGAGAGCTAGGGAAATCTTAGGAGACAGGTTGAAGAAAGACAAAGATACGTTTGCAGCATTTGTAGACTTATAGAAAGCTTTTGACAATGTTAACTGGAAGACACTCTTTGAAATTCTGAAGGTAACAGGGAAAAAACACAGGGAGCGAAAGCTTGTACTGAAACCAGACGACAGGTGTAAGAGTCGATGGACGTGAATGGGAAGCAGTGGTTCATAACGGAGTGAGATAGTGTTATACACTATCTTTGACGTTTTTCAATCTGTACACGGGGAAAGCAGTAAAGGAAACCAAGGAGATATTTTGGAAATGGAACTAAATTCATGGACGGCAAAAGTCTTGCGAACAATATTTGGGTCGAACAGATAATATCTTGAAAAGAAGTTATAAGATGAACATCGTCAAGGGTACTGAAGCCTAGTCAAATCAGACGATGCTGAGGGCATTAGGAAATGACATTCTAGAAGTCATAGATGAGATTTGCTATTTGGGCAGATAAATAACTGATGATGGCCAAGTACAGAGGTATAAAACGCAGCTGGTAATAGCAAGAAAAACATTTCTGAAAAAGAGAAATTTCTTAACATATAAACGTTAGGAAGCCTTTTCTGACGCTGTTTGGAGAGCAGCCTTGTACAATAGTGAAACGCCTACAACACTTCACACGAGAAAAGAGGGTTTTGAAATGTCGTGCTACAGAAAAATGCTTAATAATAGAGAGATAGATAGATCGGATAAGAAATGAGGGGAAAAATTATGGCACAACTTGACAAAAAAAAAAAGGGTTTGGTTGACAGGCACCAAGAAATTGACAGTTTAGCAATGGAAAAAGTGTGTGTGTGTGTGTGTGTGTGTGTGTGTGTGTGTGTGTGTGTTTATGCGTGAATGCGGCAGGCAAGGGGCAAAGGTTGCAGACCTAACCTCCAATACAGTATGCAGTTTCAAATGGGTGTTGGTTGCAGTCGTCAGACATAGATGAAGAGGCTTGCACTATTTTTCATATATTCCTCTCCTCGCCGATTCTACAGAGCCATTCTTCCCTTCGTATCAGTCCACTTAATCAGTCCATCTGTAACGCCACACAGTAAATGCTTCAATTGTCATTTATTTACGGTTTTCCTACAGATCATTATTCACTCCGATGCAAGGCTGTGCCCCAAACGTACATCCTCAAAAAATTTCTTTCTCAAGTTGTGGCCTATGATTGACGTAGAATTCAATTGGCGATGAATTTCCTCTTTGCCTGTGCTGGTTTGATTCAATCTGTTTCGCTTCGTCCGTCATGTGTTATTTCGCTTTCAAGGTATGAGGATTCCTCCACTCTGACTACTACATATTCCGCAGTTTTTATTCAAATTCACCAAATTCATAGCTAATCTCAATTCTGCTGCGTGCTCTTTCGTATGCCCTTTGATCCAGACAGAGCATTCATATTTCAATTGATGTGCGGGGTTATCCCTTCAGAGGAATTGTTTAGTGCCATTAATCTGACAACAATGTTTTCTTCAACTAGTATTTATCATAACTAACCTTACTGGCACAGTCGGTTGAAGTAACCCATAAGCCACGGACATTTAATTAATCTGTAGTTGAGACTTACAGAGTCGTAATTTCGATTTCCCTAGTCGTGCTATAGATTCCAGAATGAAATTTTCACTCTGATACGCAAATTCCTGGCAGATTAAAACTGCGTGAAATACCAAGACTCGAACTCGGGACCTTCGCAGGGAAGTGCTCTAGATACTGCACTACGTAAGTACTTAGGTAGCTCAGTAGATACAGCACTTCCCCGCGAAAGGCAAACCCGTGTTCGAGTCTCGGCATCGCACACAGTTTTAATCTGGCGGGGAATTGCGTACTACGGACTGATGGAAACTTCTTGTGGCGCCTGGTAGCGGGGAGGGGGGCGGGAAAAAAAGATTTTCAGAGACTTTATTGAACGTGGTAAGACCGTTAACGAAGAAAGGAAGATAGTAAAGTACACTGTAAAAATTTGTTTTACGAAAAAAGTGGGCAGATTTACAAGCGATAGCACAGCAAGTTTCATGGAGACAAAGCGAGACAGCGTGCTGCATACAGAACAGTGCAGAAGATTTATCAGTTTCAGGGGACAATGACCTGCAACCCTAATACCATACAGATCAAGAGCTGCAGAATCCCTGCACGGCTCATTTGCGTGGTAAATGCACTGTGCAACAAAATTACAGGATAACTTTTTCGAAAACCCTTGATTGTATCTGACTGCGATACAGAAGTTTGAAATTTGGCCCAAAGATGCCTACAACCACCATCTGTGACCGTGCAAAAGCATGGTGCCCTGCAACGTCACCCCAGGGTTCGGCGACGCTTCGAACAGTACGGTGGCGATACATGCGGAAAAAACGGTCATAGCTGCAAGTGAGCTTTAACGTGGATTAATGATGTCACACTAGCACCAAATTTCAGCAAAATTCTGCTCAACACCACCGTGGACGTGTCACGTGATGGGAAGGTCGACAAACCCCCACTTACCCACATTTCACCCCTTCTTTTGTCACTTCTGTGATGGCGGTCAGAACCGTGACATCCAGCGGTGAAATCATGCCGCTCTCTTGTGGGTGACTGACGGAAACATATCGGAGACACCGCCGCTCCAAATCGTCGTAGATATCACTCAGGAGAGGGCATAAAGGGCGTGAATGAAACCACCCCTTGCCTTGGGGCGTTATTTCTAACCAATTTCGCCGTCGAAAACGGCAGTTTGCAGTGGATGAGCGACGGGACGACTTGAATGATGATCAAACAGCACAACTTGAATGATGTTATCAATTACTAGCTACGCAAACCTCTAGTGGGAAGAGAAAATATAAGTAGAGCAGCCAGCTGAAGATTGTTAGCTTCTCTTTTATATACAATGCAAGGCACGATGTTGTCAACGGCTCCTCGTTGTGCAGAGTGCGGTGTTCAAATGGGTGTGAATTCCTAAGCTACTAAACTGCTGAGGCCATCGGTCCCTAGACTTACACCCCACTTAAACTAATGTAAACTACCATATACTAAGAACAACACACACGCACACACCCTTGCCCGATCAAGGACGAACTTCCGACGGGAGGGGCCGCGCATTCCGTGACACGGCGCCTAAGACCGCACGGCCACTCCGCGCGGCAGTGCGGTGTTGTAATGCTTGCCTATGCGTACCTGTTCTGATTTTCTGATTTCCTGTCCCAAAATTCACCTTTGACACAGAAAAACACACCTCAGAAACCTGCCTTGATCTACACGCGAGAATAACGCTTACTGGAGATGCCCCCCCCCCCCCCCCCTGAAAGCAACGGTGATGATGATGATGTTTGGTTTGTGGGATGCTCAACTGCGCGGTCATCAGCACCCGTACAAAGTCCCGATTTTTACACAGTCCAATTCTTCCACAGTCCAATCTAGACACTGTCACAAATTCTGTTGATGAAAGGATGGGTACAAGAGAAGCACCCAGTCCCCGGGCACAGAAAATCTCCAACCCTGCCGGGAATCGAACCCGGGATCCCGTGATCGAGAGGCAGCAACGCTAGCCACTAACCACGAATTGCGGACATAAGCAACTGTATGCTCGCATTAATAGTGATAAACAATCAATGCAAAAAATAACCAACTCATCGAAAATAATGAATCAAAGGTTTCGCACTGCTAAAATCAGACACTAGCTAGCTACCAACAAACGAAAGTCTTTATTATCACCGAGATCAGAGTACACAATTCAAAAAAGTAATCAGTTGGTGAGAATAAACTTTGTACATCACAAGAAGTGTGATAGAAGTGTAAATGAACCTCTTCATTCCCGTGGATATAAATTTTTGACAGCATAGCATTCAGGAGTTGACTATGTGTGGCGTGCGTAATGTAAGACCTTCGGTACACGCACCATCACATTATTTGGCTTGTCACTCAACCGAAGTAGGCGAGTGTCAGCAATATGTCTCGTGGTCTTATCGTGGCGTGTTTATCTTCTGCCGTTAGGTCAGACGATAGAAATGCCACTTGCACGCTTAGAGTAGCAGATTGACGGTGACCAACTTTAAACAGAACTTGATTAATTTTCACACACATTTATTAAAATAATAAATAACATAGACATTACGTAACTTGATTCTGGACTCTGTTTACAATTGACAATCTGAAGCTCCTTTGGTCTTGGTACGTTAATCTTATTCTCACATAACAATTTGTCCATTTTATTTGGACTGTTGAGCTCCGTGGCCATGGATAATGATATTTCACTGAAAAAATACGGCAACCAGCCACTTTTTAATGCGTTTTCGTATTTACGCCAATATGCATTTCGGGTTTGCACCCATCTTCAGCTGACAAATTACATGGATCTTCAGTTACTACAGTAGTACAATCTCGACAGCAGTTTGGATGCTGCAGCAGGCCTGTGCAAAAGCTACGACTCCAATCATTTACTTCAATTTCGCGAGTTTAAAGTCACACACTATCAGCTGTTCATTTTACTTACATTCTCCTCTCCTTGTTTTTTCCTGGCTTTTCTTCTTTTTTGCAACGACACAAACACTTTTTATCACGTATTTTGCACAGGCCCACTGCGTTATCCGCCATGTTGTCGACTGACAGTTTTTGTTTACATACAAATGGTTTATCTATGGACAGAGTTATATTTTTACGAAAGTTTTGAGGTTCTAAGATAAGCTATTGTTTTCTAAATATTGACTTGGCTGATAGAAGTATTCTAACATAACACATTTATACATAGCAGCTATGGGTAGCTGCCTTGCCAGTTTGCTTGCAGATATTTCCATCAATAACTTAGAATGTAAATTTTTTAAAGAAAACCCCCAGATGGTAAACAAGATAATTTATTACAAAAGGTATGTTGATGATATAATAGTCTTATTTGATGGCACAGCAGAAGAAATTGATAACCTTGCAAAAGAAATGAATAAAATGCATCAGAACATCATCTTCACTGTAGAACACCAAACAGAAGTAGGTTTAAATTTTCTGGATCTCTGCATAAGTAGCTCCAACAACAAACACAAATTTCAAGTATACAGGAAACCAACATACACAGATAACACAATTAATAAGTCATCCTGCCACCCGGATAAACATAAGACGGCTTCATACAGAACAATGCTAAACAGAATGCACAAAATACCACTACAACCAGCTGACCAAATAGAAGAGCTAAACACCATCAAAGCAATTGCTTACAATAATGGTTACAATCCAAAATTAATAGATGAACTAAACTCTAAGATAAATCCCCACATAAACAAACACAATAATAAAACTACATTAAAGAATACCACAACACAGCCAAATGAAAAATATGTAAGCTTGCCATTTGTAGGAAAGCTGTCATATAAAATAGCAAACTTGTTCCGAGGAACAGATATCAAAATCAGCTACTATACAAATAACAAAATAAAGGACAAAGCTATCCATAACATTAAAAATAATACCAAACCGTACAATCAATCAGGAATATACAAACTTAACTGCAACTCATGTCCAAAAACATACATAGGCCAAACAGGGAGAAGCTTCAGCATACGGTTTCGAGAACACATGGATGCTCTTCGTTTAAAAAACTTAAATAAATCCACATTCGCCCAACATGTAGCAGAAGAAGAACATCAAGTAACAGACATATCCCATAACCTACAAGTTCTCCACTTAGCCAACAAAGGAAAAAGAATGAACCTCCTAGAAGAAATCGAAATTTATTCACATAAACATGCATCCCCTTCTGACATACTTAACGACCAAACAGAGCTGCCAAACCGAATATTTCTAAAAAAACTTCCACACTCTACTTATCAAACCACTTACTAAGCACAATCAACAAACAACATAATCTATTATAAACCCAGCAAATGCATGTAATAATATAAAACATAAAAATCTTAATTCTAATATCTTAATTCTATCTTTGTTATATTGTAAATGTATGAATTACTGCTTTGTATAAATGTGTTATGTTAGAATACCTCTATCAGCCAAGTCAATATTTAGAAAACAATAGCTTATCTTAGAACCTCAAAACTTTCGTAAAAATATAACTCTGTCCATAGATAAACCATTTGTATGTAAACAAAAACTGTCAGTCGACAACATGGCGGATAACGCAGTGGGCCTGTGCAAAATACGTGATAAAAAGTGTTTGTGTCGTTGCAAAAAAGAAGAAAAGCCAGGAAAAAACAAGGAGAGGAGAATGTAAGTAAAATGAACAGCTGATAGTGTGTGACTTTAAACTCGCGAAATTGAAGTAAATGATTGGAGTCGTAGCTTTTGCACAGGCCTGCTGCAGCATCCAAACTGCTGTCGAGATTGTACTACTGTAGTAACTGAGGATCCATGTAATTTGCCAGCTGAAGATGGGTGCAAACCCGAAATGCATATTGTTGTTGTTGTCTTCAGTCCTGAGACTGGTTTGATGCAGCTCTCCATGCTACTCTATCCTGTGCAAGCTGCTTCATCTCCCAGTACCTACTGCAACCTACATCCTTCTGAATCTGCTTAGTGTACTCATCTCTCGGTCTCCCTCTACGATTTTTACCCTCCACGCTGCCCTCCAACGCTAAATTTGTGATCCCTTGATGCCTCAAAACATGTCCTACCAACCTATCCCTTCTTCTAGTCAAGTTGTGCCACAAACTTCTCTTCTCCCCAATCCTATTCAACACCTCCTCATTAGTTACGTGATCTATCCACCTTATCTTCAGTATTCTTCTGTAGCACCACATTTCGAAAGCTTCTATTCTCTTCTTGTCCAAACTAGTTAT
Source organism: Schistocerca gregaria (assembly GCF_023897955.1). NCBI lineage: Eukaryota > Metazoa > Arthropoda > Insecta > Orthoptera > Acrididae > Schistocerca > Schistocerca gregaria. The sequence continues at coordinate 86,681,604 of NC_064925.1, read as the reverse complement.
CGTCCATGTTTCACTTCCATACATGGCTACACTCCAAACAAACACTTTCAGAAACGACTTCCTGATACATAAATCTATATTCGATGTTAACAAATTTCTCTTCTTCAGAAACGCTTTCCTTGCCATTGCCAGTCTACATTTTATATCCTCTCTACTTCGACCATCATCAGTTATTTTACTTCCTAAATAGCAAAACTCCTTTACTACTTTAAGTGTCTCATTTCCTAATCTAATTCCCTCAGCATCACCCGATTTAATTTGACTACATTCCATTATCCTAGTTTTGATTTTGTTAATGTTCATCTTATATCCTCCTTTCAGGACACTGTCCATTCCGTTCAACTGCTCTTCCAAGTCCTTTGCCGTCTCTGACAGAATTACAATGTCATCGGCGAACCTCAAAGTTTTTACTTCGTCTCCATGAATTTTAATACCTACTCCAAATTTTTCCTTTGTTTCCTTTACTGCCTGCTCAATATACAGATTGAATAACATCGGGGAGAGGCTACAACCCTGTCTCACTCCCTTCCCAACCACTGCTTCCCTTTCATGCCCCTCGACTCTTATGACTGCCATCTGGTTTCTGTACAAATTATAAATAGCCTTTCGCTCCCTGTATTTTACCCCTGCCACCTTTAGAATTTGAAAAAGAGTATTCCAGTCAACATTGTCAAAAGCTTTCTCTAAGTCTACAAATGCTAGAAACGTAGGTTTGCCTTTTCTTAATCTTTCTTCTAAGATAAGTCGTAAGGTCAGTATTGCCTCACGTGTTCCAACATTTCGACGGAATCCAAACTGATCCTCCCCGAGGTCTGCATCTACCAGTTTTTCCATTCGTCTGTAAAGAATTCGCGTTAGTATTTTGCAGCCGTGGCTTATTAAACTGATAGTTCGGTAATTTTCACATCTGTCAGCACCTGCTTTCTTTGGGATTGGAATTATTATATTCTTCTTGAAGTCTGAGGGTATTTCGCCTGTCTCATACATCTTGCTCACCAGCTGGTAGAGTTTTGTCAGGACTGGTTCTCCCAAGGCCGTCAGTAGTTCTAATGGAATGTTGTCTACTCCGGGGGCCTTGTTTCGACTCAGGTCTTTCAGTGCTCTGTCAAACTCTTCACGCAGTATCGTATCTCCCATTTCGTCTTCATCTACATCCTCTTCCATTTCCATAATATTGTCCTCAAGTATATCGCCCTTGTATAAACCTTCTATATACTCCTTCCACCTTTCTGCCTTCCCTTCTTTGCTTAGAATTGGGTTGCCATCTGAGCTCTTGATATTCATACACATGGTTCTCTTCTCTCCAAAGGTCTCTTTAATTTTCCTGTAGGCAGTATCTATCTTACCCCTAGTGAGATAAGCTTCTACATCCTTACATTTGTCCTCTAGCCATCCCTGTTTAGCCATTTTGCACTTCCTGTCGATCTCATTTTTGAGACGTTTGTATTCCTTTTTGCCTGCTTCATTTACTGCATTTTTATATTTTCTCCTTTCATCAATTAAATTCAATATTTCTTCTGTTACCCAAGGATTTCTAGCAGCCATCGTCTTTGTACCTACTTTATCCTCTGCTGCCTTCACTACTTCATCCCTCAGAGCTACCCATTCTTCTTCTACTGTATTTCTTTCCCCTATTCCTGTCAATTGTTCCCTTATCCTCTCCCTGAAACTCTGTACAACCTCTGGTTCTTTCAGTTTATCCAGGTCCCATCTCCTTAATTTCCCACATTTTTGCAGTTTCTTCAGTTTTAATCTACAGGTCATAACCAATAGATTGTGGTCAGAGTCCACATCTGCCCCTGGAAAAGTCTTACAACTTAAAACCTGGTTCCTAAATCTCTGTCTTACCATTATATAATCTATCTGATACCTTTTAGTATCTCCAGGGTTCTTCCACGTATACAACCTTCTTTCATGATTCTTAAACCAAGTGTTAGCTATGATTAAGTTGTGCTCTGTGCAAAATTCTACTAGGCGGCTTCCTCTTTCATTTCTTAGCCCCAATCCATATTCACCTACTATGTTTCCTTCTCTCCCTTTTCCTACACTCGAATTCCAGTCACCCATTACTATTAAATTTTCGTCTCCCTTCACTATCTGAATAATTTCTTTTATTTCATCGTACATTTCTTCAATTTCTTCATCATCTGCAGAGCTAGTTGGCGTAAATGCATATTGGCGTAAATAAAAAAACGCATTAAAAAGTGGCTGGTTGCCGTATTTTTTCAGTGAAATATTATTCTCACATATCTCTGATACTTGACAAAGTGTCTACACATTTATCTTCATGGCTATGTACAGGAATGTGATAATCTTATTAAGCCCAGACCGAAACTTGACTATAGACTGGTACAGACTAATGCAGACTGACTAATCGGAGGTCTGTACACTCGTTATAATACCTCGAGCGTTCATGTATCACTGCGCGAGTGTGATCCGCGAGGAGAAAAAGTTTTACGTTAGCAGTAATCTCATTGGCTGCGTTACATATTAATACGCGGATCGGCCGAAGCAGAATTTGGTCCGTTTCTAAGACAGCGCCATCTCGTAGTGCGGAGACGGACGAGCGCAGCGCCTGCGCTGTTGTGCTTAGCGGGGCGCGCTCTAGTGGGAAAGTTGTGTACGCGCTGACTACCCGGAACTATGTACACAACACTATGATTGTGAACCGAAAAAAATGACCTATCTATAATTGACTTGTCAACTCAAATCTGATCGAAATAAGCTCTCCACAGGCTGTGAACAAGCACCTGACTTTCCCTACTTGATTCTGACCAAAAGACGCTGCCGTCAGTCAGAAATGATGCTCCTCTTTGTCTTAACAGTGCCAGTAGCTACCCTCACTCGCCGGGCCCGTCTCTCTACCCCTCCCGGTAGGCGGTGCCTTTATCTGCAGTATTCGGCGCTCCGAGCCCTTCTTCCATCTAACTCCCCAAAATGCGTCTCCATCAGTATCGTACAAAAATGGCTGTCAGCAAATGCAGTGCCCCCACGCTTTTCCATCACCAGCTGAGTCGCCTTACACCAACACGTAGACTGCCTCCATCGTTTATGCAGCAGACAGTCAGCAAATTGGAGCTTTAATCGAAAAAACGGGACAGCTCTATAATTACTTTTGACGTCACCAACCGCTCAGCCAATCAAATCGAGTTTCACGGTTTCCAGCGGCCAGTGCATTTTGTTGGCATGTGTAATGTAAAAAAAAAATCTGGCACGATTCTGTCAGAGGAGTCAGTGTTGTGCCCATGTCACCATGGTATCCGGTGACGTCACGTACACCATTTTCTCCCTGGTCAACGTTCTGCACTGGCTCGCAGAAAAGTAAGCTCTACCATGCCAAATTCAGAAGAACGCAAAATCCCCAATACTGGCCAAGTTTCACTGAAACTCGAAATTTAGTGCGGACGTCAATGAAAGATGCTTTTAATAGCTTCCACAATGAAGCATTGTCTCAAAACGTGGTAGAAAACCCAAACAGATACTGGTCGTGTGTAAAAAACACCAGTGGCAAAAACAGTCAATACCGTCACTGAGGGATACAGATGGAAATGTTACCGATGCTGGTGTCACTAAAAGGGAGTTACTAAATACAGTTTTCCGTAATTCCTTCACGAAAGAAGACGAACTAAATATTCCAGAATTCGAAACCAGAACAGCTGTTAGCATCAGTGACATAAAAGTAGACATCTTAGGTATTGCGAAACAATCCAAATCACTTAAGAAAGGCACCGATGATGGTGATACTAAAGCGGAGTTACTAAATACAGTTTTCCGTAATTCCTTCACGAAAGAAGACAAATTAAATATTCCAGAATTCGAAACCAGAACAGCTGTTAGCACGAGTGACATAAATGTAAACATCTTAGGTGTTGCGAAGCAACCCAAATCACTTAAGAAAGGCAAGTCTTCCGGTTCAGATGGTATACCAGTCAGGTTCCTTTCATAGTATGCAGACACAATAGCGCCTTTCTTAGCAATCATATACAACCGCTCACTTGACTAAAGGTCTGTTCCTAAAGACTGGAAAGTAGCATAGGTCACACCAATGTTCAAGAAAGGAAATAGGAGTAACCCATTGAATTACAGACCCATATCACTGACCTCAATCTGCAGTAGGATTTTGGAGCATATATTGTACTCGAACATTATGAATCACCTTGAATAAAATCCATCACGGATTCAGAAAATATAGTTCATGTGCGATCGAAGCTTTCTCTTTATTCCCATGAAGTAATGAGTGCTGTCGACAAGGGATCTCAGATCGATTCCATATTCCTAGATTTCCAGAAAGTTTTTGATACCGTTCCTCACAAGTGACTATTAATCAGATTGCGTGCATATGGAGTATCGTCTTAATTGTCTGACTGGATTCGTGATTTCCTCTCAGAGAGGCCACAGTTCGTAGTGATGGAAGGTAAATTATCGAGTAGAAGACAAGTGATATCTGGCGTTCCGCAAGGGAGTGTCATAAGCCCTCTGCTGTTATGATTTACATAAATGATGTAGGTGATAATCTGAGTAGCACCCTGAGATTGTTTACAGATGACGCTGTAATTTACCGTCTAGTAAAATCATCAGACGATCAATTCCAATTACAAAATGATCTAGAGAGAATTTCTGTATGGTGCGAAAAGTGGCAAGTGGCACTAAACAAAGAAAAGTGCGATGTCATCCACATGGAAACTAAAAGAAATCCGTTAAATTTTGAGTTTACGATAAATCGCACAACTCTAAGGGCTGTCAATTAGACTAAATAGACTAGGAATTACTATCACGAGCAACTTAAATTGGAAATAGCACACAGATAATATTGTGGGAAAGGCGAAACAAAGACTGCGCTTTGTTGGAAGAACACTTAGAAGATGCGACAAACCCACTAAAGAGACAGCTTACATTACACTTGTCCGTCCTCTGCTGGAATATTTTTGAGCGGTGTGGTATCCTTACCAGGAAGGATTGACGGAGGACATCGAAAAAGTGCAAAGAAGGGCAGCTCGTTTCGTGTTATCGGGCAATAGGGGTGAGAGTGTCACTGATACGATACGGAAGTTGGGGTGGCAGTCACTGAAACAAAGGCGGTTTTCTTTGCGGCCAGATCTATTTACGCAATTTCAATCACCAACTTTCTCTTCCGAATGCGAAAATATTTTGACGACGTTGGGAGAAATGATCATCATAATAAAATAAGAGAAAACAGATCTCGAACGGAACGATTTAGGTGTTCCTTTTTCCCACGCGCCATTCGAGAGTGGAATGGTAGAGAAGCAGTATGAAAGTGGTTCGATGAACCCTCTGCCAGGCACTTGAGTGTGAATTGCAGAGTAACCATGTATATGTAGGTGTAGATGTAGACTGTCTTCTGAGACACTGAAGGGGTATTCTACTTCGATCAACGACCAACGCTGAAGTGTACTCCTCTATCCTCTGGAATTTGAAGAAACAACTTCAGTGTGTTCTTCATGTCAAAAATTCAAACGAACTTCTCCTTCTCCATGAGGACGCAAGGCCTCACCCAACTCTGCGCACCCGAGAGTGCAGGCTTCAGTGAACTGTTGTTCCTCACCCCTCCTACAGCCCCTATCTCTCGCCTTCCGACTTCCATCTGCTGCATTTCGTGGGAAGCAGTACGTGGATGATGGGGAGGTCATTGACGCAGCAAGACGCTGGCTCCAATTCTGGCCAGTAAAGTGGTACCGTGAGGGCATAAAGGCGAGTACGATGGGGTAAGGGTGTCACGTCGAACGGAGATTATGTTGAGAACTAGGGTTTCTTAGTCTAGAGAGTGGGGAACGATATAGTGTACTGGAATCCTGAATAAAACCAACCTGCTTTCAGAAAAGATATGTTCTGCGTTACTTATTGAACGGCCCCCATACTTGTTGACAGATGTCCATGCGTACATTGTTGGTCTGCTATATTCCGACACTGCGTCGCTCTTTGACTGGTCCGTTAAATTATATGGTCTTAATACGTTAGGGAATGACTGCAGCTATTTGTAACAGCACCTGAACAGTAGCAAACAACATCACCGAAATTTGGCAGCTGTATGGGATCCAATCAGGAAGGAGTTGCTTTGCTGCGTACGACATTGCATGAAGAAACCAGTATGGTCTCGTCCTCGCTGAACTGATGTCATAATCGGAGCCAGAGGCGGTGTTACAACGTATTAGCGTGATGTTTCCATAAGATCAGTTCTTGTAACTACGACAATTCGTTTCATTTGTGCTCAGCATTTGCGGAGGTACGGAGGTACAGTTGAACCTGTGGGTTGTAAAATTGTTCCACTTTAAAATCGAGTACTTCGCTTTTCCTGTAGATCAGGATATTTTGTAGCTAAACATGAAACATACAGGGTGTTACAAAATGGCACGGCCAAACTTTCAGGAAACATTCATCACACACAAACAAAGAAAATATGTTATGTGGACATGTGTCCGGTAACGCTTACTCTCCATGTTAGAGCTCATTTCATTACTTCTCTTTAAATCACATTAATCATGGAATGGAAACACACAGCAACAGAACGTCCAGCGTGACTTCAAACACTTTGTTACAGGAAATGTTCAAAATGTGCTCCGTTAGCGAGGATACATGCATCCACCCTCCGTCGCATGGAATCCCTGATGCGCTGATGCAGCCCTGGAGAATGGCGTATTGTATCACAGCCGTCCACAATACGAGCACAAAGAGTCTCTACACTTGGTACCGGGGTTGCGTAGACAAAAGCTTCCAAATGCCTCCATAAATGAAAGTCAAGAGGGTTGAGGTCAGGAGAGCGTGGAGGCCATGGAATTGGTCCGCCTCTACCAATCCATCGGTCACCGAATCTGTTGTTGAGAAGCGTACGAACACTTGCACTGAAATGTGCAGGACCTTCATCTTGCATGAACCACATGTTGTGTCGTACTTGTAAAGGAAGATGTTCTAGCAGCACAGGTAGAGTAAAAACGGCTCTGAGCACTATGGGACTTAACATCTATGGTCATCAGTCCCCTAGAACTTAGAACTACTTAAACCTAACTAACCTAAGGACAACACACAACACCCAGCCATCACGAGGCAGAGAAAATCCCTGACCCCGCCGGGAATCGAACCCGGGAACCCGGGCGTGGGAAGCGAGAACGCTACCTCACTACCATGAGATGCGGGCACACAGGTAGAGTATCCCGTATGAAATCATGATAACGTGCTCCATTGAGCGTAGGTGGAAAAACATGGGGCCCAATCAAGACATCACCAACAATGCCTGCCCCAAAGTTCACAGAAAATCTGTGTTGATGACGTGATTGCACAATTGCCTGCGGATTCTCGTCAGCCCACTCATGTTGCTTGTGAAAAATCGAGGAAGCACAGTACATACTGACGAAACTAAAATGAGCTCTAACATGGAAATTAAGCGTTTCCGGACATATGTCCACATAACATCTTTTCTTTATTTGTGTGTGAGGAATGTTTCCTGAAAGATTGGCCGTGCCTTTTTGTACCACCCTGTATACTGGAGGTGCACTGTTGACCTGCAATGAACGAAACACAAGAGGAGGAGCCCCACCTTCCTGGCTTCTCGGGGACGGGACTGTGGCGGGCGTGGTGCACGTAAAGTAACGGTGTGTGTGCGTCGGGCACTACGCCCCCTGCTGCGCAATAAAATGCAAACGAGTCGGGCGGCCTGCTAGCTCTCTCACGCTGCGGTACGGGGCGGGAGGCCCCCTGTGTCCTGCTATGCGAACGCCGTCCGCTAACTGTACCGCCCGTCCACAGGCGACTGGTCGCTCCGTTTAGAGACACTCGGCTCGGGAATACGCCCCACGACAGCAAGCTGCTCCCGACAGGTAGTAACTAACTTTCTCACTACTCGACAAAACGTGGAACATCGGTCTGGTGAGTTTAAAGAAACCCGAAACGCATAACTTATAATGCACTCTTCGACGACAGGGAAAGAGGCGTGCCTCTGGGGAAAGAAACAGAATTCAACAGCTGAAAATACGAGGGTGAGTCAAATGAAAACCTTAAATATTTTTTATTGTGCAGAAGTGGTACAAAGCTGTATCACTTTTCGACATAATCTCTCCCACGGTCATTGCAACTCCTGCAGCGCTTACAAAGTGCATAAATTCCTTTAGAAAAAAATTCTTTTGGTAGTCCGTGCAACCGCTCATGCAACGCGTGGCGTACGTCTTCATCACACCGGAACTTGTTTCCTCCCATTGCGTCTTTGAGTGGTCTAAACATATGGAAATCACTTGGGGCAAGGTCTGGTGGTGGATGAGGAAGACACTCAAAATGCAGGTCTTTGATTGTTTGCAACTGTTGCACGGACAGTGTGGGGCCTTGCATTGTCATGTTGCAAAAGGACACCTGCTGACAGCAATCCACGTCGCTTTGATTTGATTACAGGCCGCAGATGATTTTTTTAGGAGATCTGTGTATGATGCACTGGTGACAGTGGTCCCTCTAGGCACGTAATGCTCCTAAATGACGCCTTATTCGTCGCAAAAGAGAGTCAGCATAACCTTCCCTGCTGATGGTTCTGTTCGAAACTTCTTTGATTTTGGTGATGAGGAATGGCGCCATTCCTTGGTCGCTCTCTTCATTTCCGATTGGTGGAAGTGAACCCAGGTTTCGTCCCCAGTAACGATTCTTGCAAGGAAACCATCACCTTCTCGTTAAAAGTGCCGAAGAAGTTCTTCACAAGCATCAACACGTCGTTCTCTCATTTCTGGAGTCAGCTGCCGTGGCACCCATCTTGCAGACACTTTGTGAAACTGGAACACATCATGCACAATGTGGTGTGCTAATCTGTCAACATGCTGCAATGTTATTCAGTGCCACTCGGCGGTTTTCCTTCACTATGACTTCAGCCATCTTCCACTAGAGTCACGCCATTTGCAAACTTCCTACTCCGTTGGTAGACTTGCGGCTCTGACAAACATGCATCGCTATACTCAACCTTCATTCGTCGATGAATTTTAGTAGGTTTCACACCTTCACTACGCAAAAACCTTAAAACAGAACGCTGTTCTTCCCTGGTGCAAGTCGCAAGTGGGGCGGCCATCTTTATACTGATACTGTGACGGTATGTGTACATCTGCACTATGCTGCACCTACAGGCCATTCTGCACCCTATTTGTAACACGCTTACCAAGTTACAAGATAACAGAGTGAAATTTCGATTTGTCATTACACATTTAATGTTTTCATTTGACTCACCCTCGTATTTAAACCCACAAGGGTAAAGCGGAAAATGTTTCTCGGTATCGTCTCTATAACTGCTCAGTTTCATACAGTTCTTCATTCCCTAGTAAAGTATTAATTTCAAATACATCTGAGCAAAATAGGGAGATACCTCATCGGAAGTGCAACATATTCAGTAAAACATTAGTTTATTTTATTACATGAATGGTAAGATTTACCTAACTTGATACAATCTTTTGTTACAGGAGTGCTTGATAGTCTACAACCGTTATTGACTATTAAAACATCACTCTATTGAAGCATCACTTGTTGCATTAACTAACAGTTCCCTTGAAGCACAATGTTCCACATTTACAAAAGTACAATTCCATCTGAGGCTTGAATAACGCTTTAGTCCTACTCAATGATGTTGACTGCTTCAGTGAGGTCGCGAATTGGGGTGGAGTGCTTTGTCGCCCGGCTCTTTCTTGACGTCTGTGTGAGGGCGCTGCTGTGCTGAGAGAGAGGGTGTGCCTTCTTCATCCTCTATCATTTGCCATCGCGGGCAGCGAGACATCAATAATATCTCCGATATCGATGTGCATTGTCGACTGTGATGTGGCACTGTGATCTCTGGAGGATACAACATTAATGGCTTTGAAGCCAACACTCAACTTCGAGTTCCAGGGAATGCAGTGCACAGGAGACAGATGGACAAGCGGTGGAGACACAGTGATGAAACCAGAAAAGGTTTTGAAATGTATTCATCATTTATAGTTTCCTACTCATTTTGGTTTCTTGGGATTATGTTTCCGCCAAACTGGCCCTATTGATATAATATTAATTGACTTCAAATTAGTTACTGTATAGTACAGCACCTGTGATTTCCCTACAGGATATCTCACTTTTTTTGTCCTCAGTAGCACATAATTTTCATTAGAAACTAAATGAAGTGAGACTATTTTATTTCGAATTAATTACAGTCTGTGCAGTTTCTTAGTATCAATAATTGCTGTGTGGAACTGAGACAGTTCGCTATTCTTAGATTTATCATTTAGTACTCTTTGGAGCGTAGCAAAACTGAAGTGGCAGAACATTATCATCAGTGTCAGATGCATATTATAGGGCCCTGTTCAAGTTTTTTTTTATATTGCTAAATTAATACTTCAAGGAGATTATTGTTATCAGCTCCTAATAGTGTTATCACACTCGAGTTTAACTGTATAAAAACTTGATCTTAGACCTCAGGTTGCGGTCTTTATTCAGATGATTACAAAAGGAATTTGCCACACTGGGACCCTGGCAAGATTTGAATCTGCAATCTTATTATGCTAAAGGTTGTTTTTCAATATAGCAGTTCCATCGGCAAAGACAAAGTGTTTCAATATCTTGCAGCTCCCCTGACTGTGACTTAACACTATCCATTAAGTTTGGTGTCATAGCGTAATGTCTGCTTTATTATATCTTTTGTCCATATATTTTTTTATATTGATTTGGTGCCGTCTTGGCCAGTCATATGGTTTCAGCCGCCAACAACAGAAGGATGAAAACAGGACAAGAGTTAGTCATTCATCTTGTTCTGCTCACAGTCGTAACTAGTGGAGGCAAGTCAGAAGCGAGTTAGTGTCTTGAGTCTGATATTACTCATTGTAGTGGTGAGCTGATAAAAAAAAATTGGTGTAGTTTACATTTTTTCAAGAGACACGTTTCTAGTGCAATATCTGTTAAAGCTCATCCAGAAGGAAGAAACGAAGTGTGGAGAGCATACAACAGAAAGGAATGAAAGTTTACGATATTTTGAGAGAATGAATAAAGATTTTGTGTGTTGTTAATTACAGAGTGCCTAATCGATACACATTGTGATCAGAAAGTCTCATAAATTGTGCAAATTTATCCCAGTAGGGTGTAACCCAAATCTTTTGTGATCAAAAGTATCAGATGATGAACCATTCTAAACTGTGTGTTTTGAGAAACTCCAAGTGGTCACAAATAAATACTTAGTTTTTTTATTGACATAAGCGATCTTAAACCAACAAATTAAGCTCAGAGGAGCTTTATTTGATCCATGTAGGAATTTTGAATGGATTTTGTCTTGTGACATACAGGGGACAGGCAAAATAATGTGAACGGTGGTAGTAATGGGATGGTTGTGTTTGGCGGTCACCAACGATGGTAAGACAAGTGTCACGATGGACTGTGCGTGTTCAGTACGGAGTAGGCATCAGTGCAGGTTGTTTACGAATAGTGCACGCTTCGTATTTACATTCAGGGACCGAGGTGGACGTGTAACGAAACACCTAGAGGGCAGATTGTGCGGGCCCTGATAGCCGGAGCATCAGTTACAAAGACAGCCAACTTACTGAACGTTTTGAGAGCAACTGTTTCTACAGTCAAGACAGCCTACGCAAAACATGGAAAGACATCATCGTGTTAATGTAATAGTGGGTGCAAATCAAAACTAAATGACATAGATCGTCGTACGCTAACACAAATTACGTGAAAACAACATAAAACTACGGCGTCTAAAGTGACTACAGAGTTCAATAGCCGTCTTTGAGACCCCGTAACTGCCGACACTGTCCGCCGAGAACTCCATAGAGCGAATATTCATGGACGTGCTGGTATACCGAAACCATTAGTGAAGAAAACCAATGCAAAGAAGCGCAAAACATGGATCAGGAATATAAATCCTGGACCGCTGATCAGTGAACACACGTCATACGGTCCGACGAGTGAACGTTTTTGTTATTTCCAACGTCGGGCCGGGTTTACGTCTGGAGAACGCCAAAAGACGCCTACAACCCTGACTGCTTGATTCCAACGGTTAAACTTGGAGGTGGAAGTGTGATGGTGTGGGCAGCCATATCACGGTATCCTGCTGGTCCCATCACTATTCTCAAAGTCCGTGTTAAAGCCAACGATTATGTGAACATTATAGGTGACCAGGTGCACCCCATCATTCAGATGTTGTTCCCCAACAATGATGCCATATTTCAGGACGATAATGCACCCATCCTCACAGCCAGGAGCGTCTTCCCTGGCCAGCACAGTCCGCCGACTTGAACATATCGAACATTATCGAACTCTTGTGGGCGGTATTTGAGCGCAGACTCAGAAGCAGATTCCCGCCTCCCTCGTCACTACAGGAGTTAGAGGAGGTAATGATCGAAGAGTATCATAACATTCCGCTGGAGACTATACAATTATTATACGGCAGTACTCCAAGAAAAATTGCAGCTGTATTAAAGATAAACGGGGGCGCAACTCCGTATTAATAAACCATTCTCAGGTAAGTACAAACGTTCACAGTATTTTGCCTGTCCCCTGTAGGAACTACTCAAAGCAACGATTACGTGTCTTAATCAACGCATTTCAACGACTTGTATAGTTTTCCACATTATCTTAAATGTTCCCCTTCAGCTTCTATATGGCTCTGTATCTCTAGGATAAAAAGCAGACATGTATACTATTCTGTACTTTTTTAAGATAGTGCCATCAATGTATGAGATGCAAAAGCGTAAGAGGTATCTTACGCTCTCTGGTCATTTAATATATCACCTGAAATACTCGTTCCCAGTCATTGATTCCTCATCTTAAAGTACTCAGTTTAGCAACCTCAACTGCCTTTATAATCTTGGACCTATATTTTTGGGTCACTTTGTCTCAGAAAATTTGATAGCAAAATCATTTTTTTCTGAACTGGTAATGATCTCCCTTCGGGGCAGTCTGAGCGACGGCAGAGACGCCGTCAGCAATCATCTCTGAGTGCAAATCACGGACAAGGCGACGAGTTTGTGGGATGGATGGAGGAGATATCAGGCCACGCTCGCCTCTGGGTATGGAATGTGGATCGAGAAGCAGGTTGGAGAGGGTGGTGGATGAGAAGATGAAAGCCCCATGTCAGTTCCTAGGCACACAGTTCATCAGTGCACCTGATGGTTACAAGCAGAAATATTGTGCCCATCGGACACTGACATCTGCCCATTCACTTGTGAACTATTTAGTCATGAATTGTGTCGGAAGGTTTCACCTAGTTTCTCAACAAACGAGATGCATTTGTTAAGAGAAAGGACTAGCGTTACGAACGACGCTGTTTGCTAGGAAGTCTTCTGTATAACATCATAGTCGTTCAGATGTTGCGTATGCAAGTATATTGTTTTCTTCTGAAGACGACAGAACAGTGTCATAGGCTTACTGGAAGCCAAGATCCTTCGATGGGCTGTATACTGCCTTCTGAATCTCATGACGGAATAGAATGAACGGTTCATTGTTAGATGATACTCTGTGTACATCATTGATCGTCATTTTCGAACCCCTTGCGATCGGCAATGACTGCTTATCTGATGCCCCAGTCCAGTATGAGTCTGAGAAAGTTATTGTTTTCTGTATTTGGAACGTCGAGCATTTCTCACTTACTTGGTTGCTTGTCATAAAAGTGAACACAAGCATCTCGGTGTATCGCACAGCTTTCAGTGTCCTAGCCTGCCGCTGTACCTATCCAGAGCACCCAACCTTCTCTCCATCTCTGAACATCCCTCATCCTTTTTCAGAGTAATTCCAATCATCTTTACATCCCTGACCGTGAAATCATCCCTGAAATCTACCCATCCTTTATAATCTAGCCCACCCAGCCGATTCCTTTCCATAGGAAAGCTCCATCCCACTAAGCTCTTACCTCCACTAAAACTTTAACTCCTTTTCTGATACCCACGCCGCAACTTTTTATACATCCTTCCTTTTAATGTGATGCGTACACTGTGCCTTAATCTACAGTTACTAGAATCCCCCAACAAAGACAGCTCCATCAGTTATAGTATCACACACACACACACACACACACACACACACACACACACACACACACAAACACGCACGCACACACACCACCACCACCACCACCACCACCACCAAGATCATCATCATCGTCATCATCACTGTTATCATCATCACCATTATCATCATCATCATCCTTCCGTCACAGAAATAATTATGTATGTTGGTGAATTGTCTCTTTCAATAAACGAAGACAGAAATAAGTTCCTGCCAGACTGCCCCCAGTAAACAACTCATTAAAAACTAGGTAAATCATTGCACAATTGCACAGAAACATCCAGACCCTTCAACTGAATACAGAAGAAACCTCTTTGTACACACACCGCCCTCCTCACTAGCTTCATACCCTCTCCGTCCCCGGTCTCTCTCTTCCCCCCCCCCCCCCTTATCTCTCTCTCTCTCCCTCTCTCTCTTTCTCTCTCTCTCTCTCTCTCTCTTTCTCTCTCTCTCTCTTTCTCTTAGTAATAATCAGCACGTATTTGAACCCGTGTATGAAACCAGCTACTGTTTAAATTTTGGATATTGGTGGCAGAAGACTCCCAGTATAAGGCCTCAGCCTCGTTTTGGCAACGGCGACGGGCTAGACAAATTTTTTTTTTCCATTGGGGTGGGAAAGTGCCCCTAAAAGGAGGTAAAATCAGCAGCGATCATCATGAGTTTCGAGAAGGCAATGGAAACCACTACATTAAAGACACACGTTGTGTATTCATAGGAAACCGGCCTGCAATTCCAAAATTTTAATAATGACCTCTCCGTTGGCAAAAGATTCCGGAAATGTCCACCATTAAGACCTCCGGGAGGGGACCATCAAGAGAGAGGTGACCATGTGGAAAAGATTGAATTACCGACGAAAGTGTAACACAACCACGTGTCGGAATATGGACTCTCAGAAGTTTGAATGTGGTAGGGAATCTGGAAAAACTGAAAAGAGAACTGCAAAGGCTCAGTCTAGATATAGTGGGGTCAATGAACTGAAAAGTAAGGAAGATGAGGAATTCTGGTTAGATGAATGTAGGATAATATCAACAGCTGCAGATAAAGGGGGAGTAGGATTAAATACGAATATCAAACGCCGACCACAATAGTTCAGGTATGTCTACTTACCAACATCACGAACAGGAGATGAAAAAAGGAACAAAGTAGGTGGGGCTCTTGAATGGGTAATGCAGTACATAAAAGGGATGATAATCTAATAACCACGAGGGCTGGAACGCAATAGTAGCGGGGAAATGGAAGACCAACAGAGGATATGGGTTGAATAGTAGGAATGAGAGAGAGAGAGAAAGTAATTGAGTTCCGCAGTAAATTTCATTTAATAACGGCGAATACATTGTTCAAAAACTACGAAAGTAGGATTACAAGGGTGGAAGGTATACTTGGAAAAGACCTGGAGATTCACGAAGATTCCAGAGGAATTACATCATAGTCAGAGGTCTCTAAATCAGATACTGGTGTGTAAGTAATTATTAACTAGGCAAGATCTAAAAGGTGTAAAACGTAATCCAATGAGTAACAAACGTTTAGGCCATGAAGACAGCGCATAGTGAATTCCAAAATCAATCCAAAATGATCAGACATTTTCACGAAAGGCTGCAACGTCCAAACGGTTCTGAGCACTATGGGACTTAACATCTATGGTCATCAGTCCCCTAGAACTTAGAATTACTTAAACCGAGCCATCACGAGGCAGAGAAAATCCCTGACCCCGCCGGGAATCGAACCCGGGAACCCGGGAGCGGGAAGCGAGAACGCTACCGCACGACCATGAGCTGCGGGCGGCTGCGACGTTAGCCGCCTTCAGTTTTCCAGTGGATTGCTCATACTGCCGTGCTTCACATTCCCGTTTCTTTTGACGACTTGTCGGCCAGAGGCCATTGTTTGGAAGTCAGTCAGAGGGTAAGAGACGACAGGTGTGCGATGGGGCCGGACACATAACAAGCAGCGTCCACTGCTCCTGTGGACCAGTTGGTCACCTGCATTCAGATTCCATCTGCTCCCCGCGTCTCTGGGAAGTGTACAGCAGAGAACGTCGTGACTGTCGAATCATATCGTACACACGGCAGTCGCTAATTTTTCTAAAGCTGACGGACCTACTGTCGCTCTGAATAGGTCGTTTTATCTCCCTTTTAATGACATCTGAGTCCTTGTATTCCTTCTTAGATTAATCCTAGCAATACCAGCATATTTTTAACAACGTGTATTACTAATGGAAGAGGAGTGGCGGGGAGGCGGGGCTACTTCATACTTACCCTAAGAAAAGTTAAAAAAGAAACAAAATTCTTTAATCGTTGTCGACTCCATTAACAACGGTATTTTTAAAGAGATACTAATGTGTAAGTAGGATAAAGGACATGAAAATATCTTTTAGAACATTCTTAGCAATAACATGTACTATCGAGGTTTGGGGGGGGGGGGGGTGTGCTTTGTGACAAATACAATTTCTTTTTAAAAGTATAAATTACCTTAATTGTTAAGGTTTTTAACATGGTTGTCAATCAGCGATTGTTGTATAATACAAAATTGTGAAAAACACAGCCCTCAGTCGCGAACACAATTAATTTGTGACCTTGGTTTCGGTGTCACAAGGGACACCTTCTTCTGACAAAATTAAAACTAAGTGTTACAGCATAACCTACCAAAAAATACTAAAGCTGCGGACATACCTGACAGCGTCAGATAGAATTAAACTAAAATGCGACAGAGGTGCAAGCCACTAGGGGCTGCCATGTGTCCTCTGCTACAGTCAACACGAAACTGAAACATCATGTGACTTGTGCTCCACGGCAACTGCAACGCATTTCCGCCATCTGGTGGCTAATTGGTAAAACAAGCTATTTTGTAAACATCTCTCGTAACTGCAGCGAGGGATTTAAACAAACACCTGAACAGTGTACATGAAGTAATTACAATAGCGGGATACTGCATGATATAAAATGCAACTAATGAATGACTGGTTGGAGTACAAAAATTCTAGAATAAATCCATGAAGAAGACGTATACGAAATAATCCATTAAATGACATTACTGCTTGCTACAATACATAAGGTATAAAAACCAAAAACTTTTTCTAATTTACGTATATGAGTCGTAAAAAGTGGAAAGAAAAGGTATCTCTGAATCTGCAAGATGTTGTTGGTACATCAAAGTGTTAGATCTCGTCAAGCAGCGGCTTTATACCACTGAAATAACTTCTCCGCGCAACTGCACCTGCTTGTTGAGAAAGAGTCCGACATTCGAAAGTAAATACTTGAAAATTTCTAGCTCCTCCAAAATATCAAGTTTACGCCCTTTTATTCAATATTCAAAATTTCCAACTTCACAACCCCTTTAGGAGAGTGCCCTGTGATTAACATGTGATCTGCAAAAGAAGAATTAGGGGCACACAAACCTCAGAACATGTTCTTTACAGCGAATTGAAAAGGCACGTCCTGTAATAGGCACCGCTAGTGTCACATAAAATATTGTAGACCCCAGAATTCTGCACAGGGCTAGTAGTTTACTTTAAATTATCGATGACATTTTTTATCAAGTTGTTATTTGTAGAGAAAATTTAATCCGAAGCAACCTTTGAATTTGGTGGCACTGGACCTAAAATGGAATTTAGAAGAATTTTTTCTCCGATTCTTCTGGGACGCTGATGAAAGAACCAAGTGTAGTACCCTTCTTGCCACTCTTCTTTCTGAGGATATCATGTACCAACAGAGCTTCGTAACCATTATTGACAGCCACAGTTTTAATAAGATTAATCTCATTATTAAAGTTTTCTTTGTTGTTGACTTTTGCCCACAACATACTTTTAAGACGTATTTTGAAAAGTCACCTTTACTACTAACACTTACATTTATGGGTTAGGATCAACATAAAATTTAAAAAGTTTATGACATCTTGCAGAAGACGTTATTAAAAAAATTGTTCGAAAATTTTAGCAAGAAAATACCTGACTATATTACATTTTTAAATGTGAGCATAAAGTACCCCTTCCCCCACCTCCAGGAGATTGCTAGGGTTGTGTTGAAACTTTGAGGCTTCCCACATTGTTCTCTACATCTACATCTTTATCTACATCCACATCTACATTGGTACTCCGAAAGCGGTGCGTGGCGGAGTACACACTGCACCACTGCCTGTCATTTACCCTCATCCACTCGCAAAAAGGGAGAGGAAAATACTACTTTCTGTACGCCTCCATATGAGCCCAAATCTCTGGTATCTTATCTTCTTGGTCCTTAAACGCGATGTATTTTGGCGGCAATAGATTCGTTCGGCAGTCAGCTTCAAATGTCAATTCTTTAAATTTTCTCAATAGTATTTCTTTCAGAAAGGTTATATTGCAAATATTTGGCCATTGGTTTCCTTCGACCTGTGAATGATGTATGATGTGTATGTGAATGTGTTCTACGTGGATGAAAGATATTATGGAAACAAGGAGAGCAAAATAATATTAGATGGTTGATTTAGAAGTTCTACATGTAGTTAATCATTTATTTATTTGTTCATTAGGTTTCACGCGGCAGCTGGCAGCTGTGGCCGAGCGGTTCTAGACGCTTCAGTCCGGAACCGCGCTGCTGCTACGGTCGCTGGTTCGAATCCTGCCTCGGGAATGGATGTGGGTGATGTCCTTATGTTAGTTAGGTTTAAGTAGCTCTATGTCTAGGGGACTGATGACCTCAGATGATAAGTCCCATAGTTCTAAGAGCCATTTCATTTCATGAGGGCATCCAAACGGTTGTTACTCAGTCATGGAACGAGGCAGTGCTTAGTTTACAGCAGTGGGGGCCGTTGGTATCTGAAGTTGCGCTTTTATATGAGGCGCTTATGAGGAAGAAAACTTTTTGTCTTTGCGCCTGACTTCCCGGCGTTCGTTATGATGTAAACAACTCTTAGAATTCGTGGTGTATCTTGGTAATAAAATTCTATTTTAAAATACGATTTATATTCTTATGGAAAATTAAACATATATAGCCGGTTGGGGTGACCGAGCGGTTCTAGGCGCTACAGTCTGGAACTGCGCGATCGCTACGGTCGCAGGTTCGAATCCTGTCTCGGGCATGGCTGTGTGTGATGTCCTTACGTTAGTTAGGTTTTAGTTCTAAGTTCTAGGGGACTGATGACCGCAGATGTTGTCCGATAGTGCTCAGAGCCATGTGTGTGTGTGTGTGTGTGTGTGTGTGTGTGTGTGTGAGAGAGAGAGAGAGAGAGAGAGAGAGAGAGACATAGATATATCTGTCACGGTAAATTAAGTCTGGCAAATAGTAAGCTACTATTTATAGACTACCGAGGAAACTATTATGGTTACGTAATGAGCTGAATTCCTTGTAGAACTGAAATACGTCATTTAAAACACTGGAATAAGAGACAAATTATAGATTATTACACTTTTTGCCTCCTCACTCGTATTGAAAAGTTGTCCTTCGGTTTATTATCGATGGAAACTTGTTAGACACACGTTGATTGAAGCTTGCTATCTCCGTCATGAGATCTCTTTTAATAGAAGACACTGGCTAGGCCGGCAGTATTTCCTGGCTCATAGAAGTGCGTAAGAGTTTGTTTTTTGTTTTTTAAAGGTTAAAAAGCACATTTCTGCTTCGACTGGCGTCATGACGTTGTGAAAATTACCTTCAACAGTTGAGAGCACTCGGCAACCCAGAAAGTATGTAACGATCTACTTCTGATTACTCAGAACGTGTCAGATATAGCAACGCAGAGAAAGATGCGGAATCAAGAATCAAAACAATCACCTTGAAACACCACAACAGCCGCACTCAAGGTTCTTAGAGAGAATATTCACACACGCGATAAACATACACTGAGGTGCCAAAAGTCGTGGGGTATCTCCTTATATCGTGTCAGAGCTTTCGCCTGCTCTAGTGCAGCAACCAGAAGTGGCTTGGGATCAATAAGTTGTTGGAAGTTCCCTGTAGAAATATGGAGCTATGCTTCTCTATAGCCGCCCGTAATGGCAAAACTACTCTTTCAAAATTCTGAAGATGGCAAGGGTAAAATACAGAGAGCGACAGGCTATTTACAATTTGTACAGAAACCAGATGGCAGTTATAAGAGTCGAGGGGCATGAAAGGGAAGCAGTGGTTGGGAAGGGAGTGAGACAGGTTTGTAACCTCTCCCCGATGTTATTCAATTTGTATATTGTTCAACCAGTAAAGGAAACAAAAGAAAAATTTAGAGAAGGAATTAAAATCCATGGAGAAAAAAAACCTTTGAGGTTCGTTAGCTCACTGGACTCGCATTCGGGAGGACGACGGTTCAATCCCGTCTCCGGCCATCCTGACTTAGGTTTTCCGTGATTTCCCTAAATCATTTCAGGCAAATGCCGGGATGGTTCCTTTGAAAGGGCACGGCCGATTTCCTTCCCCATCCTTCCCTAACCCGAGCTTGCGCTCCGTCTCTAATGACCTCGTTGTCGACGGGACGTTAAACAACACTAACCTAACCTTTGAGGTTCACCGATGACATTGTAATTCTGTCAGAGACAGCAAAGGACTTGGAAGACCAGTTGAACGGAATGGACAGTGTCTTGAAAGGAGGATATAAGATGAACATCAACATAAGCAAAAGGAGGATAATGGAAGGTAGTCGAATTAAGTCGGGTGATGCTGAGGGAATTAGATTAGGAAATGAGACTCTTAAAGTAGTAAAGGAGTTTTGCTACTTGGGGAGCAAAATAACTGATGATGGTCGAAGTAGAGAGGATTTAAAATGTAGACTGGCAATGGCAAGGAAAGCGTTTCTGAAGAAGAGAAATTTGTTAACATCGAATATAGATTTAAGTGTCAGTAAGTCATTCTTGAAAGTATTTGTATGGCGTGTCGACATGTATGGAAGTGAAACATGGACGATAAATAGTTTGGACAAGAAGAGAATAGAAGCTCTCAAAACGTGGTGCTACAGAAGAATGCTGAAGATTAGGTGGGCAGATCACATAACTAATGAGGAGGTATTGAATAGAATTGGGGAGAAGAGGAGTTTGTGACACAACTTGACAAGAAGAAGGGACCGGTTGGTAGGACATGTTCTCAGACATCGAGGCATCACCAGTTTAGTATTGGAGGGCAGTGTGGAGGGTAAAAATCGTAGAGGGAGACCAACAGATGAATACACTAAGCAGATTCAGAAGGATGTAGGTTGCAGTAAGTACTGGGAGATGAAGAAACTTGCACGGGATAGAGTAGCATGGAGAGCTGCATCAAACCAGTCTCAGGACTGAAGACCACAAAAACAACAAGGTCCAACTGATATGGTCACGTGCCAGGAGAGGCGCTACAGGTGATGTTGTGCTATTAGCAAAGGCTGCCATAGCCCGTTAACGCCATATTTCGGCTTAATGTCCTGAAGGATACATTCGTCGTACGTGCGTCATCGATTTCTGCGGTTATTTCAGTCATTGTTGCTTATTTGCTAGTAATGACAACTCTACGTTAACGCCTGTGCCCTTGGTCGTTCAGTTGCGTTGTCCGTGGTGAGAGGTAATGCCTAAAATTTGGTATTCTCGGCACATTCTTGACACTATGGTTCCCGGACTACTGAATTCCCCAATGATTTCCAAAACGGAATGTCTCATGGGACTAGCTACAAATCTAATTCCGTTTTCAAAGTCTGATAATTCCCGTCGCAAGGCCTTAATCACGTCAGGAACCTTTTCATATAAATCACTCTAGTACAAATGAGAGCTTTGCCGGTCCACTGCCCTCTTATACCTTGTGTACGCAACACTGCCGCATTCTGTATATGTGCATATCCATATCCCATGACTCGGTAGCTCAGTGTACATATTACAGCTGCAGTAAAACCAACACTCGCAATATTCTACTCGCTTTCCCAAATGTCACAATGCTAGCATAAATCTAAGCTCTGTTTACGAGTAACAAAAATATGAAATGTAGTTATGCTGTTAGGAAAATATTCCTTTCGAATTTCTACCCTCAAAACAAACTTGTGAGTGAAACAAATTTATAATGATTGCTGTTGAAATATCAATATCGGTATTATTGTTGGTGGCGGACTGACATACCCTAGCGGCTTGGATAGCAAATTATCGTTGCGGGAGGAAAATACAAGGGGCCGCCGTGTCCGCTAGCGAGTTGCCGTAGAACTGTAAAACACCTGAGCTTTCTTCGAGCCCGGAAGCGTATTTGAGTCCGTTACGAGCCAATATGACGTTGGACGACCAAAGGTAGTTGATTTTAACGTTTTACATGATATATATTAGGTTTCTAAACCGAAAAATATAAGAAAAGGAAATATAAGCGTAAAGTTATTAGGAGTTGTGCAGAAATGAAATAGCACCAGGCACCACCGTTGGTTTACAGAACACAGATTAGAAAATTTAAGCAATAATTCAAGAACAGTCTTAATCGCATTTATTATTGTTATAATACCGCCAACCGGTTTCAATCCGACGTAGGGGTCATCTTCTGGGCGTTTACACCATTGGTCGACGGCTGGTGGTGGCACTCATGTCTACATAGGAGATAGTTTCAAATGGTTCAAATGGCTCTGAGCACTATGGGACTTAACATCTATGGTCATCAGTCCCCTAGAACTTAGAACTACTTAAACCTAACTAACCTAAC
Source organism: Schistocerca gregaria (assembly GCF_023897955.1). Lineage (NCBI taxonomy): Eukaryota > Metazoa > Arthropoda > Insecta > Orthoptera > Acrididae > Schistocerca > Schistocerca gregaria. Next base: position 86,659,012 of record NC_064925.1, on the reverse strand, counting down.
GACAGCACACAACACCCAGCCATCACGAGGCAGAGAAAATCCCTGACCCCGCCGGGAATCGAACCCGGGCGTGGGAAGCGAGAACGCTACCGCACGACCACGAGATGCAGGCGAGATAGTTTCCTGCCATCAGCAGTCGACCAATGGTGTAAACGCCCAGAAGATGACCCTAAGTCGGGTTGAAACCGGGAGGCGGTATAATAATAATAATAATAATTGCGATTAAGACTTCTTGAATTATTGATTATCATACTAATCGCTGCTTCTCTCCACAACTATGTTGAATAAAAATCTAGAAAATTTAAAAACAAACACATTAAAGAATTAATAAAACATTAAACAAGTTGTGAGAGAGTATACAAATAAACAATACATCACGGAGAAAAGTTCTCTACTCCTGAGAGAAAACGAGGAAGCCCGGTACAGAATAGGAGTGTGTTCCTTTCGCCATGTATATGAATACTTCTAGCTTATCACATTTTTTTAATTCTTCACGAAGCGTTTTTCAAACTAAACCAGCTTAAGGATTTGTTATCCAAGTGTATATCGTTTTTCGATCTAGCCTGAATGAATGTTTCAGTTTCTTCTGAATGAGTCAAAACTGTAAACAAGCCCCTAGACGGGACATACGTACAGGGACGGCAGATTTAGAATTCCGAGACACCAGGACAACGGTGTACACGAAGTTAGCTAACCGACAACGCACATCAGTTTGAATGGCCCGTTACGGACCACGAATATGCTCGGTGAGTGCACAGACGTGCCACAAAATATAGCACCATACCAGATTGTAGAGTGAAAGTAAACAAGTGAGCGTCAAAACGGATACAGGGTTACTGAACGCAGGGCTGTCATAGCGATGCGGAACACCGTAATTTCCAAATCCAAAATATGTCTATTGAAAGAAGCAGATAGAAATTCTCTTGCAGTCTTCCTGAAAGACAATCTCTACTCCTTCCAAATTAACGATGTAAGTGCAGACCAGATATGACTTGAATTCAAAGAAATAGTATTGAAAGCAATCGAGAGATTTGTACCAAATGAATTAACAAACAACCGAGCCAATCCCCCATGGTACATAAAATAGATCATAACATTCTTGCAGAAACAACTAATAGAGTATGCCAAATTTAAACGAACACAAAGCACCCAAGATTGTCCATCTTCCACAGAAGTTCGAAATTCAATGAGAGATGCTTATAATACACTACTGGCATTTAAAATTGCTACACCAAGAACAAATGCAGATGATAAACGGGTATTCATTGGGCAAATATATTATACTAGAACTGACATGTGATTACATTTTCACGGAATTTGGGTGCATAGACCCTGAGAAATCAGTACCCAGAACAACCATCTCTGGCCGTAATAACGGCCTTGATAGCCTGGGCATTGTGTCAAACAGAGCTGCCCATGCAGCTTCAACACGATACCACAGTTCATCAAGACTAGTGACTGGCGTATTATGACGAGCCAGTTGCCCGGCCACCATTGACCAGACGTTTTCAATTGGTGAGAGATCTGGAGAATGTGCTGTATCCAGAAAGGCCCGTACAGGATCTGCAACATGCGATCGTGCATTATCCTGCTGAAATGTAGAGTTTGGCAGGGATCTAATGAAGGGTAGAGCCACGGGTAACGTCCACTGTTCAAAGTGCCGTCAATGCGAACAACAAGGTACCGAGACGTGTAACCAATGGCACACCATACCATCACAACGGGTGATGCGCCAGTATGGTGATAACGAATACACGCTTCCAATGTGCATTCACCGCGATGTCACCAAACACGGATGCGACCATCATGACGCTATAAACAGAACCTAGATCCACCCGAAAAAAGGCGTTTTGCATTCGTGGACCCAGGTTCGTAGTTGAGTACACCATCACAGGCGCTCCCGTCTGTGATGCAGCGTCAAGGGTAACCGCAGCCACGGTCTCCGTCGTCGAACTGTTCGTGCAGATGATTGTTGTCTTGCAAACGTCCCCATCTGTTGACTCAGGGATCGAGACGTGGTTGCACGATCCGTTACAGCCATGCGGATAAGATGCCTGTCATCTCGACTGCTAGTGATACGAGGCCGTTGGGATCCAGCACGGCGTTCCGTATTACAATCCTGAACCCATCGATTCCATATTCTGTTAAGTCATTGGATCTCGACCAATGGGAGCAGCAATGTCGCGATACGATAAACCGCAATCGCGATAGGTTACAATCCGACCTTTACCAAAGTCGAAAACGTGATGGTACGCATTTCCCCTCCTTACACGAGGCATCACAACGTTTCACCAGGCAACGCCGATCAACTGCTGTTTGTGTATGAGAAATCGGTTGGAAAAAGCTGGAAAAAGCTTATCATTTGCATTTCACAGCATCTTCTTCCTGTCGGTTAAATTTCGCGTCTGTAGCACGTCATCTTCGTGGTGTAGCAACTTTAATGGCCAGTAGTGTAGTTTCCACAACGAAACTGTCTCGAACCTGGCAGATAATCCAAAAAGATTCAGGTCGTATGCAAAGTATGCTAGCGGCAAGACACAATCAATGCCTTCTCTGGGCGATAGCAATGGAAATAGTGCCGATGAGAGTGCTGTCTAAGCAGAGCTACTAAACACAGCCTTCCGAAATTCCTTCACCAAAGAAGATTAAGTAAATGCTATAGAATTCGAATGAAGAACAGCTGCCGTTTTGAATAACTTAGAAGTAGCTATCCTCTGAGTAGGGATGCAAACAAAATTACTTAATAAAAGCAAGTCTTCCGGTCCAGATTGTATACCAATTAGGCTCCTTTCTTATTATGCTGATTCAATAGCTACATACTTAAAAATCATATAGTATCGCTCGATCGACGGAAGACCCGTACACAAAGACTGGAAAGTTGCACAGGACACATCAATATTTAAAAAATGCAATAGAAGTAATGCACTGAGTTACAGGTCCATATCATTAACGTCGATATGCAGCAGGATTTTGAAACATACATTGTGTTCGAACATCATGAATTACCTCGAAGGGATCGTCTGTTGACACACACAGTCAGCACCGGTTTAGATAACATCGTTCTTGTAAATGGTCTTCACGGGTTTGCCGCCGGATCACGTTGTGCAAATTTCACAATATTTCCTCGGAGCAACTGTCCGCCATCTTCACGTGGAACGATCTTGCTGGTGGCTAGGTGCGACTGACTGTCGTACCAGAGAGGTCGAACCACCTGAAGATGTCGGACTGTTGCTCCGAGGAAATATTGTGGAATTTGCACAACGTGATCAGCCGGCAAACCCGTGAGGACTATTTAGATCATATCCGCCGGGAAAGCTCGAAGAGTCACATCATCGTTCTTGTTAAACACAAGTAGCTCTTTATTCACACAAAGTGTTGACTGTTATCGACAAAGAATTTCAAATTGATTCCGTATTTCTAGAGTTTCATAAGCCATTTGTCACCGTACCTCACAAGCGGCTTGTAGTGAAATTGCGTGCTTATGGAATATCGTCTCAGTTATGGGAGGCGATTCGTGATTTCCCATCGAAGAGATCATAGTGGGTAGTAACTAACGGAAGTCATCGAGTAAAACAGAAGTGATTACTGGCGTTCCTCAAGGTAATGTCATGGGCCCCCTGCCGTTACGCATCTCTATAAACAATTTAGGAGACAATCTGAGCAGCCGTCTTAGGCTGTTTGCAAATTATACTGTCATTTATCGTCTAGTAAAGTCATCAGGACACTGCGAAACTTGGCAATGGACCCTAAATAATGAAAAGTTTCATTCACCTGAATGTCAAAAGGAATCCGTTAAATTTCGGTTACACGATACAGCAATCAAATCTAAAGGGCCTAAATTCAAATAAATACCTAGGGATTATAATGGAAAGAACTGATAGAAAATCTTGTGGGGAAGGCGAACCAAAGGCTGCGTTTTACTGGCAGAAGACTTAGACGACGCAACAGATCTACTAGACTGCCAGCACTACGCTTGTCCGTTCTCTTTTGGGGTACTGCTGCGCGGTGTAACATCACCGCCAGGTAGGATTAACAGAGCACGTTTTGTACTATAGAGAGATAGGGGAGACATGATACAGGATTTGGGGTGGAAATCGTTGAAACAAAGGCGTTTCTCGTTGCGACGGGTTCTTCTCATGAAATTTCAATCGACAGCTTTCCGCTCCGAATGATGTGAAAATAATTTGTTGATGCCGACCTACGTAGGGAGAAACGATTGTCATAATAAAATTAGGGAAATAAGAGTTCGCACGGAAAGATTTAAGTTTTAGCTTATTCCGCGCACTTTTCTAGAGTGAAATAACAGAGATTCAATGAATTTATTTTATTTACTCGTCAAGTTCCATAGAACCAAATTGAGGAGCAAATATCCAAGGTCATGAAACGTGTCAGTACGAATAACAGATAAAAATGAAATGTTCATGAACCTTAAAAAGTCAGCCCATAAGTTTAAGTATACGCTATCAGCAATACAATAAAAATCAGCTTAACTTTTCAAGGAACTCCTAGACAGAATAGAAGGAGTGACCCATGAGGAAACTCTTCAGTTGCAGGCCGCGGTGGTCTCGCGGTTCTAGGCGCGCAGTCCGGAACCGTGCGACTGCTACGGTCGCAGGTTCGAATCCTGCCTCGGGCATGGATGTGTGTGATGTCCTTAGGTTAGTTAGGTTTAAGTAGTTCTAAGTTCTAGGGGACTAATGACCACAGTAGTTGAGTCCCATAGTGCTCAGAGCCATTTTTTGAACTCTTCAGTTCCTATTTGAAAGAGCGTGGATTAGTGCTAAGATTTTTGAATTCGAGTGGCAGCTTATTGAAAATGGATGCTGCAGTATACTGCACACCTTTTTGCACAAGTGTTAAGGAAGTCCGATCCAAATGCACGTTTGATTTCTGCCGAGTATTAACCGAGTGAAAGCTGCTTATTCTTGGGAATAAATTAATATTGGTAACAAGAAACGACAGTAAGGAATATACGTATTGAGAGACCAATGTCAAAATACCCAGACCCGTGAACAGAGGTCGACAAGAGGTTCGTGAACTCACACCATTTCTTGCCCTAACCGCCGTTTCTGAGCCAAAAATATCCTTTTAGAATGGGAAGAGTTACCCCAAAATATAATGCTATACGGCAGTAGTGAATGAAAATAAGCAAAGTAGACTAATTTACGTGTCGAACGATCACTCAGTTCTGATACCGTTCGAATAGTAAAAATGGCAGTATTAAGTCTTTGAATAAGGTCCTGAATGTGGGCTTTCCACGACAGCTTACTATCCATCTGAACACCTAGAAATTTGAACTGTTCAGTTGCACTTATCATATGCCCGTTCTGTGACATTAAAACGTCAGATGTTGTTGAATTGTGTGTTAGAAACTATAAAAACTGAATCTTACTGTGATTTAGAGTTAGTTCTTTTTCTACAAGCCGTGAACTGAGGTCTTGTACTGCACTATTTGAAACCGAGCCAATGTTGCACACAACATGCTTTACTACAAAGCTAGTGTCATCAGCAAATAGAAATATTTTAGAGCTACCCATAATACTAGATGGCGTATCATTTACATAAATAAGGAACAGGAGTGACCCAAACACTGATCCCTGGGGCAGCCCCAACTTGACAGTACCCCAATCAGACCCCACATAGCAGCCGTTATCGACATAGTGAATAATGACCTTTCGCTGTGAGTTGCTAAAGTAAGAGGTGAACCAATTGTGAGCTACTTCCCGTATTCCGTAATCGTCCAACTTCTGGAGCAGTATTTTGTGATCAACGCAATCAAATGCCTTAGTTAAATCAAAAAATATGCCAAGCGCTCGAATCTTTTTGTTTAACCCATCCAGTACCTCACAGAGAAAAGAGAATATAGCTTTTTAGTTGTTAAACGACTTCTAAAGCAGACCTGTACATTTGATAGCAAATCGTGTGATATAAAATGATCAATTATCTTTACATACATAACCTTTTCAATAACCTTTGCAAACACTTATGGCGTAGAAATAGATCTAAAATTATCTACATTATCCCTTTCTCCCTTTTTATAAAGCGGCTTTACTACTGAGTACTTTAATCGCTCAGTAAACTGACTATTTCTAAAGGAAAATTTGCAAATGTGGCTAAATACAGGGCTAATATGTGCAGCAGATTACTTTAATATTCTACTAGACACTCCATCATAACCATTAGAGTCCTTAGTCTTCAGTGATTTAATTATTGACTCAATCTCCCTCTTGTCTGTATCACAGAGGAGTATTTCACACATCAATCTCTCAAAGAGCATGAGTAATGTGTTAAGGAAAGCATTGTATTTATCATCTATGTTATCGGCACTATAAACATCCTGCCACTATTATTCCTTGACAAGGTTGGAAAAACTCTCTATTGCTGTTGGGTTAACTTTTCTACATAGTTTGTAATTAAATATGACATTGGTTTGAGTACAAAAGTCTTTTAGTATTAAAACTTGTTCGTCATGATCTGAAAGGCCATTCACGCTTTTACTAACAGAATGCCCATCTAGTAAAGAAGAATGAATAAAAATATTGTCTATGGCTGTGCTACTGTTCCCAGTTAGAAAAAAACACAGTTTGCATCAGATCATATGAATTTAGGAGATCTACCACCATCCTTTTTCTTGCACAACCATGCATTAATGCGAAGGTGGTTCGAAGAAACCCTCTGCCAGGTACTATCGTGTGATTTGCATATTAGCCATGTAGATGTAGATGCGGATATATTCTATGTTAACAAATTTCTTTTGTTCAGAAACTATTTTCTTGCCATTGACAGCCTACATTTTATGGCCTTTCTACTTCGGGCGTTTTCTTGTTACTTTGCTGGCTAAATAGCAGAACTCATTTATTATTATAAGTGTCTCATATCCTAAACTAATTCCCTCAGCACCACCTGATTTAATTAAACTACATTCCATTACCCTTGTTTTGCTTTAGTTGATGTTCATGTTATATCCTCCTTTCAAGACGTTGACCATTATGTTCAAATACTTTCCAAGTCTTTTGCTGTCCCTGATAGAATTACAATGTCATTGCCAAAACTCAAAGTTTTGATTCCTTCTATTCCTACTCCAGATTTTTCTTTGGTTTTCTTTACTGCTTGCTCAGTGTGGGGTAACGCTTTCCGAGCCGGGATATAGTGTCCTGTTGGCACAATATTTCGACACTAACTCGTCGTCGTCAGCAGGTTTTCTTTGGCACATTCAATTATCGTCGCTGGTTATTTTCTGTAGCAGCATGTGATATAGTCGTTTCGGAAGAAGAGCTTTCAAGAGCTCTGCACGTTTACGGGTGGCAATAAAATTTTGATTTAACTTGTTGACTATCGACAATAAATATTTTGCACAGCTCTTGGGTATCACTAACAGTTTAATTCTCATACAAGAGAGACGGAATATAATTCTGCCCTGATACAAATGCTTCGCACGGCTTCGCAGAAGGATGAGGGGAGAGTGCATACAAACAGAGAAACTCAGTATATCAGGGAGGACCTGATGATGACATCTACATCTACATCGATACTCTGCAGATCACATGTAAGTGCCTGGCAGAGTGTTTTCGGACCACCTTTCACAATTCTCTACTATTCCAATCTCGTATAGCGCGCGGAAAGAATGAACACTCTATAACTTTCCGTACGAGATCTGATTTCCCTTATTTTATCGTGGTGATCGTTTCTCTCTATATAGGTTGGTGTCAAGAAAATATTTTCGCATTAGGAGGGGAAGTCGGTGATTGGAATTTCGTGAGAAGATTCCGTCGCAACGAAAAACGCCTTTCTTTTAATTATGTCCAGTTCAAATCCTGTATCATTTCTATGACACTCTCTCCAATATTTCGCGATAATACGAAACGTGCTGCCCTTCTTTGAACTTTTTCGATGTACTCCGTCAATCCTATCTCGAAAGGATCCCACACCGAGAAGTAGTATTCCAAAAAGGGGTGTACAAGCGTAGTGTAGGCACTCTCCTCAGTAGATCTGTTATGCTTTCTAAGGGTCCTGCCAATAAAATGCAGTCTCTGATTCGCCTTCCCCACATTTTCTATATGTTCCTTCCAATTTAAGTTGTTCCTAATTGTAATTCCTAGGTATTTAGTTGAATTTACGGCCTTTAGATTTAACTGATTTATCGTGTAACCGAAGTTTAACGAATTCCTTTTAGCACTCATATGGATGACGTCACACTTTTCGTTATTTAGAGTCAACAGCCAATTTTCGCACCATTCAGATATGTTTTCTGAATCGTTTTTCAATTTGTTTTGATCTTCTGATGACTTTATTAGTCGATAAATGACAGCGTCATCTGCAAACAACCTAAGACGGCTGTTCAGGTTCTCTCCGAAACCGTTTATATAAAAATGGAACAGCAAAGGGCCTATAATACTACCACGGGGAACGCCAGAAACCAATTCTGTTTTACTCGATGTCTTTCCGTCATTTACTACAAACTGTGACGTCTCTGACAGGAAATCACAAATCCGGTCATATAACTGAGACGATAGTCCATAAGCACGCAATTTCACTACAAGCCGCTTGTGTGCTGCACTGTCAAAAGCCTTCCGGCAATCCAGAAATAAGGAATCAATCTGAAATCCCTTTTCAATAACACTCAACATAGAGTTACATTGTCGAAACAATATCCCAGCAGCCTATCCGAGAATATGAGTTACTGCGTGTCAATGTAAATTGGTACGAAACGATCACCAGATAAACTGGAAAGCTAGTTGTGTTCTAACCGCCCGTCGACTGTCGTTTCGTTTCGAGGCGATGACTAACATCCCAGCTCTCCACCCACGCCCCAAACCGGAAAAAAGTAGAATATTTAATCTGACAACTCGTGTTGTGGTAATTAGCGGAAAATCTTGAACCAACTGACGATGGGCATGACGCAAGCGAGTAATTATGAAAATAATTTCGCTCCTCATAACGCATACGCAGACCTAATAATTAGGCGGCGCAAATTATAAACTCAGTGCATCTAACACTGATATCTGGGCGTGCCCCTGTTATTGCTGGAAAATTAGAAAATGTAACCTCAGGGCGTAGCCGCCCTTTCACAGGCAAAGCGATTCGTACCTCCAGACTTTCTCGGAATGGAAGGTCACATGCACCAGTTGTCACGTTCAACAACATATCGCCAAGTTCCTGTTTTATTAACACTGTGTCATTATTCCGCCCAGGTGCGTAGTTCACAACGGAAACGGCGGAATGTGAAGCTAGTCGATCTCAAAGCCATGTGTCAGTATTTGACAAAACTGTTACTCTCTAGGGGCATCGCAAATGTTGCTTATGATTAATTTCACCCAGAGTGAAAACTAGAACATTTAGCTAACAGCTGAAGACGTTGTCGTATCGGCTGAATGGTACTCGTATTGTCGAAGGGTCTCGGATGCAGTTATCCGCACTCACAAGTGCGCTGATCCATTGGGGCAAAAAAAAAAAAAAAAAAAAAAAAAAAAAAAAAAAAAAAAAGAATGACTGACTAAATCTGTCACCGTTGCCCCGAACTTCATTCAACCTGTCAGCAATAAGAGTTTTACAGGGCTAATTGTTCTCCTTTACACAAAAACTGCTTTTTTATTTTACAGAGAAATAAAAAAAATATTCATTCATCCAGAGGAACTGAAACAGAAGGAGTAAACAATCGCTTTTACTGTTTGCGTACAGCAATGTGTATCAAATAGAATGCACTTCGGGTAGGCAACCTGAAAACACCATTCGCTAGGTGGTGGTGATGTGTTGCCTATTTTAAAGTGCATGTAACACTTCAGCGTCATTTTTATTTTGTCCACCCTGTATTTATCACATTTCATACACAAACAATCGCTGTTTAAGTTTTTTTTCTTTATTGGTGCGATATCTTTGTAAGAAGAACCTCCATTTCATGGTGATACGTTCTTCATTACTTAAAACGCAGTTTTTCTGTTGTTATAAGGTTTAAGATTCAGTTCTTTCAGTCTGCTATGGTATTGAAGCTAATATTTCCTATTTCGTCTATTAGTGTCTTCCATACATCGACCGTTCGATGTGCATGCATTTCTAACGTTTCCGTTACACTGAGCTCTGCGACTATTTGTTAACTTACGGCAACACAAGACATGGACCTTAATGTATCTCAATCAATATTAATAAATCTTCTGTTAACAGTATAAGAAACAATGCAGTCTGACAAAATTATGAAGCCACCTTGAGACACACAAGCTTGTTGATACAGTTCGATTTGCTGTATTACACCGCGAACACGAGTTGGGCAATAACTAACATACTCTTATTATAAATAACCTAAATTATCGCTTTCGCCTGCGAGAACTCAGCATTGTAAATAACATCGTTTGGTAGTGTTCTGTGATTTTTAACAAACTTGTGTATTTCGTGATTTTACTAATAATTTTTTTTGCGGATTATAGACTTGACTGAGGAAGGACGTATTTTTAAAGGAGGTGTACTTCTATTGTTAAAAAAAGAAACTACAGCAGCCACTGTTGCAAGATATTAGAAAATATTAATTTTTGTCAATATGTGCTCTTGTAAGAAGCTGAATATACTGTAATAGCTGAGCACTGAGAAGAACGGTTCTATGGAATACTAAGTATTATCTTAAAAGGTAAAATTTTTCTCATTTCTGAAGTGAATATTATGCTCATCTTTCCTTTCTTAGTAATTACGATACCAAGTGCAACCAAGCAGAAGACTTAGATAGTACTACGCGATCCCTGTTTAATAACACAGTCTTTTGGAATGAACATATTCTCTTTTGTGAAAAGCGAAAATTTGTTCAAAAATGGTTCAAATGGCTCTGAGCACTATGGGACTTAACATCTGTGGTCATCAGTCCCCTAGAACTTAGAACTACTTAAACCTAACTAACCTAAGGACATCACACAACACGCAGCCATCACGAGGCAGAGAAAATTCCTGACCCCGCCGGGAATCGAACCCAGGTGTGGGAAGCGAGAACGCTACCGCACGACCACGAGATGCGGGCGAAAATTTGTGGAACTTGCCGTGCCGACACAGAATCCAATCCGTCTGACTTGCTCTTCAGTAGCAGCGTGAAGAATTTATTTTCCAGATCTACATTACGACGCAGATCTTGAAAATCTGTTTCTTAAGCTGACTGCTAAGAAGAACTTCAACCTTGAGTGCGTTTGATTGCACTCCGGTGACGCCACGCATTACTGCAAAATTAATAACTTACACTTTTTCAGCCAATCAGACAATAATTAAGATCAACAGCACTAAATATTTAATTTTGATGAAAAAGCCAATTTCAGTTTTCATATTCAATCATTTAATACTAGGAAAGAAAGAGGACCTGGTAAGAATGGGGAAAGTACACTCCTGGAAATGGAAAAAAGAACACATTGACACCGGTGTGTCAGACTCACCATACTTGCTCCGGACACTGCGAGAGGGCTGTACAAGCAATGATCACACGCACGGCACAGCGGACACACCAGGAACCGCGGTGTTGGCCGTCGAATGGCGCTAGCTGCGCAGCATTTGTGCACCGCCGCCGTCAGTGTCAGCCAGTTTGCCGTGGCATACGGAGCTCCATCGCAGTCTTTAACACTGGTAGCATGCCGCGACAGCGTGGACGTGAACCGCATGTGCAGTTGACGGACTTTGAGCGAGGGCGTATAGTGGGCATGCGGGAGGCTGGGTGGACGTACCGCCGATTTGCTCAACACGTGGGGCGTGAGGTCTCCACAGTACATCGATGTTGTCGCCAGTGGTCGGCGGAAGGTGCACGTGCCCGTCGACCTGGGACCGGACCGCAGCGACGCACGGATGCACGCCAAGACCGTAGGATCCTACGCAGTGCCGTAGGGGACGGCACCGCCACTTCCCAGCAAATTAGGGACACTGTTGCTCCTGGGGTATCGGCGAGGACCATTCGCAACTGTCTCCATGAAGCTGGGCTACGGTCCCGCACACCGTTAGGCCGTCTTCCGCTCACGCCCCAACATCGTGCAGCCCGCCTCCAGTGGTGTCGCGACAGGCGTGAATGGAGGGACGAATGGAGACGTGTCGTCTTCAGCGATGAGAGTCACTTCTGCCTTGGTGCCAATGATGGTCGTATGCGTGTTTGGCGCCGTGCAGGTGAGCGCCACAATCAGGACTGCATACGACCGAGGCACACAGGGCCAACACCCGGCATCATGGTATGGAGAGCGATCTCCTACACTGGCCGTACACCTCTGGTGATCGTCGAGGGGACACTGAATAGTGCACGGTACATCCAAACCGTCATCGAACCCATCGTTCTACCATTCCTAGACCGGCAAGGGAACTTGCTGTTCCAACAGGACAATGCACGTCCGCATGTATCCCGTGCCACCCAACGTGCTCTAGAAGGTGTAAGTCAACTACCCTGGCCAGCAAGATCTCCGGATCTGTCCCCCTTGAGCATGTTTGGGACTGGATGAAGCGTCGTCTCACGCGGTGTGCACGTCCAGCACGAACGCTGGTCCAATTGAGGCTCCAGGTGGAAATGGCATGGCAAGCCGTTCCACAGGACTACATCCAGAATCTCTACGATCGTCTCCATGGGAGAATAGCAGCCTGCATTGCTGCGAAAGGTGGATATACACTGTACGAGTGCCGACATTGTGCATGCTCTGTTGCCTGTGTCTATGTGCCTGTGGTTCTGTCAGTGTGATCATGTGATGTATCTGACCCCAGGAATGTGTCAATAAAGTTTCCCCTTCCTGGGACAATGAATTCACGGTGTTCTTATTTCAATTTCCAGGAGTGTATTACATTTATACACTGCCCAGTCACATTAATACGATCACCTGTTAAAAGCCTGAAGAACCAACTTTTGCGCCGCAAGACGTTCAGAAAGAGATTCAGCGAGTTTCTGGAAGGTACGGACAGGGATATGGAATCATGTGTTGTGGCCAGCTGCGCTAGGTTTCTCGGTTGAGGAATCACGGCGCGAACAGCCCGATCTAGATGGCCCCACAGAAGCTCGATCGATTTTAAATCCGGGAAGTTTGGCGACCAGCGGAATGCGGTGAACTTATACTGGTGCTCTTCAAACCACATATGTTCACTACGACCTGTGTGACACATTGCTTTGTCATCGTGCCGAGGAAACACAAGCTGCATGTAGAGGTGGACGTGGTCCCCGAGGATAGATTCATACTTGTGTTGATCCACTATGTCTTCCAGAAAGACGGGATCACTCAGGGAATGCCACGAGTCCCTCCCCCGACCATAACGCTCCATGTTGCATGGTGTTTGCGTGCAGTTTCACGTTGTACATCCCAAAATCCCAACGGCCATCTGTGCGATTGAGCATATCTACATCTACATCTACAGCTATATTCCGCAAGCCGCCTGACGGAGTGTGGCGGAGCGTACCTTGAGTACCTCTATCGGTTCTCCCTTCTGTTCCAGTCTCGTATTGTTCGTGGGAAGAAAGATCCTCGGAACGCCTCTGTGTGGGCTCTAATCTCTCTGATTTTATCCTCATGGTCTGTTAGCGAGATATACGTAGGAGGCAGCAATATACTGCTTGACTCCTCGGTGAAGGTTTGTTATCGAAACTTCAACAAAAGCCCGTACCGAGCGACTGAGTGTCTCTCTTGCAGAGTCTTCCACTGGAGTTTATCTATCATTTCAGCAACGATTTCGCGATTACTAAATGATCCTGTAAAGAAACGCGCTGCTCTTCGTTGGATCTTCTCTCTCTCTTCTATATACCCTATCTGGTACGGATCCCACACCTGTGAGCAGTATTGAAGCAGTGGGCGAACAAGTATACTGTAACCTACTTCATTTGTTTTCGGACTGCATTTCCTTAGGATTCTTCCAATGAATCTCACCCTGGCGTCTAATTTATCGACGATTAATTTTATATGGTCATTCCACTTTAGATCACTCCTAATACCTACTCCCAGATAATTTATGGAATTAACTGCTTCCAGTTGCTGACCTGCTATATTGTAGCTAAATAATAAAGGATCTTTCTTTCTTTTCTATGTATTCGCAGAACATTACACTTGTCTATATTGAGACTCAATTGCCATTCCCTGCACCATGCGTCAATTCGTTGCAGACCCTCCCGCATTTCAGTACAATTTTCCATTCCAGAATGAGATTTTCACTCTGCAGCGGAGTGTGCGCTGATATGAAACTTCCTGGCAGTTTAAAACTGTGTGCCCGACCGAGACAGACACGAACTCGGGACCTTTGCCTTTCGCGGCGGAGGGGGGGGGGGGGGGGGGGGGGGTAGAACACTTGCCCGCGAAAGGCAAAGGTCCGGATTTCGAGTCTCAGTCGGGCGCACAGTTTTAATCTGCCAGGAAGTTTCAATTCCATTGTTACAACTTCTCGAAATACTACAGCACCATCCGCAAAAAACCTCAGTGAACTTCCAATGTTATCCACGAGGTCATTTATATATATTGTGAATAGCGACGGTCCTACGACCCTCCCATGCGGCACACCTGAAATCACTCCTACTTCGGAAGACATCTCTCCATTGAGAATGACATGCTGCGTTCTGTTATCTAGGAACTCTTCAATCCAATCGCACAATTTGTCTTATTGTCCGTAAGCTCTTAATTTGTTCATTAAACGACTGTGGGGAACTGTATCAAACGACTTGCGGAAGTCAGGAAACACGGCATCTACCTGGGAACCCTTGTCTATGGCCCTCTAAGTCTCGTGGACAAATAACGCAAGTTGGGTTTCACACGATCGTCTTTTTCGAAACCCATGCTAATTCCTACAGAGTAGATTTCTAGTCTCCGGAAAATCATTATACTCGAACATAATACGTGTTCCGAAATTCTACAACTGATCGACGTTAGAGATATAGGTCTAAAGGAGATTAATCTGAAAAAAGGCTCCTTGTCGCCACTTAGTGGTCGTCCAGTTGCGGCAAATTTGAGTCATTTTTTTGCCGATGAACAACGGTGAGCATGGGTGCAAGAGCCAGGCGCCAGTTGCGGAAGCCCATACTCAGCAACGTTCTGTGAACGGTCGTTGAGGAGAAAGACAGTTGCTCGACAGGTGCACTTCTCTTCGCCCGTACACGTCTTCGCAGCCGTCGTTCACACCTGTCATCAATGACCCGCTGTGCACCACAGTTACCTCGGCGGGGGGTTTCCATTGCGCTCTTTTCCATGTACGGTACACTTCAGACTACGGCAACACGCAAACCGTACACATACTTAGCCGTTTCGGAAATGGTTCCACCCTCGGACCGAAAGCCGATGATTACGTCGTTTTGGACGTCAGATTAATCGGCCAGTTTCCGCATTACGGCAACGACTGGCTGTTATCCGCGACCCCTGACACCTTTTTATTCATCCTCCAGTCCAAGTGCTGCCACCTACCTTGTGTGAGTGGTTATTGCACTTTGACGTCGAGCATAGGCGTCGTAATATTAATGCAACTGGACAGCGTATTTTAGTGCCGCTGCAATGACAATGTTGTCGTAGACCGACAAAGTAAACTCTTACGACTAGAACAACTTTTGTCTTTAGACAGGAAACATATTGATCTCGCTGCTTTTTTTTTTTTTCAATAATCCCCCGGCCGTGCCGTTCTAGGCGCTTCGGTCTGGAACCACGCGACCGATACGGTCGCAGGTTCGAATCCTGCCTCGGCCATGGATGTGTGTGATGTCCTTAGGTTAGTTAGACTTAACTAGTTCTAAGTTCTAGGAAACTGATGACCTTAGAAGTTAAATCCCATAGTGCTCAGAGCCATTTTAACCATCTTCAAAAATCCTTGCCTTGGCTACACCCTGCCTAGCTGCAGGACTCTAACATTAGCTGGCGACAATGGCGTGCAGTGCTCGTATTCGGCGTTTGTGCGTTGTAAATGATGTCTCTAGGTGCGTTATACACACATCAAAGAAAAGTTTTGCTTCACCTCGTTTCCGAGAGTTCCGGAACCTGTACAGAAAATTGGAATAGAGATCAACATGAACATCATTTCCGCCCATTTTATTGCTCATGAAAACCACACATTGCATCTTGTACCACTATACAGCGAGACCTTCAGAGGTTGTGGTCCATATTGCTGTACGCACCGGTTCCTCCAATCATGGACAGTCTACATATTATTCTAGCTGAAATGACAAAGTTTAGAAAGGTAAGTATTCATCTATTTTCTTTTTTTTTTATTTCAGCAAACATTATAGGGTTCACAAGCAAGTACGTGTACGCAGATATTCCATTAGTAACGGAAGGTAGTGGTGATGCATCGTACATACTATTTACCCGAAGCCTAACACAGATCGATATTAGTAGTAAAAACGTCATCTGCACTGTTCTGATAGATGAGCTCTGTAATCACATATAACACGTTTACAAAGAATCCTTGCACATAGTTGCATCACTCGACACAGTCGTTCACAGCACACTGGATGGCAAAGATAGTAGACATCAAGTTTCTGAATGTTGATTTCTGAAAGTGAGTGTACTTTACAATATTAGTGGTTTTGTATGGTATATTTTAATTGTGGTTAAATAGTCCCCAAAAGATGTTGCATGACAGCCTAGTAACACAAGAGGTGCTTGAACACTGAATAGTGTAGTTATTTTCGCGAAACTCTGGTATACCTTGTACCACTTATAAGATGAAATCACTACTTTCATGCCGTTAATTTGAGAATTAGCACGGTATTGATCTCATCACTAGACGTCACACACATTTACTCCCATTCACATTTGGATTGCACACTACAGAGAATAACAGCACTTTAGGAGGCAAGATACGATACTGTAACTGCCGATGAGTAGTGTCGATGTTGGAGATGGTAGGAACTCAAATCCCCGGAAGTATATTTCTTAAAAATGGTTCAAATGGCTCTCAGCACTATGGGACAGTCCCCTAGAACTTAGAACTACTTAAACCTAACTAGCTTAGGACATCACACACATCCATGCCCGAGGCACGATTCGAACTTGCGACCGTAGCGGTCACGCGGTTCCAGACTGGAGCGCCTAGAACGGCTCGTCCACTGCTGCCGGCACTCAACTGCAAGTCGGCGTAGATCCCTCAGAGTAGTTGGTGCATCATGTCGTCCATAAACAGCCCTTTCCAATCAATCCCAGGCATGTTCGATAGTGTTCAGGTCTGGATAACATGCTGGCCACTCTAGTCGAGTGATGTCGCTATCCTGAAGGAAGTCATTCATAAGATATGCACGATGGGGGCGCGAATAGTCGTCCATGAAGACGAATGCGTCACCAATATGCTGCGGATATGGTTGCACTAACTGTCGAAGGATGGCATTTATGTACCATATAGCCATTACGGCGCCTTCCATGACCACCAGTGGCGTACGTCGGCCCCACATAATGCCACCCCAAAACAGCAGGGAACCCCCACCATGCTACACTCGCTGGACAGTGTATCCAAGGCGTTGAGCCAGACCGGTTTGCCTCCAAACACGTCTCCTACGATGATTGAAGGCGTATGCGACACTCAACGGTGAAAACGTTATGCCAATCCTGTTTGGTCCATTCGGCATGTTGTTGGGCCCATCTGTACCGCGCTGCATGGAGTCGTGGTTGCAAAGATGGATCTCGCCATGTACGTCGGTGGTGAAGTTCTGCATCATGCAGCCTACTGCGTAGTTTCATTTGTAACCCTGCTTCCTGTGACTGCACGAAAAGGATTATTCAACATGGTGGCGTTGCCGTCAGGGTTCCTCCGAGCCATAATCCGAAAGTAGCGGTCATCCACTGTAGTAGTAGCCCTTGGGCGGCCTGAGCAAGGCATTTCATCGGTAGCTGCTGTCTCTCTGTATCTCCTCCATGTCCGAACAACATCGCTTTGGTTCACCCTGAGACGCCTGGACACTTCCCTCGTTGAGAGAACTTCCTGACACAAAGTAACAATGCGGACGCGATCGGACCGCGGTATCGATCGACTAGCCGTGTACCTCCTTCTTGACGGAATGACTGGAACTAATCGCCTGCCGGACCCGTCTAATAGGCGCTGCTCATGCATGGTTGTTTACATCTTTGGGCGGGTTTAGTGACAGCCAAAGAGATTGTGTCTGTGATACAAAATCCACAGTCAATGTCTATCTTCAGGAGTGGTGATTCGAAACTCTTTTTGATGTGTGTACATCGGTTGTAGGTAATGGTAAGACTCTGTATTTCGGACCTGTCGTCGTGAGTTTGATGTCGTAGGATTACAGTTCCAGAGTGTGGGCAACATCAAATAAGCGGCAGTGAAGGAGTATATTCTTCTACACAGTGTCCTACTCCGTGTCATTGGGAAACCAGTTTCAGTTCAAAGACTGATACATCAGTGCACAGTCCTCTGAATGTTCGCACGTTATTCCGTGCACGTGATTTGTTTCTCCAATGACAGGCGATCCGCGCCAGTTGCACGGGCGATAGCTGTCTTACTCACTTCGTCCACGCATAAAAGCAGAGCGCACAATTCCCAGTCTGCTCAGGATTACTAACTGCCTTCCTGCAGTTTACGCGCTGAGGTGCACATGTTAATTTAAATGATTTATCTGTGTCTTTAGAGTACCCACAAACAGCAACACCAGCCATGCCGTCACGTCAACAATCTGCGTTCTCCTACCATCATATTCAGTCTCGACAATGGAAGAAAATTTCGCTTATAGCAATGATATACAGAAATGCATTGAAATGTTTACGTTCTGATAAATTTACTATTCGAATGTATTGATAATTACTACTAAATATAATAAATGAAACAAATAGATTAATGAAAGTGTGGGGGAGGTAAGGCGAAAGGGTTGCATGAAAAATGGGAAGAAATCGAAAAAGAAATGATTGTCGGAAGGACTGACTCAGAAGAAACAGGAGTCGACAGGAAAGAGACAGGAGATTCATTATTACACTCAGAATATAAAAGAGCTTCAAAGAACTTAAGATTGAATAAGACAGATAGCGTAGATAACATTACATCGGAATTTCTAAAATCATTGGGGTAACTGACAACAAAAACAGCTATTCACGTTGATGTGTGGAATGTATGAGACTGGTGATATAACATTAGAATTTCGAAAAACGTCATCCACACAATTCCGAAGATATTAAGAGCCGACAAGTACGATAATTATCGGACAATCAGCTTAAAACAACATCAAGTTTCTGCCAAAATAGTATACAGAAGAATGGAAAAGAAAATTGAGGATCTGTTAGATGACGATCAGTTTTGCACGAGAGAGGCAGTTCTGACGTTGCGGTTGATACTGGAAGTAAGACTGAAGACAAATCAAGAAACGTTCATGGGATTTATTAACCTGGAAAAAGCATTCGACAATCTAAAATAGTCAAATTCTGGGAAAAGAATAGGTAAGCTGCAGGGAAAAAGGGTATAATATGTACAAGGACTAAGAAGTAACAATAAGAGTGGGAGCCCAAAAAAATAACACATAACAGACAGACCAAGGAGGACATAGAAAGGAGTCTAGCACTGACAAAATGGGAATTCCTGGCCAACAGAAGTGTAGTATCAAATAGAGGCCTTAATTTGGAAAAGAAATGTTTTACAATGCACATTTTGAGGAACTCTTTGTATGTTAGTTTTGTATAGATCGTGGGAAAGCCAAAACAGAAGACAATCGAAGTATTTGAGATTGGTGCTACAGAGGAAAGTTGAAAAGTAGATGGACTGATACGGAATGATGAGGTTCTACGCAGAATCGGCGTGGTAAGGAATGTGTGGAAAACATCAACAAGAAGGAGGGACAGGGTGATAGGAGAGGTGTTCTGACATCAGAGAATGACTTCCATGATACTAGAGGAAGCTGTAGAGGGTAAACACCGTGGAGGAAGAAAGAACTTGGAATACATCGAGCAAATAATTGAGGACGTACGTTTCAAGTGCTTTTCCGAGCCAAAAAGATTGGCGCAACAGAGGAATTCGCGTCGGGCCGCATTAGACCTGTCAGAAGACTGACGACTTAAAAAAAATCAATAAAAAATCTTTACCAAAGCTCCTTAGAGCTGTAGACCCCTGTAGACTCTTGTGCAAAGAAAAGCAGCTCATTCTTGCCAACTGAAACATCTGTGAGCGAGACTAAAAGCGAGAGAAGAACCTGTAAAAGAACGGCGAGTTTCGAAGGTTGTAACTTCAGTCCAAACCGGCACTGTCTGTCATACTACACGTAATGGACAACGTAAGTGTAACAGGTAAAACTTGCCGTACGGGTAGCGGTTCCGAGAGACTGGCTTAATGCATGTGGCACATAAGGTAGTGTTTATAACTTAAAGAAGACATCCTGGTCCTTTGCCGGTATTAAAGCACCGATAATTACATGAAATTCACTTCCACTCTACCACTAATGCCGTACTTGATCAGCAACGCCTATCCTACAATTTACGCGATGTTCTCGGAAACCCCGCGATTCGTCCGATTCCCAGTAATTATGTCAACTTTAAATGCACAAACTGGTTTTTTGAGTATGAGATCACGTATATTTAAGAACCGACGACTTTATATTAATGTCCTGACGTTGTCGAGTCTTTTTTTCGTGCTGCACTTGTTGATAGGTCCATTAACTGTGAGGTACGTATTTTTCATTTCTGGTTTAACTTCATTCAACGTACAAGAGAGTACCAGTGCTGCTGTATTAGGAAGTACGAAAGGTTATTCACACTGAAGGACCTACTACGCGATGGAAAGTCATCGCGACCCACCAAGTCTCTCATAAGCTCTTGTTTAACTTTAGCAGCGTCAATCTAGTTCCCGTATTCTGCTGAAACTGAAAATTTATGTGCAAATGTAAAATTCCTGGAAGTTAAACATTGCATGTCTATAACATAAATTTACGGGGAGATCGTTGAGTAGTTGTAGTTCAAAAATCCAGATACCACGTGATTACAGACATTTCCATAATCAGGTGTTGACTGCTAGGGACCCTACCACCATACCTAGAACAATGGCACTCGATACTGCAAATAGTGAAACTGTTAGAGACTGTTACAGTTGACCATGGGAGTATATGTTTTCAGAATTTTACAAGTTCTCGTCACATGAATGAACGGTCTCTAGTTACAATGACGGAAATGAAAAGAGTCACATAGTGAAGTACCAGTCCAACATTTATCAAACGTTGTGGAAATGTCCACTGTTCTATTCGTGGAGGCATGGAAGCTAACAGACACCGAATTTCGTATCACGTCTGTCACGCTATGTTGACTCATGAAGATTGCTGTCTGAAGTCTTGTATGAAAGTATACGTCTTCCCATAGAATCGCAGCCATTCCATGTGGGAAACAGGGTTGGGGACGAGGGAGACCATTATAAAGGCTCTCTTGAAAAAAAAAATGTTTACTACTACTACTAGGCTAATTACTGTTTAGCTCTACAGGACCTTCAAACTGAAATGTTTCCCACACCACCTTGTATTGTCTTTCTATGTGTGTGAGTAACTGTAAGTTCACTGTTGTGGGTAAATACATACAGCGTACACAGGGCGATGTGTGAAACTGATAGCGATTACACGCTTCAGCTGTTGTAGAAATCTGCTCCAGCTGCTACAGATACCGTGTTAAGCTGTAAGTGGTAACTAAAGCACGGAAAAATATTCTTCGGGACTCTGTTGCATAGCAATCACATTGCTTTCAGTTCTGAGAAATGTCCAGGTACAATTGTCGATTTGAATGATCCATGACGTGACTTCTTTTCCGAAGAAACCATCGAACTATTTCACTAGAACTGAACGCTCCCGTCGGAACTGTTCTCAAGCTGATATTTATGATTAAATCTCAATAGAAGTATACGCTGGTTGTAGAATAACACGTACCTTCTTGAAATGAATATTTTATTGTTCTGTTAACTGATTTCCTTCCATATACACATATATATATTACAATGTGAATCAAAATCTCGCAATGGCGTCGATTTTTTACATCACAAGAATGGCTATCTTCTTGTAAAATTACTCTTAACAAGAACAAAAGCTCTATATCCAAAGAATAATTATGTGAGCGCTGACCGCCACAGAGTACGAATAAACAATATCTTTGTCTCTCTCTTTCACTGTCATCCGTACATCCAGCAAGGTGTTTGTGGTATTAACTGCACTGTGGGAACATGGATTATACTGTTGGCATATGCCATTTGGTACCCTGTCCATGAAGGGTATGATAAAATGGCTTACCACTGTTTTAACATGCTGGCGAGCATTCAGCCTCCCATTAGTAATTACCAAATCAGTGCTGCTGCCATATCTAGTGATTTCCCACACCACGATTCCAGGAGCTGAGGAGGTGTTCTCAGGAAAATCCTCTTTTCCTGTGACCTTTCACTAGACATTCGTTAGCGTCGATCTGATCGTCAGAATCAGTACTAAGGATCACAGCAAAACACCACAGAATGCCACTCAGTATGGTAGTTGACTCTCGTCCTGCACCATACATGTCTCTTGTGTCTCGATGTAGTGTGAGCGGAAATCGATGCATGACAACTCGATATCTTAACCCAGTTTCGAGTATTCTGTTCCCAGTGGTTTCCGCTGAGTATCTGGCTACAGTGCCTGCCCGAATTTTAGCTGTTGACATCTGTCTTCTGATCGGAACCAGTGTAACAATGAAATGAAATGTAGTGTGACGAGGGTCCCCCGTCGGGTAGACCGTTCGTCTGGTACAAGGTTTTCGATTTGACGCCACTTCGGCGACTTGCGCGTCGATGGGGATGAAATGATGATGATTAGGACAACACAACACCCAGTCCCTGGGCGGAGAAAATCTCCAACCCAGCCGGGAATCGTACCCGCGCCCTTTGGATTGACAGTCTATCGCGCTGACCACTCAGCTACCGGGGGCGGACAGTGTAACAATGCATCTAGTGGTGTAGTCCTGTGAGAATCTGTGTCCAGTTTTCTTTTCACATCATTTTCTGAATCCATATTGGCATTACTGTCTGTGCAGTCATTGCACTGCAGTCAACGTTCTGTGCGGTCTCTCGATCTGATTCTTTTAGGGACCTCATAATAATGATTCGATCTTTTTAAAAGCACGAAAGATGCAATAAGCTGCTAGTTCGTGTAATCTAGACCTATTGTGTTACGATCTCCACCACAAAAGGTCCCGTAACACACCCAATAGTGCCGGCCGGAGTGGCCGGTCGGTTCTAGGCGCTACAGTCTGGAACCGCGTGACCGCTACGGTCGCATGTTCGAATCCTGCCTCGGGCATGGATGTGTGTGATGTCCATAGGTTATTTAGGTTTAAGTAGTTCTAAGTTCTAGGGGACTGATGACCTCAGAAGTTAAGTCCCACAGTGCTCAGAGCCATTTGAACACCCAATAGTCATCACGTACTCACAACATTATTGATCTGTGCTTAAAATAAGCTAGTATAAAAATTAAATTTTAATCAACATATCTCACAGGCATGGAAATGCTGATACCGTTTGGTCAAAGTGTTTATGGTGTAACAGTTCCCATGTTTGTCCGTGTATATTGATCAATGATATTCTAACGTAGTAAAACTATTAGTAATAATGCACTTCAGTGCTTCGAATTCTCTTCTCTGAATTTCCGCTTCCACTTACATTATTAAGAAAATATTTCTTCTCACAAAATATAAGAGAATTTCTACTAACAATCCGACACGTTCCTTCCATCCCTATTTACGCTTTCGAGGCCCAGCTTATATTATCCGTACATATTTTTCCTTAGATTTCTGCAAAAACTTTACAGAGATAACATTTCCTACTGGACCAAAGTATATGCAATTTGTACGTAAATTACATACAATTTAAGCAACTTGAAGTATTACAAGTAACTCATATGATTCATTACATGCCATTCACATAAAAAATAAAGAGTAAGTACTGACGAATATTTACAATTTTCATTACACATGCATTCCAGTATTAAAATTGCATTATGTTGTCTTGTGATAACATTGTGTGACATATACCCATTACAGCACCAAATAAATATTTTGAAAGCTCCATATTACTTTCTACACGCAAACGTCATCGACGAGTAATACCTTGCAGTCAGAGAACTTTAGTCAGTTAACGCGTTCGTTTGTTCAGAGAATCAGCTTGCTGTGGGTGAGACACTTATGAAAAGCGTTACGTGGTTTCTTGTTTCATTATTGTTCTCATTATATTCCTATGCAATCGTGAACACTACAGTCTGTTTCTTGCAATCAATAGACAAGATTTTAATGATATCGCATAATTGTTACCAATAACTAGAACTTTCTTGGACGTTGGATAGAACAAAACTCTGTTTTCAAATGGTCTGCGAGGTCCCTCGATTTCATTCCTGTTTATTTCTTTTTTTTGGAGAGCACTCACAGATACAGTCTCCGACGAAGCCCAAATTACGCCAGACGATATGTGGCGTCGAATCGCCAGTGCGTGTTCTACCATATCATCCACTGTAATTACATCTGTTCATCGTTCTTTCGAACGGCAATTGTAAATGTGTCTTTCAGTCCATGGTCAACAGTTCGAACGCATGCCTAAATAAAGTTAAAGGTTTTTTTTAATTTATTTTTTAAGGTAAAATATATGTCATGTGATTTCGGTGGGACCCAATTCGCTGTTAATAAACTGTTTATTTCATTTACCTGTGTCGCCAGCCGGAGTGGCCGAGCGATCCTAGGCGCTACAGTCCGGAACCGCGCGACCGCTACGGTCGCAGGTTCGAATCCTGCTTCAGGCATGGATGTGTGTGATGTCCTTAGGTTAGTTTTTAAGTAGTTCTGAGATCTAGGGGACTGATGACCTTAGAAGTTTAAGTCCCATAGTGCTCAGAGCCATTTGAACCATTTTTTTGCTAAATAATTCGACAGTATGTACTGCACGTAACTGGTAACATTGTCATTAGGCGGTTATGTTCAGCACAAAACGATGTTTCGTTAAGAAAAATATTTATTTGGCGGTGTATACGTGGCCACCAAACTATTTACTATAGGTAGAGACAGTTGTCCAACAGCATATATTTTACGGTAAGAAGTACACAGCAACGTACAGGAAAATATAGGTCAAATCTTTCTTCTAACATTTAGATATTTTATACAATAGTTGCTTATTGCAGCGTATAAGACATCTTTAATTTTCAAGAATGAAGGGTTGATTTCTCTGTTTCAGCTCACATAAATCTGGGAGGATACACAAATGTGAAATATTTTTACTAAGCCCTTTGTGATACGCTAGATTGTAGCCTATGCCGTAATTCTATATATAACATTCCTAGGTGGACCTTCATCTAGTTCGTAAGTTGATTCAGGGGGAAATAAAGCTTTATTCTCGTACCACAGGCCTACCTTACGGTAAACAACAACGCAGTCTGGTCCGAGACGTCTGCTTGGCAGTGTTTCCGGCCACCGTGCTCTTACATTCTAGAACTTTCCTAGAATTTTTTTCGTCAGGTTTCTCAACTTTAACAAATGTTATATCGCTGTAACTGTTTTCTCAAGAGATACCGTACGCAGTTATAAAAAGTATACCCTTCCAAAAAATGCACTTGCTTCAATATCTCCGTTGATACTAGCACTAAAGACATTTACCGAACCAAAAGTACATCCCCCTCGGCTCTCTAACATTTTACGAAAACCGCGTTTCGATATGTGAAACCACTCACGAAGTAGAACGGGTGTAACGTCTTACATGACTCACCGCCGCCCGTTGTCATTTGCCTTTCCATAAGTAAACACCATGTGGGCAAGCTCTCGATTCTAATACGGAACCCGGAACCATTGTGTACAACGCTGTATCACATGCATCACAAAGTGAGTCAGCAAGAGAAGTGAATCGGACACGACATTACCACTTACTGTGGCAGGAGAGGGCGCTAGGTTATGACGTTTGAAGAACAGTACCACCCTTCATGATCTTCTCTTTGATCAATCCGTAGAGGAAAGTCATCCTGTATGCCTATAGTTTTGTAAGTGAGCAGTTCCTAGTGAAGACGCCCAAAACTCTGACAAACAATTGTTTCTCTAATCGGAAATAAATTAAAATTATTTTGCTCTAAAGGCAAATTGTCTTGTATAGCCTGACGAAGAATTAAACAAGGAAAATTTTGGTGTAACTCAATTTTCTATAAGACTATTAACTCGTTTGTAATTAATGCCTAAGTTCGATTCTCTAGTAAACATTCGATAGATTCTACCTGCCCCCTGATCATGTTTGCTCTTTCCGTTTATCTCATTCAGTCTGATTTCATTTAGTGGTTTCCTATTTGAGCAGGCTTTGGGATGCCGCCGACTGAGTTTAAAACCTGTTTTTTATACTTTGTTCTTTTTCATTATTATTCTTTTTACTTTCCTTTTCTTGAAACTTACATTTTGAAACCACCTACCATTGCCTTAGCGTTTTATATTTTTGAATACATGACATCATGCAAAGGGCAACATGACGCTCTTAACAACTAATGTGTGTCATTAGCGTCTCTGGGGAATCTCATTTTTCTCCGTTGCTCCAAGAAATTATCGATAATGACCTTCTCTGTTTTTGTCTAAATGGCGTTTCCTGCTTTATTATCCATAGGATCCCAGGTTTACATCTTTGTCCACGAAATTCATCCAGAAAGTGGCGGATTATCTCAAAATGGAATTTCCGCCAGTGACATTTCCTATTTTCTTTTATTTTAAAAAATTGTTTTTACATTCACCACACAAGAACCAGACAAAAGGAAGACATGTCCGAAAGAACAGATACCATCTTCATATATATAGTTAAGGCTCACCGGCAATTTGACCGTCTTCTACACGGATGCACAAACGGTGCCCGAATTCTTACGCGAATCGGCAGTAAAGCTGCGAGTAATGAGTATAATGGGCAGGAGCACTATGAATATAGTGCGGGACAATAAATTGCGAATGTGAGTCTCACGGGAGGCGTGCCAGAGATTAGTCGCTGCAGTGGCACTCTCCTCTGTATCCTCGAATGGCTCAGATGGATGTTCGGTCAGAGGGCTGCGTGATCTCTGAAATAAAAAAAAAACAGCCGAGGAATCAACGATCAACTTGAAGGGATGTCTTTTGATGTCCGCCCAGACCAAACGCAACGAACTATATCGAACGAAATGAAAAAAAAAAGATAGACGGAGCGCCTGCCATGTAAGCAGGAGATCCCGGGTTCGAGTCCCGGTCGGGGCAAACATTTTCAACTATCCCCGTTGACTTATATCAACGCCTGTATGCAGCTAGGGGTATTCATTTCATTGTAATTTTATACTGAGTTTAGAGAATGTGTGTGAGTGGTTTATTTCTGCTGTCTTTGTCTTGTGTCACTGGTTAGCTTTATTATGTTGTTGGCTGCTAAAAAAATTAGCGTTTCATTCTTGTATTTCTCCTGTTTCAGTATTACAATAGTGTTGCCCTTGGCTGCCAGGTGATGAGAGCTCAATTGTTTCAAAGCTTCTTCTTCACTTTTTGTTCCTGACAGAATGTTACTTTTTTTACCTTTATTATACGTCTAACAAAGAACAGAAGCATACACAACACCAAAGAGCTGATACAAAGGATTAAAAACATTAACATACCCACAACAGCCACACTCAAATCATTTGACGTCACTGGGTAACAAGAAGGTGGATGTAAAGGCGCTGAGCTATCGATTGAGCATGAGGTGGTACACAATTTTGAAATACATTTATTAAGATGTACCAAGTAAAGACAATCTTAAGAAAACAGCAATAAAATACCACGTTTTGTATACAAACTAGACTCGAACAGGTTGATGCATAAAATGAATACCAGTGCGAATACGAAAACATTTAACCAGTTGTTGTTGTTGTAGTCTTCAGTCCTGAGACTGGTTTGATGCAGCTCTCCATGCTACTCTATCGTGTGCAAGCTTCTTCATCTCCCAGTACCTACTGCAACCTACATCCTTCTAAATCTGCTTAATGTTGTCATCTCTTGGTCTCCCTCTACGATTTTTAGCCTCCACGCTGCCCTCCAATACTAAATTGGTGATCCCTTGATGCCTCAGAACATGTCTTACCAACAGATTCCTTCTTCTGGTCACGTTGTGCCACAAACTTCTCTTCTCCCCAATCCTATTCAATACTTCCTCATTATTTATGTGATGTACCCATTTAACCTTCAGCATTTTTCTGTAGCACCACATTTCGAATGCTTCTATTCTCTTCTTGTCCAAACTGTTTATCGTCCATGTTTCACTTCCATACATGGCTACACTCCATACAAATACTTTCAGAAATGACTTCCTGACACTTAGATCTATAATCGATGTTAACAAATTTCTCTTCTTCAGAAACGCTTTCCTTGCCATTGCCAGTCTACATTTTATATCCTCTCTACTTCGACCATCATCAGTTATTTTGTTCCCAAGTAGCAAAACTCCTTTACTACTTTAAGTGTCTCATTTCCTAATCTAATTCCCTCAGCCTCATCCAACTTAATTCGATTACATTCCATTATCCTCGTTTTGCTTTTGTTCATGTTCACCTTATATCCTCCTTTCAAGACACTATCCATTCCATTCAACTGTTCTTCCAAGTCCTTTGCTGTCTCTGACAGAATTACAATGTCATCGGCGAACCGCAAAGTTTTTATTTCTTCTGCATGAATTTTAATACCTACACCGAATTTTTCTTTTGTTTCCTTCGCTGCTTGCTCAATATACAAACTGAATAACATCGGGGAGAGACTACAACCCTGTCTCACTCCCTTCCCAACCACTGCTTCCCTTTCATGTCCCTCGACTCTTATAACTGCCATCTGGTTTCTGTACAAATTGTAAATAGCCTTACGCTCCCTGTATTTTACCCCTGCCACCTTCAGAATTTGAAAGAGAGTATTCCAGTCAACATTGTCAAAAGCCTTCTCCAAGTCTACAAATGCTAGAAACGTAGGTTTGCCCTTCCTTAATCTAGCTTCTAAGATAAGTCGTAGGGTCAGTATTGCCTCACGTGTTCCAATATTTCTACGGAATCAAAACTGATCTTCCCCTAGGTCGGTTTCCACTAGTTTTTCCAATCGTCTGTAAAGAATTCGCGTTAGTATTTTGCAGCTGTGACTTATAAAAACTGATAGTTCGGTAATTTTCACAACTGTCAACACCTGCTTTCTTTGGGATTGGAATTATTATATTCTTTTTGAAGTCTGAGGGTATTTCGCTTGTCTCATACATCTTGCTCTCCAGCTGGTAGAGTTTTGTCAGGACTGGCTCTCCCAAGGCCGTCAGTAGTTCCAATGGAATGTTGTCTACTCCGGGGGCCTTGTTTCGACTCAGGTCTTTCAGTGCTCTATCAAACTCTTCACGCAGTATCGTTTCTCCCATTTCATCTTCATCTACATCCTCTTCCATTTCCATAATATTGTCCTCAAGTACATCGCCCTTTTATAGACCCTCTATATACTCCTTCCAGATTTCTCCCTTCCCTTCTTTGCTTAGAACTGGGTTTCCATCTGAGCTCTTGATGTTCATACAAGTGGTTCTCTTATCTCTAAATGTCTCTTTAATTTTCCTGTAGGCAGTATCTATCTTACCCCTAGTGAGATAAGCCTCTACATCCTTACATTTGTCCTCTAGCCGTCCCTGCTTAACCATTTTGCACTTCCAGTAGATCATTTTTGAGACGTTTGTATTCCTTTTGTCTGCTTCATTTACTGCATTTTAATCTTTTCTCCTTTCATCAATTAAATTCAATATTTCTTCTGTTACCCAAGGATTTCTACTAGCCCTCGTCTTTTTACCTACGTGATCCTCTGCTGCCTTCACTACTTCATCCCTCAAAGCTACCCATTCTTCTTCTATTGTATTTCTTTCCCCCATTCCTGTCAATTGCTCCCTTATGCTCTCCCTGAAACTATGTACAACCTCTGGTTCTTTTAGTTTATCCAGGTCCCATCTCCTTAAATTCCCACCTTTTTGCAGTTTCTTCAGTTTTAATCTACAGGTCATAACCAATAGATTGTGGTCAGAGTCCACATCTGCCCCTGGAAATGTCTTACAATTTAATACCTGGTTCCTAAAGCTCTGTCTTACCATTATATAATCTATCTGAACCCTGTCAGTATCTCCAGGCTTCTTCCATGTACACAACCTTCTTCTATGATTCTTGAACCAAGTGTTAGCTATGATTAAGTTGTGCTCTGTGCAAAATTCTACCAGACGGCTTCCTCTTTCATTTCTTTGCCCCAGTCCATATTCACCTACTACGTTTCCTTCTCTCCCTTTTCCTACTACCGAATTCCAGTCACCCATGACTATTAAATTTTCGTCTCCCTTCACACTCTGATTAATTTCCTTTATCTCATCATGCATTTCTTCAATTTCTTCGTCATCTGCAGACCTAGTTGGCATATAAACTTGTACTACTGTAGTAGGCATGGGCTTTGTGTCTATCTGGGCCACAATAATGGTGTTCATTATGCTGTTTGTAGTAGATTACCCGCATTCCTATTTTCCTATTCATTATTAAACCTACTCCTGCATTACCCCTATTTGATTTTGTGTTCATAATCCTAGTCACCTGACCAGAAGTCTTGTTCCTTCTGCCACCGAACTTCACTAATTCCCACTATATCTAACTTTAACCTATCCATTTCCCTTTTTAAATTTTCTAACCTACCTGCCCGATTAAGGGATCTGACATTCCACGCTCCGATCCGTAGAGCGCCAGTTTTCTTTCTCCTGATAACGACATCCTCTTGAGTAGTCCCCTCCCGGAGATCCGAATGGGGGACTATTTTACCTCAGGAATATTTTACCCAAGAGGCCGCCATCATCATTTAACCATACAGTAAAGCTGCATGCCCTCGAGAAAAATTAAGGCCGTAGTTTCCCCTTGCTTTCAGCCGTTCGCAGTACCAGCACAGCAAGGCCGTTTTGGTTATTGTTACAAGGCCAGATCAGTCAATCATCCACCCCTGCAACTACTGAAAAGGCTGCTACCCCTCTTCAGGAACCACACGTTTGTCTGGCCCCTCAACAGATACCCCTCCGTTGTGGTTGCACCTACGGTACGGCTATCTGTATCGCTGAGGCATGCAAGCCTCCCCACCAACGGCAAGGTCCATGGTTCATGGGGGGAGGATTTAACCCGTAACCATTCATATAACAGATTCAAAGGATCCGTCATTGAATAAATATAAACTTTCTCAGAAACACACAAACGATTTAAGAACATATGTAGCAGAAAATTAATCATTAACTATCATTAATAAGAAACTAGCCAATAGGCCACAAAATTACTGAGCATTAATCACAAAGTATGAGAAATGGATTTAACGAAACATTTAAAATGTAGCAATTCTCAAAGTGGAAAACTAATAATTAATACCAATCTATTAAAAAGACTCTCTTAGAAATATCATCATGTCAAGAACTCAGAAAATCAGTCTTAGCCAACAACACTACTGGCCGTTAAAATTGCTACACCAAGAAATGCAGATCATAAACGGGTATTCATTGGACAAATATATTATACTAGAACTGACAGGTGATTGCATTTTCACGCTGTTTGGGTGCATAGATCCTGTGAAATCAGTACCCAGAATAACCAACTCTGGCCGTAATAATGGCCTTGATACGCCTGGGCATTGAATCAAACAGAGCTTGGATGGCTTGTACAGGTACAGCTGTCCATGCAGCTTCAACACGGTACCACAGTTCATCAAGAGTAGTGACTGGCGCATTGTGACGAGCCAGTTGCTCGTCCAATATTGACCGGACATTTTCAATTAGTGAAAGATCTGGAGAATGTGCTGGCCAGGGCAGCAGTCGAACATTTTCTGTATCCAGAAAGGCCCGTACAGGACCTGCAACATGTGGTCGTGCATTATCCTGCTGAAATGTTGGGTTTTGCAGGGATCGAATGAAGGGTAGAGCCACGGGTCGTAACACATCTGAAGTGTAACGCCCACCGTACAAAGTGCCGTCAATGCGAACAAGAGATGACCGAGACGTGTAACCAATGGCACCCCATACCATCACGCCGAGTGATACGCCAGTATGGCGATGACGAATACAAGTTTCCATTGTGCGTTCACCGCGATGTCGCCGAACTCCGATGCGACCGTCATGAGCCTGTAAACAGAACCTGGCTTCAGAATGAGATTTTCACTCTGCAGCGGAGTGTGCGCTGATATGAAACTTCCTGGCAGATTAAAACTGTGTGCCCGACCGAGACTCGAACTCGGGACCTTTGCCAATCGCGGGCAAGTGCTCTACCAACTGAGCTACCGAAGCACGACTCACGTCAGGTACTCACAGCTTTACTTCTGCCAGTATCCGTCTCCTACCTTCTGGAAGGTAGGAGACGGATACTGGAAGGTAGGAGACGGATACTGGCAGAAATAAAGCTGTGAGTACCGGACGTGAGTAGTGCTTCGGTAGCTCAGTTGGTAGAGCACTTGCCCGCGAAAGGCAAAGGTCCCGAGTTCGAGTCTCGGTCGGGCACACAGTTTTAATCTGCCAGGAAGTTTCAGAACCTGGATTCATCTGAATAAATGATGTTTTGCCATTTTTGCACCCAAGTTCGTCGTTGAGTACAACATCTCAGACGCTCCTATCTGTGATGCAGCGTCAAGGGTAACCACAGCCATGGTTCCGAGCTGATAGTCCATGCTGCTGCAAATGTCGTCGAACTTTTCGTGGAGATGGTAGTTGTCTTGCAAACGTCCCCATCTGTTGACTCAGGGATCCAGACATGGCTGCACGATCCGTTACAGCCATGCGGATACGATGCCTGTCATATCGACTGCTAGTGATACGAGGCCGTTGGGATCCAGCACGGCGTTCCGTGTTACCCTTCTGAATAAATTGTGCTGAAATTTTCACAAAGGTACAGACGGTGTTTAGAAAGGATAGATTGCATGCAACCGGTGGTGGAGTGTCCGTCGCTGTTAGTAGTAGTTTATCCTGTAATGAAGTAGAAGTGGATAGTTCCTGTCAATTGTTATGGGTGGAGGATACACTCAACAACCGAGCTAGGTTAATAATTGGCTCCTTTTACCGACCTCCCGACTCAGCAGCATTAGTGGAAGAACAACTGAGAGAAAATTTTGAATACATCTCACATAAATTTTCTCAGCATGTTATGGTCTTAGGTGGAGATTTCAATTTACCAGATATAGACTGGGACACTCAGATGTTTAGGACAGGTGGTAGGGACAGAGCATCGAGTGACATTATACTGAGTGCACTATCCGAAAATTACCTCGAGCAATTAAACAGAGAACCGATTCGTGGAGATAACATCTTGGACCTACTGATAACAAACAGATCCGAACTTTTTGACTCTGTATGTGCAGAACAGGGAATCAGTGATCATAAGGCCGTTGCAGCATCCCTGAATAAGGAAGTTCATAGGAATTTTAAAAAATGGAGGAAGGTTTATCTGTTTCGCAAGAGTAATAGAAGGCAGATTTCAGACTACCTAACAGATCAAAACGAAAATTTCTGTTCTGACACTGAAAATGTTGAGTGTTTATGGCAAAAGTTCAAGGCAATCGTAAAATGCGTTTTAGACAGGTATGTGCCGAGTAAAACTGTGAGGGACGGGAAAAACCTACCGTGGTACAACAAAAAAGTTAGGAAACTACTGCGAAAGCAAAGAGAGCTTCTCTCCAAGTTTAAACGCAGCCAAAACCTCTCAGACAAACAGAAGCTAAACGATGTCAAAGCTAGCATAAGGAGGGCTATGCGTGAAGCGTTCAGTGAATACGAAAGTAAAATTCTATGTACCGACTTGACAGAATGCTAGGAAGTTCTGGTCTTACGTTAAATCAGTAAGTGGCTCGAAACAGCATATCCAGACACTCCGGGATGATGATGGCATTGAAACAGAGGATGACACGCGTAAATCTGAAATACTAAACACCTTTTTCCAAAGCTGTTTCACAGTGACGACCGCACTGACTCTAAACCCTCGCACAAACGAAGATATGGCTGACATCGAAATAAGTGTCCAAGGAGTGGAAAATCAACTGAAATCACTCAACAGAGGACAGTCCACTGGACCTGACGGGATACCAATTCGATTCTACACAGAGTACGCGAAAGAACTTGCCCCCCTTCTAACAGCCGTGTACCGCAAGTCTCTAGAGGAACGGAAGGTTCCAAATGATTGGGAAACAGCACAGGTAGTCCCAGTCTTCAAGAAGGGTCGTCGAGCAGATGCGCAAAATTATAGACCTATATCTCTGACGTCGATCTGTTGTAGAATTTTAGAACATGTTTTTTGCTCGAGTATCATATCGTTTTTGGAAACCCAGAATCTACTCTGTAGGAATTAACATGGATTCCAGAAACAGCGATCGTGTGAGACCCACCTCGCTTTATTTGTTCATGAGACCCAGAAAATTTTAGATACAGGCTCCCAGGTAGATGCTATTTTTCTTGACTTCCGGAAGGCGTTCGATACAGTTCCGCACTGTCGCCTGATAAACAAAGTAAGAGCCTACGGAATATCAGACAAGCTGTGTGGCTGGATTGAAGAGTTTTTAGCAAACAGAACACAGCATGTTGTTATCAATGGAGAAACGACTACAGACGTTGAAGTATCCTCTGGCGTGCCACAGGGGAGTGTTATTGGACCATTGCTTTTCACAATATAGATAAATGACCTAGTAGATAGTGTTGGAAGTTCCATGCGGCTTTTCGCGGATGATGCTGTAGTATACAGAGAAGTTGCAGCATTAGAAAATTGTAGCGAAATGCAGGAAGATCTGCAGCGGATAGGCACTTGGTGCAGGGAGTGGCAACTGACCCTTAACATAGACAAATGTAATGTATTGCGAATACATAGAAAGAAGGCTCCTTTATTGTATGATTATATGATAGCGGAACAAACACTGGTAGCAGTTACTTCTGTAAAATATCTGGGAGTATACATGCGGAACGATTTGAAGTGGAATGATCATATAAAATTAATTGTTGGTAAGGCGGGTACCAGGTTGAGATTCATTTTGAGAGTCCTTAGAAAATGTAGTCCATCAACAAAGGAGATGGCTTACAAAACACTCGGTCGACCTATACTTGAGTATTGCTCATGAGTGTGGGATCCGTACCAGATCGGGTTGACGGAGGAGATAGAGAAGATCCAAAGAAGAGCGGCGCGTTTGGTCACAGGGTTATTTTGTAACCGTGATAGCGTTACGGAGATGTTTAACAAACTCAATTGGCAGACTCTACAAGAAAGGCGCTCTGCGTCGCGGTGTAGCATGCTCGCCAGGTTTCGAGAGGGTGCGTTTCTGGATGAGGTATCGAATATATTGCTTGCCCTTACTTATACCTCCCGAAGAGATCGCGAATGTAAAATTAGACAGATTCGAGCGCGCACGGAGGCTTTCAGACAGTCGTTCTTCCCGCGAACCATACGCGACTGGAACAGGAAAGTGTCCTCCGCCACACACCGTTGGGTGGCTTGTGGAGTATAAATGTAGATGTAGATGAACCCACCGATTCCATATTCTGCTAACAGTCATTGGATCTCGACAAACGCGAGCAGCAATGTCGCGATACGATAAACCACAATCTCGATAGGCTACAATCCGACCTTTATCAAAGTCGGAAACGTGATTGTACGCATTTCTCTTTCTTACACGAGGTATTACAACGACGTTTCACCAGGCAACGCCGGTTAATTGCTGTTTGTGTATGAGAAATCGGATGGAAACTTTCCTCGTGTCAGCACGTTGTAGGTGTCACCACAGGCGCCATTCTTGTGCGAATGGTCTGAAAAGCTAATCGTTTGCATATCACAGCCTCTTCTTCCTGTCGATTAAATTTCGCGTCTGTAGCACGTCATCTTCGTGGTGTAGCAATTTTAATGGCCAGTAGTGTAATTGTACATTACGACCAACACTTTGAAATGCACTGCCTTCAAGCATCCATCACAGCCAAATAACATTAGTGCATTAAAATGATTCCGTTAAGTACATTGTCGCGTTGAGTACTTCATGAATTAGACTTTGCAGAATTGGTATACACTAAAACAGTATCCTAAAGTTTAAAAGACAAGATATTCCTTTATTCTCTGCATGGTGACAAGAAGCCTAGTTGCTCTCACAGTCACAGCATATCTCAGGCAGTAGTGTCTCAGAGAAGTTACACAATTTCTCACATATCTTAATTTTCCCAATATGAAGTGCTCTACAGAGTGCCCTACCAGATTAACGATACAAATTCAGCCAGGGCTAATACATGCCTCCGAGTACAACCGTCACACAAAGTTCTCGGAGCTGTTCCGCCAAACCACAATGAGTGATAGACAGTTTGAGCACGTGATTCCAGAGACCTCATCATCCACAGTCCGCCCGAATTCACTGTCACGTCATGAATATCTACCTCCGTCCCAGTTATGACTCCATGCTCCATCCGCCACCGCGCCATCTAGCGCACGGCGGTGCCTCGCGAACTCGTCGTGCCATTACAACGAACCCCGTCGTTACAGAAGGAGGAAGATAGAAAATAGGGGGTACCAGTGCCGACATGGGCACAACATCCATGTACACCACAGAAACCAACAATATCAGCCAATAGAATGACATTCCCCAAACCTTTTATAAAAGAATTGAGAACCATCCTCAATTATTCAAAGGGCAAAACTGTTTCTCATTCCACTATCAGTTCTATTCACAATAAAACAGGCTTACCACAATAGCAAACAAACGGTACATTCTCATTTACAACAATAAAGCAGCTAAAAGAACAGCAAACACCCTCACAAAGCCAGAACTAAAAATAGCCTCCAGAAACGACAACTCGATCTAAGGAAAACTAAGATTAACCATTACCAACACAGCGCATCTGCTATTTATCAAATGACATGTCAGAACTGCTGTTCAGTTTATATCGGACAGAAGACAGAACTTTCAGTATTGAGTAACAGATAACAGAAGAGCACGAGACCGTAGTTGCTATCACTCTGCATTCGCAGAATGCCTTGTGGATATGGGCCATAGACCAGCAGACATCACTATCTCCCAAACCATTCTCAAATGAAGCAACAACTCCCCGCAAAAACTAATAACTGAGAAAAGTTACCAAATACAGAAAGGTATAGTTGAAGGAAAATTGTGCTTGCACAAGTGGAACCTGAACAAAAATAAATTTATTTGTAACGAAACAAGGAGACAAGAGTAATTTTCAACCCCAAGACGAATATCTTATTGGAGAACGCTGTCCTCTTTTTAAAAACTCTTTTAGTAAATCTGCCAATCTCAAGTGGATATGGCTAATTCAAGTGGCTCTGAGCACTATGGGACTTAACTTCTGAGGTCATCAGTCCCCTAGAACTTAGAACTACTTAAACCTAACTAACCTAAGGACATCACACACATCCATGCCCGAGGCAGGATTCGAACCTGCGACCGTAGCGGCCGCGCGGTTCCAGACTGTAGCGCCTAGAACCGCTCGGCCACTCTGGCCGGCTATGGCTAATTAGTCATAACTATGTGTGCACCTTATTTGAGCCCTGTACCTGTGAGACTACATTCAGGTGAGCACCTCATCTTGGACTCTAAATTAATCACTGTTATGAGTCCGCAATTCCCAACTGAATCCTTCCGATGTTATCGAATCTCGAAAAGAACATATGAAAAATTGTTGCCAAGTATCCGAATCAAACAACCACACTAATACGAACCTCGCTTCAAACGAATTTTACTGTTGCTTCACTTGTTTTGCATTCTATACTGCGTTTTTGTGTGTAGATTTGTAGTTCATTTTTCTCGACATTCTCCCAATTCAGCTTCTCAGTTTTCTCACACACACACACACGCACACACGAATACGAAACTTATGGAACTGTACATCAACTAGCTATGTTGTCAGTACTCATTGCTCACACTAAAAGCAAGTGGAATGAAAAAATTCAGGAAAAGGAAAACCGGGTTTCTGAATTCCGAAAAAACGCGAATGGGAAGAATGAAAAAATTGTTTGTAGACTACAACGACGGCTATCAATGAGAGAAAAATGTCTTGTTTTGAATATAAGTAAAAAGGAGATGTAAACGCCATACACACACTCTCCAGAAGCAAAATGGTTTTAAACTCTCTCTATGTTACTAAATGCCTAGTAATATAGAGTTAGAAACAGGTTGCCTTTCTAACGGCTTCCACAGGTAATTAATATCTCATTTTCCATATAATCATTTACGGAATCTGCTCAGCAAGTGGTGTGCAGTGTTACGTCATGGTTTTAATATAATAAGACGAGCGGCAGTATGGAGCCGGTTAGCAACATACACGCATGTGACAGCAGTGGATGCGTTCTGTCTGATATATTTGACACCTCAGTGCCTTGCTGAAACAGTTACGACAATTAGTTTAGTGTGCTTTGTGTTGCATGGGAGTGTCTTTTTGTGAGTTTACCTCCTTGTTTTCAATGGGCAGATGGCAATGTGACACACGAAGAGGCTTTGTAATTCACGTACCCAATGATCTGAACATGGCAATATACCTTTGCTGTAACTAGTAATCGCGATATGTATCAACTGTGGTCTGGATAAGAAAAGTTCTATTTTGGAAGCTTTGCAAGCCATCTCTTGCTTGAATCATGAATATATGTCTGTGTGATGTTAAATGTCTTTACATAAAGAAAAGTATTATCTTCTCAGTAACATTCAAATCGTATTCTACACTCTTAATTTTTTATTTATGAATTAGTGACTTTACTCATGACACTTTTGTTGCCTATATCTGTGGTCGCTCTCTGAACTCAGATTAATAATCAAATTAATTAACTTATTAAGATTAATCTTAAACTGCTGGTGTACACATGTATCAGCACAATAAAAATAGTGAATAGTTGAGGGAGTATGAATGAGAACAGTTGTGTGTTTAAGTTTACAAAATAATGACTAGTTTTATGAATCCTTCTGTAACTACAACTAGCCGATAAATATCACACAAAGATGAGAAGCACAAATCAGAAAAGGAACAGTGTTTGATTGGCAAAGCATACACTGCGGTAAAAGCAATACCTATCATGAATTAATCCCTTTTACAGTGCAATCTGACTTTGTTCACAGTAGTCCACTGTGAGGCCTAGCTCAGTTCAAATGGAATCAACTACGACCAAGTATACCACAACGTATAGTTCACCTGAGAACAAGGAGCTGAGAATATCATTTAACAACTATACGCCTGTGCAGCAGTATTTTTCCCTTTCACCTTGTGTCAGGCTGCCGTCGAATAGTGTTGCGCTGCGCCAGCTTTAATGTTCAGACGCACCCACGAAAATTTGCAAGCTATGCTGTCTGGCATTCGAAACGCAGGGAAGTTCCCTGTCAGAGCCCTGAAACCCGCCTGGTTTCAGTGTGAGGCACACTTATTGTCTGGTCTGGCTAAACCAATTTACAGGCACGACGGTGCATGCTGTTATTGTCAGACATCCGCGGCAGACTCAAGACGAGTAAGTTTACCCTCGTGATAGCCGATACGTCCGAAATGATATGCAGCTACACTGTCGGTACAGTAGAAAACTGCTACTGGCTCTTAGTCCACCTCAAGGTACAGCCCACAACTCTCACTCACTAGGGACAAACCCTAAGTTTAGGACCATAATACGAAGCAGAGCAAAGAATAACAACCACTTTCCACCAAGCCTCAGTACGGGAGCCGCGCTATCAAAAACGAAACCGCCACCAAACTGCACAAACCAATCAAACTATCCTCTATTCATTGAATCTCGCCTCTTGGTTATTCTGTCGGCCTGGTAGCCAGTCCGGACATAGCGCCGAGGTTTACACAGTGGGGAGTAAGCCTCTCTTGAGATATCCTGAGAGGAGCCAATCAACGACTGTAAATCTCTCTCGTCTGAAAAAAAGAAGATTTTACAAAAGGGTGGCGTCGTTCTCACAGTATGCGTGGCCATGTTTGGCAAAAAACTTCTACCTAGATGGGACCATGGTCCCTCATTTATGGAGAGATCAAATTTTTCAGGCCAATCATTTCCAATTTCTGAAAGAAGGCTGTTAAGGTTCCTAAGGTCATGTCCATGAAACATACGATTTTCCTGCTCGCTAAAAGGACCTGGCGGCTTCTGGCGTCAGGAGGGTTACAGTCTTGCGTCCACTAAACACATGCGCTAGCCGTTCTGTCCGTATCGTCCCAGCTTGTAACATGAGAATGCACAGCGTTTTATGACCTTCCCACCGTTTACGCAAAGCATCAGTTCACAGCAGTCTCTCTTAAATGGCTTTCTCCACCCATTTACGCCAACTGACCGCCTCCGCCACGGACTGCTACCTGGCCCAGGTGAAATGTTTTGCTAGCCAGCGCCATTCTGTCCGACCCTAAACGGGAAGGAGAAGGGGGCTTCGGCCATAAGTCCCTCTGCCGGTGTGATCCACTGAGTGCTGCCATCCAGAATCAGTATAAGTTCTCTACAGGCTCTCTGCGCCGTGTTTCGGCTCGCCTTGGTGCCGTTGGTAGGTTGGCATCGTGTAATGGGGACAGTGGCGTCTCGTTTTCTTCTCGTGTTTACTGGCGCCATTACTTTGCTAGCGTTGTCTGTCTGCGAGTGGCAGCAGCAGCGATTATCGATATCTAGTATGGCGGTACTATCTTTGGAAGGGCGTCAAGTGTTTTCCAGGTCGGAGTGTGTCGGGTAGTTCGGTTGGGGTGAAATGTTTTGCTAGCCAGCGCCATTCTGTCCGACCCTAAACGGGAAGGAGAAGGGGGCTTCGGCCATAAGTCCCTCTGCCGGTGCGATCCACTGAGTGCTGCTTTCCAGAATCAGTATAAGTTCGCTACAGGCTCTCTGAGCCGTGTTTCGGCTCGCCTTGGTGCCGTTGGTAGGTTGGCATCGTGTAATGGGGACAGTGGCGTCTCGTTTTCTTCTCGTTTTTACTGGGGCCACTACTTTGCTAGCGTTGTCTGTCTGCGAGTGCCAGCAGCAGCGGTTATCGATATCTAGTATGGCGGTACTATCTTTGGAAGGGCGTCAAGTGTTTTCCAGGTCGGAGTGTGTCGGGTAGTTTGGTTGGGACGGAGCAGCAGTGAGGTCCGGCAGCGCAAGGACATGCTGGGACCGCAGGCGTCACGCAGGCACTGCCGGATCGAGAGGTAGTAGTTGTGAGAACGACAATCTCGTTCTCCGCCGGACCCAGGACGTTTGAGTTGAGTGAACATTAACCAGTTGTGAAA
Organism: Schistocerca gregaria; assembly: GCF_023897955.1. Classification (NCBI taxonomy): domain Eukaryota; kingdom Metazoa; phylum Arthropoda; class Insecta; order Orthoptera; family Acrididae; genus Schistocerca; species Schistocerca gregaria. Next base: position 86,617,942 of record NC_064925.1, on the reverse strand, counting down.
CCTCCACTATTTTGAGATCACGCCGTTTGTTAGCGCGTTGCTGGTCGCAGAGTCGCTGAGACAAAGAGCAACGTGTGGAGTGTTTGGAGTTGGCGAAATTAATTAGCCGTCCTCCACCTTTTATTATTAATCACTGAATTCCTTGTGTTTACTGATGACGTTCAACCAGCGGTATTTTTCTGCCTAGTGGCCACTAACGCTCCAGTGATCTGCCCTGGAGGTTAGCGTATTTTCACGGCAGTGTACCTTTCCTCGCCTTGCCGCTACTGTTCGGTTAGGCGAGTAGTTCCACAGCCTCCTTGATTGTCGTTCGGATATTTTTTCCTTTTGGACTATTTTGGTCATAGTGGGTCCTTCTGCTTCTGGATGTTCTAAACACCAGATTCTGGAGACGCAGTGCTGTCTGTCGGTTTCAGCTTGCCTGGGGTATTCCATCGTTGTGTTGGTTATCAGACGTGACGTAGATGTTGCAACAGTGTTGGCCTGCTTTTAAACTGTCACTAGTTTGAGTTACCATCCGGTTAAGTGAATACAACTCTTGGCTGCTCGTCTCATCATTTACGAAGTTGACCGAGTTTCCCAGGTCGATACTTGGAGCACTGTATGAGGCCCTCTCCTCTCTTGGTTTGGTCAGATTGTGTTGATTGTCATAAGGCCTTCAGCCATGAATGCATTTTTTTTAGGATTTTTAATTACATATTGTCTGTTGATAGTGAAAATTTGATGATTGTTCTTTTCTATAATATTTCTTGGAGAAGTTGTCCCATTCTTCAGAATTTGCGTTCTAGGCCTTCAGCCATGAATTTGTTTTGAGTTATTACTATTAGGGCCTTCTGCCGACAAATAATTTGAATTTCTTGCTCATACGGCCTTCAGCCATGAGTGCAACTTGCTTAAGAAATTTTTTATTAGACATTGTGTCTTAACAGTCAAATCGACAATTTTTCCTTATTTTCAACCTTATTTGCAGTTGTTTTCAAATACAGAGTACTTGATTTAAGAAAAAGACTGAGCAACCAACGGTAATTGAGTGCGGCCCCATCCGCAATGAATCCTGCCCTTCCCTAAGTACCACGTCTCACTCATATGCAGTTATAAGAACAGTTTGCCCTCAATTTCCTCGTGTAAAAAGTCATAAACCACACATACCAAATGTAGTACTGGGGAACACCGAAATCATGACCTAAAATATTAAAGTTAATCTTACTGATAATATTGTTAAAGTGAGAGAGTGGCATACCACCTTTCAGCTTTTCTTACATAAATATTGAAGTTAGGGACCATGTGTATGTCTTGAGGCAATGTAATTCATGGCATGAAAATTGCTCAGACTATGTGCTTACTATGTGCATAGTGACTGCCAACAAACATTACAAACTTTTTCGTGACTTTTTCTTGCTGGCGCCCCCACAATATACTTTTTCACAGGCCGTACAGTAAAACTTGAGCATCAGGGGTAACAGTTTATTACTTCTTTACTACTGAGTCTATTCGCAACAATTTTTGCAGACAGTATACACATATACCGCTGAATCAATATCATTGTATGACGCATGACTTAGGAGATAAGACATTATAAAACTCGGTAAAATTATCAGCACTTTGAAGCCGTTTTATGCATGGAAACTCGATTATTTAAAGAATCGGTTGAGATGGGGGGCGGCGGGAGATACACTCCTAGAAATGGAAAAAAGAACACATTGACACCGGTGTGTCAGACCCACCATACTTGCTCCGGACACTGAGAGAGGGCTGTACAAGCAATGATCACACGCACGGCACAGCGGACACACCAGGAACCGCGGTGTTGGCCGTCGAATGGCGCTAGCTGCGCAGCAATTGTGCACCGCCGCCGTCAGTGTCAGCCAGTTTGCTGTGGCATACGGAGCTCCATCGCAGTCTTTAACACTGGTAGCATGCCGCGACAGCGTGGACGTGAACCGTATGTGCAGTTGACGGACTTTGAGCGAGGGCGTATAGTGGGCATGCGGGAGGCCGGGTGGACGTACCGCCGAATTGCTCAACACATGGGGCGTGAGGTCTCCACAGTACATCGATGTTGTCGCCAGTGGTCGGCGGAAGGTGCACGGGCCCGTCGACCTGGGACCGGACCGCAGCGACGCACGGATGCACGCCAAGACCGTAGGATCCTACACAGTGCCGTAGGGGACCGCACCGCCACTTCCCAGGAAATTAGGGACACTGTTGCTCCTGGGGTATCGGCGAGGACCATTCGCAACCGTCTCCATGAAGCTGGGCTACGGTCCCGCACACCGTTAGGCCGTCTTCCGCTCACGCCCCAACATCGTGCAGCCCGCTTCCAGTGGTGTCGCGACAGGCGTGAATGGAGGGACGAATGGAGACGTGTCGTCTTCAGCGATGAGAGTCGCTTCTGCCTTGGTGCCAATGATGGTCGTATGCGTGTTTGGCGCCGTGCAGGTGAGCGCCACAATCAGGACTGCATACGACCGAGGCACACAGGGCCAACACCCTGCATCATGGTGTGGGGAGCGATCACCTACACTGGCCGTACACCTCTGGTGATCGTCGAGGGGACACTGAATAGTGCACGGTACATCCAAACCTTCATCGAACCCATCGTTCTACCATTCCTAGACCGGCAAGGGAACTTGCTGTTCCAACAGGACAATGCACGTCCGCATGTATCCCGTGCCACCCAACGTGCTCTAGAAGGTGTAAGTCAACTACCCTGGCCAGCAAGATCTCCGGATCTGTCCCCCATAGAGCATGTTTGGGACTGGATAAAGCGTCGTCTCACGCGGTCTGCACGTCCAGCACGAACGCTGGTCCAACTGAGGCGCCAGGTGGAAATGGCATGGCAAGCCGTTCCACAGGACTACATCCAGCATCTCTACGACCGTCTCCATGGGAGTATAGCAGCCTGCATTCTGCGAAAGGTGGATATACACTGTATTAGTGCCGACATTGTGCATGCTCTGTTGCCTGTTTCTATGTGCCTGTGGTTCTGTCAGTGTGATCATGTGATGTATCTGACCCCAGGAATGTGTCAATAAAGTTTCCCCTTCCTGGGACAATGAATTCTCGGTGTTCTTATTACAATTTCCAGGAGTGTAGTTACTGATAAAAATAAAAATCCAAAAATGTATTTCTGGGCAGCAAGTTAAATAATACTCTTCTTCGCCGTTTTTACAAGAGCCTGAAAACTACTTTTGTGGTCAGCCAGAAAGCGATGGAGAACATACTGACCATAGTTTCCAGTTTTCCAGCCCACATTCTTCTCGTGCTTACTGAAGGGAAATGTTTCTACTAGGTATTTACTCAGCGTTATCAGGAACTATGGCTACAAATAAAAATTTTAAGTTCTTACTGATTAATATATTTGATAAAAGTTCGCCGGCCGCGGTGGCCTCGCGGTTCTAGGCGCGCAGTCCGGAACCGGGGGACTGCTACGGTCGCAGGTTCGAATCCTGCCTCGGGCATGGATGTGTGTGATATCATCAGGTTAGTTAGGTTTAAGTACTTCTAAGTTCTAGGGGACTAATGACCACAGCAGTTGAGTCCCATAGTGCTCATAGCCATTTGAACAATTTTTTGATAAAAGTTCACTTGCACAAACATAATACGAGGGTTGATGAAAAGAAGTGCCTCCACCTTCGTTAACTGGGTTTGAATAGGAGTATTTCAATAAATCAAACGCAGAAATAATCCTTATAATGTGATCTTTAATTACCAATATTCACTTTTGCACATAATCATCAGCCAATTGGATACATTTCTGTCAACGATGAACAAGTTTTCTGAAGCCGTCACAGAAGAAGTCGACACTCTGTTTCCGCAGCCACAGTCTCACAGTTCTCTCAACGTCTTCATCAGAAGCACAATTATGTCGTCGCAGATCGTCTTTCATTATCAGGAACAAATGGAAGTCAGAAGGTGCTAAATCTGTACTGTATGGAGGATGCCGTACGATGGTGAGATTCGGACTCTGAACTTCTGCTGTGGTGGCATGTGAAGTGTGTGGTTTGGCATTGTCATGCTGCAGGAAAACATTTCCCTTTTCCTTTCGGACCCTTGTTAGCCGTCCTTTCACAGTTCGCAGCGTTGTAACGTAACGCTCTGAATTTATTGTTGTTCCACTATCAAGGAAATCAACATGGATAACACCATCTGCGTCCCAGAACACAGTGGCCATGATTTTTCCAGCTGAGGGCTGCGTCTTGAATTTCTTTTGCGAGTCTTTGTGTCGATATTCCATGGACTGGCATTTCGTCTCGAAGTCGTAATGGTGTACCCACGTTTCGTATCTTGTCACAATTGAATAGAGAAAGGCGTCACCTTCATTCTCGTAACGTGAGAGGCGTTCCTGGCAAATTTCAGATCTGTGCGCTTTGATTTCCGGAGTCAGCATCCGGGGTACCCATCGTGCACAGATCTTCCGATAGCCAAGCGAAGCAATGAGGTGAGTGATACGACGACCGTTCTGAATCAATCTGTCAACATTTTGCTTATCAAACTCGGTGGATGCTGTCACAGGACGTCCAACTCTTTCTTTATCACGCAGGTTAGATGTTCCCACCTTAACATCTTTACACTTACTAGGCCAAGACGCACAGTACTCACATCGACACAAACATTATAAACTGCTTTTATTTTCTGATGAATCTCCTTTGGGGTGACACCTTCTGCTTTCAAGGGTTCAGTGACTGCAAGTTGCTTAAATCGCACTGGCCGACCGTCTGCCCAGGGTTTCATACTTAACACTGTAACAACACAACCGTTCAATGCTAAGGCTTCCCGCCAACTGGAGCTGTACAGCAGAGGCTACGGAACAAGCTAGTACCTGCCGCATACCAATGCTGCCAACTGTTGAAGAGCTACGAAGGTGGGGGCATTGCTTTTCAGTCAGCCCTCATAAAATTCCTGATATAGTAATAATGTCACTAACATAAACAGCACTAGTAGCAGCTCAGAGGCGACCTCTACAGTAATTTCCAAGTAGAACGGTCTATCGCTCTGACTTCTAATCATCAAAGTTAATTGCTCGCACAATCTCAACACTTGCTTTTGTCAACATTACGGGCGGCACAGAAACAGTTACCTCCTGAAATCTAAGTGATACGAGACGGTGTACACTCCTGGCGAGTTCGCTTCCTACTTTTACCGAACACGTTTGGTAGCTGCCTAGCTCTGACGGCATCCGAGGCAGGGCGTAGTCCGGCGTTTGACTGAGGCGGACAGATTGATAGCTTAGTGCCAAGTGTCTCCCTCTATTCGTCTCGTCTCGCTTAATTCTCGGACATCCTCTGTCCGGAGATGATGGAGGCTAAGCAGCGGTGCTGCTGTTCCTCCTTTCTCCTCTGTGTTGTGGTGTGGATGGCCTCACGATTTGAAAGGGCCTCTGGCTACCCCGCTGAATTTAAAGCAGCGAAGTAGTTGGTGGCTGGCATGTCCTCTGGGGCAGGTTTACGCCTGCCGGAGCGCCACTCCTCTTTCACCCACTTCTCTGCGACCTGGTAGATGTGTTCCCAGTCGGAGGGGGTGAAGATGGGGCGGCTGTTGAGCAGTATTAGCTCCTTCCTTGTTACCACCTCACGCAACATGCCTCGCGTGTGGCGAAGATCGCACGGTTGGTGAGGCAGTGATGGTTTTGCGTGTGCCGGCGTGAAGGGGTACGGGTTGTCCCCATGAGGATACGACCCGTCCTTCAGCGACGCCACGATCTTTTTCAGGAAGGGCTGCACGCTCCGCTCGTCCGGAAGCGGAAGGGGCAGTTCTTCGACGGTTTCCTCTTCTTCGACTTGCGAAGAAGCCGGCGGCATCTCTTCCTCGGATTGTGCTGCTTCTTCCACGTCTGTCTCCGAGGGAGTGGACAGCGCAGGCGTCCAGACGTCGACTTCCATGCTCGAAGCCGCCTGCATCGTTGCAGGAGGCGAGTCAGTTGACGTCTGTGTGGCGGCGTCTACCCCCACTGGCCGCCTCACGGGGGCGGCGGGAGCAGGGACAGGCGGCGCCTTCTTGAAAAGTCGCAGCTCCTCTCGCAACTCTTGCAGCTGCCGGTGGAGACCGACGATCTCCTTCTGCATGGCCGCTCTCTCTGCCGCCATCGCGGTTTTGAGGGCTGCCACGGCGTCGTCGGTAGCGGCGCTGGGCGAGATTGCGGCCGCCCCGTTGTCCCCCTTGGGCGGGGGTGGCGGAACGGCCGCCTCTTCTTCGTGTACCGCTTTCTTGGCGGTTGTTGTTGGTGGTCTCCGCTGCTTCAGATATGCGCACCTGCGTGCGTTTGCGGCGTGCGAGCCGCCGCAGTTTACGCACGTCGGCGCGACGTCTGAAGGCTTGTCGCAGTCACGTGTATCGTGTGCCTTTGCACATTTCAAACACGCAACTGCTTCCCTGCACGACCTGGCGACGTGTCCCATCTTCTGGCAGCGGTAGCACTGCCTCTTGTGCTGCGGTCGGCTGCGCTTCTTCTTCTTGTTGCTGCCGCGGCCGTCTCCTGCCAGCGTGAGCAGAAGCTTTGCCACAGCAGCAAGTTTGCCTCCCTTTCCGCGTCCGGACATGGCGATGGGCTAGTTTCGAAAGAAGCGAGAAAGAAAAGCACAACGCCCCAAACGGTGCGAGCCGCAGCGAGTCGAGCAGCGGAGTGCGTCCCCGTGTGCGTGCGTGCCCGTGTCTCTCTATTGCCGCTCTGGCCGCATTTATATATTAGGCGCAGCGGACGGTCGAACGGAACATCTGCTGTCAACCGCTATAGGCACAGCCGGCAGCATCTGCATGGCCGCTTTCTCGCACACATATTATTTAATAACTCTGTAGTGAAACAACTTACGATCTTCGTAATTTTTATATGAATTAAGTTAAGTTGGCTTTGTTGTTGTTGTTGTCTTCAGCCCTGAGACTGGGTTGATGCACCTCTCCATGCTACTCTATCCTGTGCAAGCTGCCTCATCTCCCAGTACTTACTGCAACCTACATTCTTCTGAATCTGCTTAGTGTATTCATCTCTTGGTCTCCCTCTACGATTTTTACCCTCCGCGCTGCCCTCCAATACTAAATTAGTGATCCCTTGATGCCTCAGAACATGTCCTACCAACAGATCACTTCTTTTGGTCAAGTTGTGACAATAACTTCTCTTCTCCCCAATCCGATTCAATACTTCCTCATTAGTTATGTGATCTAGCCATCTAATCTTCAGCATTCTTCTGTAGCACCACATTTCAAAATATTCTATTCTCTTCTTGTCTGAACTATTTATCGTCCATGTTTCACTTCCATACATGGCTACACTCCATACAAATACTTTCAGAAATGACTTCCTGACACTTAAATCCATACTCGGTTAACAAATTTCTCTTCTTCAGAAACGTTTTCCTTGCCATTGCCAGTCTACATTTTATATCCTCTCTACTTCGACCAACATCAGTTATTTTGCTCCCCAAATAGCAAAACTCCTTTACTACTTTAAGTGTCTCATTTCCTAATCTAATTCCCTCAGCATCACCCAACTTAATTCGACTACATTCCATTATCCTCGTTTTGCTTTTGTTGATGTTCATCTTATATCCTACTTTCAAGACACTATCCATTCCGTTCAACTGCTCTTCCATGTACTTTGCTGTCTCTGACAGAATTACAATGTCATCTCCGAACCTCAAAGTTTTCTATTTCTTCTCCAGGGACTTTAATACCTACTTCGCATTTTTCATTTGTTTCCTTTACTGCTTGCTCAGTATACAGATTGAATAACATTGGGGACATGCTACAACCCTGTCTCACTCCCTTCTCAACCGCTGCTTCCCTTTCATGCCCCTCGACTCTTATAACTGCCATCTGGTTTCTTTACAAATTGTAAATAGCCTTTCGCTCCCTGTATTTTACCCCTGCCACCTTTAGAATTTGAAAGAGAGTATTCCTGTCAACATTTTCAAAAGCTAGAAATGTAGGTTTGCCTTAACTTAATCTATTTTCTAAGATGAGTCGTAGGGTCAGTATTGTCTCACGTGTTCCAACATTTCTAAGGAATCCAAACTGATCTTCGCCGAGGATGGCTTCTACCATTTTTTCCATTCGTCTGTAAAGTATTCGTGTTAGTATTTTGCAGTTTTGACTTATTAAACTGATAGTTCGGTAATTTTCACATTTGTCAACACCTGCTTTCTTTGGGATTGAATTTATTGGTTCAAAATGGCTCTGAGCACTATGGGCTCAACATCTTAGGTCATAAGTCCCCTAGAACTTAGAACTAATTAAACCTAACTAACCTAAGGACATCACACACACCCATGCCCGAGGCAGGATTCGATCCTGCGACCGTAGAAGCCCCGCGGTTCCGGACTGCAGCGCCAGAACCGCACGATCACCGCGGCCGGCTTGGAATTATTATATTCTTCTTGAAGTCTGAGGGTATTTCGCCTGTCTCATACATCTTGCTCACCAGATGGTAGAGTTTTGTCAGGACTGGCTCTCCCAAGACCGTCAGTAGTTCCAATGGAATGTTGTCTACTCCCGGGGCCGTGTTTCGACTCAGGTCTTTCAGTGCTCTGTCAAACTCTTCACACAGTATCGTATCTCCCATTTCATCTTCATCTACATCCTCTTCCATTTCCATAATATTGTCCTAAAATACATCGTCCTTATATAGACCCTCCACCTTTCTGCTTTTCCTTCTTTCCCTAAAGTCTTGTTCCTCCTGCCACCGAACTTCACTAATCCCCACTATATGTAACTTTAACCTATCCATTTCCCTTTTTAAATTTTCTAACCTGCCCGATTAAGGGACCTGAAATTCCACGCTCCGATCCGTAGAACGCCAGTTTTCTTTCTCCTGATAAAGACCTCCTCTTGAGTAGTCCCCTCCCGGAGATCCAAATGGGGGACTATTTTACCTCCGGAATATTTTACCCAAGAGGCCGCCATCATCATTTAACTATACAGTAAAGCTGCATGCCCTCGGGAAAAATTACGGCTTGCTTTCAGCCGTTCGCAGCAGCAGAACAGCAAGGCCAGATCAGTCAATCTTCCAGACTGTTGCCCCTGCAAGTACTGAAAAGGCTGCTGCCCCTCCTCAGGAACCATACGTTTGTCTGGCCTCTCAACAGATACCCCTCCGTCGTGGTTGCACCACGCTGAGGCATGCAAGCCTCCCCACCAACGGCAAGGTCCATGGTTCGTGGGGGTTGGCTGTAGTTACTGAAAAATTTCAGCTTGACTACATTTAAACTTTGTCGGCTATAATTTTTAGAACGGAACCGACAGTAGAAGATGACCTATGATCTGCTTCTTTAAGAGTCCATGTAATGATTGTTATTAATATTAAACTCTTGAAAGTTCGCACTGTTTTATTATTTAACGAATGTAATCAAGTGCTGTATTTAGAACTGTCTATCATTAATACAAATGCTAGTTAATCTATTACGACTATCGACGTTCTTGTTTCAAACTTACTTTTTAGTAAATAACTTGAAAACTAGCAGAGGTAGCTTAATGGAGTCGGATAGTTAACAGTTTTAAATGAAACTGAGAGCTTTCATCTTTCTGGGTCTCACACTTAGCGCCTTCGATTTTACGTAAAAACAGCGATTTTGACCAACATATTAGTCCGATCCAGTTGAAACTTGTAACAGTTGATTGTGACATACATCTGCACATTCTGAACAATTTTTTGCTTTCTAAATGCATTATTTAGTGGCACTAAGTTTTTTCTTAAAACAATGTATTTAGCGAAACATATCCATCTTATCATTCCGAGGTTTTATAATTTTAACAATAATGTACTGAAACGTATATTGACAAAGTTTGAAAAAGTTACTTTAATTTTTAATTTCATTCTTAGGTTATGCAGCAATACTTTGTATGCTACCCACAGACGCGTTACGATGACGTGGCGCTAGTAGCAGTGAGCTGGGGTTTAAGTCGCGGCGCACTCTCTCTTGTTTTGCCACCGAGGCCCACGAGAAAGACAGGCTGCCGCTTGTACGTCACGAAGGTAGTCCGGAACTCGCTCGCTCGCTCAGCTTAGCAGACAAAATGCGTTTCTAAAACTGTCAACTCGCAGCTGGGCGTGTAAGTACTAACGAGAATTGCGTCTTCCACTGGAATCTATTATTAATAAGTCTTACTGATTAACAGTACTACAGCAAAATTTAATTTAAGATCAGTATTCGATATGGTATAACGGCGTGTTTATAGCATTTAGACTCTTCTGCTTAACAGTACTCATTACATGCTGGAAGTGGTGCCTTATGCAACTGATAATCATTTTAGTTAGCATGATTTTATTTTATTGTATGCCAGTACAGCCGTAACAAATTATAAGTAGGCCCATGGAGTTCCCATCATTATAGGACTAATAACCGTAATATTTCATAATAGCAGATTCCAGTAGAAGATTCAGTTTTCATTTGTACGGACACGCCTAGTTACGAGTTAACAGGTGTAGAAACGTAGTTTGTCTGCTGATTTGAGCGAGCAAGCGCAAGACTACCTTCGTGACGTACGCGCCGCGGCCTGTCTTTCTCGCAGGCCTCGTTTTGCCACAGTATTACGTATGCAGTATTTACAGAACGACAGCTGATTATGCTTCGTCAGTAAAAGCGAAACGCGTGTAATGTAACACTCTCTAAAGCTGCAGAGCGCTTAAGACAGGAAAAAACAATAATATTCTTTAAATAACAGCTGCTGCGGAAATTGTCCATTCAAGTTCGTTGGCATATTCCCATTGGAAGGATATCTATGAAGGCGAGAGGTGGGAACGTACCTCCACTGAAGTCTGGGAACCATGGCCAAGATACTGGCGTATATCTTTTTTTCTCGCATTTTATTGGATAGCGCCCTATGAGCCAGACTAAGTCTGTCGCGTTAACGGCAGCACTAGGCGCGAACGGAACACGGTGAAATTTTAAAATCTCTGGTAGGGTGACGCCCAGGACACACTTCATCAGCGGAGAGGGGCGCGGTATTCACACAGACCAAGCGTCCGGCAGAAGTGGTTAGAGAGAAAGGCTCGAAAGCAAGTGAAGCGCTTATCTCTGCTCTCAATACAGCACACAGGAAATTTCCAGTGAATCTGTATATTCCTTAAGCTGCCTCATGGCGTCTTTTCGCGAATATAAAGGGTGTCCACAATGAGACTTCAACATTTTAATATCCTATATCTTTCTCATTTCAGATGGTTGGACCTGTGAATCCCGAAGGGGCAGACAGAGCAACACAACAAGTTTGTGGTGTGCAAATTTGATACGCCAAGTGGCTGTAGTGGAGCTGCAACATGGATGATATGAAGGAGCGTGCACAACTGGTCTGGTAGTATGCAGAGACAAAATCGGCGACCCAAGTGCAAAGAAACTTTCTTCGAGCTTACAACAAAGCGCCCCCGTCGTTCAAGACTATAAAGAAGTGGTGTGATCAGTTTTTGGCTACTGGGAGTTTTGCGAAAGGGCATGGTGGTGGTAAGCCTGGGATCAGCGAACATCATGTGGAACAAGTGCGGCGGTCATTCGAACAAAGTCCACAGAAGTCAGTGCGACAGGCAGCACTAGAACTTCGTATGAAAGATTCAACAGTGCACAAAGTGTTTCATCAGTATTTGTTTGTACGCATATAAAGTGCAGCTTGTGCAGGAAATCAAGCCTGATGACCGACCAAAGCCAGAAGAATTTGCATGTGTCATGGTAGATCGCATTGCCGCGGACGAGACATTTTTATCACGCGTGATGTTTCCTGGCGAGGCAACCTTTCACGTGTCAGGGGCTGTCAATCGTCACAATGTGCGCATCTGGGGGTCCGAAAATCCACATGCACCTAGGGAGCACATGCGTGACAGCCCGAAAGTTAATATATTGTGTGGTTTAATGATAAATCGCATTGTTGGGCCGTTTTTCTTTCAGGAGCCGACTGTCGATGGAGCCATCTACCTGGACATGTTGGAACAATTTGCCGTGGGACAGATAACCGACCTGCAGCCAAATGCGAAGTTTCAACAGGGCGGTGCACCACCCCATTGGAGCCTTGATGTCCGAAAATTTTTAAATGACACATTCCTGCAACGATGGATTGGCCTTGGAGGTCCAATTCCTTGGCCGCCACGTTCGCCCGACGTAACCCCCCTCGATTTTTTCTTGTGGGCTTATATGAAAGACCGGGTATACGCTACACCAATAAAGGACCTGAAAGACTTGAAACAGCGCATAAGAATTGTCATCAACTCTGTCACGGAACAGATGCTCCGCAACACAAGGCACGAAATCGATTATAGACTTGATATTCTTCGCGCTACCCGTGGCGCCCATGTTCAAGTGTACTGAACCGTCCATCTGTGTATGAAAATTTGATGAGCTGCTGTATGATTTCCCTGTATTTGTTTGCCAATAAATTGTGCTTCCTCTCAGATTTTATGAGTTCAAATGTTGGAGTCTCATTGTGGACACCCTGTACAATGTCTGACAAAAAAAAGTGAGGAAACCAGAAGACAAGGCCGGATGTCAATGTAACAGTTCATGTTCACTAGACCGTTGGATATGTACTTAGGTAGAGTTGCAATGCTCTGTGATAGATAAAAAAGCCACCACAGTGGATTTTGTTGTTCATATTTAGTTATGTATGGTATATTCAGATGAGCCAAAACATTATGACCAAGTGCTTAATAGCTTATTTCTCTGTCTTTCGAATGACAAACCTCATTGATATCACGGATCCGACGGTATTAGTAGGTTTGCGAAGGTACGTGGGATTAGATGTCTACGCACAGGTCACGTAATAGTAAATAACAGACCTCTGATTCGTGTACGTGGTGATGTCGTCCGATAGGGGCCTAGATGGGTTCCATAGGATTTTAATTAGACGAATTTGGTCGCTGAGTCATCAACGTGAATTCACTGTATTGCTCCTCAGACCACTGTAGCATGGTTCTGGCTCCGAGACATGGACAATTATACTGCCGAAACATGACATCGCCGCCATGGAAGACATTTACACTACTGGCCATAAAACTGCTACACCAAGAAGAAATGCAGATGATAAACGGGTATTCATTGGACAAATATATTATACTAGAACTGACATGTGATTACATTTTCACGCAATTTGGGTGCATAGATGTGAAATCAGTACCCAGAACAACCACCTCTGGCCATAATAACGGCCTTGATGCGCCTGGGCATTGAATCAAACAGAGCTTGGATGGCGTGTACAGGTACAGCTGCCCAAACAGCTTCAATACGGTACCACAGTTCATCAAGAATAGTGACTGGCGTATTGCGACGAGCCAGTTGCTCGGCCACCATTGACCAGATGTTTTCAAGTGGTGAGAGATCTGAATAATGTGCTGGCCAGGGCAGCAGTCGAACATTTTCTGTATCCAGAAAGGCCAGTACAGGACCTGCAACATGCGGTCGTGCATTGTTGTTGTTGTCTTCAGTCCTGAGACTGGTTTGATGCAGCTCTCCATGCTACTCTATCCTGTGCAAGCTGCTTCATCTCCCAGTACCTACTGCAACCTACATCCTTCTGAATCTGCTTAGTGTACTCATCTCTCGGTCTCCCTCTACGATTTTTACCCTCCACGCTGCCCTCCAATGCTAAATTTGTGATCCCTTGATGCCTCAAAACATGTCCTACCAACCGATCCCTTCTTCTAGTCAAGTTGTGCCACAAACTTCTCTTCTCCCCAATCCTATTCAATACCTCCTCATTAGTTACGTGATCTATCCACCTTATCCTGCTGAAATGTGGGGTTTTGCAGGGATCGAAAAAGGGTACAGTCACGAGTCGTAACACATCTGAAATGTAACGTCCACTGTCCAAAGTGCCGTCAATGCTAACAAGAGGTGACCGAGACGTGTAACCGGTGGCACTCCATACCATCACGCCAGGTGATACGCCAGTATGGCGAATACAAGCTTCCTATGTGTGTTCACTGCGATGTCGCCAAACACGGATGTGACCATCATGATGCTGTAAACAAATCCTGGATTCATCCGAAAAAATGACGTTTTGCCATTCGTGCACCCAGGTTCGTCGTAGAGTGCATCGTCGCAGGCGCTCCTGACTGTGATGCAGCATCAAGGGTAACCGCAGCCATGGTCTCCGAGCTGATACTCCATGCTACTGCAAACGTCGTCGGACTGTTCGTGCAGATGGTTGTTATCTTGAAAACGTCCCCATCTGTTGACTCATGGATCGAGACGTGGCTGCACGATCAATTGCAGCCATGCGGATAAGATGCCTGTCATCTCGACTGCTAGTGATACGAGGCCGTTGGGATCCAGCACAGCGTTCCGTATTATCCTCCTGAACCCACCGATTCCATATTCTGCTAACAGTCATTGGATCTCGACCAGCGCGAGCAGCAATGTCGCGATACGATAAACCGCAATCGCGATAGACCACAATCCGACCTCTATCATAGTCGGTAACGTGATGGTACGCATTTCTCCTCCTTACACGAGGCATCACAACAACGTTTCACCAGGCAAAGCCGGTCAACTGCTGTTTGTGTATGAGAAATCGGTTGGAAACTTTCTTCATGTCAGCACGTTGTAGGTGTCGCCACCGGTGCCAACCTTGTGTGAATGCTATGAAAAGCTAATCATTTGCATATCACAGCATCTTCTTCCTGTCGGTTAAATTTTACGTCCGTAGCACATCATCTTCGTGGTGCAGCTATTTTAATGGCCAGTAGTGTAGCTTATTTCTCTGTCTTTCGAATGAAACACCTCATTGATTCTGCGTATCACGTATCCGAGAGTGTTAATAGGTTTGCGAAGGTACGTGGGGTTAGATGTCGACGCACAGGTCACGTAATAGTAAATAACAGACCGCTGATTCGTGTACGTGGTGATGTCGCCCGATAGCGGCCTAGATGGGTTCCATAGGATTTTAATTAGGCGAATTTGGTCGCCGAGACATCCACGTGATTTCACTATAATGCTCCTCGGACCACTGTAGCATGGTCCTGGCCTCGAGACATGGACAATTATACTGCCGAAAGATGACATCGCCGTCGCGGAAGACATCTACTATGAAGGGATACAGGTGGTTCATAGCTTTCAGCTTGTCTTCAGTCACTACCACAGTCCCATGCAAGTGCAGGAGACTGTCTCCCGTAGCATAATATTGCTTCCAGCAGCCTGCGTCCGCTGCACGTTTTGAGCTGTCGTTCACCTCAATGACGGCGTTTGTGAAGACGACCAGCGCCCTAGCTCACCAAAAATGTGATCCACCCGAAGAGCCGACAAGTTTCCATTGATCGACGGTCGAATCCCGGTGGTCCCGGGACCACTGCAATCGGAACTGACGATGTCGTTGGGTCAACACGCAAACCCCAAAGGGTGGTCTGCTGCTGAGCTCCAGGCTCAACTATGAATGATGAGTGGTGAGCTCCGAAACTCACAAGCATTGTGCTTTTTCGGCAGAGATGCCGCGCATCAGCATCTATCCTCCATTACAGATCCGACAAGCCTGCGAACCCCAAGTTACGTGAAGAATCGTTGACATCCAACAATTTAGTGTGTACTGGAAGTTTTGGCGTCCTACCTCTTCGTGCAGATGCTCACGACAGTAGCACATGAACATTCGATAGGTCTCGCCGTGTTCGAGGTGTTCACAGGCTTTGCGTAATAATAATCTGGCCTTCGTCGAACTCGCTTATCTCAGTGGCTTTCCCGTTTCTAATCCATACCTTCTGTAGGGCGATCCCCACCCGTCTCTGCTGCTTAAATACTTCTCATAGCACGTAGCGTGTCCACAACATCACCACGCGGCATCCAACCTCGTGCTGGGCAGTGGTCAAGATGTTTTGGCTTATCTGTGCATAAGGAGGCGAGAACAGCCTCAGACGCAGAGCAATTACAGAGCCTTGCACTAGACTGTATCGATTCCTGTGCTTGCGGATACTCTTTGCCTAGTATTGCTTAGCTATCGTTTGCTTGGCGGTTCGAGTAATGGTGCCATGGCTTCTCGGCAAGGGATTTAAGCCCTCGCGCGCCTTGTCTGGTTGTCATGTCATTTTGGCTTTTGTATGTTATCCATGAGCACGCCAGAGAGACAGCAAGTTATGTTATTGCTAAACAATGTTTAGTCTTATCGTGGCACAAATTTTGCGCCCTGCAGTCTGATATATTCTTAGTTGAAGTGTGGAAGGTGACAGACGTATTAAGTACTGCTGTGTTGATTTGTGATGGTGTCTGTAAAATGAAGAAAGGTTTATTGTAAAGGACAACAAGGATGAATGTGATGTATATATTGGAAGGCGAAAAGGATAGAAATTTTGAATAATGTTATTATTTTTGAAGAGAAGAAGTTTGAGGTAAGACTGCAGCACTGCTCAGCTAGGAATGATTATTGTCAGCTAGTTAACTTCCTCAGAGCTGAGAGAAAGACCACCCCAGTTCCCCGAGTCATGTACAACTGGCCATTAAAATTGCTACACTAAGAAGAAATGCAGATGATAAACGGGTATTCATTGGACAAATATATTATACTAGTAATGACATGTGATTACATTTTCACGCAATTTAGGTGAATAGATCCTGAGAAGTCAGTACCCCAAACAACCACCTCTGGCCGTTCAAATGTGTGTGAAATCTTATGGGACGTAACTGCAAAGGTCATCAGGCCCTAAGCTTACACACTACGTAACCTAAATTATCCTAAGGACAAACACACACACCCATGGCCGAGGCAGGACCTCCGCCGGGACCAGCCACACAGTACATGACTACAGCGCCTTAGACCGCTCCGCTAATCCCGCGCGACCTCTGCCCATAATAACGGCGTTGACGCGCCTGAGCATTATGTCAAACAGAACTTGGATGGCGTGTACAGGTATAGCTGTCCGTGCAGCTTCTACACGATACCACAGTTCATTGTGGCGAGCCAGTTGCTCGGCCACCATTGACCCGACGTTTTCAATTGGTGAGAGATCTGGAGAATGTGCTGGCCAGGGCAGCAGTCGAACATTTTCTCTGTCCAGAAAGGCCCGTACAGGAACTACAACATACGGTCGTGCATTATCCTGCTGAAATGTAGGGTTTAGCAGGAATCGAATGAAGGGTAGAGCCACGAGTCGTAACACATCTGAAATGTATCGTTCACTGTTCAAGGTGCCGCCAATGCGAACAAGAGGTGAGCGAGACGTGTAACCAATGGCACCCCATACCATCACACCGGGTGATACGCCAGTATACCGATGAAGAATACACGCTTCCAATGTGCATTCACCTTGAAGTCGCCAATCACGGATGCGACCATCATGATGCTGTAAAAAGAAACTGGATTCATCCGAAAAAACGACGTTTTGCCATTCGTGCACCCAGGTTTGTCGTTGAGTACACCATCGCAGGCGCTCCTGTCTGTGATGCAGCGTCAAGGGTAACCGCAGCCATGTCCATGCTGCTGCAAACGTCGTCTAACTGTTCGTGCAGATGGTTGCTGTCTTGCAAACGTCCCCATCTGTTGACTCAGCGATCGAGAAGTGCCATGCGGATAAGATGCCTGTCATCTCGATTGCTAGTGATACGAGGCCGTTGGGATCAAGAACGGCGTTCCATATTACCCTGCTGAACCCACCGATTCCATATTCTGCTAACAGTCATTGGATCTCGACCAGCGCGAGCAGCAATGTCGTGATAGGATAAACCACAATCGCGACAGGCTACAATCCCACCTTAATCAAAGTCGGAAACGTGATGGTACGCATTTCTCCTCCTTACCCAAGGTATCACAACAACGCTTCACCAGGCAACGCCGGTCAACTGCTGTTTGTGTATGAGAAATCGGTTTTTGAAACTTTCCTCATCTCAGCACATTGTAGGTGTCACCACCAGCGCCAACCTTCTGTGAATGATCTGAAAAGCTAATCACAGCATCTTCTTCCTGTCGGTTAAATTTCGCGTCTGTAGCACGTCATTTTCGTGGTGTAGCAATTTTAATGGCCAGTAGTGTATTAAGAAGTCAATTGATTAAGCTGTTTGGTTTGTATACAATTGTACCCCTTTCGAAAGTCGTGCTTGGGTAGCTCCGATGGTAGAACACTTGTCCGCGAAAGGCTAAGATCCCGCCATGGAGTCTCGGTGTAGCACAAAGTTTAAGCCCGCCCGGCTAGCCGCGCAGTCCAACGAGTTGCTTCCCGAGCGGCGAGGTAGCCGGTCCCCAGCACGAATCCGCCCGGCGGATTAGTGGCGAGATCCGGTGTGCCGGCCAACCTGTGAATGGTTTTTAATGCGGTTTTCAATTGACTCGGCGAATGCGGGCTGGTTCCCGTCATTCCACTTCAGTTATACTATGTCGGCGATTGCTGCGCAAACACTTTCTCCAAGTATGTGTACATCATAATTACTGTAACACGCAAGCATTTGGGGTTACACTCATCCGGCATGAGAGGTCCAGTGGCTGGCGCTCCACACAATAACCATGGTTTCGGTGTGGGGCGGCGGTGAGATTGGTGGACTGCTGTGGCCTGTTGTGGGGTTGTGAACCGCTGAGGCCTACATCTACATCTGCACGGTTACTCTGCAATTAACACTTAAGTGCCTGGCAGAGGATTCATCGAACCATTTTCATACTACTTCTCTACCATTCCAATCTCGAACGGCACGTGGGAAATCTTTCCGTTCGCGCTCTGATTTCTCTTTTATTATGATGATCATTTCTCCCCACGTAGGTGGATGCCAACAAAATATTCTCGCATTCGAAAGAGAAAGTTACTCATTTAAATTTCGTAAATAGATCTCGCCTCAAAGAAAGCCGCCATTGTTTCAGTGACTGCCACCCCAACTCGCGTATCATATCAGTGACACTCTCACCCCTATTGCGTGATAACACGAAACGAGCCGCCCTACTTTGCACTTTTTCGATGTCTTCCGTCAATCCTACGTGGTAAGGATCCCATACCGCGCAGCAATATTCCAGCAGAGGACGGACAAGTGTAATGTAGGCTGTCTCTTTAGTGGGTTTGTAGCGTCTTCTAAGTGTTCTGCCAACGACGCGCAGTCTTTGTTTCGCCTGCCCCACAATATTTCGCCTTCCCCACAATATTATCTATGTGGTCTTTCCAATTTAAGTTGCTCGTAATTGTAATTCCTAGGTATTTAGTCGAATTGACAGCCCTTCGATTTGTGCGATTTATCGAATACCCTACATTTATCGGATTTCTTTCAGTACCCATGTGGATGATCTCGCACTATGTGGTCTTTCCAATTTAAGTTGCTCGTAATTGTAATTCCTAGGTATTTGGTCGAATTGACAG
This sequence comes from Schistocerca gregaria, assembly GCF_023897955.1. Lineage (NCBI taxonomy): Eukaryota > Metazoa > Arthropoda > Insecta > Orthoptera > Acrididae > Schistocerca > Schistocerca gregaria. The sequence goes on along the minus strand of NC_064925.1, from coordinate 86,598,720 downwards.
CCCTTCGATTTGTGCGATTTATCGTATACCCTAAGTTTATCGGACTTCTTGTAGTACCCTTATGTATGACCTTGCACATTTCTTTGTTTAGTGCCAATTGCCACTTTTCGCACCATACAGAAATTCTCTCTAGATCATTTTGTAGTTGGAATTGATCGTCTGATGATTTTACTAGACGGTAAATTACAGCGTCATCTGCAAACAATCTAAGGGGGCTGCTCAGATCATTTATGTAAATCAGGAACAGCAGAGGGCCTACGACACTACCTTGCGGAACGCCAAATATCATTTCTGCTCTACTCGATGATTTACCGTCCATCACAACGAACTGTGACCTCTCAGAGGGCTACGGCGGGACGAAGCCTCTCCGTCGTTTCTAGGTCCCCGGTTTAATACGCAATACACCCCTTTCGAATCATTGTTCACTTCGTTAAGCATAGTGCTGTTCAGACCAATGTCAAGTGCGAAGATCGCGCCTTCATTCTAATGTCGTTGTCTTGGAATATGATTTCAAAAGAATAGTTACTCTCCTTACCCATGATGCGTTCCAAGAAGCTATGTCAGGATTTCGTGACATGATCCGAATGAAATCTTACATTCTTCTGCAATCTCTCTGACTGTCGGTCTTCGACTGGCATGCACAATTTCGGTTATGTTACTTATATGAGCGTCGTCGTTAGACGTCGAAGGTTGACTTTCCTCCGGCCATTCTCAAAACGTTGTGAACCATTCGTAAGGCCGAGTTCGGCTTTAGCACTGATCGGATTAGGCTTCCTGCATCATGTGGTGTGTCTCTCTAAAGGTTTTCTTGAGTTTCAACTAAAACGTAATGCAGACGCGTTGCTTCTCTAAATCTGGTATCTCGAAATTTGCAAATAGAGCACTGAACAGTAACTGACAGACATATGACAATGAAATTTCCGGCAGTTACACATGAGACAGGCGTACGCAGGGATGCCGACCGCATGACCATCCAACACGACATTGGCGGGAAATTACGATTGTTCTGGAATTTTTTGAATGTTTTTAGGATTTGTCGAGCAGCTGTCTGGGAGATCGGCCGCTACTTAGCTGTTGCTACAATTGCCTAAGTCATTTGCTCCACGCCCTTCGGTTGCCTACGATTTTGTTGCTCGTAAAAGCGGTTGGTAACGCTCTCAGTCTGCCTCACAGACGTGTAGATTGTTTCAAATTTTCTGTTCTCTATGACTATGCAAATTAGTGAAATTGTAATTCCCTTTGATTGTTTCAGAGCTACATTTGTAAGGCTGAGATTAATACTAATTTTCTCATCTGTGTGATCGACATTTGTTGATACTAGAGTCTGCTATGTTAAAGTTACTGTTTTCTATGGTTACGTGTATTGGCCAAGTAGTAATTCCCTTTGGCTACTTTGTAAGACGTGTATCTTTCTATTGTCTATTGTAAAACCACAGTTTATGAAAGATGTTTATATTTTGTTAATAGGATTAAGTAGGAATAATTAATATTTGTCATTTTTGGAAATAATTGGGGTACTAAAGTATTGTTGGCGGGAGAGACCGCAAATTGACATAATTTTAAAAAGGGCGGGAAAGACCGCGTATGGATACATTTTAAGAAAAGAGCGGGAAAGACCACGCATTGATACATTTTGTAATGGTAGCAGGGATTGTCTGCAACAGAAAGCATTGTTGGCGGGAGAGACCGCACTTTAGCGTTCGTAGGAAGTCAGTAGTAGGCGAGATGTGAAGCGAGACGGTAGCAGGTCTGAAGCGAGAGGTTGAGAGGAGCGGTGTGCTTGCCAGCCACCATCTATGATTTACAAGAGATTATAAACGGATGTACAGAGACATCAGCTAACTATTATCACAAGAGGAAATAATATTATTGATTTTTTTTGATTTTTTGAGAAACGCAAGACTACTGAAGGTATGTTAGCGTAATGCCAGTTGTAAGATTATTGTAAAAAGTAAGTCCCAATTGAAATTTTGTAAAATCATTTCATTACCAACAGTAAATATTAGAAGAATCTTTTCAGAATATAAATAATTTTTGCAGCAATATTGCAATACTGATTATAATCCATTTCAAAAACCATCAACGTATAACTTTGCAAAATTTTATTGTTGTTAAGAAAAAGTTTAACTTTGAATTACCTAATTTCAGTCAAATTAATAAAAGAGTAACGTCGCTTTGCTATTAAAGAATAACGTCAGCTTGGTAATAAATATAGACACTTATTATGACAGCCCACCAGCAGCTAATGGAGTATAGTAAAACAGAGTAAGTATATTCATGTCGCAGTTCAATGTAGCAGTCAGATGGCGATCCAGTAACAGTAAAAAAGGTAAGGAACAGTTTTGGGCTATTGCAGGTAACAACTGAGGGCCACGACGAAGACATATTCTATGTTTCGTCGAAACAATCAGGAAATCACTTTTAATAAGCAGCATTTAAATTTGTATGCGAAGATTGAGAAAGAAAATTAATTTCAAAAGTAAGATTTCATTTGTTATTATTAAGCAAGATATAGAAATCCTAAGGGAAGGTTTCATAGGTTATCGTAGAAAGGAAGGCTGCGTAACAAAAGAGATATAGAGGACACGGTAAGGTTTCTACTTCACAGCCGAAATGTAAAGTTTTAGACTTTTTCATACTAGTTTTCCCATTTACGTGACTCCTGTTCGTTGACCCAAAGGTCTACTCCACGGACTGTGGGAAAACGATACCGTATGGTTACTTTACAGCTTTCCATGTAATTTTTTCTAGTTTTTGCTAGCAGTTCTATCTACCCGTTCTGGAAATTATTGATGTTACATTCTGCCCCGTCAGGTTCACTGGTATGTATATTATTTAAAGTTTGGGGCATCTGTTAACGAATATTACAGAAACTGTGGTTAAAAAGAAGAAATATTGCTTTAAATTTACTAGTGGACACATTAGCGAGCTAACATTCCCCCTGGCTGCTTCGCAGCCGTGTATTTGAATTTACTACCATAAATTTTTTCATATGCTATTAAATACCTCTTCAACCGCTTGCGAGCTATGTGCCGGACATCCATCATGTTGGAAGTACATCGCCATTCTGTCATGAAAACATCTTGTAGTAACATCGGTAGAACATTACGTAGGAAATCAGCATACATTGCACAATCTGTGCCGGTCTGAGACTCGAACACGGGATCTTAGCCTTACACGGGCAAATGCTCTACCATCTGAACTACCCAAACACGACTCAGGACCGCTTCTCACAGCTTTAACTCCTCCAGTACCTCGTCTCGTACCTTCCAAAATTCACAGTAGCTCTCCCGTAGACCTTGCACAACTAACGCACCTGGAAGGAAGGATATTGCGGAGACTTGATTATCTACAGCCTGTGCGATGTTTCGAGAATGAGATTTTTCACTCTGCAGCGGAGTGTGCGCTGATATGAAACTTCGTCGTGCTTGGGTACCTCAGACAGTAGAGCACTTGCCCAAGAAAAGCAGATGCCCCGAGTTCGAGACTCGGTCGGGTAAACACTTTTAATCTGCCAGGGAGTTTCAAGTACTACTTGCTTTTGTAAATGAAATAAATAATTTTCTTTCCGACATTATTTTATTTTCGCTCCACACCTTACTACTTCCAGATCCTGACTTCTTACCAGTTCAGTTACTGCCAAGTATACGGAGAAGCCGTGTACTCTCGTGAGACAATGTAATCAACGGCTGAAAGAGCTGGAAAGGGGCCTCGTTGTGTGTATTATTTTAGCCGGCTTGTCGAGTCGTGCAGTATCCATATTTGTGGGACATTCGGATGTGACAGTGGCCCGGCGTTGGGCTGAACGGGAACGTCATCAATGTTCCGATCGACCGTGTCTGACCACCAGAGGCGACGACAGCCGTGTCGTGCGCCAAGCACGGCGTAATCCCGGCACATCTGCGCCTGCCAACCGAGTATAATTAATGAACTCCTCGGAACAACTTGTGTCATCGGGCACAACTGGTTGGAGACCAGCGGTAACCCGACTACTGTCCCATGCGTAGGTAGACTTTAACATACTAACACAGTAAGTTGCGTTTGGGCGTTGTCGTGATCGGGACGGATGGACTACAGTTTAAAGGCATCGCATTGTGTCCAGCGATGAATCGCGATTCTGTGTTATCCTGGTTGATTATCGTCAGTGAGTATAGCGCCGACCTGGAGAGAAGCCCCAGTTTTCTAATTTTTTGGAGGCGCACAGTGGTGTTATTCCCGGAAAAATGGCGAGGTGTGTCGTCAGGTATATCTTCATGTTACGGCTGGTAGTGACTGAGGGAACTCTGATGGTACGAAGGTATGCCACCAACATCCCGAGCCTTCATGTGTTACCTCTCATGCGACAGTATTGTGGAACCATTTTCCAACAGGACAATTCTCGTCCACACATGGCACGTGTTTCTATGGGTGATGTCGAGGCACTTCTATGGCCAGCGAGATCCCCAGATCTGTTCGCAATAGAACATCTGTGGGACCAGCTCTGGCGTGAATTCCGTCCCAATGCCACTGTTGAGGATATAAACGACCAGTTACAATAGCTGATGGGCATCTTACTTCAGGAGACGGTACAACGGTTTTCTGAAACCGTTTCGTATCGCATCAGTGATTTTATACAGGCCAGAGGAGTGCAACGTCGTGTGGATAAGTGGGCTCATGCTGCCAAGTTCTTCGTAAATTTGACTATTTTGTAGAAACCAGAGTAACATCACGTACCATCTCAACCCGAGAGGTATCATTTAGTTTCCCTCTTCCCTCCTGGGTGCTTCAATTTTTGCCAGTCAATGTACGCAGGAGGAAATATAATTTTGGTTCACGCCCCTACTAACGTACGCTATCGGAATTTTGACAGTAAACCTTTCAGTGATGCGCAACGCGTCTGCTGTTGCGTCAGATGCTACAACTGGACGAAAATCTCCGAAACGTTTTCGGTTATATTAAATTAACCTGTTAATTTATTTACTTTTATATATTTTTTATCTTTACAATTTCCTGTATCAATATGTCAGCATCTCGTTGTCTAGTGGCTACCGTTGTTGTCTCTGGATCACGGGTCCCGTGTTCGATTTCCGGTCGGTTCGAGGATTGTTATCATCATCTTATCATTCGGGAAAAGTGGCGAGACTGGTGAAAATATTGGGAATTTGTAAGGGTGCCAATAACCACGCAGTTGAGCTCCCCACAAACCAAATATCATCATCATGTATCAGTACGACCTGGTAACAATGCAAGCTCAAGTAAAAACACATGTTTCAGTCAAACGGGGCTTTTGTAAGCGTCGTCCTTCAGGGGCGTATTATACTTACTGAAAATTCTTCCAGTGAATCTTAGTCTGGTATCTGCCTATCCTACGTTTACTTTCAAGTGGTCGCTTACACTACCAGATATTTAATGACTATAACCATTCCCAGCTATTAGCCGGCAAGCATGTTACCGAATATTACCTTTGCTTCCTGATTATTTATTAACAAAACGTTACATCTGTTTACATGTGGGCATCAGCCAATTCCTGTACAAAGCATCGGTGCTCTGCACGTCTTCCTCCATTCGCTATGGTTTTCTAGTGTTGCTCGTTCTGTGTATGCAACAGTATCATCCACGAACAACCATAATAGTAATAGTAATATAACATTTCAGGGTACATCCGAATCTATACATGGTCTGAAGATTTCTCTCCATTAAGAACAACATTCTGTGTTCCATTGGTTACGATTTCTTCCATCCAGTCACAAAGGTAGTATGATATTCTGTACACTCGTATTTTGTTCATTTTATGACTGGGCAATACTGTGTTTATCGACTTCCAGAAGTCAAGTAAGACGGGACCAACCGGGACAGTGGTATCTACTATTTTTTGGCCTTCGTCAACAAAAAGAGAGAGGTGCAGTTCAAAAGACCGTCGACTGCAAAGTCTCGTATTGATTCCTTCAAGGCGGATTTTCGATCTTTATGAAGGTACGTGAGTAGAAACGCATTCGAAAATTGCACAACAGACAGACGCCTGCGAACAGGTCTCTAGTTGATTGCATCTATTCGATTAACCTATTGAAAATGGGAGTGACATGTGAATTTATCCACTTACTTGGAATGTTTCGGTCTTCCAGCAACCAGCTCCAGACTATTACTAGAAGAGCAGAAAAATATTTGCCTTGATCTACACTCCTGGAAATTGAAATAAGAACACCGTGAATTCATTGTCCCAGGAAGGGGAAACTTTATTGACACATTCCTGGGGTCAGATACATCACATGATCACACTGACAGAACCACAGGCACATAGACACAGGCAACAGAGCATGCACAATGTCGGCACTAGTACAGTGTATATCCACCTTTCGCAGAATGCAGGCTGCTATTCTCCCATGGAGACGATCGTAGAGATTCTGGATGTAGTCCTGTGGAACGGCTTGCCATGCCATTTCCACCTGGCGCCTCAGTTGGACCAGCGTTCGTGCTGGACGTGGAGACCGCGTGAGACGACGCTTCATCCAGTCCCAAACATGCTCAATGGGGGACAGATCCGGAGATCTTGCTGGCCAGGGTAGTTGACTTACACCTTCTAGAGCACGTTGGGTGGCACGGGATACATGCGGACGTGCATTGTCCTGTTGGAACAGCAAGTTCCCTTGCCGGTCTAGGAATGGTAGAACGATGGGTTCGATGACGGTTTGGATGTACCGTGCACTATTCAGTGTCCCCTAGACGATCACCAGAGGTGTACGGCCAGTGTAGGAGATCGCTCCCCACACCATGATGCCGGTTGTTGGCCCTGTGTGCCTCGGTCGTATGCAGTCCTGATTGTGGCGCTCACCTGCACGGCGCCAAACACGCATACGACCATCATTGGCACCAAGGTAGAAGCGACTCTCATCGCTGAAGACGACACGTCTCCATTCGTCCCTCCATTCACGCCTGTCGCGACACCACTGGAGGCAGGCTGCACGATGTTGGGGCGTGAGCGGAAGACGGCCTAACGGTGTGCGGGACCGTAGCCCAGCTTCATGAAACCGGTTGCGAATGGTCCTCGCCGATACCCCAGGAGCAACAGTGTCCCTAATTTGCTGGGAAGTGGCGGTGTGGTCCCCTACGGCACTGCGTAGGATCCTACGGTCTTGGCGTGCATCCGTGCGTCGCTGCGCTCCGGTCCCAAGTCGACGGGCACGTGCACCTTCCGCCGACCACTGGCGACAACATCGATGTACTGTGGAGACCTCACGCCCCACGTGTTGAGCAATTCGGCGGTACGTCCACCCGGCCTCCCGCATGCCCACTGTACGCCTTCGCTCAAAGTCCGTCAACTGCACATACGGTTCACGTCCACGCTGTCGCGGCATGCTACCAGTGTTAAAGACTGCGATGGAGCTCCGTATGCCACGGCAAACTGGCTGACACTGACGGCAACGGTGCACAAATGCTGCGCAGCTAGCGCCATTCGACGGCCAACACCGCGGTTCCTGGTGTGTCCGCTGTGCCGTGCGTGTGATCATTGCTTGTACAGCCCTCTCGCAGTGTCCGGAGCAAGTATGGTGGGTCTGACACACCGGTGTCAATGTGTTCTTTTTTCCATTTCCAGGAGTGTATGTAGAATCATGTAGGTTGACCATCATGTCCAATTGCTTTCTCTCCGTTGACTTGCAGACTTGAAGTGTTTAATTATTTTGAAACGTCTTATTTTCTTGTTCGTGCGACGACTGGAATAAGGAAGTTTTGGGGTTTTTTACATTCCCAACTAATAAGAGTACAGTGGTGTATTGCAGAATTTCATTCCTTTCATCCGAATACTTCAGTGGGCTGGACGTGGGGCAGGGGGAATCGTAAATGGGAAGGCTTGGATTTCCAGTTACAGCATTCGCCTGATATGCGAGGGAAACCTTTGTCGGACTAGGGGATGAGAAGTGTTATAAATTACTTACGTCCCAGGTAAACAAATTTTTGTGTATTTCTTTGGTTGCGTGCATTATGATCATCTTGAGTTGAACAATTCGCCTGATGTGCAAGAGAAACCTTTGTCGGACTAGGGGATGAGAAGTGTTATAAATTACTTACGTCCCAGGTAAACAAATTTTTGTGTATTTGTTTGGTTGCGTGCATTATGATCATCTTGAGTAGAACAATTCGCCTGATGTGCAAGAGAAACCTTTGTCGGACTAGGGGATGAGAAGTGTTATAAATTACTTACGTCCCAGGTAAACAAATTTTTGTGTATTTCTTTGGTTGCGTGCATTATGATCATCTTGAGTTGAACAATTCGCCTGATGTGCAAGAGAAACCTTTGTCGGACTAGGGGATGAGAAGTGTTATAAATTACTTACGTCCCAGGTAAACAAATTTTTGTGTATTTCTTTGGTTGCGTGCATTATGATCATCTTGAGTTGAACAATTCGCCTGATGTGCAAGAGAAACCTTTGTCGGACTAGGGGATGAGAAGTGTTATAAATTACTTACGTCCCAGGTAAACAAATTTTTGTGTATTTGTTTGGTTGCGTGCATTATGATCATCTTGAGTAGAACAATTCGCCTGATGTGCAAGAGAAACCATTGTCGGACTAGGGGATGAGAAGTGTTATAAATTACTTACGTCCCACGTAAACAAATTTTTGTGTATTTCTTTGGTTGCGTGCATTATGATCATCTTGAGTAGAACAATTCGCCTGATGTGCAAGAGAAACCTTTGTCGGACTAGGGGATGGGAAGTGTTATAAATTACTTACGTCCCAGGTAAACAAATTTTTGTGTATTTGTTTGGTTGCGTGCATTATGATCATCTTGAGTAGAACAATTCGCCTGATGTGCAAGAGAAACCATTGTCGGACTAGGGGATGAGAAGTGTTATAAATTACTTACGTCCCAGGTAAACAAATTTTTGTGTATTTCTTTGGTTGCGTGCATTATGATCATCTTGAGTTGAACAATTCGCCTGATGTGCAAGAGAAACCTTTGTCGGACTAGGGGATGAGAAGTGTTATAAATTACTTACGTCCCAGGTAAACAAATTTTTGTGTATTTGTTTGGTTGCGTGCATTATGATCATCTTGAGTAGAACAATTCGCCTGATGTGCAAGAGAAACCTTTGTCGGACTAGGGGATGAGAAGTGTTATAAATTACTTACGTCCCAGGTAAACAAATTTTTGTGTATTTGTTTGGTTGCGTGCATTATGATCATCTTGAGTTGAACAATTCGCCTGATGTGCAAGAGAAACCATTGTCGGACTAGGGGATGAGAAGTGTTATAAATTACTTACGTCCCAGGTAAACAAATTTTTGTGTATTTCTTTGGTTGCGTGCATTATGATCATCTTGAGTTGAACAATTCGCCTGATGTGCAAGAGAAACCTTTGTCGGACTAGGGGATGGGAAGTGTTATAAATTACTTACGTCCCAGGTAAACAAATTTTTGTGTATTTGTTTGGTTGCGTGCATTATGATCATCTTGAGTAGAACAATTCGCCTGATGTGCAAGAGAAACCATTGTCGGACTAGGGGATGAGAAGTGTTATAAATTACTTACGTCCCAGGTAAACAAATTTTTGTGTATTTCTTTGGTTGCGTGCATTATGATCATCTTGAGTTGAACAATTCGCCTGATGTGCAAGAGAAACCTTTGTTGGACTAGGGGATGAGAAGTGTTATAAATTACTTACGTCCCAGGTAAACAAATTTTTGTGTATTTGTTTGGTTGCGTGCATTATGATCATCTTGAGTAGAACAATTCGCCTGATGTGCAAGAGAAACCTTTGTCGGACTAGGGGATGGGAAGTCTTATAAATTACTTACGTCCCAGGTAAACAAATTTTTGTGTATTTGTTTGGTTGCGTGGATTATGACCATCTTGGGTAGAACAATTCGCCTAATGTGCAAGAGAAACCTTTGTCGGACTAGGGGATGAGAAGTGTTATAAATTACTTACGTCCCAGGTAAACAAATTTTTGTGTATTTGTTTGGTTGCGTGCATTATGATCATTTTGAGTTGAACAATTCGCCTGATGTGCAAGAGAAACCTTTGTCAGACTAGGGGATGAGAAGTGTTATAAATTACTTACGTCCCAGGTAAACAAATTTTTGTGTATTTGTTTGGTTGCGTGCATTATGATCATCTTGAGTAGAACAATTCGCCTGATGTGCAAGAGAAACCTTTGTCGGACTAGGGGATGGGAAGTCTTATAAATTCCTTACATCCCAGGTAAACAAATTTTTGTGTATTTGTTTGGTTGCGTGGATTATGACCATCTTGGGTAGAACAATTCGCCTAATGTGCAAGAGAAACCTTTGTCGGACTAGGGGATGGGAAGTCTTATAACTTACTTACATCCCAGGTAAACAAATTTTTGTGTATTTGTTTGGTTGCGTGGATTATGACCATCTTGGGTAGAACAATTCGCCTAATGTGCAAGAGAAACCTTTGTCGGACTAGGGGATGAGAAGTGTTATAAATTACTTACGTCCCAGGTAAACAAATTTTTGTGTATTTCTTTGGTTGCGTGCATTATGATCATCTTGAGTAGAACAATTCGCCTGATGTGCAAGAGAAACCTTTGTCAGACTAGGGGATGAGAAGTGTTATAAATTACTTACGTCCCAGGTATACAAATTTTTGTGTATTTGTTTGGTTGCGTGCATTATGATCATCTTGAGTAGAACAATTCGCCTGATGTGCAAGATAAACCTTTGTTGGACTAGGGGACGGGAAGTGTTATAAATTACTTACGTCCCAGGTAAACAAATTTTTGTGTATTTGTTTGGTTGCGTGCATTATGATCGTCTTGAGTAGAACAATTTCAGAAAACGGAATTTGGTGTTTGTGTCTTCTGTCTCCCATCCTACGATTCGGTACCATTATGGTCACTGAGTGACAGGACAGAGGATTTAGCCCGTTTACTGATTTAACGCAAGACCAAAACTTCTTTGAATTTTTGCAAGAGCAGCAGATAGAATTTTAATTCGTGAAAGGAAACAGGGATAGGAAGATCAAGATATCGCATTGCCAAAATGTATAAAGGGTTTCCCATTTGTTTCACTTTCGTGTAGGAAAAAAATGAAATTAGCATAGGCCTATATTAAAATCACTGTGGATCTCACCATAGTATTTGTTCCCTCATTGTATTTTTTTGGACTATTAAGCAGCCTCGTTGTGCACGTTTTCTGATACATTACTGTATTCCAGTACGATTCAGAAGTGGTAGAGGTTTCTCTAAAAATACTTTGACATTCTATGTCACAGTGTCCATCCGATATCTGAAGACCTTTTAATTTATTGCTACTTATCTCTATTTCTCTGCTGTGAGATTGGATGTAATTGCCAACAACTTTATTACATAATGCAGTACCTCCTGCTCTTATTGTAGTAACCATTGGGTTACTCCTACTTGCGCCTTGATGTCACAGTTTATTCGTGGAACGAACGATGTTAGAGTCGAGCTGGAGACGCACCAATAATTTATTTCACGACACAGTGACGCTAATTTCCAACTAAATGACCGGTTGGGGCTGCCATCGGCCGTACTCAGATCTACGCGATAAATAAAGACGCGTCATAAAAATGCACACTTTGTAATGCACTTCCAGGGACAAGTTCTTATGTACGTTATTACATCTTCATTGAAAAACGTATTATTGAAATGCGCCAATAACAAATGGATAGTTAGGACACCAGGGGAACTGCTTTTATATATTCAACCCACGTCATACATATTTACAGACGACGTAGTTCCTGCAATGGTAAGATTGGTCAATGGCATGTGTTTTATGGTATTATGTCACTTAATTACTCTATATTTTACTGTATTCTCTTTTAATTTTTAAAGTCAACTGCTTTATTACATCTGAGAATCGAAAATGCAGCCCGAAACCGGTCATTTATTTTGAATTATTGTGATTTTGTGGGACTACAAATTATTTTTTACACATGCCGCGTTTTTCAATATTCATATAAAGCCAAAGTTCTATAGTCGTACTGAGCTCCTACGCCGTAAATTAGGGCCAGATTCCAGCCTCATAAGTTGAAGAAGTTCAGTTGAACAACATTTCAAAGAAGCGAAGTTATCATACGTAATCATTTCTATTCGTATTGAAGAACTCATATGAACTCATATGTGCAGTGTAAACTTCGTACTTTCTCATTAGCTTACACTACAGGTCCCTTCGTCTGACCGTGTTGTATTGACTGTACACACTAACGACGGAACGCCAAGACTGACGGAGGGTAACACAAAAAACGGAATTACAAAGAGCATCTAGTATCTCAGAGCAGGTCCCAGGAGCTTTTATACGCACCTATAACGACGTTATAAATATGGTAGTGCCATGCCTTGTGAGTTTGGAATTACAAGTTTGATGTTTGACATTAAAGTGGTTCAACTCTCGCGCTGTTGTCATTAATAATTGTAGGAATTATATTGCAGGCTTTAACACTGTCCCTATTGAACTTACAGTTTCAGTACCTATATGTACACTACTTCCCATTAAAATTGATAAACCACGAAGAAGACGTGCTGCAGACGCGGAATTTAACCGACAAGATGAAAATGGTGTGATGTCCAAATGATTAGATTTTCAGAGCATTCACACAAGGTTGGCGCCGCTGGCGACACCTACAACGTTCTGGCATGAGGAAAGTTTCCAACCGATTTCTCATACACAAACAGCAGTTGCCTCGTGTAAGGAGGAGAAATGCGTACCATCACGTTTCTGATAAAGGTCGAATTGTAGCCTATCGCGATTGCGGTTTATCGTATCGCGACGTTGCTGCTCGTGTTGGTCGAGATCCAATGACTGTTCGCAGAGTATCCTAACGGGCTTGTATCACTAGCAGTCGAGATGACAGGCATCTTATCTGCATGGATGTAACGGATCGTGCAGCCACGTCTCGATCCCTGAGTCAACAGATCGGGACGTTTGCAAGACAACAACCATCTGCACGAACAGTTCGACGACGATTCCAGCAGCATGGACTATCAGCTCGGAGACCATGGCTGCGGTTACCCTTGACGCTGTATCACAGACAGGAGCGCCTGCGATGGTGTACTCATCGACGAACCTGGGTGCACGAACGGCAAAACGTCATTTTTTCGGAAGAATGCAGGATCTGTGTACAGCATCATTATGGTCGCATCCGTGTTTGGCAACATCGCGGTGAACGCACATTGAAAGCGTGTATTCGTCATCGCCATACTGGCGTGTCACCCAGCGTGATGGTAAGGGATGCCATTGGTTACACCTCTCGGTCACCTCTTGTTCGCATTGACGGCACTTTCAACATTGGACGTTACATTTCAGATGTGTTACGACCCGTGGCTCTACCCTTCATTCGATCCCTGCGAAACCCAACATTTCAGCAGAATAATGCACAACCGCATGTTACATGTCCTGAAGGGTCTTTCTGGATACAGAAAATGTTCGAATGCTGTCCTGGCCAACAGCACGTTCTCCAGATCTCTCACCAACTGAAAAAGTCTGGTAAATGGTGGCCGAGCAACTGGTTCGTCACAATACGCCAGTCACTGCTCTTGATGAACTGTGGTATCGTGTTGAAGCTGCATGGACAGCTGTACCTGTACACGCCATCCAAGGTGTTTGACTCAATATCCAGGCGTATCAAGGCCGTTATTACGGCCAGAGGTGGTTGTTCTGCGTAGTGATTTCTCAGGATGTATGCACCCAAACTGCCTGAAAATGTAATCACATATCAGTTCTAGTATAATATATTTGTCCAATGAATACCCGTTTATCTTCTGCATTTCTTGTTGGTGTGGCAATTTTAATGGCCAGTACTGTATTTTGCTAGTCAGTTTGAACAAACTAGGTAACTCTTAAATGGTTACAAATTAAAAGATGACTATACTCTACTTGATAGTGTACTGGAATGCAAGGGTCGAACATTGTCGCCTTTTTCCTCTTTTTTGTTTCTCTGCATTCGTATTAAACGTAAAAGTGCTAACAGGTGTGCAGAATAAGGTACCAGGCGCTAGATATAATTTTACAACTCCTGTGGTAGCTGAATATTTTCTTCTCGTGGCCGTGAATGCGTTTAGTTATGCAGAGTCAAGACCAGAGTGGCCCAGAGATAAGCCCTGCAGGAGGCCTGGCAATAAATCACGCAGCGGCCAGCTCAGAGGTGTAGCAAACTTCGCCGCAGTGGTAATCCGGCTCCGCCCAGTTTCTTTTTCGGGGTCTTATGTGGAAACCGTCACAAGCCATCTCAGCGTCTTCTGGGCAGCCATTTGTCTGGCGAGACGGCAGTTACTATGATAATCGAGTTGAAATTGCCAAAGCGTTAGGTTGAGACTTGAAATAATGGTATTTTCCTGGATGCTAGGAATACTTTACGTACTATACTTCATGAAGATTCCATCTATTTATCACAGCAGAATTCCCAGTTTATACGCCCTGGCCATAGAAGAGCCCGTGATCTAAATCATGCTTCTATAACTTATCTTTAGAGCTTTGCGGGTTCGAAGGTCGAAGATGTAAAATTAATTGCATAACAGCTTGTGCTGACCATATGTGAACTGTGTCAAAGAAGTGCTGGAGTTGGCTACGCCTTACGACACACAAGCTCAAAGGAGAAAATGGTTCATGGGAAAGGTAAAACACCTCTTCAAATGCTGTGTTTGTTTAGAATTGATGGAGATAAAATACACTATTAATACAACGAGAACCGTCTGTGTATCTAAATCTCCTATTCACATGTGCATCGATTTGCTGAAGCCAAGGAGAAAAAAAAAATAAATAAAAAAATAAAAATATTTCGGAGAAGGAACTAACCTTCAAATTTAAAGCACGTTACAATGCATTATAATGCATAAGTTTGATGTTGAGCAGATAACAACACATAGCAAGCGTATTATAGCTGTGTCGAAACAAATTTCAACTTATCTGGCTACTATAGCGTTCTGTTGTCAAGAAACATGCAATGAAGACTCGTGAAACGACTCCAGCGCTTGGAGTAGCAACCCAACCTCTTTCTTACAAGCAAGACATTTTACAGCAAGGCAATCCTTCACAAGGCCTAAAATGATTCAACGGGAAGACTCCAATTCGCAAACTTTTAACGAACTCAAGAAGTGTTCTGTGGAAGGGTCAGTTGGTCCCACACTCAAATTATGTACCCAGATAGCAGGACGGCCCGTTCCTAGGTACTAGGGGAGCGATGTTCCTGGTCTTAACCGAACTCGTCAGTCCTGTGAACGACAGTAACTCGCTAAAATCTTTGCAGAATCACATAGTATATCGTCATATAGTCAAGTTTGTCATATATTTCAAGTGAAATATATGACAGGAAGTCACGTTTTGCAAACCTGTTTTCAGTGATCGTGGTAATACACATTTAACCTATGATGGCCATGAAGTCAAATCTAACAGACGAGTTCTAGAAAGTGAAGAACGTGGATGGCGTTGCTGTGGCAAAAATTCGCGACGTTATGTTAAATTATTTACAATAGCAGTTCCAGAACACTTGACAAATAGTAGAACACCGTCAAATTCTGTAAAAACAAGGGGCAAAGCTTTCGATGAAAGACCATCAAAAGCTTAACACAAAGAAGTAGATGACAATCCGACAGCATCAACAAGGAAGGATTTAATATATATTTGCAACAATATTACACCCACTCGTTTGAAGAGTAAGCCGAAACTGCCAAAATCCGCGATGGAAATTCGTGTGACCTTATCTCAAATTGAGGAGACAAGAACAGAAGCTGGAGCCTTTGTCTTTAATTATGATATGGATAATAGTTTTTTTTTTTTGTTTTGGTTGTCTCCAGTCTACCAGTGTACAATGCCTGTATCAGCAGGAAATTATACTGATGGATGGTACTTTTCAATATGCAGCGAAACACTTTTGCAGTTATTCACGATCCACAGTTACTTTGGAGGTTCTTACATCCCAGTAGTGTTTCGTCTTATAAAAAGAAGAAAACACATTTGAAAATTATACAGTGTTTTCGAGATGAATGTAGGAAGAGGCAACTGTCTTTTAACCCAAAAGGGCTGTTAACTGACTTCGAATATTCCAATCCATAAGAGTATCGAGGTTGTCTTCCCATCAGTCAAGATTACTACCGTATTTTACGGACTATAACACCCTAATGACCATAAGACACTCCTTATTTTTTAAGTAATTTCTTTTACAAATAACATTTTTATCATTTTTATTATTAGACTGCAAAGCCAGGCTAAAAAATTCTTAGTTTATAAAACCGAACTAATCTCCAAAATCTCTGAAAATCGTCATCTGAACTTTGTTCTCCTTCTCCTTCTTCTTCGTCGACATCATTGTCTTCTTCATATATAAGACGGCCTTCACATCTACATCATACTCCGCAAGCTACCTAATGGAGTGTGGCGGAGGGTACTTTCGGTACCACTATCTGATCCTTCCAACCCTGTTCCACTCGCGAATAGTGAGTGGGAAGAATGATTGTCAGTAATTCTCTGTATTGGCTCAAATTTCTCGAATTTTCTCCTTGTGGTCAGTACGCGAGATGTATGTGGGGGAAAGTAACATGTTGGCCGACTCCTGAAAAGTGCTGTCCCGAAATTTCAATAGTAACTCTCTCCGTGATGCACAACGCCTCTCTTGTGGCGTCTGCCAGTGGAATTT
This sequence comes from Schistocerca gregaria, assembly GCF_023897955.1. Taxonomy (NCBI): domain Eukaryota; kingdom Metazoa; phylum Arthropoda; class Insecta; order Orthoptera; family Acrididae; genus Schistocerca; species Schistocerca gregaria. Next base: position 86,582,125 of record NC_064925.1, on the reverse strand, counting down.
GTTTAGCATCTCCGTAACGCTCTCTCGCCAGCTAAACGATCCCGTGACGAAACGCCCCGCTCTTCGTTGGATCTTCTCTCTTTCTTCTATCAGTCCTATCTGATAGCGATCCCAGATGAATGAACAATACTCAAGAATCGGGAGAACAAGCGCCTTATAAACCATTTCTTTTGTGGATGAGTCACATTTCCTTAAGATTCTTCCGATGAATCTGAGTCTAGCGTCTGCTTTTCCCACTGTCTGTTTTATATGGTCCTTCCACTTAACTGGACAGTTACGCCTAGATATTTTACGGCAGACGCTGTCTCCAGCTGTTTCTCATCAATAGTGTAGATGCCACAGAGACCGTTACTTGTGCCGCACCTCTTGAATGATTTAATGATAATATCTTCTCTCAATCTAGACCACAATTGTTTTATTCACTGACATCTGCATCTACATACATACTCCGCAATCCACCATACGGTGCGTGGCGGAGGGTACGTCGTATCACAACTAGCATCTTCTCTCCCTGTTCCACTCCCAAACAGAACGAGGGAAAAATGACTGCCTGTATGCCTCTGTACGAGCCCCAATCTCTCTTATCTTATCTATGTGGTCTTTCCGCGAAATATAAGTTGGTGGCGGTAAAATTGTACTGCAATCAGCCTCAAATGCTGGTTCTCTAAATTTCCTCAGCAGCGATTCACGAAAAGAACGCCTCCTTTCCTCTAGAGACTCCCACCCGAGTTCCTGAAGCATTTCCTTAACACTCGCGCGATGATCAAACCTACCAGTAACAAATCTAGCAGCCCGCCTCTGAATTGCTTCTATGTCCTCCCTCAATCCGACCTGATAGGGATCCCAAACGCGCGAGCAGTACTCCAGAATAGGTCGTATTAGTGTTTTATAAGCGGTCTCCTTTACAGATGAACCACATCTTCTCAAAATTCTACCAATGAACCGAAGACGACTATCCGCCTTCCCCACAACTGCCATTACATGCTTGTCCCACTTCATATCGCTTTGCAGTGATACGCGCAAATATTTAATTGACGTGACTGTGTCAAGCGCTACACTACTAATGGAGTATTCAAACATTGCGGCATTCTTTTTCCTATTCATCTGCATTAATTTACATTCATCTATATTTAGAGTTAGCTGCCATTCATTGCACCAATCACATATCCTGTCCAAGTCATCTTGTATCCTCCTACAGTCACTCAACGACGACACCTTCCCGTACACCACAGAATCATCAACCAACAGCCGCACATTGCTATCCACCCTATCCAAAAGATCATTTATGTAGATAGAAAACAACAGCGGACCTACCACACTCCCCCGGGGCACTGCAGGTCGTTTTATGTTAGGTTTCGTCGATCATCCATTTGTTCCTTTCCTATCTCGTATACACTTTAAGTGGTTCATTTATTGAGGCATCAGGAGGTTACAATTGTGAAGTAAGGCCGCCAGAAATAACAGCAAGCTCTATTTTCCCTGTCTCAATTTCTCTTTCACAGAATTTTTCAAATGACTGCTAAACTGGTCCAGCCCGAGAAGAGAACTATTCTTCAGTAAAGAACCTTTCCTTGTCTCCCACACGCTGTTAATGTATAATTTTATACCAGCTTCGTCCATCCAACCCTTGTCATGTACGTGAACAACAACGCTTGGCTTTATTTCAGAAGGTTTTGGCACTGTTGAGCTCATGAAAATTACCATTAGATTAAGTTTAGTACCATTAGCGCAACACGAAAGGACAACTGTGTAGTGCAATTTTTCACGTCCACTTGTTTCCACAGCTGCAGTTTTAGAACCTTTCATGACAACAGTTTTGTTACTCGGCACATCAAATGTCACGGAAGTTTCGTCCATATTCGCTATTTGGCTTACTACCACACTGGATTTCTTTCGATGTTTGATAATGAAGCGATGGAAAGATATTCTCTCTTCCTACTCTTGTGGTGTTTTTTGAGATATTTTGGTTTTGGTTTGCTTTATAAACCTATAGCACCAACCAATTCCACCACTAAAGTCTGTTAAGTTCCACTGCAGCTATAGCTTATGAGCGTGTTCAAAATGTCTCTGAGCACTATGGGACTTAACATCTGAGGTCATCAGTCCCCTAGAACTTAAAACTACGTAAATCTAACAAACCTAAGCACATACATCCATGCCCGAGGCAGGACTCGAACCTGTGACCCTAGCGGTCGCGTGGTTCCAGACTGTTCTGCCTTGAACCGTTCGGCCACCACGGCCGTCTTGACGGTGTCCTTGAATCCATTTCAATACATCATCTTCTAGTTTTGGCCATTTTGAATTCAGTCCTTTATTTACACATTTAGTCATCCTCAACTTTTTGAGTTCTTCTTTACTATTCCGCCTGTCGAGAATGTTGTTTTCTGTTGGGGGATGGCGGAAATGCCTTTTAGCTACTGTGTTCCCAAGTTCTTCTGCATATGCTATTACTTTCAATTTATAGCCCGCATCATATGAATACCTTTTATTTTTTTTCCATTACAAAAATGGCTATCAACAAAAATATTGTACTGTTACTGATAACACAAATCACTTCAAGTTCAATTTCACTGGCACCATAGAGTGCAACGACACGTCATAGGTTAGACAGTGTTCTGGGTTTGTGATGGCGGGGGAGAGGAAGACAGTGCTCGCAATTTTGTGAATCCCAGCAGCTCATGCTCGTCGCATCGGTGTACTGCTGCTCCCAATTGAATGAACACCGACTCAAAGGAAGGCCTCGGCGCTTGTTGGTGACGTCACGTCAGCTAGGCACGGCGAACGCCAGATCTGTTGCAGGCAGAAACGCCTGGGGGTGCTTATCACTATAAATCTCTTATTTTTGGACAAAATGTTTGGTATTGTTTTGGATTCTGCAGTTTTATTTAGATGAAAGATTTTCTTACTATCGTAAAGATCATAGTTCTGTATTACTGAATGCTTTGCGCCATTGCAAGCTTCGGAAATTTTACATTCAAGTAACTACATTTACTTGATCCATTTTGTTATCGAAACTTACCCCAAAACCCTTACATTGAACTCGTTTCTTTTATTTATTTATTTATTTTCGTTTGACATCGTCACTGGAAATGTGCACTAATTCACATGTGTAAATGTCCAACTGTTGCCAGTCAGTAGATTAAAGTCGTTTTCAACGAAAGGAATGCTAAACAGGAAACAAAATAGCTTCATACATCGAAAATACAGCTGAGCTTAAACTTTTTTAAACATGCACATTAGAAAGACAAATATTCCCGTCTTACAACTGAAAGGAGAAACTTTATAAGATAAAAAACGATTTATTTGATAAAACAAGTATCTCTCTTTTGCCTCATCTTCTGTCCCCCACCCCTTCCCCCAACGTGTACAATCACCGGAAATTTCATTAACATTCAGTGCTCCTCACCCCATAGTCAAACAAGATACCTAAAGAAGAGCACCAATATGTTCACAGTTTCTTGTAAAAGCATCCCAATACAAACGTAACTTCCTCACATTTACAAATAAGGTAAAGAAGCACGAATTCTGTTGCTGCTGGACCATGAAATTGTTTTTGTATGTCAATCCTTAAAATAGGTGGAAATTTAAGTCAGGAGTACAGTATTTGTTTAGAAGTGTAATGAATTGCACAATTAACTGATTGCAGAAATCTCTCAGAACAATGTGTGTTGGTCAACTACCGCCAATAGTTTCACATTTTCCTGTGTCAGAGAGGGAGACACCACCATTATGAGTATGCCTGCAACAGACCTGGCGTTGGCCATCCCTAGCTGACGTGACGTCACGAACAAGGGCCGAGGTCTTCCTTTGAGTCGGTGTTGGTTGAATTCAGTTTTGCCGGATTGAGATAAGTCTCCTGCGACATCGAATATATAACCATTTTAAAGGCTGAAAGCAATTTTAAATCAAACTCTGGAAATTTTTGTACTAAATTTGAGTATAAGAAGCACCTGAATTTTGGAGGCAATTTTTCTAAGACAAAAGTGCGTCTTATTGCCCGTAAAATACGGTAGTTGTTGGTTTCATCTGGCTCTAGCATGGTAACTACCGTTGTAAGTGTTATTTTAAGAAAACCGTATTACTGCTGAACGATAAACGGCCACAATTAGGTCATAATATTATTTGACTTTAAAAATAACATAGAAAGCATAATACAGTTTTTCCTAGAATTACGTTACTTCCAAAATTAGCGATTCATCTTTCACGCTACCGAAGGTTCTGTATATTTCTTATGTCAAGGGCCTTAAATGCTTTTTCCTTTTAAATTACCATAAACATTTTTCTCCATATTTCAGGTGGCGAAAAACACAAACAATTGGTTTGACTTCGATGTACAAAGGCCAGAACAGTGAAAAAGGCCAGTGGCTAAACTAAATACTTACGCTTAGTTACTTAAATACCCAAGATGTTCCTGATATTCTTGCTGACCTGCCGTTAGCATACAGCCACAAAACCAAATATTCACCAAACTTGTCGATTAAGTAACTGATGAAGAAGATGCACTATTTCCTTCTCAGGTCTGGGCAGCAGACTGCGGTTCATTATGGATAACGACTAACGCTTGTGAAAGCTTTCATTCCCAGTTCAAAGCTTCCTGTGAATCTCATCACGCAGACATCAAGTTTGTGAAAAGTCTGAAGTATGAACAAACTGAATCTACATAAGAATTAACTCTGCATAAAAGGTCAAATCATCAAAACGGGATCAAAAACCAGGAAGAGGCAAGCTTTCCTAAAACCGAAACTAGATTTACTCACAAACGGTGAAACTGGCAAATTAGAATTTGTAAACTGCGTATCATACAAATCAGCCCTGAGCAGAATGTAAGATAAAATGAAAGCGGCGGTTAAGAGGAAATTTGTAATAAAATTTTTGTGTTTATTACGAAAGTCAGCCAGCTACACTGCTCTTTAAATGGTTTTTATTTTATAAATTATTCATATGAGCCCACTTCGGCATATTACCATCATGATGCGCTCTGTAAATACATAAGTAAGTGATGGTCTTAATATAATAGTCTGCAACTATGAAGAAAAAAGTTATAATAAGTCGTTAGGTGTTTTTGCCTTACGTGTAATATCGTTGCTGCCACGTCCCGTCTTTTTTTAGAACTGTTATTTTCTCCTTAGATGTAGACTGGAGATGTGTATCTGCTTTTAGTTGGTTTTCATGGACGCTATTTTTCTTCTTGACAGCGTGGATGACAGTGGACGAGCGACATTACATGTTTACATTGTTACCATTATAAATATGTGATGTGTGGAAATTCGGATGTTTTTTAATTATTTGATAAGATTGGTTCTATTATGTGTTTTGTCTGGAATTTGATTTAGTTTTATCTGATATTTTTATTTTATGTTTTTTATTTTTTTCGTAATAATTTTGTCGTTTATGATTTTTGTTGTTGTTACGTCTTTGTTTTTACCAAGCCTATAAAAATAATAAACATCCGAATTTCCACACATCACTTATCTAGAATGGTAACTATGTAAACATATAGTATCGCTTATGCACTGTCATCCAAGCTGTCAAGAAGAAAAACAGCAGACATGAAAACCACCTAAAATCAGATACACATGTACAGTGTACATCTAAGGAGAAACTAACAATTCTGAAAATGACGGGACATAGTAGCAACGATATTACATGTAATGTAAAAAAGCCTAAAGATGTATTATAATTATTCTGATCATAGTTGCAGGCCATTATATTAAGACCATCAATCGAATGCATTTACGCCTTTTCTTATTGGTTTGATGATGGCTTTATGGCTTTTTAATTTTAAGTTCCGATTGTTTCATTTTATCGATCTGGTGTTATTTTAGCTCTCTAAGAACAACAATAATAGAATATGGAAAGGTGTTATTTTTTATCTAACAATTTTTGTTCAAACTCAATGAAATATTTTAAAAAATTGTGATCCATATTCCGTAAGAACATACGTTTGGAGTTCAGCACTGCATTGTAGTGAAACACGGACTACGGGAAAATCGGAACAGAAAAGAATCGAAGCATTTTAGGTGTGGTGCTACAGACGGCTGTTGAGAATTAGGTGGGCTGACAATGTAAGGAATGTGGCTCTGCTTAGAATCTGCGGGGAAAGGAATATATGGAAAACACTCACACGAAGAAGTGATAATACAGTAGGACATGTGTTAAGGCATCAGGGAATATTTGCATGGTAATAAAGGGAGCTGCAGAGGGTAAAAACATTGGAGATTGGAATACATGCTGCACATAATTGAGGACGTACGTTGTAGATGGAACCGTGAGATGAAAATATTGACTCACGAGAGGAAATCGTGGCGGGCCATGTCAAACCAATCAGAAGACTGATGACTCAACAAAAAAATCAGTATGGAACACTCCTCATTATTTCTTTGTAGTATTAGCTTTGCAGTGCATAGAACGAAACATAGATGTACTTCAAAATTAGTTTGCGTATTGCAGCCAAGTCGATGTGTAGAAATATTTAACAATCCACTCTTATGGGAATCAAAATATCAATGTGAAAATAACAAGAATTTATACTAAGTCATAATAACAGTCAGTTATTGCTTTTTATGTAAAGGAATATTGCACTTCATGCCCAAGCCAGTATTTCATTTTGCACACATCGCTTTCGCAATTTTCACTGTGCATCTCCTTCCCTTCCTATTTCCTATCTCTATGAAGGGACAATCAATTCATTCAGTGTATGTCATTCAAAAATCTTGTCGATATCTCAGTGCAAAGAGCCATTTGACGGCTTTGCATGAGTTCAGTCCCAACTGAGTAATGCCAAACAATTTCTCTTCTGAAATCAACTTTTCTTTTTTTCGTCTTTGTCTCTTTACACACCTTGCAACGCCTCCTTAGAAAAATTATAAATGATTGTGCTGATAAACCTCTTACGTTATTTAATATTCAAACAGGTGAGCAAAACTGAACGTACTGAGACATTTCTCTCTTTACTTATTCTGATCATCACTAAACTGACACACAATGTTTTTTTTAGCGCAACGCAATCTGACTTTCAATAATCCCTACTAAAGAATGACTCCGACTAACAATCACTTATACTTTTCATGAATCACTTACATCACAAAAAGTTTCGTTACTCGAACTACTGCAATAAGGTGAACGCCAATAATGCAAGCTAAATGAAAGATTCTAACTACTGAAGGCACAAATTACTGATAGGCATAGTTAGCAAATGAAAGATTATGATAAAGAACAAACAATGTATTTACCTTAATAATGTTTAAAAATCATAATATATAAAACAGTTCATGACATCCAGTCTCACAAATTTCCTTTCTCTGACGGACACACGTCGAGATCGTCCGATCTCAAAACTCTGGTATCTCTCACCACATCCACCACTGCTGGCGGCTCACCTCCAACTGCGCAAAGCTATGCGTGGTTCCCTTCCAACTGCCCAACACTACAATAGCGAATATTCCGACAATGAGTCCAACCAGCTACAGACTGCATAGCACAGTCAGTAATTTTCATACAGAACGCTATGTGGCGTTACCAACATAAAAACCTAAACAGCCTACTTACAACCTGCCAGCTTCCGTTTACCGCGCATTCCAAAAGCCACGTCAGTAATCACAGGTGGCGCTTCTTCGTCTGGTTGATAATTCTTCTTCATCCCGTCCGGCGCACCTATTTTTTATTGCGGGAAGTTAACGTCTGGCAGAGAAATTTTCCAACACTGAAATGAACAAAACGTGAGAACTGTGGGTAGTCAATAAAAGCACCTAAAAAGTTCACGTACAGCTCACACGTATTTTACACTAAGACAGCTGTATGAAATGATGTTTTAAATTAAATTACAATAGTTGCTTTTAGAGCTATTTCAAGTTAAATTATCACCGAAATAAATTTAGTAAAAAAGAAAGAAATATTCTCAGTAAACCAGTAGCAGTACACTGGAGAGATTGCACGCTTTCCAAACGTCTTTTCGAATAAGTGGTAAGCTGAGTTGAACCAACAGACCCTCGTACTACAAGCAAAAATACGATTCCCATTGTGGCGTCTACGGCACTACGGGTTTAGGTTGGCATTAGCAGCCTGGGTTGGTCATGCTTTCTCTCGTGGGATCGCGGGACTTCAGTGGGAGCTGGAGCCCTGGCGGTGGCGCGAGGACGAAGTTAGCGGCGGACGCAGAGGAGTACTGGAGTTGTTTTGTGGACGAGCAAGTGCCGGAATGCTGGACATGACTATAACCCGCCGGCTGGACTTGAAGACTGCTTCTGCATGATGCAATGTTGCTGAGGAACTGTGTTCGGCCAACTGTACCACCCGGCCTGTTTTCTGTTCATTCGCCCGCTGCGCGCCTCTAATGGATGACTGATTTGCTTCTTGTGGGACTCAATTCACCTACGGCAGACTGGGTTGACGGTGTTTATTAACGAACGAGAATAAGGTTCTGTATGCCTTTCGTATGAGCATGTCGCGTGTGAATATCGATACCAGCTGGTATTCGCAAACAAGCTTCGTGCCCTGTCAATGCTTAAAGAAGCGCCTGTGTTTATGCGTTGTGCGTAGATGGTGTCTAATAATGCCCTGCTGGAGGTGCAACCTGGGATGTTGTCTGCTATTTTAGTTTGACTGAACGGGCTGGACGATCCGTTTTTGAGGACTGGATTAAAGGGGTGCACCGCCAGGGATCCAAACCTAAAGGGAAGGAACTGTATATTACAACACAGTAGTCCTACCAGAAGCACTTTACGCTGCAGAAACTACGGTGATTCATGGTCATACTAAGATCAGAGAGATTGAAAAGCAGGAATGAAAAATTCTGAGGAAAATATATGGACCAGTTTTTTGGGAAGGAATTTGAATGAAGAAACCAACTAGAGAGATTTACAAAGACATAGAAACAATAACAGACACCATTAGAAAGAGAAGGATGAAATTTTATGGACATACCAGCAGGATGAATAAAAGCAGGCTCACAAGACAACTCTTTGAGATAGTAAACAAGACCAAAAACAAGACAAAGTGGATCACTGAAGCAGAAGAAGACATTAACGAACTGGGGATCACACAAGACAACATAAACAATAGAGAACAGTTTTGAGACATCATACAGAAACACACACTTAAACAAGAACATACGGAGAACAGAAGGGGAGAAAGATGGTCGCAAGAGCGCAAGAGAGAACAGAGTGAACGTATGAAGAGAATTTGGGAAGAACGAAGAAAGAAGAAGAAATCATGACTACTCAAGTTCAATCGCTCTCTCAAAAGGGAATATTCGAAAACTATATATATGACACTAGCACATATTGAGGTATGGGCCGTTGCCTCTCTGTGTAATCCTGTTCCTGACTGTTTGCAGTATGTTAATTTAACACTCTTTACGACTGCTGGTTCAGAGACGGTTATAGCTTCCAGATACCGTGCCTTGTCTGTTATAATAAATGCCTGTACTGGACAGGACAAAGTGAAGTGGTTAATTATTTGTTTATGTGTTATGTTTGTTTCAAGGCTTGTGGGCTCTTATTCTTACTTGTAATCTTTTGGGGGTAATTATTAATAAAATGGTCGATGGAGCTATATTTTGCAGAAACTAAACTAAATCTTACTAAGATTATTAAGAGGAGATTGTACCTTATATACTTACAATGTTAAATTTTTCAATTTTAGGGACATTCATCTCGTGAACGGTTGATGATAACGTTATAAAATTTTAATGGCTGGTGGAGGAAGAGTCTGTCTCCATTGATCTATTTTTGTAGATAAGTCGCTTGCATAAATTATTTTTTAGAGAATTTTTTGCAGGTTGCAATTTTTTTCCACGTATTTAAGATTGATTAATTAATCGTTTCTACAACATTAAACTTAACTTCTTTTAAAAATGCATCATTGATGTTCAGCCCAGTTTCTGTAAGTTGTCAAAGTTTCATCGTTCTATGACAGTAAGTTCCTGAAAAAAACGTACCTAATCATCAAAAAATTCTCAGGAATCCGGCGTTAAAGATGAACATAGTTACTGACCTTAGAACAGCCTTGCGCCACATCCTGGATCATCTGCATTTTCTTCATCCTCCCTGCCTCTCCTATCATTCCTTGAGTGCATTCTTGCCTTCCTAGCTGTCATAGTGACTTCATAATTTGCTTTATTCATACGGACAGCATCCAATTCGAAACTTGCCACCACCATATTTTCCCCAGGTTGTATGCCTAACTTTTGAAGCAGCCTAATTCTCCTCACACTGCCATCATTAAATGAAAGAACTGCATCATAAACACCCAAACTCAATATATCTTCACCTACAAATACTGTTTTAGGAATTGTAGACCTGCCGGCCGCGGTGGCCGAGCGGTACTAGGCGCTTCAGTCCGGAACCGCGCTGATGCTACGGTTGCAGGTTTGAATCCTGCCTCGGGCGTGGATGTGTGTGATGTCCTCAGGTTAGTTAGGTTTAAGTAGTTCTAAGTCTAGGGGACTAATGACCTCAGATGTTAAGTCCCATAGTGCTTGGAGTCATTTTATTTGAATTCTAGACCATATGACACTATTGATTTATTTGGGTTCTAGGAGGACAAGGAACAAGTGAATGCGGCGCACGAACACAGCAGCCAACTGTGGGCACGAAATATTTTGACAAATCAGCAAATTAGGTTTTTGAAGTTCAAGAAGTTGACAGAAGCAAATGGGGGCGTGGCAACATGTGCTGCCCTTAAAGTAAATGGATATTTAAAGCTTTTAAAGGCTAAAATGCCGTTGGAAAACATATTTCTCTAATAAAACACACTCAAAGGAATGTTCGTGAGCAAAAAAATCTTGTAAGACATAAATATTTCTATTGTCTATTGTCAAACCACGAATTATGAAAGATGTTTATATTTTATTAATAGGATTAAGTAGGAATAATTAATATTTGTCATGTTGGGAATAATTGTGCTAGCAGGGAATGTCTGCACCAAAGTATTGTTGGAAAGAGAGACCGTACATTGATATAACTTCAAAAAGGGCGGGAGAGACTGCGTATGGATACATTTTAAGAAAAGAGCGGGAAAGACCGCGTATTGATACATTTTGTAATGGTAGCAGGGACTGTCTGCACCAGAAAGCATTGTTGGCAGGAGAGACCGCAATGTAGCGTTCGTAGGAAGTCAGTAGTAAGCGAGAAGTGAAGCGAGTCGGTAGCAGGTCTGAAGCGAGAGGTTGAGAGGAGCGGTGTGCCTGCCAGCCACCAGCTATGATTTACAAGAGATTATAAACGGATGTACGGAGACATCAGCTAACTATTATCATAAGAGGAATTAATATTATTGAATTATTTTTGAGAAGCTCAAGACTACTGAAGGTACGTTTGCGCAATGCTAGTTGTAAGATTATTGTAAAAAGTAAGTCCCATTTGAACTAAAATCATTTCATTAAGAATATAATTATTTTTTGCGAACAATATTGCATTACTGATTATAATCCATCCCAAAAACCATCAACGTAAAACTTTGCAAAACTTTAATGTTGTCAAGAAAAAGTTTAACTATGAATGACGTAACTTCAGTCAAATTGATTAAAGAATAACGTCAGCTTTGATAATAAATACAGCCATTTGTTATGACAGCCCACCAGCAGCTTATAGGGTATAGTAAAACAGAGTAAGTATATGCATGTCGCAGTTCAATGTAGCAGTCGGACAGCGATCCAGTAACAGTAAAAAAAGGTGACGAACAGTTTTGGGTTATTGCAGGTAACGGCTGCGGGTCACGACGACACATTCTATGTTTCATCGAAATAATCAGAAAATCTCTTTTAATAAGCAGCATTTAAATTTGTATGCGAAGATTGAGAAAGAGAATTAATTTCAAAGGTAAGATTTCATTTGTTATTATTAAGCAAGAAATAGAAATCCTAAGGGAAGGTTTCATAGGTAGAGAAGGGAAGGTTGCGTAACAGAAGAGATATAGAGGAGACAGAAAAAATGGTTCAAATGGCTCTGAGCACTAAAGGACTTAACATCTGTGGTCATCAGTCCCCTAGAACTTAGGACTACTTAAACCTAACTAACCTAAGGACATCACACACATCCATGTCCGAGCCAGGATTCGAACCTGCGACCGTAGCAGTCTCGCGGTTCCGGACTGAGCGCCTAGAACCGCTAGACCACGGAGACAGAAAGGTTTCAATCTTTTTTATATATATTTTGCCACCTACGACGGTACAACCTCCCCTTTTGGAATCCCTCCTCCTGATTGCATATACAAGAAGAGTCATGTGTTGTCTTTGGTGGTTTGTGTACATTACAGCAAACTTGTGTAATAAAATTGATTTAGTGATTTGTCACTGAAGTCAACTGAGTGCTCCATTTTGCGTTCCTGTCCTATGTTTCCATTTACGCGTTTCAATAATGGTAGCAGCGCATGGTTACGATCGACGTATCTCTGGATTATGGCCCCAGCACTCTTTCATGGCGTCCCCCATTCACTTGTCCGTCGCGCCACAGCCAGTCTCCTTTTTCCCTCATTTCCCGGCTCACCGCAGAGAGGGAGCATGACCAAACTAGGCAGCTAGTTGCAATCTAAACCCATAGCCTAACCCCACAGTGCCGTACACGACACACCAGGACATGCCTGCGCCGTCCAGGGTGGCCGAGCGGTTCTACGCGCTACAGTCTGGAACCGCGCGAGCTCTACGATCGCAGGTTCGAATCCTGCCTCGGTCCTGGATGAGTGTGATGTCCTTAGGTTTAAGTAGTCCCAAGTTCTTGGGGACTGATGACCTCAGAAGCTAAGTCCCATAGCGCTCAGAGCCATTTGAACCTTTTTTTGTTTTTAATGTCTGCGTGCAGCTGCTAGAATGAGGTGAAGTTGCAACATGATTTCTGTGACTTATTTGTCACTTCAGTCCTGATTTAAGAATCTAGGCAGATCGATGTCACCAGCTTAGTTAGTCGCGTTCGTAGTAGCAGGGACTTTCTTTCCGAAACTCGACAACCTGCTTTATAGTTCCAGGCGAATACGCTTTATCTGTCAGTGCATGTGTTTACAGCCTAGCGTCCACCGGGACAGAAGGCACCACCCACCGCGGCGGCAGGCGTTCGTGTGCGCCGCTAGGATTCGCCGCGTCGGCCGCAGCTGCCGGCTTTCTCTCTGGCGAGGGCGGAATGCGACGAGCCGCTTAAGCCGGCGCTGATTAATTGCGCTTCCCGCTTCACTTTCCTCAGCAGCGCCAGCGACGCTGACGTATTGCCGGTCTTAAGCGAGACAATTTGTTCCTCTGAAGCACAGATGGCAGACTATTAGTCTCCCGGGAGTGGTGGTAGCGACGTGAAAAGCGAGCCACTTGGGACCGGGTCGGACGATCTTCCGAACAGCTGAGCGCCGTCATCCGCCCTTGGAGGCGATCGTGACCCCTGGGACGGTTGCGACATGCCTCCGACGTCGACTAAAAGAAAATGATTCGGACGTAGTTAATCAAGGGGCTTCATAACTTCGTGTTATCCTGTCAGCCCGTAGGACTCTCGGACTCTTCTCCCCAAAGATTACACCAGAAAGATCCAGTTTTCTCAGTAACAGCAGTACTCTTCTCGAAAAGTGTGGGTAGGATGTCGGCTCAGGAGTACCACAGGCTTCACTTCTGAACACGACTGTTTCCTTGTATCTCACCCTCTACATGTCATACACTCACAAACGGAGACCACGACGTTTGGAAAGCGGATTTACTGCAAACTTAGTACACTCGTAGTACTCCACCAACTAATGTCACATAGATCAATCCTAAATTAAAACATGTACGACGATTCTACATCGAACGAAGCTATATCAGCTAAGCGAAGAGATCAGTCAGACGCAAACAACCGTTCGCTTTCGTTTGTAGAAGTGATAATGAAATGGAACAAAATTGAAGAGAAATGTCCAGATAAGAATTGGAAGACAGCCTGGAAAAATCTCCCCACAAATGTTTTATCAAGTGAAGCGAACGACACCTGGTACAGAGTCGTTAATAATATAGGAGTACAAAAGAGTGGCTACATCCCATTGGTTTACGCGACACAAATCTATATCAAAAATGCCTTCTTGTTGACATGCTCTCACACAGATTTACATGTGGTTGCTATTGAGATAGATGGAAGGGCATCAAAGAAAAAGAGCTATGCTATAACGAACTGATAGTATATATGTATAAATCTCTGACTTGTTGGTTCCAGATCAAGCAGCTTATGCCTACAGGAAAAACAGCGCTATAATGTGGCTTTTCGGGAATTATATCAATTATACTATTAACAAGAAAGGAGATGACAGCCTACTGGAGTTACAAACTTATATCGAAAAAGAGAATTTTGTACACTCTCATTAAAAGGTCACAAAGTACAGTTTCGAAATACGCTAAACATCCATTTCCAAAAGTCAGGTGTAGGATAAGAAACATGTAACTGCTCAGTTTACGTGTAGGGGTGTTGTCAACAAGTAGTCGATAGCTGCAGATGGCGAAGTAAGGTGGGGACTTCGTGGGCCCAGAGGCCGCTACGGTAGCCGTGAAGATCTCAGCAGAAGCCTGAAATGACATCCCTCACATGCTGGTCAAGTGACACTGGAAGTCATTACAAACGAAAATGACACTCAGAAAGAAATTAAACCTCGGACTCGAAGAATTTAGATGGACTGTAGAGGCTCTGTAACCATAAATCCATAGGTCGCTGGTTCGAATCTGACTCAGAGGAAACATTTTTATAGCTGTAGCTCGGGAGTACAGTGTGTCACAAGCTAACTATTATTCTTCGCGCGCCACAGGAATTCTCCTTTTCCGGATTGAATCTTCACCTGGGCGACATTCAACCCAAGCAGCAGTCGGAAGCTTTTAAGTGACATGAGACGATTATGATTATTCACAGAATACGAATGATTGAATATTAATAGTATAATTAGTTATATTCTGGCCACGATACAGTTTATATGTATGTTTTGCACTTCTGTAAGTTTTGTAATACGTGACATTAATTTTTCTGTGGTGACAAATAAACCGACTTGACACTTTAAAAAAAAAATAATAAAAAAATAAAATAAAAAGTTGGACGTGAGGCTGTCGTGGCGAAGTTCTCGCGCTCAAGCCCAACTAATGACACTCTTTTTAACTGTTTACGCGTCAAACTGTTGGATGGGAGAATAATTTCCTAACATGTAAAAGGACTTTTTCGAGTTTGTAGCAATGTTCTTCGGCAGTCTGCTTTCGCTTCGTTAGCTGAAACCAGCAAACCTATAGAGTACATTTTTACGGATAGGTTGGTGTTCTGTCGCACATGTGCCACAGAAGAGACACCACCCAATATGAAGCAGCTAGTGTTCCTTTTTATATTTCCACAGAGTGAACAAACAATCGGAACAGTAGAACAAAGAAACATATTCATCACACATGCGGAAGTGTTAATAGTCCTATATAATAGTTTCAAGCGTAATACAGTATAAGATAGCATCATGATTGGGGTATGAACCCACGGCCCTTGGTACAACGATCTAACGCTTTATAAACTTCCCCACGCCTGCTATGCGTATTACTCAGTTATGCCTTTCCTCGCTCCGTAGTTATGGTGTTACTTTTACGAGGGTAATCCAGACAGTAAGGTCTCCCATGTTTTGATAAGTACAGAACTTTGTGTGGCAGGTAGGCTAGGCGCAAATTGAGACGCGTATAGCGCGTGTGGCGCGACGCAGCGCAGCGCTCGTTTTTGTAAACATCACAGGTTCAAATGGGACCGCGCAAATTGTGACGCGACGCGACTGGGACGCGACACGCGCCTGCGCCAGGTCGCGCGGCGTTGTGGTTGAGGCACAGTTTCTCGCGCCGCGCGTCGCCGCTTCCCTCGCGCTTGCACCGTGGGAAATTTGAGGAGGGGAGCGGAAAAGTAGCCCGGCTATATGCTCACACCGGAACGGCGCATATCAGCAATGGTAGTATTGCCAATACGATAAATTTTGCCTTAGCGTGTACTGAATTTTATTGCCTTTGGGTAGTGTTTCGTTTTTCGCCATTTAAACGCTCCAGCTTTCTTCGTTAGCACGTTATACTTTTCTGTTATTTATATCTGCATAGTTTTGTTTTGTTTTTCTTCTGTCAAGAAAAATGTATACTTCAGTAACTGATGAGCCATTCGCCGCTGGAATTGCACCATATGCCTCCGCGATGTTTTCAGATCGCAAGAAGGGACACAGGGTAGTGAATAAGGAAGCAAGGAATATTATAAAATCATGTGATTAAGAATCAAGGCAGGGAAGTAAAGCAAGGTTATATTCTCGCTGCCTAGTAAGCTAGCGTATCTGTACGATCTGTTACAAAAATTTAGAAAGGGATAATCTCCACAGGTGTGATCCCTTTGTGCTTCTGGTAAAAAGCGTCCAAGACCTGAAGTACAGGAGCTTCACTGTGATTACTCTGATATGGGTGTAATTATGTCAGACGACACACTGTACTACATGCATGTGAACAACATATTTCCACTGCAAGCTGGAAACAGTCTAAAAGCAGTCACAAATAACAATGTTTTAATTGGTTCTGGTGATGAGAAAAAGCATTTCAATTGTTGCATGGACATTATCAGCATTAATAAGCTAACTGTACAACAACAGGCTATACAAATGAAGAAAATGGTCGGCATCATTAAGAAAGTAGGAATATGCTAAAAGAGTGTTATGATTAGATATATTTAATTTGTTGAAATGTGCTGCTGACAAAAGCAGATCTACTTTCATGACAATGTTTTTCGAACTCCATCTCACAAGGCAGACATGGCTAACTTGTGCATTCCTGTCGCGCGCGTTATACTTCGCTGCTGACAATACACTGACCACTGTGTTGTGCGACAGATCAATTGCTTATTTTTCTCAATAACAACTATTTTATTCGCGATCACGCATTGTCAGTTTGGCAATCCCTAAGTGAGTAAACAGTATCTGGCATGTGCCTATCATTCCGCCTGAAGGAACGCTCGTCATTATTTTAATACTGCTCAGATCAAGAGAAGGAATAATAAAAAAAAAACGATGGGTTACAGGGATTCACGAAAATTCCAACGTAATTGCCAATCTGTTTTTGTGTGAGTTGTTAACCTTTTGTCATTCGAAGAAGCATCACTATTTGTGAGTAAATGCCACAGTTCTCTTGGTGACAGGTTTAATTGTACTTCCTTTGACACAATGTAATTTGCCAAACTCATCTCACAGCAGCTATTGCGACAGAATTCCGAAACGGAGGGCCTCATTAAACAAGTAATTGGCAATCACAGGGCTCAATAGCTTACGAAAAACCTCATAGTATCGGTTCGCAGTAACATAAAAGAAGAAATTTCATGTTTATTTTCATACTAGGAAGCTCTTGTTTCGCTAGCTGTTGGTAACTCTTAAAAAATTACAGTCACTGGGGTGAAATAAATAAAGAAAGAAGTATAAGTAGTGATATATCGCCATAGATAAGAAAGTGTCGTGTGTTTAATAATTGGCAAAACACTCTCCTCCTTGTGTGCTATCATTCGCCAAACTTTTGTTTCGATGTCTCGAGCGGTTTAGGAGACACGAGAGATGTTGCGAGTGTTTCGTTCTCGCGGGCGTGAGATCGGAAGTGAGCGCGCAACATGCCATCCATTTCATCGAGATCGGAGGCAGATAGAGATCTCCTCCCAAGTCTAAACAAAAATTCAGCATTTTAGCTAAATTTCATACGCAGCAACATATGGTGTAATACACACCAAACACAAAATCGTAGCGACCCCTAATTTTCGTTGCAAACTTTTTGAGTTTTTCGTAGTGTCTTACTAAAATGTGTACATCACAATAAGAATGGTCATTAGCGATGTGATGGGCACTTCGTCACGAAGTTGACATATAACGCTACAAGTAAGGCAAAAATCATGTATTTTCAGAGAATAGTTTCTGTAAAATTGTTTGAGAAGGAGATAAGAGGTTGCGCGCGCTTCGGTTCAGTCAGCGCAGAGCGTCGCCAGTCGCCGCGTGCGAAGTATGGTGTACGCGTCGCAATATACGCTGCACCCGCGCGACCCGTGTGGCACGTGCGTGTAGCGCTGTTGTCTGTGTTGTCGTGTCACGTCACACGTCCTATATGCTTCTCAATTTGCGCCTAGCCTAAAGATGCGCACGCTGCGCTGAGGCGCTCAGTCTTGGCTTGGCAGCCGTTGAGAATGGAGCTCCCGTTGGATGTTACCGCCAAGTGCGAATTGCGCGCAGTTATTCGGTTTTTGAACGCAAAGGCCACTGCGCCGATTGAAATCCATCGCCAATTGACGGAAGTGTATGGTGAGCCGTCCACGGATGTCCAAAATGTTCATAAGTGGCTTAGAGAGTTTGCAGCTGGTCGGACCGAAATTCAAGACGAACAAAGGAACGGGAGATCGTCAGTTTCTGATGAGACAGTGTTGAAGGTCGAGCAAAGCGTGCGGATCACCCTCGATGATCTCTCCACGTTGGTTCCTGAGTTTTCGCGAAGCACTGGTCACAGAATTTTAACGGAAACATTGAACTACCGGAAGGTGTGCGTAAGATGGGTGCCACGCAAGCTGACTGAGGACCACTTGCGGCAACGAGTTGATGCTTCCCGCGCGTTTCTTCACCACCTTGCAGCCGGACAGGACAACTTTCTAGACTCAATTGTCACGGGTGACGAAACCTGAGCATACCACTTTACACCAGAGACCAAGCAACAGTCACAGCCGGCCGTTGTGGCCAAGCGGTTCTAGGCGCTTCAGTCTGGAACCGCGCGACCGCTACGGTCGCAGGTTCGAATCCTTCCTCGGGCATGGGTGTGTGTGATGTCCTTAGGTTAGTTAGGTTTAAGTAGTTCTAATTTGTAGGAGACTGATGGCCTCAGTTGTTAAGTCCCGTAATGCTCAGAGCCATTTGAACCAGTTGAACCATTTTCCCTCTTCCTTTCTTCGCAATACCCTGGTAAAATATTAGAAAACGGTGAACAATGTAGCTTTAGATAATCACGTCAGTTGGACAGGTACATTTGCCAAGTGGAGAAGACATTCGCTTGTTTCTTTTCCCTCCAGAAACTGCGGAACATAACAGGGTAGTTTAATAAATAATGCCGCACAAATTTTTCTCAGAACACATTTATTCTTAAGAGCTAAAGTTTGGTGACAACATATGTCAAAGTTTTTTTCACATGTGCTGTTTGCCTACATAGCCTCCATCACTTTCTATGGCTTTACACGAGCGTTGTGCAAGAGCACGCGTTCCCGGTGGGTTAAATCTGTTGTCCGGTGCTTGTAGCCATATCTTCACTGTATGAATGATATTCTCGTCGTCAACAAAGTGTGTCCCACGTAGAGAATCCTTAAGTGATACATTCGGACATTCAGGAGGTTCAGGAGTGGAGGTTCAGAAGCGGAATTAAAATTAAAGGTGAAAGGATAACAGTAAGATTCGCTGATGACATAGCTACCCTGAGTGAAAGTGAAGAAGAATTACATGATCTGCTGAATAGAATGAACCATTTAATGAGTACAGAATATCGATTGAGAGTAGGCCTAAATCGTAGGAAGACGAAACTAATGAGAAGTAGCAGAAATGAGCACAGGATTGTTGGTCACGAGGTAGATGAAGTTAAGGAATGCTGCTACCTAGGCAGCAAAATAACCAATGATGGACGGAGCAAGGAGGACATCAAAAGCAGACTAGCAGTGACAAAAAGGGCATTCCTGGACAAGAGAAGTTTACTGGTATCAAACATAGGACTTAATTTGAGGAATAAATTTCTGAGAATATACATTCGGAGCACAGCATTGTATGCTAGTGAAACGTGGACTGCGGCAAAACTGGAATAGAAGACAATAGAAACACTTGAGATGCACTGCTACAACCGAATGAAGAAAATTAGCTAGACTGATTGGGTGAGGAATGAGGAGGTTCCTCACAGAACAGGAGAGGAATGGAATATGTGGAAAACACTGGTAATGAGGAGGGACAAGATGATAGGACATATGTTAAGACATGAGGGAAAGTCTTCCATGGTACTAGGGGGAGCTGTAGAGGGCAAAACCCCTACGTCTACATCTACACATATACTCCCCTAGCCCCCAAGCGGTGTGTGGCGGATGGCTCAATTCGCGCTAAAGTCATATTTCCCCCCTCTGTTCCACTCGCGGATCGCGCGAGGGAAAAACGACTGTCTGAACGCCTCAGTACGAGCTCGAATTTCCCTTATCTTTGAATGGTGATCATTGCGCGATTTGAAAGTTGGGGGTAATACTATATGCTCTACATCCTCGGTGAAGATCGGATTTCGGAATTTAGTGAGCAGCCCTTCCGTGTAGCGCGCCGACTATCTTTCTATGAGATTTGTAACGCTCTCGCAATGGTTAAATCTACCAGTCACGAATCTTGCCGCTCTTCTTTGGACCTTCTCAATCTCTTGAGTTAGACCCAACTGTTAAGGGTCCCATACAATACTGGACGAACTAATGTATTGTAAGCTATTTCCTTTGTTGAAGGATTGCATCGCTTCAGGATTCTACCAATAAACCGCAATCTAGAGTCCACCTTACCCAGTACTTGAGTGACCTGATCATCCCATTTGAGGTCATTTCGAATAGTCACACCCAGATACATGACGGATGTTAACGTTTCCAAAGACTGGGCATTTATTTTGTACTCTTACATTAATGGGGATTTTTGCCTTGTTATATGCAGTAGGTTACACTTACTAATATTCAGAGATAACTGCCAGTCATTACAACACGCATTCATTTTCTGCAAATCACACTTTCGTGTGATACTACTTTCCTGTAGACTACAGCATCATCGGCAAACAACCTAATTCCACTGTCAATACCATCAACCAGATCGTTTATGTAAATCGTAAAAAGCTGCGGACCTATTACGCTGTCCTGGGGCACACCTGAAGTTACTCTTGTTTCTGTTGAATTCACCCCGTTCAGGACGACATACTGCTCCCTGTCTGTTTGAAAACTTTCTATCCAACCGCATATGTCATCCGATAGACCGTAAGCGCGTACTTTTTGGAGCAAGAGACAGTGAGGTTAGGTTAGGTTTGTGTTGTTTAACGTCCCGTCGACAACGAGGTCATTAGAGACGGAGGGCAAGCTCGTGGTAGGAAAGGATGGGGAAGGAAATCGACCGTGCCCTTTCAAAGGAACCATCCCGGCATTCGCCTGAAACGATTTAGGAAAATCACGGAAAACTTAAATCAGGATGGCTGGAGACGGGATTGAACCGTCGTCCTCCCGAATGCGTGTCCAGTGTGGTAACCACTGCGCCACCTCGCTCGGTAAGAGAGACGGTGAGGAACTGAGTCAAACGCCTTTCGGAAGTCGAGAAGTGTGGCATCAACCTGGGGGCCGGTATCTAGAGCCTATTGTGTATCATGCACAAAGAGGGTTAGCTGTGTCTCGCATGACTGCTTTTTCCTAAAACCGTGCTGGTTTCTGCAGATGAGCATCTCAGAGTCTAGAAAGGTCATTACGTCTGAAACCAAAACATGTTCCATGATTCTACAACAGATCGATTCAGTGAAATTGGCAGGTAATTATGTGCACCCAAGACGGACATTGGATTACATCCAGCAAATAATTGAGGACGTACGTTGCAAGTGGTACTCTGAGATGAAGAGGTTGGTACAGCTGAGGGCGACATCAAACCAGTCACAATACTGATGACTCAATAGAACGGACGGAAGTCTTGGGGCGCCAAGTCTAGGCTACAGGGTGTATGAGGCGACTTCCAACCCAACTCGACGATGTGTTTACGAGTTCGGAGACTTTTGTGTGGGCTTGAATTGTCATGTTGGTTTAAGATTTGTTTCGATTTCTTCCGGCCAAACGACAAGTGCCTGCACGAAGATGAAGAACGAAAGAGCAGAGAGGGCTGTGAACGACGCCAGCCAATAGCACTCCGACTATGACGTCACCACGACAGGAGAGGCCTCTAGAAGAAGAGTTTATAAGCGCCGCTCCTGCCAGCCTCGACCCATCAGTAGTAGATCGGCACTAGCAGATCGTGGACTGTAGAAGACGGACGCGAATAGAGCGGTTACTTGTGATCCGGATCCATTGCTTGCATGGACATTCTATATAGCGACAGGTATTGATTGTTTACATGACGCTCACCGCATGCGACACCATTGTAAACCGAAATTAAGTATTGTTAGTCTACTTCAGTTTAATAAAAACCTTTAACGTGATTTGCTTGAATTGTTGTATAGCTATCCGAGAAAGCAGCATCATTTAGGCACCCAGTAGGAGACGATTGGGCAGGAACCCACAGAATTGTTGATTCTCAGACATTGCACATGCACTTCCAATGCTCTAACGTGATTTGCTTGAATTGTTGTATAGCTATCCGAGAAAGCAGCATCAGATTTGCTTGAATTGTTGTATAGCTATCCGAGAAAGCAGCATCATTTAGGCACCCAGTAGGAGACGAGTGGGCAGGAACCCACAGAATTGTTGATTCTCAGACATTGCACATGCACTTCCAATGCTCACCGATAGCTACAGAGTCGGAAGTCGATATTGATTCTCCGGTTTGCATGAATACTGGTATCCGCTAGCTCCACTCTATCGGAAGCACGATGTCCCTAACGTGATCGATCATGGGGGTCAATTTCTGCTCTTTCTGATGCTTTTACTCTCCCATCCCCGTGCAGTACTCCTATCAACTGAAACATTACCAAATACTGCACACAAACATATATGGGTGTTCCCTAAGGTTTCTTTTTCCGTAACACTGACTTTTATTATAGCATTTCGCTTGAACTTTATGTCTAGAGTACACGCCATATTTACGGTTCACTATGGCTTTGCCATCTGTAGTAATTGTTCTAAAACTCGCATATGTGCAGAAAAAAACACAAAACTTGAAGCACCTGAAAGAATGGATTCCTCTGTTCAAAAAATTTGGAGCCATTTACTGAACGAATCCTTGTACTTCCACAGGATGGGAAATGGCAAGTTGTGGAGTCATGGAGTCACTCGTTCAGCCACAATCCGCTAAGTCCATACACGTTGTCTTTCTTGCTTTTAGGCAACTGTGATGCTCTATACTTGGGATATAGCAGAAGAACATTTGAAATAAGATATATAGAACATAAAATAGATTATAAATATGGCACCAGACGTCCTAAGTCTCCAGAACGTCTCAGACATGAAAAACACTAACTCTATCACATATGGGTAAAGATAAGGTATAGCATTTGGTAAGTAAAACAGAAGATAGTAATGAGATGGCATGAGATTACCAGATCTCTGGATTTAAGCTCACAGGACCTACTGGCAAAAGCCGGAAGGGGCTGCTAATTTGAAGCACTACGCTAAAAGAGCAAGGGATCTCACTATAGCAGTTAGGGATGGTTACGAGCGTGTCAGGGAACGCGCAGGAAAGCGGATTGTAGAACGTTACTTGCAAGGGTAATAAAACAGAGAACCAAGATATCCTCAAGTTACGCCAGTAAGTACCGTCACTATGTAATGTAAGAACCGTTGGTAGAGAAGCCAACATATCCCCTCTTAGGATTCGAAAAATTCGAAACAAGTTTGTAAAAAACTCATAATGTTCATCCATTCATGCAGAAGTAAATATTATTCTTTAAAGTGTGTTACCTATTAACTAACAATAATTTTCTAAAAGAATTATCAATAGAAAGAATTTAGTTGTAAAAACCCCACTAGCCTGTGTGAAAGGAAATGACTGTCCACAAGCAAAATTAAATTCTTCCCAGAAATATATAAACACAAAGCTATACTGATGATAAATGATTACAGAGGCCAGAAAGCTTCACAATTTCAGACGCTAGTCTAGTTATGGAACCAGTTTGTGGGGATATAGGAAACAATTGCGAACTAACCATTGGAGGAAACCAACGACCAAGTTTACATGTTAGTGATTACTTCTTGGATTTTTCTTCATCCATGAAATTATGTGAAAAGTAAGTAATTTAGTGCCCATAATAATCATTAGAGAAAGTGTCTACTGTTAGAGAATATTATAAAATTACCTTTGTAGGCTAAAGGAACTCTATAAAAGATCTTAAGTTCAAGCTTAATTAGTAATGCAAGTCAAGGAGAACATTTCACAGATAGCTTTGGTAATATCATTTATATATAATCGTGACACAGCCCATCATATTTGTGTGTCTTTGGCCGCTTGTGCTTCCACCTGTGGTTGTGTTGCGTTGGGGCCGCTCCTGTCCCTAATTATATAAATGATATGCCCTCTAGTGTTACGGGTAACTCTAAAATATTTCTTTTTGCTGATGACACTAGCTTGGTAGTAAAGGATGTTGTGTGCAACACTGGCTAGGTTCCAAATAGTGCAGTACATGACCTACATTCATGGCTTATAGAAAATAAACTAACATTAAATCACAGTAAGACTCTGCTTTTCCAGTTTCTAACACACAATTCCACAAAAGCTTACATTTTAATTTCACAGAACGGGCATATTGTTAGTGAAACTGAACAATTCAAATTTCTAGGTATTCAGATAGGCCGGCCGGAGTGGCCGTGCGGTTCTAGGCGCTACAGTCTGGAACCGAGCTACCGCTACGGTCGCAGGTTGTGTGTGGATGTGTGTGATGTCCTTAGGTTAGTTAGGTTTAATTAGTTCGAAGTTCTAAGCGACTGATGACCTCAGAAGTTAAGTCGCATAGTGCTCAGAGCCATTTGAACTTTTTTTTTTTTTTGTTCATATACACTCCTGGAAATGGAAAAAAGAACACATTGACACCGGTGTGTCAGACCCACCATACTTGCTCCGGACACTGCGAGAGGGCTGTGCAAGCAATGATCACACGCACGGCGCAGCGGACACACCAGGAACCGCGGTGTTGGCCGTCGAATGGCGCTAGCTGCGCAGCATTTGTGCACCGCCGCCGTCAGTGTCAGCCAGTTTGCCGTGGCATACGGAGCTCCATCGCAGTCTTTAACACTGGTAGCATGCCGCGACAGCGTGGACGTGAACCGTACGTGCAGTTGACAGACTTTGAGCGAGGGCGTATAGTGGGCATGCGAGAGGCCGGGTGGACATACCGCCGAATTGCTCAACACGTGGGGCGTGAGGTCTCCACAGTACATCGATGTTGTCGCCAGTGGTCGGCGGAAGGTGCACGTGCCCGTCGACCTGGGACCGAACCGCAGCGACGCACGGATGCACGCCAAGACCATAGGATCCTACGCAGTGCCATAGGGGACCGCACCGCCACTTCCCAGCAAATTAGGGACACTGTTGCTCCTGGGGTATCGGCGAGGACCATTCGCAACCGTCTCCATGAAGCTGGGCTACGGTCCCGCACACCGCTCGGCCGTCTTCCGCTCACGCCCCAACATCGTGCAGCCCGCCTCCAGTGGTGTCACGACAGGCGTGAATGGAGGGACGAATGGAGACGTGTCGTCTTCAGCGATGAGAGTCGCTTCTGCCTTGGTGCCAATGATGGTCGTATGAGTGTTTGGCGCCGTGCAGGTGAGCGCCACAATCAGGACTGCATACGACCGAGGCACACAGGGCCAACACCCGGCATCATGGTGTGGGGAGCGATCTCCTACACTGGCCGTACACCTCTGGTGATCGTCGAGGGGACACTGAATAGTGCCCGGTACATGCAAACCGTCATCGAACCCATCGTTCTACCATTCCTAGACCGGCAAGGGAACTTGCTGTTCCAACAGGACAATGCACGTCCTCATGTATCCCGTGCCACCCAACGTGCTCTAGAAGGTGTAAGTCAACTACCCTGGCCAGCAAGATCTCCGGATCTGTCCCCCATTGAGCATGTTTGGGACTGGATGAAGCGTTGTCTCACGCGGTCTGCACGTCCAGCACGAACGCTGGTCCAACTGAGGCGGCAGGTGGAAATGGCATGGCAAGCCGTTCCACAGGACTACATCCAGCATCTCTACGATCGTCTCCATGGGAGAATAGCAGCCTGCATTG
The DNA here is from genome assembly GCF_023897955.1 of Schistocerca gregaria. Classification (NCBI taxonomy): domain Eukaryota; kingdom Metazoa; phylum Arthropoda; class Insecta; order Orthoptera; family Acrididae; genus Schistocerca; species Schistocerca gregaria. The sequence continues at coordinate 86,556,223 of NC_064925.1, read as the reverse complement.
CTGCGAAAGGTGGATATACATTGTACAAGTGCCGACATTGTGCATGCTCTGTTGCTTGTGTCTATGTGCCTGTGGTTCTGTCAGTGTGATCATGTGATGTATCTGACCCCAGGAATGTGTCAATAAAGTTTCCTCTTCCTGGGGCAATTAATTCACGATGTTCTTATTTCAATTTCGAGGAGTGTAGATAGTAAGCGGTCTCGGAAAGCCCACGTTCAGGTTCTTATTGAGAGACTTAGTACTGCCATTTTTTTACTATTCGAACAGTATCAGAAGTGAGTGATACTTCGACCCGAAAATTAGTCTACTTTGCTTTTCATTCGCTTATGTCGTATGCTGTTATATTTTGGGGTAACTCTTCCCATTCTAATAGGGTATTTTTGGTTCAGAAACAGGCCGTTCGGTAGTATGTATATTCCTTATTGTCGTTTCTTGTTACCAATATTAGTTTATTCCCAAGAATAACCAGCTTTCACTCGGTTCATACTTGGCAGAAATCAAACTAGCATTTGGATCGGACTTCCTTATTTCTTGTGCAAAAAGGTGTGCAGTATACTGCTGAATCCATTTTCAATAAGCTGCCACTCAAATTCAAAAATCTTAGCCGTAATCCACGCGCCTTCAAATCGAAATTGAAAAGTTTCCTCGTGCTCACTCCTTCTATTCTGTCGAGGAGGTCCTTGAAAAATTAAGCTGATTCTTTTGTATTGCTGATAGGCTTTACTTAAACTTAAGGACTGACTTTTTTTAGGTTCATGAACATTTATTTTTATCTGTTATTACTTTTATGTTGTAATTTCATGTACTGACACGTTCCATGACATTGGAGTTTTGCTCCTCAATTTGGTCCTATGGAACTTGACGTTAAGATAAATAAAATAAGCTAATAACATGCATATACATTACACACATGTACAAAGAAGTTTAATTTTAGTTAGAGACGGTGGTCAACATTGTCCCAGAAACAAATTCAAATAGTTCCACTGCAAAGGTTCAGACCTATGCTTTCTGAAGCTTTTGCTCATTTATCTGATGAACTTTATGCCCCTCCCAAAAATTTCCAACTGGGAGAACCTCTGCCCCAATCCCAGACTGCTGCAGTGCTTGGGTGCAATAATCGAAGCCCTGCAACAGCCCGCTAGGCTCTCAGGAGTAGGAAATGAAAAATGCACTGTAAAAGAAGAAGTGGGTTCATGGATCTGCCCATTATATGATTTCTCACAAGCACTAAGAAATAAAAGTGGGCAGGATATGCTATTTAATATAGGTCATAAACTGTGTCCATTAAGAATAAATGTACTGAAATGACAATAGTTAAAGCAGCAAAACGAAAGAGAATATTGATAATCTGAAACATATACTCATAATAATCGTAATTTTTAGTTTATAATAGCTTTATGAAAGCGATGTTTTCTGAGGTCAGTAGGAGGGCTACGTAAAGATACAGAGCTAAACCTTGATACCAAATGTTAACCATCTTCACAATATATGCTACAGTATGTTATTAATGTTATTGCTTCATGATTGTAGTGCTGTTATTTGTCTAATATGTATATTACAAAATGTTTGTATCATTTGTATCCCGTATGGCTAGCATTCATGTGGTGTTAGCGCCACACATCGCCAGATACAAATCATAGCTGGTCGACGACTACCAACTGCAAAAAGAAGCTGAAGCAACACCGTACCTCCCACGGTCATTGTGATGTGACAGTCTGAAAAATGAGTTGCTACTGACCATAACGTATTATAATATTGTATTGTATTGTATTTATGTCTACACTTCACAGTGTTTCGATATGAGACCAAATGCATGCAGAAAATACAGCGAATAATACCGTTCACTGGTTTTATTCAACATTGGTCAAATGTTTTATGAGTGTCATTTATGAGTGTCACTTTGTGAGGTGTCAGTTGAGCTGTTTACGAAGCTTTCAGTCATATCCCTGGTGACCTGTAGAGACGAAAGCTCCCTGTAAGATCATGTAAATTTAAGGGAAACAACGTCACGCAACGTTTTACTGAAGAAACCTCCTAGAGTTGATTCAGCTAATGATGAAAGTATGGGTGCCACATCTCACATTAATATTAATGGAGCACGTAAGTACTAAATGAAACTAGTGGTCACTACAACAATTTGATATACTATCATAAGAGACCCAGTAAACTGATTTACCCACTGAATCAAGCAAATAAACATTTAAAAAAATTGACAAAAGTTTGTAATCATAAATCATAATCTTGCATCGGGTGGGTGGACAAATGAAAGCATATCGTAAAATCATATCACAGACACAACTTTTAACCATAAAAGTGGTCAGTCATTTAAAGAAAGAACCACAGAAAAGGAAGTTTGAACACCAAAAGTTTCAGCAAAGTGCTTGATGGGTACAACTTGCTGGCCGTCAATGTGTAAATTGTACAATTAAACCCCGACACAAGTTAAATAGCTACTTGCCCCCTCGTCTTGGTCATGGCATCATTGACTCTTGGATGGAATGATTGTGGAAGATGGCTGCAGTGGCAGCTGGAAATTCTAACTCGACCCCCGTACCTTGTTCTAAGTCAGGGCTAAAGCTGCCTAAAGTGAAGTGCAATCTCAATTGCGTCCCTGGAGCAAGTATACTCACCGATCTTTTGGCGGCAAGTGTGTTCTCACACCACTCCCCAAAACATAGGTGGTTCTGCGAGCTTAAGAATCTTGCCAGCCAATTGCAGCAGACTTGATGAGTTTCGCCAAATAATAATTTCATAAACAACCTTAACAAATTCGTACTCTTGCAGATTTTGTCATGATTAACAAATAATGGTGTGGCATTTGAAGGAAGGATGAAAATCTCTCATACACCGTGACAAGTTTCCAACACCAGCCAACCAAAAGCTTTGCACTTAGACAAATCTGCTGAAGCGCATCTTGTAATGAAATACTTATTGTGAGCCAATCAGAGTCCCTCTTACTCGGATTTGAATGAACATCCCGGACAGTGGCCAGTCACAAAGTCTCCAGTTCTGACAGTTTCACGCTGGCTTTCAGAACTTTCTCTCTCCAAAAAGGATTCTTTCTAGGATCTCGCACAATGCAATTTTATGGATTGCAGCCTGCCCGCCTATACCTAACTGTGAAGAGATAGGACACTGTGACTTCCCTGTTATTTACCTGCTTGTAGCTGTTTGCAGTGCCGAATATTTTTATGGCACTCTGGTCCTTCTAGGTTAGCTTCCCTTGCTATAGAAAGATCTCAAGGCAGCAGAAAGTAACAGGTTCCCATGACAGTAACAAAATAAATGCACAAGCAGTAGTAGCTGTGCAGTCATTGGCAGTAGTGAATGTCGTCTGAAGTTCTCATGCAGCATCGAAGAACTGACTATATATGCATATTACGTTATAAAATAGGTTGCATGGTAGTTTGAGCGTAAGTTGCCATTTGATTGCCATGCAAAAAAGCCAAATTTCATTTACTGTGACCAGCGTTGGAATGATATTTGCTTAAATATTCTCAGTAGGGGTTGATTTAACAGATCGCTACCAAAGTTCAGATTACATCTCTGCTCCAGATATATTACAATAATTTTAAACTTTGACCAAAGATGATTTAGACCATGCATGACATCTTTACATTAAAACCAAAATCTCGCTCTGTTAGTGGCGGCATCCATTTGCAGCCGACTTCTAAAATACCATTCAGCTTATTTTACCACAGTGTTTCCAGTACAGTTTTCTTTATCTCGTCATTTGATTGTATCTAATGATATGCGAAAGAAATCAATATTTTATGCCACGAGTAAAGTTGTTAAAAAAACACAAAAATTCCAAACACATCTTTCCAGGTTACGTAATTGAATTTACAAGCTGAAGGTAGCAATTCATTTGTTTACGAAGCAGATGTGAATGGTCATCTATTTGGGATTGTTTGTGTCTAAGTAATGTGAATTTAAGGAGAATGATCAGTACATATAGGTCTCGTAAAAATAATTTCGTCCTCAAAATGGTTCAAATGGCTCTGAGCTCTATGAGACTTAACTTCTAAGGTCATCAGTCCTCTAGAACTTAGAACTACTTAAACCTAACTAACCTAAGGCCAGTAGACACATCCCTGCCCCAGGCAGGATTCGAACGTGCGACCGTAGCGGTCGCGCGGTTCCAGACTGTAGCGCCTAGAACCGCTCGGCCACCCCGGCCAGCCGTCCTCAAAATGAATGACAAAAATTTTCATACTATAGAGCCTTTCTTGGAGGGGGAGGTTCATTATTGTTATCACTTGTTTGACGCAACTCACCACTCCTGTGTTAACCTCTTCATCTCAAAACAGCACTGGCGCACGCTGTCTTCAATTATTTGTTAAATATACTCAAGTCTATCTTCACCTACAATTCTCTGTAATCAACGTTTCTAGTATGATAAACTTCTTACCTTGATATTTTTAGGTAACTGAATTGGACTGGACAAAAGCCATAAAAATCGAAGGAAGTTCCTAATTAGCAGTTCAAACTAATTTTGTGATTATATCAACAGATGAAAATCTGCTTATACACTTATTGTATCCTCTCACAGCGATATGTTGCTATTAGGACATCTTAAGATTGGTAATTTTTGTACATTTGTGGTCAATCTGCCTAGAGTGTTTCAGATGTGCGGAGTTTAGTTTGCTTTGAATATGACGCATGTCTTATTAATTGTAAATGCTCTGTTGAACAAAAGCCTATTTATGTGCCAGCCTTTGTTCATGCTGATAGGCAACTGTCAATCTCCACAACAAAGATCGATCCTGTGCAGGTCTGGTACATTTCGGAACAATTTTTCAATGTTTAGATCAGCGTGATGGAGGTTGAGACGTTATTCACTAGGTCATTTATATATTTTTGTTAATAGCAGTAATCCTATTACGCTTTTACGAGATACGCCAGAATTTATCTTTTCGACTGAAGGTTTCTCTCTACTAAGAATTACACGTTTGTTCCAGTCGCTAGGAATTCTTCAGCTCAGTCACAAGGCTCTCCTGATATTCTGTACGGTCGTATTTTATTCACCAGACGACAGTGCGAAACAATATCCAACGCTTTCCAGATCAAGCAGCATGGCATGGACCTGGATCTCATAGATGTGCGAGATGGGGTTCACAGGATCGTTGTTTTCGGAGCCTATGTTGATTCCTACAGAAGAGATTCTTGGTCTCAAGAAACGTCATAAGACACGAGCGTAAAACGAGTACCAAAATTCTACAACTGATTACTGTCAGTGATATAGTCCTACAATTTTTTGTACCTGCTCGACGACCTTGAAAACTGGACTGACCTGTGGTTTTTTCCAACCACTGAGTACGCTTTGTTCCTCCAGTTTCCGCTATGAATGAAAACCGATTTTCTATTAATAAGTTGAGCTAGGTGGTCTTCATGTACTCTTTCCCAGGTTTTTAAGGGTATGAGATTTGAGTTTCATGTCCTTAGATTGTGCTTTGTTTTTGTAGAAAAGTTCGGCGCGTTCTTGCTCTTCAGTGTGTTTGGTGTAGCCGACTTGCTTTGTTGTTTTCGAATTTAGTGCTCGTTCGACCTCTGCCGCAGTTGTTTCTTTTACAAGGCCACGTATAATCGGCTCGCTTATCTGTAGCTACGTGAAAATTCTTCATTAATTAGAACATTGTAGTATTCATACCATCTTTCGCGTAGATCCTTGTCAGTTGTCAGTAGCGTGTCTCCGCCGATGTAGTGTCTCAACAGCAACAGTTCTAAGGGACGTTTTATTAGCTTCTTAGTAAGATTCCAATCTGTATCTGAGCAAGTTTCTTGCCACACTTTGAACAGTTTACTAAACACAGCCTTCCGAAATACCTTCACAAAAGAAGACGAAGTAAATATTCCAGAATTCGAATCCAGAACAGCTGCCAACATGAGTAACGTAGAAGTAAATATCTTCGGAGTGGTGTTGTTGTGGTCCTCAGTCCCGAGACTGGTTTGATAAAGCTCTCCATGCTACTCTATCCTGTGCAAGCTTCTTCATCTACCAGTACCTACTGCAACCTACATCCTTCTGAATCTGCTTAGTGTATTCATCTCTTGGTCTTCCTCTTTGATTTTTACCTTCCACGCTGGCCTACAATACTAAATTGGTGACCCCTTGATGCCTCAGAACATGTACTACCAACCGATCCCTTCTTCTGGCGAAGTTGTGCCACAAACTTCTCTTCTCCACAATCCTATTCAAAACTTCCTCATTAGTTATGTGATCTACCCATCTAATCTTCAGCATTCTTCTGTAACACCACATTTCGAAAGCTTCTATTCTCTTCTTGTTTAAGCTATTTATCGTCCATGTTTCACTTCCATCCATGGCTACACTCCATACAAATACTTTCAGAAACGACTTCCTGACACTTAAATCTATACTCGAGGTTAACAAATTCCTCTTCTTCAGATTCGCTTTCCTTGCCATTGCCAGTCTACATTTTATATCCTCTCTACTTCGACCATCATCAGTTATTTTGCTCCCCAAATAGCAAAACTCCTTTACTACTTTAAGTGCCTCATTTCCTAATCTAATTCCCTCAGCATCACCCGACTTAATTCGACTACATTCCATTACCTCGTTTTGCTTTTGTTGACGTTCATGTTATATCCTCCTTTCAAGACACTGTCCATTCCGTTCCACTGCTCTTCCAAGTCCTTTGCTGTCTCTGACAGAATTACAATGTCATCGGCAAACCTCAAAGTTTTTATTTCTTCTCCATGGATATTAATACCTACTCCGAATTTTTCTTTTGTTTCCTTTATTGCTTGCTCAATATACAGATTCAGTAACATAGGGGAGAGACTACAACCCTGTCTCACTCCCTTCCCAACCACTGCTTCCCTTTCATGCCCATCGACTCTTATAACTGCCATCTGGTTTCTGTACAAATTGTAAATAGCCTTTCTCTCCCTATATTTTACCCCTGCCACCTTTATAATTTGAAAGAGAGTATTCCAGTCAACATTGTCAAAAGCTTTCTCTAAGTCTACAAATGCTAGAAACGTAGGTTTGCCTTTTCTTAATCTTTCTTCTAAGATAAGTCGTAAGATCAGTATTGCCTCACGTGGTCCAGTATTTCTACGGAATCCAAACTGATCTTCCCCGAGGTCGGCTTCTACTAGTTTTTCCATTAGTCTGTAAAGAATTCGTGTTAGTATTTTGCAGCTATGGCTTATTAATCTGATTTTTCGGTAATTTTCATATCTGTCAACACCTCCATCCTTAACAGTCATATACAATCGTTCGCTCTACGAAAGATCCGTACACAAAGACTGGAAAGTTGCACAGGACACAACAATATACAAGAAAGGTAGTAGGAGCACTCCACTATATTACAGGCCCATATCATTAACGTCGATATGCAGCAGAATTTTAGAACATATATTGTGTTCGAACATTATGAATTACCTCAAAGGAAACATGGGTTTAGAAAACATCTTTCCTGTGAAACACAACTAGCTCTTTATTCACATGAAGTGCTGAGTGCTGTTGACAAGAGATTGCAAATTTATTCCGTATTCCTGGATTTCCGGAAGGCTCTTGACACTGTACCACACAAGGGGCTCGTAGTAAAATTGCGTGCTCATGGAATATCGCCTCAGTTATGTGACTGGATTTGCGATTTCCTGTCAGAGAGGTCACAGTTCGCAGTAATTGACTGGAAGTCATCGAAAAAAACAGAAGTGATTTCAGGCGTTCCCCAAGGTCGTGTTATAAAATGGCTCTGAGTACTATGAGATTTAACATCTTAGGTCATCAGTCCCCTAGAACTTAGAACTAGCTAAACCTAACTAACCTAAGGACATCACACACATCCATGCCCGAGGCAGGATTCGAACCTGCGACCGTAGCAGTCACGCGGTTCCGGACTGCAGCGCCTAGAACCGCACGGCCACCGCGGCCGGCGGTCGTGTTATAGGCCCTTTGCTGTTCCGTATCTATATAAACGACTTGGGATAGAATCTGAGCAGCCGTCTTCGGTTGTTTGCAGATGACGCTGTCGTTTACCGACTAATAAAGTCATCAGAAGATCAAAACAAACTGAAAAACGGTTTAGAAATAATACCTGAATTGTGCGAAAAGTGGCAGTTGACCCTAAATATCGAAAAGTGTGAGGTTATCCACGTGAGCGCTAAAAGGAACTTCTTCAACTTCGGTTACACGATAAATTAGTCTAATCCAAAGACGGAAATTCAACTAAATACCTAGGTATTACAATTACGAACAACTTAGACTGGAAAGAACACATAGAAAATGTTGTGGGGAAGGCTTACCAGGGCTGCGTTTTATTGGCAGGAGACTTAGAAAAGGAGACTGCCTACACTACGCTTGTCCTTCCTCTTTTAGAATACTGCTGCTCGGTGTGGGATCCTTACCAGATAAGACCAACGGAGTACATCGCAAAAGTTCGAAGAAGGGCAGCACGTATTGTATTATCGCGAAATATGGGAGAGAGTGTCACAGAAATGATACAGGATTTGGGCTGGAAATCATTAAAAGAAAGGCGTTTTTCGTTGGGACGGAATCTTCTCACAAAATTCCATTCACCAACTTTCTCCTCCGAATGTGAAAATAATTTGTTGACACTGATCTACATAGGACGGAACGATCACCCAATAAAATAATGGAAATCAGAGCTCGCACGGAAAGATATACACTCCTGGAAATTGAAATAAGAACACCGTGAATTCATTGTCCCAGGAAGGGGAAACTTTATTGACACATTCCTGGGGTCAGATACATCACATGATCACACTGACAGAACCACAGGCACATAGACACAGGCAACAGAGCATGCACAATGTCGGCACTAGTACAGTGTATATCCACCTTTCGCAGCAATGCAGGCTGCTATTCTCCCATGGAGACGATCGTAGAGATGCTGGATGTATTCCTGTGGAACGGCTTGCCATGCCAATTTCCACTTGGCGCCTCAGTTGGACCAGCGTTCGTGCTGGACGTGCAGACCACGTGAGACGACGCTTCATCCAGTCGCAAACATGCTCAATGGGGGACAGATCCGGAGATCTTGCTGGCCAGGGTAGTTGACTCACACCTTCTAGAGCACGTTGGGTGGCACGGGATACATGAGGATGTGCATTGTCCTGTTGGAACAGCAAGTTCCCTTGCCGGTCTAGGAATGGTAGAACGATGGGTTCGATGACGGTTTGGATGTACCGTGCACTATTCAGTGTCCCCTCGACGATCACCAGAGGTGTACGGCCAGTGTAGGAGATCGCTCCCCACACCATGATGCCGGGTGTTGGCCCTGTGTGCCTCGGTCGTATGCAGTCCTGGTTGTGGCGCTCACCTGCACGGCGCCAAACACGCATACGACCATCATTGGCACCAAGGCAGGTGCGACTCTCATCGCTGAAGACGACACGTCTCCATTCGTCCCTCCATTCACGCCTGTCGCGACACCACTGGAGGCGGGCTGCACGATGTTGGGGCGTGAGCGGAAGACGGCCTAACGGTGTGCGGGACCGTAGCCCAACTTCATGGAGACGGTTGCGAATGGTCCTAGCCGGTACCCCAGGAGCAACAGTGTTCCTAATTTGCTGGGAAGTGGTGGTGCGGTCCCCTATGGCACTACGTAGGATCCTATGGTCTTGGCGTGCATCCGCGCGTCGCTGCGGTCCGGTCCCAGGTCGACGGGCACGTGCACCTTCCGCCGACCACTGGCGACAACATCGATGTACTGTGAAGACCTCACGCCCCACGTGTTGAGCAATTCGGCGGTACGTCCACCCGGCCTCCCGCATGCCCACTATACGCCCTCGCTCAAAGTCCGTCAACTGCACATACGGTTCACGTCCACGCTGTCGCGGCATGCTACCAGTGTTAAAGACTGCGATGGAGCTCCGTATGCCACGGCAAACTGGCTGACACTGACGGCGGCGGTGCACAAATGCTGCGCAGCTAGCGCCATTCGACGGCCAACACCGCGGTTCCTGGTGTGTCCGCTGTGCCGTGCGTGTGATCATTGCTTGTACAGCCCTCTCGCAGTGTCCGGAGCAAGTATGGTGGGTCTGACACACCGGTGTCAATGTGTTCTTTTTTCCATTTCCAGGAGTGTAGGTGTTTATTCTTTCCGCGCGCTATACGAGATTGGAATAATAGGGAATTGTGAAGGTGGTTCGATGAACCCTCTGCCAGGCACTTAAATTTGATTTGCAGAGTATCTATGTAGATGTAGATGTAGAATCACTTGTTTGTAGATACGGCGTCTTTGGTGTGGTGGTTCCACCGTTCGAAACCCGTACTGTTATGAACGACACGATGCCGGATACCTAGTAAGCTTTTAGCGATGGTTACACACAACTTTTCAACTGAGGGAGCCGTACTGAAGGGAGTGTCTGGAAAGGTAGTTGCTAGTTTATTTTTTGAAACATATTATCTTTTCGGCGTGTAATTCATGCCAATTTATTGTTTCTATTTTAAATTGTTTCCTACTATTTGGTTGTTTGAGTTTAATTGCTGCAATCAACGCCACAGCATTATTTTTCAATTTCGGAAGCGCGGGCTGTAAGGCGGCTCTACATGCTGATAGGCTGGCGGGTGCGAGTGTCCTCCGCAGTCGTGAACGTTCTCGGCAGCAGAGTGAGTCGGCTGACGCAATCGTCGTATGGCTCGCTGACCGCGGGTCAGTTTCTTGCGTATCCTTGTTTCCGCGTGAATCAGAAACCGTGGCAGGGCTCGGCGGACCACTGGAATTTCCCCCACATCTGCTCGCCGCTGAGTGACCGTGATTCACCACAACACTATGTTCTGTGACGCATGTCCGTCCACCACTCCCTCAGGAGAAAGGAGCCTGGTGTGTGCGTGCCGCAGTAAGACTGCCACAAAGGCTGCTTTGTACCCAGGGAATGTCGCTCACTTCTAGGAACAGTCTTCACGTGGGCTGCTCGGAATCTGCTCAGTTTCTGAACTGTCAGGCTCTAATACTAACAGGGATAACTCCGGATCGCATCCCCCTCAGATTTAGTGGTAAGATGGCACAGTGGTCAGCCCGTAAAAAGATGAACACAGAACACGTGTGATGGAAACAGGAAGAAGATGTACTTAACTGCGAAAAACGAAGCAAAATGGAAACTGTGAGCGCTCCACGATTAAGACGTGCAACGTCGAGCGAACTGAAATAGCTACGGCGTCGTGTTATGTGGCCACGGTGTTGAACTGTGACTGGGGAGATCCATGTTCAAATCACCATGTGGACGATATTTTTTTTTCACAAAACTACGAACGAACGGTCATTGACGTGTCGTTGTATTCAAATTTGTGACTGCCGTGGGGAAACGTGCGTTTGGCCGGTATTACACTATCAAATTTCTTTGTCAAAGATTTGATGAAATATTCGTCAAATATATTTGACAAAGATCTTTGACATGGCACTAAAAAGGGGTATTACACTGTCATCATATTTTTCGTCACAGTTCAAGATGGCTGACACCAACAACTTGTTATTAAACTGCAGCAGTTGCATTTACCACAGTTGCACTGTGTCCACTGCTGTAGAGAAGCTGGGGATATAAAGAAAACGTACCTGGGTGAAGCCGTGGTTTTTACGAGTACACGATAAAAGCAGTCAACAAAACTTGTTACGTGAGCTTATAGTGGAGGTCGTCAAGTCATACATCAATTAATTAAGAATGGAAGAGCATACATTTCTGTATGTGCTCAGTGAAGTGTATCCTCATATCACAAAGCACAGTACTCGCTAAGAACTGCTATATATGCAGAAGACAGGCTCACTGTAACACTTCGATTCCTTCCTACAGCAGAGAGTTAGGTTAGGTTAGGTTAGGTTAGGTGTCCTTAATCTATTTTTGTATTCAGGGTGCCTCACGTTGTAAAGCGCCTCATCGCCTTCATACATCTCTATTAATTTTGTAGTTGTCGGTAGACGCTAATTGTATTTATCAGCAATGTTTATAAATGTACTACAGACGACAGAACGCAGCAGCGATGCTAGCGCTCCACGTGGTAACATGTCACATTGCAGTGAACAGAAGACAAGCGACTTCCCTAGATTTGATCAAATATTTGACGACATTTGACAAAGTTTCCTATTACACCATCAAATTCCTTTGACAAAGATATTGGACAAAGAACTTTGATAGTGTAATACCGGCCTTTGGAACAGCGAGGAGTAAGTAAGGGACCTCGAGAAACTTCGTTCTACACAAGTACCACATATTACGACTCTAGTGGTTCCGTTTAGGAGGTACTGATCTTGAATTCCTTTTGCTGTAACATAGTTCATGCCCGTTTATTTGTTGTTTTCATATCTGTGACAGGTCCATGCGGCATCTCGCATGCTCCCACTATTCATCACATTTAATTTTGACAGTAACATATTCTTATCACGTGACTCATATTCTATAACCAATGTACATAATTGCCAAGAGTACAGGACAACAGAGACGTCAATGAGTAGACGGAAAGTTCATAATTTTGTGAAAAAAATGGGGCATGAGGATGATCTGAACCCGGATCTCCTACTTTGCGTTCTTACATCGTGACTACATGACCACGACACTGCGGTTTGCAGTTTGCTCGATGTTGTATATCTTGAGCTTGGACCGTTCACTCTTTCCATTTTGCTTCTTTTTTCACAGTTCAGTGCACCTTCTTTCTGTTGTCATGCTTCAACTGTGTTGTTGACGGGCTGTCCACAGGGCCATTTTACCACTAAATCTGAGGGGGTTGCGACGTGGAGTTTTCCTTGTAGGTGTACTGCGGCTTGCGTTGGTACTGTTTGCAGGTTTCCGCTCTCTGTTGGAGGCCAGACCGTATTGTTTAGTTGACATGGTTGTGGTTGTTTGTTTTCTCTCGTGTTGACTTAAGCCACTTGGTTTCGCAAGCATTGCCTGTCCGCTAGTGGCAGCATCGGCGGTTATCGATATGTAGTAACTGTTGCCCTATCTTTGGGGCGACGTCGTGCGTCTACTGGGTCGCGTCAGTGTGGAGTTCGGCTGGAGACTCAGGGGGAGCTAGGTCCGCGCAGCGCGCAAACACGCCAGAACTGCTGGCGGCAAGCATGGACTGCTGGATCGAAGGCCTGTGGTCACAAGGGTGCACGACCTCGCCGTAAACCGGATCCAGCAAGCCTTAAGTTGAGTGCATTGGGATTCAAGCAGAGAAACCTCCGCCACTGTGCGATCTTGCGATTCTCCCGTGACTTAGGTTCGTCTTGCTGCTCGTAGTGTTGCCGAGGTGAGGAGCAGCGAGTGGAGTGCTTGGGGAAGGCGGATCTGATTAGCTTTCCTCGACTTCTAATTGCTATTTAATGAGTTCAATTTGTTACTGTTTGTTAAATTGAACCAGCGGTATTTTTCCTGCCGCATGGCCGCTAACGCCCCAGTTACCTGCCTTGGGGATTAATGTACGTAACGGCAGTGTACGTTTCCTCGCGTTGCCACTGCTGTCCGGCGAGGCGTGTAGTTTTGACAGCGTTCTTGATTGTATCTTGGTTGGCGATTCTCCTACTCTGGTGGTAGTGATTCCTTTCTCGCTCCAGACGCTCTAAGCACACACAGAGTTCAGACTGCCAGTTCCGGCTTTGGCATATTTTTACATCTCTCAATTGGTTTATTGGTCGTCAGTAGCCTTAGCAAGATTATCATTAGTCATTCGTTAGACTGCCACTAGTCTGATTTACCATCTTGTGAAGTGAGTGCAACTCTTGGCTGCCTATCTCATCGCTCACAAAAGTGTTTTTCGCCAGACCTATTCAGAGGCCGATTCCTGGTGCACGGTCTGTGACTGGCTCTTGTGTTTTATTACTGTATTTGCTGTTTTATTGTATTTCTAAAATTTTTTATGTAATTGCAATTCTTGGTGTTACAGCAGGTACAAATTATTGTGGTACCAAGTTTACCATCATTTTGTCTCACCCGTTTGGTTATCAGTTGCCTGTCTTTTTAAATTAGCCTTTGCTATTGCATTGCTGTTTTACAGTATGTTTGTTAAATTTTTTATAATTGCCGTTCTTGGCGTTAAAGGCCTTCAGCCGTGGCTGTGGTAAACTTGCCTTAAAATTCTAATTGCGATCACATTGACTTGTATTTAAAACATTATTTACTGTGTCCGTATTTTATGCTCATTTGAAAAAATAAATTACACAGTTCTTTATTCTTTCATTAATAACGTGTGATATCTTTATTTATTGCTGAGTCTGGAACTACCGTTTTAAAATGAATGTGTGTAATTGCAAAAGGGAACTGATTACGGCACCGTCCACAATCGTAACCGAATCTTGCCTTCCTTGACTACCAGGTTTCATACACACATCTTGAAACTGACAAGGAAACCTCCCCATTGCACTCCCCTCAGATTTAGTTATAAGTTGGCGCAGTGGATAGGCCTTTAAAAACTTAACACAGATCAATCGAGAAAAAAAGGAAGAAGTTGCGTTAAACTACGAAAAAAATATACAAAATGAGTAGTCCATGCACAATATAGGCAACATCATAGATAGCGTGAGCCGACGAGCGTCGTGGTCCCGTAGTTAGCGTGAGCAGCTGCAGAACGAGAGGTCCTTGGTTCAAGTCTTCCCTCGAGTGAAAACTTTATTTTCTTTTATTTTAGCAGAGTTATGATTTGTCCGTTCGTTCATTGACGTCTCTGTTCATTGTAATAAGTTTAGTGTCTGTGTTTTGCTACCGCTCCGCAAAACCGTGCGATTAGTAGACGAAAGGACATGCCTCTCCAATGGAAACCGAAAACATTTGATCGCAAGGTCACAGGTCATTCGATTTCTCCACAGGAAAACACGTTTGATACATTCTATACGACACTGGTGACGGCATGTGCGTCACATGACAGGAATATGTTGTCAACCCACCTAACTTGTACACTTGGCGATTTAGGTTTTCTTGTGATGTGATAATCACTCCCAAAAAAGTGATGACGTAAGAGTTTGTCACATAAACTGCAACAAATGAATGCAACAGTATCACAGTCGCACAGTTTTCCCTGTTCTCTGCCAAAACATATGTTTTTAACGTTTTCAAATTTTTCCGTGTGTAGACCGTCAAATCCTGCATATGTCCAAGCAAATCTGAACATGTCCTGGAATTTTGGAGAGCGAAGTTGATTGTGTGTGAGTGACTGAACTTTGATAATTGACACACGATCGCGTAAACAATAATGCTCTGTGTACCTGTGCAGCTCCACAAAATCATAGAATCTTTCCACAAAGTATTTCACTTGCCAAAAACCAAACACAGCTAACCGTTGCACAAGAGGTGTACAACCTGGAGGAATGGTAATCACGTCTACTCCCACACTAAAATTGTACAATGCCTGATCCTTCCGTCCTGTATAGGCTGTATAAAAAATTAAACTTTTCACTCGAGGGAAGACTTGAACCAAGGACCTCTCGTTCGCCAGCTGCTCACGCAAACTACGGGATCACAGAGCTCCTGAGCTCACATTGTCCTTGACGTTGCATCGACTACTCAGTTTGTATATTTTGTTTATTTTTTTGTCAAAGTTCCACACAACTTCTTCCTGTTTTCACGATTGATATGTGTTCAGTTTTTCAAGGCCTACCCACTGTGCCAACTTATAACTTAATCTGAGGGAGGTCCGATGGGGAGGTTCCCTTGTGAGCAGCAAACCTGACCTAACCAGAATTTAAACACTTTCAAAATGTGTGATATTGTAGACACTACGTTTCTAACTTTTAACATTTCTCAGTGTTCATACAAAGTGAATTTTGGAAATAACAGTACGTATGTAATTACGCTGCCCAGTCGCATTAATGCGACCACCTAATACGTTCGGCGTCAACGTGCAGTACCACTCACAGACGGTAGGTGGCAGCATTAGCAGTGGAGGATATGTAAAGCGATTCAGGGGGATGGGGAAAAGAGTGCGGTCATTGTCGTAATGCAGAAACGGAGCTACTCCTCTGACGTCCAAAAGGGGACAAGTAGAAGCATTTCCGAAAAGGCTAAGTCTGTAAACTGTTTCCGTGTCGCCGTGGTTAAAGTAGAGTATGCATGACAAAATCGCACTATCCAAAACTATCGCCGAGGGAGCTGTGGTGCGCCACGGGTCATAGATAGCAAGGGTGGAGGGATGCTGCGGAGATGCGTACAGGCGAACAGACAAGCAACTATTGAGCGACTAAATGCCAAATCCACCAAAACCGGGACTACCAAATCACAGATGAGATTGAAGAGCAGTACGAAAAGATGTCTGAACATTTCAAGAAGACAGAAGGAAATTGATCGGTAAGCAACAAGACAAGACCGACACATGCTACAAGAATATAGAGGAAAATTTCAAAGAAACTAGGGAATATTTCACGAAGATACAACAACTAGCTGCTCGCGTAAAGGGATGTGATGGAAAGATCGTATATGTGGACAAGTCGGGTAAGAAATCGAAAAGGCCGAGCTCAAATCTACTCAAATATTTGAAGTACAAATAAGAAGTTGCCTCAAGAAGTCCATGGCGCCACAGATGCAATGCGCAAGGACCTAGACGTTATCAAAGAATGGAAGAACGAAGTACCGGACGATATAACACAGCTGAAGAAACAAGTTGAGCAGTTGTCACTAAGAAGTGACGTAGGACCAGAAAGGACCGTGACAGTGAACTCCAGAAAATAGGAAGGAATAAAGGTATTAGTCGAACTCACGGAACTCCAGGAGGACATCAACGCTCATAAACGAAAAGCGTTAACTGAATTATTCAAAGAAAGAGAACAAGGCAGTCGTTCAGGGAATAGAACTAGAATCGGCGAGACAATAATAAACAGGGAAGAAAGGTGGATGGAAGAAGAAAAGTCAAATCAGCTGACAGACTCTGACGTGTGTATGACGTATGTCCTCAAAGACCATTTAGCGAACGTTGCTGCATGTGGATATCTGCAACAGATGCCTGGTTCGTGCACAAATGCTGACTGCCATTCATCGGCGACGAAGACTGGAATTTTCACACCAATACCGCAACTGAATGTCCAATGTGTCGCGACAGGTGGTGTTTTCAGAGGAATCAAGTACTGTGCTCCACCGGACAGCTGGCCGTTGGCGTGCTCGGCGTGAAATGTCTGAGAGCAAACACACTGCAACAATCGTCAGAAGGGTCAAGGCCAGACGAGAGAGCATTATGGTTTGAAGAGTGTATTCGTGGCGTACCCTGGGTGATTTCGTCATTCTGAAAGGCACAATGGGTCAACACAACTATGCACCTATCCTTGCACCTATCCTACATTCAGTTTGTTTACACTCGGGACGATGGCGTCTACCAGTGGGACAATGAAACGTGCAGTCAATGTAGGTGGTTCTCAGAGCATCACGATGAGTATACCATACTCCACTGGACATCATAGTCTTTGGAATTCTTCCAGTCCATATGTGGCATAACAGCAAACCAGTGCTTAACAGTATTGCTTAAAAACCGTCCTCATTGCAATTACAGTTTTTTTTATTTTTCAGGGAAGTGTTTCGCCTTATTTAGGCATCTTCAGGTTGTCTTTTCTAGATGGATGCGAGAGGCACCCCAGATCTTGGCACCCCAGTCTTGGTTGCAATTTTAGTTTGTTATTTTTTTTTATTTTTCAACGACGCGTTTCGCCTTATTTAGGCATCTTCAGGTTAACTTTTCTAGATGGACGAGAGAGGCACCCCAGATCTTGGGTGCCTCTCGCGTCCATCTAGAAAAGATAACCTGAAGATGCCTAAATAAGGCGAAACGCATCGTTGAAAAATAAAATAAAAACTAAAATTGCAACCAAGACTGTTTTTAACCAATACTATACTCTTTGGATTTAAATCCAATCCGAAATATGTGGGACCACTTCGTTCGAGTTGTTCACGTCATGGCTTCTCACCAGAGATACCTAGCGAATATGGCGACGGCACTGGAGTCAGCCTGAATCCAGATCCCTGTCACTACCTTCCAGAATCTCTTCGTATCCGCCTGGCAGTGATCAGCGGTGCAAAAGGTGATTATTCAGACTTTTGACAGGTGATCACATTACTGTGCCTCGACAGTGTAAACAAAACATATGCATTTCGGAAAAAAAATTGTGACTTGTCTCGAACAGCGAAATAATAGCTCTAGATTTAAAATGAGACGGTCTGAGAGGCAACTCCTTGATGAATTTTGCTCTGTGCGTGCAAATGTTAGAGCTATGTTCATGTCTCTACAGCCGTCTGCAACGTATGATAATAAAAATTGATATGAGGGTGTGGCGTAAACGGGAGGCATAGCAAATGAACCAAAAAGGATTACAGCTAAACGTCCGTCTGACGTCACTACATATGAAGTAAACGCTCGAGTATGGTAAGCATTGGGAGTCACGTAAGACTCAAACCCTTTCAAATAAGGAAATGTAGGCGGATAACGTCCTCGGCAAGTGTGGATTATTAACCAACAGCGGGCGAGCAAGCAGCGCTAACCATATCCGTTTGTTCTATGTACTGAAAAAGAGAGCAGAATCACACTACTGGCCAATAAAATTGCTACAGCACGAAGATGACATGCTACAGACGTCAAATTTAACCGACAGGGACAAGGAAGCTGTGATATGCAAATGATTAGCTTTTCAGAGCATTCACACAAGGTTGGCACCGGTGGCGACACCTACAACGTGCTGACATCAGGAAAGTTTCCAACCGATTTCTCATACACTAACAGCAGTTGACCGGCGTTGCCTGGTGAAACGTTGTTGTGATGCCTCGTGTAAGGAGGAAAAATGCGTCCCATCACGTTTCCGACTTTGATAAAGGTCGGAAGGTCGGATTGCAGCCTATCGCGATTGCGGTTTATCGTATTGCGACATTGCTGCTCGCGTTGGTCGAGATCCAATGACTGTTAGCAGAATATGCAATCGGTGGGTTCAGGAGGATAATACGGAACGCCGTGCTGGATCCCAACGGCCTCGTATCACTAGCAGTCGAGATGACAGGCATCTTATCCGCATGGCTGTAACGGATCGTGCAGCCGCGTCTCGATCCCTGAGTCAACAGATGGGGACGTTTGCAAGGTAACAACCATCTGCACGAACAGTTCGACGACGTTTGCAGCAGCATGGACTATCAGCTCGGAGACCGTGGCTGCGGTTACCCTTGACGCTGCATCACAGATACGAGCGCCTGCCAACGACGAACCTGGGTACATGAATGGCAAAACATTTTCTCGGATGAATCCAGGTTCCGTTTACAGCATCATGATGGTCGCATCCGTGTTGGCGATATCGCGGTGAACGAACATTGGAAGCATGTATTCGTCATCGCCATAGTGCCGTATCACCCGGCGTGATGGTGGTATGGGGTGCCATTGGTTACACGTCTCGGTCACCTCTTGTTCGCATTGACGGCACTTTGACAGTGGACGTTACGACCCGTGGCTCTACCCTTCATTCCATGCCTGCGAAACCCTACATTTCAGCAGGGTAATGCACGACCGCATGTTGCAGGTCCTGTACGGGCCTTTTTGGTTACAGAAAATGTTCAACTGCTGCCCTGGCCAACACATTCTCCAGATCCCTCACCAACTGAAAACGTCTGGTCGGTCAGTGGTGGCCGAGCAACTGGCTCGTCACAATACGCCAGTCACTACTCTCGATGAAATGTGGTATCGTGTTGAAGCTGCATGAGCGCACAGCACCATAACTCAGTTCCTTCTCCTAATATTTCGGCTGTATGCCGTTCAGCAACCTTCGGAGAGAGCCGGAGAGCCCCACTGCGTGTGCGGGCAAAGATAGATATCGCCAGAGATGTTAATGAGAGGCGAAGAAGTACAATATGTGTGAATTATTTTGAAATTTTATTTTTTGTGGCTCACAGCTTTAATGTGTTTTAGAATGAATGTATGGTCCAGGTAGGCTGTATTCTTTTTATTTTCCGTGCAAGTGGCCAGTTTCAACCGTGGGTCGTTTTCAAGCACATAACTTGTGCTTCCACCTCCAATGTATGAATTATATCTGTGGCTGCGCTGTGGATCACGCTGCGATATCGATATATCGGTATGAGCTGCCATGTCCCGACTTCTATTTAAGTTTATTACACAAAGTGCTGGATACCATGACTTATTCAGGCCGAACCCGCTATCTCTATTAATTAAATTCGTCGGAAAGAGAATTTCAGTTGCCTCTTTTACAACCGAGCCCCAGAAAGAGAGTGACCTGTATCAACGCACCTTTATGCTATAGTGGATTTGTTGGGCTTTAAGGTGGGTGTATCTGCGGTGTTCCGTACATCTTTCATAGACACCACTAAATGTCTGTCCGACGTAAGAGAGGCCACATTCGTAGGGGATACTGTAACCCCAGCCTTCTGGGACATCAAATCATCTTTAACAAAACCCTAGAGTGCTGCTGTCCTCGGTGGAGGATGAAAAATCAAATCTACTTTGTGCCTGCTGAATGTCTGTCCTCTTTTTAACGATAGGTTTCTCGTATAAGGCGGGAAAGCCATGGATACAAATCTTTCTCTGTCTTCTTCTGCATTTCTTGTGACCACCTTTGGTTTTATTCATAGCCCCATTCGTAGCTGCTAGGGAGAATAACAGTTGGCTTCAAAAACTCTCTTTAAGTGTAGAAGCTCGTCCTTCAGACAGCTTTCGTCTGCAATGTGTGCTCTTTGAAATAAAGTTCTGAGAACACTCATCGTCCGCGAAGGATGATGGAAGGTATTTACACGTAAATATAAAGCTGTATGCATCGGTTTCCGATACACTGTATGTCCCAGAGTGCCATTATCTTTGCGCCGAACCGAAGCATCCAAAAAGGGAAGTCATCCCTCATTTTCAATTTCCACTGAAAACTGGATTTGTACATGAAAAGAATTCTAATGTCTTACAAATACTTGTAATTTATCTTCACCATAGGTACAGACTACAAACGCGTCATCAATTACTGTATTTCGTAATTCATACAGTTAAGCAAGAAGCTTCCGACATGTGCTTGAAAGCGACCTATTGTTGAAATTGAATAATTGTACGGAAAATGAACAGAATACAGCCTACTTGGACCACGTTTTCAGTTTCAAAACTCGCTGAGATTGTGGACCCCTACAAAAATAAAATTTCAAAATACAATAATTCGTACATATTGTACTTCTATGCCACCTAATAACGTCTCTGGTGCCTGTGTATCTGTGGCACGGACCGAGAGTTTAGAAAGACGAAGTGAGTGCGAGTGTCAGATTCTCGACTCACTCTGTCGATGGCTAAACAGTAGACAGATGAAGTATTAGAAGAAGGAGTTGAATTTATGTGAGTGCAAACTCGAAATTTAATGGAGGCCTTTAATTTCCCCTGGTAGGTTGTTGAATACATGTGTACTAATATATCTAACTCTTTTTTGTACTGAGATTAATGTTAACCTCGTGACGTCTTTGCAAAAGTGTTTTTTTGGTCCTAGTGATATTTTTATTTTAATACCTTTCACTATATTTTGAGAAAAGATAAATACTGATAATGACAAAAGACATTATTGAGTACACTTATGGCGAAATAATTGTCAAAATACTAAGATTTTTGCATAGGTCTTTGCAAAAAATGGTTCAAATGGCTCTGAGCACTATGGGGCTTAACATCTAAGGCATCAGTCCCGTAGAACTTAGAACTACTTAAACCTAACTAACATAAGGACATCACACACATCCATGCCCGAGGCAGGATTCGAACCTGCGACCGTAGCAGTCGCGGACTGAAGCGCCTTGAACCGCTCGGCCACCTCGTCCGGCTTACGTCTTTGCAGATAAAAATATTATAACACGTTTTTCGTGTTACCTTCACAAGGAAAATCAGATAGTTGCACCACGACAAATCCGCAACAAAAAGCAGAAAACTGCCCATATGTCCTCACGTTATATTCGGTTACAGATAAGCATTGTTCCATATTCGGCGAAATATGACATGCTTGGAGATTGCATCATTGTTCGTGCATACATAGGCATCAGCAGTCTAATTATGACGTCGAAAAAGTAATTTGAGACTTAACATAGTGAGTTGTGACTTGTATCACCAAACTGAGACTTATCAAGACGGGGCAGTGTATGTCAGCTACTTCGGGATGCCAACTACTGAAGACGTCAACTACCAGGCCACGTCAGATACTAAAACTGTGTTATATCACCAGTAGCTGAAATTTTGCTAGCTATGGGGGGATGTGTCAGCTACTCGAGATTACAGCTACTGGGGATACAGTTAATGGGAGATGTTAACTACTGAGGTATGTCAGGTATTTGTCAGGTATTAGGAACACAGTAAATTTCTTCTCTCTCTCTCTCTCTCTCTCTCTCTCTTTCTTTCTTTCTCTGTAATGCTTACCTCATTGTGGCAACAACAATGTTATATATTTGAGAATAAATGAAAGGAGTCCAGTTCTATCAGGTCAAGTTAATTAGCTGATACAGTTTGGGGAGGACTTCATACAGTTTGTAGCTAGCTGACGCAGAACTGGGGCAAATAATGAAGTTTGGGGCCAAGTTCATATAGTATTGGAGCAAGGTGATACAGTTTGGTCAGAAAAATGATGCAGTTTGGTCAGCAGGTTGATGGAGTTTTTAGGGAAGCTGATACACTGTGGGGGCAAGTTGATACGGTTTGGGGAAGTTCATACAGCTTGAGTGGCAAGTTGATACAGTTTCTGGGGTAAGTTAATACAGTGTTGTGGGAAAGCCGATGGAGTTTGGGAGACAAGTCCATACAATTTTGGGCACATGTTTGGGGGCTAGCTGACACATTTTTAGGGGCAAGACAATGTGATTTGGAAGGCAAGTTAATAAAATTTCAGGGGTAAGTTGTTACAGTTTGGGGGGTACGTTGATATAGCTTGACAAGTTGATGCTGCTTGGCGGTTGCTAACGATGAACATGTCAACAGATTCTTTAGCAGCAGCACTGTGTCCAGTAAACATGATATACTTGTAATATTTGTAATGAGTCTCCAGAGAATAAAGCATACGCAGCCCTGAATCATACTACCCACTGGATGTGGGTATTGCGCCAGAAATAGTCAGTGGATTGCCGGACACAATGGAAAACATAGCAGCGTATGCCTCAGGGGATATAGGAAAACCACAAAAAACCTAAACTGCATGGCCAGACGAGGATTCAAGCGAGTGCCCTCTGGAACACGAGTACAGTGTCTTATCACAGCGCTACCATGGGCAACATCATGTAGCGGTGGAAATACTATCGACGACAGTGCTGCGAAAGCAGAGTTACTAAACCTAGCCTTAAGAAATTCCTTCACAAAAGAAGACGAAGTAAATATTCCAGAACTGGAAAAAAGAACAGTTGCCAACATGAACAGGTTAGCAGTAGATATCCTCGGAGTAGTGAAACAACTTAAATCACTTAATAAAAGCAAGATTTCTGGTCCAGACTGTATACCAATTACGCTCCTTTCAGAGTAGTAACAATCATATACAACCCGTTCGCTCGACGGAAGATCCGTACCCAAAGACTGGAAAGTTGCACAAGTCACACCGATATTCAAGAAAGGTAGTTGGAGTATTCCTATCAATTACAGGCTCGTATCATTAATGTCGCTATGCAGCAGAATTTCGGAACATATTTTGTGTTAGAACAATATGAACTACTTTGGAGAGAATGGTCTATTGACACACAGTCAACACGGATTTAGAAAACATCGTTTTTGTGAAACACAACTAGCTCTTTACTCACACGAAGTGTTGAGTGCTATTGACAAGGGATTTCAAATTGATTCCGTATTTCTAGATTTTCAAAAGGCCTTTGACACTGTACCACAAAAGGGGCTTGTGGTAAATTATTGCTTGTGGAATGGCTCAAATGGTTCAAATGGCTCTGAGCACTATGCGACTTAACTTCTGAGGTCATCAGTCGCCTAGAACTTAGAACTAATTAAACCTAACTAACCTAAGGACATCACACACATCCATGCCGGAGGCAGGATCCGAACCTGCGACTGTAGCGGTCGCTCGGTTCCAGACTGTAGCGCCTAGAACCGAGACGGCCACTCCGGCCGGCCGCTTGTGGAATATTATCTCAGTAATGTGACTGGATTTGTCATTTTCCTGTCAGAGACGTCACAGTTTGTAGTAACTGACGGAAACTCAATGAATAAAACAGACTGGTTTCTGGCATTCCCCAAGGTAGTGTTATAGGCTCTCTGCTGTTCCTTATCGAAACAAATGATGTAGGAGACAATCTGAGCAGCCGGCTTACGTTGTTTTCAGATGATGCTGTCGTTTATCGTCTAGTAAACTCATCAGAAGATCAAAAGAAATTGCAAAAAGATTTAGAAAAGATATCTAAACGCTGCAAAAATTAGCAGTTGACTCTACATAATGAAAAGTGTCAGGTCATCCAAATGAGTGCTAAAAGGAATTCGTGAAACTTCGGTTACACGATAAATCAGTCAAATCAAAAGGCCGAAAAGTCCAATTAAATACTTAACAATTACAGTTACAAACAATTTAAACTGTAAAGGTTCAAATGGTTCAAAAGGCTCTGAGCACTACGGGACTTAACATCTGTGGTCATCAGTCCCTTACAACTTAGAACTACTTAAACCTAACTAACCTAAGGATATCACACACATACATGCCCAAAGCAGGATTCAAACCTGCGACCGTAGCAGTCCCGCGGTTAAATTGTAAAGAACACAAAGAAAATGCTGTGGGGAAAGCAAACCAAAGACTGAGTTTTATTCGCACAACACTTAGAAAATGTAACAGATCAAATAAAGAGACTGCCTACACTACGCTTGTCTGTCGTCTTGTAAGTAGACTATTTAGGTTTTTTTATTGGTAACGCCACATAGCGCTCTGTATGAAAGATCACTGGTTGTGCTGTGTGCAGTCAGTGGCTGGTTGGCATTGTTGTAATACTCGCCATTGTAGTGTTGGGCAGCTGGATGTTAACAGCGCGTAGCTGTGCGCAGTTGGAGGTGGGCCGCCAGCAGTGGTGGATGTGGGGAGAGAGATGGCTGAGTTTTGAAATTTGTAAGAATGGATGTCATGAACTGCTATATATATATATTATGACTATTAAGGTAAATACGTTGTTTGTTCTCTATTAAAATCTTTCATTTGCTAACGATACCTATCAGTAGTTAGTGCCTTCCGTAGTTTGAATCTTTTATTTAGCTGGCATTAGTGGTGCATGCTGTATTGCAGTAGTTCAAGTAACTAAGATTTTTGAGAGGTAAGTGATATGTGAAACATAGGTTAATGTTAGTCAGGGCCATTCTTTTGTAGGGATTTTTGAAAGTCAGATTGCGTTGCGCTAAAAATATAGTGTGTCGGTTTAAGCACAGTCATGTACGATTTTTATAATGGGATGTTTAATATGTCGACCCTTAGCCGAAGATACTTCACTGGAATCTTCTGATTTTTTCTTGTAGTTTGTGTAATTAGTGTAGATTTTGTTTATTGCTAGCGCGTAATTGTAGAGAGAATCTCCTTTGTAGTTGTAGTCTTTCATTGTTGTACAGTAAAACAGTTGTGGCATGCATGTAGATTTGCACCAAGTATTTCGCAGCTGCGCTTGCAATTAACTAGATATTATTCGCTACGTTAATGTGTTCTCTTATTTTTGCTCTTCAAATTGTGTTTTTCTTTATTGTCGTGAGAAATATGTGACAATAATGGCGTGTGAAAAACGTAATACTAGGCTCCAAAGTAAACTGAGAAATGACAGTGAAGACGAAAGCAGTGTATTAGCGCCACCATGTAATGAATTAACTAATGTTCAAAGTAGTAATTTGGTAATTGTGGATAGGGAAATGGATCGGGCTGCAAATAATGGTGTAGGCAGTGAAACAATTAGTGAACAGGGAAGCATTATCGATCGATCGGTCGGCAACAGCTCGCCTCAGGATTCCGAAATGACAGGACACAATCTTGCAAATACTGTAGATTCAGATTTTGCGTCCTCACCGTTTTCTCAAATAAATCAAGACACATTTTCTGCTTTTCAAAATGCGAATATTGCCGGTTCGAATGCATTGCCGAATAGAACTGAGGAACATGTTTCAGACACGAGTGCACTGTTATTACAGTTAATGCAACAAATGGGACAAAGGCTACAAAAGTTAGACACAACGCTTGAACAAAGGCTACAAAAGTTAGACACAACGCTTGCACAAAATCAGAAACAAATGGGACAAAATCTTCAAAAGTTAGACACAATGGAACAAAATCAGAGACAAACACAGCAAAAGCTTCAAAAGTTAGACACAATGGAACAAAAGCTTCAAAAGTTAGACTCAGTGGAACATACGCTTGAACAAACAGGTGAAGATTTAACTACTGAGTTACATAAAATCGAATCGAAATGTCAAACAGTCTGTGGTGATGGAAAAACACAAATTTGTGAGTATTCTCGACCTATTTTTTTGCGGCATGAAAATGCATTACGTAATCATGAATGAGCCATAAAACAACTACAAACTATTGATCATGAAAATCAAGAGACCTTGCAAGCTAAAATTGACTCAGTTGCATCTACCGATTCGGTTACGCAACTTGCAAAAAACTCAGGAAAACTTAAAGGATACAGTAGATACTCTGAAAATTGGTTCAGAAAGACACATGGAGGAAATCAGTTCATTATCAGAGAAAGTAGTTGAACTTTTGGATCAGCTAAATAATTTATCTACGAAGGTAGATGATAATCTGAATGACACAAAACCGATAGTCTTTAATGACACAGAAGAGTTCGAACAAATTAGGAAATTCAAACAAAATCAGAATCAAATTAATACGCAACACCAAAGAAAAATCCGGGAAGTACAAGATCAGCTGACACAGGTAATACAAGAATTACGTATTTCAGAGGACACTCGCACTCCAATACGGGAAGAGGGACATAAAAATACGGAACTGCCACAAAATAATAACACAGGGCACTTTGGAGATTATGAAAGAAATTGGCAAAGTACACCGAATTTTGAGATGGAACCGCCGAAACGACGTAACAATGACCGACATGCGACCCGCCGACACGATGATTTTGACTATAAGCTGTTCATTACTACACGTAAATTCAAAACATTTAAGAATTCTGGCAACTACATTCATCCACAAGCGTGGCTCCATCAATTCTCTCATTGTTTTCCTCCCAACTGGTCACTAGAGCACAGATTAGAATTTATGTGTGGCTACTTAGAGAATGAACCAGCTGTAAGAATGCGATCGGTCATTCACGATTGTCACAGTGAAGGAGAATTTTATCATGCCTTCCTCTCAGCATATTGGTCTCAAGCTACACAAGACCGAGTAAAACATAGCATCATGATGATGAAACACTTTGAACAATCTGAATTTTCCAGTCTCGTCAAATATTTTGAAGACATGTTGCATAAGAATCAATATCTTTCAAACCCATATAGCCCTTCAGAACTCATCCGCATTTGCATAATGAAATTGCCTGAACATTTAAGGAATATTATTTTGGCAGGGCGTTGCAAAGACGACATTGAAGCTTTTCAGGGACTCTTACAAGAATTAGAAATTGACACAGACAGTCGCGGGATGCGAAAACAGGAAAACAATCACTACATTTCACATCTGTCACAATTCCGTGACGACAGAAGCAATAACTGGACACGACAAGTTTATTCTTATAACGCAAATCGTGACCAAAATAGACACCACCCATATGACAACCACTGGCAGAGTAATAGTTACAGAGAAAGATCGCATTTCCGTAGTAATGAATATTACACAGACAGTCATAGAAACAGACAATATGGCAACCAGAACTATTATTATCACGGGAGACAGAATAATTTCAGTCGCAAGGGTCCACCGCGCAGTGATAATTCAGGGAGAAATTCTCCACCACTTAACCGACAAGAAAGAAACTACAGGAACTACCGACATGACGACAGACGATATAAACATAACGACAGACCTGAATTGCATCAGAACTGGCGAGCTTCAAACAGGGCAGGGGCCTCTCGACAAGGTGAATTTGTAGAAGTTAGGTCTCCTAATCCCAATAACGGCGCCCGCCAACAAAGAGACAGACAATGACTCGCACCGCAGGCAGCCACGTGCGCCGGCAGGCTCGGCGAAAAATAACATAGACTATAACCTTGAGAAAAACTCCAGTATTCTTTACCGACGTTTACCGCATGATAATTGTGTTCAAGTTGAAACTCTGAGTACTATGAAGAGTAAAGGATTGCACCATATTTCACATGTAAAACCGTTTATTGAGAGATAATCTGCTTTTTAACTTTGTCTTTGCCATAAAACTTTTCACTTCACGTTACTAGTATGCGTTGTCACACTTTGAAACTGTTATCATGCAACAATGTGTTGAAGTTAACTATCCAGTCTAGAACCTACATAACATACAGTAATTACCACTGCATTGTGATAGTGAACAGAGGACACAGTGTTACTATGTGTGTACATTCTTGCTTGATAGTTGCACGATTACTAACGACAATAAGGCTTACATACTTAGAACATATACTGCTAATGAGATTTTAATGCAAACAATTTGGTTTACTTGAAAAGACATTCCTTATTTCAAGTAGTTTTTGTGACCTCAAAGATGACTTAGTATTTGGTATATTTGACACCTACACGATTTTATCACGACGCTACTAATGAGTGACAATTTACAATGTTGCTTTTGCGGTGTTTCTGTTTTATGTCTGCACAGTTTTAAGTATTATTCTGGAAAGTAAAACATGTTTTAGTAGTACCTTTTGTGGTATAGCTACAGTGAGACAGCCTTTTTCCGTAGCACAACAATACGTTACATTATAGTACTTTCTTGATCACGGTAAGGTACGTAATAACTACGATATCTATACGCAAAGCATTTCACTTTCGTTTATGATGAGGTAAGTACATTGAGTTCAGCAGAACTTTCCTTACAGAGGACGATAACTACGACACTTCCACAGAGATTATCTTACAACACGACGCACAGTTTAGCGCTACAGTACACGTATTTGAGTGATTAATTTTGTACTTAAAACATTTATTTTTAAAGATACATTAATCCTCAAGGGGGTACACGCTTACTTTGTGTACCATGTGTTTGGCAGGCACAAGGAGCCCTAGCTAATATGGTATTTGCTTATACAACTTTGCACATCGGTACAATATTTCTCTAACACATTAATGACACAGCTATCTGATCATTTAACCGGGAGAGACAAACATTTATTTTACTACATCAGTGACAGATGTTTACGTAATTACACAGTTGGATAACTTTACACTTATGAAATTGTAATTTGTATTTGCTGTAGCGGTGCGCAGTTGGAGGTGAGCCGCCAGCAGTGGTGGACGTGGGGAGAGAGATGGCGGAGTTTTGAAATTTTTAAGAATGGATGTCATGAACTGCTGTATGTATTATGACTATTAAGGTCAATACATTGTTTGTTTCCTATTAAAATCTTTCATTTTCTAACTATGCCTATCAGTAGTTAGTGCCTTCCGTAGTTTGAATCTTTTATTTAGCTGGCATTAGTGGTGCATGCTGTATTGCAGTAGTGCGAGTAACCAAGATTTTTGTGAGGTAAGTGATATGTGAAACGTATAGGTTAATGTTAGTCAGGGCCATTCTTTTTTAGGGATTTTTGAAAGTCAGATTGCGTTGCGCTAAAAATATTGTGTGTCAGTTTAAGCACAGTCGTGCATAAATTGTTCGAAGGGGACGTTTCAGTCTTTTCGAATACTGCTGCGCGATCTGGGACCCTTACCAGATAGGATTAACGGATTACACCGAGAAATTTCAAAGAAGAGCAGCACGTTTATATTGTGGCGAAATATGGGAGACAGTGTCACTGACATGTCACAGGATTTTGGATGGACGCCATTAAAACTAAGGCGTTTTTATTGCGGCCGAATCTTCTCACGAAATTTCAGTCAGCAGCTTTCTCATCCCAATGTGACAATATTTTATTGACGCCGACCTGCATAAGGAGAAACAATCATCATAATAAAGTAATGGAAATCAGAGCTCTTACGGAAATATATAGGTGTGCGACAGTGGAATAATAGAGAATTATTGAGAAGGTGCCTCGATGAACCTTCTGCCACGCACTTAAGTGTGATTTGCAGAATATCCATATAGATTTAGATGATTCCAGTAGCCATCGACTATCATGTTAGAGACATACAGGAAGTAGTGCAACAAATCATTGGGCAATAAACCCTGGATATCATCAACTGGTGAGTAGCCAGACAGTCTGCAACCATGCAAAAGCTACTGTTCTTTGGAAGAGAAAAATCATCCTGTGACTCTGCTCAGAGTATGTTACAGGGCGCAGAGATTAACAGTGGAGTAGGAACACCATCATTAGACATCGTAAACGCGGGGAAGGTCAGCTGTACGTATCTGTCATGGTATACGTTGCTGCACACTTATGGCTGAGAACGAATACATCCAAAATCACGCAAGGCAATGAATCCCAGTACCGAGCAGGGCACAGGTCAGCCATTCTCTGGTGGTGGGTACACACATTCGATTAAGTGGGGACTGTGATGTCTTTGTCACCGTCTCTCATGGGCATATGATATGGAAATGTTCTGTTTAGAGTCTGATCATGTACATCCATTTCTTCGCTTACAGCCTTAAGCCAGTGATTCCGATTTTCAGCATGACAATTCACCACCACATGATTCCCGAATTGTACCAGAACTAAAGTGGAGTAATGAAAGGGTAATATACTGAATAGCCAAGGAGACTATTACAGTTGTCTAATATCGTGTAGGGGCCCCAGGAGCAAGCAGACGCACCGCAACACAATGTGGTAAGGGCTCGACTAATGTCTGGAATAGTGCTGGAGGGAACTGCCACCACGAATCCTCCAGAGCTGTCCATAAATCCGTAAGAGTATGAGGGGGTGAAGCTCTCTTCTGAGCAGCACGATGCAAGGCATCCCAGATATGCTCAATAATGTTCATGTTTGGGGAGTCGCATTGTCCTGCTGGAATTGCCCAAGTCCGTCCGAATGCACAATGGACATGAATGGATGTAGGTGATCAGACAGGATGCTTACGTACGTGTCACCTGTCAGAGTCGTATGTAGACGTGTCAGGGGTTTCATGTCACTTCAACTGTACACACCCCACAGCATTACGGAGTCTCCTCCAGCTTGAACAGTCCCCTGTTGACACGCAGGATCCATGGATTCATGGGGTTGTCTCCATACCCGTACACGTCGATACAATCTGAAACGAGACTCGTCCGACCAGACAACATGTTTCTAGTCGTCACCAGTGCATTACGGGCCCAGGCGAGGCGTAATGCTTTGTGTTATGCATTCATCAAGGGTACACGAGTAGGCCGTCGACTCCGAAAGCCCTTATCGATTATGTTCCGTTGAATGGCTTGCATGCTGACGCTTGTTGATAGCCCAGCATTGGAATCAGCAATTTGAGGAAGGGTTGTACATCTGTCACCTTGAACAATTCTCTTCAGTTTTCATTGGTCCCGTTCTTGCTGGATCATTTTCCGGCAGCTATCAGAAAATAAGTACCAAACTATAGCATACCATTCACAAAAACAAAGTTGACCATATCTCTAAAGGGAGCCCACCTACCAACGAAAAACCAGCGTCATATTATGGCCCCCGTTGTCCCATGTAACATTTGTCCCACAAACTTTTCAGCAACTATCATACGTTCGGCGTTATTCCAGGTGGCAATAGTTAGTGAACCACCGTGTGTATTTCTCTTAATTGTATTTATATGTGACTGTCATTGTCTATAATGGATGGAACACTTCTTGTGATTGTAAGCGTTATTTTGATATTCTGAGCATCCACTTAATCTTACAGACTGAATACTGAGCAGTGCCTTTTAGATATTCGATATGCAATGATATGAACTGTAGTCCAAAAGGTTTTATGATTTACAGCTACTTTCAGATAGTAGCCTAATTGCCTGCATTCTGTCCCTGTATGGAAACGTGGGAAACTCAAATGATTTGATTAGCGAAACCTTACTCTCCAGATTCACAGATTGATGTGTTAGTGCATCCCTCTCGATGCCAATGTTTGGGATACGGGCCGTCACCTGTTAATAGGTGCGCCATACCTCATGTAGGAGCAATGTCCAGCAGTTTCAGCCTTTTCCTAGTGCTAGGTAAGACGTTGTACACCCGACTAGCAGTGCTTCTAGTGTCCCACTCACACAGTCACTTATCTAATTTCCAGGCTCGTAAGTGTCTTTTATCAATAATACGAGCTCATGTGATCTCGTACACACGATCGTATTGTTCACGCTACGGCTAATAAAACTTCTTCCATGTAACGTACCACGACATCCATCGGAAATATCCTGAGAACCAGCAACAAACCCTCGACAGATGTAGTTCGAAAGTGAGTCGCGAGCATCAGAAGCATTGCTTGTCCCTAATAGGCGTGGATTTGGGGAATTAATGCAAATTTCACGCAGATATGGCTGGAAGGTCGTAGTTAAGGGACCAATTGGCACATTGGATGCCTGGCGCGGTCAATGTTGATATTTTGCAAACGATTCTGCGAGGCAGGTTTACGACACCGATCGAGGGCTAAAAGACGCGGCGCGGGGGCCACGGTTCACAAATGTGAAGAATGTGAAGTAATCAGGGCAGCACAGGGCACCGACGTGCTGTTAAGAACCTGTACTTTGCAGTTACAATAGCTCTTAGTGACCTGTGTGTAGGGTCCAAAGCGGGCTGAGGAAAGCTGATGGTTCAAATGGCTCTGAGCTCTATGGGACTTAACATCTGAGGTCATCAGTGCCCTAGAACTTAGAACTACTTAAACCTAACTAAGCTAAGGACATCACACACATCCATGCCCGGGGCAGGATTCGAACCTGCGACCGTAGCAGTCGCCCCTAGAACCGTTCGGTCACCGCGGCCGGCAGGAAAGCTGATGTAATTATCGAAGAGCACTCCACTTGTCCCCTCCAGAGCAACTACATCAGGATGACGTTTGTTTAAATTGCAGGCCAACCACGACGACCTTTTGGTGATGGATATCGGCGGCCAACCGGCTGGCTGAAGCTACCTCCAACCTCTGCTGCACGAACGCGTCACTGCTATGGCGGGGCGCTTCGCACCTTGGAGCTACACCTGCGCCAGGAACGCGACCTGCGCCAGGAACGCGAGAGCTGCTGACCTCCGCTCTCAGAGTGCCATCATTCAGCGGACTAAAGGCTGCATCTGCAGGGCGGGGCCGGGGTTCGAACTCACGGCCTCCGGGTTACGGAACTGTCTGCGGGCACTAGACCAGTTGCCTCGGGCGGATGGCTAGAGCTGCTAAGGCTCACTACAAGACAGCGGTCGGCTGCTTCCCTTCGGCATTGTACATCATGAATCGCGCTTGAGGGAGGAGGTCAGCCGTCTTCCCGGCCACACAATTAACGCACATGGCAGCCACTTAGCCGCGATGCGATACGGATCTCTAAGCCCACAAGGCTGGGCAACCGGGCGCCAACGCTGCAGATTCTGGCATCCGCTCTGACCCAAGCACGCTGCACGGCGCCATCGCCAACTTCAGCGCAAGGCCGGCTGTGTGCCTCTGATATAACAATGACACACGTGCCTGTGTTGCTCTGCACGCTTCGGCGTGAATCATCCCTCTCTCCCAAACCATATCTCTCGGTCGTTCTGACATATTACATACCCTGAGCTCGGGGGGGGGGGGGGGGGGGGGGAGGGAGGCTGATTCATCGCAGTTTGTTTTGTAGCTGCCTAGTCGAAGACGCTGGCAACGAAGCCCACAATAGCGTTGAAGATCGCTTCGTACACTACTGGCCATTAAAATTGATACACCACGAAGATGACATGCTACAGACGTCAAATTTAACCGACAGGAACAAGGATGCTGTGATATGCAAATGATTAGCTTTCCAGAGCATTCACACAAGGTTGGCGCCGTTGGCGACACCTACAACGTGCTGACATGAGGAAAGTTTCCAACTGATTTCTCATACACAAACAGCAGTTGACCGGCTTTGTCTGGTGAAAAGGTGTTGCGATACCTCGTATAAGGAGGAGAAATGCGTACCATCACGTTTCCGACGTTGATAAAGGTCGGATTGTAGCCTATAGCGATTGCGGTTTATCGTATCGCAACATTGCTGCTCGCGTTGGTCGAGATCCAACGACTGTTAGCGCAATATGGACTCCGTGGATTCAGGACGGTAATACGGAACGCCGTGCTGGATCCCAACAGCCTCGTATCACTAGCAGTCTGGATGACAGGCATCTTATCCGCATGGCTGTAACGGATCGTGCAGCCACGTCTCGATCCCTGAGTCAACAGATGGGGACGTTTGCAAGGCAACAACCATCTGCACGAACAGTTCGACGACGTTTGCAGCAGCTTGGACTATCAGCTCGGAGACCATGGCTGAGATTACCCTTGACGCTGCATCACAGATAGGAGCGCCTGCATTGGTATACTCAACGACGAACCTGGGTGCACGAATGGCAAAACGTCATTTTTTCGGATGAATACAGGTTCTGTTTACAGAATCATGTTGGTAGCATCCGTGTTGGGCGACATCGCTGTGAACGCACATTGGAAGCGTGTATTCGTCATCGCCATACTGGCGTATCACCCGGCCTAATGGTATGGCGTGCCATTCGTTACTCGTCTCTGTCACCTCTTGTTCGCATTGACGGCACTTTGAACAGTGGACGTTACATTTCAGATGTGTTACGACCTGTGGCTCCACCCTTAATTCGATCCATGCGAAACCCTACATTCCAGCAGCATAATGCACGACCGCATGTTGCAGGTCCTGTACGGGCCTTTCTGGATACAGAAAATGTTCGGCTGCTGCCCTGGCCAGCACATTCTCCAGATCTCTCACCAATTGAAAACGTTTGGTCAATGGTGGCCGAGTAACTGAATCGTCACAATACGCCAGTCACTACTCTTAAAAACTGTGGAATCGTGTTAAAGCTGCATGTGCAGCTGTACCTGTACACGGCATCCAAGCTCTGTTTGACTCAATGCCCAGGCGTATCAAGACCGTTATTACGGCCAGAGGTGGTTGTTCTGGGTACTGATTTCTCAGGATCTATGCACCCAAAATGCCTGAAAATGTAATCACATGTCAGTTCTATTATAATATATTTGTCCAATGAGCACACCTTTATCATCTGCATTTGTTCTTGGTGTAGCGATTTTAATGGCCAGTAGTGTAATATGACCTCACCACATGCAATGGTAATTTAGCCAGCAGTGGCAGTCCGGGCATCTTATGAATTATTTTTAGCAGAATGTCTATATATCAGCAAAAGATGCTGTGTTTTGTAGGGCTTCCGTCAAGCCTCAGGGAAGGATTCCTAGCAAAAGAAATTCTTTCCTTTAGAAGTATGTATGTGGTTATGTATGTGGTTTTACGAATAGCTATAGTCAAACGAGTACAACATTCTCCTTTTTTTCAAGTCTTAACGTAGAGAAACAACTAATAGGATGTCTTCCGCCTATGCAACCATACCTTCAACATTATTTACCCCGTGTAGCAGAAACTAAGATCCCAGTGTAATGGACTACTTAACGGATTCATGAAAAGGCCCTTGGTAATCGTTTTGGTTACATTGCTCTTTCCTGCAAGCCACCGGGTTGTACGTCCACCAAAGTCGTCTACAAAGCTCTTGAACAGATATTTAGGGACCCCGACATCTCGGAGACGTGTGAACATCGCAGGCCACAGAAGATTATCGAATGCGCCTATGATGTCAGTCTTGAGAGCAAGGCCCTTGGTAATCGTTTTGGTTACATTTCTCTTTCCTGCAAGCCACCGGGTTGTACGTCCACCAAAGTAGTCTACAAAGCTCTTGAACAGATATTTAGGGACCCCTACATCTCGGAGACGTGCGAACATCGCAGGCCACCGAAGATTATCGAATGCGCCTGTGATGTCAGTCTTGAGAGCAACTGCATATTTCGTTGTCGAACCTGAAGATTTCTGTTAACTGAATCATCTATAGACATCCCTTTTCTGAATCCCTACTGACACTTGTTTAGACACCTATCCCATCCTATCAGGCGTTCCTGCAGTTTGGCCGCTTAATAAGCTAAAGCGTCAATAGCTTCCAGGTGATGCCGGTCTCTGTCCTTTCTCTTTTTAACCATTACTGCCCTAGATCTTTTCCAAGTCGCCGGGATCGTACATATTTTCACCCCTCGTTCCTCGTTTAATAATGCTGTGAAATACGGCGCTACCAGTGGGCGCACGATCGCAGGGTAGAAGTCACCCAGACCAGATCTAGTTTTGAGCTAGTAAGCTGCAATAGCAACTTATTCTTGAGCGAAAGGTGAAACCTGATTGTCGTACTCGTTACTCAATGCAGTTCTAAGATGAGCGGGTACATCGATTCTTTATTTGTGTTGTCATCAGTAAGTAGGGCGCTTAGCAGATACTCTGCGGGCTCCCTCCACCCAGCCATCATTACAGTCATCCTCCCAAAGAATGCTCTGTACGAACTAACCTTCTCAGTCAATAACTTAATCTTCCCCATATGTCAAATCGCAGCTGACTTCGTAGGCATTTCTCCCAGAGTATTCTTTAGTTTCTTGAGGCAATGTGTTGTTGACCTAAAGCAGGTAGACAATCTCTTGTTTTTGACCTTACCCTTCCCTCAGCGTGGGAAGTTCTGGGCTCCTAGGGATAGCAGCCTGTCTGTTTACCTTTTGCGTTAGGGGCAATGTCGTGTGCTGTTTGCAAGAGTTCAGTTAGTAGCTGTCCATCTAAGACTACATGTACTGGAAGTGACGACATCGGAAGTGCTGCTGTATAGGCAATTAAGCCGTCCAAACCCCTTTTTACCCTCTGATTGTCTCTATTGTTGGCACTTTCCCATGCGAAGACAACTGCAGTATGGTCACTGTATGTTAAGTATTGGAACACTTGCCAACTGTTAATCTTAGCCGCCGCAATGAAGTTTCCTAAACTGACACCAATGTTGGTTACATCTGCGCTGAGCTGCTTGTACCTTGAATGTACTCGGCTCACCTCGTAGGCCTTAAACAATGCGTTAAAACAATTACATCGTTCGTCAATCTGCATGCTGTGCTGCAGAAGAGATTTTTCGTTCGCACTTTAATAAGCCATGGTTGCAAAATTATTGACATGAATTATTTAGCTGTCAGTTTGGATTCTGCAGAAATGCAGCAACACGCGAAGCAATAGTGAGATTACTTTTTATCGTTCAAAATAAGTTAAATAAAGGCAAGCGTACATTTACAGCATTAAAAAATTCGGAGACGGTTCCTTAAATGATGTTCAAAATGTTCAAATGAATCCCTAAGGGAGCATGTTACTGAGGGCATGGGTCCTTAGTCTTAGACACTACTTACACTTGTGCTAAGTACAACACACACACCTATTCCCGAGGGAGGACTCGAACCTCCGGCGGGAGAGGCCGCGTAGTCCGTGACATGGCGCCTTAAACCGCGCGGCTGTAAATGATGACTGGAATACAAAACAGTTTTTGAAATTCTGTTTGTAGCGGGAATTAAATATAGGGAGTGTAAAAGAATGAAATTTTCACTCCGCAGTGGAGTATGCGCTGATATGAAACTTCCTGGCAGAATAAAACTGTGTGTCGGACCGAGACTCGAACTCGGGACCTTTGCCTTCCGTTGGCAAGTGCTGTACCCAAGTTTTAATCTGCCAGGAAGTTTCATAGGAAGTGTAAGTTTATCTACAACTAGTACAGAACACAAAGTGCAGTTATATCCGTCGAAAGATATGAAAGGGGAACAGTAAAGGGCAAGACAGGGTCGTAGCCCATACCTGATGTTGTAAAAGAAGTGAAGGATAAATTTGGAAAAGCAGTTAAAGTTCAAAGATAAAAAAGAGCAGGTGAACGGATAGACAGTGCCTTGAAAAAGAGGTTATAATATGAACATCAGCGAAATCGAAACAAGGATAATAGAATATAGTCGAATTAAACCAGGGAATTAGATTATGAAATGAGACACAGTAACCAGTGAGTGTTGTTTTTTGGGCATCAAAATTACTTATGATGATCGAAGTAGAGCGGATGTTAAATGCAGACTGCAGCTGCAAGAAAAGAATTTATGATAAGCGCAATTTGCTTACATCGAATAAAAATTTAGGAGTAAAGGAATTTTTCTGAAGGCTTTGGTCTGAGTCTTAGATTTGTGCAGCAGTGGACCGTGGTCGATAATCAGTTTAAGCAAGAAGAAAATAGAAGCTTCTGAAGTGTGATTCTGCAGGAGAGTATCGAAGGTTAGAAGGGAGGGATCCAGTAACCAATGCGACAGTACTGATTCGATTGGAGTAAAACGAAATTTAAGACGGAACTTGACTAAAGAAGTGATCGATTGACTCGATATGACGTGAAGCATCGGAAAACTTTGAGTTTCATAATGGAGGCAAGAGTGGGGAGAAAAATTGTAGCAGGAGGTCACGGCTTGAATACAGTAAGAAGATGTAGGTTACAGTAATTATGCAGCCACACAGAGATCTGCACAGGATAGACTGACGTAGGGAGCTACATCAAACCACTTGAGCCGTGGCGAAGTGTCACCAGCACCGGACAGGCTCGTTATATCGTTGCGATCAATTGTGGAGGGTATATGAGAGCTTTGCACATCGTGTGGCTTTCTTCCTGGTTGGCGGGCTTCAAGAGCCGGCCGTTAGCTTTCAAAAGGAAAACATAGAGACGTGGGACGTCTCCGGAGAAAGGAGTGTCGACTGCATCCGGGTGTGCCCTATCAGCGCGATATACGGCTCAATTATATTGGTCGGCAAGTCTGTGTTTTGGGGCAACTCGGAGATCCAAGTTTCATGAATTCTATCAAGGGAAAGGTTCCTGAAGGAATGTGGTTAAGGTGTCTGAGCCGCTACGTTGTGCTGTCTGGAAACATCAAGTAAGTTGGCCGTTAGTGAATGTGGCCGAGCGACGCGTTGAGAGGTGTCCTGCAGACACTTATTTAAAGAGCTAGAAATCTTCACTGTAGCCTCACAATATATATATATATATATATATATATATATATATATATATATATATATATATATATACACTTATGAAATTTGTTATTAACAATCCGAACGAATTCAAGAGGAATAGCAGTGTAAATGGCTACAACACTAGGAGAAAGGATGATCTTCATTACAGAAGGTTAAATCTAACTTTAGCTCAGAAGGGGCTAAATTATGCTGCATCAAAAGTCTGCAAGATAGCCATATAGCATTTAACTTACACAGCCGTTAATCAAAAAGTATGTGGATGAGCTCCGTGTGATCTGATTAAATGTTGGCTTCGCAGTGAAGTCTTAGTTATAACTGTATTAACTGACTGAAAACTGTCCCTAAGTGATATTATTATTGGTAAACCGTCCTTAAATGGTTTCAGTTTAAGGTCCAGTGATTGCTATGGACGGAACATTTTGTAGACTGATGCACGTATGTCTGATGCAAGGATTATTCCCTGTATTTTGTGTGTGTTTCAGAGAGTTACAATTGTCCTGTGTTTGTCAAAAGCTGCTGTAAGCGCCAACGCCTTGGCGGAGGGTGAGGTGTAACCCGCAGCCTGGGTCCTGCTGTGTTTACGTAACCCTGCCGCGGCTGGATTGCTTTGGGCGAAGACCGTATACAAAAAGATTAGTATATCTTTTCTGTGGTGTCACCGCCAGACACCACACTTGCTAGGTGGTAGCCTTTAAATCGGCCGCGGTCCGGTAGTATACGTCGGAGCCGCTTGTCGCCACTATCAGTGATTGCAGACCGAGCGCCGCCACACGGCAGGTCTAGTCTAGAGAGACTTCCTAGCACTCGCCCCAGTTGTACAGCCGACTTTGCTAGCGATGGTTCACTGACTACATACGCTCTCATTTGCAGAGATGACAGTTTAGCATAGACTTCAGCTACGTTATTTGCTACGACCTAGCAAGGCGCCATATTCAGTTACTATGTATTCTGAA
This sequence comes from Schistocerca gregaria, assembly GCF_023897955.1. NCBI lineage: Eukaryota > Metazoa > Arthropoda > Insecta > Orthoptera > Acrididae > Schistocerca > Schistocerca gregaria. The sequence continues at coordinate 86,516,328 of NC_064925.1, read as the reverse complement.
CAGATAATATTGTGAATCATGTACCGTCAAGAGCGACGTTCATCATTAATGGATTAAAGTTAAGTATCAAACTAATTATGTCGCCTTTCTGAATTCTGATTCCTTGTCATGTTTCAGACCTCACGTCAGTACAGTTCCTCCCTCCTCACGCCAGCCTGCGTGAGCTGAAACGCGTGCATTTCGGCCTCCACTAGTAACACGGTGTTGGCTGTTCTACCAACTCAACATTTTCCTTCCGCCAAGTCTGGTAAAACGCATTTTGTAATTTGTGATTTTTTGGTGTTTAAACAAATGTTATTTGGGTTACATTGAAATAGACCTGCAGCTAAGAATAATCTGGGTTTGTTCCATGGCAAGCTTTCTTGCTTCTGTTACATATCTATGTCCTAGTGAATTGTGGTTAACGACGTGAGATTTAAGTGTTGTTTGGGCCGTGTAGTATTTAAATGCAATTAAGTGACTGGCCCACTCAGATATGAACTGTAGTGTTAGTTGTAAGCTTTTGTTAAGTGTAGCAAGGCCACGGCAATACTGGGTTTGCTAGTTGTTTCTGAACTGTTTTTACATGAATTTTATGGTTATACTTGTTTTGTTTTAATAAGAGCTTATACTAAGTAACTCCTGCTTGTAGTGAAGATTGTGAGTAATGATCTGCAGGAACCTTAAGTTAATAAATGAAGTATGTGTAAATCAAAGTACGGCTGTTGATGTTGTTATTGTGGTCTTCAGTCCTGAGACTGGTTTGATGCAGCTCTCCATGCTACTCTTTCCTCTGCAAGCTTCTTCATCTCTCAGTACCTACTGCAGCCTACATCCTTCTGAATCTGCTTAGTATATTCATCTCTTTGTCTACCTCTACGATTTTTACCCTCCACGCTGCCCTCCAATGCCAAATTTGTGGTCCCTTGATGCCTCAAACGGTATCCTACCACCCGGTCCCTTCTTCTTGTCAAGTTGTGCCACAAACTCCTCTTCTTCCCAATTATACTCAATACCTCTTCGTTAGTTATGTGATGTACCCATTTAATCTTCAGCATTTTTCTGTAGCACCATATTTCGAAAGATTCTATTCTCTTCTTGTCCAAACTATTTATCGTCCATGTTTCACTTCCATACATGGCTACTCTCCATACAAATACTTTCAAAAACTACTTCCTGACACTTAAATCTATACTCGATGTCGACAAATTTCTCTTCTTCAGAAACGCTTTCCTTGCCATTGCCAGTCTACATTTTATATCCTCTCTACTTCGACCATCATCAGTTATTTTGCTCCCCAAATTGCAAAACTCCTTTACTACTTTAAGCGTCTTATTTCCTAATCTAATTCCCTCAGCATCACACGACTTAATTCGACTACTTTCCATTAGCCTCGTTTTGCTTTTCTTGATGTTCATCTTATATCTTGCTTTCAAGACACTCTCCATTCCGTTCAAGTGCTCTTCCAAGTCCTGTACAGTCTCTGACAGAATTACAATATCATTGGCGAACCTCAAAGTTTTTTATTTCTTCTCCATGGATTTTAATTCCTACTCCGAATTTTTCTTTTTGTTTCCTTCACTGCTTGCTCAACATACAGATTGAATAACATCGGGGAGAGGCTACAACCCTGTCTCACGCCCTTCCCAACCACTGCTTTCATGCCCCTCGACTCTTATAACTGCCATCTGGTTTCTGTACAAATTGTAAATAGCCTTTCGCTCCCTGTATTTTACCCCTGCCACCTTCAGAATTTGAAAGAGAGTATTCCAGTCAACATTGTCAAAAGCTTTCTCTAAGTCTACAAATGCTAGAAACGTAGGTTTGCCTTTCCTTAATCTTTCTTCTAAGGTAAGTCGTAAGGTCAGTATTGCCTCAGGTGTTCCAACATTTCTACGGAATCCAAACTGATCTTCCCCGAGGTCGGCTACCAACCATGATTCGCTATCCTGTTTCCCGTCCTGATAATAGTTTTGGTATGAATTGTGCAAGGTCGTACTAAAGGGGCCACATACCACCACTCTTCGGACTGTTAACCACAACAACGACACTGAATTTGCACAGCCATAGGCTCCTGGTTCAGTTGATTCAATAACCCAGTATTTGATCAAATGGCGTAGCTGTTCCCAGTTAGGAGAGTACTCGTGTAATGGTGCCGTTGATCTGTTCTTTAGCCTGTGTCGGGTCGAGACACCGATTCGACTTCAGTGACCTCACTGCTATAGACGCAGTTTCAAGTAAAAAAAAAAAAAAAAAGTGAGCCAGCAGCAGCGAGGTGAACCACGCCGAGGCGTGCACGCTCCCAGTAAGGCAGTCACCGCTGACTTCACCGGCCGCCATCAGGGACTGATGGAAGGGCCCGCGCGTGATGCCGTCCAAATCATCACCGCCCAATAAGGCACTCGTGGCAGGCGGCTGAGATAACAACATCAAAAAAGCGCCGACCAGTGACGTGTGACGTCACCCACCGTCGGCAACGAGGCCGGCGCCGCAGTCAGCGAATCAGCGGCTTGGGGCGCTGCAGCTGCAGCAGCGCTCACGGATCGTGGAACTAAATGTTCAAATGTGTGTGAAATCTTATGGGACTTAACTGCTAAGGTCATCAGTCCCTAAGCTTACACACTACTTAACCTAAATTATCCTAAGGACACACACACACACCCATGCCCGTGGAAGGAATCGAACCTCCGCCGGGACCAGCCGCACAGTCCATGACTGCAGCGCCTAACACCGCTCGGCTAATCCCGCGCGGCGATCGTGGATCTCTGCAGGAGGTTCTCCAGGATGGGGGGGGGGGGGGGGGGGGGTGATGTTATGAAGTTACTACTTTTTGTGCCGGCCGCGGTGGTCTCGCGGTTCTAGGCGCGCAGTCCGGAACCGTGCGACTGCTACGGTCGCAGGTTCGAATCCTGCCTCGGGCATGGATGTGTGTGATGTCCTTAGGTTAGTTAGGTTTAAGTAGTTCTAAGTTCTAGGGGACTGATGACCACAGCTGTTAAGTCCCATAGTGCTCAGAGCCATTTTTTGAACTACTTTTTGTATAACTAGTGCAATTAGTCTCAGGACGTATACTGCCTCAAAAAATAAATTTGACGGAAATTACGTAAAACTTGAGCCATCTCAAACGATTAATAAATATTCGTCATGTTTTTTTATATAGTCCTTTGACAGCAACATGATAGGCACATTTTATTAGTGTAAGTTATGTAATGTGTACAGGTTGGTCCATTGATAGTGACCGGGCCAAATATCTCACGAAATAAGCAACAAACGAAAAATCTACAAAGAACGAAATGTGTCTAGCTTGAAGGGGAAAACCAGATGGTGCTATGGTTGGCCCGCTAGCTGGCGCTGCCATAGGTCAAACGGATATCAACTGCGTTTTTTTAAAATAGGAACCCCCATTTTTTATTACACATTCGTGTAGTACGTAAAGAAATATGAATGTTTTAGTTGGACCACTTTTTTCGCTATGTGATAGATGGCGCTGTAATACAATCGTATAAGTACGTGGTATCACGTAATATTCCGCCAGTGCGGACGGTATTTGCTTCGTGATACATTACCCTTGTTAAAATGGACCGTTTACCAATGGCAGGGAGGGCCGGAATGGCCAAGCGGTTCTAGGCGCTACAGTCTGGAACCGCACAATCGTTACGGTCAAAGGTTCGAATCCTGCCTCGGGCATGGATGTGTGTGATGTACTTAGGTTAGATAGGTTTAACTAGTTTTAAGTTCTAGGGGACTGATGACCTCAGAAGTTAAGTCCCATAGCTGCTTAGAGCCATTTGAACCATTTGGACCAATTGCGGAAAAGGTCGATATCGTGTTGGTGTATGGCTATTGTAATCAAAATGCCCAACGGGCGTGTGCTAAGTATGCTGACCGACATCATCCAAGTGTCCGGATTGTTCGCCGGATAGTTACGTTATTTAAGGAAACAGAAGGTGTTCAACCACATGTGAAACGTCAACCACGACCTGCAACAAATGATGATGCCGAAGCAGGTGTTTTAGCTGCTCTCGCGGTTAATCCGCCCACCAGTACCAGACAAATTGCGAGAGACCAAAATGTCCAGACACTCTGTGGCCATAATGGTACTGAAACAGAGTATGGCAGACTAAAGGTCGTAAAACAAAATGTCTTTTTCCAAAAGTTGTTTCACAGAGGAAGACTGCACTGTAGTTCCTTCTCTAGATTATCGTACAGATGACAAAATGGTAGATATCGAAATAGACGACAGAAGGATAGAGAAACAATTAAAATCGCTCAGAAGAGGAAAGACCGCTGGACCTGGTGGGATACCAGTTCGATTTTACACAGAATACTCTGAGATGAAGAGGTTAGCACAGGAAAGGAATTTGTGGCGGGCCGCATCAAACCAGTCAGTAGAATGATGACAAAAAAAAAAAAAAAAACGCAAAGGAACTTGCCCCGCTTCTTGCAGCGGTGTACCGTAGGTCTCTAGAAGAGCGTAGCGTTCCAAAGGATTGGAAAAGGACACGGGTCATCCCCGCTTTCAAGAAGGGACGTCGAACACATGTGCAGAATTATAGACCTATATCTCTAACGTGAAGGTTGTATACATGGAAGAACCCTGGAGATACTAAAAGGTATCAGATAGATTATATAATGGTAAGACAGAGATTTAGGAACCAGGTTTTAAGTTGTAAGACATTTCCAGGGGCAGATGTGAACTCTGACCACAATGTATTGGTTATGACCTCTAGATTAAAACTGAAGAAACTGCAAAAATGTGGGAAATTAAGGAGATGGGACCTGGATAAACTGAAAGAACCAGAGGTTGTACAGAGTTTCAAAGAGAGCATAAGGGAACAATTGACAGGAATAGGGGAAAGAAATACAGTAGAAGAAGAATGGATAGCTCTGAGGGATGTAGTAGTGAAGGCAGCAGAGGATAAAGTAGGTACAAAGACGAGGGCTGCTAGAAATCCTTGGGTAACAGAAGAAATATTGAATTTAATTGATGAAAGGAGAAAATATAAAAATGCAGTAAATGAAGCAGGCAAAAAGGAATACAAACGTCTCAAAAATGAGATCGACAGGAAGTGCAAAGTGGCTAAACAGGGATGGCTAGAGGACAAATGTAAGGATGTAGAAGCTTATCTCACTAGGGGTAAGATAGATACTGCCTACAGGAAAATTAAAGAGACCTTTGGAGAGAAGAGAACCACGTGTATGAATATCAAGAGCTCAGATGGCAGCCCAGTTCTAAGCAAAGAAGGGAAGGCAGAAAGGTGGAAGGAGTATATAGAAGGTTTATACAAGAGCGATGTACTTGAGGACAATATTATGGAAATAGAAGAGGATGTAGATGAAGACGAAATGGGAGATACGATACTGCGTGAAGAGTTTGACAGAGCACTGAAAGACCTGAGTCGAAACAAGGCCCCCGGAGTAGACAACATTCCATTAGAACTACTGACGGCCTTGGGAGAGCCAGTCATGACAAAACTCTACCAGCTGGTGAGCAAGATGTATGAGACAGGCGAAATACCCTCAGACTTCAAGAAGAATATAATTATTCCAATAAAAAAGAAAGCAGGTGCTGACAGATGTGAAAATTACCGAACTATCAGTTTAATAAGTCACAGCTGCAAAATACTAACGCGAATTCTTTACAGACGAATGGAAAAACTGGTAGATGCGGACCTCGGGGAGGATCAGTTTGGATTCCGTAGAAATGTTGGAACACGTGAGGCAATACTGACCTTACGACTTATCTTAGAAGAAAGATTAAGAAAAGGCAAACCTATGTTTCTAGCATTTGTAGACTTAGAGAAAGCTTTTGACAATGTTGACTGGAATACTCTTTTTCAAATTCTAAAGGTGGCAGGGGTAAAATACAGGGAGCGAAAGGCTATTTACAATTTGTACAGAAACCAGATGGCAGTCATAGGAGTCGAGGGGCTTGAAAGGGAAGCAGTGGTTGGTAAAGGAGTGAGACAGGGTTGTAGCCTCTCCCCGATGTTATTCAATCTGTATATTGAGCAAGCAGTACAGGAAACAAAAGAAAAATTCGGAGTAGGTATTAAAGTGCATGGAGAAGAAATAAAAACGTTGAGGTTCGCCGATGACATTGTAATTCTGTCAGAGACAGCAAAGGACCTGGAAGAGCAGTTGAACGGAATGGACAGCGTCTTGAAAGGAGGATATAAGATGAACATCAACAAAAGCAAAACGAGGATAATGGAATGTAGTCAAATTAAATCGGGTGATGCTGAGAGAATTAGATTAGGAAATGAGACACTTAAAGTAGTAAAGGAGTTTTGCTATTTAGGAAGTAAAATAACTGATGATGGTCGAAGTAGAGAGGATATAAAATGTAGACTGGCAATGGCAAGGAAAGCATTTCTGAAGAAGAGAAATTTGTTAACATCGAATATAGATTTATGTATCAGGAGGTCGTTTCTGAAAGTATTTGTTTGGAGTGTAGCCATGTATGGAAGTGAAACATGGACGATAACTAGTTTGGACAAGAAGAGGATAGAAGCTTTCGAAATGTGGTGCTACAGAAGAATACTGAAGATAAGGTGGATAGATCACGTAACTAATGAGGAGGTATTGAATAGGATTGGGGAGAAGAGAAGTTTGTGGCACAACTTGAATAGAAGAAGAGATCGGTTGGTAGGGCATGTTTTGAGGCATCAAGGGATCACAAATTTAGCATTGGAGGGCAGCGTGGAAGGTAAAAATCGTAGAGGGAGACCAAGATATGAATACACTGAGTCGGAACAAGGCCCCCGGAGTAGACAACATTCCATGAGAACTACTGACGGCCTTGGGAGAGCCAGTCATGACAAAACTCTACCAGCTGGTGAGCAAGATGTATGAGACAGGCCAAATACCCTCAGACTTCAAGAAGAATATAATAATTCCAATCCCAAAGAAAGCAGGTGCTGACAGATGTGAAAATTACCGAACTATCAGTTTAATAAGTCACAGCTGCAAAATACTAACGCGAATTCTTTACAGACGAATGGAAAAACTGATAGATGCGGACCTCGGGGAGGATCAGTTTGGATTCCGTAGAAATGTTGGAACACGTGAGGCAATACTGACCTTACGACTTATCTTAGAAGAAAGATTAAGAAAAGGCAAACCTACGTTTCTAGCATTTGTAGACTTAGAGAAAGCTTTTGACAATGTTGACTGGAATACTCTTTTTCAAATTCTAAAGGTGGCAGGGGTAAAATACAGGGAGCAAAAGGCTATTTACAATTTGTACAGAAACCAGATGGCAGTCATAAGAGTCGAGGGGCATGAAAGGGAAGCAGTGGTTGGGAAAGGAGTGAGACAGGGTTGTAGCCTCTCCCCGATGTTATTCAATCTGTATATTGAGCAAGCAGTAAAGGAAACAAAAGAAAAATTTGGAGTAGGTATTAAAATTCATGGAGACGAAGTAAAAACTTTGAGGTTCGCCGATGACATTGTAATTCTGTCAGAGACGGCAAAGGACTTGGAAGAGCAGTTGAACGGAATGGACAGCGTCTTGAAAGGAGGATATAAGATGAACATCAACAAAAGCAAAACGAGGATAATGGAATGTAGTCCAATTAAATCGGGTGATGCTGAGGGAATTAGATTAGGAAATGAGACACTTAAAGTAGTAAAGGAGTTTTGCTATTTAGGAAGTAAAATAACTGATGATGGTCGAAGTAGAGAGGATATAAAATGTAGACTGGCAATGGCAAGGAAAGCGTTTCTGAAGAAGAGAAATTTGTTAACATCGAATATAGATTTAAGTGTCAGGAAGTCATTTCTGAAAATATTTGTTTGGAGTGTAGCCATGTATGGAAGTGAAACATGGACGATAACTAGTTTGGACAAGAAGAGAATAGAAGCTTTCGAAATGTGGTGCTACAGAAGAATACTGAAGATAAGGTGGATAGATCACGTAACTAATGAGGAGGTATTGAATAGGATTGGGGAGAAGAGAAGTTTGTGGCACAACTTGACTAGAAGAAGGGATCGGTTGGTAGGACATGTTTTGAGGCATCAAGGGATCACAAATTTAGCGTTGGAGGGCAGTGTGGAGGGTAAAAATCGTAGAGGGAGACCGAGAGATGAGTACACTAAGCAGATTCAGAAGGATGTAGGTTGCAGTAGGTACTGGGAGATGAAGAAGCTTGCACAGGATAGAGTAGCATGGAGAGCTGCATCAAACCAGTCTCAGGACTGAAGACAACAACAACATCTCTAACGTCGATCAGTTGTAGAATTTTGGAACACGTATTATGTTCGAGTGTAATGACTTTTCTGGAGACTAGAACTCTACTCTGTAGGAATCAATATGGGTTTCGAAAAGACGGTCGTGTGAAACCCAGCTCGCGCTATTCGTCCACGAGACTCAGCGGGCCATAGACACGGGTTCACAGGCCGATGTCGTGTTTCTTGACTTCCGCAAGGCGTTCGATACAGTCGTTTAATGTACAAAGTAAGAGCATATGAACTATCAGACCAATTGTGTGATTGGATTGAAGAGTTCCTAGATAACAGAACGCAGCATGTCACTCTCAACTAAGAGAAGTCTTCCGAAGTAAGAGTGATTTCAGGTGTGCTGCAGGGGAGTGTCGTGGTACCGTTGCTACTCACAATATACATAAATGACCTTGAGGATAACATCGGAAGTTCACTGAGGCTTTATGCGGATGATGCTGTGGTATATCGAGAGGTTGTAACAATGGAAAATTGTCCTGAAATGCAGGAGGATCTGCAGCGAATTGACGCATGACCAGGTAAGGGCAATTGAATCTCAATGTAGGCAAGTGTAATGTGTTGCGAATGCATAGAAAGAAATATCCTTTATCATTTACATACAATATAGCAGGTCAGCAGCTGGAAGCAGTTAATTCCATATACTATCTGGGAGTAGGCATTAGGAGTGATTTAAAATGGAATGTTCATGTAAAGTTGATAGTCGGTAAAGCAGATGCCAGACTGAGATTCATTGGAATTATCCTATGGAAATGCAATCCGAAAACAAAGGAAGTAGGTTACAGTGCACTTGTTCGCCCACTGCTTGAATACTGCTCACCAGTGTGGGACTCGTACCAGATAGGGTTGATAGAAAGGATAGAGAAGATCCAACGGAGAGCAGCGCGCTTCGTTAGAGGAACATTTAGTAATCGCGAAAGCGTTACGGGGATGATAGATAAACTCCAGTGGAAGACTCTGCAGGAGAGACGCTCAGTAGCTCGGTACGGGCTTTTGTTGAAGTTTCGAGAACATAGCTTCACCGAGCAGCCAAGCAGTATATTGCTCCCTCCTACGTATATTTCGCGAAGAGATCATGAGAATAAAATCAGAAAGATTAGGGCCCACACAGAGGCATACCGACAATCTTTCTTTCCACGAACAATACGAGACTGGAATAGAAGGGAGAACCGATAGAGGTACTCAAGGTACCCTCTGCCACACACCGTCAGGTGGCTTGCGGAGTATGGATATAGGTGTAGATGTAGAAGATGCTACTTTTTGTATAACTAGTGCAATTAGTCTCAGGACGTATACTGCCTCAAAAACTAAATTTGACGGAAATTACATAAAACTTACGCTATCTTACACGGTTAATAAATATTCGTCCAATGTTTTTAGATGGTTCAAATGGTTCAAATGGCTCTGAGCACTATGGGACTTAACATCGGTGGTCACCAGTCTCCTAGAACTTAGAACTACTTAAACCTATCTAACCTAAGGACATCACACACACCCATGCCCGAGGCAGGATTCGAACCTGGACTGTAGCGGTCGCGCGGTTTGAGACTGATGCGCCTATAACCGCACGGACACTCCGGCCGGCTGTTTTTAGATGGTATACTTTGACAGCAACATGGTAGGCACATTTCATTAGTGTAAGCTACGTAATGTATATATCTCTGGATTATTGACAAGAGTGTGAAAGATACCATTTTCATTTAATAAAAGTTTATAGCATTTTTATGATTAGCTCCACGGTATCCAACAAGAAATATTTCTATTAACATAGCAATAAAGTTTGGTTCCTACCGAGAATTAAAAGTTTGAAATAGAAAAAAAATCAGAACTATGGAGGAACTCATGTTGGTATGCAACGAAAATAATAAGGAAACATGGAAAATTAGTGCACCTCAAAGTAGAGAAAATGAAACAAACTTTAAAAATACAGTATTTTCTAGCGCGGCAATGAAGAATCTGCGATATTACTAGGATTGCAGAAAATCATTGCTAAAACTGCACTAAATTACATACGTATTATAAAAATGGATGTACGTTTGTATGGATGTCTGTATGCATGTTCCACATCTCCTCCTAAACCACCGAACCTATTTCAACCAAATTTGCCACACATATCGCTTGTTGTCTGCAAAGGATCGTTGTGGGGTAACGACCACCTACAGTACGTACTATAAAAGAGGTGGGCGTAAAAAAAAGTATAATACAGGACACGTCAATATCCAGAGTATTTGCATCCAGTATTTTAGGGTGAGAGCCCTTAGTGATTTCGACAACTTTTGCACATAATTTCAAACCCTTACGAAACTTTTTCCCGCTAACAGCTAAATGGTTCAAATAGCTCTGATCACTATGGGACTTAACATCTGAGGTCATTAGGCCCCTAGAACTGAGAACTACTTAAACCTAACTAACCTAAGGACATCACACACATCCATGCCCGAGGCAGGATTCGAACCTGCGACGTCAGTGGTCGCGCGATTCCAGACTGAAGCGCTTAGAACCGGTCGGCTACAGTGTCCGGCTCCGCTAATAGCGCCCACGAAATGATGAAAGGAAAAAAGTTTATAGCCTGCTACATTTGCACTGTTCTTTGCTACTAACTGTATTCGCGATACACTTTGCACTCAGCATTCACGTGTACACTGAATGTATCTGCAAAAGTATATCATTGTAGGACGCATATTTCAGGAGATATGGCATCATAAACACTGAGATGGGTGAAAAACTGTCACGACATGCATGACGTTTTAATTTATACATCTTTACTACTTACTTATCTAGATTCGTAATACGTACTACTTAAGAATGAAATGATAATTAAATGGACCCCATAGCTGCAAACAGGCGTTGATATACTTCATTGGGGACATGAAAATGTGTGCTCCGACAGGGACTCGAACCAGGGATCTCCTGCTTACATAGCATACGCTCTATCCATCTGAGACACCGAGGGCACAGAGGATAGTGCGCCTGCAGGGACTTATCCCTTGCACGCTCCCCGTGAGACGCACATTCCCAACATGTCCGCACCACTACATTCGTAGTGCACCTAATAGATGTTTGCCCATCCTACTCATTACTCGTGGCAGATTAATCTACCAAGTCCCGTACGAGTTCGGTCATAGCGTGCACGTTCGCACAAGAAGGTCAATGACCGGGAAGCCATATTTTAACTATATATGACGATAGTATCTGTTCTCGAAAGAACAGTTACCGTAGATGACCATCCAGCTTCGCTAGAATGAAATGATAATTAAATGGAATGGAGACCCTAGCTGCAAACAGGCGTTGATATACTTCATTGGGGACATGTTGAAAATGTGTGCCCCGACCTAGGGTGTCCATTTAATTATCATTTCATTCTAGCGAAGCTGCATGGTCATCAACGGTAACTGTTCTTTCGGGAAAAGATACTACCTTCATACACACTACTTACTTATCTATATTCGTAATACATTTCGGAGATTGTATATACGTATACTACTACGTGTACCTACGAAATTATATCGTTGTACGACGTAGTTCAAGAGGTTTGACGTCGTATACATTGATCTGCGTGAAAACGAAACTGCATAGTGAAATTCGCTAGATATTCCTGAATATTAACAAAGCCCACAAAACATAGCACTGGAATTACACGCTTATACAGGCACTGCAAGCAGCCTAGCGGTCAGGATTATATGACATTTTCACTAAAAACTCGGAACTGTGCCTGTCTCAAGGGCTGGCTTCTTACGCCACTACTAAGCACTTAACATGATTATTCCCAAGTTGCACTAGAACATCAAAGCGTACAGGACGTTCTGTTTTACACATAAACATGCTCTCATCAGATAAACACCTCAGCAGGTTCAGAAATAGGAACTGACCGCATGTGATTCCGAGACGTCCCGGATGGAAAGGCAGAACCAGAAGGCTCCCGCTCCTCCCAGCAGTAATATCGGCGCCCCAGCACGACACTCGCCAGCACGAAGGCCGCAGTCGTCAGACTTCAGCACGACGCACCTCCTCGGCGCGGCGCCCGCAACCAACACCGACTCAAAGGAAGGCCTCGGCGCTTGTTCGTGACGTCACGTCAGCTAGGGACGGCCAACGCCAGGTCTGTTGCAGACATACTCATAAAGGTGGTGTCTCCGTCTCTGACACAGGAAAATGTGAAACTATTGGCGATAGTTGACCAACACACATTGTACTGAGAGATTTCTGCAATCAGTTAATTGTGCAATCCATTACACTTCTTAACAAATAGTGTACTCCTGAACTTAAATTTCCACCTGTTTTAAAGACTGACATACCAAAACAACTTCATGGTTCAGCAGCAACAGAGTTCGTGCTTCTTTACCGTATTTGTAAATCTGAGGAAGTTACGTTTGTACTGGGTTGCTTTTACAAAAAACTGTGAACATATTGGTGCTCTTCTTTAGGTATCTTGGTTGACTATGGGGTGAGGAGCACTGAATTTTAATGAAATATCCGGTGATTGTACACGTTGGGGGAAGGGGTGGGGGACAGAAGAAGAGGCAAAAGAGAGATACTTGTTTTATCAAATAAATCGTTTTTTATCTTATAAAGTTTCTCCTTTCAGTTGCAAAACGGGAATATTTATCTTTCTAATGTGCATGTTTAAAAAAGTTTAAGCTCAGCTGTATTTTCGATGTATGAAGCTATTTTGTTTCCTGTTTAGAATTCCTTTCGTTGAAAACGACTTTAATCTACTGACTGGCAACAGTTGGACATTTACACATGTAAATTAGTGCACATTTCCAGTGACGATGTCAAACGAAAATAAATAAATAAATAAAAGAAACGAGTTTATTGTAAGGGTTTTGGGGTAAGTTTCGATAACAAAATGGATCAAGTAAATATAGTTACTCGAATGTAAAATTTCCGAAGCTTGCAATGGCGCAAAGCATTCAGTAATACAGAACTATGATCTTTACGATAGTAAGAAAATCTTTCATCTAAATAAAACTGCAGAATCCAAAACAGTACCAAACATTCCGTCCAAAAATAAGAGTTTTATAGTGATAAGCACGCCCAGGCGTCTGTGCCTGCACCAGACCTGGCGTTCGCCGTGCCTAGCTGACGTGACGTCACCAACAAGCGCCGAGGCCTTCCTTTGAGTCGGTGTTGCCGCAGCCCGCCGCATCGGTAGAGAGTCCGGAACAGGCCTCCTTTCACAGCGCGTAGCTCCCTCTGTATCCTCCCATATCACAGCCAGCCGAACTCTGTCCATAGATCTTAAATTAGTCCGCCAGCGATACAGCAAACCGAGAGCCACGGCTCAGTGGAGTTTAGCAAACATAAAGACAAGCAGTAGAAACTGTCAGCGTGTGCACGTGGGCATTATCTTGCTGAAATGTAGGCCGAGGATGACCTGCTATGAAAGACAACAAAATCTGGGCGGGTCGGGGGGGGGGGGGGGAGGGGTGCCTCAGATGACAATCAAAAGCGTCCTGCTATGAAAAGAAAGGTACCACAGACCATTACTCAAGCATGTTGGTCCGCACACCCCAGACGATTACTCATGGTTGTCGGACCGCGTGGCAAGAAATCTGCTGTCTGGGTCGTTTCCAGACTCATCTTCGGCCTGGAATCTCATTGACTGGAGTATCTTCAGTGGTAAGTCCCGCTTCGAATTGAGCCGCAATGGCCTGCGAAGACATGTCTTCAGACGCCCCAAACTGCGGTGGGATACCAACCTGACTCTTGCTCGCCATATGGCCCACAACCAGGAGTGTCTGGGGTACCATTTCTTCTCATAGGAGGACCCCTCTGATTGCCACCCACGGCACCCTTACAGCACAGTGGTACGTCGACGATGCTCGACGCCACGTTTTGTTGCCTGTCACAACAGGCTACCCTGAACTTACATTTGAGCGAGATGATGCCCGGTCGCATAAGGCGACAGTTCCTACAGCTTGTCGTCGTGGTTGCACAACCCTACCGTGGCCAACACGGTCGGTGGATCTCTCCCCAATTGCAAACGTTTGGAGCACTATGGGCAGAGGGCTCGGGACCAACCAGCTTGAGATTTCGACGATCTAACCAGCCAGTTGGGCAGAATCCGGCAGGATCTACCTCAGGAGGACATCCAAAAATCTGTCAATCAGTGGTAAGCCAATAACTGCTTGCTTGAGGGTCAGAGACGGACCAGTGTGTTATTCGTCCGCTGCTTCTGAAATTGTAATCATTTGTTTGTCTGTGCATGTCTGTTACATCTACCAATGTCGTTTTTTTTTTAAAAAAAAAGTTAAATGTGCTATGTTCATCAAACGTGCTTGGCGTTCAACATGATTGCAGCAGGAAGGGAATACCCCAATACCGAGAGTAGTTGCTGTTATGTGATAGTTTGCTTGCATGCAGCTGCAGTACAGCCTGGTCACAGAGCGAGATACATATATGCAAATAATGGCAAAACTGAAGCAGCACAAATTAGCAACGATATATGGTAATGTAAAAAGACACAGTATACAAGGTGATCCATTGATCGTGACTGGGCCAAATATCTCACGAAATAAGCGTCACACGAAAAAACTACAAAGAATGCAACTTGTCTTGCTTGAAGGGGGAAACCAGATGGCGCTATGGTTGGCCCACTAGATGGCGCTGCCATAGGTCAAACGGATATCAACTGCATTTTTTTATTACATATCCGTGTAGTACGTAAAGAAATATGAACGTTTTAGCTTCACCACTTTTTCCGCTTTGTGACAGATGGCGCTGTAATAGTCACAAACATATGGCCCACAATTTTAGACGAACAGCTGGTAACAGGTAGATTTTTAAATTAAAATACAAAACGTAGGTACGCTTGAACTTCTTATTTAGGTTGTTCCAATGTGATACATGTACCTTTGGAAACATATCATTTCTGAGAACACGTGCTGTTATAGCGTGATTACTTGTAAATACCACATTAATGCAATAAATGCTCAAAATGATGCCCGTCAACCTCAATGCATTTGGCAGTACGTGTAACATTCCTCTCAACAGCGAGTAGTTCGCCTTCCGTAATGTTCGCACATGCATTGACAATGCGCTGACGCATGTTGTCAGGCGTTGTCAGTGGATCACGATAACAAATATCCTTCAACTTTCCACACAGAAAGAAATCCGGGGGCGTCATATGGTTGGTTCAAATGGCTCTGATCACTATGGGACGTAACTTCTCAGGTCATCAGTCCCCTAGAACATTTTTTTTTTTTGGTCATCAGTCTACTGACTGGTTTGATGCGGCCCGCCACGAATCCCTTTCCTGTGCTAACCTCTTCATCTCAGAGTAGCACTTGCAACCTACGTCCTCAATTATTTGCTGGGTGTATTCCAATCTCTGTCTTCCTCTACAGTTTTTGCCCTCTACAGCTCCCTCTAGTACCATGGAAGTCATTCCCTCATGTCTTAGCAGATGTCCCATCATCCTGTCCCTTCTCCTTATCAGTGTTTTCCACATATCCCTTTCCTCTCCGATTCTGCGTAGAACCTCATTCCTTACATTATCAGTCCACCTAATTTTCAACATTCGTCTATAGCACCACATCTCAAATGCTTCGATTCTCTTCTGTTCCGGTTTACCCCACAGTCCATGTTTCACTACCATACAATGCTGTACTCCAGACGTACATCCTCGGAAATTTCTTCCTCAAATTAAGGCCGGTATTTGATATTAGTAGACTTCTCTTGGCCAGAAAGGAGTTTTTTTGCCATAGCGAGTCTGCTTTTGATGTCCTCCTTGCTCCGTCCGTCATTGGTTATTTTACTGCCTAGGTAGCAGAATTCCTTAACTTCATTGACTTCGTGACCATCAATCCTGATGTTAAGTTTCTCGCTGTTCTCATTTCTACTACTTCTCATTACCTCCGTCTTTCTCCGATTTACTCTCAAACCGTACTGTGTCCTAATTAGACTGTTCATTCCGTTCAGCAGATCATTTAATTCTTCTTCACTTTCACTCAGGATAGCAATGTCATCAGCGAATCGTATCATTGATATCCTTTCACCTTGTATTTTAATTCCACTCCTGAACCTTTCTTTTATTTCCATCATTGCTTCCTCGATGTACAGATTGAAGAATAGGGGCGAAAGGCTACAGCCTTGTCTTACACCCTTCTTAATACGAGCACTTCGTTCTTGATCGTCCACTCTTATAATTCCCTCTTGGTTGTTGTACACATTGTATACGACCCGTCTCTCCCTATAGCTTACCCTACTTTTTTCAGAATCTCGAACAGCTTGTACCAATGTATATTGTCGAACACTTTTTCCAGGTCGACAACCCTATGAACGTGTCTTGATTTTTCTTGAGCCTTGCTTCCATTATTAGCCGTAACGTCAGAATTGCCTCTCTCGTCCCTTTACTTTTCCTAAAGCCAAACTGGTCGTCACCTAGCGAATTCTCAATTTTCTTTTCCGTTCTTCTGTATATTATTCTTGTAAGCAGCTTCGATGCATGAGCTGTTAAACTGATTGTGCGATACTTTTCGCACTTGTCAGCTCTTGCCGTCTTCGGAATTGTGTGGATGATGCTTTTCCGAAAGTCAGATGCTGTGTCGCCAGACTCATATATTCTACACACCAACGTAAATAGTCGTTTTGTTTCCACTTACCCTAATGATTTTAGAAATTCTGATGGAATGTTATCTATCCCTTCTGCCTTATTTGACCGTAAGTCCTCCAAAGCTCTTTTAAATTCCGATTCTAATACTGGATCCCCTATCTCATCTAAATCGACTCCTCTTTCTTCTTCTATCACATCAGACAAATCTTCACCCTAATAGAGGCTTTCAATGTATTCTTTACACCTATCTGCTCTCTCCTCTGCATTTAACAGTGGAATCCCCGTTGCACTCTTAACGTTACCACCGTTGCTTTTAATGTCACCAAAGGTCGTTTTGACTTTCCTTTATGCTGAGGCTGTTCTTCCGACAATCATATCTTTTTCGATGTCTTCACATTTTTCCTGCAGCCATTTCGTCACAGCTTCCCTGCACTTCCTATTTATTTCATTCTTCAGCGACTTGTATTTCTGTATTCCTGATTTTCCCGGAACATGTTCGTACTTCCTCCTTTCATCAATCAACTGAAGTATTTCTTCTTTTACCCATGGTTTCTTCGCAGCTACCTTCTTTGTACCTATGTTTTCCTTCCCAACTTCTGTGATGACCCTTTTTAGAGATGTCCATTCCTCTTCAACTGTAATGCCTACTGCGATATTCCTTATTGCTGCATCTATAGCGTTAGAGAACTTCAAACGTATCTCGTCATTCCTTAGTACTTCCGTGTCCCACTTCTTTGCGTATTGATTCTTCCTGACTAATATCTTGAACTTCAGCCTACTCTTCATCACTACTATATTGTGATCTGAGTCTATATCTGCTCCTGGGTACGCCTTACAATCCAGTATCTGATTTCGGAATCTCTGTCTGACCATGATGTAATCTAATTGAAATCTTCCCGTATCTCCCGGCCTTTTCCAAGTATACGTCCTCCTCTTGTGATTCTTGAACTGGGTATTACAGAACTCGATTAGTCTTTCTCCTCTTTCAGTTCTTGTCCCAAGCCCATATTCTCCTGTAACCTTTTCTTCTACTCCTTCCCCAAAACTGCATTCCAGTCGCCCATGACTATTAGATTTTCGTCCCCCTTTACATACTGCATTACCCTTTCAATATCCTCATACACTCTCTCTATCTGTTCATCTTCAGCTTGCGACGTCGGCATGTATATCTGAACTATCGTTGTCGGTGTTGGTCTGCTGTCGATTCTGATTAGAACAACCCGGTCACTGAACTGTTCACAGTAACACACCCTCTGCCCTACCTTCCTATTCATAACGAATCCTACACCTGTTATACCATTTTCTGCTGCTGTTGATATTACCCGATACTCATCTGACCAGAAATCCCTGTCTTCCTTCCACTTCACTTCACTGACCCCTACTATATCTAGATTGAGCCTTTTCATTTCCCTTTTCAGATTTTCTAGTTTCCCTACCACGTTCAAGCTTCTGACATTCCACGCCCCGACTCGTAGAACGTTACCCTTTCGTTGATTATTCTTTTTCTCATGGTAACCTCCCCCTTGGCAGTCCCCTCCCGGAGATCCGAATGGGGGACTATTCCGGAATCTTTATCCAATGGAGAGATCATTATGGCACTTCTTCAATTACAGGCCACATGTCCTGTGGATACACGTTACGTGTCTTTAACGCAGTGGTTTCCATTACCTTCTGCATCCTCATGTCGTTGATCATTGCTGATTCTTCCGCCTTTAGGGGCAATTTCCCACCCCTAGGACAAGAGAGTGCCCTGAACCTCTATCCGCTCCTCCGTCCACTTTGACAAGGCCGTTGGCAGAATGAGGCTGACTTCTTATGCCGAAAGTCTTCGGCCGCCAATGCTGACTATTTATCAAAATTTTGGCAGTGGCGGGGATCGATTTGATTATGAATAAACGACGCTACCCCATTTTTTAATTTTTTTGTTATTATTATTTTTTAAATAGACGCTACCCCCTTTTTTTTAATACCCTTTTTTTAAGTAATTTCCCTTAAAAAGCCCCTTAGGAAAATGGAACTAAAAAAAACCCCTAAGTGCCACCGCCACTTTTCATCCTATAACAAAAAATCTGATCCACTTCAGACGTTGGCTCCTGAGTAAACCCACCCCAGAGAGCTGCCTATATATCAGGAGAAATATGGGAAATCAAGGTTAGGGCTATCCTTTGCCACTTTTGTTTTGTTACATGTGAATTCTAGTAACTAAGTGTTACAAGTAAGTGTTACAACAACAAAGGTGGCATAAAAGATAATCCAGAAATAAAAACATAAATCACTGATGTAATTCCAACTAAAAGGTTCTTCAATAATGTAACTGGTTACACTTGGAGCCTCGTCATCGTTATCTGATATCTCCAATTGCGCCTTTGAAGGGCATCTGCAACGGAGGCATTCAGCTTCGCTAGTGCCTCAAGGAAAACAGCATCCTTGCAGCAGCTTGTCTCTTCCTTCGCTCATGGCTGACAAGGCAGAACGTTCAGCCGTTTGTGTGATGCGGCACAGAACATTAACCGCAGCTCGGCACTCCCCAGCTGAGTGGGGGGTTAACGAAAACGCTGCGTAAATAATTTGCGAAGAGCGTACGGTATTTCGGTGTGCGTTCGAGGGCATTGTGAGCATTTTGCAGGAACCACCAGTAATCAAGCTGCTCTTCGTCGCGAAAGATGTAGGCGACGGTAAGTCCTTTGAACCATGTAAGCGCATGATATTTTGCAGCCGGAAAGTAAGTTCCATCGGGACAGAGTAGGGTCTGAGGGTCAATCATATCAGGTGTGACCCGGAGGTAACAAGCCAATATCTTCTAGTCGCCAAACTCCGGAAGATGATGCGCAAGTAAAACGATGTTCATCAGTATCCAAAAGGTGACAATCTGGGCAATAAGGGGAGTCTGCCAGTCCAATAGTGTGAAGTCGCTTTAGTGTGGCATATTTCTTGTTGGCGATCTGATACCACTTCGAACGCACCGTGGAGGACAGAAAGTTGTGGAGTATCGTTTTCCCCACTCTTGGCCAGTGAACCGTAGGGTACTTGTTTTCCACCACGTTATGGGGAAAAGCACGCAGAAGGTTGGTATAAAAATCTTTCGCCTTTGGTGGACGCGTGGCGGAGAGGTTCGAGCTGACATAGCTGTAATCAAGAATGAAGGTCGACACATGGGAGAGCTGTGGTGCGACGTGCGCAACCGACACCGGCGGGACGTTAGAGACTGGCATCAGAACCTGTAGTAAACGACCCGTGAGAGAGGTATATTGATTTTTCCATCGTTTCCTCATGTTGCTCATGTAAAGGCTATCTGCTCTCGCCCTGACGTTGACCAATCCCAGCCCTTCTTTGTGCACTGGGAGGGTAAGAGTGTCGTATAGTACTTTAAGGATATAACCTGCGGAAACGTAGTAACTGAAGGCCGCTTGAAGCCGGCGACCTATCTGCAGCGGTAGTGGGAGGACTTGTGCCACGTGGTTGAGTTTTGATGCCACATAGAGGTTCAGGTATTCAACACGTTGTAGCTGGTTCAAGTCCCGGAGCAGGTTCTGTCGCACCATTGCACGTATGATCTGTAATAACCGTCGGTAGTTTGCTGTAGCTGTTTTGCGTACATCTTTCTTGAACGTGATTCCCAAATATCGCAGATCAGAAACTGGTGGGAGGGGAGCGAGGGCTTCCGGTCCGAGACCTCGCCCAATATCCAACGCCGCCGACTTGTTGATGTTCAGAAGACTGCCGGCGGCCTGTCCGTATCGCTCAATCCAGGTTAGTACGCTTTGAACTTCGTCATTGGAACGAACCAGCAGTAGCAGGTCGTCAGCGTATGTCCTATCGCGAAAGGTGACGTCCCGCAGCGTGATGCCAGATAGGCGGTTGTTAAGGCCCCCTAGGAGTGGCTCGAGTGCGATGGCATAAAGGTAGGTAGAAAGGGGACAACCCTGTCGTAGAGACCTCTTAATGGGTACTGGTCCTACCGTCCTTCCATTGACCTGGACGTGTGAGCTGGCTGCGGTACAAAGACGCCGTAGGGTGTCGATGAGGCCCGGGGGGAATCTCATACAGTCCACCACTCGTAGGAGGAAGTTGTGGTGCACTCTATCAAAGGCGTGGTTGAAATCTACGGAGACGATCGCCGCTCTCAGACGGCACGCAGAAGCGATTGCTATTAAATCCCTGCAGTCACCGGTGGCCATGTGTACGTTGGCTTCTCCCCCCTGCGACGTCTGTTCAGGAGCGAGGATCATCGGCAAAGTCGTCTTAATACGGCTCGCCATAATCCTAGTGAAAATCTTGTAATCGGCGTTCAGCATTGTAAGCGGCCGATAGTCGTTAATCGATAGCCCTCCACCTGGCTTGTGTACCGGTATGAGAAGTCCTTCTACAAACGCTGACGGCACAACACAGTCTGGAGACGTAAGTTCGCGGAACATTATAACCTAGCGAGGCATCATGATGTCACGGAAAGTCCGGTAGAATTCGATGGGCAATCCATCAGGTCCAGGAGACTTATTGGCCGCACCTTTGTCCACGGCGTCTTCGACTTCTTCGAGTGAGATTTCCTCTGTTAATGCATTCACGGTAGCCTCGTCGATAGTACGTGTTACCTGCTGTAACACTTCAGTAGTGGCCTTGTCATCGACGAAAATGATCCTCCACCGCCTTTACTATGGTTGCTTGGGTCGTACATAAGCGACCGTCGTGTGTCCTGAGTTGTGTGATTAAGTGTTGGCGTTGTCGGCTCTTATCCGCCACAACGTGGTGCATAGTGGGTTCCTCCGCAAACGTTCGGTCGTGCCGTCGCGAGCGGACGACTGCGCCTTCTAGTCGGCGCTTCGTCAATGATAGTATGTGAGCCTTGATTCTGCTTTGATCATGTTGTCTCTCCGGGGAAGGGGGTAAGGCGTCGAGGTCCCTGAGAGTCGCGTAGTAAAAATCGAGGGTCTGTCGATGCCACGCAGTCACGTCCTTGCCATATTGCATAAGTGTCCTACGGATTGCTGGTTTGGCACAGAGGAGCCACCACTCCAGGGTCGAGGCGTATCGAGGGTGGCGGCGTTCACAGTCAGTCCACGTTGCTGCAACTTGCCGACGGCAATCCAGGTCCTGGAGATGAGTTATGTTGAGCTTCCAAAAGCCATTGCTGCGCCAGACTTGTTGGGGGCGTAGGTGTATAGTGCAGATATAGGCACTGTGATCAGAATAGGCTTGAGGCCATAGTTCGGCGTCCACCACACCTTGTGTGAGATCTTGTGACACATATATGCGGTCGAGTCGGCTGGCCGAATGACTGGTGAGATGAGTGTGGCCAGAGCGGTTACCGTGGACTTTTTCCCACGTGTCGCACAAGTGAAGTTCTTGGATCATCGCACCCAGTTCCGGACAAGGCGTGTAATGTGGGATTTGGTCCTTGGGGTGAAGTACGCAATTAAAATCGCCGGCGAAGACGCTGTGGTCGTATCGTCCTAGGAAAAGGGGAGCGACATCTGTGGAGTAGAATCTGGCGCGGTCGTGACGTCTTGTGGTACCCGACGGCGCGTAAACATTAATGAATCGGGTGTTGAGTGCCGTAAATGCTATTCCTCGAGCGGAGGGAAGAAACGTGACCTCGGTAACTTCAATACCTTCACGCACTAATATTGCCACTCCGGTATCTGCAGGGCTACCGGGCGTCACATGTGTGGTGTACCCGTAAAAGTGCGGGAGGGCCGTCGTTTCCGCTTCTTGTAGGAAAGCAAAGTGAACCCTCATGGCTCGTATGGTTTCTATCAAAAGTTGGATCTTGACAGGAGAACTGATCATGTCGATATTCATTGTCGCCAGGCGGTAAGCCTGGCAACGAGTTGTTTGGGCGAGGTTATCCATGGTGAAGGTGGAGAGAAGCGAACATCGGAAGTGATGTCACCCCCCGCCAAACGCGGTCCTCCTTGTGCTGCTTATGCTGCATGATCCGGCGGCGCCTCAGCTGGCCGCGGGTCGTGATCTTGTGTCTCAACGTCCTCGGGCCACGAAGCGGGCGCGGATGTTTGTTCATGGTCCATAGCCTCAGAATGTTTGATAGTAAGGGACCGGGCGACTTCGCTACCTGCACTGGTACCTTCCCGCTGCTCACTGTTTCTGTCAATGGGCCGATGGTCGAAAGCTGCACGTTTTTCTGTCTGTTCTGCAAGGTTGGAGTCAGTGGAAACAGCTTCAGCTTCGCGGCTGGCTTCTTGAGTGGTCAGTCGTTCTTCCCCGGCCGAATGCGAACCGCTGTGTTCCGACACGGTCCGACGACACCGCTTTCGGCGTTTCGGTGATCGCTGTTTCCGTACGTGGCCTTCATTGTCAGAAGACGGCACTGACTCATGCTCCGCCGGAACAAACGCTTCGGTCGGTACAATAAGGGAATCAATTGCCATCTTACTGGCGCCAATGTCTGTCGCGTTCGGTAGCTCCAGATTAGTAGTACTATTTTCCACCACTGGCCAGGTCGGCGGACCATCCAGGTCTTTGTCCGTGGAAAGTGATTCTTGTACCGCTGAAGCGGTCGGCCGTATCTGTTGTGTGGAGAACGTCGTGAGCGCCGCCGCGTAAGTCACGGGTAGAATAGTCTTCGCCGCTGGTGGTGCAACGTCCTTCGGTGGGAGTTGTGTGATCCGACGCTGGAGGCACTCGGAACGAAGGTGACCTTCCTTGCCGCATCCGGAACACGTCTTCGGCTGCCCGTCATAAATAACTATGGCCCGGCATCCACCTATCTGTAGATAGGATGGCACGTGTCGTTGGAGATCTATGCGCACTTGGCGTACTCCATTGAGTACTGGATACGTCTTAAACTGGGTCCATTTTCCAGCCACGTGTTCGTGTACCGTGCCGTAGGGGCGGAGCGCCGCTACAACTTCTGCCGCCGGGAGTTCAAATGGAAGTTCGAAAATGCGTATAGTCCGCAGTCCCATTGCGGCATGGCCGACCTCGACTTTGCCAACATTGCCATCTGCGTGGCACAAGCGGAGTTCTTGTTTCATCTCTCGAAGCACCTCGTCGCAAGTGGTTTCGTTTATGAGCTTTACATAGGCCGTGCTACTGACGATCGAAAAGTGAATGCCGACAATGTCGGCAGCCGGGATCTTGGCTTCCTCTTTTAAAAAACGTTCGACTTCGAGCGCCTTTGGTCGGGCAAAGTCTTTCCGCAATGTGAATTTCAAGGTTGATCTTCTGTATTGGTTTGCCATGGTCTTGGAGCGCTACGGCGTCACGTTAATGTCGGCCGAAGAAAGTAAACGAGGCGCGCGGGCCCTCTCTGCCAGCGGAGAGCACACACCGCACGTCCGCTTCGCTCGGCTGCGAGAGCCGCACTGTGATTTATCAAAATTTTTGCAGTGGCGGGGATCGAACCCGCGTTTTGATTATGAATAAACGACGCTATCCCTAGACCACGGATTAACACCCCAAGAACTTACAACTACTTAAACCTAACCAACCTAAGGACATCACACACATCCATGCCCGTTGCAGGATTCGAACCTGCGACCGTAGCGATCACGCGGTTCCAGACGGTAGCGCCTAGAACCGCTCGGCCTCTCTTTGTCATGCAGTGAAACATCTTGTAGTAACTTCGGTAGAACATTACGTAGGAAACCGGTATGCATTGCACCATTTAGATTGCCATCGATAAAATGGAGGCCAATTATCCTTCCTCCCATAATGCCGCAACATACATTAACCCGCCAACGTCGCTGATGTTACACCTGTAGCAGCCATCGTGGATTTTCCGTTGCCCAATAGTGCATATTATGCTGCTTTACGTTACCGCTGTTGGTGAATGACGCTTCGTCGCTAAATAGAACGCGTGCAAAAAATCTGTCATCGTCCCGTAATTTCTTTTGTGCCCAGTGGCAGAACTGTACACGACGTATAAAGTCGTCGCAATGCAATTCCTGGTGCACAGAAATATGGTACGGGTGCAATCGATGTTGATGTAGCATTCTCAACACCGACGTTTTTGAGATTCCCGATCTCGCTCAATTTGTCTGCTACTGATGTGCGGATTAGCCGCGACAGGTTGTAGGTCGTGATTGACGTTTCATATGTCGCTGAACACTTCCTGTTTGCTTAAATAAATAACCATACATCAACGCGATGTCGACTTTTTCCGCAATTGGTACACGGTCCATTTTCACGGGTAATGTATCACGAAGCAAATACCGTTCGCACTGGCGCAATGTTACGTGATAGCACGTACTTACACGTTTGTGACAATTACAGCGCCATCTATCAGAAAGCGAAGAAAGTGGTCTAACTAAAACATTCATATTTCTTTACGTACTACACGAATATGTAATAAAAAATGGGGGTTCCTATTTTAAAAAACGCAGTTGATTTCCGTTTGACCTATGGCAGCGCCATCTAGCGGGCCAACCATAGCGCCATCTGGTTTCCCCCTTCAAGCTAGACGAGTTTCGCTCTTTGTAGTTTTTTCGTTTGATGCTTATTTTGTGAGATATTTGTCGCGGTCACTTATCAATGGACCACCCTGTATATTACGTATCTTTAGTGTGATGATGACAAATCACAAGACAGTTAAATATTCACATGCAGTGATCAATCTTTTAACACTAGTCTAGTCCTGAATACGTTGAACCAAGACTAATATAACTAGTCGAATGTTCAGTTTGACTTTTCTGAGCGGTGACTGAAGTGTTGATATTCTCAAACTAACTGTCGAAACACGGTTCATGCTGTCGTTCATAATGACTTGATTGGAATCGTGCTTCTGCTTGTATGCGTGTTCGACGGAGGGTTGTCCATTTGGAACCTACACTAAAGAAAAGAAAATCGAAGCACCAAGAAAAAATAGTGCAACATAAACGAAAGTTGGTAAGCGCGTTTTTAGATCTGAAAGATGATGTCTATTCAAATTTCGCTCCAGTAGCACAAGAGTGGCATTAGCAGTGGCGCTACGAGGATGTAAATCACGTTTGCTTTATATACACGGTGTAATGGTCGTGAGTGTTAGTTACCTTTGATTGGACGTGGTGAGTTGATATTAGTCAAGAATGCCTTTAAGGCGATGAAGATGCCATTATCAACACCACATTGAATTTGAACGAGGTCGTGTAACAGCGCTACGAGAAACTGGATGTTCCTTGTGCGACATTGCAGAAACACTTGCCAGGAATGTAGCCACTTGAGGCGTAGCGCCGTATACCGATTCTGCCTTGGAGGCGGTTAAGTGGGAGATGTGTCTCAGAGCTGCATAGTGACAGATGGTGACGCGAGACTGGACGCGTACGTAGTTTATGGATCAGCCGATAGAGGACAGTATTGGATAGGGGACTGTGATTTAGTTTCTATTGTACCCACTAGAGTACACTAAAGTAATAGAGTGTTTTTCATAAAGTGTTCTAGTATTGTCATAAAGTGTTATTATGTCTTTTTGTGCATGTAAAATGTTATAAATGTGTTTTAGCAGTATGAATGATGCGTGAGTGTGGTTTAAGGTTAATATGAAGATAATTGTTTAACGAGTTATGTAGTGGGATTTAGTGTGGGAACATTTCGAAGAAGTATGGATGTGGACAAAGGGAAGTTTTGTAGAATAGATTTGAAAAGTAAGTTTGTGGTAAAGGGAAAGTTATTTCAGGTATAAATAACAATAGTAAATAACTTTATGCTTAAACAAAACTTCAGCATATTAGATAATAACGGCGGTAAAAAGTGCAGTCGTTAGGTTTGCTATTTTTCGATTGGTTATTGATGAAAAGCGCGGACTGACGCAGGAGAAAGTTGATTTGTTATTGGCTGTTGAGTAAACTGACCAATAGTAAAGCAATATTCTTCGCGCGCCTTTCTCTGCTGGTAGAGAAGACAGAGTATTCTAGAGAGGGGTCTGAGCCCAGCCATGAAAGAGTTCGGACGTGTGTAGTAGTAGTTCCGATGGAAATGACAAGTTGCCGGATCTAGAAGTGTTTCATACATCAAAAGTGTTGTAAAGTGACGGCATAATTATTCCTGTGGGTGTTAAGAACTTTCGGAATTTTTAAGTGAATTTTGTAACGGTAAAAGACAAATTCCGCATGGCATACTGAGCAGGCCGGTGGCTAAAACACTGTGACTGCATTTGGTACCGACAGAGTTAATATTTGGTGAGCATTCTCAATCAAAAACAATCAGTATTTTTGTAGGTATTACGTTTTCGGGAAATGCAACATCATAAACTTGCTAACGTGAGTGAAAGGGATTGTGAGTGACTGTGTTAAGACTCGCACGGGTTTGGCAGTGATACTTGTTCACCTAAGTTTCAGAATATATTAATGAAGGGCAAAATTTCCAATCTTTCATTTCATGTGCAAACTTTCTCCCGAAAGGAAGATTAGTGACTTTAGTTGCAGCCTGGTCACGTCGAGGTACAGTAGGTTTCGCTACTGATGATCTGCTGAGACAATGTACACAGGTAGGTGCAGGTTAGTCGTAAAAGGACGGAAAGAACCGCGCCGACGCACACTGTCAGCTGACTGCAGGACAGGAAGTACTGCGCTACGACTTACGGAAACGATTCAACATCTACATCTATACAGAAACTCCGCAAGCCACCGTACGATGCATGGTGGAGGGTGCCATGTACCACTGCTAGACATTCCCTCTTCTGCTCCACTCGCAAAGAGAACGACGGAAAAACAGCTTTCTATATGCCTCCGCATGAGCCCTAATGCCTCTTATCTGATCGTCTCGGCCCTTGCGTGTATCTTAGCGGCAGTAGAATTTGTCGGAAGTTAGCTTCAAATGCCGGTTCTCTAAATTTTCTCAGTGGTGTTCCTCGAAAGGAATGTCGCCTTCCCTCAAGGGATTCCCGTCTGAGTTCCCGAAGCATCTCCGTAACCCTTATGTGTTGTTCGAACCTACCGGCAACAAATCTAGCACAATGCCTCTGAATTGCTTCGATGTCTTCCTTCAATCTGGCCAGACACGGATCCCAAACACTCTAGTAGCAGTACGCAAGAATAGGTCGCAACAGCGTCCTATATCCGGTCTCCTTTAGAAGAGAACAACACTTTACTAAAATTCTCCCAATAAACCGAAGTCGAGCATTCGCCTTCCCTACAACATTCCTCGCATGCTCGTTCCATTTCATATCTTTTTGCATCGTTACTCCCAAATGTTTCAACTACTTCACTGCGTCAAGCAGGATACTGCTAACACTTTATCCGAACATTACAGGTTTGTCCTTCCTACTCATCCACATTAACTTACATGTTTCCACATTTAGAGCCATTCATGACACCGATTAGAAATTTTGTTGAAGTCGTCGTGTATCTTCCTAAAGTCACTCAACTTCGACACCTTACCGTACACCATAGCATCATCAGCAAACAACCGGAGATTACTGCACACTCTGTCCGCCAAATTATTTATATGTATAGAGAAAACAGTGGTCCTATCACACTTCCCTACGGGACTCCTGACGATACCCTTGTCTGTGATGAACACTCGACGTCGAGGACAAAATATTACTTAAGAAGTCTTCGAGCCAGTTATAAAAAAGAAGTGTATCAAGCTATTTCTTACCGTTGCTAACAGTATCGCGAATAAACGGCGCTACGTAACACACTTCTGTGAGTGGATCAACTACGAAGGTAATCCCAACCCAATTTTTTTATAAGTACATAGACCTGTTTATTTCTACAATGGTTTACATCAGTTTACAGCTTGAACATTTAACTAATTTTCGACATAATCAACATTTCTGTCGATGCATTTTTGTAGACGCTGTGGCAATTTTTGTATGCCCATGTCATACCAGCTCGCCACCATGCCTGTTCAGAAAGTTATGAACCTCTTCTTTCACTTCGTCGTCGGAGCTGAATCGCTTTCCGGCCAACGTTCTTTTATCCTAGGGAACAGGTGATACTCACTCGGTGCCAAGTCAGGACTGTAGGGTGGGTGGGTGATTATGTTCCACTGAAACTGTTGCAGGAGAGCAACGGTTTGCCCAGCGATGTGTGGGCGAGCGTTGTCATGGAGAATGTGTAAGCCCTTGCTCAACATTCCTCTTCTCCGGTTCTGAATTGCCCGTTTGAGCTTTTTCAGAGTCTCACAGTACTTGACAGCGTTATTTGTGATCCCAGCGATTCAGCTCCAACGACGAGGTGAAAGAAGAGGGTAATAAGTTTCTGAACAGCATGATGGCGAGCTGGAATGGCTTGGGCATACAAAAACTGCCACAGCGTCTACAAAAATGCATCGACAGAAATGGTGATTATGTCGAAAAATAGTTAAATGTTCAAGCTGTAAACTGATTTTAACCATTGTAGAAATAAACAGGTCTATGTACTTATAAAAAAATAGGAACCTTACTTTTGTGATTACCCTCGTAATATACCCCGGTGAGCGGGAGATTTAAATTTTAAGAACTTATCTGAGGACCATCCTTTTTACAGAACTTTCTAGTACGGGCCTGACTACAGTAAACAATTTCAAATGAATGTCTGTTGCTTTAGTAATGGGGAGATGAAAAGACTTGCACAGGATATTCTGGATTGTGGAAGTACATCAAATCATTCTTCGGACTGATGGCCACACCAACCATCTCGCAATCTCAAAGTATAGCAAATTCACAAAAAATATTTGTAACTGTAACAGTTTTGCATTTATTCACATCTAAGGCAATCGGCCATTCCCCAAACCAAGTGGATATTTCCCTTTGCTACTTAAATACAGGGTGGCGCACGAAATGTGTTACCATTTTGTTTTTGAATATAGACTTTATTATCAAGACAATCTGAAAGGAACATATACTACAATTAGGAGCCGTACATGGAGATTTGTTCTAACTCAGCACGTGCTCAATATGTCCACCATTTCGTTTCCTAACTTCCTTCAAACGAACACTGAAGTTAGTGATTACCCTACGGCACATGTCTTCCGTAATTGCAATGCAAGCTTGAAGAATAAATCTTCTGAGCTCCATTAAATCACGTGGACGTTTCGGGAAATTTTGTCCTTTAGGTACCCCCAAAGAAAAAAGTCACATGGATTGAGGTCTGGACTATTGGGCGGACAATTTTGTCCGTCATTGAAGCTACCTGGAAACCTGAGTGAAATGATTCGCATGTCGAAATGCTCGTGTAAAAACTCACACACAGTGTTTGCAGTATGTGGCCTTGCTCCATCTTGCATGAACCACTGCGTGTTGAAGGGCAAGGCAGTAGCAAGAAGCTGTGGAATGAAGCTATTGCGAAGCATGCTCAAATAACGCTCGCTGTTCACAGTTTCTTCAGAGAAAAAGGGTCCAACAAGTCCGTGACTGGAAATTGCTGCCCACTGTGTAGTCCTCGTAGCATATTGTTATCGTTCATGAAGCACTTGTGGGTTTTCAGTGGCCCAAAAGCGTACATTTTGTTTGTTAACCACACCGTCTAAATGAAAATGCGCCTCGTCTGAAAACCAAACGTTGTTGAGAGTTTCTTCCCTATCCTCCGCCCACTGAGCAAACAGTAGTCTCTGCTAGTTGTGTTCTTCAGTGAGCTTCTGTGCACAGGTCATCTCGTATGGGTACATATGGAGGTCACTTTTAAGAATGCGTTGAACGGATCGTCTGGATATTCCCAGTTGCACTGCTGCCTTTCTATGCGATTTCCCGGGACTTCTCTGTACAGCAACCCGTACCGCTTCAATATCCTCCGGCCAACAAACAGGCTTAGGCCGAGGTCGCTTCGCTAGCAATACTGTTCCTTCCTGTACAAATTTATCGTACAACCTGTGGATGGTCTTCTTGCAAGGGACCCATCGTGTGTTAAACTGTTGTCGAAAACGCCTCTGAGTCACAACGCTTTTCCTTTCATGCAAAAGTAACACAATTGCTGATCGTTGCTGTGTCGTCAGTCTTCCATAGTCAGCCATTGCTGCTTACTACTCCCCTAGCGGCAATATCGTGAATTACACGTCATGTAGTAACTCATTTGTTTTCCCAAGCTCGGCTGGTACTGCTGTAGAGATCCCAGCGGGATATCTAATGTGCGTCGTAAATTGTGAAAGAAACAATTGGTAACACATTTCGTGTGCCACCCTGTAGGATACTCTCCTGGTACAGTGTTGTCTTCCGCAAACAATATGTATAGGTCGTTCACATGTCGTGTACTCAGAATACGAGCGATCCTGTTCTAATGGCTCTGAGCACTATGGGACTTAACATCTGAGATCATCAGTCCCCTAGACATAGAACTACTTAAACCTAACAAACCTAAGGACAGCACACACATCCACGCCCGACGCAGGATTCGAACCTGCAGTAGCGCGGTTCCGGATGAAGCGCCTAGAACCGCTCGACCACCGCGGCCGGCTCGAGCGATCCTGTCTCTCACATAGAATTATTTGCGACGATACTCTCCGCCAGAACGAAACAGCTAGCAACAAACGCCCCTCCCACAGGGACGTGACCGCGGATTTCCTACGCCGCGGCGGTCCGTGGGCGTGGGTTCGTGTCCGGTGGCGACCCGCCTGGGCGGGCCCGCATTTTCGGCCGGTCGTGGACCTGGGACATGGCGCCGTCCAGGCGGCATCCGAGAGGTAACGGTGAGGGGCCGAAGTAGAGGTCGTGATCCCGACGACGGGCTCAAGCGAAATTAGCCACAGAAATTGTTCCCAGTGCCCAAAAGTGTCCAATAAAAGAAATGAGAAAGCTTGTGGAAACTTGTGGTGAGTCCTCAGACCAGTGATTCCGAAAGATAAACGGTCACTTACCTACAGATTTAGTTTTCTTGCAGTCAGTGTGCATTTAGGAGCAAAACGTGTTATGCTCCGAGCTGGAAACGACTACTTTATGAGGTCCCACGCAATTTTAGTCGTTCACAGCAGTGTCCTTAACTAGGTGTCGTTGCTTACGATGGGATACTGGTATCCAGTATGCTTTTTCACACTGGTGTTACACTAGTTTATATCTCAAGCCACTGACGTGCTTCCCAAGCCTGTAAAAAGACGTGGGAAAGAGGATTGACACAGCAAATCGCGGTTTTGAGATCTACATCTACATCTAGATTTATACTCCGCAAGTCACCCAAAGGTGTGTGGCGGAGGGCACTTTACGTGCCACTGTCATTGTCTCCCTTTCCTGTTCCAGTCGCGTATGGTTCGCGAGAAGAACGACTGCCGGAAAGCCTCCGTGCGCGCTCGAATCTCTCTAATTTTACATTCGTGATCTCCTCGGGAGGTATAAGTAGGGGGAAGCAGTATATTCGATACGTCATCCAGTAACGCACCCTCTCGAAACCTGGACAGCAAGCTACACCGCAATGTAGAGCGCCTCTCTTGCAGAGTCTGCCACGTGAGTTTGCTAAACATCTCCGTAACGCTATCACGCTTACCAAATAACCCTGTGACGAAACGCGCCGCTCTTCTTTGGATCTTCTCTACCTCCTCTGTCAACCCGACCTGGTACGGGTCCCACACTGATGAGCGATACTCAAGTATAGGTCGAACGAGCGTTTTGTAATCCACCTCCTATGTTCATGGACTACATTTTCTAAGGACTCTCTCAATGAATCTCAACCTGGCATCCGCCTTACCAACAATTAATTTTATATGATCATTCCACTTCAAATCGTTCTGTATGCATACTCCCAGATATTTTACAGAAGTAAATGCTACCAGTGTTGGTTCCGCTATCATACAATCATACAATAAAGGATCCTTCTTTTTATGTATTCGAAATACATTAAATTTGTCTATGTTAAGGGTCAGTTGCCACTCCCTGCACCAAGTGCCTATCCGCTGCAGATCTTCCTACATTTCGCTGCAGTTTTCTAATGCTGCAAGTCCTGTGTATACTACAGCATCGTCGGCGAAAAGCTGCATGGAACTTCCGACATCTACTAGGTCATTTATATATATTGTGAAAAGCAATGGTCCCATAACACTCCCCTGTGGCACGCCAGAGGTTACTTTAACGTCTATAGACGTCTCTACATTGCTGTGTTCTGTTTGCTAAAAACTCTTCAATCCAGCCACACAGCTGGTCTGATATTCTGTAGGCTCTTACTTTGCTTATCAGGCGACAGTGCGGAACTGTATCGATCGCCTTCCGGAAGTCAAGGAAAATGGCATCTATCTGGGAGCCTGCATCTACTATTTTCTGGGTCTCATGAACAAATAAAGCGAGTTGGGTCTCACGCGACCGCCGTTTCCGGAATCCATGTTGATTCCTACAGAGTAGATTCTGGGTTTCAGAAATGACATGATACGCGAGCAAAACACATGTTCTAAAATTCTACAACAGATCGATGTCAGAGATATAGGCCTATAGTTTTGCGCATCTTCTCGACGACCCTTCTTGAAAACTGGGACTACCTGTGCTTTTTTCCAATCATTTGGAACCTTCCGTTCCTCTAGAGACCTGCGGTACACGGCCTTTAGAAAGGGGCAAGTTCTTTCGCGTACTCTGTGTGGAATCGAATTGGTATCCCGTCAGGTCCAGTGGATTTTCCTCTGTTGAGTGATTTCAGTTGATTTTCTATTCCTTGGACACTTATTTCGATATCAGCCAGATGTGTTGGAGATCGGGGTTGAAGAGAGGGTGAGATTAAATTTAATATGTTATCTGATTAAAAAAAATCCGTACTCTTTTACGTAGTGCGGAACTGACCACTGGATATTACTAGGTGGGGGTGTGTCAGTACATAAGTAGGAAGGCAGTATTGTGTTAACAGTGGCAGAAGAATGGATCTGTCGGAGAGCTCAATGACTTCGAATGTGGACTAGTCACTGGATGTCATCCGAGCAAGAAACCCATCAGGAACATTTCAGTACTTGCAAATGTGCCCAAGACGAAAGTTGGACATATGATTGTGAAGTTAAAACGCAAAGAAACCACCGATGTTAAACCAAGAGCAGGCAGCCCTCATATACTGTACAGGAGTCGCCGTGCATTACGCAGGACGGCTGAGGAAAATAGCACGAAATCAGGGGAAGGAATGGTTCGTGAGTTCCAAAATGTTACCAGCAGTCCAGTTAGCACCGAGACTGTGCGTAGGGAGTTAAAAATGGGGTACAATGGTCGAGAAGTTCCAACAAGAGTTATGTGTGCCAGAGACGCAGCACATAGTACACACAGACAGCACCCGACCTCCGATAACCATCTCGCCTACGAGTATCTACGCAACGACGTTAGTCAGTCTGTGACCACTGCGATACACAGGTACGCCCACTCGCTAACTGAGGACTTTCACAGACCCGACGTCCTGTGGAAAAATCTACGAGACCTATAAATACACTACTGGCCATTAAAATTGCTACACGACGAAAATGAAGTGCTACAGACGCGAAATTTAACCGACAGGAAGAAGATGTTGTGATATGCAAATGATTAGTATTCACACAAGGTTGGCACCGGTGGCGACACCTACAGAGTGCTGACATGAGGAAAGTTTCCAACCGATTTCTCATACACAAACAGCAGTTGACCGGCGTTGCCAGGTGAAACGTTGTTGTGATGCCTCGTGTAAGGAGGATAAATGCGTATCATCACGTTTCCGACTTTGATAAAGGTCGGAAGGTCGGATTGTAGTCTATCGCGATTGCCGTTTATCGTATCGCGACATTGCTGCTCGCGCTGGTCGAGATCCAATGACTGTTAGCAGAATATGGAATCGGTGGGTTCAGGAGGGTAATACGGAACGCTGTGCTGGATCCCAACGGCCTCGTATCACTAGCAGTCGAGACGACAGGCATCTTATCCACATGGCTGTAACGGATCGTGCAGCCACGTCTCCATCCTTGGGTCAACAGATGGGGACGTTTGTAAGACAACAACCATCTGCACGAACAGTTCTAAGACGTTTGCAGCAGCATGCACTATCAGCTCGGAGACCATGGCTGCGGTTACCCTTGACGCTGCATCACAAGCAGGAGCGCCTGCGATGGTGTACTCAACGACGAACCTGGGTGCACGAATGGGAAAACGTCATTTTTTCGGATAAATGCAGGTTCTGTTTACAGCATCATGATGGTCGCATCCGTGTTTGGCGACATCGCGGCGGACGCACATTGGAAGCATGCATTGGTCATCGCCACACTGGCGTGTCACCCAGAGTGATGGTATGGGGTGTCATTAGTTACACGTCTCTGTCACCTCTTGTTCGCACTGACGGCACTTTGAACAGTGGACGTTACATTTCAGATGTATTGCGACCGTGGCTCTACCGTTCATTCGATCCCTGTGAAACCCTACATTTCAGCAAGATAATGGACGAGCGCATGTTTCAGGTCCTTTCTGCCCTTTCTGGATACAGAAAAGTTCGACTGCTGCCCTGGCCAGCACATTATCAAGATCTCTCACCAATTGAAAACGTCTGGTGAATGGTGGCCGAGCAACTGGCTTGTGGTATCGAGTTGAAGCTGCATGGGCAGCTGTACCTTTACACGCCATCCAAGCTCTGTTTGACTCAATGCCCAGGCGTGTCAAGGCCGTTATTGCGGCCAGAGGTGGTTGTTCTGGGTTCTGATTTCTCAGGATCTATGCAACCAAACTGCGTGAAAATGTGATCACATGTCAGTTCTAGTATAATATATTTGTCCAATGAATACCCGTTTATCATCTGCATTTCTTCTTGGTGTAGCAGTTTTAATGGCCAGTAGTGTAGGTAAATCTACATCTGCAGCTGAACCCGTAGTTCCTATTGAGTTAATTATTTCGCAAAGTCGACGTGTTTACTTGATCACTCCACAAGGGCTCCAACCATCGACTATCTTACGCGAAAACGATAGGGTGACAGTCGAAAAAACTCGTAAATTTTTTATTGCGGAATTCGAATGTCTGTATGTTGAAGAATTATTCCCCAAAATATTATGCGGGAATTCCAAGAAGTAACGATTCTGCGAGCGTTTGAAGCAGAGCGCGCACGGCACGCCGCAGCGTTAGAGAACCGGTTCCGCGCTCACGCTATCTATTTACACACATTTGAGTAAACATGATTTGCTGGAGCGCTTTTTTCAACGGGTCTACTGGAAAAGCGGACGAAGGTTTCAATAGTCTCGTTTGCGGATATTTTCCAAAAATAACATCCAGCTGAAGCGGAATTTTTAACATTGCTTCTGATTTGGCCGTATGCCTACTCAATGTAGGTCATACTGCATTACTGCGCGTGGCAAATGCCCTTCAGTTCAAAATCGGCGATGAAATGCGCCGATTCTGTGAAGACAGAGACACCAGCGGCGATGCTCTCAGAGACGAAAAGGGCTTTGACGACGAAATTGAGGCTTCTCAGGTCAAAGTAGCAGAAAGCGGTCGCAAGCCGGCACGACAGTTGCTATGGCTAGACATCGATGACATCCCGTAAGTTTCTAGCTTTGTCCCTTTTCTTTGTATGTTAAAACCTTGTCAAATTTAAAAAACTTTTTTCTCAAAACCATGTATTTCGGCATGATTGTCGTCGTCCTCGCTTCAATTTTCATCCGATTTTAAAGATTTTTGGTCTCCCTTGAAGCAAATTGAATTCCTCTTCAGTTCATCGTAGCCGATTTTGTTGTGATAATATTTAGTTCTTTTTTGGGCCACACAAAGGGTCCGAACAATGCCACTTTAAAAAATATCTTTAACTTCGCAATTTTTTTTTTCAAATCCCTACGCTGAACTAAAATTACATCTGTAGGAATAAGGTTGAAATGTTAATTTCATGCTTCCAATAACCGCTACTGGAATTACAACGTCAACCGTCGCTCTGCCTTCTTTCACAGCTGCCTCGGGAGAACCCCAATTACACGGTGAAGATATTAATATTTTTCAATAAAAAAATATCAAAACAATCTTCAATGTATGCTCTTGTTATTGCCCCATTTGTCTACAACGTTCTAGTACAGAGAGAAAAAAATCCGGAATTTGAGCAATATTTTCGTTCTTCACCCTGTCGTTTCCCATTAAAATATCGATTATGGGAACAAACGAAAACTTTTTCTGCAGTCAATAACCCCAATATCGATCAGAAAGTCCATTCCGCAAATTCGTTCGGCAAGTGCAGCAAGAGATAACACGACTCTGCAGATCATCGATTTTCTCGACGCCCGTTACCGCCAAAAATAACGCACATGTTTAATCATTCTCTGACCTCCAGATCTTCCTGATAGGGAGCAAAGACTCATAAAGCCATTACCCAAAAAGGAATATGTTAAACAATCGACGACAGGTACGTTTGCATTTTGCCATCAGTATACAAGGCTTCAGAATACATAGTCCACGAATAGCTTGCCAGCTTTTAAAATCAAATAACCTTACAGATGAATACCAGTTTTTTTTCCGGGGAAAATCACAGCATGACACCGATCCTATGAAAATGACTGACGAACTGAAAAGAAGTTGTGGACAACCATCAGATAGCTAAGCCTTTTAGATTTTAGGTACTACTTGCTAAACACACAAGTTAAAATTTCTCTTCAAGTGCTGTACGGTTCCACTCATACCGTACATCCCACCAACAGCGGGAAACTAAAAGTCACAATGGAGCATGGTTTCCACAAGGATCAATATTGAGTCCATCACTTTTCTCAACATATGTTAGTGACACAATTAATAAAATGTTCCAGGCTATTGTGTCATGGTCGAATGGATTTCACCTTAAAACCCAACATTTCGTCCCCATTTGAAGAGGATGTTTCAAGGGGGAATCCTATAAAATCCTGTGTTATCAAGCGGTTGCCGAGCATCTTCGGCCGATGTAGGTGATCTTGTATCTTCCGGGTGGGTTTGTAGATTACTACAATATTCCGCTTTTTCAATCTTTTCCCTGCAAAGTGAGCAATGTCCTTAATGAAGGACAGGAAAACTTTTTATTTCACTGGCGTTTGAGCATCGCTATGATTTCTAAGCAGTGGTCTTTATCGCCCTTTCCACGTCATCGAATAAATAACCATTCTTGAACAATGCATTGGTAAGATGTTTTAATTCTGCTTTAAGCAGCACTGGTTCGCAAATTTTTCTTGCTCTATCCGTCGACGTTTATTTTTGGTGCCTCGGTTTTGTTGTCGATGGTGGTTCGAATCCCCGTGTAAAAAACGGTCTGAGTGTGTGTGTGTGTGTGTGTGTGTGTGTGTGTGTGTGTGTGTGTATATAGTTTCCGATAAACCGTGTGGCTCAAGCTACCATCGTCTTTCTTGAAAACTACCACGCCAAGAAAAATTAATCATCCGGCTGCCTCCTCCTCCATGGTAAACAAATCTTCGGATTGATCCTGTTGAGATGTTTGTGAAAACGGCTCAGTTCCTCCCTGCCATACCGCCACAAAAGAAACATATCATCCACGTACCGGGACCAGCACTCGGTTTTCTCTTCGCACTTTCCAGTGCCTGCACCTCGAATTTTTCCATAAAGAATTTCGCTGTAACCGAGCTTAAGGGTCTGCCCATAGCGACACCATCCGTCTGTTCACAGAACTCATCGTTCCATTTGAAATACGTGATTGTGAGGCGATACTTCAACAGTTTTGCAACATCGGAAGGAAAAATCCGATTCAGATGTTGCAATACTTCAATGAGGATGTAACTGGTCCATGAATAAGAAATTTATTGCTAGCGCACTCGAGCAGATGTAATCTCGATGGATTGCTCACGCGCTGTCTGTGACATGTAAGCTACAATAGAATAGCAGACCAGAGAGCAGTGTCGGCAGCAGTAGAAGCAGTTTCGGCTGCAGTAGTAGTAGTAGTTCGCGGTCGGGCGGTTGGATCGGTCGTGGAGAGCGATGTAGTATAAGGTAAAAGCAGCCGCGCGCATATGTAATTTGTAACAGCTGATTTTGTACAATTGTTATATAAAGTCTCATGTAAATGCTTTAAAAAATCTTTTAATAATAATCTTTCTTATAAAGATAACTTTTGACAATCATTCAGACGGTGAACATTTTCTATTTTTTATGTACTGTATATATGACGGTTTTCCTCTCGAAAGTAGAAATTTCTCTGTATGCACAATGAAATCTTTAATATATATCAAATACCAGTTGACTCTGACATTTTGGCTTGTGATATGCCAATATCTTGACTATTCTACATCTTTTTCTGTTACAATATGATATTGTGTGAACATTTTTTGCACTTGAAAATTGTCTATAGTTTTGACCTAATACGTTTTCTATCGTGCTATGCTGTATGCTTAGTCATATCACTAGAAACAAGTTTTCATTTAATGGGTATATGAACTAAATGCAAGATATTAATAAATATTCACCATTTTCAGAAAGCAATAACGTTTTAAAGAAATAAATTAAACAACCACAGTGGTTTACTATGAAATGTAAATTTCACCATTGGAATGAACGAAAGAAAATGCAATACCTTGTCATGAAAAGTAAAGCGATCAGAATTAACAAGCATTAACAATAATATATTATACACACCATATGATGGCAGTCTTGACTTATTATTTTCCTTTCAGAATATGAAGCAATTTTGGCAGGACGTCAGACAAAACTAGACATGTTATTTTTAGTGATGAAATATTCTGGAACTAAGAAAATCTATAATACATGAAGAATCATGAAAGAAGGTTGTATACGTGGAAGAACCCTGGAGATACTAAAAGGTATCAGATAGATTATATAATGGTAAGACAGAGATTTAGGAACCAGATTTTAAGTTGTAAGACATTTCCAGGGGCAGATTTGGACTCTGACCACAATCTATTGGTTATGACCTGTAGATTAAAACTGAAGAAACTGCAAAAAGGTGGGAAATTAAGGAGATGGGACCTGGATAAACTGAAAGAACCAGAGGTTGTACAGAGTTTCAGAGAGAGCATAAGGGAACAATTGACAGGAATAGGGGAAAGAAATACAGTAGAAGAAGAATGGGTAGCTCTGAGGGATGTAGTAGTGAAGGCAGCAGAGGATAAAGTAGGTACAAAGACGAGGGCTGCTAGAAATCCTTGGGTAACAGAAGAAATATTGAATTTAATTGATGAAAGGAGAAAATATAAAAATGCAGTAAATGAAGCAGGCAAAAAGGAATACAAACGTCTCAAAAATGAGATCGACAGGAAGTGCAAAATGGCTAAACAGGGATGGCTAGAGGACAAATGTAAGGATGTAGAAGCTTATCTCACTAGGGGTAAGATAGATACTGCCTACAGGAAAATTAAAGAGACCTTTGGAGAGAAGAGAACCACATGTATGAATATCAAGAGCTCAGATGGCAGCCCAGTTCTAAGCAAAGAAGGGAAGGCAGAAAGGTGGAAGGAGTATATAGAAGGTTTATACAAGGGCGATGTACTTGAGGACAATATTATGGAAATAGAAGAGGATGTAGATGAAGACGAAATGGGAGATACGATACTGCGTGAAGAGTTTGACAGAGCATTGAAAGACCTGAGTCGAAACAAGGCCCCTGGAGTAGACAACATTCCATTAGAACTACTGACGGCCTTGGGAGAGCCAGTCATGACAAAACTCTACCAGCTGGTGAGCAAGATGTATGAGACAGGCGAAATACCCTCAGACTTCAAGAAGAATATAATAATTCCAATCCCAAAGAAAGCAGGTGCTGACAGATGTGAAAATTACCGAACTATCAGTTTAATAAGCCACAGCTGCAAAATACTAACGCGAATTCTTTACAGACGAATGGAAAAACTGGTAGATGCAGACCTCGGGGAGGATCAGTTTGGATTCCGTCGAAATGTTGGAACACGTGAGGCAATACTGACCTTACGACTTATCTTAGAAGAAAGATTAAGAAAAGGCAAACCTACGTTTCTAGCATTTGTAGACTTAGAGACAGCTTTTGACAATGCTGATTGGAATACTCTTTTTCAAATTCTAAAGGTGGCAGGGGTAAAATACAGGGAGCGAAAGGCTATTTATAATTTGTACAGAAACCAGATGGCAGTAATAAGAGTCGAGGGGCATGAAAGGGAAGCAGTGGTTGGGAAAGGAGTGAGACAGGGTTGTAGCCTCTCCCCGATGTTATTCAATCTGTATATTGAGCAAGCAGTAAAGGAAACAAAAGAAAAATTTGGAGTAGGTATTAAAATTCATGGAGACGAAGTAAAAACTTTGAGGTTCGCCGATGACATTGTAATTCTGTCAGAGACGGCAAAGGACTTGGAAGAGCAGTTGAACGGAATGGACAGTGTCTTGAAAGGAGGATATAAGATGAACATTAACAAAAGCAAAACGAGGATAATGGAATGTAGTCAAATTAAATCGGGTGATGCTGAGGGAATTAGATTAGGAAATGAGACACTTAAAGTAGTAAAGGAGTTTTGCTATTTAGGAAGTAAAATAACTGATGATGGTCGAAGTAGAGAGGATATAAAATGTAGACTGGCAATGGCAAGGAAAGCGTTTCTGAAGAAGAGAAATTTGTTAACATCGAATATAGATTTATGTATCAGGAAGTCGTTTCTGAAAGTATTTGTTTGGAGTGTAGCCATGTATGGAAGTGAAACATGGACGATAACTAGTTTGGACAAGAAGAGAATAGAAGCTTTCGAAATGTGGTGCTACAGAAGAATACTGAAGATAAGGTGGATAGATCACGTAACTAATGAGGAGGTATTGAATAGGATTGGGGAGAAGAGAAGTTTGTGGCACAACTTGACTAGAAGAAGGGATCGGTTGGTAGGACATGTTTTGAGGCACCAAGGGATCACAAATTTAGCATTGGAGGGCAGCGTGGAGGGTAAAAATCGTAGAGGGAGACCGAGAGATGAGTACACTAAGCAGATTCAGAAGGATGTAGGTTGCAGTAGGTACTGGGAGATGAAGCAGCTTGCACAGGATAGAGTAGCATGGAGAGCTGCATCAAACCAGTCTCAGGACTGAAGACAACAACAACATGAACTAATGAATGATATTGAATAATTGTATGAAGAAAATGGTAATATGGATAATGAATAATGAAGTGTCTATTTTTTGTAGATGATGAATAGTTATAGAAGAATCTTGTAATATGAATAACGAAGTTTTTCTTTGCAGATGATGACAATGATGAATTTTATACATTTTCTATTAGTTAAGAAGTGCTATGTAGCTATTTAAGTATTTATTGCAGTTATTTTTGACAGTATGTCATATGTCGCATAATATAATGACTGAATGTTGTGGGAAACATAGCTACAGTACATGCATATTAAGTACAAGTTTCATCACCTGTTAATTCGAAGTTTACTACTTTTCAGCATAATATGAATACATTTCTTCTTTCATCTCAATAACCCACTTTGTATTTTTTCCAGGAGAAGCTTTTCATGATATTAACGTCATTTCTGAAATACGACCTTATGTTATATGCCACAGGCACTTAGTTAGTAAACCTGTTCTAGTACTTGCATTTTTTTTACCCAGTTGTCTCTGTCATTCATGAATGTCATAACATATACTGTACTTGTTTGATAACCTTGCTACAGCTGACTGATGACAAATGACGTTGATAATC
Organism: Schistocerca gregaria; assembly: GCF_023897955.1. Classification (NCBI taxonomy): domain Eukaryota; kingdom Metazoa; phylum Arthropoda; class Insecta; order Orthoptera; family Acrididae; genus Schistocerca; species Schistocerca gregaria. The sequence continues at coordinate 86,474,178 of NC_064925.1, read as the reverse complement.
CTAATTTCCAGCAATAAGTCAAAAGCAAATATTTTCATACCCCAGCAATTGACTATTGATCCCAACGCAAAGCATTGCTAGCACAAAAAAATTAATACTAGTCCCAACTATTAGCAGTATACAACTAAATAATGCTACCAGCTTAAGATATATTTCTAGTCCTAAATATAATGCAAATTTTTCTTGTGTATTAATTCCATTATGTCTATGTATTATTGGACTAAACACCATGAGTATTAGTTCCAATGTCTTACATTTTAAATATGTCTTATGTCACTAGCATGATATCAAATACAGTCACTAGCAGCTTGTTGCTACACGCACTAACTCCTGTTTTTAATGGTCACTTCTGAATAATGCATAATAATTGCTTTGTAACTGGCCAATGAGAGCCAATAATTTCTGTAATGAGATGACTTATTAATAATGTTTTGCAATAGTCCATAAATGCTATGCCAATAATTACTGCAATGAAATGACTTCTTAATGTTATGTAATACTCCATATATGCTGTGTAACTAGCCAATGGATGTCAATAATTATTCAAATCAGATGACTTACTAGTGTAGTTCTGAATGATGACTAGCATAAAACTTAATATATCCTTCACCTTCTGACCTAATTACCACCAATTACTGTCCTTCCTCATGATCATGGAGCACTATATTTGGTTTTTGCACTAATTCTACGTTGATGTAAGAGTATGGATTGTACTAGAATGTGGTGTTGACATCGAGCTGTCCACCACACTGACCAAAGGAGATGTCATTATGGGCCGACTGTTTGGTGTACCTAATATACTACCCAAATAATAACATACAATATTAATACAAAATTTCAGTCTCTTGGCTACACTGATAAATACTACAGGGAAGAGCACTTCAGATTGTCTCCCTTGGTGTTGAGTTTCTGTAAAAAGATATGGACTTTTAGTGGACCTATGTGCAACCCACTGTGCTTCAACCATGATTCTATCCTTCCCATTCCTTTCCTAACTCTGGTAAAACACTAAAGACTTATACAGTGTGTATGCACTTTATTTCATCTTTAAATGTGATTAGTTCATGTAAAGATGCTAAAGACTTCTCTAGTGCGTGTGCACATTATTTCACTTCTTAATATGTTTAATTCTTGTAAAAATGCTGAAGACTTACCCAGTGCGTATGCATTTCATTTCATTTCTCAATGTGTTCAGTTCTTGCAAACTGCTAAGAACTTATAAAGTGCGTGTGCACTTTATTTCATTTCACAGTATGTTCAGCTCTTGTAAAATGCTAAAAACTTATACAGTACATATGCACTTTATTTCTTTTCTCAATGTGTTTAGTTCTTGTAAAAATACAGTGCATGTGCACTTTATTACATTTCTTAATGTGTTCAGTTCTTGTAAAATGCTAAAGACAGTGCGTGTACACTTTATTTCATTCGTCAATATGATCAGTTCTCCTAAACATGGTAAGACTTTTGCAGTGCGTGTACATTTTATTTCATTTCTTAATATGTTATGTACTTATTTCATTTCTTAATATGATCAGTCTGTGACTGTAGAACTGTAGACTTCGTAAACTAAATAGGTTATAGGAAAATTTGTTGCTCATAGCACGTCCAACTGACTGACCATCGCTGACAAATTTTTACCCCCCAGTGGAGCTACAGTAGAATAGCAGACCAGAGAGCAGTGTCGACTGCAGTAGAAGCAGTGTCGGCTGCAGTAGTAGTAGTAGTAGTAGTAGTTCACTGTCGGGTGGTTGGGCCGGTCGTGGAGAGCGATGGAGGTTCCTGAGCGATGTAGTATAAGGTAAAAGCAGCCGCAGTATAAGGTAAAAGCAGCCGCGCACGTATGTAATTTGTAACAACTGATTTTGTATTATTGATATAAAGTCCCTTGTAAATGTTTTTAAATATCTTTTAATAATAAACTTGCTTATAAAGATAACTTTTGACAATCATTCACCTGAATTTAAAGATTTTACTAATTTCTCCTATCCATGGTCATCTCTATAATCTTAAAGAAAAATCAGTTGTTTCTATTTATACATAAAAAATCTAGTGGCCTGCATTGCACTGGGCTGTGCCAGAGAAGTTTCTTATAGGAGCAGATATATACGCGTTATCCGGCGACTTCACTGAGGTAAGAATTTTCAGTTTGTTCAGAATGATCTTTCAGGGCCATGACGCAGCACTGCTGACGTCCAAAATTTACCAGGTTAAATTCACAGTCAGTTAAGTATTGAAAGGTTATATGTGAGCCACAATTTATTGAGAGGTTAGTCACCTCATTGTTGCGAGGTTACAGAGATAAATAATACGTTGGGAGGTTACAAGTGGAACGATAGTGAACCACATCAAAATTAACAAATATGTCCTTCGGCTGTACCACCATGACGTTTAATTTATTGATTAAACATGCTGACTTCTTAATATCGAATCCGATAGGCCCGTAATAGTCTTTTTGCGAACCTGACTAATCGAATAGGTGGGCGAACCAATAGCACTCACTGTAGGCCTCAGAGGAACATTTTCTTTGTGCACCATCGGCAATCGGGAAGCACACGGAAGCGGAATTCTGCTGTAGTCAGTGACGAGGCAGGGCGTGAATCGGCCAATCAAAGAAGTTACGATCCCCCTTGAAATTGTTCATATGCAGATGGGGACGAAACGTTGGGTTTTAAGATGAAATCGATTCGGCTGCGGGATAATAGTCCGGAATATTTAATTAATAGCGACATTTCCGGCCGCACACACACTGTAATCTGTAGCAAGGTGTCAGCGTCCCTCCATTCACTACAGAAAAATAAAAAAAATATGTCCTTTCGAGCTTAAAAAGAAGCCCGTACTTGACTATTCTCCAATAAAGGCAAAAATTCGTGACGAATTCTTGGGTACGATACAATTGCACCGTACGCTATTACGACCATATCACTCCTGCCTACGAACAATTATCATGGCTACGTGCCGATAAGCGCAGAAACTATCGTCCTCTATATTTATTGACTTCTCGGCCATCGCACTCATCTTATTTATCTTCAACTCTTACACTACGATCTGAAAAACATATCAGAAATACTCGTTTTGAACAGTGTAAGATCCTCTCCGAGCCATCACATAACATTGCCATTGTATATCAGCAACCTAACTGTGGGACAATCTCCCTCAAAATATCTTAGAAATTTCAAACGACAGCTAATGGCCTACATTCTATCACAATAGCTCTCTCTCCCAAATACACACTTCAGAAAAAGTTTTTCATCACCTCGTTTCCGAGAGTTCCGTAACCTGTACAGAAAACTGGAATAAAGATCAACATAAACATCATTTCCGCCCTTTTTATTGCTCATGAAAACCACACATTGCATGTTGTACCACCATACAGCGAGACCTTCAGAGGAGCTGGTCCAGATTGCTCTACACACTACTACACTTAATACCCAGTAGCCCGCCCTCTTGCATTGATGCATGCGTGTATTCGTCATGGCATTCTATGCACAAGTTCATCAAGGCACTGTTGGTCCAGATTGTCCCACTCCTCAACGGTGATTCGGCGTGGATCCCTCAGTGTGGTTGGTGAGTCACGTCGTCCGTATACAGCTCTTTTAAATCTATCCCAGGTATGCTCGATAGGGTTCATATCTGGAGAACATGCAGGCCACTCTAGTCGAGCGATGTCGTTATCCTGAAGGAAGTCATTCACAAGATGAGCACGATGGGGTGCGAATTGTCGACCATTACGACGAATGCCTCTCCAACATGCTGCCGATACTGTCGCACTATCGGTTGAAGGATGGCATTGACATATCGTACAGCTATTTCGGCGCCTTCCATGACCACCAGCGGCGTACGTCGGCGCTGTATAATGCCACCCCAAAACAGTAGGGAACCTCCACCTTGCTGCACTCGCTGGACAGTGTGTCTAAGATTTTCAGCCTGACCGGATTGGTTCCAAACACGTCTCCGGCGATTGTGTCTTTGAAGGCATATGCGACACTCATCGGTGAAGAGAACGTGATGCCAGTCCTGAGTTGTCCATTCGGCATGTTGTTGGGCCCAACTGTACCGCGCTGCATGGTGTTGTGGTTGCAAAGATGGACTTCGCCATGGACGTCGGAATTGAAGTTGCGCATCATGCAGCCTATTGCGCACTGTTTGAGTCGTAACACGACGTCCTGTGACTGCACGAAAAGCATTATTCAACGTGGTGGCGTTGCTGTCAGTGTTCCTCCGAGCCATAATCCGTAGGTAGCGGTCATCCACTGCAGTAGTAGCCCTCTGCCGACCTGAGCGAGGCATGTCATCGACAGTTCCTGCCTCTGTGTATTACCTCCACGTCCGAACAACATCGCTTTGGTTCACTCCGAGACGCCTAGACACTTCCGTTGTTGAGAGCCCTTCCTGGCACAAAGTAACAATGCGGACGCGATTGAAACGTGGTGTTGACCGTCTAGGCTTGGTTGAACTACAGACAACACGAGCTGTGTACCTTTTTCCCGGTGGAATGACTGGAACTGATCGGCAGTTTGACCCCCTCCGTCAAATAGGCGCTGCTCACGCATGGTTGTTTACATCTTTGGGAGAGTTTAGTGACATCTCTCAACAGTCAAATGGACGATGTCTATGATACAATGTCCACAGTCAACTTCTGTCTTCAGGAGTTCTGGGAACCAGAGTGATGCAAAACTTTTTTTAATGTACTCAACTTCGTTAGTCTCCTTCCCCTACAATTTTTCCCTCCCTTATATTGGTAGAATTATTTATTTAAATTCCTTTCTTCCCTGACAGTCACTTGTGAGTGTCAATTTCCTCCTTTTCTTCATCCTTTCCGGTTTTGATAATATTGATACGGACTCAAGTGTGCTATCTACATCATTCATAATGTCCCTTACTATTACTATAATTATTGTTATTAGTATCAATTATTATTATTATTATTATTATTATTATTATTGTGAATGTTTTGTAATCTCTTTGATATGTGTTGTTCCTGGTTAGATGTAAGAAATGGGCTTAAGACATACTCAGGTCAGACTAAATATGCAATAAATAAATAAGCAACACACAGCACATAAAGCTACTAAATATCGTAAATCAGAAAACTGTAAAAATTACATATTTAGAAGAAGCTAAGCAGGATTTACGAAAAATGAATGCCACAGAAGATACCCCCAGAGAAAGCAAAACCTTTGAAATCCTAGTTGCAAGTCACACAGTCGCACAGAAAGCTAAAAACACCAGTGGAAAACAGGCGGCAGAGGAACGCAAGAATCAACACAGCGAATTCATGAAGAGATTTTTCGGGAAATGAAGAAAAAGAAGTTATCAGACCAAGCTAACAAGTTCAAGCTCGCTATTTAACTGGGCATTACGAAGAAAGAAGAAGTGAGCAATATACTTCTGTAGTCAATGCTAAGCGACTCTTAACATGGTATAAAGAGCGAATCCACTGGACAGTGGATGACTGAAAACGAGTGATTTAGAGTAAAGAATAGCGACATACCCTTTGAAAATCCGTTTGGAGGCTTTGTACGAGGTGGTATCCAAAATGTTCGGGAGTGGTGCTGCCATCTGTTAAAAACCTTACCTTTGGACTAATGGTCACCATCACCCGCGAAGTAGCACGTACACACCGGTCCCAGAGCTTCTGCCCCTGGTCAAACATTTTCTGGAAGTCCTGTTCTTTGAGGGTGTTTATCACCGTCAGTGATGCTTCTCGAATCCTCGCTAGAGGGTCGAACCGATGGCTTAACTTGAGTTTCAGTTCTGGGAATAGCACGAAGTCGGAAGGTGCCAAATCCGGCGACTAACGTGGGTGGGGTAAAACCACCATGTTGTTTTTTGCCAAAAAGGTCCCAGTGAGCAAGGACGTGTGACAGGGTGTGTTGTGATGCCGCAGCCAGTTACCTTGTCGCCAAAGTTCGGGCCGTTGTCGCCGCACGTTTTCACGGAGCCGTCGCAAAACGCCACAGTAGTGCTCTGAATTCACTGTTTGGTTGGATGGGAGGAACTCCTTGTGCACAATTCCTTTGGTGTCAAAGAAAACGTTGATCGTGCTCTTCACTTTGCTCTTCCCCCGTCTCGCTTTTTTGGGTCTTGGAGAGCCGGGCTCTTCCACTGGGACGTTTGTTGCTTTGTCCCTGGGTCATAACCGTAAACCCAGCTCTCGGCGCCGGTGATAACCCATGACAAGAAGGTTGGATCTTCAGATGCGGTCTGAGGAAGGTCTGTGCACACTTCAACACGGTGTGCCTTCTGATCGGCAGACAAGATCCTTGGCACAAATTTTGCAGCGACACGATGCATAACCAATACCCACTTCAATCGCAAGGTCTTGAATGGTTCGACGTCGATCCACACGAACCAATTGTTGAAGTTTGGCAGCAATGTCTGCCGTGGTGCAGCTAACGGGCCTTCCAGTGTGAGCATCATCTTCGAAGCCTGTACGGCCGGCCCTGAACCGAGCATGCCACTCAAACACACAGGTATGTCACCTAAACACCTGTTGAATCATTACAAGGGTCTCCATAGCACTTTTCCCGAGATTCGCACAGAATTTGATACACACGCGCTGTTCTGTTCGCGGGTCCATCGTAAAAGAGCCACACACCAAACACGGAGTATTGCGGAAAACACTGTGGACACGCAATACGCCCTCCCAGCTGAATGCCACGTCGCACACTGACTCATCAGACATGCAGCTCTCGCCACCTAGCGGTGCAAAGATCTCCTACTCTTACTTTCCAGATAGCAGCACCATTCCCGAAAATTTTAGATTCCACCTCGTATTTGGCGAGTACCTGGAGAACGTTAGCTATCATCATGAGCCAAGCCAACAGAGACGTGCGGAGAAGGTAGTACTAAGGTACTGGTGTCTTTTGCGTGGCTAGTGAGTGGTCCCCTTATTGAGATTAAGAATACGAAGGATGCGAACGCTTTTTACAGCCTTGTGTAGAGCGTACACTAGAGGAACAGCTCAGAGGGGATGACTGTGTCAGGGTGAGAATATACCCTGTAATGAAGCAGCATCCGTGATGCAATAGTTTCTGGATCATGACGTTCCTAAAATGGACTAGCCTGGCCCGGATCCCGGTTAAACCCAACTGAACACCTTGATGAGTGAGAACTTCGTTCCAGATCCTAGATCCAACATCGCTACCTTCTCTATTTTCGGTTCTTGAGGAAGAATAGGCTTCTATTCCTCCACAGACGTTCAGACACGTTACTGACACTGTCTCCAGGAGATTTCAAGCCATAATAAAACCGAAGAGGGGACACGCCCCAGACACCTCTCCATTTCTCTACACTTGTATACATGAGATTACATTTTTCCCTTGCAAAGTCAGTTATCGTTCTGATCTTCAGTAAGTACAGCTGCACCTACTTATGTACTCTGCAAACCACTCGACAGTGCATGGAGCAGCAAAAGATCACTAAGGAATCAAGAATTATTCATAACAATAATTTAAAATGAACGAAGTGTGTTACAGTACACTATTTAAGACAGAAATCTGCCCACATAAATCTAAAAGAGCAAAGTTGCCAACAGGTATAGAAAAGAATGGACGAAATTACCTGATGATATCATCCAATGCTGCCGGATTTCATCCATTCTCCTGCCCCCACACTCCGATTTCACAAACCACGATGGTGGAAGTAGGACACTTGCACTAAACATAAAGCGGTGAAAATTCAAAAAATGTTGGAAAATCCAAAAAATCCAAGATGAACTCTTGTCTAAGTTTAAATGGCGCGAAATTTAAAATCCAAAATGACATATCTAGACCATTTTATCTCAGTTAAAAATAGTGGTTAATTCAAAAGCTCAGATCAAAAATGTGTGTGAAATCTTATGGGACTTAACTGCTAAGGTCATCAGTCCCTAAGTTTACACACTACTTAACCTAAATTATCCTAAGGTCAAACACACACACCCAAGTCCGAGGGAGGACTCGAACTTCCGCCGGGACCAGCCGCACAGTCCATGACTGCAGCACCCTAGAACGCTCGGCTAATCCCACGCGGCAAAAGCTCAGTTACCCTAAGTTTAAAACGATGTCCTGTAACAGATCCCTTGGACTGTTCAAATTATTAGGGCTCTGTGTGTAGTAGGTCAGGATAGAAAAGTTTTCCCACAGAGGCCAACTAACAACTCTAGGACTGCCGCACGACTATGTCACTAGTCGAGTTGTCTCTGACTGGTGACAGTGAGCGCCTGGAACACCAAGTACGCACTACGAAGATGAAAGTGTAACGGAGTGTGGGTCATCCTAGACGATGCCACAGGCCACCTCCACCACGGGGCGTTTAGCCACGTGGCAACACTCATCCCATACTACTCTGACTGCATGCAGAATGGCTAAGTGATGCACACTGCGCAACTGCTGCTAAAGTGCGTGACACATCCGCAGCTGTCACGCTGACAGCTTCAGCAACTACTTTCCGTCCCCGAGCAGTGAAAGGACATGACGTCAATGGTGCATGCCATGTGGCACTGGCTTACGACGTTGCAATCGCTGACGTGTCTGGACCTGTAAGACATTTGTGAATATTCCAAGACAAGACTGCACTCAGGATACGCTACTTCTTGTTGACAGAGATGATTGATGTACCACGCTACTTTTAGTCACTTTATTAACATTCCAACACAGAAATGTACTTAATAATCTACTTTCCCAAATACTATTTCTAAATAACAATACAACATGCAAAAACAATAAGGAATGCGTAAAAGTGCCTGTATGGTCTACTGTCATCTGTAAGGAATATTTATATTTTACGCTTTCCTTATTGTATATAGAGACGTGTTTTTTTAAAAAGTAAGTACCGTTTTGAAATTAAAGAAAGACGTGCTAAGATATCTCAATAATTTTATATTTACATGAAAGCCTGTACCTTAATCTACTTTTATACATAATTTCCGTCAATATTGATGCACTTGTCATAACGTTGTACCAGTTTTTGAATACCCTCTTCATAGAAGTCTGCCGCCTGACTTGTTAACCACTGCATCACCACTGTTTTGACTTCGCCATCGTCTTGAAGACGCTGACCGCCCAGGTGTTTCTTCAAGAGCAGGAACAGATGGCAGTCACTGGGCGCAAAACCGGAGCTGTACGGAGGATGATCTAGAGTTCCCCATCGAAAATACGTGATGAGATCTTTGGTCTGATTCGACAGATACGGACGGGCATTGTCTTGCAGCAAAACGATGCCCTTGCTCAACTTCCATGGACTGTTGCTTTGATTCTGGTGTGACGGGCGGTTGTAGACGCTGCAGTCTGGAACCGCGCGACCGCTGCGGTCGCAGGTTCGAATCCTGCCTCGGGCATAGATGTGTGCGATATCCTTAGGTTAGTTAGGTTTAAGTAGTTCTAAGTTCTGGGGGACTGATGACCTCAGGAGTTAAGTCCCATAGTGCTCAGAGCCATTTGAACCATTTTTGTGACGTAGGCCATCCATGTTTCATCGCCAGGAACAATTTGACTTAAGAAATGATCAGCGTCGTTGTGGTACCGCTCAAGGAAAGCCAATGCACTGTCTAAACGTTTAGTTTTATGCACATCCGTCAACATTTTCGGTACCCAACATGCGTACAATTTTCGGTAATTCAAGTTTTCGGTCACAATGCCATACAAAACACTACGAGAAACATTAGGAAAGTCATCCCGCAAGGAGGAAATCGTAAAGTGTCTGTTTTCTCTCACCTCATTGTCCACTTCCCGCACCAAACTTTCATTAACGACCAAAGGAAGCCCACTCCGTTGTTCATCATGCACATTTAGTGACCATCTTTAAATGCTCTCACCCACTTCCTTACAATTCCATCACTCATAACGTTTTCTCCGTAAACTGTACAGATCTCATGATGAATACGGATCGCTTTAGGCCCTTAGCACTAAGAGATCTTATAACAGCCCGTACTCAATAGTCGGCAGGACTCACGACTATCGGAGGCATCTTAAACACTCAGCACACAACGTAAACATGGAAGAATCAGACTGTAATGGCGTCAGTGCGTAGATAAGCTACAGGCTGTCATTGAAAAACAAAATTATTGAGATATCTTAGCACGTCTTTATTTTAATTTCAAAACGGTACTTACTTATGAAAATCTTGCAAGGTTGAGAGTACGGTGTGCTGAAGTGTTAAGATAAAAATTTCATACGTTGCACCATTTCCAAGTTAGTTACCACTGAAGTTAGCCATTCAGGCCGTTGTACAAGTAACCTGCCAGAAACGGTGTTGTTATATGTGTTCCTGGTTTAGTTTCCTAAAGCCAAACAAGAGAGCGATACAAAAACTGAACACAGAAACGTAGTAAAGATCGAACCCAACACAAAAGCCGAGCAATCTTGTGCACTACCATTTATGCTTTGAGAAAGGCTAATACTAACTGTTAGGCTGACTGAAAATGCATCCACAACGGCCTGACTGGCTAACCCCAGTGCTAATTAACTCAGCCGCGCTGAGTGGCTGTGCGGTTAGAGGTGCCATGTCACTGATTGCGCGGACCCTTCCGCCGGAGGTTCGAGTCCTCCATCGGGCATGGGTGTGTGTGTTCTTCTTAGCATAAGTTAGTTTAAGCTAGTTTAAGTAGTGTGTAAGTCTAGGGACCGATGACCTCAGCAGTTTGGCCCAATAGGAATTCACACACTTTTTTTTTAATTAACTCAGTATCGAACCGAAGTTTTCTCTTCACAGATATTTCCTATTGCAACCTGCACTGCAACACCCCGTAACGTAGCAAGTTACTACGAGATAACTTTCACTGCACCAAAGCATGAAGCGGTGTAGCCCGGTGGCTGCAGGATAGTGTCTTTGTTATGACTCAGAACACAGCTGATGCTACTATCCCTGAAGACGGTCTCTAGTATCATCTAGTAGGAACATAAATTCATATCCCGAACGAATCTAAATAATCCATAGTAATTATCAACAGATTTTGTTCAATCTTTGTATACCATTTTATGTTATTAAGAAAAGAATCCTGTCATAATTTCAGATTTTTAATTCATATATTTCCGGAGATTCAGAAAATAACTTACATGTCCGAAAACAAACACTTATGTTTCAAAACTCAGTTGGGAACAATAGCAGTTTGTCTTTTAGTATCGCCTAGAGTCATACCAGAATGCTCAGTACATAAAATCACTTAATTCGAATTTTTCTTTTCAAAACTTTAATTATGCTGCAATTTTGTAGTGTAAAAATCATTCAAAATTATTATCTGCTTATTATTTTGTTGTGTATATATATAGTAACGAATGAGAGAGTGTCTGTAGGAAATACGTTAAAACTTAATATTGTTTCATGTAAAACCTGACAATATTGAATCGTGGGAATTTTGTGGTGCGACCACGATGCTGATGCCGTATGTCGAAGTGTGCTTGCTTTTGTAAGAGAGCAGTTAGAAGTCGGAAGTGGAGTCAGTTTCTAAATTAATTCAAAGATTATTTTGTATTTTGGTCTATTGTATTAAACGTTATATTAGAAATTGGAAGTGTAATGACATCAATGATTTTCTGAGTAGTGATTGGCTCAGGCAAGTTTTGCCGTGAGAATGATCTAGAAGGATCATTCTGATTGGTCAATCAGACCCATCAGCCAATCAGAATTAAGCTGTTCCCCCGCACAGATAGATATGCGGAGAGGAGAGGATGAGAGAGAGTCGCTCGCTAGCTGTCGTACGTGGAAGACCATGTGAGATGTCACTGTGTAACATGCCCGAGGGTACAAATGGTGGGGGGGACTATTTAACTGGCTGTCGTTCCTTGTCCGTGCGCCCTGTCCACACGATGTACGTGATACTCCCGCAGCGTTCATATTGTTCTGCTCCACACTGCTGCTAGCTTGCCTGAAATTATGAATCTAAATTTGCAAGCGGGTTAGGGGAGCCACTCAACGTCAAACACAACACTGCCCTATATCTGGTATGAACAACTATATTCTGAGACGATAAGAAAATCGCAGGTTGCACTGTTTACATTCTAAGTCATAAATACACTCCTGGAAATGGAAAAAAGAACACATTGACACCGGTGTGTCAGACCCACCATACTTGCTCCGGACACTGCGAGAGGGCTGTACAAGCAATGATCACACGCACGGCACAGCGGACACACCAGGAACCGCGGTGTTCGCCGTCGAATGGAGCTAGCTGCGCAGCATTTGTGCACCGCCGCCGTCAGTGTCAGCCAGTTTGCCGTGGCATACGGAGCTCCGTCGCAGTCTTTAACACTGGTAGCATGCCGCGACAGCGTGGACATGAACCGTATGTGCAGTTGACGGACTTTGAGCGAGGGCGTATAGTGGGCATGCGGGAGGCGGGGGTGGACGTACCGCCGAATTGCTCAACACGTGGGGCGTGAGGTCTCCACAGTACATCTATGTTGTCGCCAGTGGTCGGCGGAAGGTGCACGTGCCCGTCGACCTGGGACCGGACCGCAGCGACGCACGGATGCACGCCAAGACCGTAGGTTCCTACACAGTGCTGTAGGAGACCGCACCGCCACTTCCCAGCAAATTAGGGACACTGTTGCTCCTGGGGTATCAGCGAGGACCATTCGCAACCGTCTCCATGAAGCTCGGCTACGGTCCCACACACCGTTAGGCCGTCTTCCGCTCACTCCCCAACATCGTGCAGCCCGCCTCCAGTGGTGTCGCGACAGGCGTGAATGGAGGGACAAATGGAGCCGTGTCGTCTTCAGCGATGAGAGTCGCTTCTGCCTTGGTGCCAATGATGGTCGTATGCGTGTTTGGCGCCGTGCAGGTGAGCGACACAATCAGGACTGCATACGACCGAGGCACACAGGGCCAACACCCGGCATCATGGTGTGGGGAGCGATCTCCTACACTGGCCGTACACCCCTGGTGATCGTCGAGGGGACACTGAATAGTGCACGGTACATCCAAACCGTCATCGAACCCATCGTTCTACCATTCCTAGACAGGCAAGGGAACTTGCTGTTCCAACAGGACAATGCACGTCCGCATGTATCCCGTGCCACCCAACGTGCTCTAGAAGGTGTAAGTCAACTACCCTGGCCAGTAAGATCTCCGGATCTGACCCCCATTGAGCATGTTTGGGACTGGATGAAGCGTCGTCTCACGCGGTCTGCACGTTCAGCACGAACGCTGGTCCAACTGAGGCGCCAGGTGGAAATGGCATGGCAAGCCGTTCCACAGGGCTACATCCAGCATCTCTACGATCGTCTCCATGGGAGAATAGCAGCCTGCATTGCTGCGAAAGGTGGATATACACTGTACTAGTGCCGACATTGTGCATGCTCTGTTGCCTGTGTGTATGTGCCTGTGGTTCTGTCAGTGTGATCATGTGATGTATCTGACCCCAGGAATGTGTCAATAAAGTTTCCCCTTCCTGGGACAATGAATTCACGGTGTTCTTATTTCAATTTCCAGGAGTGTATTTATGCGGATTAACATTTCTTAATGAATATCTGTCCACAATATCACTTCGACAAGCGTACACGTAACCAACACGTCGCGGGTGATTGTCGAAATGCGGAACCTTTGCTGCGTGGCTGATCGTTGATGAGGCGGAAACGCGATGACCGAACGCACGTTCACACACTCGCTACAAGACACTGGCACTTGATTGCACTCTTTTATGCTAGCGAATTTTTACTAATACACATTAGTTCATTTTGAGAGACCGAACACGGTAAAGATGATTGATTCTGTGCGACACAGAACGAGAGGATACACAAATAAGTTATCGGCGGTACTGTTCATTTTTAATTTCATCATTACGTTCTTCCCTCTGAATCGCTTCCATATTTCATCACTTTACTGTAATAGTAATTGGAGTAACACTTGAACTTCCATAATAACAATGCCTATCCACACCCCAACATAACAGTTCCATATCCCTTGCTCGACTCTGCAAACGCGCTGCCCACAAAGATACTCCGCAACCAATCCAGCGATATGACAGTACACTTACAACTGTGCAAATTGTATGTGAAAGGAAGAACTATAGAGTTCATTGCGTTTAGAAGTCGTCGTAACTAAGCAGGTTTGAGTTACGAACATTTTGAGAAAAGTTTGATGTTAGTCAATTAGTTAATTGATGTGCTATGAGCTTGTGATATTTCAGTCATTGTGAAAACTCCGCGTGGTATATTCCGTATTCTTTATGGAATACTTGAGCGAATGCTTCAGACACTAAAGACCACTGATTCGATCGAATGTTCAGCTCGCTATAGTAGTAGGTCAGTTACTGTCAGATCGAACATTAATCGGGTCGGACTGATAGATATTCTGGGTGCTTTTTTTCCCGTGTGAGAAAATTTTGTGCAGACTCTGAGTTGGGAATATTAGAGCAGTTAGACTTGATAGTAAATTTATGCGCTTCCTTAAAAATAAAAACCAGTTTACGAGAATTTCCGAAGGCTTACTGCAGGGAAACTGCATTTTCCCACCACCCGAAATTTGTTAAAACGAACTTAACAGGAACTCTTCTGCAACTTGAGTTACGCGGCCTCTGTGTGGTAGGTATTAGGTAGTGGTTTCATCAACGCTGTTTCACACTGCCTAGCTGGAATCTACTACTGCAAAGTGAAGGGACATCAAAAGAAACAGTACTGAGGTAGGTTTACTATTAACAAAAGAGGAAAGACGATGATGACAACAAACCCAGCCCCGCCGCAGTTGGTGCAGTAGCGTCCGGGAAAAATAGGAAAGTTCGAGTGTACATGAACTTTAAAAACAGCAGTGTACTGAACCCGGTAAGAGAGGGACCCACACGTGCATAAAGGAACTTTAATAGGACAATAGTAGCGAAGTGGAAAAATAAAGTGGAAAGAGCAACTGGTGTGAGAGGCGAAGAGGCGGCTAACGACGTCGACATCAGCTGAGCTTTGGGAGGCGGCGGGTAGCAGCAGCCGGCAGTCTGCGGCAATTGGCAGCAGTGGCCGGAGATTGGACCCTGAAGCTACACCTGCTGGGGCAGAGCTTGGTGACGGACCCGCTGTACCGTCTCGCCGAGTTGACAACTCAAGAGAGAAGCTAAGTGCTATTCTACTTCGTTTAATGTGTGTGTGCGCAAAGAAACTTCGCGACATGGCGGCAAATAAGAACCAGGAGACATTAAAGGAGGGAGTGGAGGTAGATGTGGGTAAAGAAAAATATGTAGATGATTCAATGACTGATAAATTTACTTTTGATGTGTCACAAGCAAATGATAGTGGTTTGCCTGATTCAGTGTATGCTAATAATGGGACCGATAATGAAGAGAATATTGTGGAAACTGATGTCCCATTCATGCCTGTTACAATTACGAAAACAAATCAGGAACGAGTGTCAGTTGCTTGTGAGCAAAAAATAGTGTATCACATATGTTAGCAAATATTTTAAAAGATATGGGTCAGATGAATCTCAATATGAAGGTAATGGACTCTGAAATAACACTAAAATGAATGGATTGCGTACTGAAGTTAATGAAACGGGTTCTGATATAAATAACGGTTTGAATTCTGTAGATTATCAAGGGCTCATTAACATGTCAGTGGAAATAGAATCAAAAATTGAAAATAAAATTTCTAAATTAACGGATTCTTGGAAAAATGATATGACATTGTTTAGTAACAGTATAAGAGGAGAGACTAGTCAGGTAAAACAAGAGTGTAATCATGCTGTTGTAACAGTAAAAAGTGAATTAACTTCACAGATTAAGCAAGTTGCTGGTGACAAGAAACAGTTGATGGAACAAGTAAATTCAGATTAACAACGTAGAAAACCAATGTCAGCATAGTCGTATTGTATTGGAGAATCAAATTAAGGAAGGAAAAGATGTGTGTGCGAAGATTGGAGTGCAAGTGGCTAATAAAATCACTAACCTTAAAACTAACTTCAATCAGTTTAAATGTGCAAATGTAGATGAGCGGTTGTTTAACCATGAAGGTAGACTAACCAGAGTAGAGCTAAGTGTTAACGACAGAAGTGGTTGTATGGTGCCTAATGGTGTAATACGTTCATTAGAAATTGCTTATGTGACTCATCGACAATTTCTGAGATTTGATCCAAGTAAAAATATACATCCTAAGAAATTTTGGAGTGATTTTGATTACGTATTGCCCAGATATTGGAATGACAAACAGAAAATTGGGTTTATTACATAAAATCTAATGGGTGAGGCTAGAATCTCGGAAAATTTGGCCTCACATAAATGTGTCACTTTAGCGGAGTTTAAGCAAGCCTTTTTCGAGGAATATTGGGGAAAAACGAAACAAATGGAGGTTTTGAATAAATTCTGGTTCGGTGAAAAATATGATCCCAAGAAAGAGAGTGTTAAAAGATTTGTACAAAAATGGGTTACAACTTTATCCTGTTTGAGCTCGAAAGTAGAAACTGAACAGGTTCATATGGGAATAGAGAACAAGTTGCCATTACACTGGCGAAAGAAAATAATATCGACTCCTAGAGATGATACTGACCGACTTATCCATTATCTCGAGAGAGTGGAGAATATTTTGAAAGAGGAGGAAAGTGCAAGAAGGGACTATAGGCCGCCTGTTAGACAAATTGAAAACAGAGCACATGTACAAGTGAACAGAATAGGAATACAGAGATCTAATGATTACAGAGGCACGTACCGAGGATGAGGGGGTTCTGTTGGAAACCGATACAATGACAGAGGCCGAAGCAACGAATACCAGCACCAGCGATCAGCTGATGGGACGGAGTGACGCAGGAATGTCAGGGGCAATGACTGCATAGAGGAGGAGGAGGAAAACTAATGGCAGTTTGTGAGAAAGGCACCGAATGAACAGCTTGGGGGTAAGATTACAGAAACAAAGAAGGAGCGAGGCACTATATAAAATTGTGATTATCACAGAAATGTAGCCGAAGCTTGCGAGAGAAAAGGTCAGAACTGAGATTACAGGAACCGGGTTAATGAGGAACAATCAGTGGAAAGTGATGATTCAGAAAAGGAGGTGGGGTGAATAAGCATTGCCAAGCACATGAGGAGCTTACCTTAGGGTGTGAAATTAGAGCAACAATAGGGGAAACAGTATTGGAAGCACCAGAGGAAGAGCATAAGAGGGCTGAGGAAGTCTTAAAGGACTAAATGGAGTAGTTTCAGATAGTGAGGAGGAAGAAACAGAAGAGGAGGAAGCAGAGGGTAGTTGTGTAAATTCTGACAACACCTTGGGAAACGTTGCAGAATCAACGCAGAATCAGTCAACTGTGGACAGGCTAGTGAAAGCTGCCACAATTAAAGAAGATTAAGATAACCCAGTAAATATGTGTGTAATTTCCACAGGAGGGGTAGCTTTCAATAGATGTGATGTATTGAAGGATTTATTAGACACGCCTGATTCTGAATTCAGAGAAAGAAATATAGGACAACCTATAATTGAAGTAACGCTATTTAATGAAAACGTTCCTTGTGTATTAAACAGTGGTTATGATGTATGTGCAGCATTGCAGAATTTTATAAATGCTCTCCCTGGTAGTAAGGAGGTTGTTATAATGCCAGTGAGTGGATTAAACATCATTGTGGCCATTGGAAAAAGTGAAAAAGTAGTCAAACAAGAAATAATGCTGCCTATTAGTATAGATAGGGTGCAGTTAGAACAGAACTTCTTAATAATTAGTGAACTTAGTGTATAAATGGTGGTAAGTGCAGATTTCTTACAAAGAGACCAAGGAAGGGTGGATTTTGGAAATAATGAAGTGGTCATTATAGTAGATGGAAGTGCAGTAGCTATTCCTTTCACTGGAAAAAAGGCCGTATGTAGCCAATGAACAAAGTTACCTTCCTATTCGTTATTGCAGAACTAAAGAATATATTGAGGGGTATAATGAATATGGAGAAAGGAGGGAAGTAGATCCTCTGGAGGCAGAAAATATTCAGGGAAGAATTGACGAAAAAATGCAAGGATTTTCAAATTTGACTGAAATATAAAAGGATGATTTGAGACAAATATTAAGTAAACATCAGGAAGTGTTATCGGACCAACCGGGATTAGTTTGGGATTATGAGTGCTATTTAACTATAAAAGAGGATGCACATTTTTCAGAAAGCCATTTGCTGTTGCGGAAGTGCATGAAGAAGCAGTTCGAGAAATGATACAGAAAATGCTCGAATGGTGGATTATAGCAAAGGGAATTAGCGTGTATAATAATCCATTAGTTGTGGTATCTAAAAAGGATAGTTCCATTAGGCTTGTTTTGGACGCCAGAGCGTTAGATAAAATTATATTACCAGAGAGTGACTGGACTGAGGGTATAGAAGAATTATTGCAAAAGTTTAAGGGTGCAAAATTTTTCACATCGATGGCTGTAACCTGTGGTTACTGGAAAGTGTTAAAATCGGCCTCATGGGACGCACGTTCTCTGCATCATCAGATTTCTGTCGAACACAGGCATCCCTTGTTGTTGTCAATGTTATTTCATTTTCGTTTCGTATTGTCAACCTCATTCTTCATCATTCAGAACTTTTTGCTATCTTCTTTCCCTCTTCCCTCTTGTAGTAAAAGTGTATGTAGAAAAATTCTAAGGAAAGTGACAAAAAGACAATTTTGAATGTAGATGACTAAAGAACTAACAAGTGTAGATGGAGAATGAAAGGAAAACTAGCAAGGAATAAAGGAATGTGGCTATGTAACAGGTGATGATTAAGCAAATTTTCGGAACAAATAGAAATGTTCTTGTATGATCTTTGGGATAAAGGCAGAAGAAATGTACCTATTAAATAAGTAAATATATTTTGTAAATGATGTTTATTTGAAAACCATAGAAGTTGGCGTAAGTGATTTTCAGTATTATCGATAATTTTTCATTTTCTTTGTACAATAGTTTATGTAAAGTCATGAAATTTTTGCAGAAAGAAAAAGTTGATAAAGTAAACGTGTGTAAACTTTGTCTGAATGACTAATGTTTTCAACCAGAACTTGCTTAAGTAATTTCTCACTGTAAAAGGCATAAGATGATTTTTTTGAAATAAGAGAAAAGTAGTAGTGCCAAATTGGGTACTGTGGATAATTCTGAGTAGAGGTTAATTCATTTTTTACTGAAATTAATTAATAATATGTGGCACAATTGTATACAAGATTTTGGATTGCAATGAATATAGAATTGTCTTGGGAAAAAGGTTGTGTGAAAATGAGAACTGAATTTTAGAGTACAATAAAAATTTTGAAAGGTTCATCGTAAAGTTTTGCTTTTGAAATGAGAACAGAAATTATGGACTATGATAAATATGTGAGTGTAAAGTTAGGATGCAGATATTAAGGATGGAAAGTTAGACGTAGCTGTATTTTGCACGTACAAAGAATGTGAAAAACCCGATACGAGCCGGCCGAGGTAGCCGAGCGGTTCTAGGCGCTGCAGTCTGGAACCGCGCGACCGCTACGGTCCAGGTTCGTATCCTGCCTCGGGCATGGATGTGTGTGATGTCCTTAGGTTAGTTAGGTTTAAGTAGTTCTAAGTTCTAGGAGACTGATGACCTCAGAAGTTAAGTCCCATATTGATCAAAGCCATTTGAACCATTTGAACCCGGTACGAGACTATGAAAAACGCGATCTGTGACTGAAAGCTGGACACAGTATCGCGGGACGAAGTGGCAGTGCGGTTCTAGGCGCTGCAGTCTGGAACCGCAAGACCGCTACGGTCGCAGGTTCGAATCCTGCCTCGGACATGGATGTGTGTCATGTCCTAAGGTTAGTTAGATTTAACTAGTTCTAAGTTCTAGAGGACTAATGACCTCAGAAGTTGAGTCCCATAGTGCTCAGAGCCATTTTTTTGGACACTGTATCCCAGTGACGTGCCTTTAACGTAACCAATGTGTGAGTGTTAAAATGAAAGTTGTTATGACCCATATGTGTCAACAGAAACTTAAGTGTTTAGACAAAAAGGACGCACACCAAAGCGACAAGAAAGTCAGTTAATTTGTTTTGTGTAAAAAGAACAAACAGCTATGTTTTCGTCTACTAAATAGCATACTCACCAAAGCGATTAAAATAATTAATTTCATGAACACTAGAACAGCGAGGGTAAAATGTTTAATTTTGTGTAAATTATTAGATAAAAAAGATGCTTCCCACAGCGATTAAAATAGTTTCATAAATTTCATGAGCACTAGAATAGCAATTGTAAAGTGGCTAGATATAATAAGAACGTTCACCACAGCGACAAAAAATAGTTTAGTGGATTTCTTCAAAGCTGACAAAGCGACTTGCAAAATGTTTGGTTCTGTTCAGTCTATATAACAAATTTGTAAGGTATTTTTGTTTGCAGAAATTTGTAATTTTAAGGAAAATTTGAATATGTACTGAAGTAAATGGTTTGTTAGATCAGTTCTTGTGGAAAAATGTTAAAATAAGTAATTTTGTAAAAAAGATATGATTTCTGGTGAAAAGAGGAAATTTGTAAATTGATTTTGTTATTCGCTATCAAGTCAAAGCCTTTGCCATTTGATGTAACAGTGTAGAAAATTCTAATGTAATTTTTGATTATTTGTTCATTTGGAAAAATTTTTCCTTGTATGTAGGAGGAAATTTCATTATAAGCCCAATAGTTAAATGTGTCAGTGTAATTAAAGAGTTCAGTGATAACATTGCCATTTTAAGAACAGTAAATGTACTCAAGAGTATTTTTAAGTTCTTAGGGGCTGTGTAGCGTAGCAATTTATTACGAGATAACATTGATTGCAGTAAAGCCTGCACCCGTGTAGCTCGGTGGCTGCAGGGCTATGTCTTGCCTATGACTCACAGCGCAGCTGATACTAGTAGCAGTGAGAATGGACTCCAGTACCATCTAGTACAAACGTAAATTCATACCCCCTAAGAATCTAAGTAAACCGTAGTAATAATCAACCGATTTTGTTCAATCTTGGTATACCATTTTATGTTATTAAGAAAAGAATCCGGTCAAAATTTCAGATTTTTATCTCATATACTTCCGGAAATTGAGAAAATTACTTAAATGTCCAAAAACAGACACTTATGTTTCAAAACACAGTTAGAAACAATAGCAGTTTGTCTTTTATTGTCATCTAAAGTCATACCAGAACTCTCAATACATAAAATCATTTAACTGGAATTATTCTTTTCAAAACTTTAATTATGCTGCAGTTTTGTAGTGTAAAAATCATTCAAAATTATTATCTCCTTATTATTTTGTTGTGTATATACATCGGAATGAATGAGAGAGTGTCTGTGGGACACACTTAATATTGTTTTATGTAAAACCTGATAAAATTGAATCTTGGCATAGTTGTGGTGCAACCACGATGCTGATGACATATCTCGTAGTGTGCTTGCTTTTGTAAGAGAGCAGCCAGAATAGAAGTCGGATGTGGAATAAGTTTCTAAATTAATTTAAAGATTATTTTGTATTTTGGTCTATTTTATTAAACATTATATTAGAAATTAGAAGTGTAATGATGTCACTGATTTTCTGAGTAGTGGCTGGCTGAGGCAAGTTTTGCCGCGAGAATGATGTAGAAGGATCATACTGATTGCTCAATCAGACCCATCATCCAGTCAGAATTAAGCTGTCCCCGCGCACAGATAGTTAGATATGCAGAGAGGAGAGGGCCAGAGGGAGGGTCACTCGCTAGCTGTCGTACGTGAAAGACCATGTTACATGTCACTGTGCAAACTGTGTGTGAAATGAAGAACTATTGAGTTCATTGCGTTTAGAAGTTGTCATAACTAAGGAGGTTTGAGTTACGAACAAAGTTTGATGTTTCTGAATTAGTTAATTGATGTGTTATGAGCATGTGATATTTCGGTCCTTATGAAAATTCCGCGTGACATATTCCGTATTCTTCATGGAATACATGAGTGACTGCTTCAGACATTGAAGACCACTGATTCGACCGAATGTTCAACTCGTTATGGTAGTTGGTCAGTGACTGTCAGATCGAACATTAATCGGGTCGGACATAGATATTTTGACTGCTTTATTTTGCGTGTGAGAACATTTTGTACAGACTGTGAGCTGGGAATTTTAGAGTAGTTAAAATAGTAAATTCGGAGTTGATAGCAAATTTATGTGCTTCCTTAAGAATAAAAACCAGGCTTACTGCAGGGAAACTGCATTTTCCCACCACCCGAAATTTGTTAAAACGGACTTACAGGAACTCATCAGCAACTTGAGTTACGCGGCCTCTGTGTGGTAGGTATTAGGTAGTGGCTTCATCAACACTGCTTTACACTGCCTAGGTAGTATCTACTACTGTAAAGTGAAAGGACGTCAAAAGAAGCAGTATTGAGGTAGGTGGACAGTTAATAAGAGACGAACGACGATGACAACAAACCTCGCCCCACCGCAACCCTTCAAACTTTTCTGACTGCCTCATTTACACTATGTGATGAAAAGTATCCAGACACCCCCAAAAACATACGTTTTACCTATTAGGTGGATTGTGCTGCCACCTACTGCCACGTAGTCCTTAGACATCTTGAGATCGAAGAATGGGGCGCTCTGCGGAACTCACGGACTTCCAACTTGGTCAGGTGATTGGGTGTCACTTGTGTCATACGTATTTTCCCGAGATTTCCACACTCCTAAACATGCCTAGGTCTACTATTTCCTATGTGATAGTGAAGCGGAAACGTGAAGGGACACGTACAGCAGAAAAGAGCACAGACCGACTTCGTCTGTTGACTGCCAGAGACTGCCGAAAGTTGAAGAGGGTCGTAATGTGTAATAGGCAGACATCTATACAGACCATTGCTCAGGAATTCCAAACTGCATCAGGATCCACTGCAAGTACTATGACAGTTAGGCGGGAGGAGAGTAAACTTGGATTTCATTGTCGAGCAGCTTCTCATAAGCCACATATCACGTCAGTAAATACTAAACGACGCCTCGCTTGGTGTAAGGAGTGTAAATATTGTGCGATTGAACAGTGGAAAAACGCTGTTTGGAGTGACGAATCACGATACACAATGTGGCGATCTGATGAAAAGGTGTGGGTATGGGGACTGCCCGGTGAACGTCGTCCGCCAGCGTGTGTAGTGCCAACAGTAAAATTCAGAGGCGGTAGTGTTGTGGTGTGCTCGTGTTTTCCATGGTGGGGGGGGGGGGGGGGGGCTTGCCCCTCTTGTTGTCTTGCGTGGTACTATCACAGCACAAGATGTTTTAAGCACCTTCTTGCTTCCCACTGTTGAAGAACAATTCGGGGATGGTGACTGCATCTTTCAACGTGATCGAGCACCTCTTCATAATGCACGGCTTGTGGTGGAGTGGTTACACGAGAATAACATCCCTTCAATGGACTGCCCTGCACAGATTGTTGACTTGAATCCTATAGAACACCTTTGAGATGTTTTGGAACATTGACTTCGTGCTAGGCCTTACCGATCGACATCGATACCTCTCCTCAGTGCAGCACTCCGTGAAGAGTGGGCTGCCATTCCCCAAGAAACCTTCCAGCACCTGATTGAACGTATGGCTGCGAGAGGGGAAGCTGTCATCAAGGCTAAGGGTGGGCCAACATCATATTGAATTCCAGCATTGCCGATGGAGGGCGCTACGAACTTGTAAGTCTTTTTCAGCCAGGTGTCCGGACACCTCTGATCATGTAGTGTACATAACAGCTTTGAATATCGTAAACGTTCAGATACTGGTGTAGCTATGAAACCTACAGATGTGGTAACAAAGGAATATATTGGTTCAAAACTGATGAAAGTATTACATTGAATGATGGAATAAAGAAACTTGAAGCTGATAACCATTGAGCAATCGCATTGTTCTTAGATCACTACCCATCAGTGGAGGTAAAACATCCTACTAAAATTTCATAAAGATGGGCGGTGGTTGTGGCATAATTGGTAAAGTATTACAGTTGGAGGGATACCTTATTTTGGAAGGTTCTGTACACTATAAAGAACGATTGCAGATAGATATGAGTGATCAAAGAGTTAACATCACCTCCATCACAAGTGTCAGCCTAGATCATCACCTAAGAATTGTCAGTGCATTTGCATTTACATGTGCATGTTCTTTGTGTCTGAATGTGTGTTGTATGTATGTTGTGTTTTTTTTATTTGCAGGTAACTTGGTAGAGTATCCACTGGTGTAGTCATCGCAAATGGAGCACATATCAGTTTTCAACACATCATTCTGTTTAAATTCTACACATAGTAAATGTATCCATATTGTTGGAGTGATATGAATTGTGAATTCAGCCCAGATATGATTTTTGAAAAGCCTTGATTCTGTGGCTGTAAAGAAATATTGTCCCTGAACGAGTGGTGTTGATTATGTTATAACTCGGTGGCTACTGTGGGCATGTTTGCTACAGATTTCGCCGTCATAAAATCAGTGCAAGTAGTTTCCCATGAACAGTGAACCTTTTCAATGAGGCCGAGACCACACATGTGCAGAAATTTAAGAATTTAATGTATGCTAGCCACGCCATACATAACACTTGATCAGAGGCTGAGCTGACAGCCCTATGTATACAACTTTTATGAAAATTTATGGACCAATTTACAGAACTATCACGGCAAACGCCACATACCACTGACGAAAACGTAACTCAATATTTAGCTTATATTGCGCGTTAATATGCAGTAATATCTATGAGTTTATCACATTAGATGTAAGCGTAGTATTGTGTTCATATTTGAGCATGTGCATGTAAGGGGTTCTGAAATGTGTGTTAGGCGTGTGTTACCGATTAATGAAAACCACCTCAGCTGTAATATTACACATTTATTGTGCTACGACTAGTTTCGTTCATTGAACATCTTCAGGTTGTCAAGTAAACTGTAAACAGCATGCTGTTATGCTCTGCGTACTTACGTCAGGTGGTCGGCAGAAAGTTTACACTCAGTGTTTTCGCATTTGTTCTTTAACAGTACATACAGCAACTAAATCATTTGTGACATGACTTCAGCACAAATTGGCAACCTGAAGCTGTCCAGCGAATGAAGCAGGTCTTAACACCATAAATGTGTAACTTCACAACGAAGATGGTTTTCATTGATCATATTAATTTATGTCAGCTATAGTACTCAACATGATTAAGATTAAGACATGTATGTTTTTCCTCGTAAATATCATAACATAGTCATCTTCATGGGCGAAACACGCTCTTCAAAAGAACTTTGTAATAACTGATTGGTCCATAAATACTGGCAGAAAAACGAAAGAAGAAGAATGGTTCACCCTGCCAGACAATATACGAGTATGATCGGTAATTGTAACTCTAGTACGTTGTGCTAAGACAAAATTCCTCAAGTCCCTGCTAATGCATCCAAATGGAACTGGCTCCAAACATATATATGCATTTTCTAAGACATTATTCCAACAGATATACCGACTATTGCAAGAGATATTGTCAGGTATTTTCGGCCTAACGTACAAACCTTTCTGCAGGAACAGAGATGTCCCAATGCCAGAAAGAGCAGTAAGATTAAAGCTGAAAACAGTATTTGTACTTGGTAACGTCCTAGTGGAATGTCAAGATGAGATGAGCAACTACTTCTGCTTTGGGCTACGTAGATGTCTTTTGAGTCAAATATGCTCTTGGATTTGAAAGCAGTTGGTAAGAGATAAGACAAACGTTATCATCACTTTCAAACAAGACACTATTAATTTAAAAAACATTTATCAAGCACGTGTAAGGACTGACACTGCTGTCGGTGAATTTACAACTTTATACGGAGATTCCTAAAATTATTCACTCTATTGGTTTTTGGTATTGATGAAACACGACAATTGATGGTGGTTTATGCAGATAAAATTTTCGGAAGGTTTTCAGAAGATAATGTTATGTATGTACAGCGGAAAACAAGATGTAATTACACCATTGTATATCACGCTATAGACAAATCTGCACGCGTGTCCCCCCAGAATCAGACTGAGTGTGGCAGAGAGAGCATTCATCTTTACGCTCACAGGAAAACTGAGGTCCATAGTACGAAAATTCAGACGAACAACGGTAGTGTGAAACGTCGCACTAGAAGAACTGAAACACTTAACAGAAGTCTCTTGTAGCAAATACTCATTCTCAGGTCATTTTGAGGTTAATCAATCAAGTATCTGTAAGGGTTGACACTTTGGCACCAAGCTACGTAGTATAGTTGTTAAGAAATTCGACACAAAAATTCTCATCTAGCGTTCGTGTCAAACTGAGTTAGCACTATTTTATGCCATACACAGTCTTTTGACACAGACACAATAGTGCAGTAATGAATGTAAAGTAAGGAAGTATGTATATCTATCAAGTGTGACAGAACGTTATCATTCAGACAAATGTCGGTGGCTGTAGATCCTTTTAAAACTAAAATACTGAAAATAACGGTGCTACCTGGGAAAGAAGGGCAACTAGATACATGTAGCACAGGTGCTTCTCATTGAGACATGTCTCATATTGTCAAGTATTAACCTGTATCTGTTTAGTTTGAAACAGACATAAAAAGAAAAGTAGAAAGACAGTATTAAACAGTGACATTGAAGACACAGACTAAACAATAAAAGAACAGCAAGAACTAATATCGCGTCAATATCTAGTTTAGTAGAGATAGTGATAGCTCAGACTGACATGAATAAGGAAGAAATCTGCAGTGACATGTGTAAGCGATCAACTTGGTATTCACCTGAGCTGATTCAGGGAAACTACTGGTCTCCTAACTCGAGACAGCTGGACAGGAATTTTGCACACTGCTACTACTGAATAAGAGACAACTGTCTGAACCACCATGATACCTCACTCTGTGTAATGTAAAAAGTAGCAGGCGAAAATGTAGTGTCCTCGTTGCCACTGTAGAGTCTTGTACCGTAGAAATCAAGGGGGAGGAAGCTATGGGTGGCCAGTATCCTCTTTCTACAGCACAAATGCACACATGTATTAATACGGTTCTTTATTTACATGAACAGATACTGCTACTTGATTTTAATAGAGTGCATGTGTTGTGGTACAAGCTCATCCAGTAATAGTCCTCTTGCAAAAAGTATCGGTAATCTTGCCAGAGACCCAAAACTGGTCGCTAGATACTACCATACGCTGTGTTGTGAACAGACAGACGCCAACTGGAACTGTGAGTCAGTGACGCGAGTGAGTCAGTCCGGTCAGTGACGGATGCCTAAATACATGCTGTCGAGAGGGCGTTGGCGGCCTGTTACTTGCGAGTCTGTCTCTGGGCTCTTTCGTGACAGGTGCACTTGATCCAGTGTCTGCCATCGATCTTCACCCTACATCTTTTCCGACCGGTGTGCTGGCGACAGCTAACGCAAACATAGAAAAATTATTAAAAAATTGTATGTTGGGATACTTCTGAAGCAATCAAGACAAAAGATTACTCGACAGAGAGTGATAAGCGATGTCAACACAGAAATCAGAAGTGTCAGGACACCTATTAGTGGACATTAATATGGCCTGCGTCCACCCTTCGCGTTTATGTCGCTTTGAATGCGATGAGGACGCTTCTATTGATGGGTGTAAATGTGTGTGTAGAAGTGAGTATCCGTTCTTCCGCAACAACGTAAACAGAGAAGTTATTCATGACGGACCCTGCTGTCTGGAGTGTAGTCGACGTTCTAATGCATCCCAAAAGTATTCCATTGGGTCCACGTCGGAATTCTTGTCAGGCAAAGGCATTTCAAGTGCTGGTGCTAATACAAGGCAGAGTCAAATTAAAACCTTAAATTTTTTTAAAAAATTTTATTTATCGAGCAGAAGTGGCACAAACCTGTATCACTTTTTAACATAATTTCCCCCACACTCAATGCAAGTCCACCAGCGCTTACAAAGTACATACATTCCTTCAGAAAAAAGTTATTTGGTAGTCCGCACAACCACTCATGGACCGTGTGGCGTACCTCTTCGTCAGAACGGAACTTCTTTCCTCCCATTGCGTCTTTGAGTGGTCCAAACATATGGAAATCACTTGGGGCAAGGTATGGTGAGTATGGTGGATGAGGAAGACACTCAAAATGCAGGTCTGTGATTCTTGCAACTGTTGTACGGGCATTGTGGGGCCTTGCTTTGTCATGTTGCAAAAGAACCCCTGCTGACAGCAATCCACTTCGCTCTGATTTGATTGCTGGCCCCAGATGATTTTTTAGGAGATCTGTGTATGATGCGCTGGTGACAGTGGTCCCTCTAGGCACATAATGCTCCAAAATGACGCCTTTTTCGTCGCAAAAGAGAGTCAGCATAACCTTCCCTGCTGATGGTTCTGTTTGAAACTTCTTTGGTTTTGGTGATGAGGAATAGCGACCTTTCTTGCTCGCTCTCTTCGTTTCCGGTTGGTGGAAGTGAACCCAGGTTTCGTCCCCAGTAACGGTTATTGCAAGGAAGCCATCACCTTCTCGTTCAAACCGCCGAAAAAAAAGTTCTTCACAAGCATCAACACGTCGTTCTCTCATTTCAGGAGTCAGCTGCCGTGGCACCCATATTGCAGACGCTTTGTGAAACTGGAGCACATCATGCACAATGTGGTATGCTGACTCATGACTAACTTGTAAACATGCTGCAATGTCATTCAGTGTCACACGGCCTTTTTCCTTCACTATGATTTCAACTGCTGCAATGTTCTGGTGGAGTCACAACTCGTTGTGCGTGACCTGGACGAGGAGCATCTTCCACTGAAGTCACATCATTTGCGAACTCCCTACTCCTTTCGTAGACTTGCATCTGTGACAAACGCGCATCACCGTAGTGAACCTTCATTCGTAGATGAATTTCAATACGTTTCACACATTCACTACGAAAAAACCGAATAGTAGAACGCTGTTCTTCCCTTGTGCAATTCGCAAGTCGGGCGGCTGTCTTTATACTGATTCTGCGACGGTATGTGTGCATCTGCACTATGCTGCCACCTACAGGCCATTCTGCACGCTGTCTGCAGCACGCTTACCAACTTACAGGATAACGGCGCGAAATTTCGATTTGTTATTACAAATTTAAGGTTTTAATTTGACTCACCTTCGTATAATCATCGCCTCTGATATATTCCTTTACTGTACCCAGTAAAAATACTTTAAAATCCGCATTTAGTGTTTTCTTAAATGCAGTAAGGGGAACAAACCCTAAGAAGGAAGACACAGATTGTCACAGGACATAGCGTGATCCGTCACTCCAAATAACTCATTTCAGGTCGGCCTCTGTTCAATGGCGTCGACCTTTACACCACCTGAAGCGTCTCTTTAGCACCGACTACAGCAGTGTGCTTTCACAGAAGCTGTTGGACAGCTGTACCCCATTTTTTTAAATGCCCTACACATAGTCATGGTGGTACGTGGACTGCTGGTGAGACTTTGGAACTCACAAGCGATTCCTTTCCTGATTTCATGCGAATTTTTACAGCCATCGTGCGCAGTGCTCGACAGTACCTGTCCGCCAGGTCATGAAGTCTGCCTGTTCTGCCTGATAATCACATCAGCATCAGTCAGCTTCCGCAGATGTAGAGGCGTTGAAATGTTCCCGATGGGGCCGTTACTCAAGTGTCATCCAGTGACCAGTCCACTTTCAAGCTCACTTAACTCTCCTGACCCACCCATTCCTCTGTTACTGCTTCGAGTTTCCGTCTTGCGACATCTAGAGGTCAGTTCCGTATTACATGAGGGTGTCCTGTTACCATTGGTCACATAGTATACGTTGTGACAGACGAGCAACAGAGAAAGAAATTTCTAAGACTAACTAATGAAAATGTAGTAGTTGAGACACTGACTGGTACAGGACAGGTGAAGACATTGAAGATACAGACAAAACTGTAAAAGAGGGAACAGCAACAATTCATACCCGATCGACATCTATGTTGGTAGATTAGAGTACAGTCTTAGTTCAGTTTGACACGAGAAGGGAAGGAATCTGTTGTGAGATGTTTAAGCGATCATCACATTATTTACCTGAATTGTTTCAATGAAACTACTGGTCTACTATCTCAAAACTTTTAAACGAACGATCGTAGGAAGACAAAAAAGAAAGTGTGGTGTTTAAAGCTGCTGCATGTTGGATCAGCTTGTTAACATGATGCGCTGAAACCCTACACTGAAACAGGGAAGGATGGAAAGAAGAAACATTAGGGTTTTACGTCCTGTCGACGACTAAATCGTTAGACACGGAACACAAGCTCGAATAAGAGAAACCAGAATGTCGACGACGAAATCGTTAAACACGGAGCACAAGCTCGATTAAGGCAAACCAGACGTCTCCTTTTTAAAGAAACCATGCCGACATTTGTCTTAATCGATTTAATTAAGCCTGAAGAAACTCGAATCTAGAGGCAGAAGGACTTTTTCAATTGCAACTATTCAACCTTGCAGGTTGCTGAGTTCCTTAAATACAATCTTAAACAATCATCCACGGATTCACCAAGGCTGCTGCGGAGAGCAGAAATGGGTGCACCTACAGAAAAAGTGTAACGCAACATGTCCGCGAAGCTCGTGAAGAAAATGAGATTTTCTCTGCAGGATGTGCTAGCAGATGGAACAGCATGCGTTTCATAGAGACATATGGGTAAGCAGACACATGGTTATAACCTAATAAATTCACCATTTTTAAATCCTTCTATGGACCTAAATTTTGTCCGCCGTTTCTGACATTTCTGTCCAAGTAATATCGACTGTTCACATTGGCGTGTAGAATTTATGGGTCTGGAGACGTACCATCTGACTTTCAGAAGAATATCATCCACGCAGCTCCAAAGACTGCAAGATATGACAAGTGTGAAAATTAACGCACAATCAGCTTAATAGCTCACGCATCCAAGTTGCTGACAAGAATAATATACAGAAAAAAGGAAAAGAAAATTGAGGATGTGTGAGGTGACGATCAGTTTCGCTTTAGTAAATTTAAACGTACCGGCCAGGCACTTCTGACATTGCGGTTGATAATGGATACAACACTAAAGAAAAATCAGGGCGCATTCATAGGATTTTTTGTCCTGGAAAAGGCGTTCAACAATGTAAAAAGGTGCGAGATGTTCGAAATTCTTAGAAAAATACGAGTTAACTGTATGGAGAGACGGGTAATATACAAAATGTGTAAGAACCAAGAGGGAATAATAAGAGTGGACGACCAAGAATGAAGTGCTCAGATTCAAAAGAGTGTAAGACGGGGATGAAGTCTTTCGCACCTACTGTTGAATCTGTACATCGAAGAAGCAAAGATGGAAATAAAAGAAAGGTTCAGGAGTGGAACCAAAATTCAAGGTGAAAGGATATCAGTGATATGATTCGCTGATGACGTTGCTATCCTCAGGTGTAAATGAAGAAGAATTACATTGTCTGCTGAATGGAATGAACAGTGTAATTAGTACAGAATATGGATTGAGAGTAAAACGAAAAAAGGTGAAAGTAATGATAAGTAGCAGGAATGAGAACAGCGAGAAACTTAACATAGAGATTGATGGTGACGAAGTAGATGAAGTTAAGGAATTCTGCTACCGAGGTAGCAAAATAACAAATGACGGACGGAGCGAGGAGGACATCAAAAGCAGACTAGCACTGGCAAAAAGGGCGTTCCTGGCCAAGAGAAGTCTACAAGCGTCAAACATAAGCCTTAATTTGAAGAAGAAATTTCTGAGAATGTACGTCTGGAGAACAGAATTGAAAGCAGTGAAAGATGGTCTATGGGAAAACTAGAACAGAAGAGAATCGTAGCATTTGAAATTGGAAATTTGTGGTAAGGTCTATGGGACCAAACTTCTGAGGTCATCAGTCCCTATGCTTACACACTACTTAACCTAACTTAAATTAACTTAGGCTAAGGACAACACACACGCACACATGCCCAAGGGAAGACTCGAACCTCAAACGGAGGAGGGGGGGGGGGGGGGGGGGAAGCATAGCATTTGAGATGTGGTTCTACGGGCGTATGTTGGAAATTAGGTATACTGATAAGGTTCTGCGCAGAATCGGAGAGGAAAGGAATATGTGGAAATCACTGACAAGGAGGAGGTCGGGATGATAAGGCATCTGTTAAGACATCAGGGAATGACTTACATGGTACTAGAGGGAGCTGTAGAGGTCAAAAACTGTAAAGGGAGACAGAGATTTGAATACATACAGCAAATAATTGAAGATGCAGGTTGCAAGAGCTACTCTGAGCTGAAGAGTTTAGCTAAGGAGAGCAATTCGTGGCAGGCTGCATCAGACCAGTCAGAAAACTGCTAACTCAAAAAATAAAAAAAGAGAATCTGCTTGTCATTTTCAATCTCGGTGGTTCAATGAAACCTGTAACGCGTACTTAGAGTATAGGGCGTGCACTACTTTATTTTTGTTTATATACACTCCTGGAAATTGAAATAAGAACACCGTGAATTCATTGTCCCAGGAAGGGGAAACTTTATTGACACATTCCTGGGGTCAGATACATCACATGATCACACTGACAGAACCACAGGCACATAGACACAGGCAACAGAGCATGCACAATGTCGGCACTAGTACTGTGTATATCCACCTTTCGCAGCAATGCAGGCTGCTACTCTCCCATGGAGACGATCGTAGAGAGGCTGGATGTAGTCCTGTGGAACGGCTTGCCATGCCATTTCCACCTGGCGCCTCAGTTGGACCAGCGTTCGTGCTGGACGTGCAGACCGCGAGAGACGACGCTTCATCCAGTCCCAAACATGCTCAATGGGGGACAGATCCGGAGATCTTGATGGCCAGGATAGTTGACTTACACCTTCTAGAGCACGTTGGGTGGCACTGGATACATGCGGACGTGCATTGTCCTGTTGGAACAGCAAGTTCCCTTGCCGGTCTAGGAATGGTAGAACGATGGGTTCGATGACTGTTTGGATGTACCGTGCACTATTCAGTGTCCCCTCGACGATCACCAGATGTACGGCCAGTGTAGGAGATCGCTCCCCACACCATGATGCCGGGTGTTGGCCCTGTGTGCCTCGTTCGTATGCAGTCCTGATTGTGGCGCTCACCTGCACGGCGCCAAACACGCATACGACCATCATTGGCACCAAGGCAGAAGCGACTCTCATCGCTGAAGACGACACGTCTCCATTCGTCCCTCCATTCACGCCTGTCGCGACACCACTGGAGGTGGGCTGCATGATGTTGGGGCGTGAGCGGAAGACGGCCTAACGGTGTGCGGGACCGTAGCCCAGCTTCATGGAGACGGTTGCGAATGGTCCTCGCCGATACCTCAGGAGCAACAGTGTCCCTAATTTGCTGGGAAGTGGCGGTGCGGTCCCCTACGGCACTGCGTAGGATCCTACGGTCTTGGCGTGCATCCGTGCGTCGCTGTGGTCCGGTCCCAGGTCGACGGGCACGTGCACCTTCCGCCGACCACCGGCGACAACATCGATGTACTGTGGAGACCTCACGCCCCACGTGTTGAGCAATTCGGCGGTACGTCCACCCGGCCTCCCGCATGCCCACTATACACCCTCGCTCAAAGTCCGTCAACTGCACATACGGTTCACGTCCACGCTGTCGCGACATGCTACCAGCGTTAAAAACTGCGATGGAGCTCCGTATGCCACGGCAGACTGGCTGACAATGACGGCGGCGGTGCACAAATGCTGCGCAGCTAGCGCCATTCGACGGCGAACACCGCGGTTCCTGGTGTGTCCGCTGTGCCGTGCGTGTGATCATTGCTTGTACAGCCCTCTCGCAGTGTCTGGAGCAAGTATGGTGGGTCTGACACACCGGTGTCAATGTGTTCTTTTTTCCATTTCCAGGAGTGTATGTATATAGAAGGCGGAACGCGTTTTCACCTCGTACTCATTTTGCCACTCATTCGCTGCTCGTCTCTGCTCAGTACCCACTCCCTAGATGATGTATCTGCAAAGCTCTCGACTTGCTGGGGTGGGAAGATTTCAATACAGGATCCTTACACAATAGGCAGTTCGACATGGTTCTGAGACCTCGCGTTCTCGTGACAGCATAGATGACGTCAACACCGTAATTAAATCACCAGTGAAAGCGCAGCGAGGCTTAAGGCCCCCGATTGGCAATCGGTGTTGCCGAAAACGGAAGCGGCGACCCTGGGCGAGGCACAAAGTGAAGGCCGGTAGGCAAGACCGCCTCCCAAACCTTCAGGCGCGCTCCACACAAAGCTACGACTGCTGCACAGATTTTGATTACATCATTCCGTTGGAAAGCCACGCACTCTTAGTACCGCTTCCAAAATAGTACAGGAGATGTTAGGCTTACGACATTTAGAATAGATAATAAGGAACGAGGGTCAAAAGTGTCACGAAAGGCCCGAGATGAGGATCCAGTTGAAACGTTTGTCTTTGGAATTTATAGCACCAGAGAAAGGTATTAATATTATGAAATATTTTCCAAGTACGTCACGGAAAATAAAAGTACTGATTATTACGCAATTCCGTGTCGGGCGAGAGAAACGTTCAAAGATGGCAAACCTGAGCAAAAGAAGAAGATAAATGAAATGGATCGGAACGACTGATTTTAAAAGCTGACCTCAAAAGAAGAAAATAACTGCTGGACTACGTTGTTTACGAAGAAAAGCTAGAGTGCCAAGAATCTAGAAAGAAGGTAATGATTAAGTAACAGCTATAATGAATGCAAATGAAAAAATAATTAATGTGGTAGTGCATTTGTTGATAAAGCCAGATTATCGGTGTCCAAAGAAAACTTTTAAATGAAAACCACCTTGCACACGTAAAAGCGGCAGACCATGACGTTCCTGGAAAGACCACACGAACTAAATCTTTTATTATACCGAAATACAATGAATTACATAATTTTCTGACAGCTGATACCTAAGTTAACCATTATCATTACATCCTTTAATTATTCACATTAAGCATGGAACAATAAAAATAATAACGAAAGTGCAGACTTCGCTAGTGTGCTTCTTCTATCCTCAAGAACAGAATATTCGAGGGACGACGCACGAGTGCCCTCAAGATTTACTTCCGCCAGTACCTCATCTCCTACTTCACAGTAACGCTCTTGCGATATCTTGCTGAACTAGCATCCTTGGAGGAAACGATACGGCTTCAGTAAAGCTGTGAGATCGTGTCGAGAGACGTGCCTGGTTTCTAAGACATTTGAGATTTATGCCTCGCCGAACTCAAGGGTGCTGATGTACAGAAATTCTTCTACTATTTGGCATTACAACATTGGAGCCTTAAATCTCATCTACGAACAAGATATGGACCCCCGGTGCACAATTAACTGTGTGTGGTTCTTGAGGTAGTTTAAGAAAGGAAAATGATGGTGAGTACGCGTTAGTCAGCAACAAACAAAATGCCAATTGGAAAATCATACAAAGTTACAAAGGGAATAAATTTAAAATTCACACTGCTGTCAGACCACAATAAGAGAATGTAACAGTAACAAATCATTGTTTGATATAACTTAGTGGTTTTCTTTAAAAAAGTACTGTTTTATTTTAAGTGTAGGAATAGGAAATTATATGTTTTGCATATCACTTGTGATTTCAAATGTACACAGTTTAATTAACAAAAGTTGGGCAGCTCAGTTTCATCTACAAAATAATTATACAAATCATTCATATCATTAACATAAAAATCGCTTCCTCACTTTTTTGTAATGTACATGAACATCTGATTTTAGAGAAATACTTAAATCCTTTAGAAGTTGTAGCAATTCTGCTGTTTAATCTCTCCAGTTTACATCTAAAAGCAGTTAAAACAATATATAAAGTAGCACAAAGAAAATATTTTGCAAGAAAAGCTGAAATCGGTTATTGTTGTTTAAAGAAATGTTTCTGTGGAAAAAAAATCACTGCTGTAGTATGCCTTTTTTCATCGTGTTATTTTTATTTTTATTGATATTAATTCCTTATTTAATGAAAAGTATTTTAAGGATACACTGATAACTTTTGTAAAAGCGTATAATTACTGTATTTCAGTCCAATAAAGCATGTGACTGGAAAAAAAGGAAGATGGTTTAGCCGGTAAAGCACCTCCCCACAGATTTGGCTGACAGACGTCATCTTCAGGTCCGTACTGGTTACCTGCAGTAAAAGCTTTCCATGTTAGATGGAGAAGGTTGCAATACTAAATAGAGAAACAGAGTGATCGTTACTGTTACTTCTAGCAAGCGTACTTCAAGAGAAGCTGCTCACTTTAAGATTACAACTGGAGTCTGAACTGTTTTGTATCTGGTTTAGTTATTGAAGAATGTTAAATCCGGATTTGAAAACAAGGATGCTGCTGGTGTTAGTTACATCACGTCATCCAGCTTAAATACTTCTACCTCCATTGGGACATACAGCACATATTACATATGCAAACTACTGAATATATACACACTGACATAACTGTAGCACCATGCTGAACAAACAATAGAAATACATATTGGCCAGGCGTAAACCACCTGTTGCCATACATTTTGAGCCATTGTGTGGCATTCTTTCTTCCAGGTGGTCGCCGAGATACACACAGATTCAGCCTGAAATGGCCAATCAATAACGGAATATACCAGCATTTTCTAAAACATGTACAGTAAGAAAAATAACATTTTACCATTAAACACACATGTATTCAGAAACTTTATGAAGATCCTCAACTTACACATTAGACATTACTGCACGTAATCTCACGAAAATTACAGTGACGTCTTAACTGCTGTGTACAAAGAAAAAAATAATCCAGTTAATACTGTTATCATAACATCCCAGCGATTCTCTCATCTTTTACCTCTCCGCTCATTCAAGTAAGGGCTTTATGTTGGGGATTTAGTGCACTCCACTTGATCGTCTGGATCAAAGTGTCTCCACCTCCAGCCCATGGGATGTAGACTGCAACGCACCTGATATGGGCCAAACACTAAGGATTTTTTTACAGGTGGTGGGAAGTTTATTTCATAACTTGTGGTTTTTCATGAGGACCTTTTTCCCTTTATGAAACACAATTAACGATATCTCAAATACCTCTAACAAACAGTAAACTAATTGATTGTGAGTCATCCACGACTTTTCTGCCACTAGAATGTCGTCGACATACAGTGTTACCGGTGGACACAACCCGTTTCTGGTATGATAATGGTGTTTACTTGTCTAGAACACTGAGGTTTCAGATCCATCGCA
Organism: Schistocerca gregaria; assembly: GCF_023897955.1. Lineage (NCBI taxonomy): Eukaryota > Metazoa > Arthropoda > Insecta > Orthoptera > Acrididae > Schistocerca > Schistocerca gregaria. The sequence goes on along the minus strand of NC_064925.1, from coordinate 86,437,211 downwards.
TGGAAACTTATATGAACTCACCTTTCGCCCAGTCATGCGTTCGTCTAGCACATCATTGATTTCCCTCTCCACTTGTTCCTTATATGTCAGCGGAATGAAGTATGGCCTGGCAAAGAATTCATCGTGCTCACGCAATCTGAACTGATACACAAAGCCTTTGACCACACAAAGCACGTCCGAAAATATCAAAGTATGATCTTGTAAAATGTGGAACAATCTCTTTCTTCCACGGGTCCAACAGCGGTAATACACCTATCCACAATCTTTGCGGAAACAACGTCTCCTTTCCGGTCTTCAGATGAACGACTCAACTCACAAACATACGTGATGAGGTCCTGTAGCTCAGGTCGTGGTTAATATCGAGTAGAAAAGCTCAAGCATCTCACCTCGGACTCGCTATGGAGGACACATTCATTGTTTTTGTTGTGGTCTTCAGTCCAAAGATTGGTTTAAAGCAGGTCTCCGTTCTACTCCTGCCTGTGCAAGCCTCTTGATCTCCGAGTAACTACTGCAACCTACATCCTTCTGTATCTGCTTACTGTATTCATCTTCTGGTCATCCTATACGATTTTTACCCTCAACGCTTCCCTCCACGCTTCCCTCCACTATTAAATTGATCCTTTGATGCCTCAGAATGTGTCCTACTAACTGATCCCTTCTTCTAGTCAGGTTATGCTACAAATTTTTCTTTTTCCTAATTTTATTCAGTACCTCCTCATTAGTTACATGATCTACTTATCTAATCTTCAGCATTCTTCTGTAGCACCACGTTTCAAAAGCTTCTATTATCTTCTTGTCTAAACTGTTTATTATCCATGTTTCATTTCCATACGCTACACTCATACAAATTGTTTCGGAAAGGTATTCCTGACAAATCCATACTTGATCTTAACAAATTTCTGTTCTTAAGAACGCTTTTCTTGCGTTGCCAGTCTACATTTTATATCCTTCCTACTTTGACCATCTTCAGTTATTTTGCTTCCCAAATAGTAAAAATCGTCTACTACATTAAGTGCCCTGTTTTCTAATCTAATTCCCTCAGCATCACCGAATTTATTCGATTACATTCCATTATCCTCGTTTTGATTTTGTTGATGTTCATCTTATATAAGCATTTTCAAGATACAGTCCATTCCGTTCATCTGCTCGTCCAAGTCCTTCGCTGTCTCTGACAGAATTACAATGTCATTGGCAAACCTCAAGGTTTTTATTTCTTCTCCCTGTAACTTTTCTTTTGTTTCCTTTACTGCTTTCTCAGTATTGATTGAATAACGTGGCGAATAGACTACAACCCTCACTTCGTTCTCAACCACTGATTCCCTTTTGTGCCCCTCGACGATTATTCATTAAAAATTAATATTACAGTGTCTACCTCTATTTTAACAGTCATCGATCATCCATCCAGGTCAATCATGGGCTGATGGATATTCACAAAATTGTCACCAGAATAGCTACCACAGTCAGCAAGGGAACAATCAAAATCCTTCCCTTGGCACATAAAAATAACTTGAGTCTACTTTCTGATTTTAGCACTCCTTCCATGGACTGCTCCCCTCGCCTTCAATTCTTGCAATGGAAACGTTTGCCAAGCTCCCGCCTCCCCGTATTTTGGAAATGCTGCTTCACTCGGAATACTAAAGGGACTACCAGTGTCCGGAACACACGTAAGTGACACCGTCATAATCGAGATTGTCACCACAGAACTAACAGCTGGAGCTGTCATATTAGTAGTTTCATGCAGTAATTCCTCCCTTATGGCAAACCATACACTGTAACATCCTGTCATATTTTGTTCAGCCATAACGTCCTCTGCATCGGACAGCCATCATTGCTGTATCTACGGCCTATCGTTTACCAGATTATTGCGAGGATTAGCCGACGTAATCGCAACGCCAGGTGCTGGAACAATGTAGTGAATATGGTTTTAACCCCGCTAATTACGGAAACGATTGTGACTGCCATAACTATTCCGATCTCCGTTTCGTCCATTCCAGTCGTCATGCCAATAATTTCCTACACTGCCATTCCGATCACGCCACCTTTATGGCGCTAGTTGTTTCAGTATGGTTGGTGTCGGTTGTCATGCTGATCATACCGTCGTTAGCGGTCCCTCCTATTTCTGCTGTATCCATGACTGTTATCGCGTGGGCTCAGCCCATAATGATTTTGCAACCTTCCCACTTTTCGCTCACCTGCGTCATAATCCAGCTCTTGCAGTATACTTTTAAATTTTTCACTCCGTCCTTGTACCTACTGGCTAGAAGTATGTGTCGAAGGTGAGGTGGCAGCTTCGTAGTATATATGCGAAAAAGTTTCGCTGGTCTGTACGGGCTGTACAACTGACTGCGCTCAACCATTTGTTCGGACAGGCACGCCGGTCTTGTAAAACCAGAATGGTTTCGTTTTGGCAGCATTATAATGGCACGTTCCACTTGGTCCTGCGCCGCTTCCGACTAGTAAGCCAAAAGGAATACCTCATAAAATTCTTACGCGGTGTTGCAGTCCTGCGCAATCAACATCATTCGTAGTCCAGATTCTCTCTCTAGATACCCGCACACAAATTCAATTTTAGATGGTACTGCAACGTAGGAGCCAAAGAAAACAGAAATTAGTCCACGCTGTGAGGAAATGCTTATGATCTAAGTCGCAAATCTCCCCTCTCGAAGTACGCTCGCAGAAATTCCTATACTTTCCTAACCTGCCTGCGATGACACTCTTGTGTCTGAGGTCAAATTCATTAACATGCGCTAAGTCCCGGTCGCTATTACTTCGCCTATCCTTTTCGTAATACACTACTGACCATTAAAATTGCTACACTACGAAGATGCCGTGCTACAGACGCGAAATTTAACCGACAGGAAGAAGATGATGTAATATGCAAATGATTAGCTCTTCAGAGCATTCACACAAGTTTGGCGTCGGTGGTGACACCTAAAACGTGCTGACATGAGGAAAGTTTCCAACCAATTTCTCATACACAAACATCAGTTGACCGGCGTTGCCTGGTGAAACGTTGTTGCGATGCCTCGTATAAGGAGGAGAAATGCGTACCATCACGTTTCCGACTTTGATAACGGTTGGATTGTAGCCTATCGCGATTGCAGTTTATCGAGTTGGTCGAGATCCAATGACTGTTAGCAGAATATGCGATCGGTGGGTTCAGGAGGGTAATACGGAACGCCGTGCTGGATAAAACTGCCTCGTATCACTAGCAGTCGAGATGACGGGCATCTTGTCCGCATGGCTGTAACGGATCGTGCAGCCACGTCTCGATCCCTGAGTCAACAAATGGGGACGTTTGCAAGACAACAACCGTCTGCACGAACAGTTCGATGACGTTTGCACCAGCATGGACTATCAGCTCGGAGACCATGGCTGAGGTTCCCCTTGACGCTGATTCACAGTCAGGAGCGCCTGCCATGGTGTATTCAACGACGAACCTGGGTGCACGAATGGCCAAACGTCATTTCTTCAAATGAATCCAGGTTCTGTTTACAGCATCATGATGTCGCATCGGTGTTTGGCGACATCGCGGTGGACGCACGTCTGAAACCGTGTATTCGTCAGCGCCATACTGGAGTATCACCCGGCGTGATGGTATCGGGTGCCATTGGTTACACGTCTCGGTCACCTCTCGTTCGCATTGACGGCACTTTGAACAGTGGACGTTACATTTCAGATTGTGTTACTACCTGTGTCCCTACCCTTCATTCGATCCCTGCGAAACCCTACATTTCAGCAGGAAAATGCACGATCGCATGTTGCAGGTCGTGTACGGGCCTTTCTGGATACAGAAAATGTTTCTCTGTTGTCCTGGCCCTCTCATTCTCCAGATCTCTTACCAATTGAAAACGTCTGGTCAATGGTGGCCGAGCAACTGGTTTGTAACAATACGGCAGTCACTACTCTTGATGAACGTGTACACGCCATCCAAGCTCTGTTTGACTCAATGCCCAGGCATATCAAGGCTGTTATTACGGCCAGAGGTGGTTGTTCTGGGTAGTGATTTCTCAGGATCTATGCACCCAAATTGCGTGAAAATGTAATCACATGTCAGTTCTAGTATAATATATTTGTCCAATGAATACCCGTTTACCATCTGCATTTCTTCTTGGTGTAGCAATTTTAATGGCCAGTAGTGTAAGTAGCCTGTCCTCCATAGCTATTGTGCCGGTTCTCAAGCAGAGATATGCTAATCTACCGTTAACTCCTTTTGGTTCTTATTGATATCGTACTGCACTTGTTGAAATCTCAACAAAGACCGCACTTACTCCGTCTCTTTCTCTGGAATCGGCGCGATTCGTTCACTAATCACAGATGCGTTAAATTTCTTCATTATGTCTGTAAGCTTCGTGACATCGAACTTCATTTTCAGTTTTTTTCCTCCTCCCAATGTTGTTTTAGTTCTTCAAAACGCTCTCCGAGCGAGGAAATGGCCACCCTGTTATCTCCGGTCTTTGCGCTCATAGACTCATTGTCCGTCCCCCTCGACCTCTTCACTAAGGTCAACATGTCCTTGTGCTTGTGGTCATACTTATCCGTAAGTGTCTGAGAGTCCCGCTCAGGACGATCGTCATACTCCTTATTCACGTTTACCTATTGTATCAAACCACTGGTCTATACAGTCAAGCCTTGGCCCAAGCTCAGCGATGATAACGTCTTTAGTACTCGTTGCCATCTTTCTCAGTTCGCCTTGCACATCACTAATCTGCGCATTGACCGCAGACAATTGCTCGGCATTCGCAGATATCTGCACCCCTACATTTTCCATTCGTGCGTTGGTTGCAGCTGTTTGTTATTTATTCGCGGTCATTCGTGCCTCTAAACTCTCAATTTCCGACTTGTGTGTAACCATTAGTGCCTCAAATCTTGACATAAATTGCGCACAATCCGGTAAACACGGTACCTGGTTCGTGGTTACGCTGTTATCGGTTTCCACAAGAACTTTGCTGCCATCCTGAGAAGTCTGTGTCTCACATCGCTTCTTAGAACCTACTGCAGGCGTCTCGCGCGCACCTTCCAAATATAGAACACCGGCAGAACCATTAAAATCCGGTACACTGAAATATTCATTCGGTTTGCGAGCAATCTGAGAAACAGGGACATGGCTTCCTACTTTCTCCATATTTTGCCACTCTCTATTCGCAGCTTCTCCCGAATGCACGTTGTTCTCGGATTCGTTTCATCTACACTCCTGGAAATGGAAAAAAGAACACATTGACACCGGTGTGTCAGACCCACCATACTTGCTCCGGACACTGTACAAGCAATGATCACACGCACGGCACAGCGGGCACACCAGGAACCGCGGTGTTGGCCGTCGAATGGCGCTAGCTGCGCAGCATTTGTGCACCGCCGCCGTCAGTGTCAGCCACTTTGCCGTGGCATTCCAAGTTCCATCGCAGTCTTTAACACTGGTAGCATGCCGCGACAGCGTGGACGTGAACCGTATGTGCAGTTGATGGACTTTGAGCGAGGGCGTATAGTGGGCATGCGGGAGGCCGGGTGGACGTACCGCCGAATTGCTCAACACGTGGGGCGTGAGGTCTCCACAGTACATCGATGTTGTCGCCAGTGGTCGGCGGAAGGTGCACGTGCCCGTCGACCTGGGACCGGACCGCAGCGACTCACGGATGCACGCCAAGACCGTAGGATCCTACGCAGTGCCGTAGGGGACCGCACCGCCACTTCCCAGGAAATTAGGGACACTGTTGCTCCTGGGGTATCGGCGAGGACCATTCGCAACCGTCTCCATGAAGCTGGGCTACGGTCCCGCACACCGTTAGGCCGTCTTCCACTCACGCCCCAACATCGTGCAGCCCGCCTCCAGTGGTGTCGCGACAGGCGTGAATGGAGGGACGAATAGAGACGTGTCGTCTTCAGCGATGAGAGTAGCTTCTGCCTTGGTGCCAATGATGGTCGTATGCGTGTTTGGCGCCGTGCAGGTCAGCGCCACAATCAGGACTGCATAAGACCGAGGCACACAGAGCCAACACCCGGCATCATGGTATGGGGAGCGATCTCCTTCACTGGCCGTACACCTCTGGTGATCGTCGAGGGGACACTGAATAGTGCACGGTACATCCAAACCCATCGTTCTACCATTCCTAGACCGGCAAGGGAACTAGCTGTTCCAACAGGACAATGCACGTCCGCATGTATTCCGTGCCAACCAACGTGCTCTAGAAGGTGTAAGTCAACTACCCTGGCCAGCAAGATCTCCGGATCTGTCCCCCATTGAGCATGTTTGGGACTGGATGAAGCGTCGTCTCATGCGGTCTGCACGTCCAGCACGAACGCTGGTCCAACTGAGGCGCCAGGTGGAAGTGGCATGGCAAGCCGTTCCACAGGACTACATCCAGCATCTCTACGATCGTCTCCATGGGAGAATAGCAGCCTGCATTGCTGCGAAAGGTGGATATACACTGTACTAGTGCCGACATTGTGCATGTTCTGTTGCCTGTGTGTATGTGCCTGTGGTTCTGTCAGTGTGATCATGTGATGTATCTGACCCCAGGAATGTGTCAATAAAGTTTCCCCTTCCTGGGACAATGAATTCACGGTGTTCGTATTTCAATTTCCAGGAGTGTAGAATTACTCTGAGAACGGCTAGGTGTACCCATTCCCTACCATATCATTTGTCCACACAGGAATAATTCCGCACGGAAAATGGCTACCACAAAAACACTGCTTAATATGCGCAAGATTCTCAAACATCTAGAACAAATATTGCAGTACGCTATGCAGAGATTGCAACAAGATTACGTAATAGACATTGCACAAGTGTATATGAATCGGATAGTTAGCAGACTGGTTTAATATAAGACGTGAAACGATGTAAACTGCGGGTAATATGAACGCACTCAGCTGCTCACTCTTTTATGCCAGAGGAAATTTACTAACTGCATCTAAACTGAGTTGCGAGACGTATTGTGGTGAGGTTACTTAAAAAAAATCTCAAGACGAGGCTCATATAGAGACCCTTCTACCGCCTAACAACGCTCCACTATCTCTTGAAACTCCATTGTACGAGCAACTCTTTGTCCGGGATCTTCGGATGAAGAGCCCAATATCTCTTGCGGTGACAATTTCAATTTATCAGGATGATGACCGTACATTCGTTCGCCTTTCTAGGCACCTAATCCTGCAGCACTGAATCCTATGACATCTGTGCAAGTTATTGTAACGAGTAATGCCCTTTTCTCAGAAACCAGTCATAAACAGTAAATCTGTGGTAAACTTCACTGTGCTCATATCACTGACCGCAGTGCATTGCTTTGCAAGGTTTGGGGCGCCTACATCGACGCAGCGGACTGTTGTTTGTCTCAAAAAATATGCAGTGCAAAAATGTGTACGTCAAGCGCTTTGCTCATTGTGGACCTCGTATCTCTTGCAGTATCTGTTTCTACATACAGACACTACAAACCACTGTGTAGTTCATTGTATGACACTTTAGGGTATGTTCCTGTCGCAGTTTGGTGTATAGCTTCTAGCATGGTAAGGATGGCTGCTTAAATGCCTCTATCCGAGCTGCAATTAGTCTCAAATTGGCTTCATGATGCCAACGGTCTCGCCGCAATGGTAACACCGGTTCCCGTCAGATGACCGAAGTTGACTGCCGTTGGCAAGAGGGTGCACTCAGCACTTGTGAGGCAAACTGAGGAGCCACTTGACTGGAGTAGCGGCACGGGCCACGAAAACTGATAACGACCGGTACAGCGGTGTGCTGACCGCATACCCCTCAGTATCCGCATTCGGGGACGCATAATTTCTGAGGATGACATGGCGGCCGGTCGGTACCGTTGAGCCTTCAAGGCCTGTTCGAAGAGTGTTTGTTTTGGCTTCACGGTTCCTACAGAACAGATTCGTAGGATGAATGAAACATTCCCCTAGTGAGACGCCCTGCTAATCCTGCAGGACAGGACAGATGGTATAAATTGTGGAAAGAGGCCAAAATAAGGGATGTCAGTTACACTCGAACATACAACTTTATTATTTGATCAAACATTACAAGAGCCCCAATTTTTTTTTTTAAAAAAGCACATAGCTTTAATTCTTGGGACTTGATTACAGCTGAAAACCATTTTAATTAGAAAACGGCTAAAAGTCAATAACTTAAAACGCAAGCATAATCAGAAATTTAGCTGGCAAGCCTTATCTTAAAACAGTTCTTTAGTTAGGCTGAAGTAAACAAATTAAATTCAGATCGGCTGAAGGCCTAACACTTAAAGCTCCATAACATTATTTTGATAATACCAAAGGCCTTACGTGAAACTATTTTAATTTAGGCTGAAGGCCTTAAGAGCAAAAGAACTCAACCCAAAATCGGCTGAAGGCCCAATACTTAAAATTCAGCAAGATTAAAAGTTTTAAAATGCCAGAGGGCTTGCGTGAAACAGTACTTTAAACTACGCTGAAGGCCTTAAAACACAACAACTCTAATTTTTAAAAAAATCGGCTAGAAGCCATACAAGTATAATCAACAACAATAAATTTTAAAAAAATGAGGCAGTACACTCAAGGGCGCTCAGATGTTCGAGGTCGGCCTGTAATTCAAACACTAACTCTCGCTTAGGTGAGACAGGCAGTCCGGCCAACCATTCACGATCCGACGACAACCCAACTGACCGACAGTCAGGGGACCCACCGGCAAGATGACTTCCACTTCACCCGGCCAGGGAACAACAAGGAGTTCAACGGAACAACGCGCCCACAACTTGGAGCTGTCAAACATCACACCATGCTGGACAGCAACAACACGATGAGGAAACTACACGCCTGAAATTTACGTCAATGGCCAGGGCAGGTAAACGGGACGTTAACGGCCACAAGGCTGGTGCACTTCAATTCAAATAACCAAATACAGTGAAACTCGACATTAGGGAGGCTAGAATTTTCCAACTTGAAAACCACGTTGTTGCTTGCGGTAATATCCCAACAGCTGATAGCGAACTCCAAACGACGCAATGTGAACAGTCGTGACTTGCTGGTAGGTTAAATCAAAACTCGACTTTCGTATCCAGGGTCGCTGAGCCACAGACATCGCAGTAATGGGAAAAGCGCCACACACTCCAACACCGCGTACAGACCGCCAGCTGCCTCGGCCGAATTATGCCCCCCCGAGAATTCCTGGCTGCTCCACGCCAAACGACCGACTGGTCGCACACCTCACAGCCGGAAACTATAAGCGCCAGGTCAAAGATAGTGTAAGGTGCGATAATCGATACACACTGCTGCTGCCACCCGCGGAAGGGAAGGATAACAGCATAATCGCGATAACCGAGGGAGACTAAACACAGAATAGTAACGAAGGTTTAATCCAGTGCATAGCCACGGCTCACCTAGATTCGTCACTTAAGACAGACTCTTGATCTTCTTAAGCAGGATCACAAAGGGTAACTGTAATCTGTCAGTTTAGGTTGTATAACATTCCCAGGACGCTCTCCCGTGAATCAAACAAACCTGAGACCATTCGAGCCGTCTTTATTTGTATACATTAAATATCCCCTGTTAGTCCTATTTGCAATGATTCCACCTACTAGAACAGTATTCAAAGATGAGTCGCACAGGTGTCGCACAAGCGGTATCATTTGTAAATTGACATCATTTTCTCCGTATCCTATCAATGAACTGAAGTTTGCCACCTACCTTTCCTACGAGGTTCTATTTCATATCCCTAAAAATTGTTACACCCAGGTATTTGGAGGAGTCGACTGACCCCAGTTGTTGTTTATATTGTCGTGTTTTTTAGATCTGCCTGCCAGCTAGACGTTGGCTGCACAATTCGCCGAAAGATAAGTTTTTACTAATTATTATAAAACGGTGCAAATACTAGCCTACGCAGATGACATAGATATAATAGCAAGAACCCAAAAAGCAATGGAAGAGACATTTACAGCTCTTGAACAGGCCAGTAGGAACATATACGGCAGCTGGAAAGGCATATAGAGAAAATATGCCAAATGCAATAACAATGGGCAATTATACATTTGAGAGAGTTGAACATTTCAAGTATCTGGGCTCGACAGTTACACATATAAATTATATCTCCCTTGAAATTGAGCAGAGATTAATACTGGCCAACAGAGCCTATTTTGCTCTAACAAGACTTCTATCCTCAAGGCTCCTGACTCGTACCACGAAATTGACTATGTATAAATCACTTATACGGCCATTGCTTACATATGCCTCTGAAGCCTGGACGTTAACAACTAAAGATATTGCCGGCCGCTGTGGTCTCGCGGTTCTAGGCGCGCAGTCCGGAACCCTGTGACTGCTACGGTCGCAGGTTCGAATCCTGCCTCTGGCATGGATGTGTGTGATGTCCTTAGGTTAGTTAGGTTTAACTAATTCTAAGTTCTAGGGGACTGATGACCACAGCAATTGAGTCCCAAAGTGCTCAGAGCCATTTGATTTGAACTAAAGATATTGAAACACTGGATGCATTTGAAAGAAAGGTACTTAGACGAATTATCGGCCCAATCTGTGAAAGAGGAAGATGGAGGAGGAGATACAATCATGAGTTGTATAAAATATACAAAGACCAACCAATCAGAAGGATAGTGAAATCATCCAGACTGAGGTGGGCGGGACATGTGGCTCGCATGAATGATACTGAAGTACCAAAAAGAATATTACAAGGAAAGCGGAGGGCAGAGAGGACGCGGTCGACAAAGAGCCAGATGGGAAGATAGAGAAATGGAAGATCTTAGGAAGATGGGCTATAGAAACTGTAAACTGGAGAATATTGGCGAAGGACCAAGAGAGATGGAAGGAAATTGTGGAAGATGCCAAGGCTCATCATGAGCTGTAGACCCAAGAAAGAAGAAGAATTATTTGTTACGGTTTAAGTATGATGTAGTGATTTTTAGTTTAGTGTAAGAATAGCGTCATGTGCGAAAAATGCGAATGCTGTCGAAGGTTAGTTAGTAAGTATGAAAAATGTCCAGAGTGTGGATTTGTGTCTCACTGAGATGACCGCAGTGCAGAAGTCAATAACTGGCAGATGAGGCTCTTTCATGTAGCTGCAGATTATATATTCGAGACCAAAACAGTGTGGAACAGCAAAGGAAGATTTGTGCCCTTGAGGCAGAATTATAAATGATGCAATCTGGATTAGATAAGTTGAAAGGGAAAAAGACGATGGGAACTGGAGGAAGGCAAAACGATAAAACAGCAGAAATCTAATTTCAAATCTGGTATGTAGCCGGACTGACATCTTACTTGAAACAGGAGGAGGGCCTCAGCCAGTTTTTGAGCCGGCGAGTGTAGGGTACTCGTACGACGGTAGAAAGGTCACGTAGAAAGAAAAGAGTCTTTCTGCTCGGTTGCTGTCTGGCAGAGTTGTAGTCCAAAAGCTACACGAAATGTCAGGTGTAGAGTGTAGAATACGATGTCAAAAGCCCTGTGAAGTTAAAGGCCAAGCTTAACCAGGTGACATAGAAAATAGGTGCCTTGTGGAGAGATTTTGAGAGCTAGGATAAGGTACTTAGAGTAGGAGGAGCAGGAAGTAGCCTAGCCAGCAGGTTAGAATATAGCATCAAAGGTGACTTGGAGCAAGCAGGAACAGCAACAGCAGACACTCGTGTGGGATCTGTGGAGGTTTTGCAGCGCCATGACCAGTCCTGGGTTAACACGGCTGTTAGTCATGTTAGCAGAGAGCTGAGTGCATTGCTTTTGACTGAAAAAATTCTCATGTCTGTGCCATGTCTGTAGCTGATTTAGGAATTGGCGATATTTGATAGTTTATTTTTGTAAAAAGTTATGCAGAAGAGTCATTAAAAAGAACAAATAAGGTAAGTCGATGCAAAGACCAGAATAAGTCAAGATACGATAATACTTGTGTACTACAAAAATAATTTAAGGAAGATCATTAAGATGTCAAGAATTACGTACATCTTGAAAGAAGATTAATACTGAAAGCAATAAGATTGAAACTATATGTGATATTATCATATGGGAGACACAACAGGCGGTCAGGGAGCAAGATACCACAACAGTTAACTAAATGCCAATGTAGTGACTGATAGTACATAAGCTGCAACTGCTCTTAAGAATCACATTTTAAATTTTGCAGGAAAATGGGAGTAAATACTTTAAAAAGTTATTCCACAAATCTTAAAGCAACTAGGAATAACACCCACACCCTTCAATGAAATTAATAGAGTTAGACGAATTCTATGAAAAGAAAGCTCATGTGATGTTGACTTAATTTTAGGCAAAAATTATGAAATGTTGTCCCAGCTTATGAGTAATGTCTTTTGTGAGATATGTATAATGCATCGCTGGTATAGGAAATGTTTCCAGGCAGATGAAAATGTGCAACTGTTAAACGTCTTAATTTAAAAATAGTTGACAACAAAGAATTTAGCAATTATAATACAGTTCCATTACTGATATCTTCCTCAAAAACATTGAAATAGTAATATACTCAAGAACAGTCACAGACTTTGAAAGAAACTATTTAACTTACCAAATCACAGTTTGGTTTCTAAAAGTGTTGTTCGGCTGAGAATGATATTTATACATTCAAACAGTGTAAGTTGCAATTATAAAATATCACCAGTTAGAATTTTTGGTAATTTCCAAGGAGGTTAATTGTGTACGCCCTGTATCGTGTTATTATTATGAACAGTTGTTTTGAATCATACTTAACAAACGAAATGCAAAAAGTTGGGCTAAATTCTCCAAACAAGCTGGAAAGGTAAAACATTTTTGTGACAGGGGAGAAATCCCAAAAGCAATCTCACAGGCTTCAATTTATAGCCTCTCCTGTTCCTTATATACAGGATGTTATGGGAGTAGGTACAGATACTGTGGATCTTTGGCACCTTAATATGTACCGACTTCAGTGTGTTAACTGTTTTTCTATACGTTTAACAGTCTGCACTCAAACACATCACATAATTTACTGCCTGTTGTTTTCTGTACGGTTAGGACTGCGCTGCAGAGTGGATTACATCTGTCACTATAGTATAACCATTTTGTTTCCACATATCTACACTTCAGCACCTGATCTCCTTCCCAGGGAAAATATATATTAATGGCTTGCTTGTGCCATGCGTATCTGGAGGTACCAGCCAACTTAAAAATATATTATTTGTAATACCTATAATTATTAGTCCGAAATGAAGTAAATGCTGATGTTGATGTGACGTTGTTCAATACACTGTCCTCAGTAATCAGTAGAAATATGTGCACTTACACCCCTAACAGTATGTATTTGAATGACCTTCTACTTAAGATTCAACACGTACAATTCTTACTTTTTGTAGAGAATACTGATGTTATAATCAATCCCGTTAGAGAGAAAGCAACAGAAGAGGATGTAAATTACGTTTCTCAAACTATTATTAAGTGATTATCAGAAAATGGACTCTTCTGAAGTTTGAAATAAACACATTTTATCCAGTTCTGTACAAGAAATAGGCTTGTACTAACAACTGACGTTGTACACGATCAGGAGACGGGTAATAGGGAAGAATGCTCCAAATTTTTTGGTGTACACATTGATGAGAACTTGATCTGGAAGAAACGTATTACTGAGTTTCACGAACAGTTATGTTCTGCTACCTTTTTTATTCATGTACTTCCTAATCTCGGAAGCAAGCGACTTAAACTCCTGATATATTCTGCATATTTCCACTCAATAATGTCTTATAGAGTACTATTTCCGGGGTAACTTACTATTTAGAAAGAAATTACTAACTGCAAAAAAGCTAACAGTAACAATAATAGTTTGTGTTCACTCACAGAAGTCATGTAGGTAACTCTTCAAGGCGCTAGGCTCTTTAACAGTGTCATCACAATACATATATTCGTAATGAATTCGTCATAAATTATCGATCACAGTTGGAGGTAGATATTGGAACCCATACCAACAACACTAAAGAGAAAAGTCATCTTTATTACCCATTATTAAAGCTGTCAGTGGCTGAGAAAGGAGTTCAGTATGCAGAAACAAAATCATTTCATAATTTGTCCAATAACAAACACAAATTCTCTGATAGAGAATAAATTTTAAACCTAATCTAAAATCATTTCTCCCTTTCCATCCTATGGCCAAATTTCTATTTAAAAAACAATAGGCCTTTAAAAAATTGCGTTTAAATCGAGCTGCATGAGTAGAGCTAGAGAAATACTGAGTTCATCACTGTTAATTCTAAATATGTAGAGATATCATTTCGTTAAAGAATCGTTCAAATGATCTGTTAAAGATGTAACTAACTATCTGTTGTAGTCAAAAGATGTTTCTTTTCTCTGTTTTTTGAAGTACACTACACTCCACCGACCCCCCTCCCCCCCTCCCCTGAATTCGGCCACATCCTCAGTGCCACCCGCCTGCCTTTGTTGAGCTCTTTAAAAAATTTACCTAAACGGAAGCAACGTGGGACGAAGTCCTAGGAAACACTTTCGAAAACCTTCCGATTCCGGATGGCCTGCTAGCAGATGCAAAGGTTGTAGTACAGTATGCCTGCAGACGCCAAGAACGCTCAATCAGGATTGTATTTGATAAAACCCGTACAAAACGAAGAGTGCATATTGAATCCAAGCTTAACATCGAAAATAAGATATTACGGGAAGTGGCGTGCTTAACACATTATGAGATGTAATATCCTCGTGCACATTGGGACAATAATAAGATGTTTATGCAGAACAAGAAGTCAGCAGTGAATAGCGAATTAAAAATAAATAAATAAAAAGCTCTTATTCCCTGGTATAAAAGTAATCGCTGAAGATTGAAATAAGTTTTTCTCAGTGATGCCACATTTTCACTCCCTTCTAGCAGGAAGCATTCCGAGAAATTGTAGTTTTCCGTGTAATATGTAAATATACGCGCGACATTTTGAGTGTGTGAGGTACCGCATTATTCCGTTTGCTTTATTGTAGTACATGAACAAGTTATTAAGTTGAATTTTTTTATGTTGACAAATGAGAGGGAGCTATCTCTTTTACTAGTTAATAGGCTTCCTACAGCCAAGTATTTATTCGATCTTCGCTACAGAAACTTTTGTACCTTTGTAATTTAAGTTGGATATTTACGTAAATTTCACGCCGAAACTGAAAAATACGCATTATAGTTACGATTTCTTTGCACTCTACTTCATAATGTAAAACGTCAGAGCAATGTTTAATGTATGAGAGTTTCCGTGTAACTGGAATACAAGAAAACCGCAAGTAAAATGTTTTTTTCCATATTCCACATTTATCCTTCACTCATTACAGAATAGCGTTTGTTTATATAAGCGACAGTCAAATGAAAATGAGACAGATGGCAAAAGCTAGGTGAACTGTTAGTTATTTCAAAAGTAATCGCCATAATATATTTATCCCAATGTGAGAAAAGAAGGTCAGTGCCTTCATGGAAAAGTGTTTGCGGTTACCTATGGAATTATGATTGCACCCATGAGGGCCAACACGTTGACAAAGCTGTTTCGAGTAAACAGCAGAAGTTTCGCTGGGAATCTCTGACACATGGTGCATACGGTCCCATTCTCTTACCGTGCGGTACCCATATTCTTGCTACCCTGAAGACAGAAATTCGTGGAATACGTGTAACGGGCTGTTGTTTCTAAGACTGTATGGTAGGGTAGGTAGAAATGGTAGTATGGACCAAAACACGTTTGTTTGTGTGGCCATCCTCCGCAGCAAGCATATAAATACTTGTTTTGTAAATAAAGCTGCCTTTTCCTGCTGCTGGTTACTTTATTTATCCCATACGCGTTTCGCATTCTCCTGTTCTGAGGCATCATCAGTGGGATGTGTAACGATCCAGGTTTGTTAGTTTTAGATTATCAACAGTTCACTTCGAGATTTTTTACGATTTGCTGATTTGCGTTTCCTCGCATTTGGTCTGGAGGTCGCACAACCACTTTTATCACTGCAATATAATCACATCTTTGTGTTCTCGTCTTCCACACACTGCTCACCATGTTTCTCGCCCATTTTTGTGGTGTACTGTTGTTCTTTTTGTCACTCCATACAACTAATTCGTCGTAAACTGTATTTCACAACGTAAATATTGCGACTCCATTACGTGTTTCATCTCCTCTGGTATATTTACCTATTTGTAGCCAACCTAACGAAGTTTATGTTCGAGACTAACTTCTATTTATGATGTTTGTACCGTGTGTGTGTATGAGTGAGAGAGAGCGGGGGGGATAGAGCCGACGAGTTTTTTTTGTGGGTGGGGGGGGGGGGGGGTGTACTAGCTGTTAGCAAGTGGTTGAAAACTTTGTTGACAGCTGATTTGACTTTTCGTTTCACTGTTCTGAGGAGGGGTTCATGGAAGAGTGAGGGTAAAGGTATTGGGTTCTATTATTATTATATTGGACAGTATTATCATATAAAATACTTTTTGCGAATGTTATTCTACACTCCTGGAAATGGAAAAAAGAACACATTGACACCGGTGTGTCAGACCCACCATACTTGCTCCGGACATTGTGAGAGGGCTGTACAAGCAATGATCACACGCACGGCACAGCGGACACACCAGGAACCGCGGTGTTGCCGTCGAATGGCGCTAGCTGCGCAGCATTTGTGCACCGCCGCCGTCAGTGTCAGCCAGTTTGCCGCGGCATACGGAGCTCCATCGCAGTCTTTAACACTGGTAGCATGCCGCGACAGCGTGGACGTGAACCGTATGTGCAGTTGACGGACTTTGAGCGAGGGCGTATAGTGGACATGCGGGAGGCCGGGTGGACGTACCGCCGAATTGCTCAACACGTGGGGCGTGAGGTCTCCACAGTACATCGATGTTGTCGCCAGTGGTCGGCGGAAGGTACACGTGCCCGTCGACCTGGGACCGGACCGCAGCGACGCACGGATGCACGCCAAGACCGTAGGATCCTACGCAGTGCCGTAGGGGACCGCACCGCCACTTCCCAGCAAATTAGGGACACTGTTGCTCCTGGGGTATCGGCGAGGACCATTCGCAACCGTCTCCATGAAGCTGGGCTACGGTCCCGCACACCGTTAGGCCGTCTTCCGCTCACTCCCCAACATCATGCAGCCCGCCTCCAGTGGTGTCGCGACAGGCGTGAATGGAGGGACGAATGGAGGCGTGTCGTGTTCAGCGATGAGAGTCGCTTCTGCCTTGGTGCCAATGATGGTCGTATGCGTGTTTGGAGCCGTGCAGGTGAGCGCCACAATCAGGACTGCATACGACCGAGGTACACAGGGCCAACACCCGGCATCATGGTGTGGGGAGCGATCTCCTACACTGGCCGTACACCTCTGGTGATCGTCGAGGGGACACTGAATAGTGCACGGTACATCCAAACCGTCATAGAACCCATCGTTCTACCATTCCTAGACCGGCAAGGGAACTTGCTATTCTAACAGGACAATGCACGTCCGCATGTATTCCGTGCCACCCAACGTGCTCTAGAAGGTGTAAGTCAACTACCCTGGCCAGCAAGATCTCCGGATCTGTCCCCCATTGAGCATGTTTGGGACTGGATGGAGCGTCGTCTCACGCGGTCTGCACGTCCAGCACGAACGCTGGTCAAACTGAGGCGGCAGGTGGAAATGGCATGGCAAGCCGTTGCACAGGACTACATCCAGCATCTCTACGATCGTCTCCATGGGATAATAGTAGCCTGCATTGCTGCGAAAGGTGGATATACACTGTACTAGTGCCGACATTGTGCATGCTCTGTTGCCTGTGTGTATGTGCCTGTGGTTCTGTCAGTGTGATCATGTGATGTATCTGACCCCAGGAATGTGTCAATAAAGTTTCCCCTTCCTGGGACAATGAATTCACGGTGTTCTTATTTCAATTTACAGGGGTGTATTATTTTATCTATTAGTGTAAATAATGAAATGCTTGACATATGTACTTGGTCACTCAACAGGATTTTCCCCTCTACATTGGTTTTCTGTATGTGGTAATTCTCTTGCATTGTTAGGAGGTGTTTTTATTGTTGATTCTAATTACTTTCATGTCATCTTCTCTAGTTTGTGGTTTGTGGTAATTTTCTCTGAGGTGTTCTGCAAATGTGGAGTGGGGTTGTCCCATATTTCCAGACTCTCATGTGACAAGGAATAAATATAGCATACACAACAGACAATTCTATACAAAAATACAGCACAAAACTGACAAAAAACAGAGACATGTACCAGAAAGCAGGTGCATATGAGCTACAGTGTAACACTTGTGAAGGCACATACACAGGGCAAACAGGGAGAACCTTTGATGTCAGATACAAAGAACACATACCAAAGAAGATGAAACACGTGATGGAGTCGCAATATTTACGTTCTAAAAAACAGTGTGCGACGAAATAGTTGTATAGAGTGACAAAAGAACAATAGTCCACCACAAAAAAGAGTGAGAAACGTGGTGAACAGTGTGTGGAAGACGAGAACACAGAGATGTGATTATATGGCAGTGATAAAAGTGGAAGTGCGATCTCCAGACCAGATGTGAGGAAACGCAGATCAGCAAATCGCAAGTAAAAACTTCTTTTACAAAAAAATCGCGAAGTGAACTGTTTAATAATCTAAAACTAACAAACCTGGATCGTTATAGATCCCACTAATGATGCCTTAGAACAGGAGAAGGCGAAACGCGTATGGGATAAATAAAGTAACTAGCAGCAGGAAAAGGCAGTTATATTTGCAAAACAAGAGAAAAAGTCTTGTAAACATGGGCTCTAAAACACTTACCTTGAGATCTGTGACCACTTATTCAACTTAGGTACTGTTAAATAAATCTCTTTTACTGCAGACTCTTTGGTCTACATATTTTTGGAGGGGCCAAAGTCAAGAAAAAATGTCCAGTGAATATGAGCCCTAAAATATGTACCTTAATAGCTATGGGAAATTATTCTGTAGAAGAGATTCTTTTCAAAGCACCGAAGATGAACTGGTGCTACAGCTCTAAAAGTATGCATTGTAGACCCATGTATACAGGATTTTTTGCTTCAAATGATTGTTTCTGTCATATGCATGAATATTGAGCGTTCCTCCTGGGACGCTGCGTATATTGAAGGAAACAAACTAATGCAGCTCCTCATACAACGAAAACATCACGCACATAATAGCATAATCCTCATACAACGAAAACATCACGCACATAATAGCATAATACATAGAGAAACGCAATTGAAAATGGGAAACATTTTCTGAAACATATTGTGCAATCCATACTAATATTATAAATGCGAAAGCAACTCTCTCTGTTACGATTTCAGGACTAAACCGTTGACCGATTATGATGAAATGTGGTATAGAGAGAGCTTGATTAACTGAGGAAGAACATAGGCTACTTTTAGAAAATGTGTAGTACAAAATTTTTATTGGTATAAATAATATAACGCCAAATATGGAAAAATAATTGTAAAAGTCTTTGACTTTAGAACTTTATCCTATTTGTGAAAATGCATTTATTGTTTGATATGCTCTACATAATACATAAACGTAATGAATAAAATGTTTGTACAATCCTCTACGTGTTTAATCCATACTTCCATACTAATATCAATGACAATCCCGTCGTATTTTAGCCGCTCAGCGTCTCCCGTCTGTTATAATTTCTAAGACGCGGGCGTATTCGCATAACAGGTAGTGGTCCTGTGGTTAACGACGTTAACCCCCATCGTGGGAGCCGGCAGCTGTGGCCGAGCGGTTCTAGGCGCTTCAGTCTGGAACCGCGCGATCGCTACGGTCGTAGGTTCGAATCCTGCCTCGGGCATGGATGTGTGTGTCATGTCCTTAGGTTAGTTAGGTTTAACTACTTCAAAGTTCTAGGGGACTGATGACCTCAGAAGTTAAGTCCCATAGTGCTCAGAGCCATTTGAACCATTTGAACCCAATCGTGCGGTCCCGGGTAAGATTTTCTTTCAAATTTGTCCTTAAAACAAATTCGGCTTGGCTCACGTAGATATACTTGTTTGTAATATTAATAAAAACAGCGATCGTGGACGGATACTGCAAAAAAAAAAAAAAAAAAGGAAGAAGACGTTCAAATGGCTCTGAGCATTATGGGACTTAACATCTATGGTCATCAGTCCCCTAGAACTTAGAACTACTTAAACCTAACTAACCTAAGGACAGCACGCAACACCCAGTCATCACGAGGCAGAGAAAATCCCTGAACCCGCCGGGAATCAAACCCGGGAACCCGAGCGTGGGAAGCGAGAACGCTACCGCACGACCACGTGCTGCGGACCACGGATGTTGCAGCAATGTGAGCTTTGGTTTGGGCGGAATGCACAATGTCTTGACAGACTCTGCCCGTAATAACTACAGACACACCGGCAGATGAAGTAAATGCATTTTTAAAGGCGTCAGCCGCATGGCAACATGCTCAAAATATTAGTTTGTCAACAAAGATGAGCGTGCAACCGCGCAGTAACACGGAATCTGCACAAACTGCGGGATGCTTTTCTGAAAATCAGCGAACATCGTGTTGATCCGAACGACAGGGGCATGGTTACATTACTTTCTGAATTCTGGACTATTATTCACAATTCGTAAGAGTTGGTGAGCAAAGTTTTTTTCTGAACTGCAAACAAATATGGATTTTATTTTATTTATATATTTTAACGAATGGTTGTGTTGAATGGCGCCTACTAATGGTTTTGTAGGACATTTAAATGAACAACTTCTGTCAGAAATAGGAGGAGATATTATAGACTCTCTCTCTGTCGATATTGTTATGAACTCTGAACAAGTCACCTCTTATCCTGTAGTTTCTTAACTCTGGGTGTGCCTTCTGATAAACTGAAGTTAAAGTTGATGTTCCAGTCCTATTAATGAGCAATCTTGGAGCGACCAAATAGGTAGTGGTAGACGCTTACAAATTACCGATCTGGGCTAAAATAGTCTTAGGGCTACTATAATTAGTGTCTCAGCTAAATGACGAAGTGTTCTGATTACACGAATATCAATTATACCAACGGATTCGCGTTTTCAATTTAAAAGATTGCAATTCCCGCTAAAATTAATGTTTTGGAACGGCCATAAAAAAGCCCAAGGGCACACACTCAAAATTTCCGGTGCGCTTTAATAGAAGTTGTGTTTTTCTCATGGACAGCTCTGTGTGGCGTGCTTACATGTATCCAACCGTCAAAATCTCTACACCCTTGCAAAATGAGGCAACAGGAATAAACATTGTTTATATTATTGTGTTAATCTCTTGCAATAAATACTTAGAAGAAAGGGAAGAAACGTGGTGTTTAATATTTTTAACTAAGATTCGATATACGACAAACTTAAAAGTGCATTCCTTGTGTTCCTACACAGCAGCACTACAAACATTTATTCATAGACACATACATATCTACACCTTATATACCCAAATATTTATAAATTACTGGCACACTTCCTCCCCATCACTCTTCATAAAAGAACTCCTTATGTGCGAGCGCAGCCGTGGGTAGCAGCTAGTATTTAGAGAGACATTTCATGAACAATTCACACTAATTTTTTTACTTGTACAAGTATTTTTCTCAGTTTCTCTTTACAGTCCTTCAGTATGATCTCCCAGCTTCTCTAAGGCTGAATCCCAACGTCTCGGAAGCTGTACTGTTCCATCCAGGACACTACTTCTGTTCATCTGTCGGGTAACGGTGGCAGAACGCTCTTCCAGAGAAAGATAACAACGATCACGCATAGGTTTTTTTCCAACTTCGCAAACAAGTAGACTCACGTCCGCGTTGTAGGGAGTATGAGGTAACACTTCCCAACCGCATTCGCGAATTTTTTGAGCTACAACGTTACTGATATGAAGAGAACATTTTCAGAATGAGTGATCCAGCGTCGGGCAACTGAGAGCAGGTTTTGCACGAAGTTACGATAATACACTGCCGTGACACTTGCTCCACTCCGTCTATCGTGATGATTCCTTCGTGGTCATAAGCAAAAATCATCATTCACTTGAGCTTTGACTGAAAGTGTCGAAAATTTTTGAACGTGGAGAATCTGAAGCTCTTCACTCATCGGGCTGCGGTTTCAACTTCGGTTCAAAGACACTAATCCGCGTTTAATCAATAGCAACAATTCGACGCGAGACTCCTTGACCTTCAAGGACGAATCGTTGTTTCAGCAAGATTGCAATGCCTAGGAGTTTCTGCTTCTCTTCAGCAGTCAAACAGCGTGTGACCTATCTCGCAGAATTTTTTCTCTTCTACAATTAATTTCTCAGAACACGTAACACTGGTGGTGGGGGCATTCCTGTGGCTTCAGAGAGTTCCCCAAAAGTCGCACTGCCGTCTTCTTCGACAGCACCTGCCACAGGTTTCACACTTAACTTTTTGTCCTTCCGAGTCTTGGATCATTGTCTATGCTCATAGGACCACCTGGAAAATGATTAACCCAATGTGAAACTGTACTACTGTCTACCGTAAACTCACCGCAATCTTCACTTAACACACTGTGGATTTCTACATCTACATCTACATCCATACTCCTCAAGCCACCTGACGGTGTGTGGCGGAGGGTACTTTGAGTACCTCTATCGGTTCTCCCTTCTATTCCAGTCTCGTATCGTTCGTGGAAAGAAAGATTGTCAGTATGCCTCTGTGTGGGCTCTAATCTCTCTGATTTCATCCTCATGGTCTCTGCGCGAGATATACGTAGGAGGGAGCAATATACTGCTTGACTTCTCGGTGAATGTATGTTCTCCAAACTTCAACAAAAGCCCGTACCGAGCTACTGAGCGTCTCTCCTGCAGAGTCTTCCACTCGAGTTTATCTGTCATCTCCGTAACGCTTTCGCAATTACTAAATGATCCTGTAACGAAGCGCGCTGCTATCCGTTGGATCTTCTCTCTCTCTTCTATCAACCCTATCTGGTACGGATCCCACACGGGTGAGCAATATTCGAGCAGTTGGCGAACAAGTGTACTGTAACCTACTTCCTTTGTTTTCGATTTTGCATTTACTTAGGATTCTTCCAATGAATCTCAGTCTGCCATCTGCTTTACCGACGATGAACTTTATATGATCATGCCATTTTAAATCACTCCTAATGCGTACTCACAGATAATTCATGGAGTTAACTGCTTCCAGTTGCTGACCTACTGTATTGTAGCTAAATGATAAAGGATCTTTCTATGTACTCGCAGCACATTACGCTTGTCTACATTGAGATTCAATTGCCATTCCCTGCACCATGCGTCAAATCGTTGCAGATTCTCCTGCGTTTCAGTACAATTTTCCTTTGTTACAACCTCTCGATGTACAACAGCAAAGCCTCAGTGAACTTCCGATGTTATCCACGAGGTAATTTATGTATACTTTGAATAGCAACGGTCCTACACCACTGCACTGCGGCACACCTGTCTGTCGGTTTTTTTGCCGCGTAAAGTTTGGACCTTGATGTACGACTTCTGTCTTCAACAATCACAGTACTCGAGACCCCTGCAAGGCCCGTTTCTATCTCCCGCCGATTTGATGTTAGAGTACAGAGGGAAAAACCGGAAACTGTGCTTCCTCCTCAAGCTCCCATCTACATCTGACGTAATTTTCGTTGTTGTTGCGTCAAACAATCTACAGTGACGCCAACCTGTGCGTTATTCGTGAAATGTCCCTCGTAAATAAAAGGGAAATCGTAGCTAGCAAGGAAAAAAGTTATTTTATAAGCAAATCCATTGATGTACCTATTGTTTGTGTTTTCGGATGTAGTCAGTCGGTTACTGCGTATTGATATACGTGAGGAAGAGAACTGTCTAGAACCGTTTGTAAGAGTCACGGCGTCGCCTGCCAGCTCGCGATACGGGTTGATTTGTGGCCGTCAGAACGTCGGGTAAAAAGGCGAGGCGGCCCTTGTCGTACGTCTTAATTGGGAGCGGCTCGCGGGCACCGGACACGAGCGCCTATCCCATGATCTGCATCAGACCGTCTGGAGGGCGCCACGCCGAGCAGTCCTGGATACGTCATGGCCGTGGCAGCGGGGGCGGTCGTTGACACGGGGCTCCGGTTGCCTCGCCAAAGTGCTGGCGACGTAGCGACGCGGCGACAGCTGCCAGTCTCCATTACCGCCACCACGACAACGTCGCTGCCTCGCAAAGCAAACTGTGTTACAGACCCGGCTTCTCGGAGTGTGTTGCGGTCTTCCGTCCTACGACCAGTTTGACGCTGCACTCCACGTTAGCCTCTTCATTTCTTCATAGCTGCTGAAACCTATATCCATTTCCACTGTAGTCAAGCCATAGTCCCCACCTACAATTTCTACGCACCCTCTCCACACACACACACACACACACACACACACACACACACACACACACACACACACACTTTTCCCCCTTACACGCACACACAAACACATACACACACACACACACACACACACACACACACACACACACACTTTTCCCCCTTACACGCACACACAAACACATACACACACACACACACACACACACACACACACACACACACACACACACACTTTTCCCCCTTACCCTACTGACTATTCGCTGATGCCTCAATATGTGTTCTGCAACCACTCCCCTCCTTTAGTCAAATTGTGCCATAAATTTCATTTCTCCTCAGTTCCAATCAGTTGTTTCTCATTGGTTGTCTGATAAATTCATCTAACCTTCAGCATTCTCCCGTACCGTCATATTTCAAAAGCTTCTGTTCTCCTCTTGTTAAAACTGTTTCTTCTGCACTTTTCACTTCCGCACAAGTCTATACTCCAGACGAATACCTCCATAAAACACTTACATTTATATTGAATGCTAATAAATCTCTCTTTTGAAGGAACAGATTTTTTGCTACTGTACTTTTATATCCTTCCTATATGCGACTATCGTTAGTTATTTTATTGCCCAAATACCAAATCTGATCTACTATATTCTCTATCCAATTTTCTCGCCATAACCTGACTCAGTAAAACAACATTACATCACCCTCATTTTACTTTTGTTTTGCCTATAAACACTGTTCACGTCAGTATGTGTTACGTTCAAATGGTATTCTAAATCTTTTGTCGTTTTCGACAGAATTACTGTCATAGGCATAAAACAAAGGTTTACACTACTGGCTATTAAAATTGCTACACCACGAAGATGACGTGCTACAGATGCGAAATTTAACCGACAGGAAGATGATGCTGTGATATGCAAATGATTAGATTTTCAGAGCATTCACACAAGGCTGGCGCCGGTGGCGTCACCTACAACGTGCTGACATGAGGAAAGTTTCCAACCGATTTCTCATACACAAACAGCAGTCGACCGGCGTAGCCTGGTGAAACATTGTTGTGATGCCTTGTGTAAGGAGGAGAAATGCGTTCCATAACGTTTCCGACTTTGATAAAGGTCGGATTGTAGCTTATCACGATTGCGGTTTATCGTATTGCGACATTGCTGCTCGCGTTGGTCGAGATCCGATGACTGTTAGCAGAATATGGAATCGGTGGGTTCAGGAGGGTAATACGGAACGCCGTACTGGATCCCAACGGCCTCGTATCACTAGCGGTCGAGATGACAGGCATCTTATCCGCATGGCTGGACGGATCGTGCAGTCACGTCTCGAACCCTGAGTCAACAGATGGGGACGTTTGCAAGACAACAACCATCTGCACGAACAGTTCGATGACGTTTGCAGCAGCATAATCAGCTCGTAGACCGTTGCTGCGGTTACCCTTGACGCTGCATCACAGACAGGAGAGCCTGCGATGGTGTACTCAACGACAAACCTAGGTGCACGAATGGCAAAACGTCATTTTTTCGGATGAATCCAGGTTCTGTTTACAACTACAAGATGGTCGCATCCGCGTTTGGCGACATCGCGGTGAACGCACATTGGAAGCGTGTATTCGTCATCGCCATACTGGCGTATCACCCGGCGTGATGGTATGGAGTGCCATTGGTTACACGTCTTGGTCACCTCTTGTTCGCATTGACGGCACTTTGAACAGTGGACGTTACATTTCAGATGTGTTACGACCCGAGGCTCTACCCTTCATTCGATCCCTGCGAAACCCTACATTTCAGCAGGATAATGCACGACCGAATGTTGTAGGTCCTGTACGGGCCTTTCTGGATACAGAAAATGTTTGGCTGCTGCCCTGGCCAGCACATTCTCCAGATCTCTCACCAACTGAAAACGTCTGGTCAATGGTGGCCGAGCAACTGGCTCGTCACAATACGCCAGTCTCTTGATGAACTGTGGCATCGTGTTCAAGCTGCGTGGGCAGCTGTACCTGTACACGCCATCCAAGCTCTTTTTGACTCAATGCCCAGGTGTATCAAGGCCGTTATTATGGCCACAGGTGGTTGTTCTGGGTACTGATTTCTCAGGATCTATGCACTCAAATTGCGTGAAAATGTAATCAAATGCAGTTCTAGTTAATATATTTGTCTAATGAATACCCGTTTATCACCTGCATTTCTTCTAGGTGTAGCAATTTTAGTGGCCAGTAGTGTAAATCTTCTCTCTGAATTGTAATTCCTTTTTCAAATTTTTTCTTCTGATCGTTTACTACTTGATCGTTCTGTGTATTCCATAATGTGGGATATGGACTACAACTCTATCTCACTCCATTCTCAATCCCAGCGTCTGTTTCTAGTCCTTGAACTCTTGTGACTACACTCTTGTTTCTGTAAAAGTTATGTATAACCTACCCCTCCCCGTGCTTCGTTCTTGCAAACTTCGAGATTTCTAAGAATCAGAGAGTACGCTAGTCGATAATTTCAAACGCTTTGTCTAAATGCTGCAGATGTAGTTTTACCATTCGCCAGCCAATGTTCTACGACAAGACGCGGGATCAGGATTGCCTCGCGCGTTCCTTAGTTTCTCCGGGTATCTAAAGCGTCCTTTCCCCGAGGTCGTCTTCTACCTGTTTTCCGATCGTTCTGTAAGCAAGTCATGTCGCTATTTTGCGAGTATGATTTATTGAACTGATGATTTGGGTGTATTCACACCTGTCAGTGGCTGCCCTTCTTTTTAATCTGTGTGGCGTCTACGTGGATGTTTAACGTGCTCTCCACATTATGTATGTAACTCGGTACCCACCAAACATTCGCGTGACTGACTGAATTTAAGGGCAAACATGTAATAATAACAGTGGCATGAACTGTGCGTGATACGGAAGGAATAGGAGAGCCATCCTCACCCATGAGCGCTCCGTGATACATCTCAGCCATCCGTCCCCCCAATCCTCAACGTACAAACCTGAATATTGGTCGGACTGGGTTCAAAGAGCGTCAACAAAAACTCATGTTCACCACGATCTTTTTCTTGTGATGTGTAGCCCAAAAAGGACTCTAACATCCTCAACCAGTCACAATTCGAGTGTAATGGGCTGACTCTTTCTCTTCTGGAAGAACAGGTGAACAAACTCATACGTGCCACATGCAAGTATTTTCCTCAATAGTTCTCTCTTGGATGAGAAGATGGCAGACTGATCAGGGGTCGCATTTCCCCACATATGAACATCCCCATAGGATTCTACTACCTCTCATAGGACGTCGGGAAGCAAGTGTTTTCCCACATACTCACACCCTGACAATGGAGTGTATTAACACTTTAAGTAACGCTGGCAGATATAAACTGATGAAGCAAAACATTATCACAATCTGCTTAATAGCTTGTTCGTCCATCTTTGGAACGAAATACATCACTGATTCTCCTTATCAGGGATCAGACTGTTTGTCAGTAGGTTGTGGAGGTAAGTGGCACTAGATGTTTACGTACAGGTCAAGTCATTCGCGTAAATAACAGCCCACTGATTTGCGTACGCGGTGATAGCGTCCGATAGCGACACAGATGGGTTCCATAGGATTTACATCAGCGAATTCTGTCGTTGAGACATCAACGTGTGTTTACTATAATCTTCCTCAAGGCACTTTAGTACAATTTTGGCTCCGAGACACGGACAATTACACTGCTGAAAGATGACATCGCCGACGGGGATGACATCAAGCATGAAGGGATGAAGGTGGTTTGCAGCTGTCAGCATGTTTTCGATTGCTACTAGATGTCCCATGCAGGTACAGGAGAATGTCTCCCGTAGCAAAAAAACTGAACCCCGCGCTGCCCATTTCGAGCCGCCGGTCACCTCGAGAACGGAGTTTGTGGAAGCGACCATCTACCTAGTGTAACAAAAATGTGATTGACCCGAAGAGCCGACATGTTTTCATTGATTGACGGTCAAATCCCAATGGTTCCGTGCCCACTGCAAATGTAATTGACAGTGTTGTTGGGTCAACATGTGAACATATGGTGGTGGTCAGCTGCGGAGCTCCATGTTCAACAATATACGATGAACGGTGTGCTCCGAAACACTTGTACGTTCGCCAACATTGTGCTCTTTCGGCAGAGATACCACAGATCACCATCTATCCCTCTTTACGGAGCAGACAAGCCTCAGAACCGCACGTTCTGAGAAGAATCGTGGTCTTCCAACGATTTAGTCCTAGTGGTAGTTTCACAGTCCTTCTACGTCTTTCGGTAGACGCTCACGACAGTAGCACGTGAACATTCGAGCAGCTTCGCCGTTTTCGCAATACTCGTTCACAGGCTCTGTGCAATAACAATTTGCCCTTTGTCAAAGTCTCTTTTCACAAAGGATTTCCCCATTTACAGTCCATAGCTCCGGTAGGGTGATTCCCTGTCCGTGTCTGCTCCAAATGGCTCTGAGCACTATGGGACTTAACATCTGAGGTCATCAGTCCCCTGGAACTCAGAAGCACTTAAACCTCACTAACCTAAGGACATCACACACATCCATGCCCGAGGTGGGATTCGTACCTGCGACCGTAACGGTGGCGCGGTTCCAGACTGAAGCGCCTAGAGCCGCTCGGCCACACCGGCCGGCGTCTGCTCCACTCACATAATTTTGTACCACGTCTCGTGCCCGCAACGCCACTGGACGGCATCCAATGTCGCGGTGGGCAGTGGTCATAATGTTTTGGCTGATCAGTGGATATACCACTAGTAATCATGAGAAGTTGTTTTTCTCTTGGCTATTTACTATGAATAATTACCACTCAATGTTTCACGGTAGACATATCAAGGTGAGTAGGTTTTCTGATTACTATTATTTCATTGTTATTCTGGAGAAACATTTTGTCATTTAAGGGTTAATTAATGGCATAAATCACGGTAGTAAACCAAAATCTGAGGCAGCAACGACGTGGATCTAAACCTGCGGAGCGGAGGTCTATTCTGACCTGACCTCAACTCTGTATTTGACTCACGTTGTTTGGTCTTCAGTCTGAAGACTTGTTTGACTCAGCTCTCCACCCTAGTGTATACTGCGCAAGACTTTTCCTTTCTGTATCCTGTGCAACTCTCTTCTACCGAAACATACGTCCATTTCAACCTGCCTTCCGTATTCATCCCTTGGTCCCCATCTACGATTTTTACACCCCACACTTCCCTCCAACACCATATTCACAATTCCTTATCTTCAACATTCTACTAAAACACCACAGTTTAAAAGCTTCCATTGCCTTCTTGTCTGAAATGCCCATTTTTCCTTCCATGGAAGGAGAGGAGTTTGTATAGGAACCGGAGAGTGGAGCGTATAAGATTTGCAGACGACATATTTGTGATGGCAGAGAGTGCAAGAGAGATGGTACAAACGTTAGATTGTTTAAACAGAAAATTAGAAGAATATGTAATGAAGATTAACAAGAATAAAACGAAAAGCATGGTAATTGGAGGAAAGGGGAGAAAATGCCATATGAAAATAGGGAGAGAGGAAATAGAGCAAGTGAATAACTACAATTACTTGGGAAGTGTAATAATGGACGATATGTATTGCTCAACAGAAATTAGGAAAAGAATTGTAATGGCAAAAGGAGGGTTCAAGAGGAAACAGAAATTACATTGTGGACCACTAAACAAAGATCTGAGAAAAAGATTTGCCAAATGTTACATCTCGAGCGTTGCCCTATATGGTGAGGAGACCTGGACATTGAGGAAGGAAGATGAAAGAAACTTGCAGCCACTAGAGATGTGGATATGGAGAAGAATGGTAAAAGTGAAATGAGAAGAACGAGTAAGGAATGAAGAAGTATTAAGAAGAGTTGGAGAAGAAGGAAACATGCTGAAAGTCATCAGAAAGACAAAACGGATTTGGATTCAACATTAGAATGAAATTTTCACTCTACAGCGGAGCGTGCGCGGACATGAAACTTCCTGGCAGATCAAAACTTTGTGCCGGGCCGAGACTCGAACTCGGGACCTTTGCCTTTCGCGGGCAAGTGCTCTACCATCTGAGCTACCCAAGCACGACTCACTCCCCGTCCTCACAGCTTTACTTCTGCCAGTACCTCGTCTCCTACCTTCCAAACTTCACAGAAGCTCTCCTGCGAACCTTGCATAACCAGCACTCCTGAAAGAAAGGATATTGCGGAGACATGGCTTAGCCACTGTCTGGGGGATGTCTCTAGAGTGAAATTTTCACTCTACAGCGGAGTGTGAACTGATATGAAACTTCCTGGCAGATCAAAACTGTGTGCCGGACCGAGACTCGAACTCGGGACCTTTGCCTTTCGCAGGCAAGTGCTCTACCGGGTACATTGTTTGAGAAGGGACTGTACATTGAAGGAAGGAATAGAAGGAATGGTGGAGGGAAAAAGTGGACGAGGAAAAAGAAGATATCAAATGCTGGACAATTTCAAAGGAGACAAATATTCAGAAATCAAAAGACTGGCTATGGAACAGAGAAAAGTGAAAGAGGCTTAACCCATGATAAGACCTGCCGTTTGGCAGAATACCATACTAGTACTGTTATTCGCATTTTACTGCTGTCGTCGCTCATCTTATAACTTCTTTTAAATAAAAAAATCCATTCTGTCCAACTTCTCTTCCAAGTCGGGGGTTGACATCATCGGCCATTTGACACGTACCATTATTTATTATCGCGTGACCCACACCGCTGCTACCTGGGATTTTTCTGATAATCTACCAACCGACAGAGGTGACAACGTTAGCAAAAATAAACTCGGGGAGGCTGACTTTTACAATCATGATATAGCAGTCGTTGTAGTTCCATAGATTTGTCTTAAAATTACTGCCTGTATTAACTCAGTAGTCTACCTAACATACTTACGTGCTTCGAGCCGAAAAATCACTGCTAGTTCTATAACCTTTCGTCGTAACAGAGAAGTGAGATATTAAAGTCTTCCCACATGTAGCAGCCGATAAATGTAGCAGTGTTTCATGTTAACATAAACCACTGCTCGCGTATCCCCGTCTTGTTTTTCCTCACTTCACCTGATGCTCGGCCTATTACAGTTGTTCTGACAAAGTACGTATTCTATTTGGGAAGTCGATGCTTCTCTGGCTTGCGCAAAGGACGGGGCTGTTAACGTCAATTTGTCGAGAATGACAAGCCGTAGCGTCACGGGGACTTCCGCGCGGTTGGTATTCAGTTTTTCGGTTCCGCTGGCAGAAAGGCATTGTTCTCTCAGTGGTTAGAAAAACCGATCGCAGGTGGTGCCTAGCACAGAGAGCAAGCAGCATGCAGCCGGAGCTTTCCAAAACTTTTTCCACCAGGTTATGGCTATGTAATTCTCTACACTGTTCACCATTGCAGAGCGCTTAGGTCTGCATTTTTGCTGTGTTTCATGTGAACATGTAGACACTACTAACTGCAGACTGATATCAGAATACACCTCATGTGTATCTAATATTCTCTGTCTCATTCAATTGTAGAATAAATGTCTGTTGGTGCTAAACTCTATCTATTACACATGTGGTGATCAATGTGTAGCAGTAATCCTTCATCTCATGACAGCAAGTACTAAGTTTCTTATAAATCATATTTTCTCTGGGAGTTGGATGCACCATGACTAATGAATCAGAAATATATACGTAAAGAAAAGTCTGGACTCTAGACTTACAGTCCTTTCCCTCTTTCCACATTTCCATCGTAGAACATTCCTCTTCATTTTTAGGGTTTCGTACTCAGTCGGTAAAAACCCTTAAAGGGGCTCTTTGTTGAACGTCTGTGTGTCTGACTGTCCAACTGTTGAAAACTATTTCTCAGGAACGGGTGGACGCATTGAGGCGTAGCGCCATATAACGATCCTGCCTTGGAGGCAGTTAAGTGGGAGATGTGTCTCCGAGCTGGAGAGTGACATATGGTGACGAGTTTATATGGTGTCACCGCCAGACACCACACTTGCTAGGTGGTAGCCATTAAATCGGCCGCGGTCCGTTAGCATACGTCGGACCCGCGTGTCGCCACTATCAGTGATTGCAGACCGAGCGCCGCCACACGGCAGGTCTAGAGAGACTTCCTAGCACTCGCCCCAGTTGTACAGCCGACTTTGCTAGCGATGGTTCACTGACTTCTACGCTGTCATTTGCCGAGACGATAGTTAGCATAGCCTTCAGCTACATCATTTGCTACGACTTAGCAAGGCGCCATTATCAGTTACTATTGATATTGTGAATCACGTAATGTCAAGAACGACGTTCGTCATTAATGGATTAAAGTTAAGTATTCCACAAGCTACGTGCGTTTTTGTCAATTCTAATTCCCTGCCAGCCTGCGTGAGCTAAAACGCGTGCATTTCGGCCTCCTTTAGTAACCCGGTGTTGGCTCTCCTGCCAACCACAACATTGGCGACGAGAGTAAAAGTGTTTTTATCTCAATTGCCCTGATTTACTTGTGTAATGGCTTCGCCACAATCTCCAGATGTACTGTCCGAATTTTATCGCTTACAAAATCAGCAGACGCAGGCCT
This sequence comes from Schistocerca gregaria, assembly GCF_023897955.1. NCBI lineage: Eukaryota > Metazoa > Arthropoda > Insecta > Orthoptera > Acrididae > Schistocerca > Schistocerca gregaria. Next base: position 86,404,547 of record NC_064925.1, on the reverse strand, counting down.
TACTGGATGCTCTTGGACAGCTCGTCCAGGGTCAACGTGCGATGCAAAACGATGCGGCACCAGCCGCTTCACCGCTAATGCAGCCCCAACACGCTGTTGCTTTTGATGCTGCACTGGAAAGCTGGACGGAGTGGTCACGCCAATTTGGATTCCATCTCACCGCCTACAGAATTCAAGGTAACGAGCGGCAGCTGTTTCTCCTTTCTTCAGTAGGTGTGACTACGTACCGTGTGATAGTCAAATTATTTCCCCGACACGACGTAGCAGCTCTGTCCTACGAAGAAATTTTGTCTGCATTAGATGCATATTTCAAAAAATCAGTCAATGTAGTTGCGAAAAGGTATACCTTCTTTCGTACAAAACTTACGGCAGGTCAGACTAATCGGGAGTGGGTTGCAAACTTGCAAGGCCTTACTCGTGATTGTGCTTTTGAGTGTCAATGTGGACTCCCTTATTCAGATACTATGGTCCTTGATGCAATTGCACAGGTTTCTGATGTTCGTATAAGGGAACAGATTTTGAAATTAGTAAATCCCTCCCTTCAACAAGTGATGGACATCTTGGATCAGCAGGACACACTTGACTTTGCTCAGGAATCATTTGAAACTTCGCCAGCAGTGTGTCATGTTAACCGGTCCGCCGGGCGAGCTGCACGGAGCAGTAAACGGCCCTCGCGCCCGGCCGCGCCGCTGCCGCCAGGCTCTCATCCACGTGTGCCGCGCCGGCAAACACATGCAGTGATCAAATCATGCCCGCGGTGTGCTACTAAACATTCGCGTGGGAATTGCCCGTCACGCCAAGCTATTTGCTTTTATTATAATAAAAAGGGACATGTTCAGAGTGTTTGCCAGAAAAAGCTCAGATCGGAAGCTCAAAACCGTTCCAGGCCCTTTGCGTCACATCGGAATAGGAATCGAACCAAGGATACGCAGGCTCGCGAAACTTCGCCCATGGAAATTCATGTAGTTCATTCCACTCCGCCCAGTGACACTCTCTCTAACAGTGACTGTGTTCGTCCCAAAAATAGTGTCCGTCGACATCGCCGGAACTCCCGTCAAGTCGCAAGTGATTATGTACCAGTGTCAGTTCACGATGCACGAGACAGTCGCTCTTGTCGGCAGCAGGACAATAAACTTTTTGTGGACTTGGCCATTAACGGCAAAGTGATACTTTTCCAGCTCGATACCGGAGCTGCAATTTCACTGATCAATCAAGACACGTACAAACAGCTGGGCACACCTCCGTTGCGTGCCGCAAATGTTAAGTTAAGTAGCTATTCGGGTCAAGAGATCCCTGTGTTAGGGCAGTGCAGCCTTCTTACAACATACAAAGGACAAACAAAACTTGTGTCATTTTACGTCCTTCGTTCTTCTTCTGCAGTGAACTTGTTCGGTTTCGATTTATTTCAGTTGTTTAACTTCTCTATAGTAAATCAGGTCCTATCAGTGAACCAGTCGGTGCCTTCAGACAGTGTTCCTCGTCTATGTGAAGAATTTGCAGACATTTTTGCACCTGGCCTCGGTTGCGCTAAGAACTATAAAGCACACTTGGAACTGAAAGTAAGCGCGCAACCGAAATTTTTCAGAGCGCGCAATGTTCCCCACGCTTTGCGTGATGAGGTCGCAAAAACATTACACGATTTGGAATCACAAGGTGTGATTGAACGTGTGCAGGCTTCTCTCTGGGCATCACCCTTAGTAATTTTGCCAAAACCTTCCGGAAAGTTGAGACTTTGTGTGGACTTCAAGGCAACAGTGAATCCACAACTAGTGATTGCAACTTTTCCTTTACCCCGCCCGGAATATCTTTTTGACAAACTGTGCCCGGGTAAATATTTTTCGAAGTTGGACCTAGCAGATGCGTACTTGCAAATACCGGTGGACGAAGACTCCCAGCGCGTTTTGGTGGTTAACACGCATCTTGGGTTGTATCAATTCAAACGAGTGCCATTCGGGTGTGCATCCTCCCCTGCATTGTTTCAGCAATGTCTACAAACTGTTTGTGCGTCGGTCCCTACTGCAGCAAATTATCTGGACGATATTGTGATCTCTGGAAAGACGGAAGAAGAACATTTGGCCAATCTCAGAACATTATTTCAGGTCTTGCGACAAAATGGTCTTCGCTTGCGGAAGGACAAATATGTGTTTTTTGCTCGTGATTTGCCATACCTGGGAAATGTAATCAATGCCCAACTCACACATCCCAGTACCACGCACCTTCGTGCTATACAAGACTTGCCTTCGCCGCAGAATTTGAAGCAGCTACAGAGTGTGCTGGGAAAAATTAATTATTATTGCCGTTATATACCACACGTCTCTTCCATTTCAGATCCGCTTCATCGCTTACTCCGTAAAGGTATTCCGTTCGTCTGGACGACGGAATGCAACCGCACCTTTCGCCAGTTGAAATCGGCGTTGCTTTCTAATACTTGCCTTACGCCATTCGATCCCGAGAAGATCCCGAGAAGCCCCTTTTGTTGATGGTGGATGCATCGGATTTCGGGATCGGTGCTGTGCTTGCGCACAATGATGGATCGCACGATCGCCCTATTGCCTTTGCGTCCAAATTGCTCTCGTCTGTTCAAAGAAATTATTCACAGATCGAGAAAGAAGCATTGGCTCTCGTATTTGGTGTTACAAAGTTTCATGATTTCTTGTATGGTCGTCACTTTACCATAATCACAGACCACAAACCTTTGACATCGCTTTTTCATCCGACCAAGCCTGTACCTCCACGTACAGCGCAGAAATTCATTCGCTGGTCTATTTTCCTCTCGCAGTACCGCTAAGATATCTTGTATCGGTCCACTGCTAAGCACGGAAACGCCGATGCGTTGTCCCGCTTGCCTGTTGCTGCGGATAGGGCATTCGATTCCTCCGAACTTGCTTGCATGTTCATTGATGCGGAAACCGATGACGTGGTCGAATCGTTTCCGATTGATTTACGTCGTGTAGCTACAGCCACAGCTGCCGACCCTGTCCTTGCTCCCGTTCTGCGTTTTGTTGCTACGCAATGGCCCTTGTCAAAGTCACGGATCGGGGACCCGTCGGTTCGCCGATTTTTTGCTCACAAGGAGAGACTTTTTGTACGACGTGGTGTTTTGCTGTTGCGTTCTGATAATGATCAGGGTCGTGGTACCACATTCGTTTCAGTCCTCTTACAGCTTCTCCACCAAGGACAGTGGGGTATAGTGAGAACGAAACAACTTGCTCGTCAGCACTGTACTTGGTTCGGAATCGATGCCGCCATTACGAATATGTGCTCTTCTTGCATGGTGTGTGCCGAACACCAGTCAGCACCACCTTGGAATTTCTTTGCATGGCCAAAAGCCACTTCCCCTTAGCAACGCTTACACATCGATTTTGCTGATCCATTCAGGAATTCTGGAATGCTCGATGGTTGGTTGTGGTAGATTATTCAGTAATTTTCCTTTTGTTGTCCGGATGTCTTCCACGACGCCATCTGCCACCATCCACGCGTTATCTGCTATTTTTTGCACTGAAGGTCTTCCACAGACTATTGTTTCCGACAATGGCCCACAATTCATGTCCGCAGAATTTCAGTCATTCTGCAAGGCCAATGTATTCATCATCTGACGTCCGCGCCGCTTTCGCCACAGTCAAACGGTGCCGCTGAACGATTGGTCAGGACTTTCAAGCCACAGATGTTGAAGTTGAAAGAGTCGCATTTTCGGGAGGACGCGTTATTGCTCTTTTTGTCCTCGTGTCGCTCTCAGCCTCGAGATGGTCGTTCGCCGGCTGAGTTGCTCCACGGTCGTCACCATCGAACCTTGATGTCTTTGCTACATCCACCGCATCAGGTTCCTGTGCAGCGGCAGACGCCTGCTTTTGCTCTAGGCGACGTTGTCTACTATCGCCACTACCGAGGTTCACGGCGTTGGCTCGAAGGGCGCATTCTTCGCTGCCTCAGACGCGCTATGTATCTGGTTTTGGGGGCCTCTCGTGAGGTGCGCCGGCATCTCAACCAGCTGGGCCTCTGTCGTCGCACGGGATCTGCTGCTCGCCGTCTGCTTTCAGCGACGGTGCCGTCCGGTCAGCATTCTGGGGACCCATCTACAGGCTTGCCTCAGCCCCAGGTGTTACCGACGCTGCCTTCCATTTTGCCCCATGGCGACGCGCCGCTGCCATCGCCACCGCCGCCGCCGCCGTCTGTTCTCCCGCCGGCGCCGCCCGCAGTGAACGCGTCGCTGCAACCGCCGGGCGCCTCCCTGGGTCACGCGCCGCCGATCGCTTCCCGTGACCAGCTGTCCTCCGACATGGAACTCTTGCCCGCTCCGGACCATATGTCGTCTTCGCCCGTCGGGTGCCCCGGCCCGATGGAGGTCGACCCTTCGGCCCCGCCCCTCCTGTCCCTCTACGAGCGCATACACCGCATGTTGCCGTGCACCCTGGAGCAGGTTTTTAGGCGTTTCCTAGCTCCCCGCGGTCCCAATGGCAGGGTGCGGGTGGCACAGCCTCGCCTGATGTTAGGCTTCCCACCTCGTCGCATACGTCAACATGGGGTCCTCCCCACGGCGGGCGGAAGCCTTATGCCACAACCGTACGCCGATTTGCGGGGGAGGAATGTGGTGTCACCGCCAGACACCACACTTGCTAGGTGGTAGCCTTTAAATCTGCCGCGGTCCGGTAGTATACGTCGGACCCGCGTGTCGCCACTATCAGTGATTGCAGACCGAGCGCCTCCACACGGCAGGTCTAGAGAGACTTCCTAGTACTCGCCCCAGTTGTACAGTCGATTTTGCTAGCGATGGTTCACTGACTTCTACGCTGTCATTTGCCGAGACGATAGTTAGCATAGCCTTCAGCTACGTCATTTGCTACGACCTAGCAAGGCGCCATTATCAGTTACTATTGATACTGTGAATCATGTAATGTCAAGAGCGACGTTCGTCATTAATGGGTTAAAGTTAAGTATTCCACCAGCTAAGTCCGTTTTTCTCAATTCTAATTCCCTTGTTATGTTCCAGACCACACGCCAGCCTGCGTGAGCTAAAACGCGTGCATTTCGGCCTCCTTTAGTAACCCGGTGTTGGCTCTCCTGCCAACCACAACAGTTTATGTATCAGCCGATAGAGGACAATACTGGATAGGGGGACTGTGATTTTATTTTCGACTGTGCCCACTAGAGTGCACTAAAGTAATAGAATGTTTTTATAAACTGTTCTAGTATTTTCATAAAGTGTTATTATGTCTGTTTGTGCAGGTAAAATGTTATAAATGTGTTTTAGCAGTATGAATGATGCGTGGGTGTGGCTTAAGGTTAATATGAAGATAATTGTTTAATGAGTTACGTAGTAGGATTTAGTGTGGGAACATTTCGAAGTAGTATACATATGAACAAAGGGAATTTTTGTAGAATATGTTTGTAAAGTAAGTTTATGGTAAAGACAAAGTTAATTCAGGTAGAAATAGCGATAGTAAATAACTTTATGCACAAAAACAAATCGTGAGCATATTAAATAATTACGTCGGTAAAAAGTGCAGTCGTTAAGTTTACTATTTTGCGATTGGTTATTGATGAAAAGCGCGGACTGACGCGGGAGAATGTTGTTTTGCTATTGGCTGTTGAGTAAACTGACAAATTGTAAAGCAATATTCTTCGCGCGCTTTTCTCTGCTGGTAGAGAAGACTTAGAGTATTCTAGAAAAGAGTCGAAGCCTAGCCATGAAAGAGATCAGACGTGTGGAGTAGTAGTTCCGATGGAAATGATAAGTTGCCGGGTCAAGCAGTGTTTCATACATCAAATGTGCTGGAAAGTGACGGCATAATTATTCCGATGTGTATGCATAAATTTCGGAATTTTAAGTGAATTTTGTGCCGAGATAAGACATATATTCCGCGTGGCGTATTGAGCACGTCGGTGGCTAAAAACTGTAAGTGAAATTGGTACCGACAGACTTAAAATTTGGCGAGCATTCTCAATCAAAAACGATCAGTATTTTTGTAGCTATTACGTTTTAGGGAAATGCAACACCGTAAACATGCTAACGTGAGTGAAACGAATTATGAGTGACTGTGTTAAGACTAGCACGGGCTTGGCAGTGATACTTGTTCACCTAAGTTTCAGAATATATTAAGTGAGGACATTTCCAACCTTTCATTTCGTGTTTCTCCCGAAACGTAGATTAGTGACTTTAATTGCAGCCTGATTCACATCGAAGTACAGTAGGTTTCACTGTGCTTTCCTACTGATGATCTGCTGGGACAATGTTCACAGGTGGGCGCAGGTCCGTCGTAAAGGGACGGAAAGAACCGCACCGCCGCAACATCGAACTGACATTTATGTCACACACTAAGGATGACGGTCCCTTGAGAGTGCAAAAAATTGAATGTTCTAATCAATGCAGTCAGAAGGTTCGGCCTTTTATGTCGCATACATTGATACTTGCGAACTCGCTCATCAAACCTTCAGGGTACTTCCCGTTGACCTAGAATCATGAAATTTGGCAAGAAGCAAGGTTTCACAGTGTAAGTAAAAAAAGCCAGAAAGTTGTTAATTTGTAATTACGACACACAAAAAATATTATTTAGGCATTTGCTATGCGATATAAAACTAAGAATTAAAACATTCTCGAAAGTCTTGGAATTACCGGGACCGATATCTCGACAGTGTCATTGTCGTTAACAGGCGAAAATCGTCGTAATTCTCGTTTCACAGGATGGATGAACTGTCTATATACAGGGTGTTCTGGTAAGAGCGTGCAAAACTTTAACAGGACACAGAGGATGCTCCACTGAAGAATTTGAGATAGGAAATCTCGGGTCAGAGAAGCCAGCTTAAGGAGATAATAGGAATAGATTCACATTCGCTTCTAGTCCAGTGTCCAGGAAATATAGCACAGAGATGGGTGCGGACACCCACACTGAAGTGAGGCGTGCACCGTCATGTCGTATCCACATCCTCTCACGACATGGGACAATGTAAATACGTTAACAGAGTCACCTAATGGACAATTAAAGTAAGTAATAATTAGGCTCGTCTCCCTTGTTTCCTTGCAGGAAATAAAGGACGAACATGTAAATAAACAGCACAGTGCTTGCAAACGTGTACGGATGTTAGTTGTAAATTAGCTGGAAAACAGTAATGCTAGACAAAGCGGTAGACAAGCTTCTGCGAACTCAGGTTTCTACCTCAAACTGTTCAGTGGAACAATGTTTACAGTTTTTCACGCTGTTTCAGAAACACACTGTTTGTAACTAACGTTGTACGGAACGCTCAGAGTGCGAGCTCTACTCGTACCAGCCCAATTTTCTTTATTTATGAATTTCACAACCTGGGACAAGATCTTGAATTGAACAGTGGCCTGAAAATAGAACAAATTTCCTTTATTTCATGTCTGTGGTCACAATTTCAAGTCCCCAGACAACCGGTTTTGGTCAGCAATGACCATCTTCAGATCTGTTTTATAAAAATATGTTCTAATACTCTGGAACCATAATGACGTCGTCAAATGATGGCACTGATTTTGTGTTTAACATTTGACGACGCCACTATAGCTCCAGTATATTCGGACATGTTTCTATGAAACGGATCTGAAGATGGTCATTGCTGACCGAAAGCAGTAGTCTGAGTGACTAAACCCGCAGGACAGGGCAAATAGTAGGAATTGTGGAAGTGGGCCAGAATGATCGGCTGTCAGTTACACTCCAGACATAACACTTTAGTTAGTTGTCCAAACATTACAGCGAAACTTCTAAGCTTGACTCGACAGAAAGCGTCTTTAATTCTAAAACTGCTGAAGGCACATGAATTAAATACAACTGATATATATAGACAGAAGCCTCTAGGTTCTCACCTTAAATAGTATTTAAGGCCAAGCGATGTAAGACTTGACTAGTGAGACAGATTAAGTTTTTTAAAAGCGGCTGAAGACCGATAAATTTAAAACAACATAACTACAATAACCTTTGAATATGCAGAAGGCCCAAGTTTTATGACCAATAAGAAACCTTGCTTCAAAACGGCTGAAGGCCTTTGTTTTAAAAAAAACTGCAACCTATTTTCCAAGGCAGAAGCCCCAAAGCTTTTAACCTTAAATAGTATTTAAGCCCAACTGATGTAAGACTTGATAAGAATCCAAAATTTTAAATCGGCCGATCATTTTAAGAACAATGCAACTACGACAAATTTTCAACATGCAGAATGCCGACAGCTTTATCTTGAAAGAATGTATTACTTGATAATTAAAAATCCTTAAAAATTAAAGCAGCTGAAGGCCGACGCTTTAAAACAATAAAATAAATTTTCAACAGGCAGAAGGCCCAAGCTTCATCTTCAGACAATCTAAGAACTGCCCAATTTAGAAAAACTGACTTTTGAAACGGCTGAAGGCCTTTGATTTTAAAAACATAATTACAAGCATACAATTCCAACCATCGGCTATGAGCCATTACAAACACACAGTTAAACGCCAACAAGAAAGGCAGTAAAGGCAACTGTGTTCAGGAGTTTCCAGGGGGCTCGGTCTGCCCTTGAAATATTAACGCTCGCTTAGGTGAGACAAGAAGTCGGCCCAACTATTCTCGATCCGCCGGCAACACAAACAGGAGACAGTCAGGGACCCACCGACAAGACGACTTGCTAACTACCAACCAGTATACGAGAATTCCAAGCCAAAACGTTACAGACATAGCCACCCCACTAACAAAAACACATTAAGCTGTCAAAAACTACACACCATGTTGGACAGCGACAACAGTTGAGGAAAGGACACTGCCTGAATTTACGTCAGCGACCAGGGCAGGTAACCGGAACCCTAACGGCCACAAGGCAGAAAATTCCGCTGGTGCACTTGAATTTGAAACCGACGAATATAGTTAATTCCACCACACGGTGGCTAAATCTTCACGAGCTCGAACACTCGCTGTTGCTCCCAGGAATACCGCCAACAGCGAACCACCAATCAAGGGGACAACGTGAACAGACGTGGCTTCAGAAATAAAATCACCACTCAACCTTCATGTCCTGGGTCGGTGAGCTACGAACGTCGTAGCACTCGAAACAGCCCCCTGATCCGACTCACTGCCAGTACGCCGGCAACATTTAAAACAAGTTGTCTGTGGAAATGGCACTAACTACACATATAGCGCCGTTCACAGCAATGCTTTCCGAGGAAGACTAAATATCATTGTCTGCCAGGAGTAAGTTAAAGGGCAAGTACAAAACGGTTCAAAACTGCTACGTTTTCCGCTTTAAAGCGCACTATAGTCATATCAAATCGTACAGTTCTATTCTACCTTGCGAGGATGGAACTCTATCTCCAATGCAGCAGCTGTCTCAAAGTCAATCGTTCACGCATGTATAAAACATAGTCTGTTCTGAGACTCTTTGCTGTGCGATATAGGGAATATTAATAAAAAATTAAAGTCGGTTGTGGTAAGTAAATGTAATACGTCATGCAAGCAAAACGTGATCATCATGCAATGCCTTTAGAGTCCTGCCATCAGTATCTAACCGCTACGCCCAATTGGCTAGTTACTATTCGTTTAACATTCAGTTCTTAGCGACTGAATTGTTTTCTGGGGGAGAAATGTACAAAACATGAACTCAGTTTTCAAAGTACCTTAAAGGGCTATAAGAAAAGTAACTGAAGATAGCAGTCGGGCTCATCGTAAAGACTTTCTGTTGTGCATCACCTTAGAGTGTCGTAGAACATCAGTAGTGAAGGCCATGCTTGTGTACTGGAACGAGTTATTTCCTTGCCCCTTGTATTGATGATCCTAAACTGGAGACGATCTCTGACAACGAGGTTTCGTTACAGAGGGAAGCTTTGTTCATGTTACAACGAAAATTACTTTTCTTTATCGTAATACACCACCATCTTGCGATGCTAGTGGGTAATGACTGACTGTAGAATGTGGAGATACATTTTGTAGAATGAATCTGTTCTGATCCAGTGTTGCAGCCATTACTCTGTTGTACGGTGAAACATATCTACATCTACATCTACATCCGTACTCCGCAAGCCACCTGACGGTGTGTGGCGGAGGGTACCCTGAGTACCTCTATCGGTTCTCCCTTCTATTCCAGTCTCGTATTGTACGTGGAAAGAAGGATTGTCGGTATGCTTCTGTGTCGGCTCTAATCTCTCTGATTTTATCCTCATGGTCTCTTCGCGAGATATACGTAGGAGGGAGCAATATACTGCTTGACTCTTCGGTGAAGGTATGTTCTCGAAACTTTAACAAAAGCCCGTACCGAGCTACTGAGCGTCTCTCCTGCAGAGTCTTCCACTGGAGTTTATCTATCATCTCCGTAACGCTTTCGCAATTACTAAATGATCCTGTAACGAAGCGCGCTGCTCTCCGTTGGATCTTCTCTATCTCTTCTATCAACCCTACCTGGTGCGGATCCCACACTGCTGAGCAGTATTCAAGCATTGGGCGAACAAGCGTACTGTAACCTACTTCCTTTGTTGTCGGATTGCATTTCCTTAGGATTCTTCCAATGAATCTCAGTCTGGCATCTGCTTTACCGACGATCAACTTTATATGATCATTCCATTTTAAATCACTCCTAATGCGTACTCCCAGATAATTTATGGAATTAACTGCTTCCAGTTGCTGACCTGCTATTTTGTAGCTAAATGATAATGGACCTATCTTTCTATGTATTCGCATCACATTACACTTCGCTACATTGAGATTCAATTGCCATTCCGTGCACCATGCGTCAATTCGCTGCAGATCCTCCTGCATTTCAGTACAATTTTCCATTGTTGCAACCTCTCGATACACCACAGCATCATCTGCAAAAAGCCTCAGTGAACTTCCGATGTCATCCACCAGGTCATTTATGTATATTGTGAATAGCAACGGTCCTATGACACTCCCCTGCGCACACCTGAAATCACTCTTACTTCGGAAGACTTCTCTCCACTGAGAATGACGTGCTGCGTTCTGTTATCTAGGAACTCCTCAATCCAATCACACAATTGATCTGATAGTCCGTATGCTCTTACTTTGTTCATTAAACGACTGTGGGGAACTGTGTCAAACGCCTTGCGGAAGTCAAGAAACACGGCATCTACCTGTGAACCCGTGTCTAAGGCCCTCTGAGTCTCGTGGACGAATAGCGCGAGCTGGGTTTCACACGATCGTCTTTTTCGAAACCCATGCTGATTCCTACAGAGTAGATTTCTAGTCTCCAGAAAAGACATTATACTCGAACATAATACGTGTTCCAAAATTCTACAACTGATCGACGTTAGAGATATAGGTCTATAGTTCTTCCCTTCTTCTTCAATTCTTCAATTGAGTCACACTCCTCTTTTAGCCATTTATTCATATTCTGCTATATTTCTCTACAGAGTTCGTTAAAAGTCATTAATCCTGTTTTGTATTGTTTATGAACCATTCTAATAGCGTCACAACAATTTTAAGAAAAGCATTATATATTTTCAATATTTGCTTGTTCTTTCCGTAAGATATGAATTTTACAAAACAATGTATCTACTTTCTAACACGGCCAAGAAGATATTAGTAACACTTCACATCCGTTTTAACCGTTATTTAGCTTTCGGTACATCTCTCTTCCATTGTTCTCGTATTTGAATTGACTTCGGACTAAAAACCGCTTAATAACTGACGATAAGAATGTGAAAGAAATTCACCTCTTGTGACAAAAACGTAATTATATATATATGAAGATGATATCTGTTCTTTCGGACAGATACCATCTTCATATATATATTTATATAGAGAAGGCTCACCACCCATTTGACCATCTTCATCTGTGCGGATGTACAAGCAGTGCCCGAACTCTTACGGCAATCGGCAGTAAAGCTGCGAGTAATGAGTATATTGGGCAGGGAGACCATGAATATAGTGCGGGACAATAAGATGCGAATGTGGGTCTCACAAGAGGCGTTCCAGAGATAAGTCCCTGCAGTCGCACTATCCTCTGTGTCCTCGGTGGCTCAGATGGACAGCGAGCACGGTAGCTCAGCGTGTTCGGTCAGAGAGCTGTCTGGCTTCTGTAATAATAAAAAAAAAAAAAAAAAAACTGAGTGAAAAGATCAACAAACTACAACAGATGTCATGTGGCGTCCGCTACGACGAAATACAACGAACAAGATACAAAAAAAAATAAAAAATAAAAATAAAAATGGGTAGAGCGTCTGCCATGCAAGCAGGAGATCCCGGGTTCGAGTCCCGGTCGGGGCACTCATTTTCAACTGTCCCCGTTGACTTATATCAACGCCTGTATGCAGCTAAGGGTATTCATTTCACTGTAAAAACATAATTTTGCTTTTTTTATTCTATGAATTTCGATATTTTAAAAGTTTCTTACTCACTCAAGCCTGTTTAGCTGTAAGTAAAAGTAGTAAAACAGCCATAAAATAAATTTTGTTTCGAACAACACAGTACAAGACCATATGGCAATAAATTTGCCCTTATCCGCTTGTTCTCATTTTACCCACGATTCTGCGTAATCGTCACTCTGTGAGAATATAAAGTCACTCTTACATGAGCAAAAGCAACTAATTTTATCAATCTTCGTCTGAAAATGACTATTAGGAAACTAGTTGAAACTCCGCTTTAGAACGACGTTGCCATTCGGCTAATAGCCTGAGAACAGCTCATATGAGCAATTCGACGAGAAAGTCTGCAGTTTCCTTTATTGATCCACTGAGAACTCCACTACGCTAGAAACAAATACATTCGGTGACCTCTCTGCAAACGAGGACCGGTTTCTACAGCATACCGAGACGAACCCTAGTACTAGCTTCGTATCTGCTGAACGCTCAGCCCGCTGACTCCCTATACGTTCGTCTGTCTGAAAGGACCCATGATCCCCCAAACGCCCAAAAAGGGCTTGAAATTTTGTGTGAGAGTACTTATTTGGTACAACCGTGCTGCCTCACAACAGTTTCCATCAGCTTGTCAGTATACAAACACCATCTCGGCTTGTTCTCGACATGAATACCGGACCATTCTGCTGCTTACAGTACCCTGTGTCGATCTCACAGCCTGCAACACACAAGGAACGCACGGCACTGGTCAGAGGAGCTTTCATTTATCAGCACCATCTACCGTGGCAACGAGGCATAGGACCTCTTTTGCTCCATTTCCAGTCAGGAGTCCACCCCTGCAGTTTGTCGGTTTTATGAATGTTCACCACATATCAGATAAGTGTTCCTAATTACTGAATCATATCCGCTATTAGTCCTAGAAAATCTTGCCTATCGATGTCGTTTGTCACCAGCAAAACTTTTGTGTAAGCAGTACAAAAAAAACTAGATTGAAAAATACATGGACGTCACTGCTATACGAGAAGCGTTTGAAAAGTCCACGCAAAAGTAAAAACTACTTATGTCTTTGAGGTAAACATTTTTATTTTCCAACATAGTCTCCTTTTAGACTTATACACTTCGTCCAACGCTGTTCTAATTTTTTGATCCCTTCCGTATCGTAGGAATTGTCGAAGTCTGCAAAATAGCTATTAGTTGCTGCAATCACCACCTCGTTTGAATAAAATCTTTGTCCCGCCAGTCATTTCTTCAAATTGGGGAACAAAGGGAGCCAAGTCTGGAGAATAGGGGGGGGGGGGATGTGAACCGAGTTGGAATCCTATTTCCATTAATTTTGCGACTACAACTGCTGAAGTGTGTGCTGGTGCACCGTCGTGATGGAAAAGGACTTTTTTGCGATCCAATCGCTGGCGTTTTTCTTGCAGTTTGGTTTTCAAACGGTCCAATAACGATGACTAATATACACCTGTAATAGTTTTACCTTTCTCCAGATAGCCGATCAGGATTATCCGTTGAAAATCCCAAAAGACAATCGCCATAACCTTTCCGGCCGAAGGAATGGTCTTCGCCTTTTTTAGTGCAGATTCTCACTTGGCAACCCATTGTTTAGACTGTTGTTTGGTGTCAGGAGTATAGTAATGTATCTATGTTTCATGCACAGTGACGTAACGACACTTAGAGTCCTGCGGAACAGCTGCAAACCATCCTTGCAACACTTCACACGAATTCCGTTTTCGGTCAAGCGTGAGCAATCGCGGAACCCATCTTGCGGATAGCTTTCTCATGTCCAAATGTTTATGCAAAATATTATGTACCCGTTCATTAGAGATGCCCACAGCACTAGCAATCTCATGCACCTGAACTTTGTCATTATCACCATACCATGGATTTTATCAATGACTTCTTGAGTCATGACCTCCACAGGGCGTCCAGAACGTTGAGCATCACTTGTGACCATATGGCCACTCCGAAAATTTTGAAACCACTTATAACCTGTTCTAATTGAAGGTGCAGGGTCACCGTAATGTTTATCAAGCTTCTCTTTAGTTTGCTGAGACATTTTGCCTTTCATAACGTAATGTTTAATCACCACATGAAATTCTTTTTCGTCCATTTTTTGACAAACACTCGACTTCCTTGATTCACACGAATGCCAAACACAAAGAAATAGACTAATATGGCTGAGACTTGGTGTGTGTTCTTTCCAAAGATGGTACTAACTAAGCATGACCTCAATACGCGCCGGTGGTACCATTTCTCGGACTTTGTACGGACTTTTCAAACGCCCCTCTAATCAGAACAGCAGGTATTGTGAAACGTCAATCAAGGCACATAACTTAAAACAGTCATATAAAACTTCAAGCAGTTTAGATAAACATGAGTTCTCGAAATGCGTAGTGTTCTGCGTAATAGACTGTTGATAAAAGATGAATATGCCATCATAGTTTATTCTCAATGAGATGCGACCTGGAACCTGTCGATGTACATGAACATCTAAAAACAACAAAACGGGAGAAAGCTTGCGTTTTTCACAAAAGTCTGGATTCAACTACAAATCTCGTGGCCTGTTTCATCTGTTGGTCGTAAATCGAGGCGAGAAAATAGGAAATTGTTCACCCGTTTGAAAGTGAAATTTACATTTTATACACTGCATTAAGTGAAGGCAGGTGATAAGGCCGTTAACGTTAGTCATGTGACCAGAAACCCACCTCTGGTAACAGCCTGACGTATCCCGTAAGGATCTTTTGGATATACGTCGTAGTAGGAATGTGAGTTTCAAACTCTATGGCGTTCTGACCATACAGCATCTTCACTTCTGCGCTAGAAAGGAAGTAAGCTGAGGTGCCTTACAAGCGGATATTAAGTACCTGTGAGGCTCACTGATTACGCTGCAGACACAACAGAAGTTGCCTCAAGGCCGCAAACGAGCTTGGAGCCCACCTGGTGTTTATCAAGTCGTTTGTGGCAGACGCACTATATGTCTTTACTGCAGGAAGGAAGCAGTGCATGTGAAAGAATTTGTCTTTCCTTTAATAACAATCATATGTAAAACTGTAACCGTCAATATTCATGCCTGTCAAGGAGAAGCGGAGTTTCTAACACAACTAATTCAGTAGAAATAATTCAAAAGCCAAGATCGCTTAATTACTGTCTGCTGGTTAACCGGTTTCAGCATACTAAAGGTGCCATCATCGGATCTGAATGTAGGTTAACATTTGTAAACCATTTGGATATAACGATACATGAAGCAGACCAGCTGACAGCTGATATAAAATCATTGTCACTAAAAAAAAAACTTCTTCTCATGGTCATTCTTTTCCATATGTAAAACGGCAGCCACAAGATAAAACTATTTGGTACATGACCGCTGCTAGACTAACGGTCGGCATCACTTTTAGTGTGTTGAAACCCGTTATCCAGTAAACAGTATTTAAGCGATCTTGGCTGTTGAATTATTTCTACAAGTGTGATCGCCCCACTACGCACTTTGTGTTCATTGCACAACTAATTCAGTCACTTTAATCTGTCTGCTATGTACGTAGATGTGCCATTGCATTATCACCACTTAAAATTTCTTCATGTGTGAGACTGGATGGAAGCCAAGGTGTACCAAATCAAGGAAATAAAACTAATATCTCGGTAAACCAGGACAACGATGGAAATTTTTTTTTATAGAAGAGGCTTATTAGTGTGCTTTTTAATTTCCTGGATTCCAATATAAGTAGAAGAAGCCGTACCACAAGATATTTTTTCCATAATTATTAACATTCCGTACTAAAAAAATCAGTTCAATGATTTTAATGATAAAGGCTACACTGGTGAGGCAAAACGTTACGACCGCATGCTTAACAGCGTTTTGATCCACCTTTAGCATGAAATACAGCAGTTATCCTACCTGGCATGAATTCGACAATTATTCCTCGGTAGTTTCCGAAGGTGTGTTTACCAGATTTTCATGCACAGTTTACGCAATTCCATCGCTTTCAGTCAGTCGAATCTGACTGCCTGGACATCAACGTTATATCACTGTCATGTTCCTTAAACCATTGCAGCAATATTGTGATCTTACTCCACGAAAAATTGTCTTCTGAAAAATGTCATCATCATCGGACAAAATAGCAGGCATGAAGAGTCTGCAATAATGTTCACAACATGGTGTCATCGATTACTAACCCACGTCCCATGGAAGTCCAGATAAATGCGCCTTTAGCACAAAACAGTATTGTCACAACCTGCCCACTCCCAAGGAGCAGCATGTGTTTCGGGCAGCCGTCACCACCATAACAGCCTTCGACTACCGACCTGATGCAGCGACCAAGATACACGTTTCCACTGATCCACGATCCAGACTGTATTATTCCGCGTCCAATGCAGTTGTCATTCACGACGTCGTCGCATCAACGTGGGAACACACAGGGGTCGTCTGCTAGGGAACCCCACGTTCAACAATGTGCGCTGAACACTGTGCTCCGACACACTTGTTCCTGCATCAGCGCCGTACTCCGTCGTCATAGCCGCCACAGATTTTCGCCTATCCTGCTTTACACAGCTGGCGAGTCTCTGACCTCCAACACCTTGTCGCCTGCTCGTGGTTTCAGCGACCTTCATCCACTGTCCATAGATGCTCAGGACGGTAGTATTCTAACAGGCAACCAGCTTCACTGGTACCGGGATGATCACTCGCAGTCACCGGACGATGACGATTTCCCATTTCTCAAAGTCGCTTGTGTTAATGGATTTCCCCATTTGCGGTTCGTATCGTCTCTGCTCCGCTTATATAGTTTCCATACCGCGTCACATGCTCACAACGCCACCGTTTGGTGTTCAGTCTCACGGTGGGCAGTGATCTTCATCTTTTCATTCATCACAGTATGTGTGTACATTTAACAAAGAGCTCAGTTATTAAAGATCGATACATTATCGTTTTCTCAGACTTTTAAGAAGGTTTAAGGTTTGTGATGAGTAAATTTACTTATTTTCAGAATGCAACATGGTTGAAATTACATGTCGAGTGCTACTATTCAAGATGATAAATGATCCACTAGAAGGACATCCGTAAAATGTAACTACAAATTAAAACTGTGAGGACATGGACAATGCACATTTGGACGCTAGGGGGTTACGAATGTATGGGATAGCTACGCCTTAGACATAACTCCAGAAAGACTTTCGTACATTTTTCGTGAAGGATAAACAATGAGAAAGTGTTACACTAATAGGGAACCAACACAAAATAAAACGGACGGACTGCTTATTAGACATGTGGCCCTGAATGACGGTTATTAAATAAATATGGTGAATCAACTTATAGAGTAGGAGAGGAGAAACGAAAACCAGAAGAAGCAAGAAGTGAGGGCAGAATAATCTAAGCTCAACAACACAGAAAAAAAAGCTCTGAGAAATTAACGAACGTATTTAATCTACTGAATTTGAATACCAAAAGAAAAATTTAGTTAAAGATAGCATGAAACACAATACTGAAAATAAGAATGGTAAATTTTAACAAACGGGAGTTTGTAAAATACTGTGTGTCATACGACATGAGATGAATTGCACAGAAGAAAATAATATTACTGACGAGATACAGAGAACAGAGAACTGCCTTTAAACTTCCACAAAATCAGCAGTATTGAAGCATATATACAAGACAGTATACGCGCCAAAGGGATTTGAAGATATAGAGGTGCAGTACGTAAAGAAGAAGGGAAGGAAATTGTCCTACTTGATGAACCTGAAAAAAACGTTTCATCAGAACAGTTTTAATAATGAGCCTAATGCACAAAAGAGAGATACCCAAAATAGATTCCTTAATGTTGTCATGTACCTTTTTTGTTAGTGTTATAAAACATAGCTTACGTAAAAAAAACTTTATACAGATAACTAATGCAAATATTTGCTTCAGTGCAGCCTCGTTGTTGCCTTTGTAATGGGAGAGTTTGAGGACTTGTAGTATTTCTCTGACTGGATAAACCAGTATACTAATAATCAGTTAGTATAACAGCACGCGGACAAAATAAGACACTGCTAGAAAAAAGAAGGCACTCTGGCGAACGAGTGGTGGTGTGATGGAAAGGGATGGAACACAAGTTGGAACATTTAAGATAAAATGAGGACTTTCTATCCAAACAACTTAATTTTATGACGGCTACTTTGGGCAGTTCATGTCCTTCTGAGATATGATTTAAACACGGATACCCCAGGTATCTCAAGTTCTAATCTCGAAAGTATATGTTAAAGTTGCTTCATTGTGTGTTGCATGCTAAACAAATATAAAAATTAATTTAATGATCTCTGCACCAATGAAGTCCATAAAATGGATAGTACTTAAAGAAGCCTGGAAAATCTTTTGTACAAGATTAGTGTCAAATTTGTTGAATGGTGACTAAAAGTTAGGGTAAATACGAATTTCATGGCGACATATGGACTATCTGAGAACAATTCACGTGATGTTGTGAGCACATTTTTTGCTATCGATGAGAGACACGTCCGCAAACTCACATCAGCAAATGGACAATCATTTCTCTGGTTGTAAACCAATGGTTGAAATCGATTTCATCTGCCCAGAAGCTTATATGTAGTGTTTTGTGGAATTCAGAATGGGTCTTCTTATTGATTAGATTGAAAAGGCTAGAATAATTTTATACCAAACGCGATTTTTTGATTAATTGCACTAGAAGATGCGTGGTAAGTAGCTTGGACTGTCAAAGAGAATAGGCATTTTCCATCAGGAAATTGCATCTGCCCCGAAACGATCTTTGGAAAAGGAAGAAATGAGTGATTTTAAGCATAAATTACACATCCCAACGAAAAAGTATTACCTGATTACTTTTTGTTCTTAATTCCATGGTTTTTTGGGCGCTTAACCTCATCTAAACTCAGATTATTTCTATGCGCACAGTTTTGTCAAAATGTTACTTCGTTTCAAATTAGGAAACTCATGTAATTGAAAACCAATACAATTATTCAGTATGAGTAAAGGTTTTGTTGACGTATCAACATAGAAACATTTCTTTATTTCCTAGGAATTATGTGGTAATTGGCTTATAGCTCCTTCCTCTCCTATCCTGAAAGCAACTAATAGGCTTTCCTCCGGCACATAGCCCGTTGTACGTCTCGATGAAGCCAGCGACAGTAGTCTCCCATCACATTGGTAGTCTAGTGGTCCCTGTACCGCCTTTCCATCAGTTCGATAACACGATGGAAATACTCACTTTGTTTCTCACTGGCACCACATAAATTTTCAATGAAAAGATGGTCGGAGTAAATCTAGAAGATAATCAGACGACCTAACTTCTTGAATTTTCACATCATGTTATCTACAACAGAATATGTAGGTCTGTTTTCGTTACACAAGAAATTAGTAAGAACCTACTACACAGACATTATCGATTCAGAGTTGGAATCGAACATCGTTTTTCGAATGGCCGATACAACACACACACACACACACACACACACACATTCATACACACACACACACACACACACACACACACACACACAAACTCGCACAGAACACTCACCTTTCAGTTTAGCTTCTGACTCATGAGGACACTGCTCAAGAATATATGTGAAACATTTTCTAGCTTTTGGGTAAAGCTTTAAGAAACTGTTTCAACAGGCCCCGCTTACAGCATAGTGGCGGTAATGACACTTTTTCAGAGCCACTAAATAATATTAATCTCTGCATGCTTCAAAGATTTCCTTGAGGTCCGCAGCTCGTGGTCTCGCTGTCCCGTTCTCTCTTCCTGAGCACGGGCTCCCGGGTTCGATTCCCGGCGGGGTCAGGGACTTTTCACATGCCTCGAGATGACTGGGTGTTTGTGTTTCCCTCACCATTTCGTCATCACTCATGAAAGTGGCGAGATTGGACTGAGCAAAGGTTGCGAATTTGTACGGGCGCTGACAACCGTGCAGCTTATGGTGGTGGTGGTTAGTGTTTAACGTCCCGTCGACAACGAGGTCATTAGAGACGGAGTGCAAGCTCGGGTTAGGGAAGGATTGGGAAGGAAATCGGTCGTGCCCTTTCAAAGGAACCATCGCTGCATTTGCCTGAAGCGATTTAGGCAAAGCACGGAAAACCTAAATCAGGATGGCCGGAGACGGGATTGAACCGTCGTCCTCCCGTGCAGCTGAGTGCCCTACAGACCAAACATCACCAGCATTTCCTTGAGGCCAGTTCATTCAGGATCAGTGTTAATCCTTCTCCCCACTCTCCTATACACAAAACGTATTAGTAACGAAATACTGTATAAAACGTATTCAACTGAAACCGCTGAAAATGCTTTTGAATATCGAGTGTTAACTTTGGAGAGGATGGGTAATAAGGCTTTCTTGTCAACATATTCAGGACACTAAAATGCACAGTAAAATGCTACTTTCATCAAAACAGCTTCTCTAACTTCGTCCTGCTTATTTGAAATGTCCGTCTTATTCCCTTGATTTCGTACCTTTGACTCCCATATAATCCAACAATTATGAAATTTTAGGCTGGAAGTTCAGTTAAAATCGAGTCGACATTAAGCCTTGTAAACAGCATGAAGTATGAACTTGGTAGTAAAGACAGAATAAACTAGGAAGATTCTCTGAGAAATATTGGGACCTTGACTGTTTATCTGGAAGAAGGAGAAGAAAGAACCTGGAATTGTATATCGGAATAGAATAGATGTTGGGCACAATTTTTTTCAAAGTATTCGTAGACTCGACCATAAAACCAAAGTACAGTCTGTGGAAGCAGGGATTACTAAGCAATGGGACAAATGAAACAGATCTACTGCAAAGTAGTTGTCAAACCGAAGATCTAAGCTGTCACAGGTTTCCACGAGAGAGAAAATGATCTGCATATTAGCACTGATGTTTGAGAAGTGTGACAACGAAAGAATACTGGACAACAATAAGTACCGAAAAAAAGGATTACCATAATTACTGTGGTCTACAGATGGCCAAAACGAAAAGAAGAGGTGATGGCAGATGTATATAGCGTTTTTCAGGTTCACAGTTCAGAGATAGGATCTGCCCAGTCGAAAGACTTCGAGCAAGTGTATAGACTAAATAGTGTTACACGACGAAGGATAAGTGAATATTTTACGTTAAAAGCGTAGTCTTTCACTGCGGGCCGTGGACGTTTCGTCAGGCCGTTGCACTGAAATCTTCATTTCGAAAGACGTCAGCACGACCGTCAGCGCGCATCGCCGAGTGCTCGCTTCTCGCTTTCTCCTAACAGTGAATGACGCGTCATTTACTCCTCATTACCCTCCCCAATTAGCTTAATACGCTGCACGTACTCCGGTTTTTGTCGCTCGACTGCTCTGATTTATGGCCCCCCGCAGCGCCGCCTGCCTACAGTTATCGTATGAGCAGCGCTTTCCTTTGCGCGCTAAAGGCTTGGGATGCTGGAACCGTCTCAACAAAGTTGCTGACAGCGTAAGACCTTTACTTCCAGCCCACTTCTGCAACAATAGCTGCGGAGCGGGGAGCGATGTACGACTGCTCCGTGGAATTTTCTAGGAGGTGTACCACCTTCATTCCGATCCGTCAACTATAAATACACTCCTGGAAATTGAAATAAGAACACCGTGAATTCATTGTCCCAGGAAGGGGAAACTTTATTGACACATTCCTGGGGTCAGATATATCACATGATCACACTGACAGAACCACAGGCACATACACACAGGCAACAGAGCATGCACAATGTCGGCACTAGTACAGTGTATATCCAACTTTCGCAGCAATGCAGGCTGCTCTTCTCTCATGGAGACGATCGTAGAGATGCTGGATGTAGTCCTGTGGAACGGCTTGCCATGCCATTTCCACCTGGCGCCTCAGTTGGACCAGCGTTCGTGCTGGACGTGCAGACCGCGTGAGACGACGCTTCATCCAGTCCCAAACATGTTCAATGGGGGGCAGATCCGGAGATCTTGCTGCCCACGGTTAGTTGACTTACACCTTCTAGAGCACGTTGGTTGGCACGGAATACATGCGGACGTGCATTGTCCTGTTGGAACAGCAAGTTCCCTTGCCGGTCTAGGAATGGTTGAACGATGGGTTCGATGACGGTTTGGATGTACCGTGCACTATTCAGTGTCCCCTCGACGATCACCAGAGGTGTACGGCCAGTGTAGGAGATCGCTCCCCACACCATGCTGCCGGGTGTTGGCCCTGTGTGCCTCGGTCGTATGCAGTCCTGATTGTGGCGCTCACCTGCACGGCGCCAAACACGCATACGACCATCATTGGCACAAAGGCAGAAGCGACTCTCATCGCTGAAGACGACACGTCTCCATTCGTCCCTCCATTCACGCCTGTCGCGACACCACTGGAGGCGGGCTGCACGATGTTGGGGCGTGAGCGGAAGACGGCCTAACGGTGTGCGGGACCGTAGCCCAGCTTAATGGAGACGGTTGCGAATGGTCCTCGCCGATACCCCAGGAGCAACAGTGTCCCTAATTTGCTGTGAAGTGGCGGTGCGGTCCCCTACGGCACTGCGTAGGATCCTACGGTCTTGGCGTGCATCCGTGCGTCGCTGCGGTCCGGTCCCAGGTCGACGGGCACGTGCACCTTCCGCCGACCACTGGCGACAACATCGATGTACTGTGGAGACCTCACGCCCCACGTGTTGAGCAATTCGGCGGTACGTCCACCCGGCCTCCCGCATGCCCACTATACGCCCTCGCTCAAAGTCCGTCAACTGCACATACGGTTCACGTCCACGCTGTCGCGGCATGTTACCAGTGTTAAAGACTGCGATGGAGCTCCGTATACCACGGCAAACTGGCTGACACTGACGGCGGCGGTGCACAAATGCTGCGCAGCTAGCGCCATTCGACGGCCAACACCGCGGTTCCTGGTGTGTCCGCTGTGCTGTGCGTGTGATCATTGCTTGTACAGCCCTCTCGCAGTGTCCGGAGCAAGTATGGTGGGTCTGACACACCGGTGTCAATGTGTTCTTTTTTCCATTTCCAGGAGTGTATTTTTACTTACTAATCGATGAAAGAAACACTATTTTGTTTCAAATGGCCGCCATTTCGTTTCCTATGGTCCAAATAACTTAAGCGAGGTACAACTCCTAAAGAATTTTATATACTTCGCTGCCAAATAAGAAAGGCCATGCGCAACTGTCATAACAAGAAGCAGCGCACTGAGGACGCTGATGACGACTTTAAATCTACTGCGTTTCTTCCATATGCCTGGAATGTGTCGTCAAAAAAGGGCGATTGCTGAAGAAGAATGAAATCAAGGTTATCTTCCGTCCACCAGCAAAGAACCGGGCCCTGGTTGGATCCGTTAAAGACGATTTACAACTGAAGAAAGCAGGCGTCTACAAAATTCCCTGTGAATGTGGCTCTGCATATATTGGCCAGACGACAAGAACTGTCCATGAACGATGTACAGAACATGAAAGATACACCCGTCTGCGGCAACCGTCAAAATCGACAGTAGCAGAGCACTGTATTTCATTGGGACATTCAATGGAATACAATGGAACAAATATTTTAGCTCCGGTTTCCGGATTTTGGGATTCGGTAATCAAGGAATCAGTGGAAATACGTCTTGCCGATAATCTTATAAATCGTGACTACGCTCTTCAACTGGATAAAAAATGGAATCCTGTTATTAAAATTATACAATCACAGCGGAATAGACAGCGTCATTTGATACTCAATGACTAGATGATCTTTTACTTTCACCGCCGAGGGCAGCACGTACAACACGGCTATGCCGCGCATGTCAACACGTGACGCATGCGCTGTAGGATGCCAGTACATTTCGCATGCGCGAGATTCCGCATAAATACCGCGACTGCACCTGGGCTCTTCAGTAGTTGTGTACTCACCTGATGATGGCCGGACGTCTCTGGGCCGAAATATCGTGGCAGAATGTCGACGGGATTCGGCTGCATACCCGGAAATTATTAGAAGAACAAATACGCCGGGAAAATTTCAGAAGTCACATCGGACTTGGTGAGTTGATGTTAGTCAAGTATGCCTTTATAGAGACGCCATTATCAGCACCTTACTGAGGTTGAACGTGGTCGTGTATTAGGGCTACCAGAAGCTGAATGTCCCTTCTGTGGTATTCCAGAGAAACTTTGTTGCTACTATGGGAGTTAGCTCGGACACAAACAAGGAAGGAAATAATTTGGGGGGAATCCAAAAAGATCTGTACACTTTCAAATTAATGTAACACTTTATTTCTGAAAAGGAAAGAAACGTAATTTAACTTCTCGTTATGAGGTGCTTGATGTTCTTCTTGGACCTCCTACATGCAGCTACATTTGCTATCTCCTACTGCTCACAGAATGCAGGCTAAGTGTCGTCTTCCTATTATTCAGTGCTCTCGAAGTCTTTGGCCAAACAGAGTCGACCAGCGATGGGCCGCTGCTTGAGGGGAGGTTTACTGTCTTTGCCCCGAGAAAAGCATGTTCTTTTAGAATTTTTTTTCTCCGTATGTGTTATAGATATCAATGTCAAATTTTGTCAAAATGTTTATTCGTATTTCCTCTACAAACTGAATTTTTTTGGACTAGAAATGTCGAAGAGCAAATGCGGAAATGCCGTCGAAACGAAACAAAATTGTCACAGGTCAGCCGGCTCGTCTGAAATCGAAACTGAGTTGACGTTAGCGAAGTATATAAGAGTCTTTAGGATTTGTACCTCGCTTAAGTTATTTGGACCATAGGAAACACCAAGTCCGGTCTCAAATCTAACTAACGTTCACAACCTTACATCGCCTATTTAAGGCAAACCTGATTTGCACCCTCATGGTGGCGCTACTGTCGAAACTTATGCGACTGGTGCCAAATCTGAAGAGACATCTTTTTTCAGTTAAAGAAACATGCCAGTCAATTTTCGTTTGTGTTACAAAGCTCCATATTGGTCTTGCGACTTCTTTCCCCCACTGTGTATGTCGACTTATCGAGAAAGTAAAATGATGAAGAGTAGGTGAACAGCAGGACATGTTACTACGACTGCTCCTGATGCTGGCTGCAGCCGTGTATGACGTAGAAAACAGAGCGGTGTTCCGCCGTATATTTTATATTCCTGTTGGGTAACGGGTGTAATTTATCGATAGGCATTGGTCATAAACGGCACCGGTTAATTTTTCGCTGTAGTGTTCAGTCCTGCGAGCCTGTCACCCGCAATTCTAGTTCACCCGTTGACACTAATAGGAACGTAATACCTTTCTTCAACGATTTTTCCAGTTTTTGCATCTGCCAACAAGTGGTGATCTTGTTAAATTATATCCCCATGCTTTGCGAAATTAACCTCATCCGTAAATAAAATGCAAGACGCGAATGGCTCATCATTCAGAATTGCCGCTGTAAGAAACTACTAGTTGCTGCGATAATTGCTATGACTGAAATAACAGTAACAGGCAGTGGAATAAGGTAGAAATAAAAACAATAAGAAATGAGCGATATACTGCAGCTGGAGACAAGCTAAGCTAATGAGTACTGAGCATTCTTGAAAGAAGAAAATATCCTGTTATCTTTAAAGATATTTGCTTCTGGTCAAATAGTTTTACAACTTATGTCCAAGCTAAATGAATGGCATCTGCTCTTTGTTCATGCTAAATCCACTCTAACGACGTGGAACAAATCTTTTCCAAATTTTCAATGTAATTTGTGTTTCATCATACTTACATACTGACCATCTACAGACGAGTTTTTACAATATTAATTAGTAGTTTATTCATTAACACAAATAAACAGATTTTTCACAGAACTAAAATTTGCTTTTATCGAGTGCCAGGATTATATGACGAATGTCCACCTAGTAGCATTATTCATACGTTTAAAGTCACATTTCTCAAATAGTAACGAACGTCCCTTCTTTTTCTTCTTCTTTTCTAGCGTTTCAATTACGGGCATCAGTATTCCATCTGGAAACCCGTGCGATTATTTTGAACAAATCTGATGAGCGACCATGGTGTGGTCGAAACTCACAGCTCTTTAAACAGTTATTGACAAGATAACTGTGAGTGAGCAACACCTTTTGTAATATTAGTAACTGTTTCGATAGCTTAAATAAACTTACATTCGATAATCTAACCATGCAGGCTCATAAAAGCCATACAATTTGTGTAAAAATTTCGTAGATCCTCGCTGAACAGCGACCACCTGATATTTCAAAGAATGTCGTACGCGCCACGATACAAAATACGAATTGTTCATAAATTGTATCGATAGCGATATTTTGCGTTTCTTATTTTTTGACAGCTGAAGAATTGTAATCCTGTTCTGTTACCACAGTCGTGTTATTTTTTAAAGACGGCGGACGCATATATGGCGTGGTCCGCAATCACTAATTACTTATTATAAAAGATTACTATTGTGCAGTGCTATGTAAGAATGTATGTGTGCAGCTAAGATGAAATGTCGAAAATGTTGAAGGACTTTATTTAAAGAAACAGCCAGCAAGATATAAAATTGAAATGTATGGAACCTATTGTCAGAAATACTGACTAAGGTAATTAAATTGGTTAATGTGCTCTCAAATGCTGTAGTGCCTGCTTATTACTTAAAGTATATCCATGCTTTTTTTTCTAATAATTTCCGGGTATGCAGCCGGATCCCGTCGACATTCTGCCACGATATTTCGGCCCAGAGACGTCCGGCCCAGAGACGTCCGGCCATCATCAGGTGAGTACACAACTACTGAAGAGCCCAGGTGCAGTCGCGGTATTTATGCCGATTCTCGCGCACGTGTTGACATGCGCGGCATAGCCGAGTTGTACGTGCTGCCCTCGGCGGTGAAAGTAAAAGATCATCTAGTCATTGAGTATCGAATGACGCTGTCTATTCCGCTGTGAATGTATAATTTTAATAACAGGATTCCAATTTTTATCCAGTTGAAAGCCGTTGTCACGATTTATAAGATTATCGGCAAGACATATTTCCACTGATTCCTTCATTACGGAATCCCAAAATCCGGAAACCGGAGCTAAAATTTTTGTTCCATTGTATTCAATTGAATGTCCAATGAAATATAGTGTTCTGCTACTGCCGATTTTGACGGTTGCCGCAGACGGGTGTATCTTTCATGTTCTGTACATCGTTCATGGACCTTGTCGTCTGGCCAATGTATGCAGAGCCACATTCACAGGGAATTTTGTAGACGCCTGCTTTCTTCAGTTGTAAATCGTCTTTAACGGATCCAACCAGGGCCCGGTTCTTTGCTGGTGGCCGGAAGATAACCTTGATTTTATTCTTCTTCAGTAATCGGCCTATTTTCGACGGCACATTCCCGGCGTATGGAAGAAACGCAGTTGATTTAAAGTCGTCATCAGCGTCCTCAGTGCGCTGCTTCTTGTTATGACAGTTGCGCATGGCCTTTCTTATTTGGCGTTAAGTGTAGCCATTCTCTTTAAAAACCGTCTCCAAGTGTTCTAATTCTGCGTGGAGGTTTTCATCGTCCGATATTACATGCGCTCGATGTATTAAGGTACTGAGAACACCGGCTGTTTGTGCTGGGTGGTGGCAGCTTGACGCCTGGAGATACAGATCTGTGTGAGTCGGTTTCCTGTACACAAAATGTCCTAATGACCCATCATTTTTACGGAATACTAGCACGTCTAGAAATGGTAAAGTGCCATCTTTTTCAATCTCCATCGTGAATTTGATGTTCTCATGTAAAGAGTTTAAATGGTGAAGGAATTTCTCCAGTTCCTGTCTGCCATGAGGCCATACAACAAAAGTATCATCTACGTACCGCCAGAAGACCGTAGGCTTTAAGACAGCAGACTGAAGTGCTTTCTCCTCAAAGTCCTCCTTAAAGAGATTAGCTACCACAGGGGACAAAGGGCTCCCCATGGCGACGCCGTCTGTTTGTTCAAAGAATTCGTCATTGAATAAAAAGTATGTTGAGGAGAGTATATGTTCAAACAAGGCCGTCATTTCGGCACTGAATAAGTTACCAATAAGATGTAACGATTACATTAAAGGCACTTTGGTAAATAGTGAGACCACATCAAAGCTGACTAATAAATCCGAGCTGCTAAGCTTAACTTCCTTCAAGCGACTGACAAAATCCTCGGAATTACGTATATGGTGGCAACGCTTACCCACATACGGCTTTAGTAGTGAGGCCAGATATTTTGATGTAGAATAGGTGGCAGCACCAATATTACTCACTATTAATCGTAGTGGGGCACCATCCTTGTGTATCTTGGGAAGACCGTAGAGTCTTGGTGGTACTGCATTGTGTGGTCTCAATTTCTTGATAACTTGTTCAGGTAGAGAACAGTCGTTCAAAAGGGTAGCAGTTTTCCTTGATATTCGGCTTGTTGGGTCCTTTTCAATTCTGCGGTGCGTGGAATCATTTAGCTGACAATATATCTTCTCGTTGTAGGCTTCCCTTGTCAGAAGAACTGTGGCGTTACCCTTATCCGCAGGAAGAGAAGATACTAGCACAGTCGTACTGTTATATCTATGTTATATCTATGCTATCCATCTCCTATTAATACCAACAGAAATAACGCTGTTTTTATAGTTTTCATACAGCTACCAGGGACCGACTGCATGTCGGCAAACGTCGTAGTTAAGGAAGAAGGCGCATTGCTATTTACCTAGTTTGTGATTTAAATCCAACTTATTTTAATGTGTGGTGTAGTATAGCAAAGAAAATTTCCAGCTCTGTCTGGTCACTTAGGTTTCTCTGTTCGTAGTTGCTATGTCTCATATCCGGTCGTGATCGAACATGATCACGACACTAATAAATTAAGTGGCAATGCGAACTCTGTTCTTAATCTTGAGAACGCTACGCCTTCTGCAGACGATTTCAGGTGACATACAAACGATCACATACAGTTCTTAAGTTTTTGAAAAGTCTTTGCTCTTCCCGTCAAGAAGTGGTGCAAAACTCACAACGGATTTCTCAATCTTCATAAGAGAATAATAATTTGATCATAATGTAAATATCTTTTTTAAAAAAGAAATACACCACACTTTTGCTCTTGTAGCGTGCTTTTGTGCAGCTGTCAACGTAGTAAGTTACTTGTTCCATAAATCGTAGACGGAGATGACAAACGTTAAGAGGTACCTACTAATATCGTGTCGGATCTCCTGGCTTAGTGCACCAACTCCACGTGGCATGAACTTAATAAGTCGTTGGAAGTCCCCTGCAAAGATATTGAGCCATGCCGCATCTGTAGCCGTCCATGATTGCGAAAGTGTTGTCGATGCAGAATTTTGTACACGAACTGACCACTCGGTTATGCCCCATAAATGTTTGGTGGGATTCACGACGAGTGATCTTGGCGACCAGCTTATTCGCTCGAAATGTCCAGATTGTTCTGGGAACCAATTGTGGTCTGGTGACAATGCACTTTCTCATCCGCAAAAATTCCATCGTTGTTTTGGAACACGAAATCTATGAGCGGCAGCAGTGGACTACAAGTAGACTAACATCCAGAGGATTCAGTACATTCCATCTAAACATACCACACGCCATTATGGAGTAACCACCGGCTTGTACAGTGCCTTGTTGACAACTTGGGTCCACTGCTTCTTGATGTTTGCGCCACTGAAATTGGCCTTTGTTTCCAGTGGTTTAGGGTCCAATCGACATTGTCACGATCCCAGGAGAGTCGCTGCAAGCGGTGTTGTGATGTTATCAAAGGCATTCGCGTCGGTCGTCTGCTGCCATAGCCCACAGATGCAGAATTTCGCTTCACAGTCCCAACGGATACGCGTGTCGTATGTCCCACATTGATTTCTGCGGTTATTTCATGCAGAGTGGCGTGTCTGTCAGCACTGACAACTCTATGCAATCGCCGTTGCTCTCAGTCGTTAAATGGACACCTTCGGCCACTGCGTTGTCTGTGGTGAGAGAAAATGGCTGAAATTTGGAATTCTCGGCAAAATCTCGCCACTGTGGATCTCGGAATATTGAACTCCTGTTCGATTTCCCAAATGCAATTTCTACGCGTTTAGCTCCAGCTAACATTCCGCGTTCAGAGTCTGTTAAATTCCGTCTTGCGGCCGAAATCACGACGGAGATCTTTTCACATGAATCGCCTGAGTAGAAACGACAGCTTCGTCAACGCACAGTCCTTTTATACCTTCCATACTCGATATTACTGCTATCAGTTATAATATTGCGCCGTGCCCGGGACGTAGTAAGATACTATTTTCTTTTTCTATCGAAGTATTAACATTTAACGATAAAATTTAAGCTCTAAGTCAATGGTTCGCGCTGGAAGTCAGCGAATATGTACGACCAGAATAATCTGAGCGCCGTATCATGATTATCAGTGTTTCGTTCTATATAAGAATGCGCGCCCGTCATTTCTTTCTCTTCTTCGTCTTTTAAAAAAAATGGCTCTGAGCACTATGCGACTTAACTTCTGAGGTTGCTTGGTTCCGGATTGCAGCGCCTAGAACCGCACGGCCACTCCGGCCGGCTCTTTCCGACAGCATTTTACGCTATCAGGCTCCTATTTTCTTCCAGTTTGTTCAAATGAACTAAACTTGTATTCCTGTTAGCAAGTTGTTTAATCATTCCATTATTATCGCCAATTGCGACTACTGATAGGATCTTATTGTGAATACTTTATTCTTTCGCTCCCGAGATGAGCTAAGATTATTGTAATTTCCAAGTATTTCGCCGAAATATGGCACAATTCTTCTATATTAAAAACTGTGAGAATTATTCACAAAATGTTAGATTTCAGCACATAAAAAATATTTTGTTAAATAATAATTGTTTAATTTAACATTTCTACTTTCATTTCGTAGTAGCAATCACAAATTCCCAATTTATAAACGTTATAGATTTTTTAACTACATTTTTTTTCTTGCGATGCCAACGCGATACTCACGAGATTAAATTAAATCATTCTGAGTCTCTGGCGAGGCGAGCAGCTAGTTAGAAATTTCCTTGAGATTACAAAAACACAAATTAAACGCTTTTCAGCACGCTGCAAGTCTACTGACCAACACTTCAAGCAATAAAAGGTAAAAAAAGAGTAGCATAAACTAAGAAGTAAAGTGATAATCTTATGCATTCGATGGTATTGAGTACATTTTCTACTAAAAATAATCTTTGTTCTAAAAACTAAAAAGTGGCGTGTGTGAAATACGTAATTCATTTACTTTTAGTCATTGATAAAAAGTGATACCTCTAATTAATCCACGTATTAATCGTTGTGTGTGGTATTTAAGTAATAACATAACCAGTCTCAGAATAGATAATACTAAATAGATAAATTAAAGAAAATAATAACAACTTGAGATTTCGTCAATCTGCTATTTCGAGACATAATTAGTTTGAAATATTTGTTCAATTACTGAATTATTACAAATGTATGAATTATTACAAATATATGAACACACTTCAGCTTATTTTACACCCATTACAATTTACGCTAGCACTCCGTCTTCAGGCCACAAGTGGCCCATCGGGACCATCCGACTGCCGTGTCATCCTCAACTAAGCATGCAGATACAGTAGGAGGGGCATGTGGTCAGCACATCGCTCTTCCGGTTGTTACGATGGTTTTCTTTGACTGGAGCCGCTACTATTCAGTCGAGTAGCTCCTCAATTGGCATTACGAGGCTGAGTGCACACCGAAAAATGACAACAGCGCATCGCGGCCCGGCTGGTCACCCATCCAAGTGCCGGCCACGCCCGACAACGCTTAACTTCGGTAATCTGACAGCAACCTGTGTATCTACTGCGACGATGCCGTTGCCTGCAATTTACGCTAGCTGAAGCATAAATTTCCATAATCATATCCACCCATATTTATAACATACCGTAGTAAAGCTATAGTTTACAGTACGGTAGAACCCCTCTAACCCGACCTTGGATGGTCCGTCGCTCCGGTTAGTCCGACCATGGTGAGGCTCGCAAGCCTGTGCCGACTTGTCACTGACTAGACGCCTGCCAGGCCATTGTTGCTGTGCCTATCGCTGTGCCTTTTGTTATACTGTACATTGTTGTGCAGTTTTATCCTTTGTTGGGATTAAAAAACGTCGTTGTTTGCTTTATTCCGTGTTCTCTACAGTACTTATTACTGTAGATTCATTGTGTGTACAGTTGTCTGTTTTTCAACATGTCTGGATTCAAACGTAAATAACTCTTACACTAAATGAAACATTAGCAGGTCACAAAGACTGGACGAATGAGAATCGCTCCAAAAAATTGCAAAGGAACTGAATGTAGGTGTTACGACAGTTAAGGATTGGAGGAAGAATCGGAAAGACATTGAATCCTATACAGTTACGATTGATGGTGAAAACACTCTGAAGAATCACAAAACATTAAAAAAGTCTAAACCTGAACTGCTGGATAACGCATTGTGAATGTGGTTTTGTCAAGAAAGAAGGAAAGGAACTCCAATTTAGGGACCAATTCTCAAAGAAAAAGCGATAGTTTTGCACAAAAAACTGGAAGCCTAAAGTAAATTTGCTGCCAGTGAAGGCTGGATTGATCGTTGATAGTTTTTCACAAAAAACTGGAAGCCTAAAGTAAATTTTCTGCCAGTAAAGACTGGATTGATCGTTGGAAAACTCGTCATTGTGTCCGATTTGTTTCTATTTCTGGTGAAAAACTAACTGCCGATGTCGCAACTGCTAAGGAGCTTTCTGTTAAGTTTCAAGAAATTGTAGAAGAAAATGAACTTTTGCCCTACCAAGTGTATAACATCGACCAGACAGGGCTGAACTTTAAAATGTTGCCAACAAAAACACTCGCAGTTTCAAATGAATCCGTGGTAAGAAAGAAACTTATAAAAGATAGAATCGTTCCTTGTAGCAACGCAATGGTACACAAAAGATCCCCTTGTTCGTGTTTGTCAGATCTAAGAAGCCAAGGGCATTCAAAAATATAAACTTATCTTCCTTGCCGGTTTATTACTGCAATCAAAAATCTGCTTTGATGGACTGCAACCTTCTTAAATCCTTATTTTTCGACGAGATTGTGCCATCGGTAGAAAAAGACTTGAAGCATAAAAAAAATCCTGTTAGTGCTCTATTGCTGTTGGATAACGCACCATCACATCCATCTGAGGAAGATTTGGTGAAAGGGGACATAAAAGCTCTCTTTCTGCCCCTTAATGTGACCTCACTCATCCAACCAATGGATCAGGGCGTTATCGAATGGTTAAAAAGGCTATATCGCAGAAAGTATATCAGCTCAATCTTCGGAAAATCTGAAGGAGGTCATAACTTATTTGAGGCAATGAAATCCCTGAACATCAGAGATGCTATCTACACAATCGCTGCAGCATGGGATTAACTGAAACCTGACACACTGCGGAAATGGTGGCGTAAGCTTTGGCCACAAGTTATGACTGAAAATGAGAATACCGAAGATGAGCAAAACAACGACGCACTGGAAATCGTTAAAGATCTACAAACTCCGGTGCCGAACGTCCGGCAAATA
Organism: Schistocerca gregaria; assembly: GCF_023897955.1. NCBI lineage: Eukaryota > Metazoa > Arthropoda > Insecta > Orthoptera > Acrididae > Schistocerca > Schistocerca gregaria. The sequence continues at coordinate 86,370,884 of NC_064925.1, read as the reverse complement.
AAGTTGAAGAGTGGATCAACGAATGTGACAAAGACTGTGACGGTTTTGAAGAGCTCAATGACGACCAGACTGTCGCCGCTGTTAGCCAGGAAACTGTGAGTGAGGACTCGGACGGCGAAGACGAATCCCCCACCCGGATTTCACACAACGATGCAAAAAACGCTTTTGACGTAGGCCTTCAATACATCGAGAAAAATCCAACTTCATCTCCAATGGACGATTGGTGGATAAAAAAAATGGAGGGGCACTGCAGCTAAATCTAGAAGAACATCTGCTAAACAAAAATGTATCATTAACTTTTTTCCCAAGAAATTTGTCTTCGTTTTTACTGTGAAAACAATGTATACCGTTTATACATACAGTAGTTTATTTCTTTGTAAAAAATTTCTTTTTTATATACAGTGCTATAAACATTTTTTAGTTTACAGCATATATCCTTTATAAGTTATTAAGTACAGTACGGTACTGTAATTTTTTTGTCCTTTTTCCTTTTAAAACCAATACATATTATAGTGTGTGTAGACGTTTTTTAGTTAATATGTTGTTTAACACTGTGTAAAAAACATCTTTTTATATTACTGTGGACGTCTTTTAGTTCTTAAATCGTTTAATTTTTGAACTAAATATCTTTTTATATTTTTTGCAATAAATATTAGATTTTTCGGATAAACCGACCTTTTTTCGTTCCGACCATGGCCCTGGCCCCGAAGGTGACGGATTAGAGGGGTTCTACTGTATATATATGCATATCGCTTGCCCGTGACTTTTGTCACCTCAGTGTATTCACGTAGCTTAGTCATGTGGAGCGTATGGTCGAAACTAACATACTAAAAACTTAGCGACAAAAGCAGCTTTTGTATTGTGTGACGACCAGGTAACGTATATCAATGACACCTGACCTCATACACAGGACTCCTACAGTAATGAAATACGCAGTGACACGAACAGTAATGAGACTTTTCGAAAAAGACAATAATTACACAGTCACTGCGATTCATGGTGGTCCCCTGGGCATTACAAAAGGCGGGACGTTGTTCTTGACCACCAAGCACGATCCGCAATGTGCTCCCATTGGGAAGCAGTTCTTGCGGTAGGGTGTTGCATTCCCCAACCACTGCTGGATGTGAACATGCTACAGTCTGCCCAACGCGATCGATGGGATTTACTTAACGGGGGAAGCGGGGACCAGGTCTGTCCATTGGACGGATCTACTCGTCCACCTGCACTGTTCGGAGCGATCGCGCATTGTCGTCCATAAAAGTGAAGTCATGGCAGAATTCAGCCCTGAAACGACGCACATGGGAAAAGAGTACGATGTCACAATAACTTTGAACAGTGCGTGAACCGTGTTCAAAGATTTCGATGTCAGTACGCCCGTGCAACATTATGCCTCCCTGAAACGCCCAAAAACCGCTGAGCAGAACAGGTGATTAGGATTGTCGAAAGGGCCAAATAATGTGACGGTCAGTTTCACTTCAAAATTGTAATTTATTGTAATTTAATAACACCTTTAAATCAAAACGGCACATAGTCGAACCTTTACAACTACGAGTTTCAAAATCCAGTTCTTTCATGGCTGAAGGCCTCCAAACAAGAAATCTTAAAAAGCAACAAGATAAATTTCAAGCGACTGGAGACATGCAGTTGAAATTGCATACATATATATATATATATAGGGTGTTACCAAAAGGTGCGGTCAAACTCAAACTTTCAGTAAACATTCCTCACACACAAAGAAAGAAAATATGTTATGTGGACATGTGTCCGGAAACGCTTACTTTACATGTCATAGCTCATTTTATTACTTCTCTTCAAATCACATTAACCATGGAATGGAAACACACAACAACAGAACGTACCAGCGTGACTTCAGACACTTTGTTACAGGGAATGTTCAAAATGTCCTCCGTTAGCGAGGATACATGCAACCACCCTCCGTCGCATGGAATCCCTGATGCGCTGATGCAGCCCTGGAGAATCGCGTATTGTACCACAGCCGTCCACAACACGAACACGAAGAGTCTCTACATTTGGTACCGGGGTTGCGTAGACAAGAAGCTTTATAATGTCCCCATAAATGAAAGTCAAGAGGGTTGAGGTCAGAAGAGCGTGGACGCCATGGAATTGGTCCGCCTCTACCAATCCATCGGTCACCGTATCTGTTGTTGAGAAGCGTACGAACACTTCGACTGAAATGTGCAGGAGCTCCATCGTTCATGAACCACATATTGCGTCGTACTTGTAAAGGCACATGTTCTAGCAGCACAGGTAGAGTATCCCGTACGAAATGATGATAACGTGCTCCATTGAGCGTAGGTGGACCAAATTAAAACGAAATTAAAATGAGCTCTAACATGGAAATTAAGTGTGATATATATCACAGCTAGGCGAAAAGCCTCAAGGCAAAAGTGGATAGAACAAACATATACAAGTTGCAATACAAACGGCTTAAGGCCACAGTTAAATTTCAAAATTTTAAAATATATTACCATAATCGTTTAAGGCAGAAGGCCGCAATGTTTTCGCTTAAGGCGAAATTTTGAGAATAAGTCTTTAAGCAACTGAAAGTCCACAGGTGATTTTCCAAAAATTCAAAAATACCTCAACCTTTAAGTTTTCAATGGGGGACCGCACGCTAAATGAAAAAGCAATGCAACGACAATGACTAAATTTAAGAATAAGGTTTTAAGGTGCTGACGGCCCACAGTTGATTTACATAAAACACATAAAAGAAATTTTGTTTTTAAGCATTGGCTATAATACACTACTGGCCATTAAAATTGCTACACCAAGAAGAAATGCAGATGATAAACAAGTATTCATTGGACAAATATATTATACTAGAACTGACATGTGATTACATTTTCACGCAATTTGGATGCATAGATCCTGAGAAATCAGAACCCAGAACAACCACCTCTGGCCATAATAAAGGCCTTGATACGCCTGGGCATTGAGTCAGACAGAGCTTGGATAGTGTGTACAGCTACAGCTTCCCATGCAGCTTCAACACAATACCACAGTTCATCAAGGGTAGTGACTCGCGTATTGTGACGAGCCAGTTGCACGGCCACCATTGACCAGATGTTTTCAGTTGGTGAGAGATCTGGAGAACGTGCTGTCTAGGGCAGCAGTCGAACAGTTTCTGTATCCAGAAAGGCCCGTACAGGACCTGCAACTTGCGGTCGTGCATTATCTTGCTGAAATGTAGGGTTTCGCAGGCATCGAATGAAGGGTAGAGCCACGGGTCGTAACACATCTGAAATGTAACGTCCACTGTTCAAAGTGCCGTCAATGGGAACAAAAGGTGACCGAGGCGTGTAACCAATGGCACCCCATACCATCACGCCGGATGATACGCCAGTGTGGCGATGACGAATACACGCTTCCAATGTGAGTTCACAGCGATGTTGCCAAACACGAATGCGACCATCATGATGCTGTAAACAAAACCTGGATTCATCCGAAATATAGACATTTTGCCATTCGTGCACCCAGATTCGTCGTTGAGTACACCATCGCAAGCGCTCCTGTCTGTGGTGCTGCGTCAAGGGGAACCACAGCCATCGTCTCCGAGCTGGTAGTCCATGCTGCTGCAAACGTCGTCGAACTATTAGTGCAGATGGTTGATCGAGACGTGGCTGCACGATCCGTTACAGCCATGCGTATAAGATGCCTGTCATCTCGACTGCTAGTGATACGAGGCCGTTGGGATCCAACACGGCGTTAAGTATTACCCTCCTGAACCCACCGATTCCGTATTCTGCTAACAGTCATTGGATCTCGACCAACGCGAGCAGCAATGTCGCGATACGATAAACCGCAATCGCGATATGCTACAATCCGACCTTTATGAAAGTCGGAAACGTGATGGTTACACGAGGCATCTCAACAACGTTTCACCAGGCAACACCAGTCAACTGCTGTTTGTGTATGACAAATCGGTTGGAAACTTTCCTCATGCCAGCACGTCGTAGGTGTCACCACCGGCGCCAACCTTGTGTGAATGCTGTGAATAGCTGATCATTTGCATATCACAACATCTTCTTCCTGTCTGTTAAATTTCGCGTCTGCAGCACGTCATCATCGTGGTGTAGCAATTTTAATGGTCAGTAGTGTAGATTACCAACTGACCATTAAACACCCATGGAAAGGACATAAAAACTCCAATACCAAACTGTTACGGTCGTGATTATCCACAATGAAATATGTATTAAGCTCTCAAAACTACACACCGTGTTGGACAGCGACAACAGGTGAGGAAAGGACGCTGCCTGAAATTACGCTAGTGGCCAGGGCAGGTAACCGGAGCACTAACGGCCACATGCAGTAAATTCCACTGGTACACTTGAATTTGAAATAAGGTAATCAGGTTAACTTCACCAAAAACGAACACCAATCAGCCTGGGCGACACTGTATTCCATCACTGTTAGTGCTGAGAAACGTATAAGTGCCAAAAACGACTCAAAAAGAGCTTCTTCAAAGACATGAATAATAGTGTATTCTGTAAAACAGTTCAAAATGTGCTAAAATGAGTGATGCGAAATCAGTCTGCAGTGAGGCACTGTGTAGAATACTACCTTCCCATTTTGCTTCTATCAACGAAGGTACGGGCAGAAGGAATAAGTTCACAGATATGTGAGAGGCTCAAAGACTTCTTAAATGGAAATTCGTCCAATCCATCTGTGGCATACAGCAAACTAGTGCCTAACTGTATTGGTTAAAAACAGTCTTGGTTGCAATTTTTGTTTATTTTTCAACTACACGTTTCGCCTTATTTAGGCATCTTCAGGTTGATCTACATAGAAAACAGATACATCTATTTAAGAACGCGATCGCGTTTGCAGACTTGGATAACCTAAAAGCATGTATAAACAGATCAAATACTGAAAGAGCAAATACCTTAATTTGGTATTTCTTAGAAGGATCCTTTCGACAGTGTAGCCAAACGACATCGTCGATTACGTCAGGCCAACATCGCCTTCGTTAAACTCAGTAAAAACTAAAACATAAAATAGTAAAAACAGATAGAGAACTCAGCAGTGATCGGACACTCAGAAATGCAATCATATTGTCGAAGCCTTGTGATATGGTCTTACCTTTCTAGACGGACGTGAGTGACTCCAAGACCTGCATAACGCGTTCCCGTTCACAGGAGCGATCAACAGAATAAGATGGGGCTCAAGTAGTAAGCCTAATGCACCACAGCGTCGTGTGCTAGTACTGAAGCATAAATCAGAATCACCTCAATAGGTGGCGCTGCCACTCCGTTGCTGGTAAGAGTGAGAGATCGTAAACCGGATATACGTAGCCACTAAAACATTATAAATGTAATGCACATAAAACATTAATAAGATGGAAGTACTAGAAGCAACACCTGTGCAATAACGTATCCTAAAAACCTGACGAAGTAAAATACAAATGAAGGCGGTAAATTTAAAATTAGAAAACAGGGTGTATAATCCAACACACAGATGCAGTACCTAAACAGATTTTACGTATCATATACCACTAGAACGAGAACATGAAAAACACAGGACCGTAATTTCAGATGAAGAGCCTTCCTCCCCCCCCCCCCCCCTATAATACGTAATACTGCGTCATTCGAAGCTAGAACTTCTATCTAATAAAAAAACTCTTTTTATGAAATACAAGTAAAATTATTACCCTTAAAAATACACACCAACATGGAAGACGGACGTAATGTAGGTGAACTTTTACTCCATTTCCATTTTATGGCTACATTAAAATGTGTAAAATGCTTCGACATTTAAAGCAACAAACTCGCAAGTATCTTATTTGAGTCAACGAGCATGTGAGAACTGTTTTGGAGAAGTCGAATGGTCGTGAGACGGGTTGCTAGATTTGTTACCGGTAGGTTCGAACAACAGGCAAATGTTGTGGAGATGCTTCGGGAACTCAAATGAGAATCCCTGAAGGGAAGGCGACGTTCTTTTTGAGGAACTCTACTGTGAAAATTTAGAGAACCAGAGTTTGAAGCTGACTGCCGAACGATTCTACTGCCGTCACCATACATTGCGCGTAAGGACAGAGACGATAAGATACGAGAAATTAGGGCTCATACAGAGGCACATAGATAGTCCTTTTTCCTCGCTCTATTTGCGAGTTGAACAGGGGAGAAATGACTAGTAGTGGTGCAGGGTACCCTCTGACAAGCTTGCGGAGTAACTATGTAGATGTAGATGTAAGATAGTGAGCTGCTGCACTGATTTCAAGATCGAATGTCAAGCACAATGTCTTACTGAATGAAAATTTAGTTGCAATTCAATTAAGTAGACATCTCGCTGTTTTCCATAAATCCATAGCTGTAGCAATTTATATTTTAGATATTTCCGAGACACTGCTTTTAGATTTTCAATATTGCTATATTAAGAATAAATTTGAACCAAAGAAGTTAGTACTGAGATGGTGAGCCATGCGTGGCTCATGTTCATGCCATCTTTATTTAACATCTGGTTTTTACCGTACAGCCACCTCGTCACTTTAATTTCAATTACTGGTGTCACTGAATTGCTGTCTTGCCTGCCCGTGAGCGGCAGCAGCAGGGCATATCGATAAGTCCACTTTCTGGGCGACAGATAGTATTTCCAGGTCGTCCTTTGCCTGGAAGTCAGTCGGAGAAGGACCAGCAGGGCAGTCACGACGCAGCACCAGTGCAGTCGGGCACAAAGCCCATGTGAGGTCCGCACAGCCAGTTACCAGTAGGGACGACCGTTGGTTGGTCGTTCGGTCGGTCACCTCATCGACGACGTGTATTTGAGTCGGTTCCTTCCTGTGCAGAAATGTCGGTTGTGTTCCCTCTGCATGGTTGGGTCCAAGCCAGTGTCTCTGGGATGTCGTCCGTCCGAAGGAAGTCAGTGAGTTGGAGACGCACCAGCAGCATGATCGGTCGGTCGGTCGGACGGTCGGTCTGTCTGTCTGTCTGTCTGTCGGTCGGTCGAGGAGCACCAAGCAAGCACCAGTCACGCGAAGTCGGGCTGGAGCCGCTGGCAGCATGCAAGCGCGGTTGGAGTGTGAGGTGCTGCTTGCTAGTGCTACGTAGTTCGTCGCCCACCGGTCTTGGACATGAAGGTTGAGTCTTCACTTGAGTTACTATCGAACCTCAACTGTTCACATTTCTTCGTTTGATACTGGTTATTGGTTTTGGGACTTCTGGCGAGCAACAACTTGTGTGTATTTAAGTCGTCTAAGATTCCAGCTGTCTTCCTGTGGAATTTAACTTAATTTATTCCACGTTACTGAAGTTCACCATCGGAATCTTCAGCTTTGTGGCCATTGATGTTCCGGTTACCTGCTCTTGTCGTTGACATAATTTTAGGCAGTGTATTTTCCTTGTCATGTTGTTGCTGTCCAGCACGGCGTGTAGTTCGACAGCTGTGGTGTTCTTAGTCGTTGTGGGCGCAAATATTATGTGTGTAGTTGTATTGAAATCTTCTGGTCGTTTTGCTGGTTGCATGGAGCCTAACTGATTTGGTTGATTGGTCGGTCAGCTGTATGTCAGTTGGGTTGCCTCCAGATTAAGAAGTCGTTGGGCAGGCTGCCTGTCTCACCTAAATGGGCATTAGTGTCACAATCCCAGGCCAACCCTTGGAAACTTCTGAGTACTGTTCCGTGTCTGTTACATTGTAACTTCCCTGTTTGAGTTTGAGTTATTTGGTTGATGTGTGGCTTTATATATCCTGAATTAATGTTCCACTCTTGCCCTTTAGGCATAAGATTGTCATTCCTTATATGGGGCTTTTAGCCGAATTTTACAGCAAATCTTTAAGGCCTTAAGCAGTTAAAGTATTGTGTTGATGTGTGGCCTTTAGCTGAGTTTTAATATCTCTAAAATTAATGTTCTTGTTTTTCCCTTAAGGCATAAGATTGCGAAGCTTTTGTATGGGCCTTCAGCCGAATTTTGCATTCAATGTTTTAAGGTAAGGCCTTTTGTCTTGTGATTGAAACTCTTCTTATTGCTTAATATGCGACTTCCAGCCAACTTCCATTAAAATTAAATTGCTGAGGCCTTCAGTCTATTAGATGGAAGTTTTAGAAAATATTTTTGGGTGAAACTTCCAGAAGAACCTTGTATTGCAATTTTGCTTATGCCTTGTGTCTTCCGTTATGAATGTGGCCTTCAGCCGATATAAGGTTAATCAAGGAGGTCGATTAAAGTTTTGAGTGTTTTGCCTTCTTGTTGTAATATTGTGTGTTGATTATAAAGTTTGTACGTTGAGTGCAACTGACAAGAACTCATTTTGGCTACTTTCCACAACCTAATCTTCTCTGTCCTGCTAGATCAGGCATTTCAGATGCCCTCTCAATAGATAACAAAAAACGTTAAAATATATTTTACTGATACTGGAAGCCTAATCTACCATGTAAGCACGTCAAGAGACTTCGTCTTAACGTGACAATAACATGTGCGTTTAATTAAAAATGAACTAGCGTGAGAAATTCGTACTGAAATCATAGGACTGAGAGCAACACTGTATGCTGCCAAGGTGCAACGCATAAAGCATAGAGAGAAAGCTGTAAAATTCTCCTCAGCAAAAGAATTCCTTCTTCTACATCTACACTCTGCAGATTAAAGTGAAATACTGATAGAAGGTATGTCCCATTGTACCAATGATTAGAGATTTTTCCCCATTCCATTCCCGCAAGGAGCGAGGGTAGAACGATTGTTTAAATGATTCCGTGCATGCTGCAATCAGCCTAATCTCGTCCTCACGATAAAGCAAACCTGTGATCATTGATGATTACCAGCACTGTTTGTTAAACAGTGTTGGAAAAAAACGGCTATGTAGTATATAATTCGATGAAAGCTGCACACAGTTTCAGCACCACGGAATGAAAATTGGATCTTTAGGCAAAAGATGGTAAGCATTTCATACTTGACGAAAAAGTGAGCACTTTTGCACTACCACCTGAAGAATGACGATGATAATTGATTTTATTGTGAGCGCCTGCAAAATATAAACAGTGCCATATAAGTACCAGACAAATGTAAATATCTGAAAAATGTGTATGAAAACTGTAAATTGTAGATTGTATGTGTAGACTGTAACTGACATGTAATTACTGGTTAGATTAAACTCCGGGACAATATGTTCTCATTACCTTGACTTCAACTGCGTTTAGTGAAAAAATAGCATTTCGAACTTTTTCCGCTCTGCAGCTCTATTTATCCTTTCTCCTCCTCCGAGTATGGCTGCTACTTTTTCTAACACTTCACCTGTTGGCGATGAGAGATGTTAAAATTTATCATTTGTCTATATCTGAAGTAGTCCGCTTTGAAAGTTTTCATTTGTGTAATAGTGGTGAGTCGGCTAATTATGATACGTGCAGCCAGAGGAAAGGATGGTATGTGCGCCATACAATTTCTGTACTTGATCCCAAAAAATAACAGAAGATCTCAGCGACGATAATTTGTATAATTTTAAATGGAATCGTGAGCAGTGAATCAGAAACCCTCTCCTGTGGTAATCGAATCCAGATTTTTAGAAACCATCATACGTGGAGCAAAATTGACAGTAGGGTAGAGTAAATCACAGGTGATTTGTTCCTATGAATAAATTTAGCATAATAATGCCAGCTTTTTTACTCTCGTACTTGTAGATTAGCGAGCTGTTGATTTTTCAAATTGACCCAAAAGTTTTCCATGAGCACAGCATTATCACTTACCCAAAATGCCCATCTTGCATCCATATATTGCTCTGACCTGAGATTTCTTTGCCACTGCAGTACATAGCACTGCGCCTGAATGATGCAAGTGACGAAGTATTCACAGCGCAAACGGCACGCCTGAGGAATGTGGAGCCAGCCGTAACCTGTTCTTGTTTATGATCAAGAGTCGATTAGTCCTGTTCAAGACCAGCAAGTAGTTTTTGTTGTACACTGTTGTAAAAGCACCTGTGTGTTGGTTTTTCTATCGGGATGTAAAAAAAGAAATTCCACGAGTCATCTCCCAACCAGGCTAAGCTAGCAAGCCGCATTTACGTGGCGCATACTGTCTCTGGCGTACGTTACAAACGATGCATGGTCAGCCACGCCGCACAGGATAAGTAATCGCCAAAACATACTATTTGTAGAAGCAAAGGTCTTGTTTCCCAAGGTACACTAAACCATTTTTAATTAATTTTGCACGAAAACATCTAAATAACCTCCTATGTTCCTACATATACACTCCTGGAAATGGAAAAAAGAACACATTGACACCGGTGTGTCAGACCCACCATACTTGCTACGGACACTGCGAGAGGGCTGTACAAGCAATGATCACACGCACGGCACAGCGGACACACCAGGAACCGCGGTGTTGGCCGTCGAATGGCGCTAGCTGCGCAGCATTTGTGCACCGCCGCCGTCAGTGTCAGCCAGTTTGCCGTGGCATACGGAGCTCCATCGCAGTCTTTAACACTGGTAGCATGCCGCGACAGCGTGGACGTAAACCGTATGTGCAGTTGACGGACTTTGAGCGAGGGTGTATAGTGGGCATGCGGGAGGCCGGGTGGACGTACCGCCGAATTGCTCAACACGTGGGGCGTGAGGTCTCCACAGTACATCGATGTTGTCGCCAGTGGTCGGCGGAAGGTGCACGTGCCCGTCGACCTGGGACCGGACCGCAGCGACGCACGGATGCACGCCAAGACCGTAGGATCCTACGCAGTGCCGTAGGGGACCGCACCGCCACTTCCCAGCAAATTAGGGACACTGTTGCTCCTGGGGTATCGGCGAGGACCATTCGCAACCGTCTCCATGAAGCTGGGCTACGGTCCCGCTCACGCCCCAACATCGTGCAGCCCGCCTCCAGTGGTGTCGCGACAGGCGTGAATGGAGGGACGAATGGAGACGTGTCGTCTTCAGCGATGAGAGTCGCTTCTGCCTTGGTGCCAATGATAGTCGTATGCGTGTTTGGCGCCGTGCAGGTGAGCGCCACAATCAGGACTGCATACGACCGAGGCACACAAAGCCAACACCCGGCATCATGGTGTGGGGAGCGATCTCCTACACTGGCCGTACACCTCTGGTGATCGTAGAGGGTACACTGAATAGTGCACGGTACATCCAAACCGTCATCGAACCCATCGTTCTACCATTCCTAGACCGGCAAGCGAACTTGCTGTTCCAACAGGACAATGCACGTCCGCATGTATCCCGTGCCACCCAACGTGCTCTAGAAGGTGTAAGTCAACTACCCTGGCCAGCAAGATCTCCGGATCTGTCCCCCATTGAGCATGTTTGGGACTGGATGAAGCGTCGTCTCACGCGGTCTGCCACGTCCAGCACGAATGCTGGTCCAACTGAGGCGCCAGGTGGAAATGGCATGGCAAGCCGTTCCACAGGACTACATCCAGCATCTCTACTATCGTCTCCATGGGAGAATAGCAGCCTGCGTTGCTGCGAAAGGTGGATATACAATGTAATAGTGCCGACATTGTGCATGCCCTGTTGCCTGTGTCTATGTGGCTGTGGTTCTGTCAGTGTGATCATGTGATGTATCTGACCTCAGGAATGTGTCAATAAAGTTTCCCACTCGTGGAACAATGAATTCACGGTGTTCTTATTTCAATTTCCAGGAGTGTAGATTGATATCATGTTATTTTCCGTAAATTATTGAAAAACCATAAACAATTATGGAAAATATAAAAAGTTTGAGACGATCTGTGGTTCGGAATACTTCGCGTGCACGTGAGGAATACCAAACGCCTGGGCTACACTCTTCATGCTTCCAGCTTGGTTGGTTGGGTGATTTGGGGGAGGAAACCAAAGGGCGAGGTCATCGTTCCCATCGGATTAGGGAAGGATGGGGAAGGATGTCGGCCGTGCCCTTTCAAAGGAACCATTCAGGCGGTTTAGGGAAATCACGGAAAACGTAAATCAGGATAGCCGGGCGCGGGTTTGAACCATTGTCCACCAGAATATGAATCCAGTGCGCCACCTCGCTAGCCCTACGTCCTTCCAGTTCCGCTATGATCCTTCCCTGTGTGCAGCCGTCCAAATGTTGTCTGCGTGCCGTGCGGTAGCGAAGAACGCCACAGCCGTTCACTAATTGATACACACTGTCCTTTTCCTTCCCTTGAACTGCCTCGTGTTCTCGAGCCAGACCCATTTGGCGCTAAAGCCACGCTGACTTCAAGCCACGTGACGTCTAGTTTTCCGTGTACGAATGGGAGACCTCTGACAACATGCTCTTGCAGTTGTTAATATGTTATGTTGCTCTCATACTTAAATGCCGCGAAGCTGTCTATTGTAATTGGTCTGCCCTACCTGGCGACTCTGCATTAGTGACTTCTGTCCCACTACATTCCCGGATCGAGCAACGAACGGATCGCTATCTACACCACTGTGCACGCGCCTTAATCGTACGTCATTCACGCGATGTCGTTGCCAATCATGCGAGACCAGAGTGGCCAACAAGTACTACAGAACTTTTTACAATAGCGTCTCGTGTGCACTGTGCTTTCCCAGAACCCTTCCAAAGAACCCTAACTCTTCCATTCACGTTTCGTAATATTGTTCGTCCAATTTCGTAGGACGAGGGTGAGTCAAATGAAAACCTTAAATTTGTAATAATAAATCGAAATTTCGCGCCGTTATCCTGTAAGTTGGTAAGCGTGCTACAAACAGCGTGCAGAATGGCCTGTAGGTGGCAGTATAGTGCCGATGCACACATGCCGTCGCAGTATCAGTGTAAAGATGGCCGCCCCACTTGCGACTTGCACCAGGGAAAAACAGCGTACTGTTATTCGGTTTTTGCATACTGAAGATGTGAAACGTATTGAAATTCATCGACGAATGAAGGTTCAGTACGATGATGCATGTTTGTCACAGCAGCAAGTCTACGAATGGAGTAGGAAGTTCGCAAATGGTGTGACTTCAGTGGAAGATGCTCCTCCTCCAGGTCAGGCACAACGAGTTGTGACTCCACAGAACATTGCATCAGTTGAAGCCATAGTGAAGGAAAACCGCCAAGTGACATTGAATGACATTGCAGCATGTTTACAGATCAGTCATGCGTGATGTGCTCCAGTTTCACAGTGTGTCTGCAAGATGGGTGCCGCAGCACCTGACTCCTGAAATGAGAGAACGACATGTTGATGCTTTTGAAGAACTTCTTCGGCGCTTTGAACGAGAAGGTGATGGCTTCCTTGCAAGAATCGTTACTGGGGACGATACCTGGGTTCACTCCCACAAAGCTAGCAAGGAATGGCGCCATTCCTCATCACCAAAACCAAAGAAGTTTCGAATAGAACCATCAGCAGGGAAGGTTATGCTGACTCTCTTTTGGGACGAAAAAGGCGTTATTTTGGACCATTACATGCCTAGAGGGACCACTGTCACCAGTGCATCATACACAATCTACTAAAAAATCATCTGCGGCCTGCAATCAAATTAAAGCGATGTGGGTTGCTGTCAGCAGGTGTTCTTTTGCAACATGACAATGCGAGGCCCCACACTGAATGTACAATACTTGCAACAATCACAGACCTACATTTTGAGTGTGTTCTTCATCCACCATACTCACCAGTCCTTGCCTCAAGTGATTTCCATATGTTTGGACCACTTAAAGACGCAATGGGAGGAAAAAAGTTCCGTTCTGATGAAGAGGTATGCCACACTGTGCATGAGTGGTTGCGCGGACTACCAAAAGAATTTTTTTCTAAAGCAATTTATGCACTTTGTAAGCGTTGGAGGACTTGCATTGAGCGTGGGGGAGATTATGTTGAAAAGTGATACAGCTTTTTACCACTTTTGCACAATAAATAATATTTTTAAAAATATTTAATGTTTTAATTTGACTCACCCTCATATTACCCGGAAGTTCGTAAATGATATGATGTGCGCTTGATATTCATTAGTAGTTTTACTATTTATTTGCTATTTTCTTCTAGTCTGTTATCTACAGGGTGCTTCCATAAATGTAACAGGACATAGAGAATGCTGTACTGAACAATGTAAGGTAGGGTACTTGGGGTCGGACAAGCCAGCTTACGGAGATATGGAAGTAAACTTGGCTATCGCTTTGTCTAGCATTACTGTTTTTCAGATTATTTACAACTAATATGCGTACAAGTTTACACGTAGTGTACTGTTTATTCACATGCACATTCTTCATTTCCTGCAAGGTAACAAGGAGGACGATTCCGATTTCTAGGAAGTCATTATGTAGATTTTGTTTACTTTCCTTGTCCATAAGGTGGCTCTGTTGTATCGTATTAACACTGTCCCATGACAGAAGATGCTACGAATTTACGACAGACCCATTTCTAACTCAGTGCTATTCAGAGACGTATTGTACAATACGATGAGCAGTACCAGTACAGTTTCGCAGAACTCACTGACATGCATCTTGTGTATGGGGAAGTCTGTTGCAATGCTCTCGCTGCTGAAAGGCGGTACAGGGAGCGATTTTATAACAGTCATCATCCGTCACCACGAGTGTTTATTTCTCTCCAACGATGAATACGCGAGACTGTTTCCTTGGAAAGAAGAAACGAAGGACCAGGCAACATGACGACCACTCATACTCCCGATTTTGAGGAGGAGGTGCTCGAACGTGTTCCAGCAGAGCCCAATACAAGTATCCACCGTATTGCACTCGAAATGGGCGCTGCACATACTCCCGTGTGGCGAGTACTCCACGAACAATAATTATGCCCATATCACCCAACGCGTCCATGCTTGTGACTGATCCCATTGTGCTAGTAGTTGTTCCAACAATGGACTGATCGACCAGATTTCCTCCAAATCATGCTTGTAATATCCACGGCACTATGTTCTAGCCACAAGATGTTAAAATGAACTAAGTGTATAAACTTCAACAAATATTATCGATACTACGTATAAAAAAGACTGTATCGTGTAAAACTGACGACAATTAATTTAATTTCTGTGTGAATTAAAACTGTTATCAGAGAACTACATTCATAGACAACGACAACTATTTTTTTTTTGGGTTATCTGTGATAATTGTGGTTCAGTTGTTCCTCCTGTGCTAACCAATGAACTGTTCGGATGTGAGACGTGTGAAGTCTGTAAAGAGAAAATCTGTTGTTAGTTATTATTTGAAAATGTGGTATGCGTATTGTAAGACCTTCGGTATACACATCATCAGATAATTTGACTTGTCGCTCTAACGAAGTAGGCGAGTGTCAGCAATATGTCTCGTGGTCTTATCGTGGCGTGTTTATCTTCCGCTGTTAGGTCAGACGATAGAAATGCCACTTGCATGCTTAGAGTAGCAGATTGACAGTGACAAACTTTAAACAGAACTTGATTAATTTTCACACACATTTATTAAAATAGTAACAAGCATAAACATAACGTAACTTGATACTGGATGTTATTTACAATTGACAATCTGAAGTTCCTATGGTCTTGGTATGTTGATCTTATTCTCATATATATCTCTGATAAAGTGTCTATACATTTCTCTTTATGGCTATGTACAAATGCAGACTGATACAGTCTAATTCAGACTGAGTAATCGAAGGTCTGTACACTCGTTATAATACCTCGCGCGTTCAGGTATCACTGCGCAAGTGTGATCCGCGAGGAGAAAAGGTTCTACATTAGCGGCAATCTCATTGGCTGCGTTACATATTAATTCGCGGATCGGCGGAAGCAGAATTTGGTCCGTCTCTAAGACGGCGCCATCCCGTAGTGCAGAGACGGATGAGTGCTGCGCCTGCGCTTTTGTGCTTAGCAGGGCGCGCTCTAGTGGGAAACTTGTGTACGCGCTGACTACGCAGAACTAAGTACACAACAGAAAAATACAGTTACTACTGTGTGGATGTGGATTTGTATTTATTTAAATTGTAATCCAATCTAATTAATATTTTTATGTGTTAATTTAGGAGGAGCGCAGCCATTAGTGCTAGTAACTTACAGCGGAGTTTACTAGTAGCTCGCATAAAAATATGAAACAGTTTTCATTGAGAATAATTTTAAATGCTAAAGGATAGAGAACAAATGGCTTAAAGAATTTATCTGAATATATTAACTTGATATAAAAGGAATCGAGAATAACAATAGACAAATTGACTGTCGTGTGTCTGCCACCATCTTAGCAAAAATATCTTCGCGGCAGTTTTGAATCGAGAATTTTAACTAACATAAATGTTGATAGATATAAATGAATGGAAATAAATGTGCACCGGTGGTCCCAAATCTACTTTAAAAGACAGAATTCAACTCAGATTGAATATTTAATAACAGTGCTCACAGCACGTTACGTAATATGAATTTCTTATTTGCTGATGTATGAAACCTAATTATTTCGGACGATTTACATGAAATATTTTAATAGGAGACATACGTCAGTGTTGCATGCGGGTAGTATTTTGTGACTAAACGTTCCTTTTGCATCTTAAGTAACAGTTGTGTAAAATCTCATAAATTATATGCAATTTAGTGCCACTCACACGACTTTACAGACAACATTTCTACAAAACGTCAAGTAGAGAGTTTTTTAGCAGAGTGACAAATACTAGCCGGGATAATCATTTTTGAGATCAAAGGAATTGTTACGCTGACAATAGGTAACTGGTGTTATATTTTTTTGACCTACCCGAAATATCATTTATAAGTAATTAAAGCCACGAAATACTATAAACCGGTTCCGCAACATGCTGTTTACTGACGAGACCTCATTTGATCGTGATAGTGTTTTGAACAGCAGGAATAGCCATGTGTGGGATGAGGGAAAACCCTCACGCTGTAGTAGAGTTGCACCATCACGTACTTTTTGCTGTGAATATTTGGGCCGGCATTGTAGACGACAATCTCAACGGGCCATTGAACCGGTACGGCTCGCTACTAATTTTTTTTTTGTCTTTTGAAACCACCCGCCTTTTCGGTACTCGCCGCTATGTCAATCTCGAGATTGGATTGGAGTCTCTGGTCGCCGCATATCTTTGGCGAGTCGGTTGTGGGGGGGGGGGGGGGGGGGGGGGAACGCCATAGGCTCGAAGATCCTAGTGTGGAGGGCCGGTGTTGTCCCGAGGAGGATCATCGTGTGGTTATTCAAGGGCTGAGAAGTGATTTCTTGGTTCTGGCCTTGAATTCCGACGAAGAGTTACGGCAAGTTTGGTGCATGAGGTGAACACAAGGATTCTAAAAAGGTACACTTTGGTGGCGCGTATAACAGACTTGTGTGTGGTGTAAGCTTTGCTTCGATACTGCAGTCTGCAGACAGAGCGCTGCTTGGGAGAACAGCGTTGATATTGGCATTGTCATATGTTTAGCTGCTTTAAAGTAAATGAGTGTTTTGGATCGAAGGTGGATCCAAGTGAGGCACCGAATCATTGCTTATCTTATTAAGAAACCTTAGTCGGACCCAGCGTGTTCAACTGTTATCTACAGTTATATCACATAATTTGACACTCTCGTAGTGTCTACGAGTGAACCTTGGAGGTACTGTTAAGTGTTTGTAGTAGGGGAAAGATTGACTGAGGAGCTTTTCAGTCGGACGCTTATGAATCGTGTTAGTTACATTTCACTTCTTATGGTATTTTACGGATATATGTGTGACAGAAACCGCCGATAGTATTTTCATAATTTAGCTTGGGACGTCATTCTGTGGTTTGGTGTGGCCTTCCCAAGAGTTTAAAACCCCAAATATTTTCTTACTGCCTTGCTGGAGTTGCCTTGCGTCAGTTGTTGATTTGTGTCTTGTCTACCTCACCGTACTGCTGTTTGGTGCGGTGCGGTATAGTCGAAGTGTTTAGCAGTACCGTATGTACTCCCTCGCCCGCTTTAAGATTTGCGAGGTGCATCCACATCGAAGTATATTCCTAGTATGCAAGTTGTGTGAGTTGGTTGCGCCCTGTCAACGTTTTGTTCATCGTGGAAAATCTTTCTCGTGCCGCATATGACTCTGAAGGACAGCGCATCACCACGACAAAATCAAAAGATATGTACTGTACATTTTTAACGGATGTAACCACTGAGTTTAAGAATAGATTTGTGTTTTTTGATTGAACAGTGATTTATTATCAAAGGATATTCTTAAAAATTTATTTTATTTACTAGAGATTCATCAAGAATATGAACTGATTTAATCACACTATGTAAGCATGGAAGTAGTTGCCAGGGAGTAACTGATGAATTCATAACCAAATTCCTTTTACCAAATGGGAATTTTATTCACTTTAATAGTGCCTAAAAGCATTTTTTAAAAGAAACAGTTTTAAAATTATAATCAGAAAGCACCCTCTAAATATCAAAATTACAATTTATTCAGAGGGAGAAAGAAACAAGTTTTGACTGTATGAGCTTTTGGACAGAGAACCTTGCCGCTCCTTTTCGACACGGCCGTAGTTATGACCGCTCACAGCAGCCTCTGAAAGACTACACTGGTGCAAATCTGCAACACACCAGATAACTTTAAACTAAGAATTTTAACAATTTACACAAGCACACACACTATGCACCCCCCAGTACAAGGGATGGAAATGGTACAAAACAATAACTATTAAGAAATTAGCCTTGCCACCGAAGGAGCAACTTGATTTTAACTTCTAAGAAAAGTCTTATGGTGAAACGGTGGCAACTTTATATACTAAAACGATGATTTAAATATAAGCCCATGAAACGCAATCTTATATAAAATTCTTCATGGTTGGCCAAACAATAGTTACGATGCTCTACAGTACACAGATGCAGCCTCTCAAGATCATAGCCAATAGTATCAAAGCTTCCAAAGATATTGGGGTATTAGGCCGTTACACTCCAAGCATTAAATTCGTTAACACACCAAATCTGACAAACATGACAGAGGCAGCTGCTAACGTACGGTAGATTGATAGGGAGGTTACCAAACAACCCGAACCACAGGTTGCTCTATTCCGCCCTTACTCTACAAGGGAAAAACGGACCACCCAATTTATAAACAACCATCTTCCCGCGGATGGGAAAACGGGGAAGAATGGTGGGACGACCCCAAAGCAAAACGGCTGGTGACCTCGCCAAGAAACAAGTAGAATTTAACAAGAGTAAATCAAACAACATATCACCAATCGCTTAACTTCTAATAAACTGCGATTTCTCGAGAAGACCTGGCGCAGCACCCCCAAATCGCTCTCCCGAACAGTCCGCTGCCAGCCGCTTCAACGGACGCAAGAAGGCGCGCCGATCTCCCGTCTCACGGCGGCGCAGCTCGCACCGGCCAGACTGATGTCGTGGGTTGACACTGTTGGTGCCGTTTCGGCCGCGAAGTCATTACCCCTCGCTATACGCCGCGGCCCACTGGACTCACGTGGGCCGACGCTCAAGACGGACAAGTCATCTTGTGTCTCAGTGCGCGACCGACCAACGGATCGATCCAACCACCAATGACCATTGCCTGAGCAAACTCGAGTAGACTGACGGCCTAACACGCAGACTCAGGTGCAGGAACTAAGCCCCGACCGGGCGAACACTCGCTGAGTTCTCTTACTGGCGGAGTGGAAAGACTCTCATTTTGCCGGCTTTGAAGGTTGATCCGAATGACAGACAGACACTAACTGCCTAACAAATGCGGACGAGAGACATAGTAGCAAGCTGGGGACGAGAGACTGGCTCAGACTGACCGACTGGTGAGCTCATAGCGTCCCTTAAATGCACGTGAACAGGCAACCTTTCCGCTTTCCAACCAGAGGGAGGCACCAAAGCTGCGACTGCCACAGCGGCGTCACCGCCAGAAAAGGAGGGCTGCTTCACACTACGCGATGCGGCGCGCGGCGCGCTCTTCAAAACAGCAATTTTCACCACGGCTCATTGATTTTGAAAGAGAAAGTTTTACATACCTGGTTAATTATAAAATTTATGATTAATTATGTCATATTTCGTTGGCGGTAGTATGAATCATACATAAGGAAGTTTATGGCGTAAAGTGTTTAAAAGGAAGGGAAATATTTTGTGATACAGTGCACATTATAGAGGCTATGGGATTTGAGTGCACATTGACGGCAATCAGATTTTATTGCATTTAAGTTGTTTTAACTAAAAATTTTGGTGATCAATATTTTATTGCCTTTAGAGATCACAGGTCATATCTACGAAAATTTTGGTATTGCCATGTTGCGTTAGAGTCTTTTATTTAACCTTGCAATGTGGAATTTGTATTTTTTTCCCTGTGTTTAAAAAGGATTTTGAGTTTTAAGTGTTGTAATTTGATTTTGAGAGCTGTACTTTGACCTATTAAAATACTTCAGGAACTTTCATTAACAAACTACACTCCTGGAAATTGAAATAAGAACACCGTGAATTCATTGTCCCAGGAAGGGGAAACTTTATTGACACATTCCTGGGGTCAGATACATCACATGATCACACTGACAGAACCACAGGCACATACACACAGGCAACAGAGCATGCACAATGTCGGCACTAGTACAGTGTATATCCACCTTTCGCAGCAATGCAGGCTGCTATTCTCCCATGGAGACGATCGTAGAGATGCTGGTTGTAGTCCTGTGGAACGGCTTGCCATGCCATTTCCACCTGGCGCCTCAGTTGGACCAGCGTTCGTTTTGGACGTGCAGACCGCATGAGACGACGCTTCATCCAGTCCCAAACATGCTCAATGGGGGACAGATCCGGAGATCTTGCTGGCCAGGGTAGTTGACTTACATCTTCTAGAGCACGTTGGGTGGCACGGGATACATGCGGACGTGCATTGTCCTGTTGGAACAGCAAGTTCCCTTGCCGGTCTAGGAATGGTAGAACGATGGGTTCGATGACGGTTTGCATGTACCGTGCACTATTCAGTGTCCCCTCGACGATCACCAGAGGTGTATGGCCAGTGTAGGAGATCGCTCCCCACACCATGATGCCGGGTGTTGGCCCTGTGTGCCTCGGTCGTATGCAGTCCTGATTGTGGCGCTCGCCAAACACGCATACGACCATCATTGGCACCAAGGCAGAAGCGACTCTCATCGCTGAAGACGACACGTCTCCATTCGTCCTTCCATTCACGCCTGTCGCGACACCACTGGAGGTGGGCTGCACGATGTTGGGGCGTGAGCGGAAGACGGCCTAACGGTGTGCGGGACCGTATCCCAGCTTCATGGAGACGTTTGCGAATGGTCCTCGCCGATACCCCAGGAGCAACAGTGTCCCTAATTTGCTGGGAAGTGGCTGTGCGGTCCCCTACGGCACTGTGTAGGATCCTACGGTCTTGGCGTGCATCCGTGCGTCGCTGCGGTCCGGTCCCAGGTCGACGGGCATGTGCACCTTCCGCCGACCACTGGCGACAACATCGATGTACTGTGGAGACCTCACGCCCCACGTGTTGAGCAATTCGGCGGTACGTCCACCCGGCCTCCCACATGCCCACTATACGCCCTCGCTCAAAGTCTGTCAACTGCACATACGGTTCACGTCCACGCTGTCGCGGCATGCTACCAGTGTTAAAGACTGCGATGGAGCTCCGTATGCCACGGCAAACTGGCTGACACTGACGGCGGCGGTGCACAAATGCTGCGCAGCTAGCGCCATTCGACGGCCAACACCGCGGTTCCTGGTGTGTCCGCCGTGCCGTGCGTGTGATCATTGCTTGTACAGCCCTCTCGCAGTGTCCGGAGCAAGTATGGTGGGTCTGACACACCGGTGTCAATGTGTTCTTTTTTCCATTTCCAGGAGTGTATATTGAGGATCTTGTTATTCGTGATAACGAATGTTCATTCACTATCTCAAAATCAAGTTAATAAAGTTGTAAAATTTTAAAGAAAAAAAGGACTTTTATTAGAAAAACAGTGCCTACCCGTACCCCCCAAAACTTCCATGTATTCAAAGCACTGGCCTTCGGACGTTGTCTGATGTTTTCCCTGGTATCTGCCGGCCGTTGTGGCCGAGCGGTTCTAGGCCTGGAACCGCGTGGCCACTACGATAACCCTGCATCAGGCATGTATGTGTGTGATGTCCTTAGGTTAGTTAGGTTTAAGTAGTTCTAAGTTCTAGGGGACTGACGACCTCAGATGTTAAGTCTCATAATGCTCAGAGCCATTTGAACCCCAGTATCTCTCACAGCCAATGCCTGTGAGTCGTCCTAATGGCCACCTGTACTTGAGGTTCTTGCAATGGGTTTTACCTGAGTTGTTGGTGAACGTGAAACGTCCCCTTAGAAAAATTGAACAAAACTGTGCTTAAACTGACACACAATATTTTTAGCGCAACGCAATCTGACTTCCAAAAATCCCTACAAAAGAATGACCCTGACTAACATTAACCTATATGTTTCACAAATCACTTACCTCACAAAAATCTTTGTTACTCGAACTACTGCAATACAGCAAGCGCCACTACTGCCAGCTAAATAAAAGATTCAAACTACGGAAGGCACTAACTACTGATAGGCATAGTTAGCAAATGAAAGTTTTTAATACAGAACAATTGTATTTACCTTACTAGTGTTCAAAAGTCATAATGTATATAGCAGTTCATGACATCCAATCTTACAAATTTCAGAACTCCGCCACCTCTCTCCCCACATCCACCACTGCTGGCGGCTCACCTCCAACTGCGCAACGCTACGCGCCGTTCACATCCAGCTGCCCAACACTACAATAGCGAGTATTACAACAATGCCAACCAGCCACAGACTGCACGCAGCACAGCCAGTGATCTTCATACAGAGCGCTACGTGGCGTTACCAATAAAAAAACTTAAACAGCCTACTTACAAACGTACCCTTGGGTGTTCGTAAGAGGATGTGGATACAACATGATGGTGCACGGCCTCACTTCAGTGTGGATGTCCTCAACCATCTCAATGCTATACCTCCCTGTCACTGGACTGGAAGGGGAGGTCCTATTTCATGGCATGCGTCGTCACCTGACCTGAATCCACTTGAATATTTCTTGTGGGGATATCTAGCTACTTGTGTATGAGGCCGCAGTGGATGAGGACATGGAATTAGTTGCCAGACTTGTAGCTGCCCGTGATGTGATTCAAAGACACCAGGGATATTTGTCAGAGTGCGTCAGAACCTTGTTCGCCGATGTCATTGGTTGCATTGAGGTTGATGGCCGTCAGTTTTAGCACATTTTGTAAGGGACAGTACAAATGATACGTTCATTGTGTCAATAATAGTGTCTGCAGTTAACTGTAACTAACATACACTACTGGCCATTAAAATTGCTACACCACGAAGATGACGTGCTGCAGACGCGAAATTTAACAGACAGGAAGAATATGCTGTGATATGCAAATGATTACCTTTTCAGAGCATTCACACAAGGTTGGTGCCGATGGCGACACCTACAATCTGCTGACTTGAGGAACGTTTCCAACCGATTTCTCATACATAAACAGTTGTTGACCGGCGTTGCCTGGTGAAACGTTGTTGTGATGCCTCGTGTAAGGAGGAGAAATGCGTACCATCACGTTTCCGACTTTGATAAAGGTCGGATTGTAGCCTATCGCGATTGCGGTTTATCGTATCGCGACATTGCTGCTCGCGCTGGTCGAGATCCAATGACTGTTAGCAGAATATGGAAACGGTGGGTTCAGGAGGGTAATAAGGGAGTGTTGGATCCCAACGGCCTCTTATCACTAGCAGTCGAGATGACAGGCATCTTATCCGCATGGCTGCAACGGATCGTGCAGCCACGTCTCGATCCATGAGTCAACAGATGGGGACGTTTGCAAGACAACAACCATCTGCACGAACAGTTCGACGACGTTTGCAGTAGCATGGACTATCAGCTCGGAGACCATGGCTGTGTTAACCTTGACGCTGCGTCACAGACAGGAGCACCTGCGATGGTGTACTCAACGACGAACTTGGATGCACGAATGGCGAAACGACATTTTTTCGGATGAATCCAGGTTCTGTTTACAGCATCATGATGGTCGCATCCGTGTTTGGCGACATCGCGGTGAACGCACAATGGAAGCGTGTATTCGTCATCGCCACACTGGCGTGTCACCCGGCGTGATGGTATGGGGTGCCATTGGTTACACAACTCGCTCACCTCTTGTTCGTATTGACGGCACTTTGAACAGTGGACGTTACATTTCAGATGTGTTACGACCCATGGCTCTACCAATAATTCGATCCCTGCGAAACCCTACATTTCAGCAGGATAATGCACGACCACATGTTGCAAGTCCTGTACGGGCCTTTATGGATACAGAAAATGTTGGACTGCTACCCTGGCCAGCACATTATCCAGATCTCTCACCAACTGAAAAGTCTGGTCAATCGTGGCCTACCAACTGGCTCATCACAATATGCCACTCACTTCTCTTGATGAACTGTGGTATCGTGTTCAAGCTGCATGGGCAGCTGTGCCTGTATACGCCATGCAAGCTCTGTTTGATTCAATGCCCAGGCGTATTAAGGCCGTTATTACGGCCAGAGGTGGTTATTCTGGGTACTGATTTCTCAGGATCTGTGCACCCAAATTGCGTGACAATGTAATCACATGTCAGTTCTAGTATAATAGATTTGTACAATGAATACCCGTTTATCAAAAAAGTACACAGTTCTGTGATTTTATTTATATTATCTTCTTAATTGGCTTCTCAAACTCCAGTTTCCCTACCTGAAATTGTTCAGTAGAGCATCCTCTGTGTCCTGTTAAATTTTTGCGCACTCTTACGGAAACACCCTGTAGATACATGAACAGACAAAATGTTGCGCATGAATTGGCATGAACATAGCAAATAATATTTTAACATAATTTCAAATGTGCTAGTATAACTAAGTGTTATGGAGTTTAAGGGAAAAATCTATATAAAATACTTACATAAAAAGAAAAAATAATTTTTAAACAAGAAAAACAAACATTTGTTTTGTAAATAAAACCGCTTATACATGCTACAACTTCATTTGTTTTTCCCAGACGTGTTTAGCCTTTTCCTTGCTCTAAGGCGTCTTCAGTGGGGTCTATATCAATACAGTTTTGTTATATTTAGATTATCAAACAGTTCACGTTTTTTATGTAATTAAGTAATTACTTACTGTTTGCTGTGCTCTGGAGGTTGCAGTACCACTTTATTTTCGAAATGTAACTCAGTTTTGTATTCCGAACTTTTTCACATTGTTCACCATGCTTCTACTTATTTCTTGTGGTGTACTATTATTCTTTTGTCACTAGATATCGCTGTTTACCCAAACACTGTGCTTTTAACAACGTATATATTGTAACTTCATTGTGTGTTTCCGCCTCTTTGGTTTGTTTACCTGCACGTTGCCAACCTAATGAAATATATGTTCAAAACCAACTTGTATTCATGACGTTTATATTTATGTGTGTGTGTGTGTATGTGTGTGTGTGTGTGTGCGTGTGTGCTGAAGAGTGTGTATATGTTCTTTTATTTTTTATATATATGCACACTCTTCAGCTCTCTCTCCGCACGCACGCACACACACACACACACACACACACACACACACACACACACACACACACACACTTTGGGTAGAGTATTTACTAAACAAATCGTTCTGTGAGATTTCGATGCCCTTGTGTTTTGTGTTCGCCTTTTTCAAATATAACGATGCTCGTAATTTTCCGGATTCTGGGCGCCCATCCCTGCAAAAGACATTTGTTTAATAACACGGACGTGTATGGTACAACTTGATCCACTAGCTGTTGCAACACTCTGCAACAATTCTGTCTTCTTATTATTGTCAACCTCAGTTTCTCCTGGACAAATGGAATCACAACATCACTATTCATACGCTGCTCTATCCAGAGCAAAGTTGCTGATGGTACTTTATGTCTTCCGTGGTTCGGCAACACAAATCTGAGTAGGTGCTGCACTGATATCTCCCAGTCTGTCTTCATCGAGCCATCGTATCGTCTCTGGGTTGATAATACAGTGGGTGATCGAACCTTGTTTGTTACAAGTTTGTATGGAAATCCCCAACCATCTGTTACCATTTGGTCCCTAACGTACGCGTCCCATTTTTCTACTCGTGTTTCTTGTAGTAAGTAGTTCCTTATACTATTGTGACTGTTCGGTAGAAACAGCCTTCTCTGTCGTTCAGTTTCCCCAAAGTGTAAGTAGGCTGTTTAGGTTTTTATGTTGGTAACGTCACGCAGCGCTTTGTATAAAAATCACTGACTATGTTGAGTGCAGTCTGTGGCTGGTTGGCATTGTTGGAATATTGGCTATTGTAGCGTTGGGCAGTTGGATGTGAACAGCACGTAGCTTTCCGCAGTTGGAGGTGAGCCGCCAGCTGTGGTGGATGTGGAGAGAGAGATATTGTTTTGAGAGCGGACGATCTGGACCTGTGTCCCGTCAGAAAAGGGAAATTTGTAAGACTGGATGCCATGAACTGATACATATATGATGACTTTTGAACGCTATTAACGTAAATGCAATGTTTGTTCTCTATCAAAATCTTTCATTTGCTAACTATGCCTATCAGTAGTTAGTGCCTTAAGTAGTTAGAATCTTTTATTTAGCTGGAAATATTGGCCCTCGCTGTATTGCAGTAGTTCGAGTAACTAAGATTTTTGTGAGGTAACTGATTCATGAAAGGTATAGGTTATTGCTAGTCAGGGCCATTCTTTTGTGGGGATTATTGAAAGTCAGACCGCGTAGCGCTAAAAAAAGTTGTGTGTCAGTTTAGTGATGATCAGAATAAGTAAAGAGAGAACTGTCTGAGTAGATTCAGTTTTACTCAGCCGTCTTTGTATCAAATAACGTAGAAGTTTACAAGCACAGTAATTCATAATTTTTTTTAAGGGGACGTTTCAGAAGGATCTCTGGTAGTATCTTTTCACCTGCCTTGCTCTGCATCTTGAAGACCCTTTTGAATTCCTAACAAATTCTGGGATCGCCTTCTGTTGCGCCACCTGCAACGCTTGCACCATTTCGTCGGCTTTGACGCCAACAACTTCTTTGAAGTGGTTGTAAGTTGAAATCTGTCATTAAAAATCTGTTGTTGAAATCTGCCTTTAAAAGTTCCCAATTCGCTCTGCATAGATTGTATGGTCTCTCGTGCTGAATCTTAACGTCAGCAATTGTTTAGTAAATGAGATTATGGCCACTTGTTGGAAGTTCGTCACATACGTTCCAGTCTACAGTGTTGTCACTGAGTTTCGAGCTTGAGAGGGAGATACCTATATTTGTTGCCGCACCTATGTGGTTTTGGAAAGTAGACTCATGAAATGAAGACAAAGTTGTTGTATAGTGTCCTGAATGCAGAGTCCCCAGAGACTTGCCGAGCGGTTCTAGGAGCTACAGTCTGGAACGGCGCGACCGCTACTATCGCAGGTTCAAATCCTGCCTCGAGCATGGATGTGTGTGATGTCCCCAGGTTAGTTAGGTTTACGTAGTTCTAAGTTCTAGGGGACTGATGACCTCAGAAGTTAAGTCCCATAGTGCTCAGAGCCATTTGAACCATTTGAACCCCAGAGACTTGGCGATGAGTGACACGTCAGAGGTACTGTGCGGCGTTCTTTTCGTCTGCCCCTGAAGCTTCCGTGACATAACACGAAACTACTACACTCGCGGCCGCAGTGAGGACAGACTTGGCGATGTGCGGTGCACAAGAGGAACTCCGTCGCGTTCCTTACGTCCTCCCTAGATGTCTCCGTGGCGTCACGTGAAACCATACTCCTCAACGCAGCCAGGATTCCTCACAGACTTCGCAACGTCGCGCGACAGGAATTGTGCGGTGCACTGTTCTGTGAATTTGGTCGGAAACGATTACCGCCGTACTCGGATTAGCAGCCTGATGTGCTGCCGGTGGTAATCTGTCGAAAATAATGGTCCCAAGCCTCGCTTTTATGCACGAAACAGGGTTATGCTTCACTAATCCAACGTCAAAAAGTCCAGTAGCTACCCATCTACTTTCAGGTAAAATTCCTAGATCCGGCAACTGGATCGAAAAGATTCACCGGTAACAGAAATTGCCATTGATAATTACCCAAACAATCAAACAGCGAGACAGTTCAGTGTCCACAAGGGAAAAAGTGACTCAAAAGATATCACTCGTTTATTACTTTAGAACCATTTAATTACAACTCAACAAAACCATTTTTTATTGCCGTACACTTTTCACCTGTATTATTTGCAAGGTGTGTTCAGTGCACTGGAATATATATGTATTTGTGTTTAAAATATTTTGCTTTACGTTTCACACATTCTATATCGAGATTATCAACAGTTCCATACTTTCTTCTTATCTATGATGGAGTGATGGTAAAAAATTTCCACTTAAAAATTCGTAGATGCTGGACTATTAGTATTCTTTTTCCTATTTTACACCTGTTTTTCTTTTGCTTTCTGTCACACGAAATTTCGTTTCCACAGTACTAGAAAATGAACATTTGTTTCCCTGATGTTATGTTCTGAATGGTGTTTACCACTCTTGAATTATGTTGCTGACTGTTGTATGTGTTTATGTACTTTAAGTGATCTATCCCTGTATGTGTGTGTGTGTGTGTGTGTGAGAGAGAGAGAGAGAGACAGAGAGAGAGAGAGAGAGAGAGAGAGAGAGAGAGAGAGAGAGAGAGAGACAGTAAGTTTAAGTACTGGCAGAATTGAAGCTGTAAGGACGAGTCGTGAGTCGTGCTTGGGTAGCTTAGCTGGTAGAGCACTTGCCCTTGAAAGACAAAGGTCCCGAGTTCGAGTCTCGGTCCGGCACACAGTTTTAATCTGTCAGGACGTTTCAGTACGTTTAAGTGATAATGAAAAGTTTTTTAAAAACTATTTTTGTCTTTGTAACTCTCTCTCTCTCTCTCTCTCTCTCTCTCTCTCTCTCTCTCTCTCTCTCTCTCTCTCTCTGTGTGTGTGTGTGTGTGTGTGTGTGTGTGTGTGTGTGTGTGTGCGTGTGTTTGTTTTTTTTGCGTGGTTATTTTAATGTGGTTGTATATATGGTTTCAACATGGCTGTATGAATGACAGGAATTTTTTTTTACTTTTTCATGTCTTTTGTTAAATTTAGAAGAGTGAAAATCTCATTTTGGAAACATCCCCTAGGCTGTGGCTAAGCCATGTCTCCGCAATATCCTTTCTTCCAGGAGTGCTAGTTTTGTGTTGAGATTTGTCTGGCTGTTTATCACACTGTTTTCTCTGCTATTACTTTCTGGGAATGCTAATGCCCCTACATTGTCATAAGCCACTTTTTCAGGTTGTTTGCCCTAATTATTTTCATTATTTTGTTCTAAGTTGGTTTGACGGTTGCTGTGGTGTTATAAGTGTTGGCACCAGCATCTAAAACATAACAACAAGTAAACAAAGGTTCATTTCCTAGTCGTGTGAAAACGAAATTTCCCATGGCAGAAAGCAGAAGAAGAACACACGTAGACCAGCATCTACAAAATTTGTAAGTAGAAAATCACAAGATCATAGAGAAGCAGAATGTGCCACAACGGCTTATAATCTCAGTATACAATGTTCAAAACGTAGAACAAAATGGTTGGACACATATATGTGTACTTTTCAGGCCACTAGACGCTTTACCAGCAACAAAGATGAAGATTCCTTTGTTTAATTGTGATTACACGGTTCTAGAGTAGTAATTATCAACTGAGACCGACAGGACAGAAAATAGTTAAATGACTCTTAGGTTTACATAGACATAATTGAAGTTTGCTGGTATCAGTTAACCTCCGAGCTAAAACAGTCTCATGCACTAAGACAGTATTGTCAACTAGCTATTCTCGCCACGAAAGGCTCTGAGTTCTCTGTTTTCGTCAAACGATGTCAACGCTTACTGACACACAATACTCGCTGAAAAACAGAAAGGTGCCTGAGAAGAGGTCGACTCGCGTGCACGGAAACGTACTGCGGATTCTCTCAGACTTCAGTACTCCATTCATTCTCCTGGTTGATCACAAAGGCTCACCTACTTGTGGCTGCACAAAATAAAGAACGGGAGACAACACCTCAGCCGCAGAGGGTACACGACTTCCCACATGTGGCGTCGGCAAAATGCCGCGATTTCGTGAGTTACCCTCCGCTTCGTGAAATTGTTTAAAATACAGCCCTGTCAGACACTCAGAAAGCCGTAGCCAAAAGTGGACGTTCTCACTGACCATACTCCTGCTGCTGCTTCTTGATGCCCTTCTGTCTGGTGCTGACCTTTGTCAGGACATTAAGGACCTCTTCTGGAACCGCCATCATGGGCAAATTTTTCGCTGTACTCGCCACGTAGGCTCCAGCATAGGGTAAAACACAGGGTGACCCACAAGTACATTATATTTGAAAAATCAACACATTTTGAAAATTCGGTATTTCACGGAATAATGTAGGCGGAGACGTAAAAAATTGACAGATATACATGAAACTACGTGGGGTTTTATTGAAACCAAAAAAGATGCGCAAAATGACCAACAGATGGCGCTTCGTACTGTGCAAAAGCAATAATTAGCATAACAAATTATTTTTATCAATGACAATGTTCTTTATAACAATTTCTCTACATGTGGAGCGTCATACACCATCAATACCTTGCAGTCGAGGAACAATATTGTGAAGAATATTGTATAGCATATCGCAAGGTATGCTGAGAAATTGCTGTTAGGTGTTGTCTTTCAGTATCCCTAATGAGGTCGGGCGACCGCGGTCGGCCTGCGACTTCTCGTAGTCCCGAAACCAATAATCACAACCATTGACATGTGGCGACCTGGGAAGCGGAAGTGTTGGCTCAGTAAGCATTCCTCTCCAAACGATGTTCGTAAGAGATCTTTCACATGGGCATTACCCATGACGCTAACAGTCTGAAACGCATCATCCCCCGTTTCCTAGACGAAAAAGGGTCCGATCACGATTAATGTGGCAACTCCACACCACACAGTGACTTTCTTGTCATGCAGTGGGTTATTCACGGCAGTTCTAATATTTTCGGGAGCCCAAGTTCTGCAGTTGTGAGTTTTGCAGACCTGCAAGGTGGGAAATGGGCTTTATCGGTCCACAACACATTAGACATACATGGAAGAATCCTGGAGATACTAAAAGGTATCAGATAGATTATATAATGGTAAGACAGAGATTTAGGGACCAGGTTTTAAATTGTAGGACATTTCCAGGGGCAGATGTGGACTCTGACCACAATCTATTGGTTATGAACTGTAGAGTAAAACTGAAGAAATTGCAAAAAGGTGGGAATTTAAGGAGATGGGACCTGGATAAACTGAAAGAACCAGAGGTTGTACAGAGTTTCAGGGAGAGCAAAAGGAAACAATTGACAGAAATGGGGGAAAGAAATACAGTAGAAGAAGAATGGGTAGCTTTGAGGGATGAAGTAGTGAAGGCAGCAGAGGATCAAGTAGGTAAAAAGACGAGGGTTAGTTGGGTAACAGAAGAAATATTGAATTTAATTGATGAAAGGAGAAAATATAAAAATGCGGTAAATGAAGCAGGCAAAAAGGAATACAAACGTCTCAAAAATGAGATCGACAGCTGAATAAAATCCCATTTCTCCTTGTGAGCGGACGTGGGCCATCCTTAGCCAAACAAAAATCACCATTTCCAAGCAACCGGAAACTGGCCTTCATCTTTAGCTGAACAAAGATCCCTATTTCCATGCGAGCGGAAACTGGCTGAGTTGGCTACAAAGTGATGGACAAAATGATACGTCACAAGTCTTTCTGCATTTGCTTATGAGCGTCCAACAAAAATCTATGCTGTAGACAACACCTTCGTTAACAAACAATCTTGTAGTGCTGATAACCCTATGTGACAAGTCGTTTCTGCAGGGGAGACCAGGAATAGGTGGCATAGCTTTTGTTTCTTGATTTTATATTATTTTGCGCAATATTTTGAGAGGTTTAAAGACTGCAGCGGATAGCTTAACTTTTTAACTACAAAATCATGAAAGACCCACCAATTAAAAATGTGTTTTAGGTAACCCAATAAACACTTTTCCTCTACGCTTGTGACTCTATCAACCAATCGTGGCTGCAGGGTTAGTTGGCATGCCCCAGGGGTAATTTAGTATGGATTAGGCTACTTAGGCAGAACACGGCAATTTTCGAGGAAAAACAATTCGTTTTATCAAAAGATTGGGTAACTTCCTTTTCAAAGAATAAATTATTCAACAAATAAATTCATCGTAAATAAATAGCACTTGAATAGAAATAAACTCTTTTAACTGTATAAACAACATTATGAACTTAAATGTATAAAAAGACAATGAAATCTTCAAGATTTTTTTCTTCTCATTGGCCCATCCAGCCGCGATTCCATCTTTGGTAGGAATATCTGTTAGAATAGCAGTAAACTTTCTTTTTGGATGACAAATGAATTGCTGTCGTGTCCCAGTTGTGGGTAAAGTGCGAAAAATAAATTTTATGTATTGTTATAGCTACCTATAGTTATCCAAATAGAATTAGCTCAGTGTTTTAAATTAAACACGCATGCAAGAGTTGGGAGCTGGTTTATTGGAACATGTGGGTTCAATTTACGTACAATTTTACTTTGGTCATAGGTAACTGAATCACCCTCGTCTGTCCACTTCCAGTTTTTACCGTACTGACAATGGTGGACACACGAATCCCTTTGACATCTATTTCAAAGGTCTTTCCAGGGTCCTTACGGGCATGGTACTTTAACAAAAGGTCATTTACACGGTCTTCAGGGTGATCAGGAGGTCCTTGAGTTTATGAGGAATCCATTGTTGGTCTCGGTTGATGTGAACTGTTGGCATCTTTTTGCGGTTCTCCAGGGTTCATGAAAACTGAAATGAGAACCCTCACCAGCATCATGACAGGAGGCTGACGGTGCAAGCTCTTCCCCGTCTAGAAGTTCGTCAGCCTCTGAACTATCGTTATCTGTCGTCTCTCTTGGCATAACTAATTTTTAATACGTCGTCATCAAAATTCGTAGAAGAAAAATCCAAAATCGACGTTTCCAGGGAGGTTCCTTCTTCTTCGACTTGTCAGTCTTAGCCACGCTGCTCTTCTCCACTGTAGATGGCTTTTTCTTCTCAATGGCCCATACAGCCGTGATTCCATCTTTGGTGGGAGTATCTGTTAGAATAGCTGTAAACTTTCTTTTTGAGTGACAATTGAATTGCTGTCGTGACCCAGTTGTGGGGAAAGTGCGAATTTCTTCTGAGGTGATGTGCATTTATTTATTTTTTACAAAAATTGTTTCTTTGTTAATGAATGGTAAGGAGGAGTTAGTGGGCATAGCTGTGGTGCAAGTTGCTATAGGTATGCCAACTGACTCCATGTCTCTGCCAACTAGCTTGACAGAAATATCAAAAAGGAAATCGATAACACACAATGCTAAAAAAAATGGTTCAAATGGCTCTGAGCACTATGAGACTCAACATCAGAGGTCATCCAGTCACCTAGAACTTAGAACTACTTAAACCTAACTAACCTAAGGACATCACACATATCCATGCCCGAGGCAGGATTCGAACCTACTACCGTAGCCGTCACGCCGTTCCAGACTGAAGCGCCTAGTACCGTTCGGCCACACCGGCCGGCGCACAATGCTAAACGTGAGAAACAAAAGATTATGTTACATCCATGCAACCACAGTTAACCACTCATTCGAAAACCGCCATAGGTAGCCCGTAAATTCGGTCTATAGGTTCACCAACAGCCGTGACGAGGTGGATACACCAGTTCCCATCAGATCACCGAAGATAAGCACTGTCGGGCTTGGCCAGTACTTGGACGGATGACCGTCCAGGTATACCACGCACTGCTGACGTTTCTCCCTTTGCCTTTACGGTAGAGAGAACAGGACGGGTGGTGGCGTGGAATCCCTAGTCACAAGTCTTTGGGCCAGATGTCCTGAATTCAATTCCAAGTCTTCCTGCAGTCTCATGAAGTGAGGACAGGTAACATTGTTAATGGTGATCTGTCCATTAGATGGGCACTTCAAGTTCGGCGGCCCCTTGATGGTCTTTGAGAGGAGTAGGCTATGTGCTGGTACCGGGTTCGCCCTCTCCCATCTCTCATCATGTCCAACACGAACATAACAATCTACACACACATACACAAACACACTGTAAGGTGGCTACAATTTCACACCTTAAAAGCACTCATCCACATACTTTGCCGTGATCTACAAACACAATTAGGTATAACATGATATGTTGTACATCGTATATATGAATATATAAAGGAGACTGACATTGTCACGTACATATTGTAAATAATTGTTAACACATATTGCATGAAAGATGACGGAGTGTCTTTACTATAAAAATGGCATAATGAATGATTGCCTATACTAGTAGAGGTTGGAATGCCAGTGGAAATGAAACGGCTGGTGGAACTGAAGTCCTGGGTGGAAGGCCCACATAGGTGTGTTGGTCCTGCTTCAACACAGGAAATAGCAAGACGGACGTCGTAGCGCCTAAGCGCTGGAGCACAGTAGTCGCGACCGGTCGGTGTTGTAGCCGAACCGACGGATTATACTTCGGAAGCGCTGAAAATCTTGGACGCAGGTGAGAGGAATGGAGAAGCGGCACCTCGGAAACCACGCAGGCTGGGTTATTTCCAAGGGGGGGGGCTCTCCTCTCTAATTTCTTCCTCTTGTTAGGAGTTGTTGCGGAGAAGATTGTTGTCCCGCGGGGACATTTCCTTCGCTGTTACTTTGTGTGTTGGGATATTCTGTTCTTTAGGTATTCTGTTTTGTTGAGAGGTGTGTGATTCGTTTGTTTTACTCAGGAGAGTATTGTCTTTGGTCTCTTATATTTGTCATTTGTTTGGTCGTATTGACCTAGTGTGTTGATTAGCTGGTTTTTTGCGGTTTCGGCTGTGGCATAAAACTGTTCTGCCAGGAGTCGAAACCGTGTTTGAAGTGTTTCGATATCCGCAGCAGCATGTAGATCTGCTGTGGGGAATCGTGGAGGTACGTTTAGGGCTCGCCGTAGGGCTCGGTTTTGAATTTTTTGTAGGCGGCCTATTGTCGATCTGGCTGCATATCCCCATACGGGGCATGCGTATTCCAGTATCGGCCTAATAAGGCTTCTATAGACCGCCACTCCAGTGCTGGGGTCTAGTGTACTGTGTTCATTCAATATTGGGTAGAGGACCTGCATCCTGCCAAGGGCTTTTCTGCGGAGTTCCTCGATGTGGCACTTCCAAGTTAGTCGCTTGTCCAGTGTCACACCGAGGTATCTCGCCGTGTTCCTTCAGGGGAGATTTTGCCCTTGTAGCTGCAGCAGTTGGATGGGTCGTCTTAGGGGGCGGCGTTTTCCGAGACGTCTTGTTATCATTAGAGCCTGCGTCTTTCCGTATTTAATGAAATTCGCCATTTCTTGGCCCATGCGTCTGTGCTATTTAATGCTGTTTGTAAACGTCTGGTAGCCAGGTTCCTGTTCGTGGAGCAGGAGAAGAACGCGTTGTCGTCTGCGTATTGCGCTCTTTGGACGTGCTGCGTGACAGGGATGTCGGCAGTATAAAGGTTGTACAGGGTAGGACCCAGTACTGACCCTTGAGGCACTCCTGCGCGTATTCTTCTCCTGCTCGACTACGATCTATCGATCTTGACGGAGAATGTCCTACCGGTTAGATAGCTCTGTATAAGTTTTACTATCGTCCCTGGGAAGCCTTGGGTGTACATTTTGTGTAAGATTCCGGTGTGCCAGACTGAGTCAAAAGGCTTGGCAACGTTTAATAAGACAATCCCGCAGTAGCCCTTTCGGTTGAAGCTGTCTGTAGCTGCTTCAACTACCCTCATTATTTGTTGGGGCGGAGTGTTGTTGCTGGAAACCGAATTGAAATTTTGGAATGATTGCTCTCTTTTGATGCGGTCTTGAATCGGAGTTAAGAGGAGGCGCTCGTACAGTTTGCTGAGGGTGGACAGGAGACTAATTGGTCTGTAGAGCTGCGGGAACACCGGGTCTTTTCCTGGTTTTGCGATCGCGACTACTTCTGCGTGTTTCCATTGGGTCGGGATATTTCCAAGGATTTTTACTCAGAAGCGTACCATTGCACGAGTATAGGTTTTTCCTCGCAAACTTTCCCCACTGGACGACAAAAGACTAAAATATGGTTGGTCGGCGTTCGGAAGAATCTGTAGAGAGGGAGAATATTCCGTGGTTTCGGGAATATGATTCGTTCTCGGAATCACGAGGGTGGGGAGCCAAGCCTTCCTGGGAATCCAGCGCTGGAGAGACGCGGTCTTCCATTGTGAGCGCCCGTGTGTGACGGTCGCTCAGTATCAGCTTCTTGTTGATACGGCCGGACTTGCTGTCTTTGCTCTCACGAGATTTTGTAGTTAGAACGGTTAGGCACTGTACTGCTGTGAACTTATAAGATGCTGGACTTCGGCTCTGGGCTGGAAGTCGTCGTTGAGTATGCAGCGTTCAGTGATTGAGACCACTTTTTCAGCCTATAGTTACGTTGAGACGTTATCTGAACTCCGTCCTTGTGGCTGGGAATTCGCGTTTCTTGTCTGTAGAACACAGAGAGGAGAAGGCAGTATTAGAGTATAGTAGCCAGAGGACCGCCTTCAGCCGTCCTACCCTTTGAAACAGTTTATTTTGTGGCTGGAGTTCTTCCAACGTCGCAGACCTGTACGAGAACCATCACTCCGACGCACCGGACGCAGTACATACGGTGATATTGCTAATTGCTTTGGCATATTAGGGGCTATGTGGCTAAACAGCTGTGATCACATAGGATACATTTCCACTGGAGTTGCACTCGATTGCAGATCATCTTTAAAAGCTGTGTTTGGTACATACACTCCTGGAAATGGAAAAAAGAACACATTGACACCGGTGTGTCAGGCCCACCATACTTGCTCCGGACACTGCGAGAGGGCTGTACAAGCAATGATCACACACACGGCGCAGCGGACACACCAGGAACCGCGGTGTTGGCCGTCGAATGGCGCTAGCTGCGCAGCATTTGTGTACCGCCGCCGTCAGTGTCAGCCAGTTTGCCGTGGCATACGTAGCTCCATCGCAGTCTTTAACACTGGTAGCATGCCGCGACAGCGTGGACGTGAACCGTATGTGCAGTTGACGGACTTTGAGCGAGGGCGTATAGTGGGCATGCGGGAGGCCGGGTGGACGTACCGCCGAATTGCTCAACACGTGGGGCGTGAGGTCTCCACAGTACATCGATGCTGTCGCCAGTGGTCGGCGGAAGGTGCACGTGCCCGTCGACCTGGGACCGGACCGCAGCGATGCACAGGTGCACGCCAAGACCGTAGGATCCTACGCAGTGCCGTAGGGGACCGCACCGCCACTTCCCAGCAAATTAGGGACACTGTTGCTCCTGGGGTATCGGCGAGGACCATTCGCAAACGTCTCCATGAAGCTGGGCTACGGTCCCGCACACCGTTAGGCCGTCTTCCGCTCACGCCCCAACATCGTGCAGCCCGCCTCCAGTGGTGTCGCGACAGGCGTGAATGGAGGGACGAATGGAGACGTGTCGTCTTCAGCGATGAGAGTCGCTTCTGCCTTGGTGCCAATGATGGTCGTATGCGTGTTTGGCGAGCGCCACAATCAGGACTGCATACGACCGAGGCACACAGGGCCAACACCCGGCATCATGGTGTGGGGAGCGATCTCCTACACTGGCCGTACACCTCTGGTGATCGTCGAAGGGACACTGAATAGTGCACGGTACATCCAAACCGTCATCGAACCCATCGTTCTACCATTCCTAGACCGGCAAGGGAACTTGCTGTTCCAACAGGACAATGCACGTCCGCATGTATCCCGTGCCACCCAACGTGCTCTAGAAGGTGTAAGTCAACTACCCTGGCCAGCAAGATCTCCGGATCTGTCCCCCTTTGAGCATGTTTGGGACTGGGTGAAGCGTCGTCTCACGCGGTCTGCACGTCCAGCACGAACGCTGGTCCAACTGAGGCGCCAGGTGGAAATGGCATGGCAAGCCGTTCCACAGGACTACAACCAGCATCTCTACGATCGTCTCCATGGGAGAATAGCAGCCTGCATTGCTGCGGAAGGTGGATATACACTGTACTAGTGCCGACATTGTGCATGCTCTGTTGCCTGTGTCTATGTGCCTGTGGTTCTGTGAGTGTGATCATGTGATGTATCTGACCCCAGGAATGTGTCAATAAAGTTTCCCCTTCCTGGGACAATGAATTCACGGTGTTCTTATTTCAATTTCCAGTAGTGTAGATGATGTCATTCATTTCGCGTTATTTGTATTAGATCGCTCAGTCATAATAAAAGGGCAGAGTTGCTCAATGGATCAGCAATTTCAGTTAGGAAATATAAACATTTGTAATAAAGATTGTTTTTAATATACAATAAATGTATAAGCAGCAACAACGTTTATCATTTCTCTTAATCATTCATTTCTGTTTACGTTGGATTTTATATGTTAAAGAGCATTAAGAGATCCTAAGATCTGCTTCAGGGGGTAGTCAGACAGGGCCAAATCTTCATTTTAGCGTTTATTATTTTCCGTTGCGCACAGTCATTTAACACCCGCCTGCAGTAGCATCTTGGAACGAACACACACACACACACACACACACACACACACACACACACACACAAACACGCACGCACATCACAGTCACCTACACTTAACAGATATACTTAAGTAAAGAGCTTCCATGCTTCACGCAGGAAAGGTACCTGCGGGCGCGAAGGCTAGGGTAACCTTTCCTATTAGACAACTGAACCTGCCCTTCGGTATCTCCCAACCATTCATGCAGTACTACTCTTTCTTCAATAAAAAAAAAAAAATTACGATGACAAAATGTTCTCACTAGTCAGAAAAACGATGAAACGAAGGTTGTTGCTTCGTGACGCTTCCAAGCAGACTGAAGTTACGGTGGATAGTGCACCTGTACATACGCTCCCCGTTAGTTCGTTGACGGCGCTCTAGTTCCTCGATAACAGGAAATAGAAGCTATATGCCAACTAGCCCCTTATGCGAACCAACCCTGATCTCTACTACTATTAGAGGTTCTATTATACTTCGCAGAGTCACGCCTTAATGTTATATTCGTTTCTGCTGCGTATTTACCGTTCAGAATAAGGTACTGGATTCTATTAGTCAAACTTTCATCGAGCCAGTGGAACAATGTAAAACGCGGTTAGGAAACCCAAAATGACGGAATCAGTCTGTTCACGTGCTTCTACTGTTTGCAAGATGTCGTATACGAATAAAGCGACCTGAGTTTCACACGAGTGGTTTGTCCTCAAGTCATATAGATCTTTCAAAGAAGCAGCTCCAGGAGACTGCACTGTCGGGCTGGGAATTGAAACGTATTCCTCTAGAATCCGAGTCCATTGACTCAGTATTGTAGACTAGGCACTGGTTGCTTCAATGAAATTTTTCCCTAGTTCCAAACAAGAATGTAATAGTATTGGTACGAAGGCCACTATACATTGCACAGTAGAGACAAAGGATCGAACTGCGACCATAGAAGTCGCTGATAGTAGTAGTCTTTCCCTACGTTTTCGTCGTTCGTACGGTCACATTTTTGGCAATACTGGATGATTTGGTGGACATCTTTGACGTAGAAGTCTGCCTCTTAGCAGTTCAGGAAAAGATCCACTTCGAAAATTACTTCGTTCTCATTCTGGAAATGCCTAACACTAAATGGTTTCTTTCATCTGAGGAGAGAAGAAGTTCCTGAGGACCTTCTCTAAAGCTCTGGAAGAATTTACCGCCTACTGTAATGACAACCTCCTGAAGCCAAACACTGTCAAAACTCAGACCTGTTTATTAGGCCTCAAGAAGAAACAAGCCGCTAAGACTCTTCAGATCGTCTGGGAAAGAACTGCTCGTGAACAGTCAGACTCTGAATTATCTGGAAGTGACTCTGGGCTGTACACTTACATTTAAGAAATACTGCGTAAACATGAAACAGAATGTGTCTGCCAGAAAGAACGTAGTGCAGCGATCGACAGATACCAAATGGGCAGCTCACCCATGCAGAGTGAGAAACAGTGCGCCAGCGCTATGTTACTCCAGTGCTGACTGTGCGTGTTCGGCATCATGGTGCAAGTCCAGCCATAACAGAAACGTTCATGTGACACCTAATGAGATCTCTCGCGTTATGCAAGGGAAAGACTACGGAAGCCCACACTTTATGTTGCTGTCAGCAGCACATCCTCAGCTGAAATCAAGAAAGAGCTTCTTGGCAAAAACTGAAGATGTTACAGGAACACCACAGCAAGCAAGGATCTCAGAGTGGCGGGACAAATGTCAACATTTGGAAAAATGGATGGTTCCGAAGGACAATCTCCCTCCTGGTCATTCGGAGAAGGAGACCACATGGAAGGCTCTCAACAGACTACGCTCCAATACCGCGAGATGCAAGAGCAGTCTGCAGAAGTGTGCCTTCCTGCAGAGTCGGTTTTTTTACAAGTGTGATGCTGCGAAGACTAATAAACATCTGCTGTAGTGTTCTTCATTTCTAGCGAAATGCACCATGACAGAGCCGAACGAAGGCGACAGTGAAAGCACTCAATGTGGTCAGTTATACTAGTCAACCAATGTACAAACTGATGTCAGCGATCGATTTCCTTTTGTTGATTACAAACTTTGTACTTCTGACACGGTAATACATAAAAATGTCAGTAGAACATGGAGGGTGGAGGGGGAGCGGGGAAAGAAGTAACATTTTGATTGTGCACTCAACAGAATGAACTGAGTCACAGTTGTGGGACAAACACACCCTCTTGGAGATGTTTTCGCCGCTCTTCAACTAGAAGGGCTTCCGTAACCGCTTCTGGAGGTTAGTGTGCTCCAGTGACGGTACTAGCACGCTGTGTTACCATCACTAGGTGGCAGTCCAAAAAAACAGTATGACATTGCCCAATGGTGTTTGGGTCTTCACTCTTTAAGGTGGTGTTGAATCCGTATGTTTCTACTGGTTGTTTTGCTCCTTTGTTTCGGTGTCGTAGTGATTAGGTGGCTAAAGGAGACACCTGGATTGGACTGACAGAGCTGCAACACTGCTGCTGTTGTCTCGGTTTGGCGGGCTTTCTGAATGGGTGCTCACAGAGCGCCAAGCCCCCCCCCCTCCCCTCCCCCAGTTATCTTGTGAGCCTTGATTCTTCACACAGACAGCTTTTGCCACGTAGTACTCCGTCACTCATATTTGACCACACTGGAAGCTTCTGCACCACCAAACCACTGTGTCATGTGATGGAGCATTGCAGTACACTCAACCAACTAAGCACGGGTTGTTCCAGGCGTTGTTCACCTTAAAACGCGGGAAAAGAGTTACTGCATGACAATTCTCTCTATTTTGGCTCGTCTAGCAGCTTGCTACGGCACTGTGGCGCGGGGATTTGAATGTGTACCAGAATTACCGGCATGTTCTGGCAAACAAACGGAAAACTAATCACGTAATTTTATGTTTTCCAGGAGATAATTAAAACTTTACGACTACCCCTTCGATGTATAATAATGTTCCTGAAAATTGCAACACCCAGAGGTAATTGTGTGAATCACTCCAAAATCGGAGGGTGTGTAGAACAATTGAATCATAATAAGTGATTAAGATTGGAGAGAGATGACATGCAAGTAGGCCCAGTAACGCCATCTTTCGTGCGTTCACATGCATCAGTGTTAGCCACATCTAGTTAGTGCAAAGGTATCATATAAATTGGAAACGTGCAAGCAAGTGTGCGATGTCTCATCGATGTCAAAGGTTCGAGAATCAACATGTGAGTAAGGTCGAATGTGGCAAAGTGATTGGTCTGTGGGAAACGAGTTTGCCATATCGTGACACTGACGCTCATACATTGCACATGCTATGACAGTAATGATGTGTGAGGAACTGTGGATGGAAGAGGTTCACACACAGTAACAAATGGGTACTTGACCAGGCCAGGATGATCGCTACCTTGTCTTATGACTTTAACCAGCGGAACAGCTCTGTTAAAAGTTTTGGTTCGATGCCATCTGCCATCTGCTGAGGACTGGACTAGTGGCATGCAGGTCTTTGTGTTGATTTTCACTGACTAGAGACCACCATCGTCTCAGACTGTAATGGGCATGTCATTTGTGCTGAGTGGCAAAATGTATTGTTGTTGGAAGTGTTTCGCTTCAACTTGTCCTACAGTGACGGCTGTGTGTGTGTTACATGCTACCATTGTGAACGCAGTGGGGCAGACTGCATTATTGAGCAGCACAGCGGACAAACGCAAAGAGTGGTGATTTTGGAGCTCCATTAGCTGTAATATGCAATCTTGCTTCCTATGTCTTGAAGGAAATCTAAACAGCAACCACTACGTCAGGAAAGTTATAGAGTCTGAGGCACTGCTTCTCCGAAGAATGATGTGTACGACTGCTTTCCTGGCCTGCAAATTCACCTCACAAGTGGTCCTTCATACCTGTCTGGCATAGGGTCGGCAACTTGTTCATTCTGATCCTCCTGCAATCCCTGTCAGTGTTTTATAGACACACCTAGAAACCAAAAAGACCTAGAGGCTATGATTGCAGAAAGTGGCAGCTCTACACTGCATTGGATTTTATCATTCAAAGTGCATGAGCAGTTCTGTATTTATTTATTTATTTTATTGTTCCGTGGTACCAAATTAAGAAGAAGTCTCCATGGTCATGGAACGAGTCAATACATGAAATTATAACACGACAGTAGAAACAGATAAAATGAAATATAAGAAACATATTCAGGCGACAAATCGTAAATTTAAATAAAGAAAATCAACAATGTAACACTGGAATTTGCTTAATTTTTCAGCTCTTTCAGGAGCTCCTCGACAGAATAGAAGGAGTGAGCCATGAGTAAACTCTTCAGTTTAGACTTAAAAGTGTTTGGACTACTGCTAAGGTTTTTGAGTTCTTGTGGTAGCTTATTGAAAATGGATGCAGCAGAATACTGCACTCTTTTCTGCACAAGAGTCAAGGAAGTGCATTCCACACGCAGACTTGATTTCTGCCTAGTATTAACTGAGTGAAAGCTGCTAACTCTTGGGAATAAGCTAATATTGCTAACAACAAACGACATTAAAGAAAATGTATACGGTGAGGGCAGTGTCAGAATTCCCAGACTATTGAATAGGGGTCGACAAGAGGTTCTCGAACTTACACCACATATAGCTCGAACAGCCCGTTTTTGAGCCAAAAATACCCTTTTTGAATCAGAAAAAAATAATACCATACGCCATAAGCGTATGAAAATATGCGAAGTAGACTACATTTCATGTTGAACTGTCACTTGTTTCAGATACTGTTCTAATGGTAAATAAAGCAGCATTTAGCTTCCGAACAAGATCCTGAACATGGGCTTTCCACAACAGCTTACTATCTCTCCGAACGGCTAGGAACTTGAACTGATCCGTCTCGCTTATAATATGCCATTCTGTCTGATTAAAATATCAGTTCTTGTTGAAATGTGAGTTAGAAACTGTAAAAACTCAGTCTCACTGTGATTTAGCATCAAATTATTTTCCACAAGCCACGAAGTTATTTCATGAATTACATTATTTGATACTGTTTCAATATTACACACAAGATCCTTCACTACCAAGCAGGTGTCATCAGCAAACAGAAATGTTTTTGAATCATCTGTAATACTGGAAGGCAGATCATTTATATAAATAAGAAACAGCAGTGGCCCACGCACCGACCTTTGGGAAAGGCCCCACTTAACAGTGGCCCATTGGGACTGAACATCACTACCACTCTCAATACTGCGGAGAATTACCTGCTGCTTTCTGTTCTTAAAGCAAGAGGCGAACCAATTGTAAGCTACTCCCCTTACTCCATAATGGTCCAACTTCTGCAGTAATATTTTGTGGTCAACACAGTCAAAAGCCTTCGTTAGATCAAGGAAAACACCTAGCGTTCGCAACCTTTTATTTAATCCGCCCAAAACCTCACAGAGAAAAGAGAATACAGCATTTTCAGTTGTTAAACCATTTCTAAAACCAAACTGTACATTTGGCAGCAAATTATGTGAATTTAAATGCTCCAGTGACCTTGCATATACAACCTTCTCGATAACTTTAGCAAACACCGATGGCATACAAAAGGGTCTAAAATTGTCAACATTACCCCTGTCTCCCTTTTTATAAAGTGACTTCACTACCGAGTACTTTAATCGGTCTGTAAATGTAACCGTTCGCGTACTCTCAAGTTCCTTACCTGTAGAATAAATTTCATTGTAATCACGTGTCCCTGGTGTTGCAATTTTCTCAAACAGTGGTCTAGATGTGGAGAGAAACTACCCATCCCAATCAACGCCATTTAAGGATTCAAAGCTGCACAGTGACATGGCGGACACATGGTGCCCGGACCAGGAGCGATCGTCTGACGTCACAGCCGCGCCTCCAACGACGTGGCTGGAAAGAGATGAGGGCGGAAAGCAGGCGTCTGCGGCTGGCCACAAAGGCGCTTTGTCCCGAGAGCGGTAATGGCGCATCCCGTTAAGGCCTGGGGATATCGCCTGCGTTAATTACAGCCCCGGGCCCGCCATTGTTGTTCGAGGAAGTCCCGAGCATGCACGCGGGGACATTACGTGCCCTTGTTGCCCTCCCGACGAAGGGACACGCCCTTCTAAAGAGCAGTGATTTGTCGTCGGCAGCCGATGTAAGATAAACTCCGCGAATGTGTGCGACGGAGTTTTGCATAAGACGTCGCCTCCTTCTACTTGACAGCGAGCGAGCTAGCACATTTGGTGGGATGCTCGCCCCCTAACACGAAAACTACTAGGGCACAAGTCGCGACTGGCCCTCTTACAGACCTCTCGCCACTATTGTATGACTGGCGTGTTTTCCGACCATCCTCACCACGGAACTTACTTTCCACTTCCCTCCACACATTAATTACGACAATTAACTGATTTAATAGCCTTTACCTCCCATCATCCATTCAGTAAAAGCATTTCCAAACACCGTTTGTATTGCTGCTTACCGTCTCCGGAACACATTACCTGACTCTAGTTCATTTTTATATTCACTGTACAGTGGCAGGACAAAAATACGGAAACACAACGAGAAATGCATGATCGCACATAAACGCAGGTGCTAGCCAAACCTGCGGATTGCGCTTTTGTATCTGGCTAAGAACAACACCTG
This sequence comes from Schistocerca gregaria, assembly GCF_023897955.1. Classification (NCBI taxonomy): domain Eukaryota; kingdom Metazoa; phylum Arthropoda; class Insecta; order Orthoptera; family Acrididae; genus Schistocerca; species Schistocerca gregaria. The sequence continues at coordinate 86,325,970 of NC_064925.1, read as the reverse complement.
CGCAATGCCCTCGATACATTGAAACTGTCATTCGTTGTCAGAACAGTGTTCTTTGTAATCGTTGATTGCATTATGTAGGAGCTAAGTGAATTCAAACGTGGGCAAATTGTTGGTGCTGCTTTGATGGATGCTTCCGTAACGAAGGGAACGGAACTGTTTGGCGTTTCAAGAGGTGCTGTATTGCAGAATTTTTACTTGAGCCTTGGTGGCTTTCTAGCGACATATCAATATCACTATTCTGAAGATCTTTGACTAACATGTTGCTGTTAATTAAAACTTCCAGGCTAAGAGGTATTTGTCAAACAGTAGAAAATCTTCCTCCTGACGTTTTCTTGCCAACTGTGGACGACATCTTCCGAGGTGAGTCAACGACTGGCTGCTGGGCCCTTGACGCCCCGTTTATGATATATACACTACTGGCCATTAATATTGCTACACCACGAAGACGACGTGCTACAGATGCGAAATTTAACAGACAGGAAGAAGATGCTGTGATGTGCAAATGATTAGCTTTTCAGAGTATTCACACAAGGTTGGCGCCGGTGGCGACACCAACAACCTGCTGACATGAGGAAAGTTTCCAACCGATTTCTCATACGCAAACGGTAGTTTGCCTGGTGAAACGTTGTTGTGATGCCTCGTGTAAGGAGGAGAAATGCATCCTATCGCGATTGCGGTGCATCGTATCGCGACATTGCTGCTCGCGTTTGTCGAGATCCAATTACTGTTAGCAGAATATGGAATCGGTGGGTTCAGGAGGGTAATAGGGAACGCCGTGCTGGATTCCAAAGGCCTCGTACCACCAGCAGTCGAGATGACAGGCATCTTATTCGCATGGCTGTAACGGATCGTGCAGCCACGTCTCAACCCTTGAGTCAACAAATGGGGACGTTTGCAAGGCAACAACCATCTGTACGAACAGTTCGACGACGTTTGCAGCAGCATGGACTATCAGCTCGGAGACCACGGTTGCGGTTACCTTTGACGCTGCATCACAGACAGGAACGCCTACGGTGGTGTACTCAACGACGAACCTGGGTACACGAATGGCAAAACGTCACTTTTTCGGAAGAATTCAGGTTCTGTTTACAGCATCATGATGGTCGCATCCGTGTTTGGCGACACAGCGGTGAACGCGCATTGGAAGCATGTATTCGTCATCTCCATACTGGCGTATCACCCGGCTTGATGGAATGGGGTGCCATTGGTTACACATCTCGGTCACCTGTTGTTCGCATTGACGGAACTTTGAACAGTGGACGTTACATTTCAAATGTGTTACGAGCCGTGGCTCTACCCTTCATTCGATCACTGCGAAACCCTACATTTCTGCAGGATAATGCACGACCGCATGTTGAAGGTCCTGTGCGGGCCTTTCTGGATACAGACATTGTTCGACTTCTATCCTGGCCAGCACATTCTACAGATCTCTCACCAATTGAAAACATCTGGTCAATGGTGGCCGAGCAAATGGCTCCTCACAATACGCCAGTCACTACTCTTGATGGACTGTGGTATCGTGTGAAGCTGCATGGGCAGCTGTACCTTTACACGCCATCCAAGCTCTGTTTGTCTCAATGTCCAGGCGTATCAAGGCCGTTATTACGGCCAGAGGTGGTTGTTCTGGGTACTGATTTCTCAGGATCTATGCACCCAAACTGCTTGAAAATGTAATCACATGTCAGTTCTGGTATAATATATTTGTCCTATGAATACCCGTTTCTCATCTGCATTTCTTCTTGGTGTAGCAATTTTAATGGCCAGTTATGTAGAGCGCATAGCGGGTGCGACCACTCGTCACTTGCTGTCGACAGTGAAAGTGTCTCTGGCTAACGTCATTACTACCGATCACAGATAATCGATTGTCACATCGTTGCTACAAAGTCGACCACCACATCGTATCTAACTTTAAGCCTTCTTCTTCTTTTCTATTAATTTTTTTTTTGTGTTTAAAAATTTCTATGACTTCTCTGTAAATACGTGCATACTAATGCGATGCCTTAGCTAGCACGCTTGTCTCACTAAATTTCATTTCATGATCACCGTCTTCAGAAACATGCTCCACTACAGTCGATTTGTCGGTGTTTCCTAGACGACAGATCCCTTTTGTGTTCGGTTCGGCGGGTGTTAACATTTCTTTTCGTGGTTCCAATATCAGCTTTACCACAACTACACGGAATTTTTTACACCCCAGGTTTTGCAAAAGGGTGTCGTGCGTCTTTCGTCGATATTAAACATTCACTGATCTTTTTGGTGGGTCTAAAGGTTGTTTCAACTGAAAATTTTGCCAGAACTTTTCCAATACGGTCTGTAATATTATGGATAAAAGGAAGGAAAAAACTTTCCCAGTCGACGGCTGTTGTTGCTGTACGTTTTCGGACACTTTTCTTCTAGGATGGAATGCTCGATCTATCTTATTATCAGCGTATTCATTTTTGTTAAAAGCTATTCGCAAATGATTTACTTCCTCTTGCAAATGAACTGGCTCACAGATTGTTTTAGCCCTGTCCACCAATGTTTTAATAACACTTCTGTCTGGGATGATGGGACATTTGCGAAGTAGCACTCCTCGACATGCAGCACCTACCATTTATGTGTAAGAAATAACATTTTCGACTGCACTTAATCAATATAAAAGTTCATTTTGTGTTACTTGCATGTAGGTGTAATATGGAGAAATGGCATTACGGATCTTGGCTGTAGTTCGTCTTGAAGCCGGAACGGCGTATTAAGAACAATACAACGTTAGCTGGCTACTCTCCACGATAGCTTCTTCTTCTTATTTACTGTCGTGTGGACGCAGCAGTGGTTTTAAATAGTAGTTTAATGGCGCTTATGTGAATACCACTGTGTAAGGAAAACATTTTCTAATTTTAAATGTGTTCACTGAGTCCCGTAGTTAAATTTTATTGAAAAAATTGCATCTGCTCGTAAGCGTCTGTTTATACACCGGAATTAACACTCTGCACATTAAAAAGTGTCGTTACAACATACGTTTGACCAGAATAATGGTTTTGTACCGTTTGTATAACATGTTACCAAATTACCAAGACTCCACATTATACTAAATAATTAACTAGTTATTAAACTTCTCTGGGAATTGCCCAGCTGCTCATATGCGTCTTTTTCACACACTGAAGAGTCAAAGAAAAAAATGTGTGTGAAATCTCGTGGGACTTGACTACTAAGGTCATCAGACCCTAAGCTTACACACTAGCCGCCCAGGGTGGCCGAGCGGTTCTAGACGCTACAGTCTGGAACCGCACGACCGCTACGGTCGCAGGCTCGAATCCTGCCTCGGACATGGATGTGTTTGATGTCCTTAGGTTAGTTAGGTTTAAGTAGTTCTAAGTTCTAGGGGACTGATGACCTCAGAAGTTAAGTCCCATAGTGGTCAGAGCCATTTGAACCATTTGAACTTACACACTACTTAACCTAAATTATCTTTAGGGCAAACACACACACCCATGGCCGAGGGAGGACTCGAACCTCAGCCGGGACCAGCCACATATATTGTGTAGCGCCCCCGCGATCACGCAGAACTGCCGCAACACGACGTGGCATGGACTCGACTAACGCCTGAAGTAGTGCTGGAGGGAATTGACACCATGAATCCTGCAGGGCTGTCCATAAACCCGTAAGAGTACGAGAGGGTGGAGATCTCTTATGAACAGCACATCGCAAGGCATCCCAGATATGCTCAATTATGTTTATGTCTGGGAAGTGTTTAAACTTAGAACCGTGTTCCTGGAGCCACTCTGTAGCAATTCTGACATGTGGGGTGTCGCATTGTCCTGCTGGAATTGCCCAAGTCCCTCGGAATGCACAATGGACATGAATGGATGCAGATGATCAGACAAGACGCTTACGTACGTAACACCTGTCAAAGTTGTATCTAGCTGTATCAGAGATCCCATATCACTTCAGCTGCACACGCCCCACACCATTACAGAGCCTCTAACAGCTTGAACAGTCGGCTGCTGACATGCAAGTTCCACGGTTCATTAAGTTGTCTCCATACTTGAACACATCGATCCCTTTGATACAATTTGACACGAGTCTCGTCCGACCAGGCAATATGTTTCCAGTCATCAGCAGTCCAATGTCAGTGTTGATGCGTGCAGGCGAAGCGAAAAGCTTTCTGTCGTGCAGTCATCAAGGGTACAAGAGCGGCTCCGAAATCTCATAGCGAAGATGTTTCGTTGAATGGTTCGCACACTGACACTTGTTGATTGCCCAGCACTGAAACTTGCAGCAATTTGCGGAAGTGTTGCACTTCTGTCACATTGGATGATTCTCGTCAGTCGTCGTTGGTCCTGTTCTTGTAGGATCTTCTTCTGGCCGCAATGATGTCGGAGATTTAATGCTTTACCGGATTTCTGAAAGTCACGGCACACTCATGAAGTGATCCTACGAGAAAATCCCCACTTCATCGCTACTTGGAAACGCTGCGTCCCATCGCTCGTGAGCCAACTATAACACAATGTTCTAAGGCACTTGAATCTTGACAACCTGCTATTGCAGCAGGAGCAACCGATCTAACAACTGAGCTTTTTTTTCCTTTATTGTATTTCAATTTCCCATCGGGGCGGGCTGGCAGCAGCATATGAGCTGCTCTTCAGCTGAAAGACATAGAACAAACAATAGAAAACATTTAAAAATAACAAAGGAGAAAACATGGTGAACATAGATATAAAAAAGGGGGAACATCATGGAACAAAATAGACAAAAAGAGGCGACTGTAAAATGGAAATAAAAACCGCAAAAAAGGAGCGCACACAAAAAAACACATACTGGGAGAATTAAAAGAACACAAGGCACAGTATGACCGGAGCATAAAAGTATCGACAGATGGCGTAGCACAAAACAAACTGACAGTAACGTTAAGTACAAGGCCAGCACACAATTAAAATCACACCTCTCAATGCACAGGAGAAACAACACTAAACACAACACTGACGTCACACACTGATGATCAAAAGGTAGGATCTGCCAGGTGCAAGGATATGAGGGAGAAGGGAAGAAGGACGTTAGGGTAAGAGAGAGGGGCAGATGGGCAGGGGGCGCGCCGAAGAGGGCCAGGTAGGGAGGAATGTGGAAGGGGAAGAGACAAGGATGGGGTGCAGGGTCTTAAGGGGAGAAGGAGGGAAATCCACCCTGGGGAGGAGGGGAACAAGGCCAGATTATAGTTGGAAGGAAGAGTATATGTCACGGTGAAGTTCACCATCCAGAGGGGGAGGCGCTGGAATTTGCCCTGATGAAGGAGATGGAGGGTGTGGAGGTGGAGAGAGGAAGGAATACAGTGATAGAGGCACGGCAATGGGTGGGGGTGGAGAGGAAGGAGGAAACCAGGGGGTGGGGGGGATCAAGTCTGTGGACAGTGTTAAGGATGTGGAGATGTTGGAGGAACAGGAGGAGGTGGGGGAAGGGGATGAGTTCATACAGGAGCCACATGGGGGATGGAAGGTGGATATGGAAGGCAAGGGGAATGCATGGCGTTTGAGGATTTGGAGGGCCTAGTAAAAGCGGGTGGGTGCGGAGATCCAGGCAATGCTGGCATAACAGAGGATAGGACAGGAGGGATTTGTAGGTGTGGAGGATGGTGGAAAGATGCAATCCCCATGTCCGGCCAGACGGGAGTTTTAGGAGGGGGAGGTGGGAATGGGCTTTCTGCTGGATAGTTTGCAGGTGAGGGGTCCAGGTGAGGTGATGGTTGAGGGTAAGGCCAAGATATCTCAGGGCGGGGGTGAGCTGGATGGGACAACCATAAGGGGGTGAGGTAGAAATCATGGGGACGGAAGAAGTGGGTGGTGCGGCCTATGATGATTGCCTGGGTTTTGGAGGGGTTGAGACAGAGGAATCACTGGTTACACCAAGTGGTGAACTGGTTAAGGTGGGTTTGGAGGGTGTGTTGGGACTGTTGAAGGGTAGGATAGAAAGCCAGGAAGGCGGTGTCATCAGCATACTGGAGGAGGTGGACAGATGGGGCTGGCTTGGGTATATCAGCTGTATACAAGAAATAAAGGAGGAGGGAGAGGACAGAGCCCCGGGGGGACCCCAGCAGTGGGATAAAAGATACGGGAGTTGGTGTTGTGGAGGGTGACATAGGAAGGACAGCATGAGAGGACGGAAGCGACCAGACGGACAAAATTTATAGGCAGGGCATAGGTTTGGAGTTTAAAGAGATCGGGATGCCTTATGCGCTCATAGGCATTTTGGAGGTCGATGGAATCAAAAATGGCAGAGCGATGGCAGTTGAGCTGGAGGGAGAGAAGGTGAACGAGGTTAAGGAATTGGTCTTAAACAAAGATGGAGGATCAGAAGCCACACTGGGTAAGGGGGAGGAGGTGGTGTTGATTAAGGTGCTGATGGATACAGTCGGAGAGGATGGATACAAAGAACTTACTGAACATGGAGGTGAGGCAGATGGGACGATAGGAAGAGGCTACAGAAGGGGGTTTGTTGGGTTTGAGGAATAAGAGGATACGGGAAGCCTTCCACAAGTCAGGGTAGAAGCCAGTAGAGAGGATGACGGTATAGAGATAGGCAAGGATAGTCAGGAAGGAATAAGGGCTTTCTCTAAGGTGGTGGTAAGTGACACAGTCATGATCAGGGGCCGTGTTGCGTTTGGACTGGAGGATAAGTTTAATATCTTGTCCTTTGATTGGAGTGTTGATGCTGGAGGGAGACAACTTCAAAAAAAAAATGTTCAGATGTGTGTGAAATCTTATGGGACTTAACTGCTAAGGTCATCAGTCCCTAAGCTTACACAATACTTAACCTAAATTATACTAAGGACAAACACACACATCCATACCCGAGGGAGGACTCGAACCTCTGCCGGGACCAGCCGTACAGTCCATGAATGCAGTGCCTTAGGTGGCTTGGCTAATCCCATGCAGTGGGGGCAACTGCCCCAAGTACTGGAGACTAGGAGCAAGTGGAGTGACCGAGGTACTGCCACGTTCCACGATGTTGGGGAAAAGAGAATAATCAAAATGGGGATCATGTGGGATGGAGAAGACGTCGGAAAAGTGGGAAGTGAAGTGGTTGGCCTTACTGAGGTTGTCAGGAAGGGGGCGGTTGCTATGGAGAAGGGAGTAGTGGGGAAAGAAATGGGACCCATTAAGGCGATGGAAGGTGGACCAGTACTTGGAGGAGTTGATAGGGAAGGTGGCGTTGAGTCGTTGGCAGGTCTGGCGCCAGTCTCAGCGTTTCGTTGCTGTAATAAGGTCCCGTACGTGTCACTGTATTTGCTGGTGGCGTTAGAGTGTATCCCTGTCATGAGTGCGCAGGTAGGAGCAATAGAGGCGGCGGGATTCACTGAGAAGAAGGAGGAGGACAGCCTGCAGAGGGAGAGTCGACAGTGGGGGTGGATGGTTTTAGTAGGAGCATCGGCCTCCACGGCGTCAGTAATTACCTTCTGAAGGAAGGACGAAGGATGGGTGATGTCGTCAGGACGGCGATAGGTAAGAGGGTGGCTTTTGACCTGGGTGGCGGTGGAGTCCCAGTAGGCATCCCAGTTGGCGCAGTGGTAGTCATGGACGACCTTGGCAGCGGTTGTAGGGTGGGGAGCCGGAGGGGACAACTGCACCAGACACTTGTTGTCTTATATAGGCTCTGCCGACCGGAGCGCCGTATTCTGCCTGTTTACACATTTCTGTATTTGAATATGCATACCTATATCAATTTCTTTGGTGTTTCAGTGTATTACGATTAGCGCCCTCATCTGCTCTCGTTTTACACTAAAAAGTGTTATTGTTTCATTGTGATTATATGTAAACTTTGTGATCAAAAGTATCCAGACACTTGGCTGAAAATGACTTAAAAGTTCGTGGTGCCCTCCATCGGTACTGCTGCAATTCAATATGGTGTTGGCCCACCCTTAGCCCTGATGACAGCTTCCACTCTTGAAGGCATACATTCAGTCAGGTGCAGGTTCTTGGTGAATGATAGCCCATTATTCACGAAGTGCTGCACTGAGGAGAGGTATCAATGTCGGTCGGTGAGATGTGACACGAAGTCGGCGTTCCGAAACATCCCTAAGGTGTTCCATAGGATTCAGATCAGGGCACTGTGCAGGCCAGTCCGCTACAGGAATGCTATTGTCGTGTAACCACTCAGGCCGTGCATTATGAGCAGGTGCTCGATCGTGTTGAAAGATGAAATCGCCATCCCCGAATTACTCTTCAACAGTGGGAAACAAGAAGGTGCTTAAAACATCAAGGTAGGCCTGTGCTGTGATAGTGCCACGCAAAACAACAATGGGCGCAAGCCACCTCCATGAAAAACACGACCACACCATAACACCACTGCCACCGAATTATGCTGTTGGCACTACACACGCTGGCAGATAACGTTCACCCGACATTTGCCATACCCACAGCCCGCCATTGGATCGCCACATTGTGTACCGTGATTCGTCACCTCACACAACGTTTTTCCACTGTTCAATCGTCCAGTGTTTACGCTCCTTACAACAACCGAAGCGTCGTTTGGCATTTACGGCGTGATGTGTGGCTATGAGCAAAAAAAGGGACTTCACAGCTATGGTCATCAGCCCCCTAGAACTTAGAACTACTTAAACCTAACTAAGCTAAGGACATCGCACTCACCCAGTCATCACGATGCAGAGAAAGTCCCTGACCCCGCCGGGAATCGAACCCGGGAACCCGGGGGCTATGAGCAGCTGCTCGACCATGATATCCAATTTTCTCACCTCCAGCCTAACGTTCATAGTATTTGCAGTGGATTTTGATGCAGTTTGAAATTTCTGTGTGATGGTCCGGATAGATGTCCGCCTATTACACATTAAGATCGTCTTCAACTGTCTGTGGTCTCTGTCATTCAACAGACGAGATCGGCTTGTGCGCTTTTGGGCTGTACGTGTCGCCTCACGTTTTCACTCCACTATCACATCGAAAACAGTGGCCTAGGGTTCTTTAGGAGTGCAGAAATCTAGCGAACAGACGTATGACACAAATGACACCCAATCACCTGACCACGTTCGAAGTCCGTGAGTTCTGCGGAGTGCCCTATTCTACTCTCTCACGATGAATATTGAGGTAGCTGATAAGGAATACATGGCAGTAGGTGGCAGCACAATGCATCTAATATAAAAAACGTACGTTTTGGGCGGTGTCTGGGTACTTTTGATATATAGCAATAACACTTATTAACATAAAACAGGCACAGATCGGGACGCTAATCGCAATAAAGAAGGGACACACGCGCCATATTAATTTCCCGCAACTGAAAAATCATGTAAAATTTCTTTCCAGCTATGCAATTATCGTAGATAGCATAGTCCAGAAGCAAATGTATCCAAATCCAACATACATAACATACAGTTTGTTTTAAGCTTAACTAAAATGAACTTGACGGGTCGGTAAAAAGCTGTCAGTCGGAGAAGTCAGTCCCACTAACTGTAGAATATAATAAAATCATCTGTTTTATTTCTGAAACTCAAGGATACCGTAACACTTAACCTTTAAAATTATAACAGACTTACATTGACAACTTAAAGTTAATTTCCATGAAGCAACAATTTTATACGAACTCCTTGCACAAAATTAGGATTTCAATATATGAATTCAATAACTTTCTTTCAATATAAAGTAAGTAGACACAATCATACGATACAGTCTGTAAATTTCAGTAGGTAATTAACAATTTTGTCATTTATTTTGTCTAGTGTCTGGAGTTTTTGCGGTGTAAGGTATCGTTTAAAAATGTCTGGCTGTTGGAACAGAAAACGTGTTGCACAGCAGGAAGCCACAAGTACGAAGGTAATGTAACATTCGTTCCCGAATGACATTCAACTGTAGAAAGTCTGTATTACGTACTGCCAATGAAAAGTTCGTTTCAGTATTACATAACCGTATGTTAGGTATATTTCACATCCAATGATTACGTCTGTGACCGGCAAGCAGAACTACTTACATTTTCAGTTTCCAACGGTACCGGGCTAGAAGTTATATTATCATTATTGCGTAGTTACTCTAATAGCTGCAATTTGTTTTGACAGTGCCGAATGTGTATTGCATTAACATTTCCTGTCGCACGTCTCCACTCTCCGCAATGGCACTCAAATAATTCCATTCATTCCGCCACCCACACACGCTAACGTCTTCTTCTTTTGTGCCACTTACACTTGCCCGTCGCAAGTCGCAGCTGTGTCGAAAGATCCATGTGGCATATTTGTAAACAACGTCGGTATCTGTATTTATACAGGTATACTGAATATTTGTTCAGCAATACTTGGCGTAAAGCGTCCCTATGTACCTATGCTGGTGTGCCACGCACCCCTTGCACGCCCTGTTAAAGACCACCCCTTCAGTTATTTCCGCACTTATACCTGTAAGGCTTTCGTTAATCTGACGTGACTATTCCCTTCCTGCTCGATCCAGTGTTAGTTTTATCTGCTCTGACTGTTATCTGGGTGCCGGCCGCCGTGGTCTAGCGGTTCTAGGCGCTCAGTCCGGAACCGCGCGACTGCTCCGGTCGCAGGTTCGAATCCTGCCTCGGGCATGGAAGTGTGTGATGTCCTTAGGTTAGTTAGGTTTAAGTAGTTCTAAGTTCTAGGGGACTGATGACCATAGATGTTAAGTCCCATAGTGCTCAGAGCCATTTGAACCATTTGTTATCTTGGTATTTGATGTATTGTTAATTTAATTTTATATGCTGGTTTCAGGATACTTCCATGCATGTATCCAGACTTTTTCCTTAATCTTCCAAATTGCTTTTCATTTTGTCATCTTGTCTCTTGTCAAGATCATTTAGCTTCGCGTCGACATCTTGCGAGATACGGTCAGAATTACTTTTTATCATTTTTTCTAGTCTCTGACATAACATCATGAATGGATCTATTACTCGAGGTGGTTGTTGAACAGTTTCAGATGAAGGCAGATGTACCTGCACCTCAGTCTCAATGGCGACCACGTCTGTAATTTCGACAATAAATTCCGCCATGTCGCAGTTTTCGAAGCTTTCTTGGGATGGTATTTCCTCTACGTACCCTATGTTATCTATTTCACCAGCCATCTTCATAACAAAATTAAAATCCAAAATTAAAATCCAAAAAATTAATGTCCTTTACTCAAGCGTGAGCATGAGCAGCGCCGTTACCAATAATGCAGTCCTTCACAGAACTTTCAAGCAGAAGCGAACCACATTACAGAACAGAGCAAAGTAGCGCCGACATTTTAACTACACGTGCTGCAAAAGCGGCCATCTTAGTGCCACCAACCTTGAGTATACAACATTTAGAACAATTACAAATTTTTCTTGAATTTCAAATTGAAAGAAAATTTCTAATAGGTTATGATACGTCCATGGTAAAATCTCAAGATTCGTGACATTAAAAAGCAAGTGGCTCTTCAACGTTGCCCTCAGCTGGTATTTTTTCTGGTTGTTGTGATGGCTGCAATGTATTATCGTAATATTGGATATTATCCTCTTTAAGTTCCAACACATACAAAGTGCTGCTTCTTTTAATTTCCTGTTTTATATTTCTCTTTAAGCTTGCCTTCGTCGTAATATTTTTGTTTCGTCAGGCACCATATTCAGCCTAAAACATACATACACCAAAGAAAATATTTTTAACATCTGCACATACAATTAGTTCAGTCGCACGTCGCCGAGTGCAACAATGTATCTTTCCTTACCGGCCGAATAAAATTTGGAAAAAATATTTTGCTGTTACGAAAATGTATGCAATGCAGTTAAGAAAGGTTTTCCTCGGGAAAAGCATGTCACAAATACGATCCCACGATGGGGTTACTAGTTTAATACACATCACAAAATTTATAATTACTTAGTTAACTCTCATCAGGTTTAATGCTTTACTTATGGAATCACGATTTAGAGTCCTCCGTACCCAAAGACTGCAAAGTTACACAGGTCACAGCAATATTCAAGAAAGGTAGCAGGAGTAATCCACTAAATTACAGGCCCATATCGTTAACGTCGATATGCAGCAGGATTTTAGAACAGATATTGTGTTCAAACATTATGAATTACCTCGAAGAAAACTGTCTATTGGCACACAGTCAACATGGGTTTAGGAAACATCGTTCCTGTGAAACACAACTAGCTCTTTATTCACATGAAGTGTTAAGTGTTATTGACAAGGGATTTCAGATCGATTCCGTATTTCTGGATTTCCGAAAGGCTTTTGACACTGTACCTCATAAGCGACTTGTAGTGAAATTGCGTGCTTATGGAATATCGTCTGAGTTATGTGACTGCATTTGTGATTTCCTGTCAGAGAGATCACAGTTCGTGGTAATTGACGGAAAATCATCGAGTAAAACAGAAGTGATTTCTGGTATTCCCCAAGGTAGTACTACAGGCCCTTTGCTATTCTTTATCTATGTAAACGATTTGGGAGACTACCTGAGCAGCAGTCTTCGGTTGTTTGCAGATGACGCTGTCGTTTATCGACTAATAAAGTCATCAGAAGATCAAAACAAAATTGCAAAACGATTTAGAAAAGATATCTGTATGGTACAAAAATTGGCAGTTGACCCTAAATAACGAAAAGTGTGAGGTCATCCACATGAGTGCCAAAAGGAACTCGTTAAACTTCGGTTACACGATAAATCAGTCTAACCTAAAAGCCGTAAATTCAACTAAATACCTAGATATTACAATTACGAACAACTTAAATTGGAAGGAACGACTAGAAAACGTTGTGGGGAAGGCTAACCAAAGACTGCGTTTTATTGGCAGGACACTTAGAAAATGTAAGAGACCTACTAGAATACTGCTGCTCGGTGTGGGATCCTTACCATATAGGACTGATGGAGTACATCGAAAACGTTCAAAGAAGGGCATCACGTTTTGTATTATCGCGAAATATGGGAGAGAATGTCACAGAAATGATACAGGGTTTGGGCTGGACATAATAAAAAGAAAGGCGTTTTCCGTTGCGACGGAATCTTCTCACGAAATTCCAATCACCAGCTTTCTCCTCCGAATGCGAAAATACACTCCTGGAAATTGAAATAAGAACACCGTGAATTCATTGTCCCAGGAAGGGGAAACTTTATTGACACATTCCTGGGGTCAGATACATCACATGATCACACTGACAGAACCACAGGCACATAGACACAGGCAACAGAGCATGCACAATGTCGGCACTAGTACAGTGTATATCCACCTTTCGCAGCAATGCAGGCTGCTATTCTCCCATGGAGACAATCGTAGAGATGCTGGATGTAGTCCTGTGGAACGGCTTGCCATGCCATTTCCACCTGGCGCCTCAGTTGGACCAGCGTTCGTGCTGGACGTGCAGACCGCGTGAGACGACGCTTCATCCAGTCCCAAACATGCTCAATTGGGGACAGATCCGGAGATCTTGCTGGGCAGGGTAGTTGACTTACACCTTCTAGAGCACGTTGGCTGGCACGGGATACATGCGGACGTGCCCAGGAGCAACAGTGTCCCTAATTTGCTGGGAAGTGGCGGTGCGGTCCCCTACGGCACTGCGTAGGATCCTACGGTCTTGGCGTGCATCCGTGCGTCGCTGCGATCCGGTCCCAGGTCGACGGGCACGTGCACCTTCCGCCGACCACTGGCGACAACATCGATGTACTGTGGAGACCTCACGCCCCACGTGTTGAGCAATTCGGCGGTACGTCCACCCGGCCTCCCGCATGCCCACTACACGCCCTCGCTCAAAGTCCGTCAACTGCACATACGGTTCACGTCCACGCTGTCGCGGCATGCTACCAGTGTTAAAGACTGCGATGGAGCTCCGTATGCCACGGCAAAGTGGCTGACACTGACGGCGGCGGTGCACAAATGCTGCGCAGCGAGCGCCATTCGACGGCCAACACCGCGGTTCCTGATGTGTCCGCTGTGCCGTGCGTGTGATCATTGCTTGTACAGCCCTCTCGCAGTGTCCGGAGCAAGTATGGTGGGTCTGACACACCGGTGTCAATGTGTTCTTTTTTCCATTTCCAGGAGTGTATTTTGTTGACACCGACCTACATAGGGAGAAACGATCACCACGACAAAATAAGGGAAATCAGAGCTCGTACGGAAAGATATTGGTGTTCGTTCTTTCCGCGCGCTGTAGGAGATTGGAATAATAGATAATTGTGAAGGTGGTTCGATGAACCCTCTGCCAGGCACTTAACTATGATTTGCAGAGTAGTTGTAGATGTAGATGTATCAGGTCGTTGGGGCTCTTTTACGTTATCATGGTTGAAAGCGTTGTCCGCGAAAAGTATTATACTGACTTCCACGCACAAAGTGGAAAAAGGTATGAGATCGGACTTTGAAAAAAAAAAAAAAGTTCTTTGTATGTGCGTAGGATTTCCGTATCTAGCTGCGACCTCGTCGTTGCACTCTGGGACGGGGGTGTAGAAATAAAGTGAAAAAATTGTTTACTATAATTACTTTTTATTTAGAACACAATTATATGGGACTTGTTACTGAAGTAGCTGGTACACCATATTTTTTGGAAGATTTCAACTTTTTCAGCAGATCTTTTTCCCTTTTGCGTATTTATAAAACCTCATGCAAGTCACTTTGTAGTTAAACTGGCACTGTAAGATTGATTCCACAGTCCCTGGCAGCAGCCGATTTCTTTCATCGCACTGGATCGACATCTTCCCACAGTGACGTTGTGTGCGCTAATAGAACACAAATACTCGCATGATTTTAGCGGCGTGCATTTACGTTCAGGATTTTAGACTTCCTTAAGAAAGTAAATCCACCTTTCTCCTATGGAGTGTTTAGACTTTCCTTCTTCCGAGTCACGCTTGGTGTCTAAAAAGCTTTGCAGGTTCATATATTCCTGAAAACAATTGTCGCCTGAAATCTTCACGCCATTTTCAGTCAGGAATAGAAATCCATTGTCTCTTCCTCAAATCTCGAAATAAAACCTATTATTTCTTGGTTAGAGTTCTCATTCTTTTATTTGTTCTAATTCATCTTGGTTTGCATGCCAATAAAATTGGCTCTCTTCCTTTCATTGACATCTTTAAGTGGCGATTAATATATTTCTTGTGACGTTTCAGGCTTTTCCGAGGTTCTGTTGCAAGTACATTTCTCGGGTTTGCTTCCGGATCGTATTGTGTATCTCCCACAATATTTCATCGACGCAAGTGCTCGACACCTTCAGGAACAACTACCACTACCTGAAGATCGGACTAGTGAAAAAATGTGAAATTTTTAGGTGGCCTGTCTTCGGCATAAAGAAATTGTTTTAATGGAATCCAAAGCTTAAGAATTCTCCCAACTCGGGCATTAAGGATAGCCATCTTGTTTCTGAGTGATATACAACAGTCTGAACACAAGGTATAAGCAGAACTCTTCCAGCTTCTCTGACCTTACCGTATATATTGAAACATAATTAAATATTTTCATAATGATTATTTCAATATCGACGGAGAAGACTCCAGCAGCGCTTGATTGTGAAGAGTATGGGCAGGGCATCCAATTCCTTCGACATTTTTTCCCCTAGTTTTTTAATTTAATGAAACACATTATTCCGCTGGCCACGTCGATGAAGCCTTCCGAAGTTGTCTCCACAAAAAGTGATTAATTTATCTAATAGAATTTTCAGTTGTCTTAAAGTGTCTACAGAAAAAATTGCAACTATCTCCGATGTTTCGTTGTTCGGCGAATCGGACTTCAACAGCTTTCGTTGGATTCCGTTAGTTTCAGTAAAGTATTGAACAACGAAAGTAAACATCTTTTCAGCGTTGTAGTTCGGTGGCTATACCGTAAAATGAAACATCTGGCAGTTGTTTTATCAGTCGGACACGGAGTGTTGTGCGCGAATATTTTTAACAGTCGCTGTAGTTTTGAGCCTGGCTGTAGACAGCTTTGGAGTCAGGATACATTGCTGCATTCAATTTTACGCTACAATCAGCAGAACTGAAGGACTGATAATGTCTGACGGCTTTATGAGTTGTTGTTAGTCCTGCAGCAGCAACGAGCAATTCTTCCTGGATATCTTCTTTCATCATGAATGTAGAAATAGCCTTTGTTGTTGATGCTACCACGAACCCACTTCTACGATTCTTCGTAGAAATGTGATTCCTCACATCTGCCTTTCCTCCGCGAGTTTCTGAGATGAAACAGCTACTAACCTCACACAACGCTTCCTGACCCGTACGTTGTATAACCATCCGAAAAGTGGCACTTTCTCTGTACATCTTTTGGCATTTTCATAAGCTGCGAAAAGTTTATTAGACGGTAAACCGTCGACAGTAACACTATAACCATCGAGAATCACGTTAATATGCACTTCACCTCCTATATACCCGCAATAAACACTTGAAGTATTACTAACTTGCACTCTTTGTTCGTTTGACGTTTAGAAAGAATCGTCTTATCAGATCACTGTTCAAATGGGAATTGCCCGAGTCTTCAGCGTGGCAGTACTTAAATAGTTCCAGCCTCGTGCTACTGGAGAAGTCTGGTTTTTCGAATGATGGCACTAGATCTAGAAGGTGCTTGCATCGTCGATACATGCAACGCTATGTGTGAAATGACTTCGTCAACACAACCTTGTTGACGTAAATAAAACTGAGGCTTCATTTACATGTTGCTCTAAATGTAAATGTCGTGTGACTATGACCTCCCGAGGGTAGACCGTTCGCTGGGTGCAAGTCTTTCGATGTTGCGCTAATAGATGGCGCTACTTCAGTACTTGAGCCAAGAGGGTGATAATTTTTTTTTCAAAATTGGGAAAAAATTGGGTCTTCTCCGGGTGTTGGTTCAAGAAGGTCAATGACGGTGACGGTCCCGATATATCGGGGCGGATGGCAACACTGTATGTGCATAATTGTGAAACGACAAGACGTGATAGGCTATCGGTCAGTTTGCTTCCAAACAATGTGCACAAAATCTTGATACACAACAGGAATATTAAAACTCATAAACCAGATTAACGTATTTAGTTCAAACGGATCCGGCAAATGACTGCCGACACATTAGTCTAAAGTTGACTTATTATTCAGTAATAATTGCAAATTACACAGAGCAAACACAAGTTCCTCTGCTCACTAAGCAAACACAAGAAAAAGCGGACATCAGAAGAGAAACACAGCGCTTCTGTACTCTTATCTTTAAAGAAATGAATAGCGTTCGGATACAACCTTTGCTGGTTTTCGATATACACAGTCTGTGAATCAAATCTACAATTCACTCTCCTCTGATTAACATCAAATTTATCCTCCATGAAATAACTCTCATATAGCTTGATTATTTCTTCACAACATAGAGAACAAACGAACTTCAGTACACTTTTAAAAGAGTCGTTCCATATCTAAACATCTTCAGGGGAAAAAAAATCCATTCAAAACATTTATTTACATTGATCACAGTACTCCAGATTTTTACGCCCTACTCAGCTTATTTGATATTGTTAATAATATAGTCACATTATTCAGCAGTACTAAGAAATTCATCAATGTAGAGAGTTGGCCACGCCAAACCTTTTACGGCTACTGGCAAGTTATTGAAGATTCGTGTTCCTGAATACTGGATACCTTTCTGGACCGAAGTATGTGACTTTAAATCTTTCTGAAGATTATTCGTCTTTATAGTGCTGATTCCGTTAACTGAGCTGTGCACAGATCTCCCCTTTGGAGGTTCGAGTCCCCCCTCGGGCATGGGTGTCCTTAGCATAAGTTAGTTTAAGTTAAGTTAAATAGAGTGTGTAAGCTTCGGGACCGATGACCTCAGCAGCTTGGTCCCATAAGACCTTACCACAAAAAAACTGAGCTGTTCAGTTGAAAAACACATTATTTATAATAAATTCCATGAAGGGCTAAATATATTGAGGAGGAGCAGTTCATTGAACAGGCTTCTGAAGGACGTTCTTCAATTCACATTACAAATAACTCATATGTTTTTGGACTTGGGAAACTTGGAACGGCTCCAAGTGAGCCGCTACATGGCTTGTTACAAGAGTCACATGTTCAAAACACACCTGGGTGTCCTTCCGACACTCAGGGAATTTTAATCTGGAATCATGTTACATTATCACTCTTAGTATAGTCTGCAAATGTGAATGCAGATCGTCTGCTGGAATATGCGTGGGCTGTCTGCTGTGGCTTCTCTGAATGTGGAGATGCAGTTTAGCCAACCATTGTATCAAATAGAGTGCGACTGCACTGGACCAGAGAGACATAAATTCCCCGCGCGTTAGCAGGCCCCGTTAGGCTGGCAAATAGCCGCTGTGCAGACTCTCTGAGCCCTTCCGGCCACTGTGTGTGGACACCGGACGAGGAGAGACGGTTAGGCATTTCCTGCTGAGACTCTGGTGAGTATAGACGCTCTGCGTGATGGCTCCTATAGTTATCTTAGTTAGGACATATAGTCAGGTTGCACAAAGTTGCTAATTTTTTTTTTGTATCAGTGATGACGGGCCATCATTCCATAACCATACCATTAAGTAAAGTGAGTGATCAACGAGTTATTTTCATGATTTTATTAAATAAAATGTTGTTATGTAAAATTGTTTGTCTTACAGCGACGTCTTATTTCCGTTACCATTCCAGTTAAGTTATTCAAACTCTCAACTTAAAGTTAACCAATAATCAGAAATTTTGTAGTGATATTAGCTTAAGCAAACGGTCTTAGGCGTCTTTCACAAAAGATACAGGTTCCATTTTCAAGTTGAGAATGCCTGCCAAGGGTTTGCGGAAAGCAAGTATCATGCAAACTGTACCTTGGCTTGATGAGCTGCCCCGAAGTAAGACACCGTGTGACATTAGGGAACCAAAGTAAGCGCCGTTTATTGGCTCTTTTATTTTTATTTTCTTACGTCTGAGAACACCTCCATTCCAAACAAACATTTCTTCAGGCATTTCAGCAATTCTGTGGTTTGTTCTTCTCAGTGGACTTTATAATCAAACTGTAATCCCAAGAATTTAACACTGTCAACCTCTTCTGTTTGCTTCTCTCATACCTTAAGCTTAACTTGGGAACCATCTGTTCAATATACATACTGAGTAACAGGAGGTATAGGCTACAGCTGTGTCTCACTTACTTTGTTACTGCCTGTTTTCCACGTCCTACTGCAGTTTGATTCTTATATGCTGCACTAAAAATATTCGGCAGCCTGTTAGTAAGATTAATATGGGGTGTGTCCACTTAAGCCTTTACGACGGCTTGAATTCTGCTGAGGACACTTTCAGTGAGGTGTCTGAATTCCTGTGGAGGAATGGTAGCTTGTTCTTCCTCCAGGGCCAAAACCATAGAAGGTAGCGGTGTTAAGATGCTGGGGCCCAGAGCGAAGGCGACGTTCTGAGTCATTCTGAAAGTCTTCCAATGGATTTAGGTCTGGACTCCGAACAGACCAGTCATTTTCACGAATGTTATTGTCCATCAGCCATTGCCTCACAAATGCTGCCTTATGCCAGAGTGCATTATCATTCTGATACAAATAGTCTCTGAACTGTTCCTCTGTTGTACGCAATACACAGTGCTGTACATGGTGTTTAAAAAAAAGGACTTTACAACTTTAAATTTCATATAAATTTATTGAAAGAATATACAGAGCTGGGTGTAGTGTTATTTTGTAGGGAAACACATCAACGGTGTTTTTTTTTTTTACCTTAAACTGAAGATGTTGTATGTGACTTGCGTTAATTATCCTGCACACATCCCATCGGACGTCGGTTTCTTCCCAAACTCGCTGTAGCATTGTAGTGGTGTAACTTGATCAGTGGCACAGTTAATTCTTGCTCTTAAGTTCAGGTAGAGAAACCGGTACAGGAGATACAAACACGATGTCCTTGATGAATCCCCATAGAAAAAAAATCGAGTGGTGTCAGGTCTGGGGAACGTTGGGACCATGTAATTGGAAAATGACGACAGAACCATTGACCTGGAAAGCGGACACTGAGAAAATTCCGGACGTCAGCCCGGTAGTGGGGTGCTGCACCATGTTGTATGAAGCAAACATTTCGTTCTTGGTCATCCTCATCGATCTGTGGTATCAAAAATTGTTGTAAACGCGTTGATAGTTCTCTCACGGAAAAAAAGGAGCTGTACACTTTGTTCTTGCTCAATGCACAAAAAAACGTTCAGTTTAGAGCTGTCACGAAGATTTTGCAATGCTTGATGTGGATTTCCACTGCCCCAAGTGCTACAGTTATAGTTGTTAACCTTGCTACTTAAGTGAAAAGTCGACTTGTCAGAAAAGATGACTTTGTCCAAGAAATGTTCAGCCTCATGTAATCCATTAAACATATGCACACTCTACTTCTTGCGAGCGACTTTATCAATGTCTTTAATTGCCTGTACGATCGCCAGTCTGTATGGTTTCAAAACAAACATTTTATCAACACACGCCAAATAGACGTATGTGAGATTTGTAGTTCGTGAGATGCACGCCGGGTCGATTTTGTAGGGCTGTTGACAAAACGGTCTCACTAGGTCGACGACGTCGCTAGAGTTGCTTGGACGACACGATGATTTTCCATGTTTTACCGAGCACCCTGTTTCTGCAAAACATTTGTGCCACTCATAAACTGTAGGTGTACTAGGAGGATTTTTAGCGTACTTCATGCGGAAATTACGCTGAACTGTTGTCGCCGACTTCGATTCTACAGACCAAAACACACAGCTAGCACACTCGGGTCCAGTAAGGCAGCCATCGTTAGCGCAACGGCTGCCAGCGCTCCTTACGGTGCGTTTCGGCACTATCGAACTACGCGAGACAAAACTCGTATTTCCCTACAAATCCACACTGCAATCATCTCTGTAGGTACTATTAATTAATTAATATGAATTTTCAAAAGTTCTAAAGTTCTTTTTGAAACACCTTGTACAATGTGTTCTTATACAATAAAGCGCCAAATAAACTGGTATAGACGTACGTATTCAACCACAGAGATACGTAAACAGGAAGAATATGGCGCTGCAAAATGGTTCAAATTGCTCTGAGCGCTATGAGACTTGACTTCTGAGGTCATCAGTCCCCTATAACTTAGAACTTCTTAAACCTAACTAACCTAAGGACATCACACACATCCATGCCCGAGGCAGGATTCGAAACTGCGACCATAGCGGTCACGCGGTTCCAGACTGTAGCGCCTAGAACCTTGTTGCCTGATTGGACGAGTCTCATTTCCAATGGACGTGTACGTGTATGGAGATAACCTGCTTAATCCATGGACCCTGCATATCAGCAGGGGACTGTTCAAGCTGCTGGAGCCTCTGTAATGGTGTGGAGCGTGTCCGGTTGGAGTGGATATAGGACCCCTGATACGATTCTGACAGGTGACATGTACATAAGCATCCTGCGTGATCAACAGCATCCGTTCATGTCCATTGCGCATTCCGACGGACTTGGCATTGCGACACTCTACACGTCCAGGATTTCTATATAGCGGCTCCAGAAACACTCTGAGTTTAAACACTTCCGCTGGCCACCAGTCTCCCCAGACATGAACATTATTTAGCGTATCTGGGATGCCTTGCAACCTGCTGTTCAGAAGAGATCTCCACCCCTTCGTACTCTTACGGTTTTATGGAAAGTCCTGCAGGATTCATTAAGTCAGTTCCCTCCTGCTCCACTTCATACATTAGTCGAGTTCATGCCACGTCGTGTTGCTGCACTACCGCATGCTCGCGGGGGACCTACACGATATTAGGCAGGTGTACCAGTTTCTTTGGCTCTTCAGTGTACATTCGCATTAAGCGGCTTCATAAGCACAATACGGCGACCACACCCTCACCACGAAAACTGCGAACATACTTCAAGATCATATCCTTCGTACTTCATCGTTGGTGTTCCAGTTGATGCCAGGTAATGTTCTCCAGGCGTTCGCCAAATCTAAATTTTGCTATCGAATTGCCACAGGGTATAACCTCATTAATCATCCAAATCACTTGGTTCCAGTCATTCACTGACCAGTGGCGTCACTCTTTACGTCACATCAAGCTTGTCATTCACTACAGTCACGCGCGGAGTGCTTGGCCATAATACCCCACTTGCTTTAATGCACTATGCACAGACATTTAATTGCTGGTCTGCTGGTAGCATTTCGGAATCACGAATATTCCTCTCCTTGATTTCACATGATTTTTTACAACGAACCCTGCCTCCCACCTCTCCCCATGCCTATCTTTCAGTACATAAGGGCTGTCTGATCAAAATTTAGCTATGTCTGTTCCTTCTCATTTCCGCTACACCAACAGTCAACTTTGGCAGCTGTAGAAGGGTTGAAATATATCTGACGGATTTGTGACTCTGACGACATCCAATGACCAGCCCTTGTTCGAAGTCATTGAGATATCATGGCCGACCCACTTTGCTATCACTGCTTCTCTACTTTCACTGAAAATTTCCGTACATACCTGTCGGCACTATACGTGATGGCAGGCTATGTTCTCCAGGTATCCGCCAAATCTAAACCCTTCCACGGACTGCCTTTCCTTTTTTACTGGCCTTTCGTGACGTCTAATGGTGAACTCCACATCACACAACTTTCATCAGATTGTGAACGAGTTGTTCCTAAATTCATGAACTTTTATCCAAGATTTTGACTCTTGCAGTGGTGAGAGGTCACTGCAAACGTGAGAATTATTCCAAGAACCAGCGGCGTTTTATAACTAGACTCTTACCCGCGTCGGCCGTGCGACAATAAATTTGCAGACGCAGGCCACACACTCTGTCCGTCGCAACTTTCGGGACCCAATTAGCTTAGAAATATGCGCTGGATGCCACTCGCATCTGTGCTGAGGAGTGGCCTGTTTACTTTACCGCCATGTTGGGAGTGCTGCGAGACGCACAGACAGCTATTATGTCCGCGTTCGGCGAATTTACGCAGAGTAAGTTCGGTCGTAACAGAGCTCCGCGTTCAATTAAGATTCCTCCGCTGTGGTATGGGGCACCGGAATTAATTGCTCGCAGATGCTGCCTGGATGCCTAAGACCATGCGACATGTTTTCCTCCCAAGGAGCTTGTTGCAAACTTACGGTTCGTCTGGGGTTCCTACGTATTTTAGAGCTTCAGTCTTCTGCTACGGAACTTCACTATTATATTGTTGTCGCAGCACTTCTGCTCTGAAAGCATAACCTTCAGCTGTACTTTTGTTTTCATAATTATGCCTTTTGCTCTGTAGTTCTAACCCCATCCCAGAACTCTTATCGTCTTCCCTATTTTTCTGGCATTAACAAGTTGCTTATCCAAAACAATCATCTGTAGCACATTTTTTGGTTCGCGTGATTGTTATTTCTTCCATGGTACTTCCATACATTTATACTGTAGAGTGCATAGCGTACGAGGTGCGTTCAGAAAAAAATGCAATTTTGTCACTTCACGTGTTCTACAAGTCCAGTTCACGCTAGTCTTTCGTAATTGTTAAGATGATGAAAATGACAAGCGTCGTGAACGTCCCAGCGCGTCGTAAAGCGCAATGAAATAGTAGTAGTAGTAGTAGTAGTAGTAGTAGTAGTAGTAGAAGAAGAAGAAGAAGAAGAATATCAGTTTTACGAGGATGTTCGACATGTCTTCGTATCTCATAAGAACAACAAAAACCAAGTAATTCGCATAAACAGACATTTACAGTTTCGCAAGTCTAGAATGATAAGGAAGGGACAGATAGTCCGCCGTGGCCTTATAGTAGGAACCAGCCTGGAGTTTGCCTGAAATAGTTTAGAAAAAACACGGAAAATCTCAATCAGGATGGCTGGATGAAGACTGGAGCTTTCAAACTCCCCGACATCAGGACACTATGTTTAAAACAGTGCTACCTCATTCGGTTTACCGCTACTGGACGGTACTGTTTTACAAATAAGTTATTTAATAATAATAAAAGAATAATGCTTCACTTTTCGTTCATTTCTGTCTCCCAGTCACTATACACACTACACAAATGGTTCAAATGGCTCTGAGCACTATGGGACTCAACTGCTGTGGTTATCAGTACCCTAGAACTTAAAACTAATTAAACCTAACTAACCTAAGGACATCACACACATCCATGCCCGAGGCAGGATTCGAACCTGCGACCGTAGCACACACTACACACCCATTGTTTCATAACACTACACACGCCATCAACTTATATTAGGATCATTTTGTGCAGCCCAGCTTCCCATTTGCTAGCCTGAAAAACTAGTCAGCATCCCTCCACAAAGAGTGAGATGTTGAGCTCAGAAAGAGGACAAGGTGTTATTATTATATGTAGCTACTCTGGGTTATCGAAGTAATCCTTCAATGTGCACAATGTCTGGCCAACAGGTACTTTTTAACTGTCTTATTAAATAAGTTTGTTTTAGCAATTTCTTTAATCTCCATGGGTAATTCATTACACAGCCTTTTGTCCTGATAGAAAGTGCTGTTTGGGTTTTATGTTTATTCTAAATTGGTAAATGTACCGTGGAATGTAATGGGAAAAACTAAATATATGGTTATTAACGATCACTGAAACACAATCAGAGAAGTCGCCGATTGGGTTGACATATTAATTACCTCGTATCATGAAATTATTTCGGACGTATTGAGTAATAAGCGTGTGACAGAAAAATTTGTTCCAAAATTGCTGAATTTTGTACAAGAACAGCGGTGAATGAAATTATTCAGCAGTTAGTAGATGAAAACAACAACAAAGCAGAATTATTGAAACGTTTCTTCACAGTTGCTGAAACATGGGTTTACGGATATGAGGTCAAAACTAACGCTCAATAGTCGCACTGGAAGCATTCTGAATCGCAAGCACTGAAAAAAGCCCGACAAATGCTGTCAAATGTGAAGGCTATGCTTAATACGTTCTTTGATTTTTAACGGCATAGTGCACCTTTAGTTCTTGTCACAGGGTTGAACGGTCAACAACGAGCACTACTATTAAAGTTTAACGCCGTTCGCTTCAGGCAATCATAAAAAGCCTGGATTTGTGGCTTTTGCTTCGAGACAACGCACCGTCTGACACTTCGTTGCTTGTTCGTAAATTTCTTACCAAAATAACATTATAATGATGTTCATAATTTTTAACATTTTTATGCAGCGACAGCAACTGATATTGTTTATATAGGAATATACAGCCTACAGTTGCGCGTTAACTTTATCGTTTACCTAGGTTTCAACGTTAGTAATAACGTCTTCCTCAGAACGTGCAAAAATTTATTGTAATGTGCTAGTAAATTATATTAGATATGGTTATCCTACAGGATGCATCATGTAGTACTTACATAAAATATTATTTAAATGTTTGCCTAAAATAAGCCATGTCCTAAGTCAACTTTATAAAACTTGATTCATAACCATAAGGTTTTGTCACTGCCATTAAACAAGCTGCAGCAAATTCACTTTAAGCCCGTTGTATGGGCCTCATCGTGTGACTAGAGACTGCGGACCGCGAGGGCTTCGCGGTCTGCCTCACAGAGGGCGGTGCGCATGCCCGAGACGTATAGAACCAAACACTTATTACGCACGCGTCAGATAACATTTTTGCTATGAATTAATTTTATACTTTTTGCAGGTTCTGAAGAAGACGTTATTACAAACGTTTAAACGTAGGTAAACGATAAAGTTAACCTGCAACTGTAGGTTATATATTATAATGATGTCTCAGCCTGCTTATCCGACAGACATGGCCCCATGTGATTTTTTTTCTTGTCAAAAATAAATAAAAGCTTACAGAACTGTCGTTTTAAAGACACAAATGAACGCTGGGATAAGTGTGTGATACGTAAAATTATATGGACGCTACAAATAATTCAATACCTTTTTGCTGACAGTACGAGTAATGTAACTGATAATGATAAACAGAAGGCCGAAATTGTAAACCTAGCTTTCGAAAACCTCGTTTACGGTAGAGGACTGCAGCACTATTCCCCCTTTCACCTATCGAACAAAAGCAAGGATGGCTGACATAGTGGTTCTTGTATCTGGGATAGTAAAACAGGTAAGATCCTTAGACGCCAGGAAGGCATCGGGAGCAGACGGTATCCCCGTAAGATTTTATGTTGACTATGCTACAAATATAGTACCGTTCTTATCCATCATCTATCAGAGATCATTGAAACAGCGGAAAGTTCCACGGGACTGGAAGAAGGCCCAGGTCACAGCTTTCTATAAAAAGGGTAAAAATCGGATGCACATAATTACCGGCCAATTTCACTGACATCGATTTGTTGCAGAATCATAAAACATATTTTTTGTTCAGACATAATGACCTTTCTAGACTCTGAGAAGCTCATCTGCAGAAACCAGCACGGTTTTAGGAAACAGCGTTCATGCGAGACACAGCTGGCCCTCTTTGTGCATGATATACAACAGGCTCTAGATACCGGCTCCCAGGTTGATGCCATATTTCTCGACTTTCGAAAGGCGTTCGACTCAGTTCCGCACTGTCGCTTGCTCCAAAAGGTGCTCGTTTACGGTCTATCCGATGACATGTGCGGTTAGACAGAAAGTTTTCTAACAGACAGGGAGCAGTATGTCGTCCTGAACGGGGTGACTTCAACAGAAAAAAGCGTAACTTCAGTTGTGCCCCAGGACAGCGTAATAGGTTCGCTGCTTTTTACAATTTGCACAAACAACCTGGTTGATGGTATTGACAGCGGCATTAGACTGTTTGCCGATGATGCTGTAGTCTACAGGACAGTAGTATCACACGAAAGTTGTGAAAAAATCAATCAGGATTTGCAGAAAATGGTGTTATGACTGGCAGTTATCTCTCAATATTAGTAAGTGTTACCTACTGCGTATAATAAGGCTAAAATCCCAATTAATGTACGAGTACAAAACAAATGCCCAGTCTCTGGAAGCGGTAACATCCATAAAGTATCTGGGTGTGACTATTCGAAATGATCTCAAATGGAATGATCAGATTCCACAAGCAACGTGTAAGGCAACTCTAGATTGCGGTTTATTGGTACAATCCTGAAGTGATGCAGTCCTCCAACGAAGGAAATAGCTTATAATACGTTACTTCGTCCAGTCTTAGAGTATTGTTCGTCTGTGTGGGACCCTTACCAGTTGGATCTCATTCAAGAGATTGAGAAGGTCCAAAGAAGAGCGGCAAGATTCGTGACTGGTACATTTAGCCGTCATGAGAGCGTTACAAATCTCATAGAAAGTTTGAAGGGGGACACACTTGCAAGTAGACGGCGCGCTAAACGGAAGTGGCTGCTCACTAAATTCCGAAACCCGATCTTAACCGAGGATGTAGAGCATATATTATTACCACCAACTTTAAAATCGCGCAATGATTGCCATTCAAATATAAGGGAGATTAGAGCTCGTACTGAGGCGTTCAGAGAGTCGTTTCTCCCTCGCACGATCCGTGATTGGAACACAGGGGGGAATATGACATTGGCGCGAATTGTGCCCTCCGCCACGCACCGCTTGGTGGCTAGCGGAGTATATATGTAGATGTAGATACCTATTTGGAATTATTTTGAAGGGGATAACATTGATACGAATGAAGAATAGAAATTGTTTCACAAAAATTCCCATTATTCTTAACATACTGTAAACCAGGGTTACTTTGCACCACTTTATTGACAAAAAGTTGCGTCCGAGCAAAATGAGACAGTTGTAGATAGAATATTCAGATTAAATTTATTTGTAAACCTCCAGAAGGATTTAGGAACATGGTAAATCAGTTATATTTTTGAAAATGAAATTTCTTTTCTATTTATGGTCAATTGAAAAATTGTGCAAAGTTAACCATAGGAAGGGGTTACTTTGCACCATCATGACTTTGCTATTTCGTTATGAGATATGTTGCATTGTTTGACAGTCTGAGTCATACATTGGATCTTAAAATCAAGAAGTAATCAACGTTTTATGTTTTAGATGCAAAAAAAGTCAAATTTTATAATTTTCAATGCGATAGGTTCCGCCGCTGCGATGAAATTTTTGAATGATTTCTTGAAGCCTTCAGCTGCCATTTTCTTTACTTCCTGTACGATTGTACAATTTCGGCCTTAGGCCATTTTCAAGTATCTAAAACGGAAGTTTCATACTTTGGATACATTAGTGACCTTTGTGTATTTGATGTAGGAACAAGTCATATCTGTAGATGTATTGGGTGCATTATAACTTACTTTATTGATTATTTCTTGGTATTAGATGGTGGTTCATGGTGTGGGTTCCTGATCCTGATGTCATGTCCTAGTTCATGAACCACGGGCAACGTATGAGTGGCCAAGTAAGTGGTCCTGACAGTCGGGTTAGCAGTT
Organism: Schistocerca gregaria; assembly: GCF_023897955.1. Lineage (NCBI taxonomy): Eukaryota > Metazoa > Arthropoda > Insecta > Orthoptera > Acrididae > Schistocerca > Schistocerca gregaria. The sequence goes on along the minus strand of NC_064925.1, from coordinate 86,297,800 downwards.
ACTTTGGAATAAGGCTGGGCATCTCGGACATATCCTGAGTCATTGTCACCTTTGTGCTCAAACGGCAAAGACTTCCAAAAAACCGTTAGGGTTAAAACCCAATGGGACCTGGGGCAAGTAAGGCTAGCAACCTGCTTCCCTGGTGCTTTAAATGTGTTGCTGGCAGCAATCAGAGCAAAATGCCTCGGACCTTTGGAGGTGACGGAGGTCCACCTCTAATTGACAAACCAGGGACTTCTAAGATGTGACTCGGCAAACGAATGGTAACGAGATGGGGAGCTATTAATATCAATGGGGGCTACTCTGGGAAGAAGGTAGAGTTGCCAGATGCTGCAAGTAATATAGGGTTGGACGTTTTAGCTGTTATTGACATTCGGGTAAGGGGTGAGAAAGTAGAGGAAGTGGGAGAATACAAGGTTTACCTGTCAGGAGTCAAAGCAGGAATAGCACAATGGGGTGTAGGGCTTTACATCAGGAAAGAAATGGAACCCAGTATAGTTGCAATAAGGTACGTAAACGAACGACTAAATTGGATAGATTTGACGGTGTCTAGCAAGAAAATTAGGATTGTGTCAATATATTCGCATTGTGAAGGGACAGATCAAGATAAGATGGATAGTTTTGATGACGCACTCAGTGACGTAGTTGTTAGAGTAAAGGACAAGGACAGTGTTCTGCTCATGTGTGAGTTTAATGCCAGGATTGGAAATCGAACAGAAGGGTATGAAAAGGTTATGGGTAAATTTGGAGAGAATATGGAGGCCAACAGGAACGGGAAACAACTCTTGGATTTCTGTGCCAGTATGGTCTTAGTAATCACAAACTCCTTTTTTAAACATAAGGACATTCACCGGTATACTTGGGAAGGCAGGGGAACCAGAACTATCATTGTCTATATAATAACAGATCAGAAATTCAGGAAGGCTGTGAGGGACACACGTGTACTCAGGGGATTCTTTGATGACACTGATCACTATTTAATCTGCAGTGAAAATGGTATTGTGAGGCCAAAAGTGCAGCAAGTCAGGTCCATATGTAGGAGGATAAGAGTGGAGAAACTTCAGGATAAGGAAATCAGGCACAAGTACATAACAGTGATCTCACAAAGGTACCAGTTAGTTGGATGTAGTCAATTACAGTCATTGGAAAAGGAATGGACAAGGTACAGGGACACAGTACTCGAAGTGGCATGAAGCAAACAGCTTGGTGGAATGACACAGTCAAGGCAGCCTGTAAAAGGAAAAATATGGCGTATAAAAAATGGCTACATACTAGAACTCAGGTAGACAGAGAAAGTTATGTTGAAGAAAGAAACAAAGCCAAACAGATAATTGCAGCATCCAAGAAGAAATCTTGGGAAGACTTTGGAAACAGGTTGGAGACTTTGGGTCAAGCTGCTGGAAAACCATTCTGGAGTGTAATTAGCAGTCTTCGAAACGGAGGTAAGACGGAAATGACGAGTATTTTGGACAGGTCAGGAAAACTGCTGGTGAATCCTGTTGATGCCCTGTTCAGATGGAGGGAATATTTTGAAGAGTTGCTCAATGTAGGTGAAAATACGATCAGCAATGTTTCAGCTTTCGAGGTAGAATGGGATAGGAATGATGATGGAAATAGGATCACATTTGAGGAAGTGGAGAAAATGGTCAATATATTGCAGTGCAATAAAGCAGCTGGGGTGGATGAAATTAAGTCGGAACTCATCAAATACAGTCGAACGTCAGGTCTTAAATGGCTACACAGGATAATTGAAATGGCCTGGGAGTCGGGACAGGTTCCATCAGACTGGACAAAATCAGTAATCGCACCAATCTTTAAACATGGAAACAGAAAAGATTGTAACAACTACAGAGGTATCTCTTTAATCAGCGTTGTGGGTAAAATCTTCTCAGGTATTGTTGAAAGGAAAGTGCGACTATTAGCTGACGACAAATTGAATGAAAATCTGTGTAGGTTTAGGACTCTTAGAGGTTGTCAGGACCAGATCTTTAACTTACGACAAATAATGGAGAAGTGTTACGAGTGGAACAGGGAATTCTATCTATGCTTTATAGATCTAGAAAAGGCATATGACCGGGTTCCTGGGAGGACGTTATTGTCTTTTCTACGAGATTATGGAATAGGAGACAAACTTTTGCAAGCAATTAAAGGTCTTTACATAGATAGACAGGCAGCAGTTAGAGTTGACGGTAAATTGAGTTCATGGTTCAGAGTAGTTTCAGGGGTAAGACAAGGCTGCAACCTGTCTCCACTGTTGTTCATATTATTTATGGATTATATGTTGAAAACAATAAACTGGCTGGGTGAGATTAAGATATGTGAACACAAAATAAGCAGTCTCGCATATGTGGATGACTTAGTTATGATGGCAGATTAGATTGAAAGTATGCAAAGTAATATTTCAGAGCTGGACCAGAAATGTAAGGACTATGGTATGAAGATTAGCATCTCCAAAACGAAAGTAATGTCAGTGGGAAAGAGATATAAACGGATTGAGTGCCAAATAGGAGGAACAAAGTTAGAACAGTTGGACAGTTTCAAGTACTTAGGATGCATATTCTCACAGGATGGCAACATAGTGAAAGAACTGGAAGCGAGGTGTAGCAAAGCTAATGCAGTGAGCTCTCAGCTACGATCTGGTCTCTTCTGCAAGAAGGAAGTCAGTACCAAGACTAAGTTATCTGTGCACCGTTCAATCTTTCGACCAACTTTGTTGTATGGGAGCGAAAGCTGGGTGGATTCAGGTTACCTTATCAATAAGGTTGAGGTTACGGATATGAAAGTAGCTGGGATGATTGCAGATACTAGTAGATGGGAACAATGGCAGGAGAGTGTCCACAATGAGGAAATCAAAGAAAAACTGGGAATAAACTCTATAGATGTAGCAGTCAGGAAGAACAGACTTAGGTGGTGTGGGCATGTTCACGCATGGGAGAAGCAAGGTTACACAAGAGACTCATGGTTTCAGCAGTAGAGGGTAGGAGGAGTCGGGGTAGACCAAGGAGAAGGGTACCTGGATTCGGTTAAGAATGATTTTGAAGTAATAGGCTTCCAACGTCAGAAGAGGCATCAATGTTAGCACTGAATAGGGGATCATGGAGGAATTTTATAAGGGGGACTATGCTCCAGACTGAACGCTGAAAGGTATAATCAGTCTTAAATGATGATGATGATAACAGATTATGTCATATACGTCGTTGCTCCTATGACAACATGTTATTCTCGTAAATTATTTCGAGATATTCACGCTATTTTAGAAGCACGTTACTTTCGACCAGTTGTTGCAAAGCTGTTATATATAACATACTTAACACTAGGAAGATAATAATTATTTTACAGAATTTTGCTACTTAACCTGCATATGCTTTTGTTCTCAGTTATATTTAATTATCGCTCATCACGGGTGTAAATATGACTGTATGACATTTCTTTAAAATAACTTGTAAATATTTGTTGTTATTGTAGGAGCGCGTCATTTTTGAATAGTTGGTACAAAGATCTTATATATCACATTTATCACAGTATTCTCAAGAAATAGTACTGAGAACCACATAAGTCTAATAACAACTGCTTTATGGTTGCGTGTTGTTTCGTGTTACAGTCATATTTATTAAACAGTGTAGCGATAATTTTACATCCTATGCTTCTTTAACACTTCGCCCTAAAACTGGTAGAAAGTTGTCTAGAAATTGCCCATTTCGCAGGTCTTGTTGCTCATTTAAAATCTTTTAGAAGTATGTAGATTTCGGTCTCTTCCATTACATTCACGACGTTTCCTTTCTGTAGCTTATGTAATATTTAAAGTGATCCATCTATATTAGATATTTTTTGGTTGGTGTCTTTTAAGTGTGCAGCAAATGTGGATGGGTTATTGTCGCTTATTGTCATGTGTTCTTTAAATCGTGTACTAAATTTTCTTCCTGTTTGTCCAATGTAAAATTTCGGCAATGCTTCGCAGTTAATTTTGTAGTTTCCTGTTGTAAGTTGATACAGTAAGAAAAATATGGTTAACTTATGTGTGTTCATAACACAAATATCTATGTAAACAATTAGGCAAACCATTTCCTATCAATTTCTGGAACGGAATACAAGACTCTCCTAGATATTTGTTTGGAAGGATTAATTCCTCCGAGTACGTCCTCCCATTATTTGCATAGCCTTGATAACTACACAGTCTTCTTTAACTTTCATTATCTGCCCAGGAAATATTTCACCGTCGTACTGGAAGGTAGCAAATTCCCCACAAATCCTCTTGACAGGTTTCCAAACTTCCCTTTCACTTCTATCATCATCAAAACTGATTTCAGAGTCGGAATACTCTTGAAATGTAGAAAGTTGTCAGTATCTTCAGAATGAGAGTCGAATATTACCTTCTGCCTGAACTTCTTATTGGTTTTAGAAATGTTAGAGGCTGATGGTGGTGGCTGAATTGCAGTAGATGTGTAGGAAGTAGAACCATCACTTGCATGGGCAATAATTTTACCTGCTTCTACTTGTATTCGTTTCCTGCCCCGTTTTGGCCCTCCACCTGTCGTAACTATCTTTTGTTTCTCTTACAGGTATTTCGCCGGCCGCTGTGGTCTCGCGGTTCTAGGCGCGCAGTCCGGAACCGTGCGACTGCTACGGTCGCAGGTTCGAATCCTGCCTCGGGCATGGATGTGTGTGATGTCCTTAGGTTAGTTAGGTTTAAGTAGTTCTAAGTTCTAGGGGACTGATGACCACAGCAGTTGAGTCCCATAGTGCTCAGAGCAATTTGATTTTTGAATCTTACAGGTATTTACTGAAACTCGATTCTACGTCCTCTGCATCCTCTACCATGTTGGTGGTTCTGGTAATAGGGGTGCAATGGTGCTTGCATATATTCCACACTTTAAGAAACCAGAATTCATATTTGCAGCAGCATATTCTGTTACGGTCTCATACAGTTCCTTCAAAAGCGCTGGAAAATCTTGTTTTGGAAGCACAGTATTTTTTATTCCATTTGGGCTGTCTTTGTAATCGGACAAAATACATCTCCATTTTCTCTTCAGTGGTCCAAAGAAAGCAACATCTAAGGGCTGTGTAAGATGAGTGCCATTGGGGGGCAGGCACACAAATTCGATTTCATTTTGCATGCATAACCATAGCACATCTTGCGTGGTGTGAGAGGAAAAATTATCTCCTAACACTACTTTCTTCCCCTCTAACCGTTTAAGTCTCAGAGACAACACAGACTGGAATCAGTCAAAAAATGCCACAGAGTCAAACCAACCACTTGGTGTGTTGTTGTATCTGGCATCTTTCGGTCTATTTTCAGTCCACGTACTCCACATATTGGCAGTCTTATATACGAGGGTGAGTCAAATGAAAACCATAAATTTGTAATAACAAATCGAAATTTCTGGCCATTATCCTGTAAGTCGGTAAGCGTGCTACAAACAACGTGCAAAATGGCCTGTAGGTGGCAGCATAGTGCAGATCCACACACACCATCGCAGTATGAGTATAAAGATGGCGGCCCCACCTGTGACTTGCACCAAGGAAGAACAGCGTTCTGTTATTCGGTTTCTGCGTAGTGACAGTGTGAAACCTATTGAAATTCATCGACGAATGAAGGTTCATTACGGTGATGCATGTTTATCACAGCAGCAAGTCTACGAATGGAGTAGGAAGTTCACAAATGGTGTGACTTCAGTGCAAGATGCTCCTCGTCCAGGTCAGGCACAACGAGTTGTGACTCCACAGAACATTGCAACAGTTGAAGCCATAGTGAAGGAAAGCCGCCGAGTGGAACTGAATGACACTGCAGCATGTTTACAAATTAGTCATGGATCAGCACGCCACATTGTGCATGATCTGCTCCAGTTTCAGAAAGTGTCTGGAAGATGGTGCCACGGCAGCTGACTCCTGAAATGAGAGATCGACGTTTGCTGCTTGTGAAAAACTTCTTCGGTGATTTGAACAAGAAGGTGATGGCTTCCTTTCAAGAATAATTACTGGGAAGGAAACCTGGGTACACTTCCACCAACCGGGAACGAAGAGAGCAAGTAAGAAATGGCGCCATGCCTCATCACCAAAACCAAAGAAGTTTCAAACAGAACCATCAGCAGGGAAGGTTATGCTGACTCTCTTTTCGGACGAAAAAGGCGTCATTTTGGAGCATTACATGCCTAGAGGGACCACTGTCACCGGTGCATCATACAAAGATCTCCTAAAACAATCATCTGCGGCCTGCAATAAAATCAAAGCGACGTCGATTGCTGTCAGCAGGTGTCCTTTTGAAAAATGATAATGCAAGGCCTCACACTGCCCGTACAACAGTTGCAACAGTCACAGACCTGCATTTTGAGTGTCTTCCTCATCCACCATACTCACCAGACCATGCCCAAGGGGGGGGGGGGGGGTGGAAGTTCCGTTGTGATGAAGAGGTACGCCAAGCGGTGCGAGGACTACCAAAAGCATTTTTTTCTAAAGGAATTTAGGCACTTTGTAAGCGCTGGAGGACTGGCATTGAGCGTGGGTGAGATTGTGTTGGAAATTAATACAGCTTTGTACCACTTCTGCACAATAAATAATATTTAAAAAATATTTGATGTTTTCATTTGACTCACCCTCGTACAGCTTAACGAGGAAGAAGTTCTTCAGGTGCATTGCCACAGTACATCAAGGAAATGCTAGTTTTTGACATGTTTCGTATTCTCTCTGGATATTTCATTTCTCTCTCGGTAAGTACTTTCTTCTGACCAGGATTATCACTCAATTTCGTTCCACCATAGATCCATATGTTCTGTTTCGAAACATCTTTGACAACTTCAGTCAAGTGTCTTTATATATACTTACAGCAAAGTGGGCAGACAAGCACTGATGCCATTTCATAAAAGATTGAATCCAATCATTACCTGGAAAGTTGTTCTTGAACTGGGGTATACACCTTCCCCTGGCTTGCAAATAATACTTAACAATAACAATCAACAAATGTTTCTTCTTCTTGAGATGAAAAACATGTTGGTTTTCCTGGCTTCTTGGAGTGTTTACCCTTCAGTTTTTAATTAATTGTCCCCCTGGGGATTTTGCAATAACCTTCAGCGGCCCTCTGGGTCATTTTCCACTTCTCACTGCTTCAAGACACACTTCCATTTTTTCCAGTGAATAGTTATTATATAGTCTGGAACCTAAGCACCGTTTGTGTACCCTTGGCATGATAAATGAGAAATAGGAAAAATCTAAATAATTCAAACAAGTTAAATAATACTGTTTAGTATTTTAGGATGTTTCTGTAATGATGACGGCATAATTTAATAACATAGAACCAAATGGCGATATCAAAATCTAATTTCAATAACTGGTGCAAAGTAACCCCATATTAGCCTCAAATCTGTCTTGGTGGCAATATTGTTCTCTGACACAAAATACTTTAACATGAGATTAACAAACTATATCAGAGATTGTGAATTAAAAAAAAAAGTAATTTGATATGAATCTTACCTTCTTGTTATGTGTGCTGGTTGTGATCGAAAATAATTAACTTCACTTACATTTCACTCACTCGATGCTCATTGTCGGTGAGTATTGTTGACACAATGCATTTGCATACCATCTATAGACGAAAGGAGAAAACAAATTGATTTAGTTCCCTCAAATGCCACTAGAGTCTTCAAAATAGTTTTCTAAAGATGATGCAAAGTTACCCTAGTTTAAGGTACTTCATAAATGTAACTCTTTCCAGCACGATATTGTTTCATTTTGAGTATTTGACAAGAAGTTGATGTGGAAATGAAGCTGAGAGTTTGACAAGAGCTGCAGTTGTTAAGAAAATGCGTTAGATTTTCGAGTAAACATGGTACTTTGCATGTTTATGATCAGATAATTTGATATTGTTAATAATGTATACACATTAGTCGGTTAGGTCACCTTGTAAACTTTGTTTTTGAACTCTTTTATGGACATGTCTAGATGTCGGACATGGAAAGCCCCTTCCTTTATGGAGAATCTTTTACAATACCAGCAATCCTTTAAATCACAATAATAATAAAATTTCATTAAAACCAATATTTTGATCTTATTTGTTGTTTACAATATGTTTCATAGACTAAGTCTCATAACAAGAAGATAGCTTCTCTTTTCGGTTTGCCTGAGTGATTCTGTCTACATTTCCTTGAATGGCTTCATACTTTTATCACTCAAAGATAGAAGAACTATTTTATGATCATATTGTTCTCATCAGCCTAAGTAGCTACAAAGGAAAATGTAACATTTTCAGATGGCAGTCCACCACCTGCAAAGCCATTTCTAACATATTATTCTGCTTGCGGTCGAGATATGCAGGCAATACACAAAGATGCAGACACAAACGAGGATATAGACAGACCCAATGAAGACACTTCAAGTGAAAATGGTGCAGACGGAATTTATCAGTAATGAGCAAACTGAATGCCACAATCATAACTGATAAACATAGAACAGATACACAATCAAAAGCAAGATAAATCATACACACACAGGAACTGTGAAACACAGAGAACCCTTCATTTACAGTACATGTAAAGTAAAATTAATACTGTACCTCATTCCCAGGTATCTAGCTGCAAAAGGACACGCAAAATCTGTGCACTTGAGTATTAGGTTAAAACAAATCTCTCTCCCCCAAAACGACTAATTAATACTTGTCTTATTTCTACTCAACGGAAAAAGACAATCTGCTGAAGTCTTTAACTCTACAAGTCTTTATAAGTGATTGACTCAGTGTGACCGAGAAGTCTCTGAATTTTACTAACCACTCAAAAATGAAAATGCTATTTACTATGCAGTCTTAGAAGGGCGTAGCAGTATAATAGTATTTCTCGAAGGTAACGTGACCGTGGGTGCAGGTCTTGACTATACATCCATTCTGCCTCAGTCCGCACGATCTATCAGATGCTGAAGGATACCATGACGAAGTTGTGTTTCACCAAACAAAACCACTATGTATGTTTTTTAAACAGTGATCAGAATAATATTCCAAAGTTTGCGAAAGTTGTGTATCATATTAATTCTCCTGCCGCCAATTGCATCAAGCGACACACTGGCCTAACTCTTGCTCGTGAAACCATTCATTATACTCGTCGAAAGTTGACTTTGTTTCCGAGGAATTGCTTCGGCTTCATTTAATCATTTCTTCAAAAATTTCTGCAAGTTCTTGTGATTGGCTGGACGACGCTTCATGGTCGCAATCTGTCTGGGAATTTCATTCTGTAACCGCCTGGCATTAGGTGAAGTTTGAAAGTTTCCGTGGCTCAGAGTCTACTACCACAGCTCGACGTTCAGTGATAAATCTCACTCAGAAAGCTTTTGACTACGCATCTGTATACTTGATAGGGGAAGGATTAAACTTTACACCGGCTCCCAAGCGTTTGCCACTGGTTGATTTTATTAGTTCTGTTGAACTGGTTGTTTTTAAACTACCTCTTGATGTTGCAGCGGATGCTGAGGTACGTCCATCCATGAGTAATATCACAGTAACTGGTAGGGCTGCTTTAAGTTCACTTACAGTTGATCAGGATCTTATTTTTTTTTTACCTGCGGAAAAGGGGAATGCTATAACTGTTTTGGACAAACGGTATTATGTCCAAACCATGCAGTGTTTACTGTCTGATTCACCGTCTTGTACGATCTGGGCTGACCGCACAAAAAGTATTAAAATGAAGACTAACAACCTCCTGTAGGGAAGTTCCTTGTCGCAGAAGATTATTTATTTATTTAATGGTATAGCTAGGGCCCCCCGTCGGGCAGACTGTTCACTGGGTGCCGGTCTTTCAATTTGACGCCACTTCGGCGACCTGCAGTCGATGAGGATGAAAGGACGATGCTGAGGACAGCACAACACCCAGTGCCTGGGTGGAGATAAATCCCCGACTCAGCTGGGAATCGAACACAGGCGCAGGGGATAACAACCCGCCACGCTGACCATTCAGCTACCGGGGCGGACATAAAGACTACAACGAGTCTTAATTCTTATCGTACTCTTCCCTCTAGGTTATACGGCCTCCCTAAGATCTACAAGGAAGGGGTTCCTCTTCAACTGTGAGCATCATTAGTGCTCCGATATACATGGTAGCTAAAAAGCTTGCTATTCTGTTGAGTCCAATGGTGGGTCAGTGGGAGCACCACATTCAGAACTCGGCAGATTTCTTATCTCAGTTAGAGGGAAAGTGTTTGAATGCCTCTGATATTCTAACTCATTCAATGTGACCTCTCTCTTCAATAGCATTCCTCTGTCTGATCGTTACAGTTGATTGAGGTTAGGTTTGGTGCTGAATTACCAAAACAGTTTCGATGTGTTTTGTCTTCCACTTAATTTTTATTCAATGTTTGTATGCCTACGAGCAGACATACGGACTTATGATGGAAAGCTCATTGTCACCTATAATTGCCAGGTTGTTTATGGAAGATTTCAAGGAACGTGCTTTGGAGTCGGCGACCTTGAAACCTGCATGGTTTTTTTATTCATTACGTACACGATACTTTTGTTGCTTGTCCTCACAGCAGTGAGAATTTGAACGAATTTTCAGAAAATCTGGATTAAATCCACCAAAATATTTGTTTCACACTGGAGGTGGAAAAGGAAGGCCATCTTCCCTGCCTTGATGTGTTAGTCTAGAGAAAGGGTGGTGATACGTTATGACATGCCATTTATAGGAGCACTCCGACTTCAGGCCATAAGTGGCCCATCGGGACCATCTGACAACCGTGTCATCTTCACTGAGGATGCGGATAGGAGGGGCATGTGGCCAGCACACCGCTCTCCTGGTCGTTATGATGGTTTTCTTTGACCGGAGCCACTACTATTCGGTCGAGTAACTCCTTAGTTGGCATCACGAGGCTTAGTGCACCCCGAAAAAGGGCAACAGCTCATGGCGGCCCGGATGGTCACCCGTCCAAGTGGTGGCCACGCTCAACAGCGCTTAACTTCGGTGATCTGACAGGAACTGATGTATCCACTGCGGCAAGGCCTGTGCCCCGTTTATAGGAGGACTACTCACATTGACTTGTATCTGCAGGTTGACAGTTGTCACCATCAGGCTCAACGTGAAGGAGTACTTTGGCTCTTGGTTCACTGGGCCCACATCATCTCAAAGCCTGATAGTTTGTCAGTTTCATCTCGGAGTCAGCTTCCGTCAAAATGGTTACAGTGAAAGACAGATCAGACGTGCATGGTGCTATCAACGAACTATGCACCGGGCTGAATGATGATAATACCGAGGTGACACCAAAGTCTACAGCCTTTTTTTGCCAAGCACAGAGAGCATTTCGTAGAGGATTGGTCGTATTTTGCGGAAATATGATGTGCTTTTTTCGACCACCACCTAACAAGGGGACTCTGCATACTGTAAATCACAGATTTTGATGCGCTTCAAATATGTTGTAGAGGCACTTACCCTAAGTACCTGGCTATCTGGTTTTGCGCGATTTCTATACCTGTAACATTACATATATTCCGAGAAAGTCAGTGCAGTGCAGCAGTAAAGGTTCACCGCTACTGCGATGGAGGTACCGTGTTAAAATCCTCCTTGTGTACTTTTTTTATACAAAATCGACCGAATTTTTCAATTTTATTTCAAAGAGTATCAACAAACAGTGTGAGGTGTGCGAAATTATAAAGATATATTCAGTTATTAATTTATTTCAAATATTCACTCCGTTTGTGGTTCGCATCATATTCTCCTAATCATCTTCTTCATTGTAATCTATCAATTCATCATCAATAATGATCTGTCTTTCGGCCAAGAGATGCTGTATTGCGATACATATCTCATCGCGAATTGCAACGGAATTGGCAGAGATCACGCTAGGCAGTATATTCGTTACGACATTCTAATCGCGGAGTAGATTTTCGCGTATTTAATGGCATTTGTGATTTCGCCCTTTGATTCCTTGTTCAACTCCTCTACTTGTGGATCTTCTTCTGGCTCCACTACTGCAGAAACACTGGGTTCTTGCATTTCACAGAATTTTTTTAACACACGGCACTAGAGACGCTTTGTGAGGCAACTGATGTTGTAGTTAGATGCGAACGTAAAGGAATGCAACTCGCATCCTCATTGGCCTAGGATCTGGGGTTGCCGTCACGGGTAACGGTACTCACAGGAGAGGGGACGATAATGGGCGAAGATTGATTTCAGGTAATAAAAGAAGCAACCATTGGAAAAAAAGGACACGAGTAGAATTTGAACATGGTACCTACAACGCGGTAGCCATGAAACTTCACCGCTGCACTACGCTGGCTTGCTCGAAATATATGTAATGATACGGGTATACAAAGCACGCAGTGAACTTCAAAATCGATTTTCTCAAAAACCAAGGCCCGTCGCTAAAATACCGGATGGCCAGGTACTCAGGGTAAGTGCCTCTACAACATACTTGAAACGCATAAAATGTCGTGATTTACAGTATGGAGCGCCCCTTGTAAGATCAGGATCCTTCTGGGTTCCATAAAGGATGATCTTGGTGTGCGTAAGCCATGTGTCTACCATATTCCTTGCAGTTGTGCCATGTTATATATTGGTCAGACTATCAGAACTGTGGAGAACCGGTGTACTGAGCGCAAGCATCACATACAGTTATAGTATCCGAGCAGATCTACCATTGCAGAACATTGTCTTGGCACCGGTCGTCCTATGAAATCTAACAACGTGGAGATTCTAGCATTCATTTCCAGCTATTGAGATAGTGTTTTAAGGAAGATGCTGAAATTAAATTAGTACGTAACCTCATAATTAGAGATAGTAGTTTTTGTTCAAATTCTGCATGGAATCCTGCTCTCTGCCTCGTCAAAAAATAGCTGGACGGAGTTCATGCTACCTCACCTGATTGAGATCGGTCATCTTTGGTTTGTAGTGGCGCTAGCGGTTCTACTATATGAGTGTTATCTTTCTGAACTTTCTCTGAAAACCGAGGTTTTATATCATGTAGGCAAAAAAAGAAGGAAGTTGTCGTTAAGTCATAAACCTGAAGCCATCTTAAGTAGCCCAAAACATTACGATCACAGCACTCATACCCCCATGGTTCATAATTGTGGGGCAGGCGCTGAATGATGCGTGATAGGTAAGATTTCAGAGTGAGAAGATGTGTAAAACTACAATGAAACTAATGCACTGACAATCTAAAAAAAAACAAGAACTCTATTCCGCTTGTAAGTATAACTATGCAGTTCTGTATCTTTGACATTTCACTAATCCTTCACTTTATTGGCATGCACAAGACACTGTAGCGACGCTGCCGTGGGCTAATTCAAGCTCGCCGGTGTGTGTGTGTGTGTGTGTGTGTGTGTGCTGTGCGCGTGTGTCAGTGCAGTGCTGTGCTGTGCGGTCGTAATTACTGTACACGACGTTTGTGTAGTTCCGCGCTCAGCCTCCAGAGGCGCTGTGTTTTCTAGCTTTTATATACGTTCTGTTTATTATTATTATTCCTTGTTTTTTGAGTTAGTAAGAGTTCCGTGCCTCCTGGCTTGTGTGGACGAGTACTATTTTCTCTCCTAACTACGGAAGTTTTCCGAGGATTAAGGATCCTTCTGTAGAGGCCGGAAGCAAAATTTTGTAACTCCGATCGGTCCATGCATGCCGGACGTCGTCAGATACGCGCTCGCAATTAAGTTATTGTTGCTCAACTGAAGGTCTTCATTCTTATGAATCACGTTAAGCAAAGGTCGGACAGCCACCAGTTTAGCTGAACCCGACAACACAATAAGATGCCTTGCTTCGTTTCTCCTTGTACACGTGTGTATAGTCTAACGAAGAACACATACGTATTTGCAAACGTGAACATTAAAAATATTATGCACATGAGCTGAGAGCCGAAAATGCCACAGACAGGAAGCAGTAGCTGTAAGCAAGCAACCGTTGGTCTCGAAGTTCCAGCTTCATTTGCTATCGATAAAAATATAGCAAAAGTGCAATAAAATTTATTACGAAGGACTATTTTCACATCATATCGATCTCTCTTCTTGGTTATTAGAGATCTATCAACAAAAACAAGTTACTTTAACGAGGCCAAATGTGCCGTATTACTGGAGCAATTACGCATTCAAGAACACAAAAACATTCGAAATTGCCTTGCTTATGTTGTTCACGTAACCACTGTAATTTTTAGTGTTTAAAACAGCTAGTGCGTGTACACGACACAAACAATGAAGAAGAATCAATCGCTAACAGTAGTCTGCTAATGTTTTGGATTATTTAAGATGGTGGCAGGCCCCGCCCACTCAGGCGTCAAAACAACGCACGGCGTAAGTCTTTAGTGCCATCTACCTCCATGTTTTAAATTCCCTTGCACAGCACGTATTTGCTGCAGACATGCCTCAACAAGTGCAGGGTGTTTTTCGTGTGGAAATATCCGCGGTTGTCGACGTCTTCGTCCGGATACTTTCCCGTAAGTTATTTGAACATTAATCACACTGTACTTTGAAATGAGTATTACACTTTCCGACACAAATCGACTAACTTCTGACAATGATAGCGTCGTAGTTTTTCATAGAACGTCATTTTGACATCACGCGCAATATCGACAACCGCATGATCGGCTGTCGACGTTGTGGCAAGGAAAAATATGAATGCTATTGCTCCTCGATTCACTTGCACCAATTAAGCTGTACTCTTAGGTTCCTGCCTAACCACACATTCAGAAATCGCTAAATGTTTATTTTATCCTTCGATCTCATATCAGAAATAACGTAAAGAACAATGAATGTTGCAGGGCATACTTGTATTACATTCACAAGAGAAACGCTGGCTGAACTAACAACGCTAACATGAAAAAAATATTTGAATGTGGTTGGAGGTACCCTCGAAAACTTCTCTCCTTCATACCTCCTCTGTGTTGCCACAGATGACGTGCCACTGATCTCATTTGTACTGAGAACGCAGAACACGCGAGGTGCCGATTTCCTCCCATCGCCATGAGTGAAATGCATAAATTCTAATTAATGTTCACTGACCTGCAGTCTTCTATAGCTGTTGTTCCGTGCACAGAAAACAGCGCGTAGGTCTTGAGGCTGTCATATACCAGCGAGGAACTGATATCTTAGAAATAATTCAATTTCCAATTGGTTTGTTTATACAGGACGCCACTCCCTTTTTTATTAGCAGAATACCAGAAACTGCACAATTTCATTCCAATTTAGAGTCACAAATAACTTCCATTCTTCAACAAAATAACGAACTGCGTATTTCCGTAATTACTATCACACTGTTCTCAACTACATGACCAAATAACCAAAAATGATAATAAAGTCTAAACTGTTACTGCGCAGACAACTTGCCCGTTCTCTGAAACTGCCGAACCAGCTCTTGACATTTTACAGCCTCACTACTTTGTCCGCCATCGAAATTCGGCGCCATCCGAAGATCACCGAAGTGCTTTGTCCGCCTTTGCGTTTAGCAGTTCTTTATTATTCTTCTGGTTATTAATACTTGTTAAATAATGGAATAACAGCACGCTATTAAAAGCTGCTTTAATGTGAAATACACGTAAATATGCTGTTTAGTTTGTTTAATATTAATAACAGAATATTATCGTTTTGGCGCGCAACATCCGAATGCAGCAGCCAATTTCGGAGGAGGAGCACAGTTTAGGCGGTCTTTCTCACGATACCCATACCAAACAAACCATCTGTCATTGGTACCCCACACCATATTACGCCATCTTGCCACTGCTGGTTTCTCAACATCTCTAAAAAAAAAAGAGCTTCTTGTAGCCGAATGTGATGGCTGTAAAGCCAGAAACATTACACAACCCCTCCATCTGAGATTTCAAAAAATTGAGATGTTGGCGCTGGTAACAATCAATCTGGGAAACTAAAAAAAAAATTAATCAAATTTTCGTATTTTTTTAGCTCCCATCTCTCAATTTGTTATTGTTTTTCAAAAATAGAATCTATTTTATATTTATTCATTCCCAGATTATTAATCAACTTATACAATCATAAACTTAAGTATTTTGTGATTAGATAAAACTGATTGTTACTCTCAATAAATTCGTGTACCACTTTATATCCCAAAATCATCAATCTTTAGTAACACTTTCTATACTAATTACATTATCCCTTTAAATAGTCAAGATTTTTCAAAGTAGTATTATTCTGCACCTTTATTTTGTCGGAAGTGTTTCGTTAATTTACAATCTACCATTCCTGCTGTAATACTCTACAGCATTCCACTATCTTCTAGCCAATTTTATTCAACTGTTAAACTACTATTGACGCATTGCCATCCATTAAATTCAACAAAGTATTTCTCATAAAAAGTTAAATTGCTACACCACTAACATTGGCGCATTGCCGCCCTTTCAATTCGGTGAAACCTTCTTTAACTTTACCTCTTTGTTATATCGGCACCATACCGTTATGCACTTATTTATATTTGAATGCATCATAAGGAGTCCACTTCATATGGTTAAAAACACTGCTTTTTTCTAAAAAAAAAAAAGTTTGAAGGTACTCCAACATAGGATATAATCGAAAATTACTTATAACTGAAGCATGGGATACCACCCATCTGCTTTTAACCATGACGTCATCATGTCGAACTTAAAAAAAAAAAAAAAAAAAAAAAAAATCGAACTTAAAAAAAAAAAAAAAAAGTATTGCACTCTTCAGTTGACTTAAAACAATTCAAGGAAATATTATCAAACACATATTTTAACCTATAAAACACCACTTAAAGACACAATACAACAAAAACCATCCACACCTATCACCTATCAACAACAACAATAGAAACTACACGACAAAAATCTTTTGTAGCCTCGTTTGGCTCCCAAAATGGCACAGATGCTGGATGGTATCCGGGGTTTCAATTGGCCCAATTTTTAACACAGCTGAAATTTTTTTTAACTATAAAACTACAGTATAACTTACGTTAATAGCATTACAACAGTTTCCAAACTGACTTTAGTTCATGGCTGCTGTAGTCTTCACATTTTCCTACTTTACTCTTGCCATCAGTAGCAAAGATGTCTGCCTTTTATGAACCAAGACCGTACGTAGTCTATGGGCTGGAACAACATCGGTGGAGGACCAACCAACTTTATGAACATCAGATTGCTGACTGTGGAAAGATGAAATGAAGCTCTTGTTGGTTGGCTGGGGTGGCCGAGCAGTTCTAGGCGCTATCTGGAACCGCACGACCACTACGGTAGCAGGTTCGAATCCTGCTCGGGCATGGCTCTGTGTGCTGTCCCTAAGTTAGTTAGGTTTAAGTAGCTCTAAGTTCTAGGGGACTGATGACCTCAGAAGTTAAGTCCCATAGTGCTCAGAGACATTTGAACCATTTGAGGCTCTTGTCAGCAAGATGATCAGATTCATTTGGGAAAACCTACATTCATATTCACTCGTTGATAAAGGAACACATTTCAGGGCATTCTGAAGAGGAAGAAGGGATGCTGGAATTTTATTCTCCATCAAACAACAAAACAAAGACGGCAATGAATCGCGAAGGATCATGGTAGCGGGACCGTAGAGACATCTATCGGTAGCTCGGCATTTGAGCGTTTGCATATCTGTTTAGCACTACTGTCGACCACTATTAGCAGGCAAGGGCACTACATGCTTGTCGAACTGGCTGCCAGCGATTCAATTGTCGAGAACGGTTGCCGCAGCTTCGAAATGCTTGAAACTGTCAATGACATCGCTTTTTAACCAAAAACTGCACTGGTATAGTTCGTATTGCAATTAATGACACGAAATCATGAAATAAAAATTTACGTCCTTGAAATAAATCTTTGGCACTCTCCCAAGTTCTCAACATCGTAAAAAAATTACTTCGTTGACGGAAAAGTTTAGGGGTACGCATCCCCCAGAAAAACAGGACTGGTTACAAATATAACAAACACACCACCGATACATTACATAAATGCGTGGAGACGAAAGAACTTTACACTCACACCTTTTACAACAAAATAGGCAAGTAGCTCACAACAGCAACCCATGTGGTCTTGCATTGTGAAACTCCAGACTCTTCAAAGTGGTGTTCTCCCAAAGTGTCCATTCTCCCCAGCTCCAGCACAATTCCACGAAACAACACAAAATTATTTAAATTAGATTCCTAATAATTTTAAACAAATCTTAAGTAAATGTGTTTTCATACGCTATTACACTGTAAGTATATAACACATGATGTTTTGTTTTGATTTTGTGAGATTATAAAAAATGCCACTGTTTACATTGTATTACGACAGTGGTTCATCAATTTTTTTGTTTTGGTCACAGCTGAAGCTATACAAAGCTTGGCCATTGCCTTCACCCTGTTTACTCATTTCATCTGTTGCTACCGACCTGCTTCGCTAATGACTCACGCCGAAAGCCGGTGTCACCTACTATGCTCTTTAAATTTTGCCTACGGAGGCTCACAATTGTGATTCAGATACATTGAGAAAACCCTTCAGAATATTGCTTCCACCACAATGCACAAACACTCATTTATCAAATCGTTGCTTCATTCCACACTATATGGTATCATGCCTTCTACATTTTAGTGCTATTGTTGCTACAATAAGTACTAGTGCAACTCTATTCCTGTAATGACTGTGTTTTTTCTACTGACTTCCATACATGAGCATTATGTGACTTAGTGATATGTTGGGGCTAATTGTCTTATTCTTAGCTAGACCTTTATTCCAAATTACTTTCATATTTAAAACCAGTGTGTGGCATTACTATCTATACTTCATATTAAGTGGCCTTCAATTTGAATCTTATTTACTATGTTTGTCTTTTATGAGACCATCTCAGTGTTGTGTCTTATTTTGACAATATGTCTACTCCTTTGCACTTCATAAAATAGATGGCGGAAACCACTCCACCCATTAAATACTACTACTTAACGGCTGACTCACTTTCGAGTTTCCTGTCGCCTAATAACAATACTTGTGCTTTATCTCCCTACGTAAATAATTGGCTGACTTTTCTGTCACCTAATCTACAGCTCTCCATTTACCTCTTTTCTCTCTTCATAAACAACTGGCAGACTTTTCTGTCGCCTAATAACCATAACTCTCTAATTACCATAAACCTCTATGGCAGGACCACTCCTAGCCTATAAGTGTGTCATAATTCATTACAGCGGAAACCACTTCACCATTTCAATTCATAACGATATGTCTATGTTGACACAATATGTACATCATCTTGAGACAACATTTAGTTATTTCCATTATTTTCGCCACCTGAATTGCTTCTATTGTGTGTTGTCATATTCACTTATCTGTTTTATAGTCGCCCACTTCTTCTGCAGCCTTCAGCTTATTTCTGTGTGTTATTTCAGCTGCGTTATGTATAATAGCTCGTCTTGCTTTCTTTTTCTCAGAATATTTTCAGACATAAAGGTTTGTGTAATGCTGTTATAAATATTTAAAAATTGTTCCACTACATATTTTTTGTTATGTGCATTAATCTGGTACTGGTGTCTTTTTGAAACTGTATACTGTTTCTTCTCGTTGATGTATCTGTAATCCTCTCTTGTACACTCTGGCCTGTTACAATCAGTCAAATGTCTGTTCTGCACCCATGCTATGCGAATGTTTATTCTGCTGGCTTACTTTATTTGTGTCGTAGCTTGTTTCTTGTTGTCATATTCAGTATCAGAAAATTTGCTCATCTTAACATTGATAGTGAAGAATGCTAAAAAGGGCAGATGTAGTTCTGAATGAAAGAAGGGGATGAACTAACAGCAGTATGAAGTATGCTGTGAGTTAACTCGGGAACCTGGTAATCGTCAATTACCAAGCAATACAAAGCACGTTATTGCCCTTGAGGTTAGAATTCCTAATATTTTTTTCATTTCACTGATTGATATTCCATCTAATAATTGTTACGTCGATATGTCCATGATAGAATGAGGCACTTCATTCACAACTTTCTCAAATTCAACCACGTAATCTAGCCCCATATGATGCTTCTTGAAACTGAACTGATAACTTCGTCTCTCAAAGATGAATGCAGTATACAGTTGACCATTTGTTGTTGTTGTTGTTGTTGTTGGGATGTTTAAGGGGGACTAAACAGCTAAGGTCATCAGTCCCCCATTCCAAAAACAGGCGAAACAAAATTTACGGAACAAGTAAAACCCCAAGGGGGGAGGAGACACCCCTACCCCCAGTCACTGAAAGAACACCAATGTGGCAGCGAACACTAGAGACAAGAAGAGTACAGATGAACACCGGACAGAAAGAAACGGAAGAAAAGAAGAGGGCCGGAGACTGGTTGACTGACCATGGGAACAAAAATTGGGAAAGAGTCAACCATCCGAATACACATTAAAATCTGCAACCAATGAGACACTCGAGGACAAGATACACAGAAAGGGAAAGGGACAGGTACCCCTAAATGGAACCATAAAAAGGACTACCACGGATAAAATTTAAAACGTCGTCAGCCATGGAGGCATCGTCGCATAAAACCAAAGGCAACGGGAGATTAAAAGTCTGCCGGAGGGTGCGCAGGCGGGGACACGCCAACAAAATGTGGGCTACTGTCAACCGGGACCCATACTAACACGGGGGGGGGGGGGGATCCTCCTGACGCAAAAGATGTCTGTGCGTCAGGTAGGTATGGCCGATTCGGAGCCGAAACAGTATGACAGAGTCCCTGCGAGAAGCTCGCAGGGAGGACCGCCACACATCGGTCGTCTCCTTAACAGCCCGCAGTTTATTCGGCGAAGTCAGGCTACGCCACTCGTCACGCCACATCTAAAGCACCTTACGGCACAATGCCAGCTGCAAATCACGAGCCGGGAGGCCGATTGCCAAAGTGGGGGCGTCGACCGCCCCTTTGGCCAGCCTGTCGACACGTTCATTCCCCGGGATGCCAACGTGACCTGACGTCCAAACAAAGATCACCGAACGACCAGAGCGGGTAATGGCAAAAAGAGACTCCTGAATAAAGGATACCAGAGGAGAAGAGGTATAGCAGCGGTCGATAGCCTGGAGGCTGCTCAGGGAGTCACTGCAGATGTCGATGGACGTACCTGAGCAGTAATGCATATGCTCAAGAGCGCGCAATATGGCCACGAGCTCTGCAGTAAAAATACTGCAGCCAGCCGGCAAGGAGCGCTGTTCAACATGGGCAGTGTGAGCAAAAGCATAGGCAGGACGACCATCCACCAGGGAACCATCAGTGTAGACAGGCTCACAGCCTGAAAATGAGGCGACGAGCGCAAGAAAACGGTGACGGAGGGCCACATGCGGAACCGAGTCCTTGGGTTCCCGTGCCAAGTCCAGGCGGACAGACGGACGGGTCATACACCAGGGAGGCGTGGGTGCACAGGTCCGGAAGGGCGGCAGAAGAGGGAACGACCCCAGTTCCGACAGCAGGGAATGGACGCAGACAGCAATGGAAAGCCCAGACCTAGGTTGCCGGTCGGGCAGAGGGAGGACCCTGGCAGGGAAAAGCAGGTGATGATTGGGATGGCCCGGTGAGCAATGCACGTGGACAGCATAGTCGACGAGCAGTCGGTGGCGGCGAATCCGCAGTGGGGGAACCCCGGCCTCCACCAGTAGACTATCCATGGGGCTCGTACAGAGAGCGCCAGTTGCAAGCCGAACCCCACAGTGGTGTATGGGGTCCAACAACGTCAACACTGAGGGTGATGCAGACCCATAGGCCAGGCTCCCATAATCAAGCCTGGACTGCACAAGGGCTCTGTACAATCGCAACAGTGTGCTGCGATCTGCACCCCAAGACACATGGCTCAGGCAGCGGAGGGCATTGAGGTGCTAACAGCACTTTAGCTTCAGCTGAGTAATATGAGGAACCCATGTGAGCCGGGCATCAAAGACGAGTCCTAAGAAGCGGCTAGTGTCCACCACTTCAAGTAGGTGACCGTCGAGGTAAAGTTCGGGATGAGGGTGGACCGTCCGACGCCTGCAGAAGTGCATAACTTGAGTCTTGGCCGCAGAGAACTGAAATCCATGAGTCAGAGCCCATGATACCGCCTTGCGAACGGCTGCTTGCAGCCTGCGTTCGGCGACTCCTGTAGTCGTTGAGCTGAATGAGATGCAGAAGTCATCGGCATACAAAGAAGGAGACACCGATGACCCCATGGCTGCAGCCAGACCATTAATGGCCACTAGAAATAAGGAAACGCTCAACACCGAGCCCTGCGGGACCCCATTTTCCTGTATATAAGATGAACTAGAGGCGGCACCGACTTGCACCCGGAAAGAGCGGCGCAATAAAAAGTTGTGAAGAAAAGCTGGGAGCTGACCACGAAGACCCCACTCGCGCAACGTAGCAAGGATGTAATGCCTCCATATTGTGTCACATGCCTTCCGCAGATCAAAAAATACAGCAACGAGATGCTGACGGCAGGAAAAGGCTGTACGGATAGCAGATTCCAGCCGCACCAAATTGTCCGCAGCAGACCGGCCCTGACGGAAGCCACCCTGGGATGGAGCGAGGAGACCGCGCGACTCAAGGACCCAACTGAAACGCCGCCCCACCATACATTCGTGCAATTTGCACAAAACATTGGTGAGGGTAATGGGACGATAGCTGTCCACCGCCAGAGGGTCCGCACCGGGCTTCAAGATGGGGATGATAACACCCTCTCGCCATTGCGACGGGAACACGCCCTCGCTCCAAATGCGGATAAAGATGGTGAGGATGTATCTCTGGTAGTCCCCGGAGAGATGCTTCAGCATCTGCGCGTGGATGCAGTCCGGTCCTGGCGCTGTACCAGGGCAATCGGCGAGGGCAGCGAGGAATTCCCTCTCGCTGAAACGAGCATTGTATTTTTCAGAACGACGTGTGTGGAATGATAACGACGTCCGCTCGGCGCACTCCTTTAGAGAGCGAAAGGCAGGAGGGTACGTTGCAGTCGCAGAGCTCGTAGCAAAGTGCGTGGCAAGGTGGTCAGCAACGGTGGCAGCATCCGTGCAGACAGCGCCATCCAGGGAGATTCCAGGGACACCCATAGGGGTCTGGTATCCATAAATCCGCCGGATGCGGGACCACACGAGCGACGGGGAGACACAGGAGCCCAAGGATGAAATGTACCTCTCCCAGCACTCCTGCTTACGCCGTGCAATAAGACGACGGGCCAAGGCACGGAGCTTCTTAAAGGCGATGAGTGTCGCCAGAGACGGGTGCCGCTTATGACGCTGGAGAGCCCGCCTACGGCCGCGAATAGCCTTAGCAATCTCCGGCAACCACCAGGGGACAGCCTTCCTCCGAGGGAGTCCAGAAGAGCGGGGGATGGCTGTCTCGGCCGAAGAAATTATTGACGAGGTCAAGACACGGACCACCTCGTCAATGTCACCCTGTGGGGGAGAAGCAATGGTGGCAGCAGAAGTAAAAGCCGGCCAGTCAGCCCTGTTGAGAGCCCAGCGGGACAGGCGCCCAGAAGAATGACACTGGGGCAGTGACAAATAGATGGGAAAATGGTCGCTACCACACAGGTCAGGATGCACTCTCCAGTGAAGGGATGGGACAAGTCCGGGGCTGCAAAGAGAGAGATCGATGGCCGAGAACGAGCCATGGGCCACACTGTAATGCGTGGGAGCACCGGTGTTCAAGAGGCTAAGGTCGAGCTGAGCCAACACATGCTCCACAGCGCGACCGCGGTCATCGGAGACAGTCCCACCCCATAGAGGGTTGTGGGCATTGAAATCGCCCAGAAGCAGCAATGGCGGCGGGAGGTGAGCCAGCAGCGCAGCCAAGACATGTCGGGGGAGCTGCCCATACGGAGGAACGTAAACAGAGCAAACAGTAATAGCCGGCGAGAGCTCAATCCTGACAGCGACTGCCTCTAAAGGCGTCAGAAGCGGTACTGGCGAGCTACAGAGTGGTGAACAAAGAGGCAAATTCCACCTGAAGCTCGTTGACAGTCAGCGCGGTTCTTATAGTATCCCCGATAACCGCGAAGGGCAGGGGTCCGCATTGCTGGAAACCAAGTTTCCTGAAGAGCAATGCACAGAACAGGGGAAACACTCAGAAGCATCCGCCGCAATTCCACTGGAGAATGGAAGCAGGAAGGGACTGGGAGGGCGTGAAGGCGACTAAGAGGCAGACGGCGCTGCAGAGTCAATGGCCGCCACTGGGCGAGAGTCACCTGTGTCCATAGGAGAGGCCCCCGAGGGTTCCGTGAGGGCGAAATCCGCGGCAGAGGCGAGGATCTCCACCTCATCCCCAGAGCCAGAACTATTGACAGCAGGTGGTACCGAAACTGCCGGAGCGTCCTTCTTCTTGGACACGTTCCGTTCCTTCTTCTCGCGTCTGTCCTTTGGCTTAGAGGGCTGGGAGAGTTTCTCTGAAGGAGCGTCGGAGGCTGACGACGACGCAGAAGCCCTACGACCAGCAGGTGGAGGAACCTTCAGCCACTGGCTGACATCCAGCGGGGTAGCAGAAGAAACGGAAGAAGGGAGGGCCCCGAGGGACCCCTTCCACGAGAGAGGAGCCGGCAGAGACAACGCCGGCGGAGAAGGATGGGGAGGGGGAGGGATCAAGCCCCCTGGTTTTGGAGCAGATGTCACTCCCGAAGCATGTGCGGGGGGAGTGACAGAAGGGGGTTTGCCCCCAACTGCTAAGGGGGCAACAGAGGAAGGCTTTCCCCCAGACACGAAGGGAGCAGACAGAGATGTACGGCCCTGACGGCCCACTGAAGGCGGCACAGAGGAGGCGACAACTGCCGCCTGCGAGGGCGACGATAATGTGGCTGAAGCATAAGAAGTTTGAAGAGGGGCAGGATGCAACCTTTCAAATTTCAGTTTTGCCTCGCGATAAGTAAGCCGGTCCAGGGTCTTAAATTCCATAATCTTCCGCTCCTTATGAAGAACGGGGCAGTCCGGCGAGCATGGAGAGTGGTGTTCCCCACAGTTGACACAGACAGGCGGAGACGCACATGGAGAATCGGGATGAGAGGGGCGTCCACAATCTCGACATGTGGCGCTGGATGGGCAACGGGAGGACATATGCCCAAACTTCCAGCACTGGAAGCACCGCATCGGGGGAGGGACGTATGGCTTGATGTCACAACGGTAAACCATTACCTTGACCTTCTCAGGCAATACAGCACCCTCGAAGGCCAAGATAAAGGCACCGGTGGCCACCCTGTTGGTCTTGGGTCCTCTGTGCACACGACGGACAAAATGCACACCACGTCGTTCCAAGTCAGCTCTCAGCTCGTCATCAGACTGTAACAAGAGGTCGCGATGGTAAATAATCCCCTGGACCATATTTAAGCTACTGCGGGTAGTGACGGTAACAGGGACGTCTCCCAGCTTATCACACAAGAGCAACGCCCGTGACTGGGCTGGGGAGGACGTCTTGAGGAGGATGGACCCATTCCTCATTTTAGACAACCCCGCCACTTCCCCAAACTTATCCTCCAGGTGTTCCACAAAAAACATAGGCTTTGTCGAAAGAAAGGAGTCACCATCAGTCCTGCTGCAGACAAGGTATTGTGGTACATAAGGCTCCTGCTTGGCACTAGATCTGCGTCCCTCCCACGGCGCAGCCGAGGGGAACGACTGAGGATCATATTGTGCAGCATCGAATTCAATTCTGCCTCGCTTAGAGACGCTGGTGGCAGTGCGACCACCAGCTGACCATTTGTTGCTAGGGCCTCTGAGATATACTGACGCCGCACAACTTTGGTACGAGACCTTCTATTACTGTACTCCTATCCATTTCTGGTACAATGACTTTTTCACCATCAAGCCTTCTGCCAACAGATACTTCAGACGTCAGCTGTCACTCTGTTTCGTGTGCCGCAAGACCAGTCTTGATTCAAGAATGGTTGATCAGATTCTTTATGTGTTTTACATGTGATACTGACCTCTGTTCCCCATAATTTTGCTGCTCCTTCTAACCTACTGACAACGAATTAGATTTTTTTGTTATTCAATCGTGTTTTCAGAAATGATGTCCTCAGACTGTCTAACGAAGGCCAGTGGGTGTATAGTTCCCTTGCTAGAGAAATGATGGAACTTATACGCATTAACGTAATTTGCTATGTTACTTACATGAACCGCACCAGCCTTTCTTTCTTGTTCACACCAAATTTCTACTTCATTTTCTACTTCGTCTTACATTTCAATAAGTACTTTTTGCTCTATTTCTCTCAATTTGTCCTGAATCGCACTTGTGAAATAACTAAGTGTTTCATGGTCACTTTGGATACTTTGTAAATTATTCCAACGTAATGTGTGCTTATCCTGACACGGTTTGATAACTTTGCTTTGCTAATTTCATTAATTGTTATTTTTATCATCCCATTTTGATCCTGCAAAATCTTACCTAAAGTTTTGGTTTTATGGTCAATCTTTTGATTCATTTCTGTCTTACAAACATCTAATTTTTTACCTGACTCTTTCGTTTTATAATCTATTTACTTGCAATGTCCTTCAGGTTTAGCTTCAAGATTTGTAACATTTTGTTCCAAAGCACAGAACTCCTCGGTAATTGGAGCTATTTCTACCTTAACTTCTTTAAACTCCTCCTTATTTTCTTTTAATTGCTTACCTATTTTCTGATGTGCAATTTTTTGTTTTTGTAAAATTAATTTTAGCTTGGACCTTATATCCTGATTATCCTGAGTTGGTAAAGTGTTAGCTGACACTGTACTATGATTACTTCTTTTACCGCACACATTTTACTAATACTAATGTTCCAACCACAAATCTTAGATTGCTATATATATAACCGCAAAATTTACACTACTTGTCTTCTTCCATGTACTGCTGCTGATTTTCGTAGCTGTGGGCTGCACCGCTGGCTTCAACTCGGCTGTTGTGGTAGGCTAAAGCTGACACTTCAGAAGCGCCATGTAGTGTTAACTGCGCTGGCTGCTGCCTGCTGCCGTCGCACCTGTTGTCTGTGGCCGCCTCACACTGCTCTGCAGGCTGCGCCGTCCCCTAACCTGAAGTATCTTGAAGTGATGATTTATAACTAATCCCATGGACCGCGCACACAGCGTAAACTTTTATTCTCATAGCACTTCAGGATTTTCTATTCCTCAGCTAACGATACTACTGTCATTGTATCGGAAAATTTGATTTTGCAGCATCAGATATTACAGTTCAACTAAAGTACAAAAACAGTTCAAACATAGTTCAAAGCCTACATATATCAGTTCTCATGCAGTTCCCTGGTCATTCACAGTTCACACATCTCACAGTACTTGTACAGTTCACTGTTTGGTTACAGTTCATAGTTCTCGCTAATAAAATCTAGCCTCATAATCCCAAAGCAGTTTTCAAAGATTATTCCCTCCAGGGATGCCATGTATCGGAAGATGAAAAAGAGAGAGAGAGGTGAGAGAGAGAAAGTGTATACGTGCCTATTATAAATTCATTCCCTCGAAAACATCTCTCCTCCTTACCTCCTCTGTGTTACCACACATGACATGAGTAGTAAGATAACGAGAGCATCATCTCATTGCGGGACGCCTACACCAGGGGCAAGCATACATTCAGGGGTAAACCTATTGTTCTCTTTTGATTGACAGGCCCTTAACCTATTGTTCTGCTACTTAGACCATGACCCCCTGGGGATTATCCTTCTCTTTGATTGACAGGTCATTAACCTGTTGTTCCCCCACCCTTTCCTTCCCTTCGTCCTCTCAAGCCTTCAGGAAACCTCCAACCCCTTCCCCACCCCCTCGCTGATACAAGTACACTTTTGGCCCTAAGTTATTCGAATATCCCCCTCTCACTCTACCAATTTGATTGATTACTTAATTAAATTGATGAATTATTAACCCTTCCTCATCTGGTGAACCCTACAACCCTCTCCTCCTCTCTCCCGTACCTAGAAATTGACAGCTCTATGCTGAGAAAGGATCTCAAGACAGGAAATTCAATTAAATAGCAGAGGTTAATTGCTTATTTATAAAAAAATTCCGTATTCTGGGGTTGGATCTCTCTTGCTCATCATTCTCAGCTGACTGGGAGGGTCTTGTAAAATACATTGAAAACAAGTAATTAAATCGATTGCCTTTATTTTCAGGCAGATTGCGCAAGGGGTATCGTCATGAAACACCCGACACACATAACTACACCATCACAGATCCCTTAAACATGTGTGAAAAACTTTTTCACCTCTCTTCACCCATGCAGACTGTCCCAGCCATGCACCCCAGGGCCCGCACCACACCAGCGAGAGCCTGAGAAGTGGGAGCATGCTCAGGCCCTGCGACTGACAGACCAGATGTCACGCTAATCACCAAACAAAAGCACCCGCGAAACTCCTATCAAAACACAAGATATCTCTCTATTTCTCCTCGTGCTACAGAAGAATGCTGAAGATTAGATGGGTAGATCACATATCTAATGAGGAGGTATTGAATAGAATTGGGGAGAAGAGGAGTTTGTGGCACAACTTGACAAGAATTGGTAGGAAATGTTCTGAGGCATCAAGGGATCATAAATTTAGCATTGGAGGGCAGTGTGGAGGGTAAAAATCATAGAGGGAGACCAAGAGATGAATACACTAAGCAGATTCAGAAGGATGTAGGTTGCAGTAAGTACTGGAGATCAAGAAGCTTGCACAGGATAGAGTAGCATGGAAAGCTGAATCAAACCAGTATCAGGACTGAAGACCACAACAACAATGTGCCATTGCCAGTCCTTTACGCACTATCGATTGCAGTCGGACTGAACCGCAAACAAAAAGCAGCCTTTTTTCTGTAAAACCCTGTGGAATACCGACGCAAGCGTGAACTCCTTCCAAGGCAAATGCCTGACTGAGAATAGATGCAGAAATATTGCTCAAGTTAATAAATAATTAATTTCCAGTCACATGATAGTGATGTAGGGGATATAAGGGTGACATGGTAGCTAAAATCTCACACACACAAACTGACGATGTCTCAAAACTAATAGCCAGCTGACTCGAAATACACCTTTAAAAAAAAAAAGATCATTGTATACAGAGAGAGAGAGAGAGAGAGAGAGAGAGAGAGAGAGAGAGAGAGAGAGAGAGAGAGAGAGAGCTGTAGTTTGCTTGGCAGATGACACAGGAACTAGCATGAGATATTTCATTCAGCCATGGACTCTAAACTACCCCAGCCTTCCTGTGCACTTACCTTGAGGTACACTTCATGAACTTTTTCAGGAGGTATTAAATCTGGCGCGGAATATCACATCTTGAAGATGTCACAGATGTTGTTTCAGAAGAAGTGCAACGGCAAATATTAATAAATCATTAATGTAGCGTTTAAACACTTTGCTTCATACACTTTAAAACTACTCAAAATAAGAAAAATATCGACACTACAAATTAGTTTGTGTGCATAAACAATAATGTTCAGTTTTTGATGAGAAATTTCATTAAATATTTGATGTCACGACTGGAACTGGTGATGTATGAAACTGTAGTTGGAATTTCAGATTTCGAGGCGAATTTATACCATCACAGGTACAGAGTCTCCAACCACTACAGGTTTGCTAAGCGTATTTTCTTTTTTAAAAGATCTGTAGACTTTGCATGTTGATTGGTGCTCTCCACTACACAAGAACGAAGAAGGAGCAAGGAAAGGATCTACTGACGGTAGGATGGTAACATCAACAAAAACCACCGCGATTTATTGAGAAACACGATCAATTAATGGCTAGACGACTTATACCATTGAAAACACACTCACATCCCACATACTCACCTTCCAGACACCCACACACACCTTGTTGCAATAGAGTGCCAGTGCTCAGAGACCGACCGTAAATGTGGCCCCTGACCGCAGCCATGGTAGCACGTGTCAGCCAGAGAGAAGCACACCTGCTATGGAGGGCCCCCACCCTAGGAGGACATGGTGGTAGGAGCTCGAACACTATCAATATTCCCAGTACAAACAACCATCATATCGAGGCAAAACGCTGAAACACTCTAAATATTGTTTGACAAAGGTGTCACAATGATCACAACAATCATGAAACTGCATTTGTGTGGTAGAGTTTGGAAATGGTTGTGAATGGTCATCATATCTTTATTCGAACAAACCTAGTTATTCTCATCAGCCATCATGCCAAGTAGTGCTTGGCAGCGGCAGGAGATATGGCACGAATTTTTACAACTTTTATACAAGTTTATCTGTTCAAATCCGGTGAGTACAGTGCCCTGGTGTCAAGAAACTTAACCATGTAATATCTGTAAACACTACAGGAAGGCCAACATTATTTTTTTTCTGAACAAATATTTTTTCGTAATGCATAAATCGCGGGAAAGTTATAAATATGTTGACGCAAAATTGGGTGCAAATTAATATTGTGGACATAGGTAATTTGACAGGAACGATAAAAAAATGACGTAAATGGAAAAATGTTAATTCCGGGAACATAAAACTGGGGTTATACTGTATTTGGAGTCTGTTGTCAGTGACCTGAAAGACGGTGAAGGGCTGTGTTAGACATTGTAAATACGTGTCCAAGTCTCTCTGGCATTTTTAAAGGGGAGAAACATAGATGGGCACTTTCACCCTGGGAAATGACCACTGTCTGTATTGCACGGTTACTTTGTGTTAGTTGATCCTTTAGAACTGAATTTATAGGTGGAGCAACTGAATTTGCTGTTCATGTTATTGTTGAAACTTGCTGTTCGAAGAGTTTCATGAGCTTTCTTTCCATGGTACTCTGATAATCTTTTACCTCATCGCCAATTATTATAACCAAGAGTTGACTGAATGTAGGGAATGACACAAAATGCTGTAATGACTGTGGTCAGGGACCGTCAACAATTGGATCTCCCGAGTGTGAACAGAAAAGACAATGAGGAAATGGACAAGTCGAGACTGCGCTACATACAAACAAAGTCCAACAACTGATACAAAGAGAGGAAATATGAGACTTCATGAAACAGACCAAGCACAAATAGTGCATTACAACAGTGAGACAACAGGAGTGTGAATCGATCAGAGTCTGATACTGCTGCACATTGTAACTTTGTAGAATGGTCATGGACTCTTAATAGGCTAGCAGGATGGTATGTGGTGCCACAGGGTTCTGTGCTCATTGTTTTCACAAACTGGTTGCCATAATGTAGCTTACTGTTCCATTAAAGTTCCTTAAAAGTGTGCCACATTCTTTACTTTCCTTTTAATATAAAGGCCAAAACTTTTGTTTATAATTAGAACTACTCAAATTATTGCCACTCTTATATGTTATCGACTATTATGTTCTTCTTTTTAATTGTCAGAATCTAATACACAATGCTCAGATCCATTACTCACTCAGTTTTTCATCCACGTACCACCAACACATTCATCTGAAGCTATACAAGTAATACTCAGAGAAACTATATCAGAACTACAGAATCATTATGCTGAACTGTTAATCACTTCCCATGTCTTTTCACAATGCTTATAACAGTAGAAAACCAGCATGAATTTACTACCATTGTGATACACTGTTATGTTTCTACCATGTTAAGTACTGCTTTGCTCTTCAGGTTACAAAAATACTGCACACCACTGAACTCAAGATAGTATACAACACTACAATACACACAAATTTTTTCATTGGCCACAGCCAAAACTTTAATTTTTAATTTTTTTTAATAAGCTTTGTGAACCAGAGTTGGAAAAATGCAATAATTAGATGGATTCCATCAATCATTTTTGGTTGTTCACAGAAATAATGTAAACTGATTTCAACTCGCACAATGTGAATGTTCTTCCAACTACCGCTGTGTGAATATACCACCTCCAAGTTGAAGATATTTGTATGGCCTGCAACGATTCCGTCCCCTGTAATGAAAAGAGAATATTTAACACTGCTGATAGTTCAAAAAACATGTGACAGAACTTCACTCTCTGCCACAACAGCCTCAATGATACTGAATCAGAGATACTTACTTTACAGGTTTCAGAAAAATTTTATCTCTCGGGAATTCTGGTGGAGCTATACCCGTTGCTCCTGATGCTTCCAGAAAGACATCAAAGCAGGACATGAGGCGCATAATCTGACACATCAATAATGTCTGTCCCCAACTGCGGCCTTGTATAAGTTCCATCCAGTGTGTGTTAAGTTCTTTTTCCATATCCTGAAATCATTGACAAAGTCTCAAATAATAGATAATATGGTAAAACATTCATGTTGTGAAAGAACTGTGAAAGCTGTAAGTCATTTTGAACAAATGAGCATATAGTGGAATCACAACACATAAGATGTTTCAAATAAGTAGCCTATACAATTATTTTAAGATTCATGTGATTATGTAAGTGTTGCCATCTTAATAGAGAACACAGTTACTGTGTCAATCACCTGTTGATACAAGTTCTCCAGTTATGTGTCTCTCTTATCTTTTCCCTTTTCTTTCACCCATCACAAGTCAATTATTTTTCTTTGTGATGAATCTAGGTTTTGGTAAGATATTTGGAATGTTATAGCCGTGTGCATCACTGCTGAAGCATTACCGCCTGTTACCAGTTCACTGAGCCACCTCCACCACAGTCACTCCACATTGATTCATTCCTCTAGTTGGTAAGTAAGAAATAACTTTCACAAACAATGATTGTACATTTGTAAAGTGTACTGATATCACCACAGTATTTTGTCTTCAATTTTGTAATTCACAGTGAATATCTTCAAACCTTCTTAGATTATGGAATTTCTGATAAGATCCAGTGATGCATCTATGAACTCTCAGAAATTTTGTTTCAGTTGCCTGGATACTACTTTTGTCTCCAAAGTTTCTCACTGTAGTTTCATCACCCATCTGCAGTCATCTCTCTATAAACGTAGGTGTGTCCATAACCATTGTGGGAATAGTTGTGTAACGAATTACAGACAACAACTTCAGGCTTATCATCAGATGGAGGTGTTATAAGAACATTATGCTGTGGACCAAGTTTAGCTAGATGCTGTGCTGATGCTGCTGGCTGAAATGATGGAAATTTAGTAATCGGTGCTGAAACATTTATGAATCCGAAAGTTTCTTATGTTTCAGGTAGTTGCAGTTAACTGCCTTGTGGTAACCATATCAAATATATTCCTATGATGTACATTATCATGCTATGTACACAAATATATACAGTATTTAGTTGCACTTGGTTCTACACTGATGCACCGAAAATTAAGAATGGATGTTTTTACAAAGAATATGGGTATGATGGATGTCACACTTTACTACCTCATGGTCTTTGGCATGAGATGCATTGTATTACAGTGCAAATATCAGTAGTACAGATATTACATTTAAGTAATTCTGCTAGCTGCAAGAATTTTTTATATGGGCAATATAAATGTAATATGGGTTAAAAGTAATGCAAAGGTAAACGAATAGAGTGGAATATTTATACTGTGTGTGTGTGTGTGTGTGTGTGTGTGTGTGTGTGTGTGTGTGTGTGTGTGTGTGTGTGTGTGTGTGTGTGTGCGTGTGTGTGTGTGTGTGTGTAAGTTACAGGTATGTTGTAGTTGTTACATGACAAGGAGAACAAAATTAATGCAGGAAGAAGAATATGTGTTAGTATTGTCTTTTTGTTGTTTTCGTGCCAGGTTGTCCTGGAAATACTAAAAGAAAAAGCTCTATGTTGATTCAGTTTGTTCACTTAGGATCTTTTGAGGTGATTTCAGTTTGTGGATGTAAATCTTGTAATTGTTCAAGGAGGTATTCCTTTCTCAGCAATGTCTAATACAGAAAGATTGTCATTGATATCACCAAAAGTGTGTTCAGGATGAGCAATATGTGATATAAAGCTGGACTTATTTAAGTTTTTGAGTCAAAGGGCATCCATATGTTCTTTGTAGTGGGTTGCAAAATTTCTCCGTTTGGCGTATCTAGAAGCAAGAATTGGAGTTCGTATATGCCAGAATTGTTATGCCAGTCTCCATAACAACTATTATTGTGAAAAAATTTATTTTGTAATCAATTGTCAGCGTGGAAGACAGGCAAATTTTGGCATTTCTTTCTTAGCTTGTAATGGTGATGGTGGTTGCTTAAGTTAACTTTGGATTTTTTCAACTATGCTGTTTATCACAGAGGTGTTATAACCATTATTTTGGGCTACAGGTTTAAATATATTCATTTCTTTACATGCATCTTTTTCAATAATAAGGGTGTGGAGCATATGGTTTATAGATGACCTCAAGAAAGCAGTTTCATGCTCGTCTGGGTGGTAGGAGGTATTGTTAATGGCAACATCACTGGTAGTGAGTTTTCTGTGTATTTGGAAGCTATGCTTGTTATTGTGGGTAGAGATAGCCGTGACATGGAAATTAATTCCTTCAGTGGTATGATGCTCAACTGTGAATTTGATATTTGGGTTATACAGCTCTTTGATAAACACCATAATTGGGGCAAAAAAAAAAAAAAAAAAAAAAGTGAACTTAAGCAACCACCATCACCATTACAAACTAAGAAAGAAATGCCAAAATTCGTCTGTCTTCCATTCCTAGGGGAAATGTCATATAAACTTGCAAATCTTTTCAGACCACACAACATAAAAATATCCTTCCACATTAACAAAAAAACTACAAAATAAAATTGTTCACAATAATAAATACACTGGAGAGTGGTATAAAAATTCTGGCATATAGAAACTCACATGCTCCTGTTCTTGCTTCAACATAAGTCCACCAGGGAGGAATTTTGCAAAATGCT
Source organism: Schistocerca gregaria (assembly GCF_023897955.1). Classification (NCBI taxonomy): domain Eukaryota; kingdom Metazoa; phylum Arthropoda; class Insecta; order Orthoptera; family Acrididae; genus Schistocerca; species Schistocerca gregaria. The sequence goes on along the minus strand of NC_064925.1, from coordinate 86,263,263 downwards.
ACAAAGAACATACGGACGCCCTTCAACTCAAAAACTTTGTCCAGCTTTGTGTCACATATTGCTCATCACAAACACTCTGTTGGTGATATCAGTGTCAATCTTTCTGGGCTAAACATTTCTAAGAAAGGAATACAGATGGACTTACTTACATCGTACATATCCCACTCTTATTTGTTTACCTTTGTACAACTTTTAACACATATTATATTTTTATTGTCAGCATAAAACATTACTGCAGGTAGCAAAATTTAATTGAATATAATATCTGTACTAAATGGAAAATGAAGGATGGAACGTAATATTATTCGAAAAGGATATTTGCTACTCTCTATAAAGGGGAGATGCTGTGTCACAGATAGGCACAGCAACTGTCTGAATATGAGCTTTCGGCCTTTGTCTGAGATAGGACACACACACACACACACACACACACACACACACACACACACACACACACACGTCTGTCTCTGGCTGCTGAGGCCAGACTGCGAGCAGCCCAAATTGATTATGTAAATTATAGGAACATATTTGATATGGATAACACAACACAGTGTACTGTAAGTACCTAAAATATAAGAAACTTTCAGTTTCACAAATGTTTCATCACCAATTACTAAATTTCCACCAGCAGCATCAGTACTGCATGGAGGGGGGGGGGGGGGGGGTAATGCTATGGAGAATATATATATATATATATATATATATATATATATATATATATATATTATGGCGCTGGTATGCCATACTGGTACCTGTGGTGGGAAAAAACGCTAAAACCGTTACTTTAAGACATCTAAATTAAAAAATAAACTCTCCCCCCTCCCCCCAAAAGGGTAAGCAGTAAGAGACATCTTGTACAGGCGTGTCATAATATTTTCTTAAACTCTTATAAAAAACCACACACCTCTGAAAATTCTCCCAGTGACTGGACATATGATTCAGAGGAACCAAATTCACTGTAGATTATGAGAACTAGTTCTCTGTACCATAATTAAATGTTCTGAGACCATACTTTACAGTATTATTTATGACATGCAGTTGCAATTAGCTCAAAGTGGATGAATTTTAGATTTTTAGTAAATTTTCTTCCACCACAGTTCAATGGAGAATTGACAGCACAGTACGCACTTACTTGACACAGATGAAAACCGTCACATACTGTAAAGTTTTTTATTGCATGGAAAATGTATTTGTGTGTTTCTTTGAAGTGTCCTTTGGCAATCTCTGACATAGTCCATGTTTAAAATCAAAGTACTGAACTGAATAAGGAAAAGTTTTATATATTTCCTCAGTTTGAAGCATCTAACGACACACACACACACACACACACACACACACACACACACACACACACACACACACACACAAAAAAAAAAAAAAAGCATTACGCAGTTCATCTACGACTACATCTCAACTGTATGGGTCAAGAACATTTTCCGAGATAGTCGTTGCCTAAGTTCATCACCACGGCATCTTCTTCAGACGTTATGTTTCTTCCAAAAGAAAATTATAATTGTTTTATTTTTATGACACTACCATTGTGCCAGAATGTCTTTTTGTGTCTTCTGATATTTCACTACAGCTTTCCTTCCTTCAAACTTTATCAAAAGCATGGTGGGCAAATCACACACTTTGCTGTAAAGTCATTTTCTTTCATGAAGCATGGGGAAAAAATCATTGTTTCCTAACCAGTCTTTGTTGTAAGCCATGTATCTTTTAACTTCATACTACTGAAATGACAAGTGAAATAAATGTTAGTGTCAGTGGTGTAGAGAAACAGCTGAATTCATTACAACTGAACAAAGTTTCAGCATCCAATAGAATCCTTACCTGATTCTGTGCTGAATTTGTGACTGAGTTTGCCCCTCTTTTAACCATAATCTATCACAGACACCTCAAACAAAAAGTCATGTCCAGAACCGATTTAACACCCGATTACAGCAAGAGTAGTACAACTGATCCACAAAAGTATCATCCAATATCGTTGACATCCTTTCGGTGTAGAAACCTAGAATATACTCTGAGATCAAACATAATGAATTATCTTGAATAGAATGACCTACTCCATGCCAACCAGCACGGATTCTGTAAACATTGACCCTGTGTAGTCCAACTCACACTTTTCTCACATGACACATGGAAAGCTTTGGATCAGGCATTCAGGTAGATGCACTATTCCTTGGTTTCTCAAAAGGATTTGGCTCAGTCCTACACCAATGATTATTATCAAAAGGATGACCTTATGGGGTATCAGATGAAATCTGTGACTGGATTGAGGACTTTTTTGTTAGGGAGCACACAGCATGTTATCTTGGATGGAGAATATGTAAAAGTAACTTAGGGGGGGGGTCACCCAAGGAAGTGTGTTTGGACCCTTGCTGTTCATGTAATAAATTAATGACATTGCAGGCAATATTAATAGCAATCTCAAACTTTTTGCAGATGATACAGTTATCTATAATGAAGTACTGACCGAAAAAAGCTGTATAAATATTCAGTCAGATCTTGATAAGATTTCAAAGTGATACAAAGATTGGCTTTAAATGTTCCGAAATTTAAAATTGTGCATTTCAAAAAAAAAAAAAAAACCTTAACATCCTATGACTACATTATCAATTAATCACAGCTGGCCAACTCATACAAATCCCTGGGTGTAACAATCTGTAGGGATATGAAATGGAATGATCACATAGGCTTACTCATGGATAAAGCTGGTGGTAGACTTTGGCTTATTGGTATAATACTGGAGAAGTGTAATCAGTCTAAAGAGGAGATTGCTTACAAATCACTTGAGCAACCCATTCTAGACTATTGCTGTAGTGTGAGACCCATACCGAATATGACAAAGTGGGGATATTGAAGATATACCGAGAACGTCAGCACGAATGGTCACAAGTTTGTTGGACCTGTCGAAAAGTGTCACAGAGATGCTGAAGAATGGAACTGGCAGACTCTTGAAGGTAGACGTAAAGTATCCTGAGAAAGTCTACTACGTTTCAAGAACCAGCCTTAAATGACTCTAGGAACGTACTACAATCCCATACTTATACCGTATTTACTCGAATCTAAGCCGCACTTTTTTTCCGGTTTTAGTAATCCAAAAAACCGCCTGCGGCTTAGAATCGAGTGCACAGCAAACGGAAGTTCTGAAAAATGGTAGGTGCCGCCACAACTAACTTCTGCCGTCGAATATATGTAGCGCTACACAGGCATGCTTTATAGGCACAAAGATAAATACTGGCGCCAAAACCTCTGCGTCAGTAAATAAATATAAAATAAAATAAAAAGAGGTGGAAGACGAGCTTTTTTTTTTCTCCGCCCCGAGTTTCGACCAGTGCATTTTCATACATTATCCAACGAAGTAAATACAAATTCCGTATTGTTCATCTTCGAATGTAGCAGAATTTCAATGTACGACGAAAATCCGACTGGCAAGACTGTTTGGGATGTTAGTCAATATGGCCAACTCTACGTTCTGATTTTTTTTTCTACCTGTGAGAAGAGATGGTTGCTAATAGGAACCTGATGAAATGTGAATCACAGGCAGTATTCTCTTCACCATAACAATAATACGAGTATAAACATTTTGCTATGTATTCTTTCGTATTTGCTGCTACCTCACTTAAATCCTGTCTGCCTAATAAACTACGAAACTAGAGTAAGACAACAGCAAACGCGGAAGAATATACGTATCGTGTCATGCTTATATTCGTATTATTCTTATGCCTAATAGTGATATAGTCAGAAATGAAGCACGGCAACTGACTAGATTTTTAATTGATGTACTAAAGAAGCGGCAGCAAAGATTTTCAAATGGAGAAAAATTTTCGCCTAACTCTCGTTCAGAACATGTTCTATCATACGCAGTCTATTATTTGGTTCTTGTTGATCATTATAAAAAAAAAGGCAGCAGTGTAAGTAACAACAAATAGAAGTCTCTTGCCATTGTTTTCTCTTTTTTTTTTTTTTTTAATTGTAAGCGGCGGTAGACCGCACAAAAGCAAGCCATGCCGCGATCGGCGACAGGCCGTAAACACGCACTATCAGAATGTGACAAACAATGCATGACACAGTACAGTAATGCATTTTCAGCTTAGAGTGACGTAAACACCTATAACAAAGAAAACGGCACTTATCAGATCAAAGCAAAATAAGCAATTGAAGCACGTGAAAAAGGAAGGGTACCCGTATAAATATGGACAGAGCGCCTGACACATAGCAAAGGCTACCTGGTAAAGCTTAACTGCTAAGCTTACGACTCGAACCAAACTACTGTAGCTGTATCGTCATTCATTCGACCTAAATTGTATCTCATATTACAATAGACCAACTCTGTTTCGATTTGGAGATGCGGCCTGAAACTTTTCTCTCCCCTTGAATTTCGAGTCTCAAATTTCAGGTGCGGCTTAGATTCGGGAATTTTTTTTCCCCTTTATTTCGAGCCTCATTTTTCAGGTGCGGCTTAGATTCGAGTAAATACGGTAACTCACATTGGGAACATAAGGAATTATAATACTTACAGCATGTACAGAGGCATTCAAACCATCATTCTTCCAGCACTCCATATTTGAAGGGAACAGGAAGAAACCCTAACAACTGCTAAAATGGCACATACCCTCTGCTGTGCACTTAACAATGGTTTGCAGTGTATAAGTGTACATGGAAATCTAGAACTTTCGTCTTTGGAACAGATGAACTTGACGAACTGTCTTCATCATTAGAGGAAGGTCAACACATGTTTTCTGAACACTGATTATTTCTAATTCTAAAATGCTCAAACTGGATGTGAAATGTGTTGACAACTTAAATACCCAATAATCCCTAATTTAACAGGTAAATACGTATACTGAATCATAAATAGCGATTGTTGGGGGGGGGGGGGGGGGAATCACACTTTGTTTGTTCTTCCTCGCGCAAGGTGACATAAAAGCTTGTTCTAAGTTCCTTACCAAAATCCTGGACAGTACTTTAAATTCTGGACAATTCTGCCAAAAACTGGATGGGTAGTAACCCTCCGTATCATACTTATGTAGACAGGTTGAAAGTCTCTGTATTAGATGACAGACTTAACCTGATTTTAACCACAAACGAACATCATAACATCTAAAACAGTTTTCGAGAAATGACAGCCACAAGGAAGTCATGGTCACAACCGGTGTCTACCTTTCACCTGTTATCATTGCATCCCATGCTAACAAACATCAGAACAGTTGTTACATATGCTTGATTTTGAATGCTGTTCAATCCAATATAAAAGTAGGGCGGGGAGTGGTGGTGGTAATGTGGCCTATGACCTTGACATATGTGAAAGATTAGACTTCTTGTAGAGAAATATCTATTACACACAAAGCTAGCCCACAATTTGGGATGGATTATTCTATTGAAAGCCAAAGTAAAGTATATTGATATTGTTTGTTTTTAAATTACGTTCTTGTCATTTTGTATGTGATATCCTTCTGCCAAAATAGTTTTATGCTTCTTCAAGCACATTATTGACAACTGTATGTACACTTTCAAAATAAATCTTGGAAACAGAATTGAATAAATTTATCCTGCATTTTGAGAGAACCTTGACTGCATCCCATTACTTTGGAACATGCCTCCATTTTCCTCAGAAAATAGGGGAAGGAATGATGATGATGATGATGAGCCTGAAAATAAAAATAGGACAAACCACAAAACGCAGAAAAAATGTAATGCTGTGGTGATGACTTCTGCTGTTATGCAAAGTTTTGGAAGGTGATAATGGAATCAATGGTGATGTCTATTAAAACGCATATCATTTGATTGAGATACAAAGCACTTGCAAAGGAGGCCATGACGTTGGTATGACAGATTTACTTCAAACTTTGTACACCTTTAGTAGGCCATTAAAACAACATAATGTGCAAGTAGTAAGGTGCACTATGCTGGCAATTTTGAAAAAATTGCAAGAGAAGTTTTATGTGTCTATTATGTAACTGACGTATCTGAGTGAAGGAATCCCGCAAACACATATGTTCTTGAAACTTCCTGGCAGATTAAAACTGTGTACAGGACCAAGACTCGAACATGGGACCTTTGCCTTTCGCGGGCAAGTGCTCTACCAACTGTGCTACCCAAGCATGACTCACGCCCCATCCTCACAGTTTTACTCCTGCCAGTACCTCATCTCCCACCTTTCAAACTTTACAGAAGCTCTCCTGCATACCTTGCAGAACTAGCACTCCTGAAAGAAAGGATATTGCAGAGACATGGCTTAGCCACAGCCTTGGGGATGCTTCCAGAATGAGATTTTCACTCTGCAGCGGAGTGTGCGCTGATATGAAACTTCCCGGCAGATTACAACTGTGTGCCAGACCGAGATTCGAACTCGGGAGCTTTGCCTTTTGTGGGCAAGTGCTCTGCGACAGGCAAAGGTCCCGAGTTCGAATCTCAGTCCGGCACAGAGTTTTAATCTGACAGGCAGTTTCATATCAGTGTACACTCCGCTGCAGAGTGAAAATCTCATTCACGTATGTTCTTAATCTATATTTTTTCGTCACTGTTCACATTATTTAATTTATATGACATTTGAGAGGTAATATAATGGAAGAAAGTGAAAAAAACAAGAACGTGCATTTTTGTGAAGTCGGAGTGAATTTCATTTGTTATTTGACTATTTACTACTATTAATTAAATTTTCAAGGACAAAGGACAGGCTTGGAAACCCCAAGTCACACCTTGATAAATAATGATGCAAACAATGTTATTCAAAATCAGTAGTGCAGTATGTCTCAATGTTCCAGACCACAAGAGTAATGTACAATTACTTGTCGGATGTGCTCTCAACATTGCAAGTTGCAGGATGGTATTTATCACACAGATAAGGAAAACATAAATTGAAACAGCATCTACTACATTGATGAATGCAGTTTTCCTTCATTTATAGGGAATGTTCAGAGTTGACATTTTGAAAAATGTCTTTTTCATCTGACAGTTTGGATGCAAACCATGCATAACGCAACATTTTGGCAAACAAAGGTGCTGACAACTGCTGATATACTATGGAATGGATTTTAATAGCATCTTTGCGAGAAGCACTTTCTCATTTGTTGTCAATCAAAAATGAACATTTCTGAAGGCACTTGACAAAGTTTTTTACTTGCTGACAGAAATAAATGTGGCATGGTTGGCAAATCAGAGTACGTATGATGTATGACTTTAGCTGTGCAAGCTGGAAGACCTGCGTCAATGGTAAAGATGTCATCGCATGAATCAGGATGTGTTTCTTCCTTTACTTGTCGAAAGTTGTAAATATGTTTGTTCTACTAATTACATTTAATTAAAAATATAAATAGTCAAAGGACATACAATTCAGTACAACTTCATGCAAATACATATGCTTTTTTTTAAAAAAAAAAACTGTATTACTCTCAAATGTCACACAGATGAAATAATATGACCAGTGATGAAAAAATATATAAGTCTGAGCATGATTCGAACCGTCACCTTACATACATTTGTCTTACTTAGTTCGAATGCTAATCACTTGACCACCATGAACTCTAACGTCTAGTTCTTATGCACACATGCATAAACTCTCTCCTCCTAAACAGCCCATGAAGGCCCAATGGTACCGACCGGCCGCCGTGTCATCCTCAGCCACAGGTGTCACTGGATGCAGACATGGACAGGCATGTGGTCATCACACTGCTCTCCCGGGCGTATGTCAGTTTACGAGACCGGAGCTGCTACTTCTCAATCAAGCAGCTCCTCAGTTTGCCTCACAAGGGCTAACTGCACCCCGCTTGCCAAAAGTGCTCGACAGACCAGATGGTTACCCATCCAAGTGCTAGCCCAGCCCGACAGCGCTTAAGTGTGTCGTTAGCCAATGCACGGTCTGGAGCACCACACTGCACTACTGATGACATCATCCAGCTGGTGAATGCACTCACTACCAAGGACCGCTGAGTGACAGTGAAAGCCATAGCCCCCGTGGTCGGATAGAGCGTCGGAAGTGTTCACACCATCATGAAGGAACACCTGCACATGTGCAAAGTGTGTGCCCAATGGGTGCCCCACACTCTCCAATCACACCAGGAAGCATGTCGAGTGGCCCACTGTCTTGCTCATCTGCAGCACTATGCTCGGTAAGGGAATGTGTTCCTGGCACAAGTGGTGGCTGGAGACAAGTCATGGTGTCATCACTTAGAACCAGAATCAAAATAAAGTCTCCAGTGGAAGCATCCAGGATCACCATCAACAAAAAAATCCAAGGGCATCCACACGAGTGCAGGAAAGGTTATGCTGACATTTTTCTTTGACCAAGATGGCCCCCTTCTGATTCACTTTCTGCAGCATGGGACAACAGTGAATGCCCAGTGTTACTCGCAAACCTTGGCCATCCTTCGCCAAGTGATCAAATCAAAATGACCATGCAATCTCACCCATTGGGTCATTCTGCTCCACAACAATGCAAAGCCTTATATGGTCAACACAGTCGTGGGACTCCTGCAGAAATTCAAATGGGAGGTTTTGCTCACCCTCCATACAGTCTGGACCCCTCTCCCATTATTATGGCACTTTTTGTCCCCTTAAAAAGGCTCTGAAGTGCAAATGATTCACCTCGGATGACAATGTCCAGCTGTAGGTGTGTAACTGGTTAACATCGCAGCCCCGGGAAATTTATGAGACAGCCATTCACCGCCTTGTGTCACAATGGGGCAAGTGTCTCAACAGCCAGGGTCAATCCTTCTAACAAACAGGTATTGGATTCTGTAATTATGCCTCTGGCTCATTTCTTTTTGAATGCCCCTTATACAATAGCTGTAGTGTTATTTGAGTCCTAGATATTAAACAGTGGTCACTGCACACATATGAGATCGGGCAGTGTGATGGGAGTTTGTTTCCACAGATTATGAAGGCAGAAAAGCAAACACAGTACCTCTGTTAAGATATATCAGACTCGTGAAGTGACCTATGCTAATTAATAATACTGGTTGTCTGACACTAGCAGTTGAATATAGTTACAAAATAGATAATATAGATGTATTCAGAATACAAGCTAGATTTTTTCTGGACAACAGACCACATGTAACCACCAATTTTGATCCTTAGCAACACACTAAACATGCCAGGCATGTGTGAATGTGTGCCATTCTCTTGCAGCACAAACAGGGTTTAGTGACCCTCTGCAACTGCTTATAGTGGGCTGACTCTCTTGGTAATCGATCAGGGGCAATTCGAATCTCGCTGCTATTATTTAGCAGTCAACATCACTTACTTACTAGCTGAATATTTTAATTTCCTACAGCATTCTATATATGCATAAATATGAACTATCCCTGCTGAGATAGCAGTTCCGCTCTGTCTGTATATTCGTGTGTGCTTAATAAATGTACTTTAAGTGCAAAATGTTAGTTGATGGTCTTGCTTTTGCAAATGATACCTGACTTGGGAATCTATGTGACAATATAATCACGTGATCTCCTAATAAAATAATGTACACAATCATAAGAAAATGCACACTGCAAATCATTTTATGGAATTTCAAACAATACCTTATGCTCAATATGAAATTGCATCATGGTCTGGGGATAGTGTGTCTGACTACTAATTTACACATCCTATGTTCCAGGTTTGATACCAGCTACTGCTTAGATTCTGAATAAAAGCCATCAGCAATGGCCACTCACAACATCCATTGTAAGGAGTTACCCTGTTTCTGCCAAAGTCTCGTCAAAGAGGACGGAGGTGTAGAGATTCAGGATACATTCCTGCCTTTGAGGTGGTGAACTGCCCCTGAAGGCAGATTAATCCATAATGACCAATGGCATGAGAATGCAATGGAAACCACTGCAAATAATGCATAAAATGTGTGCCCACAAGGTGTGTGGCCTGTATAGAAAAGTATCATGACCATCTCTCCAGTGGCAGAAGATTAGAGATTAGTTCACTATTTGATCTGCAGGAAGCGTCTTTCAAGGGCATGCTGAGGAAAAGACTGAAAAAAACTATGAGAGAGTAACATGCTATGAGGTGAGCTGGAGTATGGAGTGTCAGCAATCTGAATGCGGCAGGGAAGCTAAAAGATCTGAAAATGGTAGTGCTGCAGTGTCTGGGATGGTCAGCCACTAACGTAGGTGATACTACTGAGTAGCTCAAGATCAGAAGGTCAATGTACCATTACCCTGGTTAGGGAGACCAGTAATGAATGGATGCCTGCTAGATGCCCAGTGGCGTATAACAGACGCAGTATGGACAACATGTACTTTTTCTTTTGGCTTTACAACACTGCATGGCTCTTTGCTCCTTAACAATTTCCTTCCATTCTTCCCCTCTCATTTACTTTCATTCTCTGTCCTCTGATTCCTAGGCTCTAATGTTTTCTCCCACACTGTTCAGCCATCATTTACGTGGTCTTTCTTTTAATCTTCTTCCTGCTGGTTTATATTAGAAGACCTTGTTTGTAGGCCTTGTGTTCTCCACCCTTAGGATGTGTCCCAGGAAGGCTATTCTTTTAATTAGTCTTGCAATATCAGTTTCCTGTATGAGGTAATCCACCTCCTAACTGGTCCTTGCTCTCGCCAAGGCCAGCCCATTTCGGACCCCTCAATAACTTTTCCATAGTATTCTTCATTCAAATATTCTGAGTTGTTGTTTATCAGTGCTGGTTAGTGTCCATGTTTCACATCCATATGTAACCACTGGCCTAACCATAACCTTACATACAGTCATTCTGTCAATTCACCATCCCTGATGTCATTAGTTTTTTAAATGCACGATAACACTTATTACCACTTGAAAAATGTGCTTTCATTTTAGTGGACATGGAGTTTACTTTATTAATATTAGCCCCAGGATATTCAAAATCCTCTACAAAACTCCATTAAAACCTGCTGCTGACTAGTTATCCAAGTTGTTCTCTCCTATTCTATGGACCTTCACATATTTAGTCTTTGATTCATTAATTTCCAGTCACTTATGCTGTGCCAGCTTTGTCCAGGTCCACCACTACTCTCTCTTTTGCCAACTAATAACTTCAATGTAATTAGCATACGCAGCCAGCTGTGTGGTCCTTATACCTATGGGCCTTATTAGTTGTTGTATAATTCCTTCTAAGGTAAAACTGCAAAGTACTGTGGAAAGATCACCACCCTGTCCAACTCCTTTATTGATATTGTAATGGTTGGTTAACTCCCCATCCACTTTAACTGTTGCCTTGTAACCTGCCACTGTTGTCTTAATAACCTAAATATATTTGGATGGTATGCCAATCAGTTTTATTCTTCTTCCACATCTTCCTTATTGAGACTTTGGAAGGCCTGTTGACGTAGATATCATTGAGTTCTATATAGAAACAAGATTAAAATGTCTCCAATGAAATACGAAGAATTAAGCAAACTACATATAATGAAAAGAGGGTAGAAGCAGCAAGCGTATGTAGAAAAATGAGACTTAAAATGGAAGATATAAGATATGAAAGAGCATTACAATAGGAATGAGAATAGAAAGTTTTACAGGAAGTTAAAGAACACATGGGTAGACTAAAAATAATTGGCTGCAAGGATAAAGATGGAAATTTGCTGACAGAAAAGAGAAAAGTGATGGACAGATGGAGGGAATATTTAAAGAAATCTTGGAGGGTGATCATACTGACTGAGAGCAATGGATATACCATTCAATAGAACCAAAAATAGAAGAGGCTACTCTTGCAGAAGTACAGAAGGTGATAAACTGTCAAAAAATCACCAAATCTTCAGGAGAGGATGGAATAATTGCCGAGCCATTACACAGAGGAGGCATTATTTCACACAAATGGATACATAAACTTATCTGTTTAGTCTGGAATCAAGAAGGAATTCCAGAAGAATGGACTATAGGTGTAATCTATCCTGTATATGAGAAAGGTGACAAGGCATGTTGCTCTAACTACAGAGGGATCAATCTGCTGGATATGACATGTAAAGTTTAGTCTGTTACCCTCTGCAATAGACTGGCCCCAAGTGTGGTGGATATAATGAGTGATTTTAGGCCTAAGTGATCAACTGCAGCCCATATATTCGTTCTTAGACAAATACAGAATAAAGCATACAAATACAATACAGAACTTAACAATATCTATGCGGACTACAAGCAGGCCTTACACAATCTAAATAATATTGACAACAGAACTATTATTATTCAAAATACAACAGTAGTTGGTGTGTTGCTCCTGGCAGCCATTGCTCTTAGGTCACAAGCAGCATGCACACAATCAGGGGTGCCTTTGTCAGCACATGGCCAGCGTTCAGAGGTGGGTACGACTGCTGAGGCAGCAGGTCATTCCCTTGCACATCTACTGCACTGCCTAATGGCAGTCAAACATCTAAGCACAGGACGTGCTGAGTTTGCAGCTCTCTCCCTATGACATCATTTTGCTGCATTGGCACCAGACAATTCAATGACCCAGAGTAGGGAGACTGTCAACACTCTCCCTTTCCATGGCTTATTGCATTACCACACAAGGCATCTCAATTTTTACAGGCCTGGCTATGCTAAGTACATTATTTTGTGGTGCAACAGTGCAATGATTCAATACAGTATGAATCAATGAAGTGGAGTGGAAAGAGGATAAGGATTTCTAATCAAATGTGCAGTAATGCCAAATGCAGCAGAAAACATCATAACAGGAGTTGGAGTTCAGTTACAACAACATCATAAACAGAAGATGAAGTGACTGAGAAAGTGTATGAGCCACTTACCAAGCAACTCAGTAGATAAAGGGTGGTGAAAAACTGATCATCAGGGGCACTGGAAGGAATAGAAGACACTGGGAGAATATGGGCTTGGTAGCAGGAATGGGAGAGGATTTTTTGTGCAAATACACTGAAAGTGAGAAGCAGCAAAATCTAACATCAGTATGCCATTCCAATGTCAGATTAAAAATTATCAAAATAATAGTATCTATATGATGGGTATAATCACACTTTGTAAAGTGGAGTCATTGCCAAGCCATACCAAACTGGGTGTCTCAGCATGTAGATAACTACAAACTCACTGAAATGTATGGCAGACAGGTACTTATACTTATTTACATGCAGGGACAGCCAGTTCAACAGATCTTGACAATGATATCATTTAGAAAACTCTAATTATACCCAAAATGTAAGTAGTATTAGTTTGATAATTTTGGATCTGACACTGGATTGGCACGCTAATGTTAAATATTGATTCTTCTCCCATTCTATGCATTTTTACATAATATTTTATCAGTATTGTACTTGATAGTGGTTTAAGGCCGAAAGAAGTTTGTATCGTCAAATTGCAGAAATATCATTCAAATATTATTGCATAACTATGACTCAAAAATATGAAAAGATTATCAAACGTCAGATAGTAATAGAAAATACTTAACCAATAACTGCAAGATGAGGAGGAATATTTGGAAAAAACCCCGCAAGCTCAGAAAGTTACCAGCTGGATTAAATCATAGCGAGAGAGAAATCAATTATTGGACTGAAAGGTACGCCCTGGAGAAAATGCAGAGACAGATCACAATTTAGCAATCATTAAAAGTAAGGTGAAGTTTAAGAGAATCACCCAGAAGAAGCAGTGTATAAAGAAGTGAGATACTCAAACAATGAGGGATGATGATGATGAAGAGTTTGAAGTTCTGGTAGCCTGTAAATACTCGAATCACAGTAGGTAATTCTGTTGATAAAGAACAGACTTCCCTAAAAATGACACTCACAGAAGTCTGGCAGAAAAATATGTGGGCAAGGAAAATAACTGTGAAGAAATCTTGGGTAACAGAAGAATTACTTCAATTGACCAAAGGAAGAAGGAAATGCAAAAATGATCACGAAAATAAAAGATTACAGTAATATATGTAACTTAGGAATGAAACTGATAGAAGTGCAAGGCACCTAAAGTGAAATGGCTCCATGAAAGAAGTCGAGAATTCAAAAAATAAATTGTTGTCAGAAGCATAGCTTTGGCATATACAAGTGAGAATTCACTTATGAGTGAAATTAAAAGCAAAAGTGTCAACTTTGTGATTATACAAGGAATTCCACAGTTAAAAGCTGAGAAAAGAGTTGGTACATGGTATGGCTACACGGAGGACCACTCTTAGGGGAAGGAAAGTCTGCTGATTTGATGGATAGATGAGTTTGTAAGGAACTGAACTAGTGTGGGAATTGGTCTTTCAAAAATGGGGAAAAAGTTTGATTTTAACTTGGGGAATAAAGGGAGGTGGTATAGGACAGGTGTATGAGGTATGTATTAAAAATAAATTATTAAAGTAGTCAGGCAATAACAGATAATATCTTACAGGGACAGAAGATGCAACTACACTTGACGTCGCTTTCAGATTTGAATACACCTAACAAATGACTAAGAACATTATGGTAAATATGTTTTTGAGCTCTAGGCAACAGAGAGTGGCAACGAAGAGAAAATGTTGGTGAGATACAAAAACCGACCAAGCAGTTAGGAAGAAAGAAGTGTGGCGTACTATGTCCTGCACACACAAATACAGAGAGCTGTTGAGTTCTCATGAATGGAAGTACCAGAAGCAGAGGAAACCACAGCCTTCTGCTGGTGCACGATCCATAAAGATCTGCAAGAAGCGTGCTGCAAGATGTATGTATAACCATCTACAGAGACTACTGGTTATTAGTGTAGCATCAAAGATGGTGTGTTATCTATTACTAGGGATGGGAAAATTTTGAGAAAATGATAAGTGTGAAAAATAATGTGAAATTTGTAGTTTTTAACACAACACAGGCAATTTTTACAAAATGTCATGGTATTTGTCATTTTCCATTATTAGATATGTTATAAATCTTCTGAGGGCAACAGTTTAACAATGTTTGTAACTAATAGTTAATGAACAGAGATATAGCATTTTCTCTACTGATCTCCTTGAGGCTGGGATCCATGTATAATCTTAAAAAGACAGTTCACTTCATGCATAATGAAGAATAATGTGACATCAGAAGTAGGGGGAAAAAAATCACCAGAACTGGCAAAAATCACTGAATTTGGCAATAAACACACCGAATCTGGCAAGAAGTAACACCAAATTTCACAAAAAATAACACCAAATTTGGCAAAAAGCACATAATTTAGGAAAAACAACTCTGTAATATAAAAAAATATAACAGAAATTGACATACAATAGCACGGATATTGACAAGAACACGGAAATTAGAAAAAAACAACACCAAAATTGGCAAAATACAACACCAAAATTGGCAAAATACAACACCAAAATTGGCAAAATACAACACCAAAATTGGCAAAATACAACACCAAAATTGGCAAAATACAACACTGAAATTGGCAAAAAACAGTACTGTAATTGGAGAAAAATAAAATCGAAATCGGAGGGGGAGGGGTAGGGGGAGGGGGGGAGGGGGAGGGGGGGGAAGGGGAAAGGGGGAGGAGAGGGGGGAGAGGGGGGAGAGGGGGGAGAGGGGGAAGAGGGGAAAAGGGGAAGGGGAAAGGGAAAGGAAGAAAAAATGCAGGAAAGGAAAATACATGCCGAAACTGGAGAAAAATACACAGAAGAGGGAAAATCACAAACAAAGGGGAAAAAATGCATCAAAGGAAAAAAATAACATGGAAACAAACAAAATAAAATAATAGAGAATTTGACAACAAAGTGGCATTTAGTGTGGCAAAAAATAGTATCAAACTTGGAAAAAAATAACACCGAATTTGACAAATAGAAACCAGCAAATCTGGTAAAAATAACATCAAAATTCACCATGAAATGAAACGATTTTTTACTGCCCCAATGTATCACATTCCATGCAAAAGTGGCACAGTCTATACTGGATAAACAACTAAGCCTGTTGAGATCTTATATTCAAAAGACTGAAGACACATGAGATTAAATACACTAGGGCTAAAGACACACGAGACTAAATAACCTATCGAGTTGGCAAAACACTGCTTCAAACTAGAACATAAAGGTGAGGTACGACAACACTAACAAATTATGGCCCAGATTTCACAATCCTGTAACAGCTTTATAAGGGAATCTGTGGAAACACCACCATCAGAAACATTCGTTAACGGGGTGACAATATGCCACTTCAGCAAGGCACAGGATCCTGAACTAAGCCTACAAATGGAGTGGAGACGGTGTGGGATCAAATTCAAAATAGTTTGTTACATCTCCTGAGGCTTTTGAGTGCAGCGAATCTTGTAGGAGAAGCTCAGAAGTGATTCAGAACAGATTATTTCATGTTGTCCTGTTGAGAAGAGTATATAAGCTCAAAGAATCCTATAAGCTACAATGTTCCAGCTCAAATGCCAGCAAACTGGACTCGCATTCAGTAGGATGAAGGTTCAAACCCGTATCTGGCCATCCTGATTTAGGTTTTCCATGATTTCCCTAAATTGCTTCAGTCATGCCTGGAGGGAGTTCCTTTGAAAGGGCATCGCAGACTTACTTCCCCATACTTCCCTAAGCTGATGGGACCGATGACTTCCCACAAATCAACAAACCTATATATCAAATGCCCACTTGTGGGCAGATGGATGGCTGCTGGCAGCAGTGGATAGGGATGGACAAACAACTGATGAATGGTCAGTCAGGTAGCCAAGCTGCAGCCAAGGTAATGCACCTGCCAAGTGCAAACGGGCACAGGTAGTCAGCCGGCTCACACATGAGCAGATGTGCAATAGGGGTACCTCACAGGCACCCTATCCACCCTGTACCTGCCTGCAGGGGAGCTGAGCGATCTCGCAAGTACCTGTGTCCCATGGGGCAATGCTCTATCAGATTGTTCTAGGTCCTTCAGCAGTGTCAGCAGCGGCTGACAGTGCAAGTGAATCACCTCTTTTAATTACTGTGAAAAAAAAAACACACACACACACACACACACAAACTTAATTTCTCAGTGATGATCTGTGAATAGTGCACTTACCCTGACAGCGTCATTGTTTGTGCTGTTGTGTTCCCCATGCCACAACAGTTGGAGACAGAATATAGGAGGAATTCGAGGATAATCACATTTAATCGCTATCAGTGAAACCAGTTTAGCTGCAACATTTTCAAATCATAAAACATTAACTATCACGCATTTATATGTTGCTACAAGAAATGATTTATAAATTTAAATGCTAGACTAGGTTACAGATTAAAAATTCAGTTAAAAATAGTGCCAACCACTGATTATTGCAGGAAAATTTTTTTGAACTTCTTTCAGTGCCTCCATGACACAAAACAATGTTTTGTACTGAGTACTCAAAGGTTTCCTTTCTAGTCATACAGAGCTTAGCATCAAAGACTAATATAAAATATCAAATGGAACAAAAATATTGAATACACAATCACTGAAAATGAATGGAGAACCAACTGTCTCCTCCTGGTAAAAAAAGTCAATGAGACCTGTCACTTGGGTATCAGTGCCACAATACTGTAAAATACACGATTTATTACTCAGCATATTTACAATGATGATACACGAATGAAGAACACTCGTGTAAGAGAAACTTTGCAGTAACTAAATGCTTTAACATCACTGTGGAATTATTCACCACATCTCACAACTGTGTTATTTGGACTAAAACATTTCTCTTTATTGCTGCATTTAGAGTAGAAATTATAGCAATATCGAGCTAAGCACATGCACAGTTCAAAAGAAATTTGTATTTAAAAACTCAATTTCAAAACATTACTGATACAAAAATAATATAGCTTCATTTTTTATGGCCTTCAATTCGAAGATTGGTCTGATTGGGTTCACAACACTAGCCTATCATGTGTAAGCCTCTTCGTCTCTGGCAAACTACTGCAACTAACATACATTTGAACCCATTTACTGTATATTTGGCTCTTGGTCTCCCTCTACAATTTTTACCACTTACTTCTCTCCATTAGCAAACTAGATGGTTGACACCTCATGGTATGTGCTATCAATCAATCCTTTCTTCTTTTATGCCACAATATTTTTCCCAATTTCATTCAGAACTCCCTCATTAGTTATTCAATCTACCAATCTAGTCTGCAACATTCTTCTGTAGTACTGTGTTTCAGAAGATTCCATTCTCTTCTTGTTTGTATTGTTTATTTGCCAAGTTTCCCTCCTTACAAAGCTACACTTAGACAAATATCGTTGGAACACATTTTCTTGCATTTAAATTTATATTCCATATTAACTACTTATCTTTTTCAGATATGCTTTTCTTGCTACTGCCAATCTGCATTTTTATATCCTCCCCACTTCTGCTGTCCTCAATTATTTTGCTACCCAACTAGCAGAACACACTGACTGCTTTTAGTGTCCCATTCTCTAGTCATAGATTCTATCAGTATCACTTGATTCAATTCAGCTAAATTCCATTGCTTTTGTTTTACTTTTCCTGATGATCGCCTTAGAGAGATCTTTTCAAGAGAATACCCATTGTGTTCAGCTCATTTTCCAAGTCTGTTGTCATGTCTGACAAATTTCTTCTTGGTTTCCACCATCACTTGCACACCAGATGGAATAGTTTTGTCATGGCTGAGCCTCCAAAGAATCTTGATAATTTTGAGGGAATATCATCTGCTTCAAGGGTTCTAGCAAATTCTTCTCACAGTATCATATCTCCTATTCCATCTTAATCCACTATTTCTCCCTATTCTTTAACATTGTCTCTGACTTCATTTCCCTTGTAAAGTTTTCGCATATGTTGTTTCCAGCACTGCCCCTGGAAATGTTTTGCAAGTTAGACTCTGGTTTTGAAATATCTGTCTTATTACTATATAATCAAACTGAAACCTTCCGATGGCTCTAGGTCCCTTTGATACATACACCTTTGTTTCATGATTCTTAAACCACTTATTAGCACTGATTAAACTATGCTCTAAGAAAAATTCTACCAGGTGGCTTTTCCTTTCATTTATTTCCCCCCAGTCCAATGTTCTACTATTATTTCAACATTTTAAATTCCATAGTTCTTACTTGCTACAGTTTTACCTTGAAAATGACAGGGTGTGCACCTGTCAAAATATTGGCAGTTGTCAGTAAAATCAACCAGCTGCATTCCCTTAAGTTATTTGAACATTGTAGATACTGGGAGAAAAACAGGTCTCCTCAGACAGTATTTGAATCTCTTCAGCATTTGTGGAATGGATCTAGTGGACTTGCAAACATATACTATATTGTAGGAATTGGCTACATGTCTATCTTGGCTAAAATAATGTGTTCACTATGTTGTGCATAACAGCATATCTGCATTCCCATTTTCTTAGCCATTATTAGACCTATTACTGCATTACCTCTATTTGATTTTATATTCATAATCCTGTACTCATATAATCAGACGTCCTGTTCTTCCAACCACCACACTTCATTAATTTCCACTATTCTAACTCCAAACTGTTAATTTCCCTTTTTAAATTCTCTAGCCTACCTACCTGATTAATGGATTTAAGAACCTACGCTTTGGCATGCAGAATGCCAGTTTTGTTTTTCCTGATGACTACATCCTCCTGAGTAGTTCCCATCTGGAGATCTGAATTGTAAGCAACTTCACCTTCAAAATATTTTACTCAAGAATATGTCATTGGCTTAGGTCCTATAGTAGAGCTGCATGCCTTTGGGGAAACAAGAACTGTAGTTTCCCCTTGCTTTCAGCTGTTCATGGCAGTAGCATAGGAAGGTCATGTTGGCTATGTTACAAAGCCAGATCAGTCAATAACCCAACCGCAACTACCGGAAAGGCTGTTTTTACCACCTCAGGAGCCACAGGTTTGCCTCACATCTCTACATATATTTCTCCATTGTAGCTACTTGGTATGGTACTATTATTCAGGAATGAAAGCCACCGCATTCCCAATAGATCCAAGGTTCATGATGGGAAATTGTAATAGTATGATTATGAATAAAAATTATATTCAGGCTATTGTGCATTATATGTTATAATCAAGTCTCTTTTTGTTATTTAAATAACACAGAGTAGTTTCAGTAACTAAAACAGATAGGATCTTTACATGTAAGGTACAGTAGCCTAGATATAATTTTAATTGAGACTTCAGTGTTAGTATTAATTATACATTAGGATTTCACCATGACTACTGGGAAGACTAACATCGACATGTAGACACTGAGCTCAGGTGACAATATATAACTAGAAGAGACTGCGATTATACTGTTGTAAAAGCTGCTTTCAAATGTACAATTAAATCATTTGTCTAATCAACATTATAATCAATATTTTTTGCAAAAGCGAGTTAGGAGTTAGAATAGCTTGGTATCTGACATGTGTCATCTGCTGGTTAAATTGTGTCTACCTCACCATTGTTGAAATACAAAATTCTTTATTGTGGTGAACAACATTGTACACGAAGGCATCGGGGTGACACACCAAATGTTGTAACAAGCAGGGAGCAAAAGCACTTGAATAAAGGGAAGAAATGTAAAGTTAATATTTGTAACTAAAAGGACAATAAATACAAGACAGCAAGTGATTGTGGATGCCCTTATTTATGAAGGAGAACTGCTCCTGTACCTGGAAAAGCTTCACCTAATGAGTTGATTGGAACAGTGTTGTAATTGCTGCTCATAACAAAAAAACATTTCTCACAATTCGGTAGCCAATAAGTTGTACACAAGGTGTGGCAATTAAATAACTGACCTGGTTCCACAAAATATTTTATTGGTCACCAATTACATTATAAACTTTATCACCTTCAATGTACTCTCCCTGCAGATATCTACAACACTCCATATGAATTTTCCTTTGTTGAAAGCAGTGGTGGAAGTTCACTGCTGTCAACTTGTTGAGAACATCTGTTGCTCTAGCTTTCACTGCTTCTTCATTGTCAAATCGTATTCCCTTTGCCTTTCTGGCTTTTTTTTTGGGTGGGAGGGTGGTGGGGGGAGAGACCACAGGGAGCCAGGTCAGGCAAATGCTGTGGGTGGTCCAGTTCTGCAAATAACACCTTCACAGATAAGGCAGAAAGGACTGGCATACTCTTGGTAAAGTATCCCCAATTTGCCTTCACTCATTCATGATTGTCTCAGTGAATGTAGATAATTCCACACTAGACAAAGAGAAAGAAAGAACAGTCATCATGGCTTTGAAACTTGATTTGCTCATCTTCACCCCACCCCCAGTAAGGTTCAGCTCTTCCACCGTATTAGTTGGCACTTTGTTTCCGGGTAAGAAATCATGACTCATCACAAGTAAGACTCTTGTCTTTTTCTGTGTAATTATTAACACTGTTTCAAATGACTGCTGAAATGTTCATTTTCGATTCCTTTTGGCACTATTTTCATGCAAACATTGTGCATGTTGAATGAGTCATGCACAATATGAGGTATACTTCCTCTGTTAATTCCTGAGATTTCAGCAAGAGCTTGGAAACTCAGACAACAATTTTCATGGATCAATTTACGAAGTTTCTCAATGTTGCCATCCATTTTTTTATGTTGATAGTTGTCCAGGATATAGATTGACTTCGATCATTTCATGTCCCTCCAAAAAATCTTTGAACCATTAAAAAGCTCATATTCACAATGAACATTCACATCCGTACAGTTCTCTTTCTTCATGTCTATATATTTGTTTCTCAATATAGTCACCCTGGCGGCCAACACATTGTTCCCAATCAGAGACCAGTTTGTTAATACGATCACTGTAGAACATTTGACTTTGTTGATGGAGTCACAGCATCACCTCTGCTTGCACTGCTTCATCACTATCAAAGTGAAGTTCTCAAAGGTGTTTTTTAAGTTTTGGAGATAGATGAAAATCAAATGGGGTCAAGTCGGAACTGTAAGGAGGATGACGAATGACCGTGAGCCAAAGGCACTGGATTGTTGCATATCACGCAGCACTTCTGCGTGATATGGTACTGTCATCCAGAATCAGAGGGTGCTCCATCTGTGGACGAACTCTTCAAATTCGTACTTTCAGTTTTGTGAGAGTTTTCTCATGCGCTGACACAGTCATGTTACACAGTGCCATGTTACACACAACACTTAAGAGCCCTCAAGCAGCTGAGGGTTGCAATTTGCATCAGCAAAGGGGGAAAGTTGACCAGGTAATATGCACAAATGTAATACTTCAACTGATATTGAGAACAAAATAAAAAAATTTGGAGGCATTATGTTTTGACATAACCACAAATGCTGGAACGAAGAGGTGAAACGAAAGACCAGAGAAGGCAGTGAAGAATCGGCAGCCAATGGTAGATGGAATCGGACTGTATCGCGCCATGCGCGACACCTGCAACAGGTGCATATAAAAGCAGCTCATGCTAGCCTCAGCCGCACAAGATCAGTCTGAGTCTGCAATGTGATTATTGCTACGTTGTACAGATCTGTAACAAGTGGTTACTTGGACTTGGTGTATAGCAAGAACTGTATTGTTTTTACGTTGCCTCTCACTAGCGACATTTGCTGTAGAAAAGTTATGTATTGTCAATTTGCCTTCCTAGAAATAAAACTATTAATGTTGTTTGTTTGAAATTGTTATATAGCATTCTGAGAATGCTGCAACCTGTAGGCACCTTATTAGCGACGAGAGGGCAAGACAACACACATTACTTTTTAGCATATCCTCATATTAGTGTAACACTTAGTCAAAACTGGAATGTTGTTAACAGAATTCCTGTCTTTTAGATGGTTTTTATTTGATATTAGAAATTATGTTAGAAATGTTTAAAATATTAGGATGGAATTTTGTTCTTTTTTTAGGAAAGAATTTACCACTGTAAGTTTTTATATGGGAGATTTTACACACATGATTATGACAAGCAGCCTCAATGTTTGGCTTTCCAGTGGACTGAGATGGCTGCTGAAAGTAACACTGCTTCCACGAGGTTTTTGCATGAAAGCATTGCCAGGAAGGGCACAGCAGAAAAAACTTCAGGCATTCTAAAGTATGTTCTTACACATTTCAATTCGCTCAATGATGGTGGTGTTTGATATCTGATAATCTGGCCTGGCTGTTGTATTGAGGAGAACAACAAGCTGATGATTTCCTTTTTAAAAAATCTGGTTGCCTATGAATTTTTCACATAGCATCTCAACAGAGGTAACAAAAATATTATGAGTGATGTGGACTAGAGACAACTGTCACACCTCATTAATGAGATTTGGTTTCAGCCCAACAGGTACTGCTGCTTTCAATGACCGCAGGTTCATTTTGACTATTTTCTGTATGAAAAATATGAAGGGCAAGGCATTCAACAGTCATTTGCAATTGTGCAATGCAAAATACCATGGTCCCTGTGCCACATAATCTTTAATGTCTTTGATGGGCCAAACAACACAGGAATTAGACAGTACCTAATTGTGCCATGCAGAGTTGATGCGCAGTTAGAGGAGCCATGTCACGGATTGCACAGCCCCTACTGCTGGAGGTTCGAGTCCTCCCTCAGGCATGGATGTGTGTGTTGTCCTTAGCATAAGTTAGTTGAAGTAGTGTGTAAGTCTAGGGATTGATGACTTCAGCAGGAATTCACACACATTTGAACATTTTTGGAGATGTGGTGCGATCTGAAGAGCCACAATTTTGTCCCTTTCAAATAATGTATGGTGTATGGCGTTGAGTGGTCTACCGTCCCACTGAGTAGGATAAACTGCAGTGTGTGGAGGGTACAGTTTGGACTGGAGGGGTTCTGTGATGTTATGGAGGTATTTTTTATACCATGACTTTGGCCCATTCATTCATGTTACCCTGACCATGAACTAAGACATTTACTTGAAAATCTTTGGTGTACAACTGTTGCCACTACTTCTGCATCTTCGTGATGAGTATGTCGTGGACACTTCAGTTTTCTAAGATGACAACACATACCATCAAAGGGCAGCATGTCTTTGTCCCTGGTTGTCAAACACTCTGACTTTGACAGGCTCACTATCACACAAAAACACACACAAAATTCAAGCTTTCGCAACCCATGGTTGCTTCATCAGGAAAGAGGAAAAGACAAAAGGATGTGGGTTTTAAGGGAGAGGGTGAGGAGTCATTCCAATCCCGGGAGTGGAAAGACTTACCTTAAGGGGAAAAAAGGACAGGCATACACTCGCGCGCGCTCGTGCGCGCACACACACACACACACACACACACACACACACACACACACACACACATATCCATCTGCACATATACAGACACAGGCAGACATTTGTAAATGCAAAGAGGTTGGGCAGAGATGTCAGTCGAGGCAGAAGTACAGAGGCAAAGATGTTGTTGAATGACAGCTGAGGGGTACGAGGGGCGGCAACTTGAAATTAGCAGAGGTTGAGGCCTGGTGGGTAACGGGAAGAGAGAATATATTGAACGGCAAGTTCCCATCTCCAGATAACCCGCACAGTGTAACACTGTGTCAAGATGTGCTGGCCGTGCACCAAGGCATGTTTAGCCACAGGGTGATCCTCATTATCAACAAACACTGTCTGCCTGTGTCCGTTCATGCGAATGGACAGTTTGTTGCTGGTCGTTGACACATAGAAGGCTTCACAGGGTAGGCATGTCAGTTGGTAAATCACGTGGGTGCTTTCACGCGTGGCTCTGTCTTTGATCGTGTACACCTTCCGGGTTACAGAACTGGAGTAGATGGTGGTGGGAGGGTGCATAGGGCAGGTTTTACACCAGGGGCAGTTACAAGGGTAAAAGCCAGAGGGTAGGGAAGGTGAATTGGGGATTTCATAGGGATGAACCAAGAGGTAACGAAGGTTAGGTGGACAGCGGAAAGACACTCTTGGTGGAGTGGGGAGGATTTCATGAAGGATGGATCTCATTTCAGGGCAGGAATTGAGGAAGTCGTATCCCTGCTAAAGAGCCACATTCAGAGTCTGATCCAGTCCCGGAAAGTATCCTGTCACAAATGTGGCACTTTTGGGGTTCTTCTGTGGGAGGTTCTGAGTTTGACGGGATGAGGAAGTGGCTCTAACTATTTGCTTCTGTACCAGGTCGGGAGGGTAGTTGTGGGATGCGAAAGCTGTTTTCAGGTTATTGGTGTAATGCTTCAGGGATTCAGGACTGGAGCAGATTCGTTTGCCACGAAGACCTAAGCTGTAGGGCAGGGACTGTTTCATATGGAATGGGTGGCAGCTGTCATAATGGAGGTACTGTTGCTTGTTAGTGGGTTTGATGTGCAAGTGTATACCTGTCCTTTTTTCCCCTTAAGGTAAGTCTTTCCACTCCCGGGATTGGAATGACTCCTTACCCTCTCCCTTAACACCCACATCCTTTTGTCTTTCCCTCTCCCTCCCTCCTATCTTTGTTTTATATATATATGTGTGTGTGTTGTGCCTGTCTACCAGCACTTTCCCGCTTGGTAAGTCTTGGAATCTTTGTTTTTAATATACACTCCTGGAAATTGAAATAAGAACACCGTGAATTCATTGTCCCAGGAAGGGGAAACTTTATTGACACATTCCTGGGGTCAGATACATCACATGATCACACTGACAGAACCACAGACACATACACACAGGCAACAGAGCATGCACAATGTCAGCACTAGTACAGTGTATATCCACCTTTCGCAGCAATGCAGGCTGCTATTCTCCCATGGAGACGATCATAGAGATGCTGGATGTAGTCCTGTGGAACGGCTTGCCATGCCATTTCCACCTGGCTCCTCAGTTGGACCAGCGTTCGTG
Source organism: Schistocerca gregaria (assembly GCF_023897955.1). Classification (NCBI taxonomy): domain Eukaryota; kingdom Metazoa; phylum Arthropoda; class Insecta; order Orthoptera; family Acrididae; genus Schistocerca; species Schistocerca gregaria. Next base: position 86,237,701 of record NC_064925.1, on the reverse strand, counting down.
CTGGACGTGCAGACCGCGTGAGACGACGCTTCATCCAGTCCCAAACATGCTCAATGGGGGACAGATCCGGAGATCTTGCTGGCCAGGGTAGTTGACTTACACCTTCTAGAGCACGTTGGGTGGCACGGGATACATGCGGACGTGCATTGTCCTGTTGGAACAGCAAGTTCCCTTGCCGGTCTAGGAATGGTAGAACGATGGGTTCGATGACGGTTTGGATGTACCGTGCACTATTCAGTGTCCCCTCGACGATCACTAGAGGTGTATGGCCAGTGTAGGAGATCGCTCCCCACACCATGATGCCGGGTGTTGGCCCTGTGTGCCTCGGTCGTATTCAGTCCTGATTGTGGTGCTCACCTGAACGGCGCCAAACACTCATACGACCATCATTGGCACCAAGGCAGAAGCAACTCTCATCGCTGAAGATGACACGTCTCCATTCGTCCCTCCATTCACGCCTGTCGCGACATCACTGGAGGCGGGCTGCACGATGTTGGGGCGTGAGCGGAAGACGGCCTAACTGTGTGCAGGACCGTAGCCTAGCTTCATGGAGACGGTTGCGAATGGTCCTCACCGATACCCCAGGAGCAACAGTGTCCCTAATTTGCTGGGAGGTGGCGGTGCAGTCCCCTACGGCACTGCGTAGGATCCTACGGTCTTGGCATGCATCCGTGCGTCGCTGCGGTCCGGTCCCAGGTCGACGGGCACTTGCACCTTGCGCCGACCACTGGCGACAACATCGATGTACTGTGGAGACTTCACGCCCCACGTGTTGAGCAATTCGGCGGTACGTCCACCCGGCCTCCCGCATGCCCACTATACGCCCTCGCTCAAAGTCCATCAACTGCACATACGGTTCACGTCCACGCTGTCGCGGCATGCTACCAGTGTTAAAGACTGCGATGGAGCTCCGTATGCCATGGCAAACTGGCTGACACTGACGGCGGCGGTGCACAAATGCTGCGCAGCTAGCGCCATTCGACGGCCAACACCGTGGTTCCTGGTGTGTCCGCTGTGCCGTGCGTGTGATCATTGCTTGTACAGCCCTCTCGCAGTGTCCGGAGCAAGTATGGTGGGTCTGACACACCGGTGTCAATGTGTTCTTTTTTCCATTTCCATGTTGAATATATCAAAGAAAGTGTATGAGGCTATGTGGAACAGGAAGTGAATTTTGGCAGCCAACACCTCCAACATTTGGTGGCGTATGGAGTTAATCACCAATAAGTGGCTTCAGCTAGATATGATATACACAAAAACATTTATGGACTCTCTTTATTGCCAAGTTGAGACCTTTGTGAAAGCCAAAGGCAACATTACACTGCTTTAGTTTGGTGTCTCCTGATGATGTCTAATTTTTTGTCAATTGTGTTTGTATTCCATTCTGAATTTAGAATTTTGCTGCTATTTATCTGCAGTCTTCATGAACTTTCTGCCCCTAACGCAATGTTGGTATTAAATGTTACTAATTCTGGGACTTTACATGAATGCTCCAGCAGTTTTCTGATATTATATTAACAATTCTTTTTTTTCCGATTTGCAAGGACAAAAGTTCCCACTCAAAGTAATGTGGCTGACCTGTCTTCAGGTTTGGTTGCCATTTTATAATGGATGTGGAATGGGTTCTAATTGTACGCCCCCTCCCCCTGTGCCATGTGCACACCACACGTACTCTATTTCATGCTGAGTAACCCCTTTCTTCGTGTAGTGATTGTCTAATCTATTAAAGGGGGGGGGGGGGAGGTTGGTTGGTTTTTTGGGGGAAGAGACCAAACAATGAGGTCATCGGTCTCATCGGATTAGGAAAGGACAGGGAAGGAAGTCGGCCGTGCCCTTTCAGAGGAACCATCCCGGCATTTGCCTGGAGCGATTTAGGGAAATCACAGAAAACCTAAATCAGGATGGCCGGATGCGGGATTGAACCGTCGTCCTCCTGAATGCGAGTCCAGTGTGCTAACCACCGCGCCACCTCGCTCGGTGGGGGGAGGGGGGGGGGTCGGGGGGGGGGGGGGGGGGGGGACCTGTGATTTTTCCACCCAACAGAGATTGAGAAATTGGCATTCGACATAGTCACAACATCATTTGAGACACTGGTTTACACCTTTTCTGAATACAATGCTTGCATCTTTGTCTACACCCGCCCTCACTACAGGTGGGTCCATGCTTCACCTGTCCTTCCATTTTAACCACCCTTAACCTACCTGCCTCTTCCCTTAAAGAAAAGAGCAAATATTTCCAAAAGCTTGGATAGTGTGCCATACTGTTAATTTACTAAATATATCACCTCCTAAATGTATGTACTGGCTAGCAATGCTGTCCTATATTTTAATAAATTGTACTTTTCTCTTTTTAGCTAAATTTGATCGAAGAGGATGCTTTATTGTTGCTATATGCACCATGTGATCAGGTGAATAATTACAGGGCTAACATCTACTTCATGACAGAGGTTTGAATTTAGAAATAAACTATCAATCACTGTAGTGCTGTTTCCTGCTACTTGTTACTACTCTGAACAATACTATCTGAATTGGGGTCAATATTGAAATTGCTATGTACATATGCTTCCCAATTACTGAAGCAGTTCAATACAATACTTGCTGCAATACTTATTGAGACATATGTTCTTTGATTTTATTGTTTACAGAGCCACTCAAACTTTCCTTTAACATATATTAAAAACAAAGATTCCAAGACTTACCAAGCGGGAAAGCGCCGGCAGACAGGCACAATGAACAAAACACACAAACACACACACAGAATTACTAGCTTTCGCAACCGATGGTTGCTTCTTCAGGAAAGAGGGAAGGAAAGGGAAAGACGAAAGGATGTGGGTTTTAAGGGAGAGGGTAAGGAGTCATTCCAATCCCGGGAGCGGAAAGACTTTTCCCTTAGGGGGAAAGAAGGACAGACGTACACTCGCACACACACACATATCCATCCGCACGTACACAGACACAAGGTGACATATTTAAAGGCAAAGAGTAAGGGCAGAGATGTCAGTCGAGGCGGAAGTACAGAGGCAAAGAAGTTGTTGAAAGACAGGTGAGGTATGAGCGGCAGCAACTTGAAATTAGCGAAGTTGCCACCGCTCATACCTCACCTGTCTTTCAACAACTTCTTTGCCTCTGTACTTCCGCCTCGACTGACATCTCTGCCCTTACTCTTTGCCTTTAAATATGTCACCTTGTGCCTGTGTACGTGCGGATGGATATGTGTGTGTGTGTGTGCGAGTGTACACCTGTCCTTCTTTCCCCTAAGGGAAGTCTTTCCGCTCCCGGGATTGGAATGACTCCTTACCCTCTCCCTTAAAACCCACATCCTTTCGTCTTTCCCTTTCCTTCCCTCTTTCCTGAAGAAGCAACCATCGGTTGCAAAAGCCAGTAATTCTGTGTGTGTGTTTGTGTGTTTTGTTCATTGTGCCTGTCTGCCGGCGCTTTTCCGCTTGGTAAGTTTTGGAATCTTTGTTTTTAATATATTTTTCCCATGTGGAAGTTTCTTTCTATTTTATTTCCTTTAACATACTTAGAATAATGTAATGCAAACTTGTACTCCTCTACTACCAATAGTATTTGACTCTTTTCAGTCTTTTCCCATATTATACCACATCTACATTACTTCATTATAGGCCCAGTCAAAGTGAAATGCAGGTTTTCCACTGCATTCACATTGGCAACAATACACAAATATGAAATCTATTAGTTAACATGTAAAGTGAAAATGAAAAGAACTACTGTATGGCAATACTTCCCTTAAAATAGGTTGTCTGCTACTTGTTAGACACAATTTGCCACATTAAATAAAAATTTAACAAACACCTACCAGTTCCTCTGGTCAAAACACACACGTAGAATGAGTCTGCATGAGTGACAAAGTTCTCTTTCACCAGAGCGGCAGTGTACGCAGCACTCTTATATTCTTCCCAAGTAACTGGTTGCCAAGAACTTAGCGTACAACACAGCTTTGCAGGAAAATTTTTACGTAGTGTATGTGGCACAGATACAACACCAGTTTCTGTAAAGCAAGAAAATCTTCAATGACACACAATGAAATCAATTTTCACAAATGAATGGTATCTATATTTAATTACTAGAAACTTTCTGATCGGAATTCTTCACAATTTTCATTATGCACCATGTTACAAAATTTATTAACAACTGAGAAATAAAATGTGTTACACAGTATAGCATATTTATGCAGCTCACGGATGGGAGGAAAACTTCGAGGACATGTCAAAATCTTGTTCTCAACATTTTGGGAACAAATAAAGAGGCTAATCAAAACTTTAAATGTTCCTTGTCTCAATGGTGGTTAGAACTGAAGGTAAATTAAATAAACTACACTATGTTAAAAGACTAACACATTGTAGGCAGCTGTGCCATCTGATAATACTAAAACCTCGGGTGCAACAGGATTCTGACCTATCCAAAATTTTTATAATAGCAGTGTGTTTGGATGGGTGTGTTCTGAAAGTGTGCTGGTGACTAATATTAACTATAGCTTGTCCAGGTGCTGATCACATGGGTATGTCCCCTTTCTCTTGTCTTTACAGTAGTGGAAGATAATTCTGAACAGTTTCCCTCCCCTTCTACTGAGAACCTGATGGGTCGACAGTGGTACAATGAGGGAATCAGAGCAGACAAGGACTGTTGAAGCTGTGCACAGATACATTAAATTCAATACAGAGCCGAGTCCCAAACATAAGCCAAAGAAAAATTGATGGGCACTAAGAGAGTGTCCATGCTTGAGTCAGTCAATGTATTTCACTGGAAGCTGAGATTCTCTGTAACCCTGACAGGTGACCTGGATTACTGTTAGGTAATTTACTGTCCTATGTGTGTCCATCACACTCCAGTAATTTTAAAATGAAGCTGAGCTTCTTGAGCTTTTAGTCACACAAGAAATTTTACCCTGTTCAAATCTCTCAATCGTAATCTGATAAGTATTCCTTTGATTCGATCCCAAATGGTATTCCTACTCTCAATCAGTTGTAGTACAGGCTCCTGGAAGTTTGTCTGTACAGTGGTACTAAATTGTGAGCAATGTACTAAATTATGAGCAATCAACTGTTCACCAGTTTCTGCATTTATGCTACCTACAGAGATTGTCTAGCTAAAAGTATTCCTGGGTGACTTCAGCTGTGAAAGCCTTAAAATTTTCCTATCAACTTAAAGAAACAGTTTAAAACTGCAAACAATGTCACCCATGAGTTCTGTTACAGTAAAACTACAATTAGCTGCATGAAAATGGGCTATTGGTTGCCACTTCTAATAAGATACCACTCTACAATCACTTGAGGAATGCTATTTACTGGGGAAAAGATTTGAAAATCTGACAGCAACAAACACTTCACCCCACGCAAGTCAGGAACATTATTAGAACTGTTCTGTTATTTACTTTACCTTAAAAAAATAAACAAATAAATAAAAATTTATAAAAAATAATCTTATACTTGGTGCGAAAGACCTCTAGCATCAAGGCTAGGTTATCTACAAGGGTCATCTTTTAAATTCTTACAATTTCTAGATGGAACTGTTGTGATGTAACATTACCGTTTTAAAATTTGTCATTTTTTATCATAAAATGGCTGAGTAGTTTAGAGTAAGCGATTAAACAGACGAAAAAATGAAAAGTTCATGAGAAGGTTTTTGCTGTATGATTTTTTACTATTTTCGCAAAGGCCTAACTCAACAATAATGTCTTGAATCACTTCATACAACTTTTGGCAATCAATTGTCTCCAGCAAAGGAATATTTTGTATAGGCTGTATATACATGCTGTCTTTTTTCTTTTTAAGGTCTCTCATGGAGAAAAAATAAGGAAAACTGAAGATGCTTTAAATAAAGGAAAATGCGCCTAGTCAAAATGCAGCTTTTGAAAGTATGGTGTTACATTTGACAATGGAAGAAATAATGGCTTAATATTTAGAAGACCGAAACTTTTGTGTGGTTTTGTTATGTTTTTTTGCATGTGGTGAGTATACTTAGGGATGCATAGTGTCTTCTGGATGGGATGGCGACTGCAGTAACTGCACAAGAGAAAGTACCTGTGTGGCCGCCTCCGCACATTTCATGCATCATCATCCCAGATTGGGGTTTTGCAGTAAATCCAGAGCAAATGCTCCAGCATTAACAATATTGGGAACAATTCATAAAGAAACAGCAGACAAATCAAGAAAGTCTTGTTTAGAAGAGCTAACTGTATTGTGCTGCATGGAATATATGGAAAATACTACTGAAGATTCACTTTGTATTTATTTCAAAGAATTTTATGTTGAGTTAAAGAATCTTACTTCTAGTAATATTCCATACTGCAGAAGGGAAGTCGAAGAAATTCACACAGCTGCAGTCAACAGCTATAATGAGGAAAGTAGTACTCAATAATTTTTAGCTCACCTAAAAATCAAAACTATGAAAAGTTAATATTCTCGAAGGAGGGAAAATCACAATCTCGCATCTTTGTGACAGCATCTAGAACAATAAATGTTGGAATTGGATCAAGTTCCTGAAGAATGCTAATAATAACTAAAAAATGGGAAATTATTCAAGCAGAATTTGGCATTTTAAATGAAGTTTTACTGGGCAATTATCACTGTTGTTAACAACAGAATGTTAAGAATGGTGTAGTTAAAAAATGAAAACACTGTCACATAGAAGAAGGTGTAAGTAGCTGAATGATGAACACTAACTTCCCTTAACAAAGGTTTATTCAGCACTTGCACATACAAGAGCGCAGAGCGAACTGCCTCTGGCCAGAATGTATACAGTATATATACAGCTACAGAATATTCCAGTACAATGATTCTTTACATATGTGAATACATCTAAAATGTACTCGAACCGAATATACAAACTAAAATTCTACAGTCCAGGTGAGTTTTAAACTCATGACCCTCCGTGCAACAGTTTAGTATCATAACCACTACACCACAGTTCTACTCAGCTTCTTCTACGACATTGCTCCCTCCTTAAGAGAACAGCTTCTCGGTGTTAGGTCCTCCTAGTCCGGGAACTAGTCATCAGTCCTGTGTACTCCGACTCCCGATGACTGATGCTCGCCCTAGCGATGATCTTCTTAGAACTTCTTTTGCCACTATGTTCTTCGTCACCTTTCCACTTGTTGTCTGTCGCTGGAGCTTCAAATTTACCCTGGATTGCAGGATTCTTGTAGGGCTTCATTTGAAGGACGTCGTCTTTTATCAGGGTCGAAATCTTTAACTTCATAAGTAACATCAGACAACTGTCTTACAACCTTATAAGGTCCAAAGTAGCGACTGAGGAGCTTCTCAGTGAGACCAGTCTTCCGAACAGGAGTGAAGATCCAGACAAGATCACCAGGTTGGTAGATAACATGGCAGTGGCTTTTGAGCCTGCAGCGTGCAGAGTCGAGCTAACTGCTGAGCTTCCTCAGCTCTGGTTAACGCCTGGCTAATGTAGTTGTCGTCCACGTCATCAGGAGGGAACGGATACACAGTGTCCATCGTCGTAGTCGCCTCATGCCCCTGCACCAGGAACATTACATAAACCCTGTGGTGTCTTGTTTGGCAGTGTTTTAGGCAAACGTCACGAAAGGTAGCACCTCATCCCAGTTGCTCTGCTCAACACCGACGAACATTGATAGCATGTTGGCCAAGGTATTATTAAAGTATTCAGTAAGCCTGTTAGTTTGCGGATGGTAGGCAGTTGTCATGTGCTGAGTTGCACCAACGGTTTATCTCTGTCACAAGATTCAACTGAAAAACTTTCCCTCAATCTGTAATTAACGACCTTTGGCCATCGTGTTTTAATACAATGTCTTCCACAATGAATTTGTCTACCTCAGATGCTTCGGCTGTTTTCACAGTTTTTGTAATGGCGTAGCGTGTACACAAAATCAGCGCAAACAATAATGCATCTCGTATTGCCACTAGCAGACATTAGAAATCGTCTGTGGAGGTCAATCCCAACACACGGGAAAGGTGTTTCGGCTGGTGGAATTGGTATGAGTCGGCCAGGTGGTTTCTCCTCTGGCACTCTTGACAGTGTGACACACTGTGATAGACACTCCTAAATAAACCTGGCCAGAAAAACCTCTTGCAGATTCTATTGTATGTCTTAATAAATCCTAAATGTCTGGCCTCAAGTGTGTCATGGAATTTCTGTAGAACATGTAGGCACATGTGTTCAGGAGTCAATGGCAGCCACCTCTTTCCAAACCGATCAAAGTTTTTCTTGCAAAGCAATCCATTAACTACCTTAAATTGTCCTTTCACATCCTCAGACCGATTTAAGGCAAGCATAATTTGAGATATCTTGGCATCCTTCTTTTGCTCAGCAGAGAGAGCCTGAGTGCAGCAAGACAGTCACTATCTTCATCAAAGTCTTGATAGTCTTGCACGGGGTTTCTTGAGAGACAGTCGGCATCTTAGTGTTTTCTTCCACTTTTGTACACTATGGTAGGGTCATATTCTTGAAGATGTAGTGCCCACCTGGCGAGTCGTCCTGTAGGATCCTTAAGGCCTGTCAATCAACAAAGTGAATGATGGTCTGCAACAACTGTGAATGGTCTTCCATAGAGATACTGTCGAAATTTGCACATGGCCCAGATCACAGCAAGATATTCCCTTTCTGTAGTTGAGTAGTTTCTCTCGGCTTTTGTAAGTGTCCTAGAACCATAGGCTACCTTCTCTTTTCCATCTGAAATTTGCACCAGAACAGCATCCATCCCATACCCACTGGCATCTGTGTGTAGTTCTGTAGGTGCTCTCTTCATACAGACCAAGTTCAGGGTCAGTCATCATAGCTTTTCACATCACATCGAAAGAATCTTGTTGAGCGCCACCCCAGATAAATTTAGCATCAGCTTTTAACAACTCTTGGAATGCTCTGGCTTTGATACAAAAGTCTTTGTTAAAATGATCCTAATAAGAACATAATCCGAGGATGCTTCTCACGTCCCTAATAATTTCAGAAATAGGAAATTCCATTATAGCTCTCATCTTTTCTGGGTCTGGTCACACACCATTTGACACAACGTGTTCAAGCATTTTGATTTCTTTTGCTCCAAAGAGACACTTTCATTGATTAAGTTTCAGTCCACCTTGTTGGAGACACTTAAGAATGGCCCTCAGTCTTTTTATATGTTCATCAAATGTCTCTGAGAACACTATAATGTCATTTAAATAACAAAGACACATCGTTCACTTCAGGTGACGTAGAAGATTATCCACCATCTGTTCAAAAGCTGCTGGTGCATTACACAAACCAAATGGCATTACCTTAAACTCATACAGGCCCTAAGGGGCGATGAATGCAGTTTGCTCGTGATCAGCCTCATCTGCTTCGATTTGCAAGTAACCCGAGTACATGTCCAGTACTGAGAAAAACTTAGCCCCCTTCAGACAACCTAGTGTACCGTTAATTCGGGGACGAGGACCACTGGTGAAGACCACGGGCTCTGCGAAGTTGAATGATGTCATTCTTCACCGTTTTCTCTACCTCGTCACAAATTATTCGACGTTCCATTGCTGAGACACAGTGTGCTCTCTGGCTTATTGCTGATGGTCTCCAGTGCTGATCCGGCGCTTCACCTTTGATTTGTCTAATTTGCTCTTCACCTGTGGACTGAAGCATTCAGAGAACTTTTGAAGAATGGCAAGTAGCTTCTTCTGTTGTTCCTTAGTGAGATTTGGTGATAGTCAAGCAGATCTTGTCTCACAGTGGTAGCACTAATTTCGTCCACAGACTTGGCATGGGAGGTTTCTACGATGCTCAGCTGTTCTTCAATTTATGGCTCAGCATTTGCTACGCACATGTGTCTTGGAAGGATCTGCGGTTCTCGACGACAGTTAACTATCCACAATTCACCGAATCCATTCTTAAACGAGATGACAGAGGCTGGGATGACAAAGTTATTCCTCAGTGGTATGCCTCTCTTACATTCCACTACAAGATCCATGGGTTGATGCGAGGCATGACACTTGACAGTTGCCTTCCTAGCGCTGATTGTAGGAATGATCACTTCATCAAGCACACATAGTCTCCACACAGTCGAATGCACATCTTCCTGTCCACAGTATCTCATCTCCTTTAGCATAATCTTCAAGCAACTGCAATCTAAAATTGCCTCAGAAGCAAAAAGTCCCATCCCAGAATGACGTCATGACTACACTCTTGTAAGACGATGAAATCTAAGGGCTGTGTATGGCCACTTATAGCCACACGAATGGTACATCTTCCTGTAGGTTTTACATATTTCCCATTAGCCACCTTCAGCAGAGATGTTTTGTTGTCGACGAATACGGTTTTCTGCAACTGGCAACGCTACTTCTCTGAAATGACTAAAGTCCACAAGAGCTTGGGCTGGTCGGCCATCCATGAGGATATCGACGTAGTTTCCTATCATTTTTGTAATGATCAATGGCGGAGGATTTTTCTCTTCGGCAGCCTCACCTCCAAGGAAGGTCGCACCCTTTAGTTTTCCAGGTTGCGACAGCTAGGTGATGGGCTGGAGCTTCCAAACGGTGATGGAGACCTTGATCAGCATGTTGGGGAGTGTTTTCTCCAGCGGCTAGCTTGCGGCGATGGTGACATACACCATCCTGCACCCACATCTTCTTGTTCATCATCGTCATCTCGGAGTTGGCGTCGGCTAAGATTGGTCTGCTGTCTTCTGGTGCAGGCATCATCAAATATCTGCTGCCTTTGTCAAAAATAGCACACCACATATCTCAGTCGCCCGCAGTGGAAACATACTGGTTGGTTACCTAGCGTCTCCACCAGAATAATGTCACGTAGAAGAAGGTGTAAGCAGGTGAATGATGAACATTAACTTCACTTACGAAGGTTTATTCAGCACTTGCACATACAAGAGCGTGGAGCCAACTGCCTCCAGCCAGAACACATACAGAGTATATACAGCTACAGAATATTCCAGTGCAATGATTGTCTACATTTGTGAATACTTTTAGAATGGACTCGAACCGAATATAGAAATTAAAAATTCTACAGTCCAGGACCTTCCGTGCAACTGTTCAGTATCATAACCCCTACACCACGGTTCTACTCAACTTCTTCTATGGCAATATTACGAAAGTCATAGACTGCTTTCACCATATGGTGGAGATGTTGAGTCACAGACAGGGACAACAGAACGACCGCTAAACAAGTAAGCTTTCAGCCAAAAGCCCCCCCCCCCCCCCCCACACACACACAGATATATACATGCAAATCACACACACAACCACTGTGTGGCTGCTGAGGCCAGACTGTGAGCAACAGTGTGTGTGTGCAGGGTAGGGGTGAGGGACAGTAAAGTGCCACTTGTGGGAGCATATAGGGATGAGCTGTGGGGGGCGCTGGTGGAATAGAAGGCTGTGCAGTGCTGGAGTGGGTTGAGGCCAGGAGGGTTATGGGAATTTGGGGTGTATTACAGGAAGAGTTCCCTCCTGAGCATTTCAGGAAAGGTAGTGTTGCTAGGAAGGATCCACATGGCACTGACTGGGAAGCAGTTTTTGAAATAAATGACTTGTGCTGAGCAGTGTGCTGGCAATTGGGTGGTCCAACTGTTTCCTGGACACAGTTTGTCAGTGACTATTCATGTGGACAGAAAACTTGTTGTTTTGTCACAACCCTGTAGAACACAGCACAGTATTTGCAGCTTAGCTTGTAGATCATATGACTTGTTCCACAGATAGCCCTGCCTTTGATGGGATAGGTGACGCTTGTGACTGGACCGGAGTAAGTGGTGGTGGAAGGATGTATGGGACAGGTCTTGCATCTAGGTCTATTAGAGGAATATGAGCTATGAGAAAAGGGAATGGCAGCAGGGGTTGTGTAGGGATGTACGAGGATATTGTATAGGCTCGGTGGACGGTGGAAAACCACTGTGGGAGTGATGGTGAGGATAGCACATAGGACATTCCTCATTCCAGGGCATGATGGGAGATGGTCAAAACCCTGGGGGAGAATGTGATTCAGCTGCTCCAGTCCTTGGTAGTACTGAGTCACGAGGGGACTGCTCTTCTGTGCGTGGTTGGGACTTTGGGAGGTGGTGGGTGACTGGAGAGATAAGGCAAGATTGGGAGGGTAATTACAGTCTGTGAAGGCCTCAGTGAGATCCTTGGTATATTTCAAGAGGGACTGATTGTCACTACAGATGTGTCAGCGATAGGTGGGTAGGCTGTATCGAAGGGACTTCCTGGTACGGAATTGGTGGCAGCTCTTGAAGTTAAGATATTTCTGGTGGTTTGTAGGTCCGATATGGAAAGAGGTACTGATGAAGCCATCTTTGAAGTGGAGGTCAACATCGAGAAAGGTAGCTTGTTTGGTTGAGAAGAACCAGGTGCTGAGATTCTGGAGGAATGTGGATAGGGCATCATCACCCTTGCTCCAGATCACAGAGGTGTCATCCAGGTATCTACACCAGGTGAGGGGTTTGAGATTCTGGGTGTTAGGAAGGATTCCTCTATATGAATCATGAATAGATTGAGACAGAATAATACCAGACAGGTACTGACTGCCATACCCTGGATTAGTTTGTAGGTGATGCCGTCAAAGGAGAGGTAATTGTGGGTAAGAATACAGTTGGTCATGGAGACCAGGAATGAGGTTGTATGTTTGGAATCAGTCGAATGCAAGGAAAAGTAGTGTTCAATAGCAGCAAGGTCATGGGCATTACACAAGTTAGTGTAAAAGGAGATGGCATCAGTGGTGATGAGCAGGGCACTTTGCGGTAAAGGAACAAGATCTGTGGAGAGTCGGAGGAGAAAACAGTAAGTACCTTTTATACAGGAGAGAGACTGTGGGTAATAAGACTGAAGGGGTTGGTCTATGGCAGCAGATATTCTCCCAGTGGGGGCACAGTAAATGGCCACAATTGGGCATCCTGGGTGGTTGGGTTTATTGACTTTAGGAAGCATATAGAAGGAAGCAGGCAAAAAGGAATACAAACGTCTCAAAATTGAGATTGACAGAAAGTGAAAAATGGCTGTAGAGGCTTATCTCACTAGGGGGTAAGATAGATACCACCTACAGGAAAATTAAAGAGACCTTTGGAGAAAAGAGAACCACTTGTATGAATATCAAGAGCTCAGATCGAAACCCAATTCTAAGCAAAGAAGGGAAAGCACAAAGATGAAAGAAGTGTATAAGGATCTATACAAGGGCGATGTACTTGAGGACAATATTATGGAATTCGAAAAGGATGTAGGTGAATATGAAATGGGAGATATGACACTGTGTCAAGAGTTTGACAGAGCACTGAAAGACCTGAGTCAAAACAAGGCTCGAGCTACTGACAGCCTTAGGATATCCAGTACTGACAAAACTCTACCATCTGGTGAGCAAGATGTATGAGACAGGCAAAATACCCTCATACTTCAAGAAGAATATAGTAATTCTAATCCCAAAGAAAGCAGTTGTTGACAGATGTGAAAATTACCGAAGCATCAGTTTAATAAGCCACGGCTGCAAAATACTAACACGAATTCTCTACAAACGAATGAAAAAACTGGTAGAATCCGACCTCAGGGATGATCAGTTTGGAATCCGTAGAAATGTTGGAAGACGTGAGGCAATACTGACCCTAAGACTTAGAAAAAAGATTAAGAAAAGGCAAACCTACATTTCCAGCATTCGTAGACTTAGAGAAAGCTTTTGACAACGTAGAGTGGAATACTCCCTTTCAAATTCTAAAGGTGGCAGGGGTAAAATACAGGGAGTGAAAGGCTATTTACAATTTGTACAGAAACCAGATGGCAGTTATAAGAGTTGAGGGGCATGAAAGGGAAGCAGTCAGGGAAGGGAGTGAGACAGGTTTGTAGCCTCTCCCCGATGTTATTCAATCTGTATATTGAGCAAGCAGTAAAGGAAACAAAAGAAAAATTCAGAGTAGGTATTAAAATTCATGGAGAAGAAATAAAAACTTTGAGGTTCGCCAATGACATTGTAATTTTGTCAGAGACAGTAAACGGCTTGGAAGAGCAGTTGAACGGAATGGACAGTGTCTTGAAAGGAGGGTATAAGATGAATATCAACAAAAGCAAAATGAGGATAATGGAATGTAGTTGAATTAAGTCGGGTGATGCTGAGGGAATTAGATTAGGAAATGAGACACTTAAAGTAGTAAAGGAGCTTTGCTATTTGGAGAGCAAAATAACTGATGATGGTCGAAGTAGAGATGATATAAAATGTAGACTGCAATGGCAAGGAAAACATTTCTAAAGAAAAGAAATTTGTTAATATCGAGTATAGATTTAAGTCAGGAAGTTGTTTCTGAGAGTATTTGTATGGAGTGTAGCATTGTATGGAAGTGAAACGTGGACGATAAATAGTTTGGACAAGAAGAGAATAGAAGCTTTCGAAATGTGGTGCTACAGAAGAATGCTGAAGATTAAATGGGTAGATCACATAACTAATGAGGAGGTGTTGAATAGAATTGGGGAGGAGTTTGTGGCACAACTTGACTAGAAGAAGGGATCGATTGGTAGGACATGTTCTGAGGCATCAAGGGATCACCAATTTAGTATTGGAGGGCAGTTTAGAGGGTAAAAATCACAGAGGGAGACCAAGAGATGAATACACTAAACAGATTCAGAAGGATGTAGGTTGCAGTAGGTACTGGGAGATGAAGAAGCTTGCACAGGATAGAGTAGCTTGGAGAGTTGCATCAAACCAGTCTCAGGACTGAAGACCACAGCAACAACAAAATAGAAAGTAGTTTTGCAGGGAGTGATAGGAGTGAGGAGAGTACAGACTACAGGGAGAGGTTCTGACAGGGGTGCTAAGGATTTGGGGTGAAATGGATATCCTGCTGTATTTATGGAATGGGGTCACTGTGGCAGGGTTTGTAGGTGGATGAATATTACAGCTGGAGGAGTCCTTCAACCAGGTATTTCTTGTGGTTCACGACAACAGTGTGGAGCCTTTGTGAGCAGATAGGATTATAAGCCAGGATCAGTTTTTAAGTGGTGAATTGTGGTTTTTTTTCTGCAGATTAGCTTGCATATTGAAGGATTTGGAGACTGATGGAGAGGCAAGGTTCAAAGTTAAGAAATGATGGAAAGTTAACAAGGGGTAATTTGTGGGCAGTGGGGGTGTATAACAGTTGGATGGAGGTGCTAACTGAGACAGGTAGGTTTCAACATTGGTCAATGGCTGAGTTTAATTGGTGGTGTTAGTGGCAAAAAAGTGTTTTAACTGTAGGGACAAGGAGAAGGAGAGAAGGTCTTTAATAAGTCCACCATGACTGAATTTGGGAGTGGGGCAAAAGGTAAGGCTGAGGGGAGGTTGGGAAGTTTTGGAGACTGCTGTAGAATTGGTGGATAGTGGTAAAACAAGGCAGGCGTAGAATGCAAACAGGTTGGAGAGTTTTTTGAGGTGGTGTTGTGCCAGCTGCTCTAATTTCTGGAGAGCAAGAGTTTTAATGTGTGAGATTTGGGACTGCACAGCAGGAAAACTTTATGGAGGGAAAGGAGGTTTTGGAAGGAGGTATGGCAGTGATTTATATGGTTTTGGACTATGTTGGTGAGGGTTAAGGGCTGGTGGAATCTGAACAGATGGAAGTCATTGTGGAAGGAAGGATTGTGGCCAGAGATGAGTGATCTGATGGTGAAGTCCTCTGGGGGGATACCACAAGCCAAGAAACAATGCAAGACCAGTAGGTAAGACTGGCCTCAGGTGAGGAATAAGGAAACTTCTCTGTGTAGACACATATGGAAGTAGCAAGGCTCTATGGTGGAAGACAAAAAGGCATACAAATATATAAATAACATTAAAATATGTCCAAAAAATCAGCAAAAACACGCCAAAATACGTGGGAAAAATCAAAAAAAGGGTGGAATGGATGAAGTATGGGGAACCAAGATGAAACCTGAAGAAGTAAGCTGATAGTGAAAGGTGAAAACAAACCTACATAAAAGTACCACGGCACTATCTTATGCCTATCTATTCAAGGGCCATCTAGAGGAATTCTTCCTAATCACCCAGAATCCCAAACCCCTCACACGGTTTAGATTCACTGATGACATCTTTGTGATCTGGATTGAGTGTGAGGACACCCTATCCACATTTCTCCAGAACCGCAACATCTTCTGCCCCATTTGCTTCACCTGGTCCTCCTCACCCTAACAAGCCACCTTCCTCAATGTTAACCGCACTTCAAAGGTGGCAATATCAGTACCTCGATCCATATCAAATCTAATAACCACCACCACCACCTCCACATCGACAGCTGCCACCAATTCCATGCCAAGAAGTCACTCCCATACAGCCCATCCACCTGCCGTCGCATCTGTAGCAGTCAGCCCCTCCTGAAATAGACCGCGGGTCTCATCGAGGCCTCCACACACCAAAATTACCCTCCCAACCTAGAAAAGATGGTGCCTTGCCCCTCCAGTCACCCACCATCTCCAAAGTCCGACCAACCAGCCACAGAGGAGCATTCCCCTTGCGACTCAGCAGTACCACTTGGGATTGGAGCAACTGAATCATATTCTCCATCAGCATTTCAATTACCTCTTGTCATGTCCTGAAATGAAGAATGTCCTACCCAATATCATCTCAATCCCACAGTGGTACACTGCCGCCCAGTGAACCTACACAATATCCTTGTCTATCCCTACACAATCCCTGCTCACAATCCCTTGTCTCATGGCTCATATCCCTGTAATAGACCTAGATGCAAGACTTGGCCCATACATCCTTCCACCACCACCTACTACGGTCCAGTCACAAGCATCACTTATTCCATCAAAGACAAGACTAACTGTGATATCTGTCACGTGATCTACAAGCTAAGCTGCAACCTCTGTGTTCTCTATAGGCATGACAACCAACAAGCTTTCTGTCCGCATGAATGCCCACTGACAAACTGTGGCCAGCAAACAGTTGGACCACCTAGTAGCCAGCACACTGCTCAACACAAGTTGTTCATTTCAAAAACTGCTTTGCAGGCTGTGCCATGTGGATCCTTCCTAGCTTTCTTGAAATGCACAGGTGGGAACTCTCCCCCTGTAATATATCCTACATTTCCATAACCCTCTGGCCTCAACCTTTACTAGTCACCGTCCATCATCCGCCTATCTACATCTACATCCATACTCCGCAAGCCACCTGACCTATCCCCTTCTCTGCTCTCAATCCAGCATTACACAACTACACAGTCTTCTATTCCACCGACGCCACCACAGTCTTTTTATTTCCCTCCTTTTCCACCCGCCCCCCTCACCCAAACCTAACCTCCCGGCTGCACCTATCTGCCCTATCCTCTCCCCACCTCATCCCTTTTTGCTTCCAAAAGCAGCACTATACCATCCTCCACTCTTATCCTGCTATCCCCCTCCCTCCTTGCTCCAGCCTCTTCCTTACTCCCACCACCCAGACTGCTTCTGCCATCAAGCGCTGTTGCTCACAGTCTGGCTTCAGTAGCCGAAGTCAGCGGTCATGTGTGTGAGTTGCATATGGTGTCTAATTCAGAACAAAACCTTTTGGTTGAAAGCTTACTTGCTTAGCAGTCTTTTTTTTTCCCACCTGTCTGTGACTCAACATCGCCACTATACGGTAAGTAGCAATTTATCCTTTTCATACATTGTTATTATTCCAGTCTGGATTTTCCATTGTTCTATTCTGCACTGCTAAATACAAGTATGGAAGGTCAAACATTTAAGACGATTCCACCCCCCCCCCCCCCCCTCCCCCGATAAGCTACAATCAAAGTGGAACTTCCTACCATGAAGTTTCAAATCAGTGCATACTCTGCTGCAGGGAGAAAATTCATTCTGAAAACGAATTTATCAACAGAAGATACTGTTGTAGAAGAATGCTAACTCCATGAGATGGAAGACTGGCAGCTGACAACTATTAACAGAGGTAACAGTACTCACAAGATTCCCATGGAGGAGACAGCAACTAGCAGTATCAACAGCAGTTGCTAAACAACCTACAACAACTCAACAGAGGGCAGCGAGCTATTTATGTATTCCATAGTTCTTGTCAGTACTGACATACAACTAAAACACTAATAAGTTTATGACAACTCTTCGCCAATCAGTCACTGTCGAAGTAACTCATACTTCCACAGTGACTGGTTGGATAAGAGTGGTTGTAAATTTATTAGTGTTTTAACCACATGCCAGTCCAGACAAGAAATTTGGAAGAGAATCTGCAGGAAAATTTAAAACAGCTTTGTGAGCAATTGAACACAACAATAGATGCTGACAGTTCAGAGTTAAAAGCCAGGTTATGTACCACTAACGCCAATTTAATAGTTCTTGCTGTTGTAACATGACTCACTGACTTAACTTCGTTGGTCCCTTTGGAGACACAGGACACTCCAGGAGAACTCGCCATCCATCTGTGTCTTTGGTTATTTTCCTCAACACCGCCCAACTGTTGCCAATTCTCATTGCTTCTGCTTCCACCGTCCACTTCCAAGTAATTATAAGCCTTCCTCTTTTCCATGTTACTTGAGGATTCCAATCCAATGCCTCCTTTTTGAATGCTCCATCTGGCTTTCTCAATGTGTGCCCCATCCATCTCCATTTTCTCTCATTTATCTATTCTTCTATAGGTGTCTGGTTTGTTTTTCTTCAGAGATCCTCATTACTTTTTTTCTTTGGCGTGCCAGAGACAGCTAATTATCCAAGTTCTGTAACTACCATCTTTTTGTCTACTTTCTCATCTTTCACTGGCGTAGAGAACGACTGCTTTCACATTCGTATTAAAATATGAATTTTAGTTTCGCATTTGATGTTTCTGTTTCTCCATATTGGATACAGTCGTATGAAGGCAGCATTTGCCTTCTTTATGCAGTTCTTCTCATCATCTAATCATCTATGGCTCCAGCATCACTATCACCACACCATCCAGGTACAGGAATGAAATGACAATCTCCACTATAAACAGTGGCACTTCCATGTTTCCAGAATTCATTCTCATTTCCTTTGTTTTAATTTAGTTTTCATATCTGTCAGCCTTTGAGCTAATAAAACTTTACTGTCTGAGAAATCCAAATCCTCCCGACATTCATGGAACCATTATTGGATTCCTCATCTCCCCCTTGCTGTGACTCTCTCACAACTGAGTCAAGGACAAGGGGAAGAGTGTTGGTGACAAAGTACAACCCCGTTGGACACTGGTTGTTACCTCTACTGACTCTGTGATATACCATACTTCTGCAACATGTGCCAGAGCATTTGATGTGTCACATAATCAAAGGCCTTTTCAAAATCAATGAGTGCTGGGTACATGGTTGCCTGGAAGTATTTGCTTTGCTATAATATGATCCTAAGAGTCTTAAAAAGATCAACACAACTGCATTGGGCCTGAAAATAAACCTTTTCTTTACACACTTTTTTTCAACTGAATCTTTAATCTTATTTTACATAACTCTGATCAGGATGTTACTGGACACTGATAGCAATGTAATACCATGTCAGTTATTACAATCTGACAAATTTTCTTTTTTTTAAGAGCTTTACCAGTAGTCCACTTATCCAGTCCTTTGGAGATATCTCTTTGAGCCAGATACACTTCAGCAAGGGGTGAAGTAGTTTAACAGCACTTTCGATATCAGCTTGTTAGCGCTCTGGTGCTGTACTGTCTAGGCCTGGAGTCTTCGCATTTCTTGGGCTTCTCAATTCACTCCTGGTTTCACCCAATGTGGGACACTGCAAATTTATTTCTTGCTGTGCTTAAACTTCCTCTGGAACATCTCTTGCCTGTTTCTCTTGGTTGTCTTACTGAGTTAACAGCTTTTTTAAATGCTCCTCCCATTCCTGTAGCTGTGTCTGTTAGGTTATAGCATCACCCCATCCTTGCTCTTAATAGTTTTTCATGTGTAAAGTTCTTCTTTGAGAGTCCTTTGGTGATATTGTACAGCTCATTTATATTTCCATGCTGGGCACGATATTCTTTTTTATGACTCGTATTAACCTTCCTGCCTCTCACAATGTTCTTACAGTCCAAAATTCAATGTGGGTTTTTCTTTCACGCATTTGCAGATCTTATCCTTACGGTCCATCTGGCTATTTCTCCTTTTAGTTTCTGCCATTAGAAACTTTTTGGTGCTGTAGGTTCTCAGTTGACAGCCTCTGTGTTTTCTGGTGGGGCAACCACCTCATAGCTTGGGTACCAGCCAAGGTTTTATTTCAAGATCTTAACCCTTAAATAGCTTGCCTTCACACTGGCTACAGAACACTATCCATCCCTCTGCAGTAAGGCCTATTTGCACCACTACTGTCCTGGTTACCAGGGATTTTCCACTCTCCACATAATGTGACTGCACCTGCTGCCACACAATCACAGAGAGGAAAGGGAAAGGATGATGTGAGCCTACTTTGTCTGGATCTTTTGTGGAGATCTTCCCTGCTTGTAAAATGTCAGTTCAAAATAGAAGTAAATAAAGTGGGTACATATATGTATGGTCCCAATTAATGTTCATTACTGAACATTAATTGGGACCACACACATACTACTCACTTTATTTACTGCTATTTTGGATGAACATTTTACTTGGCAAACATTGGTGGGTTGGAGAATGGGTGTAGCCCAAAACTGGTCACTGACTAAATAAACATCTGATTTAGTTCCAAAGTTGAGTCTCTCTTCTCAGATCATAAATGAATAAGTATTCACATTATAATCTGTAGTTTCAGCTTTAACAGGAGAGTTAAGTTCTGAAAGTATTAAACAGTGTGACTTGGTGACCAATGAGGTTACTGAACAATTTACAGGCGTGAATAAAGATTTAAAACAGGCTAAAGACTTCTCTGAACGGGTGCTTACCGAGGTACATAAGTAGATTTCAGATCTGACTAAAGGTGTTAGAAAAACAAAAATAACTGTAATATTCGAATTTATTCTTGCAACACTGGAGGAGCGCATCAGAGATTTCACTAATTGAAAGTTTCTGGAAAAAAACTGAACTGTCTGTCAGTATACCCCTCATGCATATGCAGAGGCAGACAAACAGGGTATTTGGGAATGTATATCATACTCATCAGCCTGCTTCCATAGCTGCAGATGGTTGCCATGCAGACCTGGGTTCAATACCCAGTACTGTCAAGAACTTTCCCTTGGTGGGAGGACTGGTACGAGATGCACTCAGCCTCATGATGTCTGTGGAGGAGCTACTTGACTAATAAGTAATGACTCCAAGAACTGGAAAGTTGTGAAACTGGTCAGGACAGCAGTGTGTCAACAACATGCCCCTCCACATCTCATCCGCATGACGCTGAATGGCACAGGATGAAACGGCAGCTGACTGATATCCCTTGGGTCTTCTAGGCCTGGACGTCATTATATGCTATTCAGTATACCTCTTATAGCTTATTATAGTTCCTAGGATCTACTAACTTAAATGCTAACTTTTCCCCAGAGTGCTTGACAAACAATGGTTTTTTAAGTGAATTCCTTAAACTCAGAATGGGCTGTTCCCCATTCGGCAGCATCTCCTTTTAAACAAATAAATTTTTTAGAATCATCCTATTGTTTTGCAGTGATTTTGAAAATTCCCTTAAGAAATATTTAGTACATATGTCCCCTTTTGGTTCAAACTTTGGAAATTGTTTATAAAAGTTGGCCCCATTCTTCAGATGGAGTTGTGTTAATGCTGCAGGGAACCTACAGTTGTTAAATGCTTCTTTTTTATTAAACTCATCTTTTGTTTTAGCTAATTCATCCCATGGACACAAAAACTTCAGGCATGGTTAAGGAATGTGTGTAAAATCAAGGTAAAGGAAGAGAGCTCTTTCTTTTGGGAAACTTACCCAGTACCAATGACTTTTCAAACTGCGTAGCAAGAGAAGAAATACAAAAGACATTTGATAATGATATTACGGAACATACTCTTAAGCCTTTATAATAATCCAATATTATTGGTGGTGTTCAGTTAGTAGATGAGGAATCGAAACCACATACAGCATCCTTATTTGAAAGTGATCTTACCAATTTAAGGTATTGCTCTTTGATTTGAATGGCTCTGTAGGCATTTTATTTTTGTTTTGAACAAATCTTTATGAGACAAATTAGCTGTAGAAATTATTATGTATTTAGATGATTTGCTACTTGTTTCTAAGACTGTCAAGTGTTAACACAAACTTTAAACTGATTAAGAGAAAACCATAGCAATAAAAGTTTCCAAATCACAGTTTGGAAGACAGAAATTAAAGTTTTTGGATTATATTTTGAAACGGAATACAACAGGACTCTGAAAGGATACAAGGTATTAGAGGGATGTCTTGACCGGAAGAATGTAAAACAATAGCACTCTTTTGTAGGCTCATTGGTTTCTAAAGAAGATTCATAAAAGGATAAGCTATGAATGATTCACAGTTCTTAATACTATTGAAACAAAGAACTTAGCGGATCTGAGATGAGGGTGCAGGTGAAGCTTCCAATAATATCAAACAAGTGCTGTTAGGAGCTAAGATTTTGGATCATCCCAAGATGAATCAGGCAATTAAATTGGCCACAGATGCACCTGAATATAGTTTGGATCATGAAATGTTCCACAGAAAGTGGATCCAGAAAACGGAAAATATTGAAGCATTGCCTTTGTTCGTAAAAGTCTTCGTAAGCTTGAGTTGAGTTACTGAGCTACTGAGAAAGAAGAACTGCCTGTTGTCTGGTGTCCATAGAAATTTCAGATGTTGGTGTGGTGATCAAAGATAGTAATGTATAAGAACCATGAAGCTTTAAATTTTGAATAGAAAATAGGTTATTACAATGTCAATTAATGAGATAGGTTCTATTTTTATGAGAGTTTATGTTGGATGTCAACTATATTAAGGTTTCACTAAATGTGGTGCCTGATACACTATCGAGATTACCATAAGCCATGAATAAAAAGTATTGTATTGAAAATCATGGAGTAATGTTTTAGAGTTAATTTTATGTCAGTAAGTTATTCTAACACTAATTACAATTGTTAGCTGGACAGTTAAGAGAAGGATGAACAATTTGGTGCTACTGTTACATCCTGGAACAAAGAAATATTGTTGGAGAGAGATGAAACAAGTCATTCCTATAAAAATTCAAACCCTGGAAGGGGTATGTTCCTTACACAGCAGTCGGGGATCTTGTATGGTATTCACATAAAGGCTACAAACATTTTGGAAAATGAAAGTGTCTTAAATCAAATAATGGAAAATCCAGGATGGAACGTAACAATACAATGAAAAGGAAAGTTGCTACTCACCTTATAGTCACAGATAGGCAAAAAGACTCTCACAATGAAAGTTTTCGGTCGTTAAGGCCTTCATCAACAATAGACCCCCCCATACACACACACACAAATGCAACTCGCACACACAACTGCAGTCTCAGGCAACTGAAACCACACTGTGAGCAGCAGTACCAGTGCAGGGTAAGAGTGGCAACTGGGTGGTAGTAAGGAGGAGGCTGGGACGGGGAGGAGGAAGGATAGTATGGTGGGGGTGGTGGGGTGGGGTGGTGGGCAGTGAAGTGCTGCAGGTTAAATGGAGGGCATGGGAGAGGTGGAGATTGGAAAGTGGCGGAAAAGTAGAGAAATAAAAAGACTGGTTGTGATGGTGGAATGATGGCTGTGTAGTGCTGGAATGGGAACAGGATAGTGGCTGGATGGGTGAGGACAGTGACTAACAAAGGTTGAGGCCAAGAGGTTTTTGGGAATGTAGCATGTATTGCAGGGAAAGTTCGCACTGTGCAGTTCAGAAAACTGGTGTTGGTGGGAAGGATCCATACGCCACAGGCTGTGAAGCAGTCATTGAAGTGAAGGATATCATGTTTGGCGCCGCTTTCAGTAAGAGGGTGGTCCACTTTTTTCTTGGCCACAGTTTGTCGGTGGCCATTCATGTGGACAGACAGCTTGTTGGTTGTCATGCCTACATAGAATGCAGTGGTTGCAGCTTAGCTTGTAGATTACATGACTGGTTTCACAGGTAGCGTGCCTTTGATCTGATAGGTGATGTTAGTAACCGTACTGGAGTAGGTGGTGGTGGGAGGATGTATGAGACAGGTTTTGCATCTAGATCTATTACAGGGGTATGAGCCATGAGGTAATGGAATGGGAGCAGGGGTTGCGTATGGATGGATGAGTGTATAGTGTAGGTTCAATGGATGGCAGAGTACCACTGTGGAAGGGGTGGGAAGGCTAGTGGGCTGGACATTTCTCATTTCAGGGCATGACAAGAAGTAATCGTAAATCTGGCGGAGAATGCAATTCAGTTGGTCCAGTCCTGGGTGGTACTGAGTTATGGACGTTGGGACTTACTTTGGAAGATGCTGTCAGACTGGAAGGGTAAGGCACAGGAGATTTGTTTTTGTACAGGGTTGGGAGGATAATTACAGTCAGTGAAGGCTTCAGTGAGACCCATGGTATATTTTGAGAGGGACTGCTTGTCACTGCCGATGCGACAACCATGGGGGGCTAGGCTGGATGGAAGGGACATCTTGGTATGGAACAGTGGCAGGTATCGAAGTGGACATTTTGCTAGTGGTTAGTAGTTTTGATATGGACAGTGGTCCTGATGTAGCCATCTTTGAGGTGGAGGTCAACATCTAGGAACGTGACTTGTTGGGTTGAGTAGGACCAGGTGAAGCAAATGGGGGAGAAGTTGTTGAGATCCTGGAGGAATGTGGATAGGGTGTCCACAACTTTGATCCAGATAGCAAAGATATCATCAATAATCTGAACCAGGATTTTTCAGAAGGATTCCTCTAAATGGCCCATGGATAGGTTGGCTTAGGACGGTGCCATGTGGGTGCCCATGGCCATACCACGGATTTGTTTATAGGTAATGCCTTCAAAGGAGAAGTAATTGTAAGTGAGGATATAGTTGGTTATGGCGACTAGGAAAGAGATTGTTGATTTGGAATCTGTTGGGCCTTGGAAAGGTTGTGTTCTAGAGCGGTAAGGCCGTGGGTATTAGGATTGTTACTGTACAGGGAGGTGGCATCAATAGTGATGAGCAGGGCACTTCTTAACCTTGAACCTTGCTTTGCCATCATTCCCCAAATCCCTCAACATGCAAACTGACCTTACATCTGCAGAAAGAACCACTGCCCACAGTCTAAAAACTGATCCTGAGCTTATAATCCTACCAGCAGACAAAGGCTCTACCACTGTTGTTTTGAAACTGCAAGGCTTATCTGGCAGAAGGGCTCTGCCAGCCATCAGATACTTACACCTACAAACAATGCCACAGTGACCTCATTCCAGAAATCCAGCAGGATCTCTAGTCACTACTCAAATCCTTAGGCCCTTCACAGAATCTCTCCCGAGTCTATCTCTCTACTGATCCCTGCAACTCCCCGCACTCCTATCTTCTACATGCTTCCTGAATTACATAAACTTATCTACTCAGGACATCCCACTGTGGCGGGTTACTGTGCCCCCACTGAGAGAATCTCTGCTCTAGTAGACCAACACCTTCAACGGACCCTACCCTACTATATCATTTCATCCACCATTTTTCCACAGTTCCTGGCCCTTTACCACACAGTGCCCTGCTTGTCAAAATTGCTGCCACCTCTCTGTACACTAACATTCCTAATGCTCATGGACTTACTGCTATTGCACATTACCTTTCCCAATGCCCAATGGAATCCAAACAAACAACCTTCTTCCTAGTTGCCATGACCAACTATATCCACACTCACAATTACTTCTCCTTTGAAGGCATTACCTACAAACAAATCGGGGTACGACTATGGCACACACATGGCACTATCCTATGCCAAACTATTCATGGGCCATTTAGAGGAAACCTTCCTAAAAACCAGAATCTTAAACCCCTCACCTGGTTCAGAATCACTGATGACATCTTTGCATCTGGATCGAAGGAGAAAACACCCTATCCACATTCCTCCAGGACCTCAACAACTTCTCCCCCATTTGTTTCACATGGTCCTACTCAACCCACAAGCCACCTTCCTAGATGTTGACCTCCACCTCAAAGATGGCTACATCAGTTCGTCTATCCATATCAAAACTACTAACAACCAGCATTATCTTCACTTAGACACCTGCCACCCCAACCTTGTACAAAAGCAAATCTCCCGCGGCTTATCCTTCGAGTCTGACAGCACCTCCTGAAGTCCCACCATCCGGCCACAGAGGAGCATTCTCCTCATAACTCAGTACCACCCAGGACTGGAGCAACTGAATTACATTCTCCGCCAGGGTTACAATTACCTCTCAACATGCCCTGAAATGAGAAATGTCCTGCTCACTATCCTTCCCACCCCTTACACAGAGGTATTCCGCCGCCCACCGAACCAACTTTTCTGCTACTTCCCACCCCCCACCTCTCCCATGCCCTCCATCTAACCTGCAGCACTTCACTGTCTGCCACTCCCACTATACTATCCCTTCCCCTCCCCATCCCAGACTACTACTTACCCCCACCCAGTCGCAACGCCCATCATGCACCGGTGCTGCTGTTCGCAGTGTGGTTTCAGTTGCCTGAGACTGCAGTTGTGTGTGCGAGATGCATTTTGCGTGTGCGTGTGCGTGTGTGTGTGTGGGGGGGGGGGGGGGGGGGGGCGCGCGCGCACGCCAGCGTGTCGTCTATTGTTGACGAAGGACTCAATGGCTGAAAGCTTTAATTGTGATAGTCTTTTTGTTGTGCCTATTTGCGCCTCAACATCTCTGCTATATGGTAAGTAGCAACTTTCCTTTTCATAATATTGAAAGTGTATTAAACATATGGTTAGGTTCTAATATTTTAGGAATTTAAGTAGGCAGATAAAATGGATTTTATGATTATGTTATGTATGTCAGGGATTGAAGTATAGCAATAGTTAAAAGTTACGAACTGTTTTCTATAATACCAAAGCATTAAATGATTTAACAGAGGTGCTAATTTATTTGGACTTTCTCCAGAAGATAATAGATGGGCTATCTTATACTTTTATTGAAATTCAACACTAGTCACAAAATGTTAAGTCACCTCCTATTAAAACAGCAAATAAAGGTGCAGTGATTAATTCTTTAAGAGATTATTTTGCAAATGTTGGTAAACATTTCTGGAACTGCTTTACAGGGTGCAGAGTTGGACTCCTCATAATAGGTCAGGGTTACACTACACAAAGAAAGCAGCTACTCGTGTAGTAGAGTACTTGTGGACTGCGCATGGTATTTTTGTTTTGGGGCAGCAGTAGTCTAAGGTCCCCTGGTGAACGCTCACCAGTCAATCTGGAGAGAGCGAAATCAGATCATGAATATAGGAAATACACTTCAGCTGCCAAAATTTTGAAAGTAAATTGGCAAGTTAATTATCTGATGTCTTTTACCACTGTAACAGTTATAAAATCATTCAAAGGAAGTCTCCGTTTAATAGTGTGGAAATCCCCAGATCTTACATTATTAGTTAGAGGTGACTTTAATATACTGAGTATAAATTGGGACATCTATGGATTCGTGGCAGGTGGCATGGATAATCTTCCAAAGTACTTTTCCAAAAATAACTTGAACAACTAGTTACATGACCCACACACAATGAAGCAACAAACAGTGAACTTATTGACAGTGTCAGTGTAGAAATAGGCATTAGTGGTCATCACATCATTATAGCGATGATGATTACTAAAGTTAATAAACCCCTCTATGAGGCCTGGGGAGTATTTATGCCAGAAAAATCAGATAGGCAATTGTTAGCCTCCCAGTTAGAAAATGAATGGACAGCATTCAGTTCCAATACAATGGACATAGAGGAATTATGGGCAAAGTTAAATCACACCCTGGATATGTATGTACCAAGAAAGACGATTAAGGACGAAAAAGACCCATTGTTGTTTAATAACAAAACTCGGAAAATGCTGAGGAAGCAGTGATTGTTGCACACTTGGTTCAAAAGAGAATGCACAAGTGATGACAGGCAAAACTTGTAGAAATTTGTATGTAGGAAGACCAACATGTGACGCATTCAGCAACTTCAAACTTGAAACTTCCTGGCAGATTAAAACTGTGTGCTGGACCGAGACTCGAACTTGGGACCTTTGCCTTTTGTGGGCAAGTGCTGTACCAACAGAGCTACCCAAGCACGACTCACGCCCCATCCTCACAGCTTTACTTCTGCCAGTACCAGACATCGCTTTGCCACAGCCTGGGGGATGTTTCCAGAATGAGATTTTCACTCACCAGCGAAGTGTGCGCTGATATGAAACGTCCTGGCAGATTCAAACTGTGTGCTGGACCGAGACTCAAACTCGGGAGCTTTGGAAAGTAGGAGACAAGGTACAGGCAGAAGTAAAGCTGTGAGGATGGGGGTGAGAGTCGTGCTTGGGTAGCTCAGATGGTAGAGCACTTGCCCTCAAAAGGCAAAGGTCCCAAGTTCGAGTCTCGGTCCAGCACACATTTTTAATCTGTCAGGAAGTTCCATATCAGTGAACACTCTGCTGCAGAGTGAAAATCTCATTCTGGAACTTCAAACTTCCACTGTCATACCTTCATGTAAGATTTTGCGCAGGACCTGAGAAAATACTGATCATACACAAAATCACTGAACGGTTGAAGGCTTCTATCTTGTCAATAGTCAACAAGCCCGGGGTGGCAACAGAAAACAGCCAAAGGAAAGCTGAAGTTTTAAATTTCACATTTAAGAAATCTTTCATGCAAAAGGCTCATTCAAACATACCACTGTCTGACTGTCATGCAGGCTCCCACAGGGAGAACATAGAAATTAATATCTCTAGAGCAGAAAATCAACTGAAAGAGTTGAAAACAAATAAGTTGCCACATCCAGATGGGTTTACAATTTGGGTTTTACAGACAGTACTCTGTGGCACTGATCTCTTACTTACTGAATCTCTTGCCTGGTGCAAAGTACCAAGCGATTGGAATAAAGTGCAGGTGGCTCCTGTACATAAGAAAGTTAAAATAATGGATCCACATAGTTATATGATTCAGTCAGTTTGTTGAAGAATACTTGAACACATTCTGAGTTTGAAAATAAGAAATCTCCACAATACAGAAAAGGTTCTGTACACAAATCAGCATGATTTTTAAAAGTATCACTCATGTGAAACTCAGTTTCCTCTTTTCTCATGCAATATCCTGCAAATCATGGAGAAGAACAATAGCTAGGTGTGTCACTGTAGACTATTGATGAAGGTCTAAGCACAATACAGATTAGATTCCCAGATATGAGAGTGGCTCAAAGACTTCTTACATAATAGAACCCAATACTTTTAACACATGTGAGAGAGGAGTTGATTATGCTGTTTTTGAATCTGAATGATATCATACTTCATGAAAATAAAAATTAAGATTATTACTGTTGCTATTACTGAAATATATTTTAAACGGGAAAATATCTGCACAGAAATCTTCATAAAATAACAATACATTCATAATCATTGCACCAGCTTCATTCAAGAGATGGCAGGAAAAAGTGAGAAGTAAAGATGGACTGAGAGAAAGAGAAAGAGAAAGATGGTATGGAATAAACAGTGCCATTAAGAACCATGAGGTAAGCAGAAAAGGAGCTGAGGAAAAATCAAGATCTTGCTCCATTTTTACTACTCACTCTTTCCTTCATTACGTCTGACCTAATACTGCTCACAACTATATCCCCCTCCCCAATCAAGCCCTGTCATTCTCATCTCCCTTTGTCTTCATAATGGATGGGTCACTCTCATCCTTGGAGTCTGAATAACATAACCTCCTTTTGTCCCTATGAAGAAACTTAACAGTTACAAAAAGTAGATACTCCCAATTTTAGTAAAATATTTCTTGCAGTAGTACAAAAATTTATGAGATATAACATGTATAACAGAATATAGAAAAAAGGATGGTGTAGAAATGAAATGTATAATGTATGTAAAGTGAGGAGAGGAAGGAACAGGATGAGACAGGGTTAAGATAAATTGCACTGGATGTAACACGAAAGTGTATGAAAAGGCAGCAGTCATAAGCATGATTCTAACAACAAAAATAATTTTAAATAACTAATTGAAATTATAAGCAAACAATAATTCTTAGAATCCATTGATTTTAACCCTCGAGTAGGCGCACCAGTGTATAAAATGTTCCACCCAAAAATAAAATGATTTTGTGCGGTTCCATTCTTGTTTCACAACTGCAAACCATTACCTACTCTTTTGAATATTGCTTCAGGTAAAACAGCGATAAATTGTGTTTTGAAACATCCAAGTGAGCAACAGTAATATAAAATACAACGTTAGCTGTGGTGTCACCACCAGACACCACACTTGCTAGGTGGTAGCCTTTAAATCAGCCGCGGTCCCTTAGTATACGTCAGACCCGCGTGTCGCCACTATCAGTGACTGCAGACCGAGCGCCGCCACACGGCAGGTCTAGAGAGACTTCCTAGCACTCAGTCCCAGTTGTACAGCCGACGTTGATAGCGATGGTTCACTGACTTCTACGCTCTCATTTGCCGAGACGATAGTTAGCATAGCCTTCAGCTACGTTATTTGCTATGACCTAGAAAGGCGCCAGTATCCGTACTATTCATATTGTGAATCATGTACCATAAAGAGCGACGTTCTCCATGAATGGATTAAAGTTAAGTATTCCACCAGCTACGTCCGTTTTTCTCAATTCTAATTCCCTTGTCATGTTCCAGACTTCACGTCAGCCTGCGTGAGCTAAAACGCGTGCATTTCAGCCTCCTTTAACCATACGGTTGGCTCTCCTGCCAACCACAACATTGGCGACGAGAGTGAAAGTGTTATTATCGATATTGCCCTGATTTACTTGTGTAATGGCTTCGCCACAATCTCCAGATATACTGTCCGAATTTTATCGCTTACAGAATCAGCAGACGCAGGCCTTACTGGATGCCCTTGGACAGCTCGTCCAGGGTCAACGTGCGATGCAAAACAATGCGGCGGCAGCTGCTTCATCGCTAACGCAGCCGCAACACGCTGTTGCACCCACTTTCCGCCCTTTTCATGCGGCACTGGAAAGCTGGACGGAGTGGTCACGCCAATTTGGATTCCATCTCGCCGCCTACAGAATTCAAGGTAACGAGCGGCAGCCCTTTTTGTTGTCCTCAGTAGCGGTACAAACGTACCGTGTGATAGTCAAATTATTTCCCCGACGCGACGTAGCAACTCTGTCCTACGAAGAAATTTTGTCTGCATTAGATGCGTATTTCCAAGAATCAGTCAATGTAGTTGCGAAAAGGTATACCTTCTTTCGTACAAAACGTATGGCAGGTCAGACTAATCGGGAGTGGGTTGCAACCTAGCAAGGCCTTACTAGGGATTGTGCTTTTGAGTGTCAATGTAGACTCCCTTATTCAGATACGATGGTACGTGATGCAATTGCACAGAACGTTTCTGATGTTCGTATAAGGGAACAGATTTTGAAACTAGTAAATCCCTCCCTTCAACAAGTGATGGACATATTGGATCGGCAGGACACACTTGAATTTGCTCAGGAATCATTTGAAACTTCACCAGCAGTGTGTCAGATTAACCGGCCCGCCGGGCGAGCTGCACGAAACAGTAAACAGTCCTCGCGCCCGGCCGCGCCACTGCCGCCAGGCTCTCAGCCACGTGTGCCGCGCAGGCAAGCAAATGCAGTGATCAAATCATGCCCGCGGTGTGCTACTAAACATTTGCGTGAGAATTGCCCATCACGCCAAGAGATTTGCTTTTCTTGTAATAAAAAAGGTGATGTTCAGAGTGTTTGCCAGAAAAAGCTCAGATCGAAAGCTCAAAACCGTTCCCGGCCCTTTGCTTCGCTCCGGAATTGGAATCGAACCAAGGATACTCAGGCTCGCGAAACTTCCCCCATGGAAATTCATGTAGTTCATTCCACTCCGCCCAGTACCACTCTCTCTAACAGTGACTGTGTTTGTCCCGAAAATAGCGTGCGTCGATGTCGCCGGAACTCCCATCAAGTCGCAAGTGATTATGTACCAGTGTTAGTTAACGTTGCACGAGACAGTCGCTCTTGTCGTCAGCAGGACAATAAACTTTTTGTAGGCTTGGACATTAATGGCAAAGTGATACCATTCTAACTCGATACCGGAGCTGCAGTTTCACTGATCAATCAAGACACTTACAAACTGCTGGGCACACCTCCGTTACGTGCCGCAAATGTTAAGTTAACTAGCTATACCGGTAACGATTTCCCTGTGTTAGGACAGTGCAGCCTTATTGCAACATACAAAGGACAAACAAAACTTGTGTCATTTTACATCCTTCATTCTTCTTCTGCAGTGAACTTGTTTGGTTTCGATTTATTTCAGTTGTTTAACTTTTCTATAGTAAATAAGGTCCTATCAGTGAACCAGACTGTGCCTTCAGACAGTGTTTCTCGTCTATGTGAAGAATTTGCAGACATTTTTGCACCGGGCCTTGGTTGCTCTAAGAACTATAAAGTGCATTTGGAACTGAAAGCAAATGCATAACCGAAAGTTTTCAGAGTGCGCAATGTTCCCCACGCATTGTGTGATGAGGTCGCAAAAACATTACACAATTTGGAATCACAAGGTGTGATTGAACGTGTGCAGGCTTCTCTCTGGGCATCACCCTTAGTAATTTTGCCAAAACCTTCCGGAAAGTTAAGACTTTGTGTGGACTTCAAGGCGACTGTGAATCCACAGCTAGTGATTGCAACATTTCCTTTACCCCGCCTGGAAGATCTTTTTGACAAACTGCGCCCGGGTAAATATTTTTCGAAGTTGGACCTAGCAGATGCGTACTTGCAAATACTGGTACACGAAAAATCCCAGCGTGTTTTGGTGGTTAACATCGATTCAAACGACTGCCATTCGGGTGTGCATCCGCCCCTGTATTGTTTCAGCAATATCTACAAACTGTTTGTGCGTCGGTCCCTACTGGAGCTAATTATCTGGACGATATTGTGATCTCTGGAAAGACAGAAGAGGAACATTTGACTAATCTCAGAACATTATTTCAGGTCTTGCGACAAAATGGTCTAAACTTGCGAAAGGACAAATGTGTGTTTTTTGCTCGGGACTTGCCATACCTGGGACATGTCATCAATGCCCAAGGCATACATCCCAGTCTCACGCACCTTCGTGCCATTCAAGACTTGCCTTCGCCGCAGAATTTGAAGCAGCTACAGTGTGTGCTGGGAAAAATCAACTATTATCATAAATATATTGCGCATGCCTCTTCCGTTTCAGCTCTGCTTCATCACCTACGCCGTAAGGGTGTTCTGTTCATCTGGACGACAGAATGCGAACGCACATTTCGCCAGTTGAAATCGGCGTTGCTTTCCAATACTTGCCTTATGCCATTCGATCCCCGGAAGCCCCTTTTGTTGATGGTGGATGCATCGCATTTCGGGATCGGTGCTGTGCTTGCGCACAAAGATAGATTACACGATCGCCCTATTGCCTTTGCGTCCAAATTGCTCTCGTCTGCGCAAAGAAATTATTCACAGATTGAGAAAGAAGCATTGGCTGTCGTATTTGGTGTTACTAAGTTTCATGATTTCTTGTATGGTCGTCACTTTACCATACTCACAGACCACAAACCTTTGACATCGCTTTTTCATCCGACCAAGCCTGTACCTCCACGTACAGCGCAGAAATTCATTCGCTGGTCTATTTTCCTCTCGCAGTACCTCTACGATATCTTTTATCGGTCCACTGCTAAGCACGGAAACGCCGATGTGTTGTCGCGCTTGCCTGTTGCTGAGGATATGGCATTCGATTCCTCCGAACTTGCTTCCATGTTCATTGATGCGGAAACCGATGACGTGGCCGAATCGTTTTCGATTGATTTTCGTTGTGTAGCTGCAGCCACAGCAGCCGACCCTGTCCTTGCTCCAGTTCTGCGTTTTGTTGGTACGCAATGGTCCTTGTCAAAGTCACGGATCGGGGACCCGTTGGTTCGCTGATTTTTTGCTCACAAGGAGAGACTTTTTGTACGATGTGGTGTTTTGCTGTTGCGTTCTGATAATGATCAGTCCAGGGTTGTGGTCCCACGTTCGTTATAGTCCTCTGTCTTACAACTTCTCCACCAAGGACATTGGGGTATAGTGCGAACAAAACAACTTGCTCGTCAGCACTCTACTTGGTTCGGAATCGAAGCCGCGATTACGAATGTGTGTTCTTCTTGCATGGTGTGTGCCGAACTACAGTCAGCACCACCGCGGAAATTCTTTCCATGGCCAAAAGCCACTTCCCCTTGGCAACGCTTACACATTGATTTTGCTGGTCCATTCTGGAATGCTCGATGGTTGGTTGTGGTAGATTCATTCAGTAATTTTCCTTTTGTTGTCCGGATGTCTTCCACGACGTCATCTGCCACCATCCAGGCGTTATCCGCTATCTTTTGTATTGAGGGTCTTCCACAGACTATTGTTTCTGACAATGGCCCACAATTCATATCCGCAGAATTTCAGTCATTCTGCAAGGCCAATGGTATTCAACACCTGACGTCCGCGCCGTTTTCGCCACAGTCAAACGGTGCCGCTGAACGATTGGTCAGGACTTTCAAGTCACAGATGTTGAAGTTGAAAGAGTCGCATTCTCGGGAGGACGCATTATTGCTCTTTTTGTCTTCGTATTGCTCTCAGCCTCGAGATGGTCTCTCGCCAGCTGAGTTGCTCCACGGTCGTCATAATCGAACCTTGATATCTTCGCTACATCCGCCGCATCAGGTTCCTGTACCGCGGCAGACACCTGCTTTTGCTGCAGGCGACGTTGTCTACTATCGCCACTATCGAGGTTAACGGCGTTGGTGCAAAGGGCGCGTTCTTCGCTGTCTTGGACGTGCTATGTATCTGGTTTTGGGGGCCTCTGGTGAGGTGCGTCGGCATCTCAATCAGATGCGCCTCTGTCGTTGCACGGGATCTGCCGCTCGCCGTCTGCTTCCAGCGACGGTGCGTGTGGTCAGCGCCCTGGGGACCCATCTACTGGCCCACCTCAGCCCCAAGTGTTACCGACGCTGCCTTCCATTTTGCCCCATTGTGACACGCCGCCGCTGCCGCCTGTTCTCCCGTCGGCGACGCCCGCAGTGGACGCGTCGCAGCAACCGCTGGGCGCCTCCCTGGGTCACGTGCTGCCGATCGCTTCCCGTGACAATTTGTCCTCCGACATGGAACTCTTGCCCGCTCCGGACCATATGTCGTCTTCGCCCGTCGGGTCCCCCGGCCTGATGGAGGTCGACCCATCGGCCCCTTCTGTCTCTCTACGGGCGCATACACCCCATGTTGGCATGCACCCTGAAGCAGGTTTTCAGACGTTTCCTAGCTCCCCGCGGTCCGAATGGCAGGGTGCGGGTGGCACAGCCTCGCTTGTTGTTAGGCTCCCCACCTCGTCACATACGTCAACATGCGGTCCTCCCCACGGCGGGCGGAAGCCTTATACCACAACCGTACGCCGATTTGCGGGGGAGGAATGTGGTGTCACCGCCAGACACCACACTTGCTATGTGGTAGCCTTTAAATCGGCCGCGGTCCGTTACTATACGTCGGACCCGCGTGTCGCCACTGTCAGTGACCGCAGACTGAGCGCCGCCACACGGCAGGTCTAGAGAGACTTCCTAGCACTCTGCCCCAGTTGTACAGCCGACGTTGCTAGCGATGGTTCACTGACTTCTATGCTCTCATTTGCCGAGACGATAGTTAGCATAGCCTTCAGCTACGTTATTTGCTACGACCTAGCAAGGCGCCAGTATCCGTACTATTGACATTGTGAATCATGTACCATAAAAAGCGACGTTCTCCATGTATGGATTAAAGTTAAGTACTCCACCAGCTACGTCCGTTTTTCTCAATTCTAATTCCCTTGTCACGTTCCAGACCTCACGGCAGCCTGCGTGAGCTAAAACGCGTGTATTTCGGCCTCCTTTAACCATACGGTTGGCTCTCCTGCCAACCACAATATTAGCTAGGCGAGAAAAAAATTTATGATCCATGCAAAAAAGTGACCCCGATTACGAACTAGCAACATAATCCCACTTTGAGGCAGTTGTCTAAAAGATAATTAGTGACCAAATAAGCAGCTGGCTGGGACCTGATGCAACTGCACTGCTTAATGCTTCAAGTGGATCGTTATTGTCTCTGTAACACCGTCCTTGACAACAGAATGTTATAGTGAAAATTTATTTTACTATTGTTTAATGAAATAGTGGTTTAGAATGTATTATGTAAGTTTATTTTCTTGCTGTTTAAATAAACAAAGATTAAACTGTGATTTTGATCATACATAAAGTTAGCTATTCCATATAAGTGTACAAAGTGCACGGCACACCCGCTCGTGTTATGAAAAATGGCACGCCCACTCGAGGGTTAAATACAGTGTGCTCTCCCCCTCCCCCACCTCCTTTGTGTGGGGGAGAGTGGAAGAGTCAGGCACACATCTGCCCATATCTGCTATTAATTTTAATGTAAATTTCTATGAAATGATCTACATAACAACATTTCACTGAAAAAGTGTGACATTTTTGGAAAGCAACTGATATATCAGGAGGGAAAAAAGAATAAGACCCATGTAACATGCAAATAACTAACATGGAGTGTGTGAAACATCAAGTTTATGATGACATGGAGAAAAATGGTGAACTTTCGTTCCTGGACATGTTGATGTGGAGAAAAGAAGATGGCACCTTGGGTCACACTATGCACCACACAAATACTTACAGCCTTATAAATGCAGTCAATCAGCTGTCACAATCCTGCACAACAAAGTGACATGCTTGTGACATTGTTCCACAGAGCAGAAGCCACATCAGATTTAGACAGCTTATCTGATGAGCTATGCCACCTATGAACCATATTTTTAGATAATGGTTATTCTGAATGCAAGATTTGCCATGCCTCGTACCCAGTACATGCTAGACAGAATGAGGATCTGGAAGAAAGTGAAAAACAAAGAGGAATGGTCATCTTGTCATACGCTGGTAGTGTTTCTTCAAAAATAGGAAGATTATTGGAGGAACATAAAGTTAAACGTGTCTTTGTCTGCCAACAAAACTCGGAGTTGTTTTAGGCTCACTGAAAGATAATCTTGGTTTAAGAAGGCCTTGTGTCTATCAAGATTCTCTATAACTGTGGGTTTATCACATACTGTAAAAACTTGTCGCAGCATGGAGGACAGATATGTTAACATCGACGACACACACATCTGTTGTAGCGAGAGAAATCTGCATTGGCTGAGAATCGTCTCAGATCAACACTCATTATGCAATATAAAAACATGAAGATTCTCTCGTCACTGTCTTCATATTAAGACAGCATTATTAAAGATGCAATGGAAACTTGTAGCTTGACTAATCTGCTGAACAAAGACACAGGATACCAACTTAGAACAGCACAGCATCCAGCACTGAACATGTTAAAATCACAGTGACCACAAAGAAGAGCTTTTGTTCATACAAGGAATATTCATGCCTGCACAGTTTCTTCTGAGACTAGCACAAATAGGAAGATGTCGGACAGCTGCGCTGATAAAATATTGTGAAAATTTCGCTGATAAAATATTGTGAAAATTTAACGACATCAGACATCTCATCCGACAACAATATTTATAACTTACACCTAGTCTGGTGAAATGACACACAAAAACCCTGTAAAATTCTTCACTACAAATGTGTTTATGATTATGCTTACTCTACATGCAAAAATGAGAACGTTTATAATGTGTTAAAATATTTGTTCTGGAACTAGTGATTAACAAGAAGAGCAAAATACTTAATAATGAATTGAAAATATGCACACTCAATTTAATACCAACCTAGAGCCTGTAGTTGGCAGCATAGTGCTAACCTGGCCTTCAAACGTTGTCTAATGCCTCTCATCACATTTTCAACACAAGCCTGGCTCACTGCAGTTTTTGGCTGTGAGAACATGAAACAATTTTTAAAGTGCAGAGTCAAAATATAGCAATGGAAAACCCAGCATGGACTGTGACAATATTATGAAAAGAATAATTGCTACTCATCATGGAGATGCTGAGTTGCAGATAGGCAAAACAAAAAACACACGCTGTGGTCTCAGCAGTCAGAGACTGCGATCATTATGTGTGTGTGAGTTCTGTTTGCATGAGTGTGTGTGTATGTCCTATCTCTGATGAATGCCTTGTTGGCTGAAAGCTTATTTTCTGACAGCCTTTTCATGGTGCCTATCTGCGACTCAGAATCTCCGTCATATGATGAGTAGATACTACTCTGTTCATACCATTGCTACAATCAAAATATATTATTTCTAACACTTAACTAAAAAATTTTTAGCACTGCACAGCTCTTCTCAAAGGTACATAATATGGAAATTTATTCCTTAACAATAACAAATACAACAAGAAACATCCAAAAATTATGTAAGAAAACACAGCCACAATCAGATCAAATAAAAGACACATAATGCAAGTGCACCTCTTCACACAGGCTGTTGCAGATAAATGCAAATACTTGTTCACTAATACAGAAATAATTTCTAATCACACCTACTGTTCAGAAATATAGTTTGGTTGAAATCAAGCCAGTCTGTTGCCCCTATCTGAGTTTTTGCTTTGTTTCTAGTGACCCCATTCTCTATGGACAGTAAAACAACAGTTACTTTCCTCTATGTAAAATCTGGAAAAAAATCAGCAGCACGCCATATCATATTTTGTACCATAGCTATCAAGTTGAAATCTCTCCCTAATGTCACAGCTCGAATGAAAAGTTTGTGTGGGGTATTCTTCAAGTTTTCCCTGAAGCATTCAGTCACTATCTACCTGAGACAGAGGCTCATAAAAGAAACTGACTGTAACTTTTATTACGCCCATCTGACCCACTATATCTTCTGTATGAGTGAAGATAGAAATATTGTGGTGAATATTAATTTACAAATGGAACTATGAAGTTTCTATTTTCAAACAAACTATCATATTTCACAAGGATATATCTCTTACATGCATGCACTTACTAACTTATGAGTACTTTACATGAATACGTTCAGGATTTGCCTCTCACAGGTATTCACGGTGTCTTCCCACTGGAAACACAATAAACATCTACTATCTAACTGATACGCAGACTCATCCAAAACTATTGCTATGCAGCATCACAGTTCAACAAGAGTTGTTGGAAGGGGAGGCACATAGATGAAATCTTTCACAAAGCAACCCCCTTCCCCAAGATAGGTGAGGGGGGAGGTGTGTGGCGGAGGGACACCACCATGAGATCAGGCAACCTTGAAGACCAATAGTGTAATGTGAGATAGATATGCTCTTTATGGCGAAAGTGTTGAATGTGCTTTATGTCTTGAAAGAATATTCTAGGTATCTTGAAACTATTGGTGCCATCATTAAATGCTTGAAGAAGTAGGAAGTGCAGTGGCATACTCTCAGAGAAAATCACGGCACACAGTTGTATCTAACCTGCTGAAATGGAGATTTCGAGATGCTTTTTGTTGCTTTGTTAGCATTATCTTGATCTAATGCACACTGAGTACCAAATGAGTCAGCGACCCTGGTGGTTCCACACTGCTGGTACCCACATGTACCAATATCTTCCAACTAGTGCCTGGGTAAACTTTTTAGATTTTATGCATAAGTTAAAATTTAAGCTATGTTCCTATCTCAGTTCAATACAAGATAAAATCTTGTGAAATTAAATTAATCATTTTGAAATGCCCTGTATTCTTTTTTAATTGGAATGGGTAATAAACTCACAGACAAACAGATACAATCAAAATCTTTACAGCAATAAATATTCTGCCACCATTACTATCCCAATGATCCTTATAATATATATTCCAACTGAAATTTAGGATTTTGCTCATACCCACATTATGTTTCAGTCAGCTTTCTGTTCCTTGGACCACCTGAGAATTATAGCTGCTAATAAGTGAGATTAATTCTGGGACCTTATCCCAAATCTTTTCTGGGAAACTCATTTATAGTTTCTCATTCTGAATAGTAAATAATATGCTATCCACATAGCAGTTTTCTGTGCATAGAGCAAAGCAGCCCAACATTTCCTTAGCCAGTTACACAGATTAAGAAATCCATATCTTTGTTCAGGCCATCAGGTTTAAGCTCTCCAACTGGCTCCAAACTAAAGGACCTGTTCATTATCCAATGCAGCAAATCCTGATTTGTTTTTCTATTCTGTGAGTGAGGCAAGCAGTTTTCATCAATTCAACCAAACAGCTAAGGGAACTAATGACGAGCTCTGAACTACTGACACTGACACAAGCTATGACTTGCAACTGGTTGTAACCAAAGAGCTCAACTGCCAAGGGCTATAAGATCTCCTGGAAAAAATACTGGGTACACACAGGATTTTCTTCCTAACCT
Organism: Schistocerca gregaria; assembly: GCF_023897955.1. Lineage (NCBI taxonomy): Eukaryota > Metazoa > Arthropoda > Insecta > Orthoptera > Acrididae > Schistocerca > Schistocerca gregaria. Next base: position 86,197,515 of record NC_064925.1, on the reverse strand, counting down.
GATAGCTTACATCTAGAAGGGCCCCCACACTCCTCTTATTGGAGTTCGCAACAACCAGCAAGCATATTCTACTTACTTGGTTGGGCCTTTCAGGAAAATTGGCCACAGTTCTCAAGCTTCGGTGCTGGTGCAGATAACATCTCATATCAAATTTGTTACTAACGTTTAGGGTGCTGGCTTTGTAGAAAACTGCCGTTACATGCATACTGGGTACAAGCTGTGTTTCTTTTTGGAAGTTATAAGTCCTGTAGCTGGAATTTTGAAACTATGCCATTGGTAGTTTTGGTGCTGAATACACACATGAATCGTCAGTTTCATAGTATTTATTGCACAAAAATTGCAATAAAAATTATCTTCAAACATAGTAAGGATATGATATTTTTGTTTGAATTTCTTTCATTGTAAGTTTACATGCCTAGAACTCAGGTAGACAGAGAAAGTTATGTTGAAGAAAGAAATAAAGCCAAACAGTTAATTGCAGCATCCAAGAAGAAATCTTGGGAAGACTTTGGAAACAGGTTGGAGAGTATGGGTCAAGCTGCTGGAAAACCATTCTGGAGTGTAATTAGCAGTCTTCGAAAGGGAGGTAAGACGGAAATGAAAAGTATTTTGGACAGGTCAGGAAAACTGCTGGTGAATCCTGTGGACCCCTTGGGCAGATGGAGGGAATATTTTGAAGAGTTGCTCAATGTAGGTGAAAATACGATCAGCAATGTTTCAGCTTTCGAGGTAGAATGGGATAGGAATGATGATGGAAATAGGATCACATTTGAGGAAGTGGAGAAAATGGTCAATATATTGCAGTGCAATAAAGCAGCTGGGGTGGATGAAATTAAGTCGGAACTCATCAAATACAGTCGAACGTCAGGTCTTAAATGGCTACACAGGATAATTGAAATGGCCTGGGAGTCGGGACAGGTTCCATCAGACTGGACAAAATCAGTAATCGCACCAATCTTTAAACATGGAAACAGAAAAGATTGTAACAACTACAGAGGTATCTCTTTAATCAGCGTTGTGGGTAAAATTTTCTCAGGTATTGTTGAAAGGAAAGCGCGAGTATTAGTTGAGGACCAATTGGATGAAAATCAGTATGGGTTTAGGCCTTTTACAGGTTGTCAGGACCAGATCTTTAGTTTACGGCAAATAATGGAGAAGTGTTATGAGTGGAACAGGGAACTGTATCTATGCTTTATAGATCTAGAAAAGGCATATGACCGGGTCCCTAGGAGGAAGTTATTGTCTGTTCTACGAGATTATGGAATAGGAGGCAAACTTTTGCAAGCAATTAAAGGTCTCTACAAGGATAGTCAGGCAGCAGTTAGAGTTGACGGTAAATTGAGTTCATGGTTCAGAGTAGTTTCAGGGGTAAGACAAGGCTGCAACCTGTCTCCACTGTTGTTCATATTATTTATGGATCATATGTTGAAAACAATAGACTAGCTGGGTGAGATCAAGATATGTCAATACAAAATAAGCAGTCTTGCATATGCGGATGACTTAGTTGTGATGGCAGATTCGATTGAAAATTTGCAAAGCAATATTTCAGAGCTAGATCAGAAATGTAAGGACTATGGTATGAAGATTAGCATCTCCAAAACGAAAGTAATGTCAGTGGGAAAGAAATACAAACGGATTGAGTGCCAAATAGGAGGAACAAAATTAGAACAGTTTCAAGTACTTAGGAGGTATATTCTCACAGGATGGCAACATAGTGAAAGAACTGTAAGCGAGGTGTAGCAAAGCTAATGCAGTGAGCACTCAGCTACGATCTGCTCTCTTCTGCAAGAAGGAAATCAGTACCAAGACTAAATTATCTGTGCACCGTTCAATCTTTCGACCAACTTTGTTGTATGGGAGCGAAAGCTGGGTGGATTCAGGTTACCTTATCAACAAGGTTGAGGTTACAGATATGAAAGTAGCTAGGATGATTGCAGGTACTAGTAGATGGGAACAATGGCAGGAGGGTGTCCACAATGAGGAAATCAAAGAAAAACTGGGAATGAACTCTATAGATGTAGCAATCAGGATGAACAGGCTTAGATGGTGGGGTCATGTTACACGCATGGGAGAAGCAAGGTCACCCAAGAGACTCATGGTTCAGCAGTAGAGGGTAGGAGGAGTCGGGGCAGACCAAGGAGAAGGTACCTGGATTTGGTTAAGAAAGATTTTGAAGTAATAGGTTTAACATCAGAAGAGGCACCAATGTTAGCACTGAATAGGGGATAATGGAGGAATTTTATAACAGGGCCATGCTCCAGACTGAACGCTAAAAGGCATCATCAGTCTTAAATGATGATGATGATGAAGATGATGAAGATGATGATGATGATGATGATAAGTTTACATGAAAAAGACATAACATACAAGATCTAAGATAAATTATTGGTTTATAATGCAGTACAGTGTCATCCCAGAAGCAACCAAGTGCACAGGTGGCAGCAGCTGCATATCACTGCTCATGCCAGCACTGATGACACTTGTCGTCTGGATTCTGAGGCCATTCTCAGTTTTTTTATTGAGACTAATGGAGTTGATGAAGACATCTAGCCTCACTTGTGACTTCTCTGCACAGCTCTCAATTTGTAGCATCTATTAAGAACTAACAGAGGCGTTCTGTGTTGGAGCCGGGCAAAGGGTCTAAAATAAGTGGTGTGCACATTTTTTAAAAAATCAGATAAAAGTCTGAGGTTCTTAGTAGAAAAACCATCATCATATAAACCAATTAGTTTAACAGATCAGGTAGCAAATGTAAACAATAATAATCTCAACATAGTAGTTGTTAACTGTGACACCGGATTATTGTACTAATAAATACCACACAAGGGGAGTTAAGAGTATATCTATGTCTTATCGCTGATGAATGATACTTGCAACAAAAGTAATTTATAAAGTAAGAAAAATAACTATGTAAAATAATATGTCTAATTTAAATATTCAGATACTGTGGTTGGTTTTATTTTACTGTTCTTGTCGAGAGCCATACTGAGGAATGACATGCATCGTCAGCATGGGTCAGCTGACACAGCAATTTAATGCGCTGAAGCACCTGCCTCTAAGCGGAGACAGGTATTCCACTTGTGCACGCAACACACAGCTTATGTTATTAATACATGACACCTCGTAGGCAACAGGTAGACCTTGTCTTCCAAATTTCTGAAGGGCGTTCAACTCCACCAAATCATTGGCTACCAAACAAGATACAATCATGTGGATTATCTTTGCAAATATGTCATTGGCTCGATGGGTGTTTGAATAATAGAGGCCAGTATGTTATACTGGACAGCAAATGTTCCACAGAAATAAAAGTAACTTCAGGGGTGCCATGAGTAAGTGAAACAGAACCTTGAATGTTTTCAATATAAGTACAGCAAAACTCACTATTAACAAACCCACTCTTAAGGAATCTCCACTTTTAATGAAAATTTCTGTCGGTCCTGGTAAAAATGCCACGAGAACAATTTACTTAAAGTTGGTTTTAATGAACCCTGCTTTTAAGGAGTAAATATTAAACAGTTTGCAAACTGAAACATAGTTATTACAAAATTCCCAATTTTTGAACCAGTAGGGTTAAATGTTTGATCAGAAAAGTCAGTAATTCACTATCAATTCTTGCTGTCCATAGGTAGGTTATAATATATGGTCAATAATTTCAAAGAACTGCTGACTTCCATACAGAAGTCACGTGGAATAATGTCACAGAAAACATTGCCGTAAGTCCCAGCACCCAAATTGGTCAGATTGTGCCGTTTCTCCAAGTACTGAATTCCACACCGTAAAAGTCCTTTGAACTTATGGCCAGACAAAAGTTTTGACAGAAGCTGAAAATTATTCATTATTTTGAAAACAACTGGAACATCAAACTCTTCAACATAGCATAGAAATGATTTGGCGCTGTTTTCTTTGTGCAGTATATACCTAAAAATAAGCAGGCATTACTGAATCCTGATGCTCACCGTTCATCTGCATTAAAGACAGAGAAGATTTGTGCTTCATTGTTTAAAGGGACTACACACCTTTAGTTTAACTGTGCAGTTATCTGTTCCAGTCACAATCTGTACATACACCAGATTTGTAACTATATAAGGCTATAAGGCTGCATTCAGTTTTCCCCACAGTTCTCTCTATCCTGCCATCCATCCGGTCATCAGGTTACGTTCCATTAGGAAAATGGGTGCACTCAGCGACTGTTGTGTAATTTATAAATGATAGAGTCGTCCTTTTTTCTTGCAGGTTTTATTATGCAAATCCAGATTTTGGCTAGTGCCTAGCCATTATCAATGCACTATTGTTTAATCTCGATGCACATTGGTTTCCTGTATTTTGGGCATCAGTCACAGTTCTTTGAATACTACTGTGAACTGTGACTAACGCCTGAACAACAGGGAAATAACATGCATCGAGATTAAAAAATTGTGCATTGATAATGGCTAGGCACTTGCAAAAATCTGGATTTAAAAAGAAAAAAAAAAGGCTGACTGCTTTGCTCTATCATTTATAAAAAAAACACCCATTTGGTGTCCGTGATGATAAAATGACAATGGGGAACAGCAATATGAGGTCTGCAGTTTTCTGTGTGATTACAGCCATGTTCTTCATTTTCTTCACTGGACCATTCAGACACATTAGATGCCAGAATGTTTTAGATTCATATTAAAACATTGTACGCACAGAATATGGAACACATTCTATATTCCAATCTTCAGGAAAGTTCCAGAAACATTCAATAAAACCCTAAAGCACATCCTTTCTCCCATGGAGGTAACTATAGCAAGAGGTTGAGGTTCAGGCGACAGGCAATGATAGAAATGTGAAAACTGTACCGTTATCTGAAGAAACTGCATAGTTCGTAGTTGCTAAAGATCATGTAGCTGGATGGTGTGTCTGAAATACATAGTTACCTCAGGTAATCATACATTTTACTGCTCAGACATGGTGTCATGCTTAATAAGCTGTGCAGCTAACCTAATGTGCCCTCATATTTTAATCTTGCCACAATTTTTTATTTCTCTTGGCGTTATGGTTTTCTGTGGTAACTTAATACAAAGCACGCATGACACGCGATACATCTGCGATAATTTTCCTGCCATTGATGATTGTTCAGAACCAAAACTGATAGCAAAATAAAATAACTTTATTGCAGACAGCACAGTGTTATTCATTTTTTAAAAATTTGTACATGCAGTTGACTATTGCCTAAGCAAGATGATTCTACAAAGTTCAGGTTTTACTGACTGATGTACAAAACCCTAACAATGTTGTAAAAGGGGAAACAGCAGTGGCCCTGTCAAAGTGAAGAAACACCATTCAATTTCAATATAACAACAAAATCCAACTTTATCAATTTCAGCCATGGGTTAAGCAGCAGCTTTCGTCATCATCAGCCCCTTAATGCTTGTCTCGCAAAAGTGAAGGGAGCTAAGAGTACAGGCAAAAGAAGAAGGAACAGTTTCTTTTCCCTTTCCATTCCAAGTGAACACATCAAGATAATCACACCAGAAGAAGATAAGAGAATCAATGACAACTGGTACACTGGAGTATAACTTACTGAGATGAAGACTCATTCAACTGCATCTGTGAAGTAACTTACAGGTTGGCCAAAACACAAGCATTTTTCAAAGAACTCCAAATCTGGTCCTATCTGCATCCACCTCACAACCCAGAAGAGGCCCCATGGAACTTCTACTCCTCCCTAATGCTAAAAAGTAACCTCTAGCATTCTCGTCTGGAGCCTTGGAAGTGGGTTTACCTTTTCCAAGGTGGCGTATCATAGGTATCAATAAGTAGTCTGAAATTTATCGGGAGTCACCAAAGTGTCCATACCACTGTCTCAAGATGACATAGTTCAGCAGGGATGCTATACATACTGGAAATTCTGTGAACCTATGAGCATATGTGCAGCATGGTATCATGTATGGAAAAATTATGACAAACGCTAGTGGTTGTAGGATACAGAAGCACCAGTTTCCCAGAAAAACCATGTTCTTAAGACTCCATCACTACTTTCCTGAGGAGGTCATCGAGGAATGAGGAAAACCATCTTTCTCCAGTTCCCTGGATGTGATGGTAATGTAGACAGTACAATCCACCACACACTCATGACTATATTAAACAAATGTCTCAATTGCACATGTGGAAAGATAAAAGTAAGGATAGAGCATCATGAAGTTTTTCAGTACACACTGTATGAGTTCAACTATAACCACCAAAACTGGCTACATTCCCTACATGTTTGTAAAAGTTATCAGAACTAACAATGGGCAGATGTGAGGACATTACAAAAATCTGAATTGTGGTCCCTAATAATTTTACACACACAGTCATATAGCATACCTGTAAGAAGAAATAGACTATAATTATCATTAACAAAATGGGCAATGAATAAAGTTAACTACTGTTCAATGAAAGGGATCTAACGGAAACAATATATGTTGCCTCTGTGATGCCCATATAGAATACTGAGGACCCTTGTTCTAGATGGCTTACAAACAGTTGTTGACATTGAGGATGTAGTGCTGTATTCACAGAATTAGAAAGTGCAACACTCCTAATGAGTTGCATATTTCTTTTTGTCAGATCAAGGTAGAAGGGAAAACAAAGACATCAGCTGGGATAAAGCACTAACTCGAGTGGGGGAGGTTAAGGGAAGCAGTCCATGTAGGCACTCACCTGAGCTGGATGTAGGAAATTATGAAGAAGCTAAACCGAGATAGGTAGCTGGGAAATAAATTCTGTTCCTCAATGAGAATCAAGTGCCTTAATTGTTCTGGCATGTGCCTATGATTACACACCTTCTTACTGAACAGAATGTGAGTGGAAGAACAAAAATTGGGAAGTTTGTAAGCTCAAGGAGGTTATAAAAACCAATTAAACAAAAAAGCCTATCACAACAGTTAACAACATTCAGTAGTTTTTATTGTGTTCTTCAGTCCAAAGGCTGGCTTGAAGCAGCTCTCAATAGTAGTTTATCTGTGCAAGACTTTCATCTCTACGTTAACGACAACCTAAATCCTCTGAACCAATTATCTATAGTCATGCGTTTGGGTACCTCTAAACTTTTTATTCCCAACACTTCTCTCTCTTACCACACTGATTATTTCAGACTCCCTCAATTTCACAATAATTCTGCAGTGTCACAATACTTCCATCCCTATTGCCATGCAATGTAGTTTTCACATTTCTTATTTCTGGGACGTAAAAGTCTGGGTTGGTTTTTAAGAATGAAGAGGCCACAAATGCATCAACTTTCAGAAGGTTTCCACTATCAGCCTTCACAAATTTCCTTTCCATTTTACTTAAAAGTTTTCCATCACTAATCAATGAAACTTTTTGCAGAAAAAGTACTGAAAAACACTAGTAACTTCAGCTAACACTTTTATAACACACATACAGCTTCATCTTACTCCTAGCCTGTGATACCACCAAAGCTTCATCTAATAACAGAGAAATTTTGAACATGATCAAAACTTGAAATTTAATGATTATTAAGCTTTAACTAAATAAAAATAACAGTTATTTTATGAGAATATTGACCAAAAATGCTATCTGAATGTTATAATAATTCAAAACAACATCTAACAGAATCATATTTTTCACACAGGAATATAGCCTATTCTCTCAATGAGTCTGCTATCTTACGTAATCAGTCAATGTTGTCTGTTGGCATCTGGTATCTCACATTTAGCATACTATTCTTTTTTAAAAAAAAGAAATGGGGAAGTATGAGTAAAATTCACACTTAACTATGTATGTAGACTGTTCAGCTATTCTGGGAACAGAGAATCTCAACCATTTTAGCCTGTTATCAAATCGATACTGGCAAGAGATTGGTCCCAAAGATTCCAAAGCTTTTGGGAAAGTTCTAATTACAACAATATAAACACGACATAAAGTCATGCAGGAGTCATGCAACCATGATTATAATAACCAGAAGCTTTCCATTCAGGCTGACTGGATTGCAGTGGTAAAATCAGACATCAGGCAAGGAATGACTTTATTGCTCGTATGATGCATTTTCAGAATTTATTCATCATCAAACAATGGAAAATTGAGGATGGAATATAACAATATTATGAAAAGGATAGTTGCTACTCACCACATAGTGGAGGTGCTGGGTTGCAAATAGGCACAACAAAAAGACTTTCGGAAAGTGAGCTTTCAGTCAACAAGACCTTTGTCGAAAATACACGACACACACACACACACACACACACACACACATGTGACCACAACCTCTGGCTGCGGAAGCCAGACAGCGAGCAGCAGCAGCACGTGATGGGAGAGGCAATCAGGTGGTGGGGGTAAGGAGGAGGCTGGGGCAAAGAGGAAAAGGGATAGCAGGAGGGTAAGGGCGGGGAATGATACAGTGCTGCTTGTGGTGGCACACAAGGGTGAGGTGGAGAGAGGGTAGGGCAGCTAGGTGCAGTCAGGAGGCTAGGCAGGGGGAGGGGGGAAGGAAGGGGTGGAAGGTTGTAAAAAAAGACTTTGTAGTATCCTGTTCCCATTCCAGCACTACACAGCCCTCTATTCCACCAATGCACTCTCCGTCTTTTTACTTCTCTCCTTTCCTGCAACTCCCTCTCCCCCTTCATTCTCTGTCTAACCACCAGACTGCACCTAGCTGCCCTACTCCCTCTTCATCTTGTCCCAGTATGTTCTCACAAGCAGCATTTTTGCGTCACCCACACCTATCCTGCTATTCCTCCCCTTCCCAACCTAGCCTCCTCCTTACCCCGCCACCTGAGTGTGTCTCCCATCATGTGCTGCTGCTTGCAGTCTCGCTTCCGCTGCCAGAGACTGTGGTCACATGCATGTGTATGTTGTCTATTTTCAATGAAGGCCTTGTTGCCCGAAAACTCACTTTCCGACAGTCTTTCTGATGTTCCTATCTGTGACTCAGCCTCTCCACTATGTGGCGAATAGCGACTATCCTTTTCATAATATTATTTTATTCATAATTAGATATCCAGGAGTGATAACTGCATGTAGATATGGCATTTCAAGTTGTATGTGATACAAACATTCAGAGGCTAGACTAAGAATATTTGTTTCACTTACAACTTGAAACTCCATATCTACACGCAGTAATCACTCCTGGATACCTGATGATGGATAAATTCCAATATGCATCATATGAGCAATAAAGTAATTATTTCATGATGTTTGACTTTTACTGTTGCGACCCCGTCAGCCTGAATGCAGAACCACAGACTGTTTTTATTTCCAAATTGATGTTGGATAACAAATGACAAAAGAAATATTTTTTTTCATATGACTGCAAATTAATAATTTTCACATTTTTTTCTTTACTTGTACTGTTACACCTTGTTTCTCGCCAAATGTCATGATTATTGGTCAATGGGAAGTACCCTATAGGTTTTCATGTGTGAATTTGCAAGTATCAAAATATATGATGTAAATGGCAGTATCTTTTGATTGCATTGACTTAAAAGCTTCTATTTTTTACACCACCAAAGGACCACATACCTTAGCGACAAATTTCAACTTGATACACCTACCTGTACCTGAGAAAAAGGATTTTTAATAGTTGGACAGACAAACAGACTGGCGGATTTCCCCTAAGTTACACCAAACAGACTGACGGATTTCCCCTAAGCTACACAATTTTTTTAAGTCCCTTGAAAAGTGTAAACATGGAGTCTAGCTGTATCTAAATGACATAAAGACAAATATGAACAGCCATCTAATGGTGAACTTGTTAATCTGAAATTGTAGCATCATTATTTTTTACTACACAGAATAATTAACAACACCTGCTTTTATTTTCAGTTAACAATATACTGGCAAAAATTTCAAAGACTATACAAATTTGTACATGATTGAAATACATTCCTGAAATTATTGAAAGCAGTCATTCTTTATTGCTTACAAATTTTTATATTCACATTAAGCAAGTGACAATATACACATGGTATCTTCTAACTACAAAAACAAAACCTTTTCCTCTATTTTTATGTCTACTAAATGCATGCAAAAAGATATTTTATCAATGATTTTACATCTTTATACCTGTGCTTCCATGATTTCATGTGATTTAGAACCTGTGAAATCCAAGCCAGCAATGTTTTGAGCCCATATATAAGGAATGCCAAGTTCAGAAATATAGCTCCCAAACCCATCAAGTCCCATATGTTGTAGCTGATACAAATTTGCAACATTTGGGCTGTCCAGTCCCAAATCACTTGGGAAAAGTGAAGACAAAATGTTCTGAGGTGCAATCAGATCACTGAAAATGTCAAAACAAACAAATTTAAGAAGTATATACATAAGTCAAATTATGGCAGATTCATATTTCATATTATGGCAGTTTGTGTATTTTATTTAAATATTGAAATGTTATGAAACTCTTTACTGTTCAACACATACTGTATACAGAACAAACAGCATGAAAATTAACATAACATTATATATGAAACCAATGGAAAAAGTGACTTAACAAGATGGTCTAAAAACTACAGTTCTTTCTTCGATATGTCTTATCAGAGGTGGTATGAACTTATATTTCTCAAACTTGAGATCTGGTTCACCTATACAGTCATATCAGCATCTAAAGTACGATTTTCAAACATGCACGACAGCAGTAAAAGTCACGTCGAGTGCCTGAAAAGATTATGATCAACAAAGATCCAATCCCAAACATCTTTATCCACATTCACTTTTGCACAGATTATGTGATACATCTGCTGACAAAATTATAACATTAAATGATTCTGCGATAAATGACAAACATTAAAAAATCTTGCTAACTACAGCAAGGGAAAAAATAATAATAATTTTATAACTTTGTGACTGACAGATGTCTTTGATGTGTGGTGGTGGTGGTGGTGGTGGTGGTGGTGGTGACTGAGTGAGTGAGTGAGTGAGAGTGAGTGTGAGTGTGAGTGTGAGTGTGAGTGTGTGTGTGTGTGTGTGTGTGTGTGTGTGTGTGTGTGTGTGTGTGTGTGTGTGGAAGGGGCACATTGTATGCAAAAACAACTACCTGATATACCATGTGACTGAGCAACTTACTTTCACTGAAGCAGAGTGAGAGTAACAAGGATGGACAGAATAAGAAGTGAAAGATAAGGAAGATTGTAAAGGAGTACTCTTACAGGAGCCGATAGAATCAGCACAGCCTAAAACTGTCAGTACAAGGGACGAGGCAGCTTATGTTGACGTGCACACACATGAGATATCTCACATCATGAGACACAGCACCGTCGGCACATGGTACGAGCTGATTGGTGTGATTTTGCGCTCTCCATTAGTTGGAGGTTGGAGGATTTATTTGGCTAACAAACCACAAAGTTTGTTCACAAAAATGGATGCACATGGAGTTCCTACCTTAGCTCTATTAAAATGGACATTTCCTTTCCTGGCTGTATGCTAGCAATGTTGTTCTCTCTTTGGTGAACATAAACAAAAAAATTATAACTGTGAACTTATAATAAGACAAAAAATGGAAAATACATGTCCACATAGATGTCAGCTTACAAAAGTTCACCAAATCAGACAGACTCACTTCTGACACAGAGCGCACTCATATTTACATACCACCAAATATTACAGAAATTATTTCTTTTAATTTCATATGAAACTCCCAGAACCTTCTGGAAAATGCGAAGGTGGAAGAAGAAGAAGAAGAAGAAGAAGAAGAAGAAGAAGTTACATATGACGGGATGTGAACCTTTGTCCGATCTACTGGTGGTTCTGTGATGCAGTTGCTCAACCACCTGTGCTAAATTGTCATGCACCTCCCAAATCTTCTTCTTTTGTGATTTATTCTGCAAAATGTTATTGATTCTTAACCCTTTAATTGCTCAGGATGTGTTAATGTGTGCACCTTTGTACGTGTCCCAGTGTACTATGAACGTGTTTACACATGCCACCAGTAGACACGTTCAGAGTACCAGGTAGAAGGACTGATGGCGTGCGAACACATTCAGAGCAAACAGGGACAGGTACAAATGTGTGCGCATTCACACGTCCAGAGCAGTTAAAGGGTTAATAAATCACAATAAGAATAACATGTTTTCATGAATCTTAAATAGGTCATTACTTTAAATTGGCTTACTCTCATTACACACGAGCTACATCGTAAACATAACAAAATGCAAAAATTCTTTAACCACCAATACGACTTTTCCAGTGATTTTATAACAACAACTTGTACTAATAACAAATTGTCTCAAGACATTCAATGTGCTGGTGCTTAGAAACAGCATATATTATTTATAGGGTGTAACGTATAATATAAAACCCATTGAATATGGGCTTCCGCTGAACATGACAAGTACAGTATGGCATCTTGCTTTCTGCTTGTGACATAGGGAGCGTTCTTGCTTCCTACAGGTTCTACTTTATGTGGCACATTGCTGAAATAGTGCAGAACTTATTTTGTGTTTCATATGACAAAATGGCTTCTCAATGAGAAGCAGCAGGAAGTGATGTTACAAACCTTGTTGAGCACCACATCAACATTAGCTAACTCATCCCGTGTGGCGACGGCATAGGTGATAAGGACATGTAAAGGGAATGAATGAGGTGTGATAGAACACCCAGGAGGATGCACGAACTGAAGCTCCAAGACAAGACTAAGAGGGATACAAAGGGATATTTAGATGGAAGAAGAGGAGGTGAATTTTTAAGGAAAAGGAGAGGGTGTTAGAACAGTGGTGGGGGGTTACGGGTGATAAAGGACAAAGGGAGGCATATTGACTGTTGGCTTCTGTATCGAATTCTTTGGTCACTGATTGTTTCACAATGTTTTCTATGATTCACCAGCACAAGTGGCTGGCACTGTCAAAGCTTCACCCTCCACTGCTGGTGGCAGCCTGAAGTCAAGCTCACAGCTGCAGATTATAGATACGTTTTGTGCCAACATCTGTGAACTTTTCCCTGGTTGTTGCCATTGTGGTTCTCCCTTTGCTAGCTGTAATGGCCGTGTACTGCAGCACAGGAATCCAGAATGCATTCACTTTGAGGCATTCCTATTTCTTGGTGAAACTATTATCATTTCTGGAATTGCTATAGCTTCCCTTAACAAGTGCCCATGGTAGCTCTTCTCAGCAGTGAGAACATCAGTGCCAGTGAATTTTATTATGTGGTCAGTGCTCTGCACAGCCAATTCCTCTAGCTGCCCCAACATGCAACCCACTTATATTCTGTGATCCTCACATTGGCAGATCATCCAGTCATTCCAGTGCAGACTTGTTCACACATACTTGATATGCAGTATACTCCCAATACTGCAAATGGACCCCTTTCATCTTTGGTCTATACGAGACATTGTCTGATCTTTTTGATCAGTCTGACAATAGTATTTATGCCATGTTTACAATAGTCTTTATGCCATGTTTCCACAATATAGGGCCTATTCTGTCCATCACCCTGGGGATGTATGTCAGAAAGGCTGTAACTGACATTAATTCTTCAGATGTTACACTTTGTTGAGTGTTCTTACACAACTGGTGAATTATCCATTGCTCCTCAGAATGCTTTCCAGGTGTTGCATCTTACATCTCTGTTGCTGGTGCTCACATATTCATCTTGTGTGCAATATGAGCCTACTGCCTATTAATCATTCCTCTTTTCTGGCTTGGGTGACGATTTGGCCGTCTGTGCAGGTATTTGTCTATGTGTTGGCTTTCGACATGTACTGCATCTACGTTCTCACCCTTCCTCACACCTAGTATATCTAGAAAGGGTAGCTGTTGGCGTTCCTTTCTACCTCCACAGCAAATTTTACGTTGGCATGGAGACATTAGATGTCTTAGGAATTCACTGAGCTGTTCCTCGTCATGGTTCCACACAAAGAAGATGTCGCTAACACACCTGTATCACACCTTAAGTTTACCAGGTCCCAAGTCTAGTGCCTGTGTTTTGTAATGCTCCAAAAAAAAAGTTGGCCACCATTGGACTAAGTGGATTACCCATGGTGACACCTTCCAGTATTGCAAAAATCATCATTCTACATAAAACAGCTCACAGTAAGGCATGTATGAAAGAACTTGTTGATGTCATGCTGGAAAATGGAACTTATCTACTCCAAAGAATCATTGTGTGGCACTTTGGTAAACAAAAAAACAACATCAAAACTGATCAGTATATAGTTTGGTCCAAGTTTTAGTTTCTTCAGCTTCACTATGAAATGTTCTGAATCATTTATGTATGTGTCTTTCTTTCCTAGACATCGCTGAAAGAGAGGTGCCAAGTGTTTCACCAGTTTACAAGAAGGGGAACCAGAAGCGCTTCTGATTGGTCTCAGTGGTAAGCCACACAGCTGAAGTGAAAAGGCTTATATTGGAAGGTTCTTCAGTTTGTCTGTTGAGAGAGAAGATCCCTTGATCAACCAATGTGTATTGAGTATGATATGCTGCCTCAGATCTGCGTTTAGCTTTCAGTATGTCTTCGGATTTAATAGGTCCTGAATTTTCTGCTTATAATCTTTGATCTTCATTTACAATGGTCACAGTTCCCCTGTTGGCAGGCAATGGAAACATACTTTGGTTAGCATTAAGGCTCTTCACAGCTTGTCACACTTTTTTTTGTTTGCAAGCTGGTGGTCTCACTTGTGCAGTATCCTCATGGGTTGAATTCACATTTCCTCAGTCTTTTCACAAAGAAGGGTTAGCTGGCCACTTTGGTGTCAGCAATGATATCCTTCATAGACAAAGTTCTGGGGCTGATAGCGAAATTCTCTCTGTTTTGAAGGACAGCCTAGTCCTCTGAGGTCAACGGTTGTTCACTGAGATTGATCAGAGTGCATTATATGTCAGGAATCAGCTTGTCAACCTGCTTTCTGTATCATGCAAATTTTCTCTTCTGTCGCTCAGTGCAATGGTTGAGTTCATGTTTCATGCTCCTATGAGTGATGCTGTCTATCTTGCTGCATGCTACCACTTAGTTGATAGCAAATGTCCAAAATTGGCCATCAGTCTTGCGAAGTCTATCCATGTTGCATGAATTCATTCAGGATGAACATCTCATCCCATTCAGTCATAAATACAATGTGTCTGGCAGTAGTGATTAGGTGCTTACAGTTCAGGAACTTTGTTGTGGTCCCTTCATCCCTCCATTTCAGCACCACAATACAAAGGCGAGACAGGACAGCAAACAGACTTCCTTCTTCCATCTTTGGTCAAGACTTTGGCACAATCTTGAAATCTCTTCCCCGTATAGGCATAGTACAAAGATGTTGAGGTTTTCATTGCCACTTGCTGGCATATTGGGTGTTGGCTTATGTTTTGGCTGCTTCAATTGATGTTCACTTGACAATTTTCCTGCTGTTTCTCCAGCATGAGTAGCTCACACCGTCAAAGCATCTTCCTCCACTGCTGATGGTAGACTAGAGACAGGCTCATGGCTGAAGAGTATGCGTTACCTGTTGCATGAATGTCTGAAGTGTTTGTGTGGATGTCGCCGCTGTGACGCTCTCCTTTCTACCAGTAACAGTCACTCACTGCAGCATGGAATCCAGGATTTATTCACCTTGTCTTGAGGCTTTCCTCTTTTTTTTTTAAATTGAAACTACTGATCCATACTTAGCAGTCATATACAACCAATCATATGCAGAAATATCCATATTTAAAGACAAGACAGTTGGACAGGTCACACAAAACTCAAGAAAGGAAAGAAGAGTAACATGTTGAAATACAGACAAGTCACTGATGTCAATTTGCAGTAGGATCTGAACACATACTATGTCTGAAAATTATGAATTACCTCAAAGAAAATGCCCTACTGACACAGAGCCAGCAGAAAATATTATTCTCGTGAAACACAACAAGTTCTTTATTCACACAAAGTAATGGGTGCTACTGACACATAATGTCAAACTGATTCCATACTTATAGATTTTCAGAAGGCATTTGATACCATTCCTTACAAGCGACTTCTAATCGAACTGAATGCTTTGTATGACTGAATTTGTGTTTTCCTATCAGAAAGATCACACTTCATAGCAATTGACAGAGAGTAATTATGTAAACTAGAAGTGATGTCTGGCGTTCCCCAAGTGGTAGATGCCCTCTGCTCTTCCTAATCTACATAAACAATTTAGAAGACAATCTGAGCGGCCATCTTAGATTTTTTGCAGATGATACTGCCATTTACCATTGCATAAAGTCATCATAAGACCAAAACCAACTGGAAAAGATTCAAATAAAACATCTGTATGGCGATAAAGTGGCAAATAACTCTAAATAATGAAAAGTGTGAGGTCATTCACAAGGGTACTAAAAGAAATCTGTGAAACTTCAGTTACATGATAATTCACACAGATCAAAAGGCTGTTAATTCAACTAAATATCTAGGGATTACAGTTATGGAGAAGCTAAATTCGACCAACCACCACATACTGTTGGGGGAAGCTGAACTGAGACTTTGTTTTATTGGGACAGCACTCAGAAGATGTAACATGTCTACTAAAGAGATTGCCTACATTACACTTGTCTGTCCTTTCATTTGTACTGCAGTGCAGTATAGGATCCTTACCTGACAGGACCGACTAAGGACATCCAAAAATGTACAAAGAAGAGTAGCTTGTTTTGAATTATCACAAAATGGGGAAGAAAGTGTTACGGATATGATACTGTACATTAGTTGGTGTTTCAATCATTGAGAAAAAAAAAAGGCATTTTCCGTTATGAGAGATCTTTTCAAAACCAACTTTCTCCTCTGAATGTGAAAATATTTTGTTGATGCCAAATTATCATCATAATAAAATAAGAAAAATCCAGAACTTGCACAGAAATGTTTAAGTGTTTGTTTTTACCATGCACTGTTTGATAGTGGAACAGTACAGAAACAGTCTGTGAATTACAGGATAGATGTGGCTGTAGAGTGTTGTATCTGAATTTCTATGGTTTCCCTGAACAAGCTAGTGTGGTAGTTCTTCTCCACTGCAAGAACCTGTGTGTTGGAGAATTTTATTACATGTTTGGTCTCACCCAGCATTTTACTCCACCATGGCTGATTTCTTCACATATGGCAGCGTATGCACTGGGTAAGAACAATCACATAATGAACTTTACCAACACAGAGATTCTTGTGGTGGATAACAGCAACATTACCCACTTATTCCATAGAAAATTACAAACATGTCAAAATTTTCAAGAAGGAAGAGGAAAGCCTTAAGGTGAGTGGATCCTGGATTTATATGCTGCAGTGAACAACCGTTGGAGGTAGCACGGGGAGAACCACAGCTGTAATGACCAGAGAAAAACCCTCCAATGTCGCCACCAGCAATGAAGGGTGAAGCTTTGACAACACCATCTGCTTGCGCTGGCAAAATGTCAAAAAAACTGTAGGCCGAAGAACCCAAGACAGAAACCAACAGGCAATGGAAACACTTGACCATGAACGCCACAACAATTTTGAGAAAGGAATGCTTATGTGCAAAGCTGACCTGGCCAATGTCAGGAAACTGTTGTTATTGTTGCTGCTGCTGATGATGATGATAATTACAGCATGGTAATACTTCAATAAATAGGGGAGTAACAAGGATTCACTGCACAGTATGCACTGGATAAATAATTATATTGGTTATAAAGGTAAAATAGTTGAAAAGACAAAACAAGAATTACCATCAACTAGAATAAATAGTTCATTAAACTTACCCTGCACATATTCCATGAATGGCATGTGAAAGATTAACTTGGGGTTTTACTGTAACAACATGCAAGTTCACCAAATAACTGAAGTTTAACGACAGGCTGTTTCCATCTAAAAAAGTGAAATGCATAGATTATTAAAGTGTTAAGTTTATTTATACATTTTCAGGTTTCTAGACAAGTTGACAGTTCCACGTAGTGCACACTATTTCGATGGCTGACCCAGTCATGAGCAGCAAATATACTGCGAATGCCACCCGGACTGAGAAGTACTACCAGTACTGCGCCACTATTAATAATTGAGATAGATTCCCATCTCACATGATCCCTTTTAATGCGCATATATTTTGCCATGTCCGTGCCACTAATCCCGAGCTCACCTTCTCTGATGTCATCTGGTGCTGACAGATGAGATTATTAACAAGAGTGTAATAAACTGGTTACTAGACCCTATTCTTTGTTTAAACTGAAACTTTGCTGATGTCCTTGACATCTCTCTTCTACTGCTGTGTGTCTGCTGCACATTTATGTGGAATGTAATATGTAATATAATATCCACTATACAGCAGATCTAGTTTTGTTCAATGCAGCTTGTGCCCCCCCCCCCCCCCCACACCCACACCAAATTTCATCCACCCTGTCTCTCCACAGATGGTGCCAGAATAAGTAAGGTAAGTGACCTGTAATTTTTCTTTGTCAGACTCATTCTCTTAATTGATCTACAAACGATGACACAACACAACAATACTGCTCAGTCTGGTCCCAGACTGGACACGGCAGTAGGCACAGTAAGACCATTGTTTGGACCACCTCAGACAGAGAACAAAACTAGGTGTCATCTACATATTGTGCACAAAATGGAACCCTTAACTCATCTAAAAAGATAAAAATCATAGTTACAGAAAATAATGCTCAGGAATTATAATGTTAAATGTGTTTAGACTTATTACAGATACAATGGACAAGTGTTAACATTTATACTATAGAACAAGAAATTTTTCTTCATGCACAGGCTTCTTTTTTTTTTTCAGAACTAATTACCAGCTTACAACCTACTGCATCTGGCATGGCCAGTTCGAGTGACATTTTAGTACTATTGTGCAGCTTCGCTAACTCCATTCCTGAAGGAGGACAGCTGTGATCCTGCACGCAGGCTGCTGTTATGGTACAGGATTTTTATTGAAAGTTGCCTTTCAACATTTTGGGGATTGTGACAGATATCCTTATATTACCATTTGACAAGTAGAATTTCCTAGTCATAAATAAGTGGACTTTTGGTGTATTTATTACACAAGAAATTAAAATAAAAAGTTTTTTTTGTAAATTTATGAATCATGTGACTGGTTCTGATCATCAAATCATGACTGCAGTGGTTATCGGCACTACATAGTGGGGTGCTCCTTGCCATACTGTCTCCTGCCATCATCTTTTACTCCTGTTTTGTTAGTTGTGAAGGCGATCAACTGGATAATACATGAACTTAGGCAACAGGCCCATTATGATGTCTGAAGTCTGTTGTTGTTGTTGTTGTTGTGGTCTTCTGTCCTGAGACTGGTTTGATGCAGCTCTTCATGCTACTATATCCTGTGCAAGCTTCTTCATCTCCCAGTACTTACTGCAACCTACATCCTTCTGAATCTGTTTAGTGTATTCATTTCTTGGTCTCCCTCTACGATTTTTACCCTCCACGCTGCTCTCCAATACTAAATTGGTGATCCCTTGATGTCTCAGAACATGTCCTACCAACCGATTCCTTCTTCTTGTCAAGTTGTGCCACAAAATCCTCTTCTCCCCAATTTTATTCAATACCTTCTCATTAGTTACGTGACCTACCCATCTAATCTTCAGTATTCTTCTGAAGCATCACATTTTGAAAGCTTGTATTCTCTTCTAGTCCAAACTATTTATCGCCCATGTTTCACTTCCATACAAATACTTTCAGAAACGACTACCTGACACTTATATCTATGCTTGATGTTAACAAATTTCTCTTCTTCAGAAATGCTTTCCTTGCCATTGTCCTACATTTTATATCCTCTCTACTTCGACCATCATCAGTTATTTTGCTCCCCAAATAGCAAAACTCCTTTACTACTTTAAGTGTCTCATTTCCTAATCTAATTCTCTCAGCATCACCCAAATTAATTTGACTACATTCCATTATCCTCGTTTTGCTTTTGTTGATGTTCATCTTATATACCCCTTTCAAGACACTATCCATTCCGACTGCTCTTCCAAGTCCTTTCCTGTCTCTGACAGAATTACAATGTCATCGGCAAACCTCAAAGTTTTTCTTTATTCTCCATGGATTTTAATTCCTACTCTGAATTTTTCTTTTGTGTCCTTCAGTGCTTGCTCAATATACAGATGGAATAACATCAGGGAGACACTACAATCCTGTCTCACTCCCTTCCCTCACTGCTTCCCTTTCATGCCTCTCAACTCTTATAACTGCCATCTGGTTTCTGTACAAATTGTAAATAGTCTTTCGCTCTCTGTATTTTACCCCTGCCACCTTTAGAATTTGAAAGAGAGTATTCCAGTCAACATTGTCAAAAGCTTTCTCTAAGTCTACAAATGCTAGAAATGTAGGTTTGCCTTTCCTTAATCTTTCTTCAAAGATAAGTCGCAAGGTCAGTATTGACTCACGTGTTCCAACATTTCTACGGAATCCAAACTGATCTTCCCCGAGGTCAGCTTCTACCAGTTTTTCCATTAGTCTGTAAAGAATTTGCGTTATTATTTTGCAGCTGTTACTTATTAAACTGATTGTTCGGTAATTTTCACATCTGTCAACACCTGCTTTCTTTGGGATTGGAATTATTATATTCTTCTTGAAGTCTGAGGGTATTTCGCCTGTTGTAACTACGACCAGGACGTTTGTGGGGTAGCAATGACGGAAAGCACGGCGGGACCCACGAAGAGGCCTGCGAACAACACAACAGAAGAGGACGGGCACGACCAACGAAGGACAGAACAAATACAATAAGACCAAACAACAGAGTCACAAGGAAACAAACACGTCCACTCGTACACGATCCAGGAAGTAAGCAGTCTAGTGCAAAGCGAGGTGTAAACCAACGTAAGCGAGATTATACTGACTGACTGGCTGACTGACAGGCCGGTGCTTAAGTACGCTACCGGAGGTGCCGCTATTGGACGCTGGGACCACGTGTTCAACTGTGGTGCCCTCACACTAAAAGCGGGGTAGGAGTGATTTAAAATGGAATGATGATATAAAGTTGATCGTTGGTAAAGCAAATGCCAGACTGAGATTCATTGGAAGAATCCTAAGGAAATGCAATCCGAAAACAAAGGAAGTAGGTTACAGTACGCTTGTTCGCCCACTTCTTGAATACTGCTCAGCAATGTGGGATCCGTACCAGATATGATTGATAGAAGAGAGAGAGAAGATCCAACAGAGAACAGCGTGCTTCGTTACAGGATCATTTAGTAATCGTGAAAGCGTTAGGGAGATGATAGATAAACTCCAGTGGAAGACTCTGCAGGAGACGTTCAGTAGCTCGGTACGGGCTTTTGTTAAAGTTTCGAGAACATACCTTCACCGAAGAGCCAAGCAGTATATTGCTCCCTAATACGTATATCTCGCGAAGAGACCATAAGGATAAAATCAAAGAGATTAGAGCCCACACAGAAGCATACCGACAATCCTTCTTGCCACAAACAATATGAGACTGGAATAGAAGGGAGAACTGATAGAGGTACTGAAGGTACCCTCTGCACACACCGTCACGTGGCTTGCGGAGTATGGATGTAGATGTAGCTACCCATTCTTCTTCTACTGTATTCCTTTCCCCCATTCCTGTCAATTGTTCCCTTATGCTCTCCCTGAAACTCTGTACAACCGCTGGTTTAGTCAGTTTATCCAGGTCCCATCTCCTTAAATTCCCACCTTTTTGCAGTTTCTTCAGTTTTAATCTGCAGTTCATAACCAATATATTGTGGTCAGAATCCACATCTGTCCCTGGAAATGTCTAACAATTTAAAACCTGGTTCCCAAATCTCTCTCTTACCATTATATAATCTATTAGAAACCTGTCTGTATCTCCAGGCTTCTTCCATGTACACAACTTTCTTTTATGATTCTTGAACCACTTGTTAGCTATGATTAAGTTATGCTCTATACAAAATTCTACCAGATGACTTCCCCTTTCATTTCTTATCCCCAATCCATATTCACCTACTATGTTTCCTTCTCTCCCTTTTCCTACTCTCAAGTTCCAGTCACCCATGACTATTAAATTTTCGTCTCCCTTCACTATCTGAATAATTTCTTTTATCTCATCACACATTTCATCAATTTCTTCATCATCTGCAAAGCTAGTTGGCATATAAACTTGTACTGCTGTAGTAGATGTGGGCTTCATGTCTATCATGGCCACAATAATGTGTTCACTATGCTGTAGTAGCTTACCTGCACTCCTATTTTTTTATTCATTATTTAACTGACTCCTGCATTACCCCTATCCCTGTATTCGCCAGACCAAAAGTCTTGTTCCTCCTGCCACCGAACTTCACTAATTCCTGCTATATCTAACTTTAAACTATCCATTTCCCTTTTTAAATTTTGTAACCTACTTGCTCAATAAAGGCATCTGACATTCCACGCTCTGATCCGTAGAACACCAGTTGCCTTTCTCCTGATAACGACGTCCTCCTGAGTAGTCCCCGCCCAGAGATCCAAATGGGGGAATATTTTACCTCCGGAATGTTTTACCCAAGAGGACACCATCTTCATTTAACCATACAGTAAAGCTGCATGCCCTCGGGAAAAATTATGGCTGTAGATTCCCCTCGCTTTCAGCTGTTCACAGTACCAGCACAGCATGGCCGTTTTGGTTAGTGTTACATGGCCAGATCAGCCCGTAAAACTACTGAAAAGGCTGCTGCCCCTCTTCAGGGGCCACACATTTGTCTGGCCTCTCAACAGATACCCCTCCGTTGTGGTTGCACCTATGGTACGGCCATCTGTACCGCTGAGGCACGCAAGCCACCCCACCAACGGCAAGTTCCATGGTTCATGGGGGCGGGGAGTCCAAAGTCTAAGTAATGTGAGTTTATCTTAGAGGGATCATAGCTTCAATTTAAGCAACACTACAGGTCTGGGGTTCAATTTACCAAGTGCTTGCCAGCCACTGATTTGTTTACATCACATAATACAGAGGTAGTGTTCATACAGCCATACGGCACTGCTTAAATGAGAGCCATGATCCCTGTCACATGGACTTCCTAATTAGACAGCGCCAGAGACCAGAAAACTTCATACGGTTTGCTGCAATCAGAGTGGGAAACAAATATTTATATTAAAGAATGGGACACAGGGAGAGCGAGAAACAGAGTGCACAACTGACCACTATCTCACAACCTGCAGTGAACACATCTTCGACTTTTGCTGTAGAACATAATTATATAAGCTTTTCTTCTACGACTGCAACTTCCAGAACAAATTTTTCGTTTACTTTGTTTGTATTTCTTGGCTTCTCCATCTTTTGAAATGTAATTACGAATGAATAAGCAGAAAAATAATTGAGGTAGGCCACACCACTGTATTTAGAGACTCACTGTTTATAATAGAAAATCTGTTACAAAAATGTGAATGTGCCTCTCTCTGCATATGCTCATCTGTAGAACTTTCAGAAGAAGATGAATATATCTGCTTTCTCTGTTTTCATTTGTTTCGCGACAACTGAAAATTAAATGGTGACAGAGGAAAAACTGCTAAAGTGAGCACGTTATTGATATTAAAGAATATCTGATGAGAAAAAAGGATGAAAACATTAAATAAAACCACAAAACTAAAAGTGAAGAATTATGCCGCAGCTAGGGGCGGAATGACATACTACAATATGCTTAAGATGCCAATGACAGCTGTCAAAATATAAAATATCTTGCAGATGACTGGAAGGGAGAGAAGGAGAGAGAGGGGGGAGAGGGGGAGAGAGAGAGAGAAAGAGAGAGAAAGAGAGAGAGAGAGAGAGAGAGAGAGAGAGAGAGAGAGAGAGAGAGGGGGGGGGGGGGAGAGAAAAAGAGAAAGAGAGAGGGGGGGTGGCAGGGGGAGAGAGAGAAGATAAAGGCTCAAGGCTCTATCAAGATTATTAAATGTTACATTTTTAAGGAAGAATATATTTTCTTTATTGTTTGTAAAGAGCCAGTCTCCTGTGCATTTGTTTTTCGTTTTTCCTTAATAGTTTGTGTATAAGGAAGAACAAAAATTCTACACAACATCTAAGTGTTCAATGAAATGTAGCAATAATAATTACTATATTTTGAGACACCATAGGGAAATTTATTGATGGTCAGCGATACTGGAATGGTCTGTTGCATGTGCAAGTTGTGTTTCAATTATTTTGTTGGCTGGTTTAAAGTAATTACATGTGGTACTGTTTAGAAGCTTTCGAAATGTGGTGCTACAGAAGAATGCTGAAGATTAGATGGGTAGATTGCATTACTAATGAGGAAGTAGTGAATAGGATTGGGGAGAAGTTTGTGGCACAACTTGA
The DNA here is from genome assembly GCF_023897955.1 of Schistocerca gregaria. Lineage (NCBI taxonomy): Eukaryota > Metazoa > Arthropoda > Insecta > Orthoptera > Acrididae > Schistocerca > Schistocerca gregaria. The sequence continues at coordinate 86,173,382 of NC_064925.1, read as the reverse complement.
CCAGGAGAAGGGATCGGTTGGTAGGACATGTTCTGAGGCATCAAGGGATCACCAATTTAGTATTGGAGGGCAGAGTGGAGTGTAAAAATCGTAGAGGGAGACCAAGAGATGAATACACTAAGCAGATTCAGAAGGATGTAGGTTGCAGTAGGTACTGGGAGATGAAGAGGCTTGCACAGGATAGATTAGCATGGAGAGCTGCATCAAACCAGTCTCAGGACTGAAGACCACAACAGCAACAACTGTTTAGAACTTTCATAAATACTTTAGACCTACCCACTCCCTGTGCTGGCAATTTTGGTTCTTGCTATTGTATAATTTTGGTTTTTGCTATCGTATAATTTGTTACAGATAGGATCCAAGTCAGGAGGTCATTGTGAAGAGATGTAATAACTGAACACGTATTGCATTCAGTCATTAATTTGTCTTTGCTCATAGCAATCAGCAATCTTGAGACTAAAGGCTGATCATTTTAATTTATCTTGCATTAAATTCATGCAAGAGATGTGTGAATGAGTTCTGAACAATGTTGATGTCAGTCTTTACCCTTGTCAAACACAGGCCCCTGTTTAATAATTAGATGGTCCACCGTATTACAATGACGTGTTGTTCTCCTATGAAATTACAAGAGTAAAGTAAAAGAGACATGCAACATGTCAAACTGGAGAAGGAAACTGGCCATACCCTTTGAAATGAATCACCACACCAGTTGTCTCATGTCATTTAGGAAACCTAAATCTCGATGGTTGGGTTAGGATTCAAACTACCATTCTTGGATACGAGCCTGGGGTTTTACCACTGCACTGCCTGCTTCAATAGCCAGGCACAAAGAGATTTGCATTTCAGTGCTACTGTTGTTTCCAATTTCTGACATAATGTAACAGTAAACTCTGTAAATGAATAAATCAATGAAGAGCTTCTGCCTTGAAAGTTACCAAAAGAGATTCGAAAATGTTGCCCCAAGTTATTTCCATAATACAATTTTGCAAATTCTTCTCCTTTAGTGGTGTAAAATAGAAGGTGCTATATGAATAACAACCTCAGAAATGGTCAAATAATGAACCACAAGCTATGCCAATAGTGATCTGTCTTCAACTGGAGGCTACTTGAAATGATTAAGTTTCTTAACATAAAGTACACCACTTATTTTGACAATATTATGAAAAGGATAGATTGCGGTTCATTACGTAGAGGAGATGTTGAGCTGCAGACAAGCACAACAAGACTGCTAAACATGTGAGCTTTTAGCCAAAAGGCCTTCTTCTGAAGTACACAAAACACACACATTCACACAAGCACATCTCAAATAAATGTGACCCTGTCTCTGGCACTGACACTGTGCTGTGAGTGTTTAATCATTTCATTGATGCTCATCAATTTTTGTAGAATATGAACCTTTCCATATCTTAAGACAGAGTTAATAATTACAAGCAGATGTAGCACAACCTAACAACAATATAGTTTATCCTGTATACAAAAATATCTTGTGAAAAATGATGCACTGTGTTTCAAGTACAAGTCAATACTTTGCTTGTAACTGTATTTAATCTACAAGAGTTTTGCCTTATAAGGAAATAATTATTTCACCTCAGATTTGTTGAATGTTTCTGATAATTCTTCAGAAACACAGCGAAAAACTTTTTCTTTAGTAATGGCTTCAATTTTAAGTATTACACTGACACGTAATCAATAACCAAACAGCATTTTTTCACTTTCTTTAATAAATGTACCTACATCTACATCTACATCTACATGATTACTCTGCTATTCACAATAAAGTGCCTGGCAGAGGGTTCAATGAACCAGCTTTATGCTGTCTCTCTACCATTCCACTCTCGAATGGCACGCGGGAAAAACGAGGACTTAAATTTTTCTGTGCGAGCCCTGATTTCTCTTATTTTATTGTGATGATCATTTATTCCTATGTAGGTGGGTACCAACAGATCGTTTTTGCAATTGGAGGAGAAAACTTGTGATTGAAATTTCATGAGAAGATACCGTCGCAATGAAAAATGCCTTTGTTTTAATCATTGCCACTCCAATTCACCTATCATGTCTGTGACACTATCTCCCCCATTTCACAATAATACAAAATGAGCTGCCCTTCTTTGTACTTTTTTTATGTCATCCGTCAGTCCCACCTGATGCGGATCCCATACCACACAGCAATACTCCAGAATAGGGTGGACAAGCGTAGTGTAAGCAGTCTCTTTGGCAGACCTGTTGCACCTTCTAAGTGTTCTGCAAATTAATCACAGTCTTTGGTTTGCTCTAGCCACAATATTATCTATGTGATCATTCCAATTTAGGTTATATGTAATTGTAATCCCTAAGTATTTAGTTGAATTTACAGCCCTCAGATTTGTGTGACTTGTCGCGTAACCGAAATTTAGCTAATTTCTTTTAGTACTCATGTGAATAACTTCACACTTTTCTTTATTCAGGGTCAATTGCTACTTTTCGCACCATACAGATATCTTATCTAAATCATTTTGCAAGTCGTTTTGATCATCTGATGACTTTACATGATGGTAATATATGTTGTTAATATAGATCAGGAACAATAGAGGGCCTATAACACTTCCTTAGGGAACGCCAGATATTACTTCTGTTTTACTCGATGCCTTTCCATCTATTACTACAAATTTTCCACTTTTTCTTTTGAATTGCCTTCATATAGATTAAGTTTATTCTTGAAATTATTGAATTGGGATATAATACATAACATTTCTATTGGATTTTTCAATATACATCAGTAATATTTGTAAAATAAGACCACATGGACATCCCTGGTCAACCTAACCTTGTTGTGTAGCTCATGTTTCTCACAGCCTACATTCCTTTTTTGTCTGTAGTTCCCTTAATGTTGAACTGTGGACTTGACTATCAGTTTTAATTTGAATATATGTCAAAAATGCACTAAATGCACAACAGAAACAAGATGCATTATGTACACCACTCCAACGGACATCCTACAATGTACTCTCAGGACAGTACATTGTGAATCAAGAGCAAATCCGTGAATTTGAAATTTTGACAGTGAAGTCTGCCTATTATGATTAATTGTTAAGGACAGTCCAACAGCGCATTATAACAGTAAATGTTAATTTGGACGTGCCCAGCACATTCTCTGTTGAAATAATTTTGGTTTCCTTGTAACAATAGGTTTAAATGGTATTCATTCATTTGATATGTCCCACAGATCCATCAAGAATCTTCAGTGGTATGGAATGAGTGAAGATAAGAGATTTTTTTCTTTTTCTTAAAAAAAAAGGGAAGACAAGGACACCAGAGAAGTTGAGTTGTATGCTGCATAAACAATAAAATATCAATATAATGCTTAATGGTTTTTCATGCTTATGTCGTGTAAATTTAACAAATTAAATTAGAAAGAAGGCCAATTCTGCCTCCTCAATTTTGCAAGAGTCATTCAATAAAAAAAACTGAATTTTTAAAGAATCTATTAAGAGAATGCAATGCAACACTTATTTATTTTCCACATAGTTCACCTAAGATTCGGTGCACTTATGCCAGCGATGGACCAGCTTCTCAATTCCATGTGAAAAGAATTCTTGTGGGCTTGCTTGAGGAACCAGTTATGCACTGCTACCTGGACTTCCCCATCATCAGCAAACCTTGAGCAACTACAAGGTTCTTTCAATGGGTTAAAAATGTGATAATTTGAAGGTGCCAGATCTGAGATCTTCCTGCACACGTCCCTATATCTTTCTTTCATTTCTGATGTCAAATTTTTGGAACAAACATCAATATGGTGGGCTTATCCAACACTAATGTTCATTGTTGTTGCAATATCCCTCACTGTAATACACCTGTTTTCCTGTATCAACTTATCAGTCCTCAGAATACTGTTCTCCATGACTGCATAGACAAAGTATCCTGGACAAAGTGAATCTTCAACACTTTTTACACTCCATTTGCACTTATCTGCCTACTGGTGCATTTGTGTTAACTCAAACAACTTTCACCATACCCCACTGCCTCCCAATGGTGAATTCAGATTGGTTTCAGTCTTTCAGCTAACAGAAATCTAAAGTCTGGTGATACATCTTGGTGCAAATCAAAAAGGGTGCCAACACCTTGTTTCACTGATTTTCAGCATCCTGTTAAAAAAGTAGGCATGCTAGCCCAGTAGTTTTAAGACAGCACCAAAAAATAACATTTATTTATTGAATAGACCTTGTACAAGAGAGCTACTATTTGCCTGCTATTAGTAGCTCACCAGATGAAAAAATTAGTCATGTTACACATCATACTATACTGTGGAATTCTACTCCTGGACTTCATAAGTATTTCACGTCCGGGTTAAGCCACTTGCTGAGGGTTTGATCGCTTAATTTCATCAAATTGTGGGGATGTTGATGATGTAATTTTACCTGCTGTTCCAACATGCTCCACAGATTTTCTACAGGGTTCAAGCCAGGTGATTTTGCAGGCCATTTGATCAGGGGAGATCAGATTGTGTTCCAGAGAAATGTAGTACTATAGGAGGTATTACTGATCCCATGAATTGAATTATAAGTTATGTTAAAGGAAAGAAAACCTATGTTTATGTAATTTGTTGATTTAGAGAAAGCTTTTGACAATGCTGACTGGAATACATTCTTTGAAATTTGGAAGGTAGCACGAGTACAATACTGGAAGTGAAAGGTTATTTACAGTTTGTACAGAAACTAAGTTGCATTTATAAAAGCAGAAGGGCATGAAAGCAAACAGCAGTTGACAAGGAAGTGAGATAGACTTGTAGTCTATCCCAAATGTTATTCAATTTGCACACTGAGCAGGCTGTATTGGAAACCAAGGAGAAATTCGGAAATACAATTAGAGTTTAGGGAGAAAAAGTAAAAAGACTTTGAGGTTCCCAAATGATACTGTAACTCTACCAGAGACAGTCAAGGACATGGAGCAGCAGTTGAACAGAATGCATAGTGTGTTAAAGAGAAGTTATAAGATCAATAAGAACAAAGTAAAACAAAGGTAACAGCATGTAACTGAAATAAATCAGGTGATACTTAGAGAATTAGATTAGAAAATGAGACACTAAAATCAGTTGAGTTTTCCTAATTTTGCAGCAAAACAACTGATGATGCCCAAAGTAGAGAAGATAAAAAAATGCACACTGAACCCAGCAGGTAAAGCATTTCTCAAAAAAATAATTTGAACCCAGCAGGAAAAGCATTTCTCAAAAAAATAATTTATCAGCATCCAATACAAATTTAAGTGGTAGGAAATCTTTTCTGAAGTATTTATTGAATTGTAGCCTTGTACAGAATAGAAACGAGGACAATAAGGAGTTCAAACAAGAGGATGATAGAAGCATTTGTAATGTAGTGCTACAGAAAAATGCTGAAGATTTTGCTAAAATAACTAATGAGGAGATACAGAATCGAACTGAGGAAAAAGAAATTTACGCCATAACTTGACTAAAAGAAGGGAGCAGCTAACAGAGTGCACCCTGAGGCACCAAGGAATTATCCGTTTTGTAATAGAGGGAAGTGGGGGTGGAAAGGGGTAAAAATTGTAGAGGGAGACCAACAGATGAATACAATAAGCAGGTTCAAATGGATGTAGATTTAATTATTATTCAGAGATGAAGAGTGTGGTACGAGATAGACAAGCGTAGAGAGCGGCATCAAACCAGTCTTTGGACTGAAGATGATGTCAGACGACAATTGCAGCTTGTAATGTCCAAGAGGGTGAAATAAGCTAACTGCATAATGATTAAATATGATCTTAAATTCAAAATAAAGAACAGGCTATGCAGAAAAATGACTTCTTTTAAATCGCTTATGACACTGTCCTCTGTTCACATGAAACTGAAAATGTGGCCAAGGCACTGTAGTATAATGCATTTCTTGTCATTAACTTTCTAATCGAGTTTAGAAAGTACTGTCTGCACTTTGGCTCACTTTTTCTGTGTCCAGTTGCCTTTCTCCAGACTACACTTAAGTTATGGACACTGGTGTATATTTAGCAGGTGTTACATCTCACCTTTCTGTTTGATCACAATCTCCACAGACAGCGGGTGTCTCAGAAGAAGCCGTTTCTTTCTCTCTTCCATTCTATCTATTTTGGACAATTTCCTGTGGTGTCTATTCTGAAATTCTGTAGTATCCTGTAGAAATAAAGAACAATGTACAGTTCTTTGATACAAAAATATCAATATTTAAATAAATGAAAATGTATAAATGTAGAAACACTATCAACAAAACAAGTTTACATGCCAGAAGCACCTACGAGAATGTGCCCCCTCACCTCTGTGAAAGTCTTGAACTACTTTTCCACATTTAGGCATACCTGGCAATTTTCCTACACAATGTACGAGTCATATGTTTGTGTTTCTCAAATGTTTTTGACCTATATCCCCCATAGACTTAACAGAATGTCTCAGCACACTATTTCTGTTTTTCACAGGCTTTTATGAACTTCACATACTTGAAAGTGCCTTAGTGATCCAAAATTTTTATCTATCATTACTTGAATTCTTTTGTTATTTGATTAAACTGAAATTTTTTACTCATGCATCAGCCTTCCCTTCTTCTCCCAATCAATTGCTCTTTCCTTCCTGAAGAAGGAACATGGCTGCTTCAAGAACTGAAAGTACCACCTCTGAGTGATTTTACCATAAAAACTGGAAGGTGTGTACCATGTCTCTGTGAATTTCACAGCTTTTCACTCATCTTTGCCTCAGAACTTACTTTCAGTGAAAGGTGGATAAGAACTGTGCCAGCGATAAAAGGGCATTTAGGGCAATAGATGCAATCTGTTCTTTGCCTCAACTATTAACTACAATAACTAATGCCATTATACTTTTTGATGAACTTAATCTGGTTACTTAGTTGTCAAGTGAGGTTGAATGGCTGTCAGTGCTGGAGTGAAAGGCCTCGAAATGGAAGACAAATGTGAGCACTGGCCACTCAACTGTTACCTATGACTTAAAAATAGGTACCAGGTGTTATCCACTGCTGAGGATACTTCAGACAGAATGAGACACATCATATCCTGGGACTGGTGTCAGCCGTGCTGAAAGGTTTGGACAATCATAGGGGTGGGTATGATGGTTGTAGGGATCTAAAATACTGGGCACGTAACAGTTATTAATGGTGAGGTCAAGAGAAAAGTACAGTGTGTATTCAGTAAGACTGCCCAGTGGGCATCTAGTGTGAATCCATTTGGTGCAGCTGTCTGCAAATTTAGAATTGCGTAGGAACCAATCACAGCCGTGGGACAGGTATTCTTATCTTGTGAAAAATAGCAAATTTCAGTGTAATTAACAGTGTGTTGGAGCATGTGATGAACTATTTACTTCTTTCTCACAATCAGCATGTTGTGTGTCTCAGTACATACCTGTCGAGTATTTGCACCTCCTTGCACTGTTCAGCCTTACATCCTTCAAGTGTTTGGCTGACAGACAGCTAGCAGTTCTTGAAAAGCTAATTATTTGCAACGGAATTCCCAGAAAATACACTACAAGAAATACACGTGAAAGCCAATGACCTACTTTATAATCCATAATAGCCACATTAATAATCATCAGTTTCATGCTATCAAAATTAAAAACTGAAGTACAGCAATCAATTTGTATCATCCACTGAAACAAATCAATAGATTCTGTGATTTTGACTAACTACTGAATACTATCACTTGATTGGCTATGACCGATAGAAATGTATTACCAACAGCAGCACACAGCAAAAGAGCCACTGACACCGTAAGTGCACTTTAAACCAAGGAGCATACTCCAGTCAGCACTGTCAAACACTTTCTTTAAATCTGCAAATGCTGTAACAGTAGATTTCTTTTTCTCTCTTTTTTACAGCAAATTTCCAGCATTTAACCAGAAGCCAAATTGATCTTCCATGAGATCAACTTCCACTAGTCTTTCCTTTCTTCTGTAATACTTATGGCTGTCAGTACCTGCCTCCTTTGGAATTGATATTATTTCATTTATTTTGAAGCCTGAAGCCTTCATGTATCTCATACACTATGTGATCAAAGGTATCCGAATACCCCCAAAAATATACGTTTTTCATATTATATTGTGCTGCCACCTACTGCCAGGTACTCCATATCAGCGACCTCAATAGTCATTAGACAGCATGAGAGAGCAGAATAGGGCACTCCGTAGAACTCATGGACTTCGAATGTGGTCAGGTGATTGAATGTCACTTCTCACATATGCCTGTATGCAAGGTTTCCACAATCCTAAACATCCCTAGGACCTACAGCACACAGGCATGCAGACCGACCTCGTCTGTTGACTGACAGAGATCGCGGACAGTTGAAGAGGATTGTAATGTGTAATAGGCGGTTTCTATCCCGACCATCACACAGAAATTCCAAACTGCATCAGGATTCACTGCAAGTACTATGACAGTTAAGCGGGATGTGAGAAAAGGTGGATTTCATGGTCAAGCGACTGCTCATACGCCACAAATCACGCCCGTAAATGCCAAACGACACCTCGCTTGGTGGCGATCAGATAGCAGCGTGTTGGTATGGCAAAAGCCTGGTGAACATCATCTGCCAGCATGTGTAATGCAAACAGTAAAATTCAGAGGCTATGGTGTTATGGTATGGTCATGTTTTTCATGGAGGGGGCTTGCACTCCTTGTTGTTCTGCATGCCACTGTCACAGCACAGGCATACATTGATGTTTTAAGCACCTTCTTGTTTTCCACTGCTGAAGAGCAATTCTGGGATGGTGACTGCATCTTTCAACACGATCGAGCACCCGTTCATAATGCACGGCCTGTGGCGGAGCGGTCACATGACAACAACATCCCTGTAATGGACTGGCCTGCACAGAGTCCTGACCTGAATCCGATAGAACACCTTTGGGATGTTTTGGAACGTCGACTTCGTGCCAGGCCTCACCAACCGACATAGGTACCTATCCTCAGTGCAGCACTCCGTGAAAAATGGGCTGCCATTCCCCAAGAAACTTTCCAGCACCTGATTGAATATATGCCTAAGAGAGTGGAAGCTGTCACCAAGGCTAAGGGTGGGCCAATACCATATTGAATTTCAGCATTACCAGTGGGGGCGCCATGAACCTGTAAGTTATTTTCAGCCAGGTGCCCGGATACTTTTGATCACATAGTGTATGTATCTCCTTTTGCTTACTTTATTTCTTGCCTTTTTATATTTTCTATTATCATCAATTAAATTAAGTTTCTTGTGTGTTATCCAACATTTTATCAACCTTGGTTTTTGCTTATTTGATCATCTGTTGCCACAGCTTTTTCAACTCATCTTCTATTGTATTCCTTTCTTAGTTTTAGTCAATTGTTGGCATATAATTCTTTTGACCATCTCATAAGCCAGTGGTTCTATCAATTTATCCAAGTCCCACTCCCTTATTTTCCAGCCCTTCTGCAATTATTTCAGTTTAAGCCGGCAGTTCATAACCAATAATTTAAGGTAAGAGTAAACGTCTGCTCCTGGAAACGTTTTACTGTTTAAACCTAGCTTTCAAAATTTCTTACCACTCTATAACCTTATCTGAACAATTATGGAGTCTATTGATCTCTTCTGCATGTGCATATATATTTCATGATTTTTCAACCAAGTGTCAGCAATGACTAAATTGTGCTCTATGCAGAATTATGTCAAGTGGCTTCCCCTTTATTCCTTTCCCCACTCCATGTTGTCATTTTCTCTCTCTCTCTCTCTCTCTCTCTGGCAAAATGAAAACATTTCAACACAAATGTCCCATCCCAGTTTACAATGAGCTTAGGTCCTGTGTTCAATACACATGAACTATATCATTTTCCAAGATGTTGACAAACTGGCCCACTGCACCACAAATTTCTGATCATTACCATCTACATAGCTGTCTTTTCCACATGCACTTCAACCTTGTGTGCGATCACCCACTTTCATAAAATGTAGTTGTTGGCCGAAATGGTCACCCAAGTACATCATACTCATGTTTTGCATTTAGTTTGCCAAGTGCCTGTACTTATTTGTCACTAGAGGCATTTTGGTACTGAGCATCGATATAGATCAAAATGAGCAGCAGGTGCTGCAAGACCAAGTTTTAAATGTTTGCAATCACAATCATTGGGAAGTATCTTGCATGAAATTCTAAGTTATTCTGGTGTCGATATTGTTTGTATGACGGATGTGTACAGAAGGGAGTAGAATAGTTGACCACTACATTAAATTCATTATGGTTCATGTCACTCAATTGTAATCAAACAATTTCTTTTCTCTTAGAGCAAAAGTTCATATGATGGTTATTTGTTTATATTTTCATTTCTTTTCTAAATTCTTTCAGGGTGTATATGTGGCCAAGGAAAACATCTCCAATTTTCCAGTTACAAATAACTTTTTCCCGCATGAAAGTACACTATACTCCATGTGTTCAGTGACACTATATTTTCCATCTGAGCTGTAAAACTTATTAATCATTTGAATGGAAAGGTTTTATACTCCAGTGTACAACTTCCTATAACTTTAGGAAATGAAACCCTTGCAAAAAGGAATGCGTTTTGGAGGCATGGCAACATGTACACTGTATATCTTCATACTGTGAAAGTACAAATAAAAATTGCACCAAATACAGCACAGTAGCTTCTGAAGCACTGAAATTGGGATTGCTTAGTGCAATGCACTTTTGTCAGCCAATCGTATCTCATGTCATGTGATCTCGCCTGCCATAGGCAGCAGATATTCAGAGCGTAGGACATGTCATGTAGTCAGACAACAGCAACATTTCCTTCTCTTCCTGTACTGTAAGTCTCCCCTGACCTGGGGTTACTGGTGACTTTTCTGAACTGTATACCTTTTCCTAAAACTCTGCAGTCCTTTTCCTTCATCCTTCAACTCTTATGCTGGAAGAAGGTGACACTGGCCTCAAAAGCTTTCATAAGCTAAATCTGTGTGTGTGTGTGTGTGTGTGTGTGTGTGTGTGTGTGTGTGTGTGTGTGTGTGTGTGTTTTCTCCTGCTGCCACTTGGTGAATACATTTTATCAACCAGTTACATTATAACATCACTGTTAAGTAACATGAACCCATAAATAGGAAAAATTAATGGTTTAAATTAATATAATACTACATAACTACAAGAAAAACTAAGCTCTCACGTATACCATTGGTTGTTAAAAATTTTTTGCTGTTTCTTTAAGGGTGTGTTGAGGCAGGACCCTAACAACACAGCTTACATTGTACCAACTGAAAATTTCTGACAAGCATTATTATAAATTTCACTGCTGTGCATCAAACATTTCATAGGTTAGCTGGCTGAATACATTTTCCATCGAAAACTTTGATTTTTCTATGGAAAAACCAATTTTGCATGAAACTGCTCATAAGTTCACCTCACACTTTTTTTAAAAGTATAATTATACTTTCTGCCATTGTTGTTGCATAATTTGCAAAATTTGTAATCTATAAAAGAACTAATATAAATATGATAAACCAACATTGGAGCTTGGTCATTTGTGTGTATGTTACTCTGTAAGATTTATCAAACACAAACTGATTGTTCAGAACAATACTATCATGACTACACTTAGGCAGAAAATGAAGTTACAATGCCACTTCATTGTCCATGCCAATATTTCGTCTGTGAAATGACATCACCAGTGCTCCGTTCCCTTTAGTGATCCATCATACAAAGATGATGTCTGAATGTTGTAACTACAGACTCTATATTTTCAGTGTTAATACTACTGAAACTGCAGTTACGATCCTTTTGCACTCATATTTTTAGCAGCTTTCATGGACTTTGATCGAAACTTCTTTTATGATTCAGTTTCGCTGAACAAATGAGAGGAGTGGAAATGTAGGTGAAACATTATCAAAGAAGTTTATCAGAAGGAATAGTACATATTAATTCAAGAGGAAAAGAAGTGTAGGAAAAGCTGATGGATCCAGGTCTTGGAATAGCTGCAAGGTGCAACTATACAGGTAAAATATCATTAAATCAAAGACAAAAATTGTTTGACACATTTTTTAAATACAGACATTCCTGTCTGTACTTAGAAAGTACAGCTGAACAACCAGATAATGAAAATTCCAAGAAGAAGAATTTGTACTTGCACGTAATAGTATAGGTTTATTCTTAAAAATCAAGTAGTAAAGGTATGCAAAACTATTTTTTGCATACATTTGCTATTTCCGATCAGTGGGTGTAAACCATTTTAGGGAAAACTAGTCCAGAAGGTTTAGTGAGTAAGAGCAAATGTGGCAAGCACACTAATCATCAGCGAACATCACATGACATTATAAAAGGGATCAGAAATCATATAGATTCATTTGATTAAGTAGTATCACTCTACATTAGAAAGGATAATTCATGCAATATCTCGACAGCACCCTCAGTGTTCGAAATGGGTACAGAATGTACATTCGGAAGTGCCAACAGGATGGGAAGGAGTATGCATTGGCTTCGATGTATGAAAAAGTTTTCAATACAGAATACATCTTGAGTTTTTCGAATCTAAAAGGATTACATGCGAGGAGTGAGAGGTCTACAAGAACGTTGAACCAGAAAACAAGACTACTTTGGAGGAAAAAACATAAAGATATCTGAAAAACAAAGACATGGTTCGAGCAGAAAAAGGCTGCAGAAAAAGATGCTGACAAGCTGAAGGTGAATATTGACATTACACTTTTGATTGCTTGTATTGATTTACAATAGGAACTCAACACTCCACAGTGTGAAGTATCCTTGATCTATTACAAAAGAAAGCTGAGCAATACAATCTTACTATATACCACATAGGTAATTAATGTGCTTCATGTGGCACAAGGGAATCAGACACAGAGGAAGCAGAGACATAGCTAGTTGCATGTACAAATTCCTAAAGCAGCAAAGTGAGAATGGCTACAAAAATCTGTCTTTTATAACAACTAAAGTGGTCAGAACTGAAACAGATTTACATTTTCCAAATATCTGTACAGTGTGACGACCCTAAAAACTGATTCGATCACCCAAAAGTTTCTTGAGAAGGGGCATACCCAGAATGAAGGGGACAGCGAGCACAGTGTTATCAAGAGAGCAAAAAAGGGCATGAATATTTGTGTAGCACAGCAATGATACACGCTAGCAGCCACACCCAAGCAAAATGGAAAAAGGTATGACATACATGAGCTGTCACAGAAGGATTTCTTTGATTTCAAAGGGGCTTCATCGAAGGCCCAATGAGGAACAAAAGCTGAAAGTGGAGAAAGGGTAAGATGGTTTGATATCACTGTAATAATTGTGAGGAAAAGAGAACCATGGATGATGTAATTTGCATATGGAAATGACTTAAGACTGCAATATCATTGGTTTAATGCGCAAGTTTCGAGGTCACAGAACAAGTGTAGAACATGTTGTGGAAGACTCGCCATATGCATATCCATCATTACTACCACTTTCAGAGAAAGAGGTTCCTGATTTGATGCTGCTCTGCCAGAAGAATATTATTCCAACAGGTTACCAAGGATTCTACAAGAATCTGAAGCATGGAGAGCCTCATAATATAGAAGAAAAAGAAGAAGAATGAAGTATTACAATTCCCTTGGAATTATTTTGTTGTTATTAAGTTGTGCTGACATATTATCATAGTCACTTGCTAGAAAGGTTTGGAAATAAGAAATGTCATACAGGCGTCATTCCGTCAACAGAATTTATGAAATACAGATATTCACATTTGTAGCTACATGCTGATTTAATACAATTTCAGTGAAGTATGATGGTAAGTTAGTCAGACATCAATAACTTTATGATTATTATATTTCCAAAATAACTTCTGGAACACTTTTTGCTGTAAAGTACTTAATAACAATGGAACAACAGGGCATTCTAAGCAGCAATCACAAGTGTACGTTTCCAGTATGATTTCTGGGAAATACTGGAACTTTCACTTTGCCATATTACAAAGAATAGTTAATGCTAGTTACAACTGTATTGCTCTGAACTGGCAAAATGAGCCAGTAAAATTTTAAATAATGGCATAAATGACTTGTCTTCTGGATCTAAAATCTTTCTACATGGTTTGTCCTCAAAATGTTAAGTTTTGAATGTGAGTCAAATGCTCTGTGAATTAAGGAATTCATTCCACATTCTCACACTTAACATAATCCATCTTTTGTAAAACGAAATTTAGGTTGAAAGTCACAATTCTCAAATCAACCTGTTAGGAATGTAAACAGTTGCTATGAAATGTTCATTGAAGGCAGTCTGTTGTTACGAACTATTGTATAGTCTTTGTCCTAAAGGGTTTCAGACATTTTGCTGTTGGTAGATGGTTGTGTGTCGTCGTGTTTTGTTGTAGTAAATGGCTCATTCTTTCCAACTACAGTTTTATTTGGGTGTTATTCCTGGGCTTTTCCCACATGAAAAAATTCCACGTTTTTCCTGGATTTTCCGATTGTACCAGTGCATATACACCGTGTTTCTTTTTTTTTTCTTTTTATTTCCTGGAACATATTTTTGGAGATTTTTGTATATTTTGTTGTGCATTAAAGCATGACTAATTTTAATATATGTTCAGAATAATTTCTCGTTCACTGACATAAGAAAAATTAAGTGATAGTTGTGAATCTTTCACTGTTGTATCGTGATTCTATCTTTTACTGAACTGATGGAACGCAACCAAAGTTAGGGTCACACTGCTGACACTTTATACCAACATCCCATTCTACGAGAAGACTTGATGGCAATGCTCATTCATTGATAACTGGCAGTGTATAGGTTACCTAAATAAGAGCAAAGAAAATTATAACATGTGACGCTATCAACTGGAGTGTTTTTGGTTTTTAAAGCAGTTAGGTACTCCCTGACATTATCAATTCTAACAAGTCAGTCACTGAATCTTAGCTGCAACTGGCCAGTCTATACGATGCAATATGATAATGCGCAATACCTATAGGAGGGGGCAGGGGGGGAGATGCATTATTGGGGGGAGGGGGAAGGGGGGGGGGGGAAGAAGATGAAGAAGAAGAAGAAAAAATTGACAGTTATTGAATTATATTAACATACTTTTTAAAGAGGTACTGATGCGTAAGTACAGCACAGAGCCTAAAAATACCTTTTTGTATACTCTCAGCAATATCAACAAACTTTCAACTAGCTTATGTGTACTAACAACTTTATGTCTAACACAAAAAGCGAGTTTCTGAACTTGGAAACACTGAATATGACATTCGTGGAGGGGGGAGGGGGGGGGGGGGGCGGTGACACCTACTACTGAAACTTACATTTTTCAGTGAAGTTTAACTGAAAAATTTAAAACTTATAATGAATCTGGTAGAATAATTCATTAAAAGCAATAAATATTTTTCAAAATTTTAAAATAAAATGTAACTGACAAGATTACATTTTTTTCAAAAGATGGGCATAAAGTACCCCCCGGCCCCCTTCCCCCCCATGGCATTGTAAGGGTTAATACAGGAAATTCATTTCCTGAATGAGTCTGTGATCCTACTGAATATTTTGTGAGTAAAACCGTCTAGATTGCTTATTAAATTTTCTTTATTTATAATGGATTTTTGGCTGTAGGCATAGTTTTAATACTGACAACCTCTGACAACCATGCCTCCATCCATGCTTCCCCCCAGTTTTCCTTTCCCTGTTGCTTCATAACCTGGGTTGTGAGTAACTATATCCACTTTCCCTTCTTCCCTTTCTTTCCACTCTCTCCTCCCTGATGAAGGAACATTTATTCCGAAAGCTAGGAGTGTAAATTTTTGGTTGTTTTTTGTGTATCTATCGGCTGTACTGAGCTGAGGTAAGTACTGGCCAGCCCCTCTATCTCTTTGTTAGATTATATCATTTGAAATAATAAGTTTTTGGGGTGGCCAGTGCCCCAGAAATATTTCAAATGTTCCTCAGGCAAATGCTGCAGTTCGTTCTGGGCACCATAAATTATCTTGACAACATTGTAGTAATGGGGCCCACTCACAACAGAAGAACACTTGGGATAATTGCAGCAGTTGTTTCACAGCCTCCAGCCTGCAGGCCTCAAATGCAATCTCTCTCTTTCAACTGTTGGTGGAACACCTGGCGCACACCACCTCTCATTAAAGTTTTAAGCAACACAGAACTGTTGACGCTGTCATCGCACTGCCTCGCCCCACAAATTTAATGGTAAAAATACACTCCTGGAAATGGAAAAAAGAACACATTGACACCGGTGTGTCAGACCCACCATACTTGCGCCGGACACTGCGAGAGGGCTGTACAAGCAATGATCACACGCACGGCACAGCGGACACACCAGGAACCGCGGTGGTGGCCGTCGAATGGCGCTAGCTGCGCAGCATTTGTGCACCGCCGCCATCAGTGTCAGCCAGTTTGCCGTGGTATACGGAGCTCCATCGCAGTCTTTAACACTGGTAGCATGCCGCGACAGCGTGGACGTGAACCGTATGTGCAGTTGACGAACTTTGAGCGAGGGCGTATAGTGGGCATGCGGGAGGCCGGGTGGACGTACCGCCGAATTGCTCAACACGTGGGGCGTGAGGTCTCCACAGTACATCGATGTTGTCACCAGTGGTCGGCGGAAGGTGCACGTGCCCGTCGATCTGGGAACAGACCGCAGCGACGCACGGATGCACGCCAAGACCGTAGGATCCTACGCAGTGCCGTAGGGGACCGCACCGCCGCTTCCCAGCAAATTAGGGACACTGTTGCTCCTGGGGTATCGGCGAGGACCATTCGCAACCGTCTCCATGAAGCTGGGCTACGGTCCCGCACACCGTAGGCCGTCTTCCGCTCACACCCCAACATCGTTCAGCCCGCCTCCAGTGGTGTCGCGACAGGCGTGAATGGAGACGTGTCGTCTTCAGCGATGAGAGTTACTTCTGCCTTGGTGCCAATGATGGTCGTATGCGTGTTTGGCGCCGTGCAGGTGAGCGCCACAATCAGGACTGCATACTACCGAGGCACACAGGGCCAACACCCGGCATCATGGTGTGGGGAGCGATCTCCTACACTGGCCGTACACCTCTGGTGATCGTCGAGGGGACACTGAATAGTGCACGGTACATCCAAACCGTCATCGAACCCATCGTTCTACCATTCCTAGACCGGCAAGGGAACTTGCTGTTCCAACTGGACAATGCACGTCCGCATGTATCCCGTGCCACCCAACGTGCTCTAGAAGGTGTAAGTCAACTACCCTGGCCAGTAAGATCTCCGGATCTGTCCCCCATTGAGCATGTTTGGGACTGGATGAAGCGTCGTCTCACGCGGTCTGCATGTTCAGCACGAACGCTGGTCCAACTGAGGCGCCAGGTGGAAATGGCATGGCAAGCCGTTCCACAGGACTACATCCAGCATCTTTACGATCGTCTCCATGGGAGAATAGCAGCCTGCATTGCTGCGAAAGGTGGATATACACTGTACTAGTGCCGACATTGTGCATGCTCTGTTGCCTGTGTCTATGTGCCTGTGGTTCTGTCAGTGTGATCATGTGATGTATTTGACCCCAGGAATGTGTCAATAAAGTTTCCCCTTCCTGGGACAATGAATTCACGGTGTTCTTATTTCAATTTCCAGGAGTGTACAATATTAGGGAAAATTTATCCCTGGCATGGCATTGATTGCGCATTTGGTCAACAACCTGAGGAAGAAGGGCATGCCTTTCATATTGTTGGAGTTGTGTGAACAGGTGTTCAAGACATTGAGGCAGACCCTGCTACTGGTACATTGTTTCACATATTTCAACTGAGCAACCAGCTAGTGGTGGCGGCAGACGCCCCTGAATGGGGGCATGGAGGCCGTCCTAGCTCATACAGATGCGGATCGCTATGAACATCTATTGCGTTTGCACCGAAGGCACTCAATGCCGCACATAAGAAGTATTTGAAATCGCCTCTTTACTGAAGGAATTCCATGTTTTCCCATACAGGACACACTTTTCCCTCATTATGGATTGTATGCTGTTGATCTCCCTTTTCAGTCCTGCTGCAAAGCTACATGAGGGGATGGTCCACCTTTCTCAGCGTGTACAATCACAAATCTCACTTCTGCAATACCACTCAACATGCCAACATGGATACCCAGTCCTGTCTCAAAATGGGCCCTGACCTGGAATTCGACCAAGACATGATCTTGTGCTTCCAGTAAGACAAAGAGGCTTAACAGCTAGTATACGCTTTTCCCATCACAGGGGCCCATAGGGCAAGGGCAATGGCCATGGCGAAAGACACCACCTTGCAACAGGTATGGTGGTACGTGCAACAGTACCAGCCAGACTGATTTCCTAGTCGAGAATCCAAACCATTGCAGTATTATTTCCACCTCCGCCACCAGCTAATCCTGGTGGATGGAGTTATCCTGCAAATCATGGATCAGTTGCTTCACCAGGTAGTCATGCCGCAAGTTCTGTGCCCATTAATCTTTTGGCTCTTGGACCAAGGCCACAGTGGTGTCTCATGAACTAAACTACTCACCCGGCACCATATGTACTGATCAGGCATAGACCAGCAGGCTGAACATCTTGTGGGCAATTGTCATCAGCATTGGAGTAGACCCATGTCGATTTCACGAGCCTCTTCCTGGATACTACCTGGCTCTGCCTAACTGCCCTTGATGTGTACTCCAAATTTCTGTATGTGGTCAACTGTTGATCAATGAGTACAGAGGCTATGATTGCAGTGCTCAGCAGAATTTTCACTACTGAAGCACTTCCTCTCGCACTGGTGTCAGACAATGGATAACAATTTCACTTCTAGGTTTCAGTGATTTCCGCCGCAGAATAGGCATTCAACACCTCCTGTTTCCACCTTTCCACTCCCAATCAAATGTTGAAGCCAAAAGACTCTTGCAAACTTTTAAAACACAGATGAAGAAATATTTGGTGACTTTCCTACGGATGAGGTGCTAACACTTTTTTCGAGTTCCTACAGGTTGACACAGCAGAAGAGTCTAATGGAGCACCTCCGTGGTTGTGAGCCCCACACACTCCTCTACCTCATGCCACCAATGCCAGTGGACGCCATCCACAGCACTGTCTCCACACTTGTGGCCAGGGTACCCACACCTTTGGATGCCAGAACAAATGGATTCCGGAGGTCATCCGGCAGCAGCAGGGATGTTGCAGGGGACTGGATGGTGACACGTGATCAAAACCAACTCCGCCTATGGTGGGAAACCTGGCTACTCCTGCTTCCAGCCCTTCTGGCACACACACACATTGTGGCAACACCACCTGCAGTTTCTCTTAGCCTGAACCTCAGCTATATCCCGTCCTGCTCCTGAGCTGTTAATGCCCTGTGGTTCTCAGCCCCATTCACCAATACTGGCCATAACCTCATCCCTCTCTGTTTATAGGCCATCCAAGAAGGACCACATGCTGGAAGCAGATCAGGTTTCTGTACCAGCCCCAACCGCACCACTGCAGCTCCTTTCTGTGCCAGGACCTGACATAGATAAGTTGTGGCCTCTGCTACGAGCATTGAAGCCATCGAGTAGGGATCTTCTGGGCATATGCTCCCATCCACACCAAATGGAAGCTGGTAAAATTGGAGGGGCTGTCCATTGTTCCTGAAGACATTGGCCTGGTTTGGAGCACAGCCAGTGTGCCTGGTTGGGCAGGGGCCAACTCATGAAGTTGCTGCTCACTGCATCCCCATGGAAGAAGGGATGTGTTAATTCACAGGACTATCATCTAGATGTCGGACACCAACCAACGTCTCCTACATTGTCCATCATCGCAGATTGGCACATATGACACCACAGTCATGACAGCTGCACAGGTGCCTGCCAGTGACACACCATCTGCATATGCGATCGCTGAATGGCAATTGCTCTCAATCTGCTCTTGTTCCTTGTGCTATTCACTACACTAGCTAGAACTGTACTGTACCTGTTTTGCCACATTGCTACACTGTACATTGTAACCATTGTGAACTATTGTCCTTTGAGAATGTTAAATATACCTGTTCCGTATGTGTCGTCTCATATTTTTTTTTTATGTTAGGAGTTACAACAAGAATCTTCTTTAATACATTCTATGCTCTTTGATATCTGATGATAGCAGTAGTTGAAACATCATAATAAATAAAGATTTTTAGGAAGTGATCTAGATGGTTTTATTCACAAAACATCAATGAATTAAATAGCAGAGGTTGATAGCAACATATTTTTCTGTGAGAATATGAACATTAGGATCCTTAATAATTTTTTTTGCATGTCAAAATGTTTCCATTATTGTTTACAATGCACTTGCACCTGGTTGTGTAGGGAGAAATACAAGTTATTATTCCACTGCAATTATGAGGAGAGTTATTACATTTTACAGTATATGATAATGGTTTTGATGAGAAACTGTGTATTATCTCCTTCAATGAAGTGCCTTTTTAAATTACACATTCATATGTGACAATGTGGCTAACTATTTAAAATTTTAAATGATAAATTCACACTGTAAAAGTGTTTTTGTTTTGTTCAAAATAACAGTTCATTCTTAAATTAAAGTGAAGTTTGATTCTCTTTATATTTTTCGCCACAACTTTGCATATTTCTGATATTCTTTTTTCATTGGCTGTTTCTGTTTTTTTTTTTTTTCAGAATTATATTTCAGCCTGCCTTTATTATATTGTGCCTGGTAGTATATCCAAGTCTTGTTTACTGCTAGAGTATTTGGATCCCCACGAGGATGGATTAAAATAAGACACCAAGGCCCTTCAGAGGTGTGCTGCTACATTTGCTACTGGTAGGTTCAATCAACACGTAAGTACTGCAGGTATGCCAGATGAACTCAGATGGGGATCCGTGGTGGGTAGATGATGTTATTTTTGTGAAACACTACAGAGAAAATATGGAAGCAGATTTTGAAAGGCTGGCTGCAGAACAATTCTCCTGCAACTAAAGTACATTTATGTAAGGACCGAGAAGATAAGGCAGGAGAAATTAGGACTCTTAGAAAGGCTTGTAGACAGTCATTTTTTCCTCACTCCATTTGCTAGTGGCACATGAAAAGAAGTGACTAGTAGAGGTACAAGGTACCCTCCAGCATGCATTATATGATGGCTTGTGTACTATGTAGGTAGGTGTAGATGATTAGGAGAGATTGACATGTTATTTCATGGATCATTGTATTCAGGTTTGAATGCTGTCCCTGTTCAAAATTTGAAGTTTAAAAAATAGCTAGGTGCATGCTTGCTACCCCATTCATGCCCCCACACAAGTACATTTTTAAAAATAAAACAGATGTAGATGTCTAAGAAATTAAATTGTCTTGATTAAATAGTGTTTTCCAGTATTTCCTTCCCACAGGTTTAGGGTTATCCTAACATCAAAATACAGTTATTCCACTATGTATCACTAGTTTTAAAAGCACGTCTTTAGTACAATCTACTATATAGCACATATGGTGCTGACAAAGTACCACAGAAATAAAGACAGTTAGATGAACAGACATTGCCATAGCAGAATCACGGTTCTAGTAATGACATTTACAAATGCTTCAGAATTGTCTCAATTCAAGGAAAAATGAAAGGAAACAACCATTAAGTTGACAATGTACTGCATGCTGATGTTGATGACAATGACTATTATTATTATTATTATTATTATTTCAACTGGCTCAACCGTCTGTTAAAAGTCTCTCAAATGGATGCCACTTTGGTGATTCCATGTCCATAACCTACTCCAGTGATCTACTGGCGAAAGGCGACCTATAGTTTAATGTGGAGTCCGAACCAGGTGATGTTTCTGGTGAATCTACACTATAGTAAAGGCTTCCTGAATACAGTAAATGATTCTTTTTTCTATGCTGATTTTGGAGGGAGTGATGCAGGGAGCTGGTGAAGCAACACCATGCTATGCAGGGAGCTGGTGAAGCAACACCATGCTATGCATGTACTGTCAAAGAGAACAGGATTGGAAAGAGAATGAGCCTGCATCCCTCATCAAATGAAAGCTCTGCATTCTGTCCCAGGTGGGCCAATAAGCACTAACCAACCACTATGTCATCTGTCACTGGCGTCATTTAGATGTGGTATGGGGGGACTTGGGGTTGGCACACCACTCTCTCAGTCGTCGTTGGCTTTCTTGACCCTGAAGCTGTCATTTCTTAATCACATAGTTCCTCAATTGTCATGTGAGGCTGACTGCACCCTCTTCCAGTCCTCCCGCGAGGGAAAAATTCCTGTTAGTACTAGAAATCAAAACCAGATCCTCTACATTGCAGCCATACATACTGACCACTGATCTATGAAGGCAGACTCACTCAATGAAGTTACTGTAATTATCCTCTCTGCTTCACACACCTCTGGATTTAGATGTGACACACAGAAATAGCACTCGTTTGACAGACCTGAAAACAAGTACTAACCAGTGGCTTCTGGAACACTATTGAATAAAATATTACTGAAGTGTTAAGATTGGCAGAGAACAAATACAAAACATAAGTGCTATTATATGGTACAATTTCAACTGACTGAAATGAATCAGTGTGAACTGTAGAAAATGACTGAATTTAATTGCCTGTGTCTCAAGATCTCTCTTTTATGCAAAAACTTCTACAAATCCAACACATATGCCTTTAAAACACACACACACACACACACACACACACACACACACACACACACACACACACAAGGGTCAATAATTTAAAGAAAACAAACATCCTGAACATGTACTAGTGTTAGGAAACAGTAACAATTACTAGCACAGAAAGAAAGTGAAGACTATGAACATTCCTCGTTTATGTAGCAAAAAATTCCTGTTTACTTTGTGTTCCATAGTTTCGTGCTTCACAATAGCAGCGATGAATTGGACAGCAGCACGCACTGTACACGGAATGGTCCACTCACTTTTAACATCTTACTTTGGGTGTACTTGACAAGAATGGCCCTCCTGCAAGATGGGTCAGTACTGTACTTCTACAACCTACCTCCTGATCTGAGTCTGACTCTTCCAGTGTTTCAGATTCTGCCAACGACTGCTTCAGTGACTTCGCCTCTTCCTCATCTCCATTGACTGCTACTGTCATTAATGGATCTGGAAAAAAAGATTGGTATACTATGTAAATTCAACAGTTTGCCATGATAAGCTCAGTACCTGGTATCTACTATAGAAAGACCTGAATTTTGGTCAAATATGCTAATGGGAATACCCTACACAGGGAATGGAAAGTAAAAAAGATAAATCCTTGCATAAGATGTGAAAAAAACAATAATTCCAAGAAGCATTAGTTAAGAGAGATCTACTTCACCACTTATCCAAGGGAGCATGAACATTGGGCAACACAACATTTGAAACTTTTAAACTCACAAATTCTTTAAAAATTAGCACTTCTACATGTTCACATGGGACTAATGGAAAAGTCTGTGAAAGAAAAAATCAAATACGGAGAAGTACGTCTGAAAGGAGATGTGTTAGTTGTTTCCGACATTCAAAAAATGGTGTTCTAATCCAGCTTTGAACAAAAAATGAGTGGTAATGAGTGACAGGCTTAGGTAACATTCAAGGAGGTGGATGTTACATTCCCAGACAAGAGAAAGAACCCACTTTATATTTCTGTTGTAGCCAATATGCTGGAAATTGTTCACGAAATTAACCTGTTTAATGAATCTTAAGACTTACTTTTCTTAACACTCATCTTGATTAATTTCCCTGAAAATTTGGAAGATGTTGGTGAGGAAAAGGTGACTGCAAATTTTGAAGACGTTGGTGGGTACTGTTTGTCACTTCACCAAGATGCACAATGCACAATTCATCAGAAAAAAGCTATGTTTGATGATTTCAGGAAAAGAGAGGAAAGAAACATAAACTAATGGATACATAATTCGCATGTAATAAAAAGGTGTTATCATATTCATACTTCAATAACATCTTTGCTAATGCTAAAAATTAAATTACTTTTCATTCCAATTATGTGTGTTTTGATAATGTTTTAGTTTATGATGAAGTCACTTTATCACAACTGTATGCTTTTAAAAGAAAAACACCAACAAAAATTAATCAAAAGCATTTTTCCTTTGAGCGATGTAATGAAGGGCAATATCTCTACTATTTCTAAAGAATCCATCTCTTGCAGTTCTTTTATAGACATGTCTTGTAAGAAAATTTTGATTCCGCTTACCCACAATTAATAACAAATTATCATTACTGAGTTTTCACTTTTCTGTATATTCACTGACATAATTTTCTTACGTTAGAGATTTAATGTGTGACCCCTACTTTAGCTTGTCTGGCGCTGACCACTCTATACCCCATTCTTCATTGATTTCATTATGCGAGTTATGTATCTTATTGGCATAAGTCATGTTCTTAGGTTGGGTTGGTTGGGGTTGGGTTGTTTTGGAGTAGGAGACCAGACAGTGAGGTCATCGGTCTCATCAGATTAGGGAAGGAGGGGGAAGGAAGTTGGCTGTGCCCTTTCAAAGGAACCATCCTGGCATTTGCCTGAAGCGATTTTGTGAAATCACAGAAAACCTAAATCAGGATGGTCGGATGCGGGATTGAACTGTCATCCTCCCGAATGCACTGTTCTTAGGTGTTCCAATAGTAACTACATCTGATTTTATCCATAATGTGTAGCAGTCATGATAGTAAACAATTTCACAAGTAAATAGATGGCTGAGCACACATTTTAACACTGAATATTTACATTACTGTCTACAGTGAGATGCTGCAGATGCTTTTTGATTTTGTCATAAGTTTTGATACAATTCCCACTTTCTAGTACAGGATACTCTAATCCCTTTTTTTATTCACTGTAGTTGGATCTCACTACAAATTTGTTTTGTGTATCAGCCAATGCAGCTTTGATCTGTATGGAAAATGCAAAATACTCTTCTATTACATTCTTGTAATAATAATACTCTGTACCGATACCTACCAGTGAAAGTGACATGATTGTAACTCTTGCAAATAAAAAATAACTAAAGAAATTACAAACATTCAACACAGCCGAAAACTAGTTGTCACTTCCATGCAAAAGCATGTAAAAAACTAAGCTAAGCTATTTACAATTTTCTGGATCTTGTGGAAAAAAAAAGAGTAAGTTGAGTATCACACAATCAATGCTGTTGAAGTTTTGTTGATTCCTGCAAAGGAATTGTTCAGTCTATATGCAAGGCATCAGATATGAGCAAAAAATATGTTCCACAATTCTACATAAACATTACACCAGTGAGATAAGTTTGAAACTCTCCCCCATTACACCTGTAGTAGACTTGGAATACCTTGTTATTTAGTTTTTAATGATACAGCACAAATTACTGTTCCAATGATCTACAGTAAATTGTCAATGGAAAAATGGCCGTTCCTTTACATAGAAGATACAAAAGCACAGTTGTATCCCATCCGGTCCAGCAATCACTATCACACAATATTGGCTGCACATATCTGATTCACCAATGAGACCTCAATCCCCCTTTAATGCAGAACATTCATAGCCAACATTGGTTCAGCTACAGTGTTTGTGATGCACTGCAAGACTATTTGATTCTGGAAAATGACATCTCTCAAGGCAATACTTTATTTGTTTGTAAATATCAACAACATTGCAAATACACTTCCCGGGTTTGCTGCACGATCGTGTTGTGTAAGCCCCACAATGTTCCATTGTTGCAACTGCTCAAAATCTTCAGGTGGTGGTAATTGCTGTTATCATTGTTGCAAAATTTGTCAGACCAGGACCAGGCGAAACATGTGTGTGGGAAGACACTCAAAGCTGGAGGAAAGCAGCGCTCCTCAGGCACTCTGCTGGGAGCCACAGAAAGGTCTTCCACACATGCACTGTGGTCAATGACTATGCTGCCAGACACTCCTGTCATTAAAATCTGAATTAAAACTCAGCAGTGTGTTGCATCAAGTCATGAATCAATGATTCATGCTTTCCTTGTTTTGATTTAATGGCAGCCAGTGCTGGATTCCAGGTAGTGGTTACTTGGAAACGTGAATCCCTGTTGATAAGATTGTCCACCGTACATATGTGTATGACCTCCTTAACTACACAGTCCCAGGAAGATGACACTGGGGATAAAATTTCAGTATTTTCGTAAAACATGCAAAGCCTCTCATATTTAGGCAGTGCTCCGCCACCGCTGACTTACCAGGTATCCCCAGGCACTTATGATGATGGTATGCGACACGATGTTCTTGCATGGTTTGGCAAGTTTGCCCAAAATAAGATTTCCTAACTGGCATGGGATCTCATACACCCTATGTTTCCTGAGACCAAGGTCATCTTTGACCAGGCACAATAAATTCCTCAGTTTTGCTGGTGGCCGAAAAACACACCTGATGTAATGCCTTTTGAGGCTTTTTTCTATTCTTGAAGACATGCTGCAGAAATATGGCATGAACGCCACTGCCATGGGTGCCTCCACATCTTCATTTACATTGTTGCTTTGAATTTGCTTAGAATTAAATGTATGGCTTATCTGTCTATCGAAATAACCATTCTGCTGGAATATCATTCTTAGGTGTTGTAGCTCACCAGGTAAAATGTCAGCTTCTGGGACCACATGTACTCTATGCACCAAAGGCGTAAGACACTACCATGTTGCAGACACTGTATCCCAATGTACCATTGGCTTTTCTTCTGACCATGACATACTGGAAATGTAAAATACTATCTTTTTCCACTTCCATTGTGATGCAGTGAGTTGAGATGCTGGAGAAACACAGGTAATATCTCTAGTTTGTGGGGACACACCACAGAAGTGTCGTCTACACACCACCAGGAGCAGGAAGGTTTGAGACTTGCTGACTACTGTGCTTTTTCCTCTGTTTTCCACAAAACAGTTGACCACCATGGGAGACACAGGACTTACCACGGCAACACCATCCACTTGTTCAAACAATGCCACAATGTCTTTCTCAAACTGGCTGCTGATAAGCTATAAGGAATCCTGCAGAGCCACTTTCGTAAATAAAGATACAATATCAAAGCTAACCAAAAGATAAGACAGTTGTAGCTTAAGTAGTGCACATGACTGAGCACTATGGGACTTAACATCTGAGGTCATCAGTCTCCTAGAACTTAGAAATACTTAAACCTAACTAGCCTAAGAACATCACAGACATTCATGCCCGAGGCAGGATTCAAACCTGCGACTGTAGCGATCGCACAGTTCCAGACTGAAGTGCCTAGACCTGCTCAGCCACTCTGGCCAGCAAGCTTAAGTGTCTTCAGTTATCGTATGAAGTGCTCCGGAGTCTGGATGTGGTGGTCACACTTGCCCAGGAGATATCCGAACAGCATAGTATGATGAAACTTCCTGGCAGATTAAAACTGTGTGCCGGACCGAGACTCGAACTCGGGACGTTTGCCTTTCGCGGGCAAGTGCTCTACCAACTGAGTTACCCAAGCACGACTCAAGTCCTGTCCTCACAGCTTTACTTCTGCCAGTACCTCACCTCCTACCTTCCAAACTTTACAGAAGCTCTCCTGCAAACCTTGCAGAACTAGCACTCCTGAAAGAAAGGATATTGCGGAGACATGGCTTAGCCACAGCCTGGGGGATGTTTCCAGAATGAGATTTTCACTCTGCAGTGGAGTGTGTGCTGATATGAAATTTCCTGGCAGATTAAAACTGTGTGCCAGACCGGGACTCGAACTCGGGACCTTTGCCTTTTGTGAAAGGCATAGGTCCCGAGTTCGAGTCTCGATCCAGCACAAAGTTTTAATCTGCCAGGAAGTTTCATATCAGCGCACACTCTGCTGCAGAGTGAAAATCTCATTCTAGCATAGTATGATATTTGGCCAGAAAACAGGTAGGGGTTCCAATGTTGCTCACTATTGGGCAAAGTGGAGGCCCATACATAAATATCTTCGGTAGGCCATACGGTCTTGGGGGAACTGCAGCTTGTTGGCATAGGCTCTTGATGACTTTAGAAGGAATGGAACTCTACTTGAGAAGATGTATAGTCTTTTTTTGTATTATGCCAGTCACATCCTCTCTTAGCTTGCAATACGCAGGATCATTAAGAAGTGCCTCCATCTGGCTGTTGTATTCAGCTCATGAGAGAAGGATGGTGGTGTTCCCCTTGTCAGCAAGTATGTCTTCAAGAACAGAAAGAATTCTCAAAAGGCATCAGGTGTGTTTTTTGGCCACCAGCAAAATTGAGGAATTTATTGTGCTCGGTCAAAGATGACCTTGGCATGTATAAGATCCCATGCAAATATGGAAAATATTAAATTGGGCTGACATTCCAAACTATGCAAGAACGTTGCATCGAACACCATTGCCATACACACCTGGGGCAACCCGATATATCACCAGTGGCGGAGCATTGCCTGGACATGTGGCACCATATGTTTTATGAAAAGACTGAAAATTTATCTCCAGCACCATATTTCTGGGACTGTGTTATTAAGGAGGACGTACATATCCACACGGTGGACAATCTTATAAACAGGGATGCAGGTTTTCAAGTAAGCACTAACTGGAAACCAGCACTGGCTGTCATTAAATCAAAACAAGGAAAGCAAGAATCTTTGATTCATGACTCAATGCAGTGCACTGCTGAGCTTTACTTCAGATTTTAACAACAGGACCATCTGGCAGCACAGTCATGGCTCCCAGCAAAGGGCCTTAGGAGTGCTGCTTTCCTTCAACTGTGAGATTCTTCCCGCACACGTGTTTTGCCTGCTCCTGGTCTGATAAATTTTACCATCACTAAGTGATTATTATCACTCACGTCTTGCAGCAATGACAGCAGCAATTACCACCACCTGAAGATGTCGAACAGTTGCGTCGATGAAAAATTGTGGGATTTACATAATACAATCCACTGGCAAACCTGAAAAGTTATTTGCAACAGATCTGCCAGTAAGCCTGAAAAGTCACATCAACAACATTTCATTAATCACAAAATGACTCATTTAATGTTTTCTTCTTTTCAGCCAGTATTAAATGTAATGTAGAAAATAGGCTCAATATGTTGCATTTTATGTTCCAAGTAACAGAAATAATGATGTTATCTGCTCATCCACCTATTCCAAAAAGCACTGCAATGAGATTCAAAATTGCTTATCATCATGTAATAACAATATGACTTTTGTTCCCAAAGATGGAGCATTGGTAAGACACCAATAGGACTTTGCACCAAAATAATCTTGTACTAGGGCACTACAGAACTACATTCCAAGCTATTTTAATGTATTATACGGAAGTGACTTACCACATGCTTCTCTATAGGCATCAACTTGAACATACAGCACATACAATGGTTTAGGAAGTAAGTATGAAATCTCATGCTGCTTGCGAATTCTGTCCAAGGGCAGACCCAAATAATCTTGTAGTGGTTTGGTTGCCTAAGAAGAATGATTTCCTATAAGTAATGTGGAGCACACTGACTCATTCTTAACTCTAAACACAAATCAGAATCTATAAAATTTCTTGCATTTTTCTGAAAACTTTTAAATTTATTAAAGTTCACAATATTAAGCAGTAGCTACAAATGTACAACAATTCAGCAGCATACACATGAGAACAATGAGGCTGATACTGTTATACCAGAGCCAAGTTAGCCCCTGAGGGCTGGCAACCCATATCACACCACAGAGGATGGAGTTGTCTACGTCCAAGGCGTACCAAAAGCACCATGGTAAACACCGGCTATTTACATACAAGATAATGGAAACAGACATTCTGAGCACTACTCCCTGCAGGGGGAGCTCAAGTCACGGCCTGCAGCAAGTACCACTATGCCAAAAACTGATCGGCTGGAGACAGCTATATAGGGGCTAGAACCAGCCCCGATGTTCAGTTCATGCTGGATGCCGATCTCGTGTACTGCAACCATTGAAGATTACGTCTTTGTCTTGGAATAGGACTGTTACAAGTGTGTGGGTGTGTTATCATGAACCTTTGTGGAACATTAGAAGTGAACTTTTGTTTGCCTCAATTAGGAGACTTTTGCTGGCATCGTTATCATTACCTTTCATTTGTACGTTCAGTCATCAACCTTGCGAACTTACATCAATAACAGTTGTGTTTGTGAAAAATTGCGAATTGTCAGTCACAACAGATACGTAAACTCAAGTTTATATAACGAGTTCAGAAAAAAATCATCACTTCTGCGCGCATCTGGTGGGCTAAGAGACCAACAAAAGGGGAAGGATTGGAATTAAATATGGGAGTCCTACAGCCTATGCACAAGACGAACATACCATCTAAAACTGTAACAAATGTTCAACTATTAGAGTGTAGCTTATCTCCAAAAAATGTAAAGTCATTGTGAATCTTAGAAACTGGGTATGTTGAATGAAACCTGGATTTTATTCAGTGATAGAAATGACAGGCAACACACTTGTCATCCCACCAGACGTATCAACAGATACAATTATGCTTACATTTGGAGAGGTCGCTAGGTGCAGCATGGAAGGATACCTCCAACCATCATCAGGTCACATAGTAAAACATCCAAAACAAATTTAAGGGCTGTCACAGATGCCCATGGTCTCACTTGTCATCCAGCTGATGTTTACTGCAGCTTCTCTGTCGTATATATTGCTGATAATCCTGTGATAAGTGGTTTCTTCCTGGACTATGGCTAGGAATTTGTTGTTACCTACCAACAACAAGTGGGTAGTGCACAGCTATGTTTGTCAACATGTTTGAGTGGCTCATGGCTACATCAAGATAGTGGTTGACGTGGTTTCCAGTGTTCTCCAGCACTGACATATGATTTACTCAACAAACTTATAAAGGACTGTATTGATTCTGAGATATCCATGTCCAGACATGTTCTATTTTGTCTATTCCCATAAGAGGCAGGAAATGTTACTTTCATTACTTAATCATAAATATATTGTGCTTAATATAATCTGTGTTGCTGAAGTGAATTTGCAACAAACACCATACATAGAAAACTCCAGAACATAACACTATTGCTGCGTAAGGAACACACACCAGAAAGACAAAATTAACTGCATGGAGTATGTGTGGTCTTCAGTCCTGAGACTGGTTTGATGCAGCTCTCCATGCTAATCTACACTGAGCAAGCTCTTTCATCTCCCAGTACCTACTGCAACCTACATCCTTCTGAATCAGCTTAGTGCATTCATCTCTTGGCCTCCCTCTATGATTTTTACCTTCCACGCTGCCCTCCAATGCTAAATTTGCAATCCCTTGATGCCTCAGGACATGTCCTACCAACCGATCCCTTCTTCTAGTCAAGTTGTGCCACAAACTTCTCTTCTCCCCAATCCTATTCAATACCTCCTCATTTGTTACGTGATCTACCCATCTAATCTTCAGCATTCTTCTGTAGCACCACATTTCAAAAGCTTCTATTCTCTTCTTGTCCAAACTATTTATTGTCCATGTTTCACTTCCATACATGGCTACACTCCATACAAATACTTTCAGGAACGACTTCCTGACATTTAAATCTATACTTGATGTTAACAAATTTCTCTTCTTCAGAAACGCTTTCCTTGCCATTGTCGGTCTACATTTTATATCCTCTCTACTTCAACCATCATCAGTTATTTTGTTCCCGAAATAGCAAAACTCCTTTACTACTTTAAGTGTCTCATTTCCTAATCTAATTCCCTCAGCATCACCCGACTTAATTCGACTACATTCCATTATCCTCGTTTTGCTTTTGTTTATGTTCATCTTATACCCTCCTTTCAACACATTGTCCATTCCGTTCAACTGCTCTTCCAAGTCCTTTGCCGTCTCTGACAGAATTACGTCATCGGCGAACCTCAAAGTTTTTATTTCTTCTCCCTGGATTTTAATACCTACTCCAATTTTTTCTTTTGTTTCCTTTACTGCTTGCTCAATATACAGATTGAGTAACATCGGGGAGAGGCTACAACCCTGTCTCACTCCCTTCCCAACCACTGCTTCCCTTTCATGCCCCTCGACTCTAATAACTGCCATCTGGTTTCTTTACAAATTGTAAATAGCCTTTCGGTCCCTGTATTTTACCCCTGCCACCTTTAGAATTTGAAAGAGAGTATTCCAGTCGACATTGTCAAAAGCTTTCTCGAAGTCTACAAATGCTAGAAACGAGTATGGTGAGACAAAATTTTAAGAACTGTTAGGACAACAGAATTGATTTCCAAACAACAGGGCTTTCCAGAGAAACAAAAAGGTGAGTAGAATAGAAATGAAATAAAGTGCAGCTAACAGAAGCATAGTTCTTGTGAGTTTACTGAAGATCTGTAGCCAATAGAAGATTTATCCGACACTATTACTCTGTAACTAACATGTGAGTCCACAAGCCATATAGTCCACAGCTCTGTTCTCCATCTCTTTATCTTATGCTTAGCACTTCTTTTGCCTCTGGCTAAAACTTGCATATGTGGAAAAATGTCAAACTGCACCACTATTCGGAGTCAACATTAAACACCTTAACTGGCAAAGTCAGTTCAAAGGTTGGATGAATGCAAGGCCACACCACCTCCACTGGAACCAAAACCCCATAAATTGCTTTCAAGTTCAAATGAACCTTGTGATTGGGCCCTGCTTTACCTTAAATCAACAGCAACATTGAGAAGAACATACAAGGCTGAAAGGGAAACTAAATTATAGAACACAAAGTAATATAGTGAAAACAGAGAGAAAAAGTGGATCACAAATATAAATGAGTCAAACTGAAGAGCAGAGGCAACAATGTGGTCAGAACAGATACAGGAGACAGCCAGCACCAAAAAGATTATATGAGGTGTAATCAGGAACAGGCAGGAACCCGCCACATACTGGAAAGGACATTCTAAGCTGCCATCTTGCAGGAGACATAAGCTATTTAGTAGTGTTATACACAATGCAGCAAAGTTATTGTAAGTGCATCACCCAGGTGTCAAGGAAAGGTGTACACATCAGTCACAAAATCTTGCACTAGTGTTACAACATAGCAGTGGAAAGCTACTCAGGATAAAATGGCAAGAGTTTATGTAACTGCCCTGCCAGCCAAACTTCACTAAATAAAACCACCTGAAACTTTTGTCATTTGTTAAACATCTTGACAAGCTCCATCACAACTGTGGCTGTGTTGTGCAGCTGAGACATTACAGTTACTCCTCTGAATGTGAGGAACAATTAATAATACCTCTATCACTCAGTGCTCTACTGAAAAATGATTCTGGCCACAAATAATTCAGTTTCACAAATGACTGTTACAACAGCAGGCTATCAGTTCTGGACTTCACTGATTATTTATGAGCTTTACATTTAATTTAAAAGTAAAGAATCAATAATACCCAAAGAGCAGCAATACACAAAGCAGAGCTCCAACACAATTGTAACATACTGCTTCAGAAGAAGAAAGTAAGAGTAGTTCAGACTAAGGAAGGATGTGAAGGAAATAGGTAGAGTTATTTTCAAAAGAAGTATGTCAGCATTTGAGTTATGCAATTTCTGTAACCATGGGAAACCTAAATCTAGATGACAGAACTGAAACAACCCACTGCACTGCTGAACAACAGTGCAGCACCTTACCACTTTGCTTAGTGATGTAGAGTTTCATTTAAATACTTGTACTTAATTTTATATGCATTCATTGGTGCCAAATTCACACAGTGACTCATTTTAACAATATCATGAAAAGGATAGATTGCTACCATCATATAGTGTAGATGTTGAGTCTGAGACAGACACGACGAAAAGACTGCTGAACAAGTAAGCTTTCAGTCAGAAGACATTCTTCTGAAATAAACACACACACACACATATTCACGCAAACACAACTCTCACATCCATAACCATTATCTCTGGCTGCCAAGGCCAAACTTGGACATCAGTTGTCAGACTCTGACCTTGGTGACCAGAGACAATGGTCATGTACATGAGAGCTGTTTTTGTGTCAATGTGTGTGTGTGTGTGTGTGTGTGTGTGTGTGTGTGTGTTTCCTTCAGAAGAAGGCATTTTGGCCTGTTTAGCATTCTTTTTGTTGTGCCTGTCTGTGACTTGACATTTCCACTATATGGTGAGAAGCAATCTCCCTTTTCATAATTTTGCGATTATTCCATCCTGGATTTTCCACTGTTTGATTTTGCCTAGTGACTCATTTTAAGTGGTTAACTTCAATTTGAGCAAAATTGCTCAAGATATAACAGGGCTTAGTGTAGATCACTGTTATCTCAATGCAGGCCACTTTTATGTAGAATGCTAGTCTAAATAGTAGTACGATGTTAGTAATTATTACATCTTGTGTTTAATTACTTATACTCAAAGACTAAATGGTAGTATAGTGTTAGTAATTATTATGTTTTGTGTATTTTAATTACTTATAATCAAAAGGAATAATGTAAGAATTAATTACCTTTAAATTATAAATGAAATTATATGACTAAATTTCCTCTCCCACAAAATCATGGACCTTGTTGGAACGAAGTGGTTTGCACGCGTTATGATACAGACAACCATACCTTTAGGTGTATGCACTATGAGATCCCGTATTTACTCGAATCTAAGCCGCACTTTTTTCCCGGTTTTTGTAATACAAAAAACCGCCTGCGGCTTAGAATCGAGTGAAAACCAAGCGGAAATTCTGAAAAAAGTTGGTTGGTGCCGCCACAACTTACTTCTGCCGTCGATTATATGTAGCGCCAGACAGGCATGCTTTGTAGGCACAAAGATAAATACTGGCGCCAAAACCTCTGGGTCAGTAAACAAATAAAAAAAAGAAGTGGAAGACAAGCTATTTTCTGCGCCCCAAGTTTCGACCACTGCATTTTCATATATTATCCAACGAAGTAAATACAAATTCCGTATTGTTCATCTTCGAATGTAGCAGCATTTCAATGTACTATGAAAATCCGACTGGCAAGACTGGGATGTTTGTCAATATGGCCAACTTCACGTTCTGAATTTTTTCCTATCTGTGAGAAGAGATGGTTGCTAATAGGAACTTTTATAAATTGTGAATCACATGCAGTATTCTCGTCACCATAAGAGGAATACGCATATAAACATTTTGCCATGTATTGTTTCATGTTTGCTGCTATCTCATTTAAATCCCGTCTGCCTAATAAATTACGAAACTAGAGTGAGACATTAGCAAACACGGAAGAATATACATATCATGTCATGTTTATATTCGTATTATTCTTATGCCTAATAGTGAAGCAGTCAGAAATGAAGCACGGCAATTGACTAGATTTTTAAATGTAAGATGACTCTAATTTCTGTGTAGAATGTAACGTACTAAAGAGGCGCCTGCACAGATTTTCAAAGGGAGAAAAATTTTCGCTAACTCTCGTTCAGAGCATCTTCTATCATACGCAGTCTATTATTTGGTTCTTGTTGATCATTATCAAAGAAAGCAGCCGTGTAAGACAACAACAAATAGCAGTTTCTTGCCATTGTTTCGCTAATGAGACGATTCCTCTCTCTCTTTTTTTTGTTTTTTAATTGTAGCGCGCACAAAAGCAAGCCATCCCGCGAGCGGCCACAGGCCATAAACACGCACTATCAGAATGCGACAAACTATGCATGACACAGTACAGTAATGCATTTTCAGCTTAGAGTGACGTAAACACCTACAGCAAAGAAAACTGCGCTTATCAGATCAAAGAAAAATAAGCAATAGATTCAAACCAGACGAAGCACGTAGAAAAGAAAGGGTACCCGTATAAATACGGACGGAGCGCCTGACGCATAACAATGGCTACCTGATAAAGCGTAACTGCTAAGCTTACGACTCTAACCAAAGCTGTATCATCATTCATTCGACCTAAATTGTGTCTCATATTACAATGGGCAAACTTTGTTTCGATTTGGAGATGCGGCCTATAATTTTTCTCTCCCCTTGAATTTCGAGTCTCAGATTTCAGGTGCGGCTTATATTCGGGAATTTTTTTTTTTCCCCTTGATTTCGAGTCTCATTTTTCAGGTGCGGATTACATTCGAGTGCGGCTTAGATTCGAGTAAATACGGTAATACTGAATAACTAAATGGGAATGCATGTAAGCTACTATGAACAGCATAGTGAACACACCATACAATATAACCCTTTTTTTAAATTAATCTCTGAGGACCAAAATATTTTTTCCTTGAATGGTGGTTCTCCTAAACAGGAGTTCAGCTCCTGCATGCTAGTAGAGTGACTCAAAATCACAATTTTTGGTGTTTAGGCCATATCAAATATGCACATGATTTGGCAATAGCAAATCCTAGTATATATATTAGCGCCATACACTCTTCATTTACTCATTAAGCCTTCATTTTGAAGTTGCATGTAAAATCACCAATGGGTGTCTCAATTTAAAGACAGAATCCAGAATGATGAAGAAATTGTTTATATACAAGAGTGGCTTTATTCAACTACTGTAATAGCATAGATAAATATGAGTAAACGAAAAGAAAAAAGACTATTAAATATTGCCATTTATATCTAGAATACAGAAATTGAGAAACAGTCTGTTTTTTCCTGACAGCATAACATACTGAGAAGAATTGTCACAAAACTTAAGAGCTGAATCCTCCTCCTCCTCCTCACATCATCATCATCATCATCATCATCATCATCATCATGGCTACCCTACCCCAATTTTAATACTTAATAACAAAACCATTCAGTCACTTATGTCTACCTAATTTTCAAAAGTCAGGATGTCATCACCATGACACAGTCTTTGAATGAGTCACTTGTTGAAATATCTGTGAAAGCATTCAGGGAAATCATTATCGTCATCCTCGTCTTCTATAGCAACTGCTGCTGGCCCAGGGTCAGCATTTGTAAACTGGTTCAACACATGTTGTCTTACAACATACCATGCAGTAACAAGCAAGTGCACAGCCTGTAAAATATTTACTCTCATTATGTCCTTTATTTTGAGGACTGAAACTGACCTCAGCATCCATTCTGTAATTAGCTTCCACAAGACGAATTATGCTCAAATCTAGAGGATGCATGTGAGTTGTACCAAGCACATTCAACAGGAAGAAACAAAACATAAAGTCCCAGCGGAATGTCATCATCTTTTGATGTGTAGGGCATCTGCTGCACCTGTCTTGGGGTTTAAAAGCCTTACAAACTTCGTATAAAATTCAGCAATCAACTAGGCAATAAAATCATATGCGCAAAATAGTATTTTAAAATCAACTGGAGTTTAAAATGTTCGCTTTATTAATGACAGCAACTTCTCACTGTCATCACTCTAACACACTACAGAACATCATTCTGTCTTTTCTTTTTTTTTCTCTCTGTGCATCTTACTCCTGTTTCTGAGGGAAGCAAATTATAATCCTATCAGCATCAAAAATATTTTAGGGCTCATATCCATTAGCAGCGATGACAAAACATTCTTGTACCAAGGTTCAGTATTTTGTCTACTGTCTCACATTCGACAGGTCAATTTAAAGTTCATAAATGTGTGACCATTCGACACTAAAATAACTGTGTAGAGTAGTTCAGTACCCAAAAAGTTTTTAGTTACCAGATAACGAACTTACTCACTACCAAGAATAACAAGACAAGGCTCAAATCTGGTTAGTAACATACCAAGCCTTCAATTCAATTTTTGGAAGGAATTAAAGAAGCAACACCACTGCAATCACAAAACTAGCTGCAGTGCTCTTTTTCTATCGCCTACTGTCGTATTTTTGCAACACAAACTCTACAGAATGACAGAATTGAGGGAACTGAGGGGAGAACTAAATGCAGTCGACACACTCTTAGTTCAGATAACCGTACATATTTTGAATGGATAATTGCACTATTAAACTAAAAGTGCAAAGGCCCCTTTCAATGATGAAGCACGGACGTTCTCCCTTTTTAATAAGGAAGGTTCTTGAGTTTCAGCATTCAGGACTGCGTTATTATTTTTCAGTACATACTGCACAAAGAAGATGGCACGAAATGATATTTCTTTTTCTCCATGTTAATAAGTTTGCAAATTCGACAGTCTTCGACATCATGAGTAATGTCAGCCTCTAGTGAATGTGAAGCTATACTCTTTTTCCTGGCCATAACTACACAAAACTTCCACACAGTAGAATTCAACACTACAATAAAAAAACACACAGCTATCAATTTGTGTGCTTGGCAAAGTTTTCTGTGATGTCATATCGCGTAACCTTCATGCAGATACTGGCATTGTTCGAAATTATCATTCACAAAGTATAACTTATCTAGCTGCTATAATAATTGATTGTGAAATACCGACTTTTCTGAAACACCATTTTAATTCAAAAATGAAAGGAATAATTCCAAACACACTGATATGTTAGCAATTTCATCACAGCTGGATTTATTCCTTAAAATTGACTTTTTTTTTTACATCAGCTTCCATTATAACTGGAGTTCAGTAACATTGCTTCTGCAGAAGTTTCCTGGACCAACAGAAATATTTGTTAAAAGTGGGAATTCCTTAAAAGCAGGTTCATTAATATGGGATTTTACTGCAGTAGCTGAAGACATACATAAAGCCAACATGCATCTCAGTGGTACAAGTTTATATGCCAATCAGATCTGTAGCAAAAACAGCAGTAGTACATTGACTGGTGGAGGGGAATCAACGCTAGTTTAAAAATTATGAAAAGGTTAATACATGATAGAGACATGGAGATACCAGAAAGTTTCAAACAGTTTATGTGATGATAAGACAGGGATCTTGAAACCAGAATTTGAGCTGCAAAACATTTCTAGGGGGAGATGTGGACTCTGACCATAATTTATGGGAGGTGAACTGCAGATCAAAATTGAAGAAACTGCAGAAGGGTAGGAGATGGGACCTGAATAAGTTGAAAGAACCAGAGGTTACCAAGAGTTTCAAGAGGAGCATTAGCAACAATTGACTGAAACATGGATAAGAAATAGAACAGAAGATGAATGGGTATCCTCGACAGACAAAACATTGTAGGCAGCCGAGTATCATAATAGGCAAACAGAAAAGGCCCAGTAGTAATCCTTTTATAATGCATGAGATACTGATGAAAAACAAAGATTTAAAATGCAGCAAAAGGGAATGCAGATATGTAAAAAAATGAAATTGACAGGAAGTGCAAATTGGCACATGAGAACTGCATGGTTGCAGAAGCTTGCATGACTGCAGGAAAGAAAGATGCAGCTTATAGAAAAATTAGAGATACCTTTGGAGAAAAGAGACGCAGTTGTATGAATATTAACAGCTCAAATGGCGTCCGGGATAACGCTCTGCTGGCACTGTGGAATATTCTAAGTCCCACTGAAGGTCACACGTTATCGTACGTCTATATAAGCGAGCAAACGCCGCGCAGCGGCTTAGTCGTGCTGCTGCTGCTGCACAGGCAACTGCAGTGAACACTGCCAAGATGCCTTCGAAACAGACCGTCTACAAAACCATCAAGAACATCGAATTTGTTACAACGTCTGGAAACAAGAAGAATCTTATACCAGTCAAGTCTGTTGCTGCCCAAGCTTTGCTGGACGGACCGTCTGTGTTGTGTGGTTGTCGTCTTAATTTTAGTTTAGATATTAATGATTCATTTGGTCATGGTAACGGATGGTTTACTGTAGCTAATGCACGTGGAGGTACAGGAGTACCTAGTGTTGGTGGACTTGAAAGTTTTGTTGATAGAGACATTATTGCCTTTCGCACCTATCATATGGTAGAACTTGCTAATAAAGACTTTGGAAAATCTGTGTATATGTCGCCTTCTGCTTTGTCTTTATATACTCATGATAGGAGATAAGAAAAGCCTGAAATGTGCAAGGAGGGAAAAACAATGTAACAATTAATTATCTGTAAATTGTAAATGAGATTGTACATGCACATTATACCTCCATGAAACTTGGATGCTGTCAGGATGGCATGGCTCATGTGCCTCTACAGTAAAGCGAACTCAGGCAGTGCTGAGGGAATTAGATTAACCCTTTCGTTGCTATGGCCCTGATCTCTGCATTCCGTGCTGGTAGTTTTTGTTACGGCTCTAATACTCATCAAATGCTAGTGCCTGCACTGAGAGACAGTGTTCAAGCCAAAATGAAATATTCATCACTGATGTTTAAAAAAATATGAGATGAAAAAAAATCTGGTTTTCAGACATCTTACACTCCAAAAACTGTAGAGGAAGTCAGAGACTGGAATACATCCAGCAAATAATTGAGGACGTAGGATGCAAGTGCTACGCTCTGAGATGAAGAGAT
Organism: Schistocerca gregaria; assembly: GCF_023897955.1. Taxonomy (NCBI): domain Eukaryota; kingdom Metazoa; phylum Arthropoda; class Insecta; order Orthoptera; family Acrididae; genus Schistocerca; species Schistocerca gregaria. The sequence continues at coordinate 86,133,370 of NC_064925.1, read as the reverse complement.
TGGCACAGGAGGGAAATTCGTGGTGGGCCGCATCAAGCCAACCAGAAGACTGATGACCCAAAAAATAAAAAAAAAAAAATAAAAAAAAATCCACAGTACTTACTGCTCTTCTTCTAATTAAATAAAACATTGCACAAAATTTTAAACAGTTTGCAGAGATACAAATACACTTCATAAACTTTGCATATGGTTGATCTTAGCTCGTACTTTACAGTGAATTAAATGCAGATACAATATCAAAATTTTACTTAAACCTGAGAGCAGAATGGCATCTCAATTCATTCTCAAGTTATTGGGTATGATATCCAATTGACAGTTGATGCAACGTGCCCATTTACGTCCTTGCGCATCACGAATCGTGGTCATAACAATAGTCATAACTCATAAATGATTCACAAGATCAAAACGAGGTTTTCTGCAAATGGTAGTATGCTATCAGGAAATGTCAGAAATAGTCTTTTTTTTTTTATTTGCCAAGTGAAGTGAATGTGGTGTGTGCTGGTGGTCACTTCATCACTGCATAAAGTGTATGCATGATGGCAACATTATTCGCCTAAGTTGAAAACTGTATTGGGAAGAATGCAATATTTATTTATTTACCTACTTGTGTTGCTCACAGACTGGTGCAAACCCTTCTATCTGATATCCTTTTGGTGGTTACATATTAGTTACCTTACCTTACATCATCTCATAGTGGTGATTGTGACGTGCACGCGCGCGCGCGCGCGCGCGTGTGTGTGTGTGTGTGTGTGTGTGTGTGTGTGTGTTTGTGTGTGTGTGTGTGTAACGTAGCATTATTGTTGTTGTTGTTGGTGGTGGTGGTGGTGGTGGTGGTGGTGGTGGTGGTGGTGGTGGTGGTGGTGGGCTGAAACCAAATGTTAGATGTAGGTGTAGATGCAAGCACTAAGCCAATTCCTCTCAAAAAGTACCAAGCGAAGATTGATATTCAAATGGCTGTGCCCAGAAAATGAGCTGTATCATTAACTTTCACACATATAAATATTTTATCTATACTGGAGTAGTAATTACAATGGTAACATACAAAATATCACAATATAAACAAACCATAACCCAATCATTATCACTATGCTGCAGCTACTAATTATTATTGCTATACTGTGAACAAACCTCGAGTATAGTTTTTAGGCGAGGGGTAAGATTATCGAGAAGTTCTCTTTTCTTCTGTATTTCTTTCGCTACCAGTTCCTTATCACCCTGCAGTTTATGACAGAGAGCTGCGAGCTGTTTGCGCTGCTCAAGTTCCCATTCCAATCTCGCCAGTTTCAACTGGTGCATATCATTCTGCGTCAGTTCCTTAAACGAAATTCGATAACATTGTAATGAATCTTTTAGTACAGAGCACATTTACTGACTATGTGTAAATAAGAGCAACTTCTTACTTAAATTATAAGTGACAAGACCTAAAGAGCACAGTCAGGAAACCGGAACAGATAATGTTATAAGTAACTTAATGTGTCACTACAGTTTGTTGCAGCAGAAATACTAAATTAACAATCACTTTTTGGTGGAACAAACAACAGGTTCAATAGAACCATGTTAAATTAGGCATAACCATAATACACGTGTTATGCCTGTGCTACCACCAAATCGCTCAGCAAGCTTTAACAAATGACAATGTGATGTCGGTAATCTGAGCCATCATGTGACTTTACACTATTTGAGATCACAAGGCAAACTAGATGTGACTCTTACAGTAAGGATCACAGAAAATTTAGTGTCTAAAGAGAACAATGATACACAATTTCTTACCAGTCTTGTGATTGATTCAGGAGCTGTTTTATAGAATTCTTCCACTGATACCAATTCTATCTCCTCATCCTTTGACCTGCAAAAAAAAGGTACATTTGAATATGTTTTAGGTTTAAACTCTTCAGTTTATGACATGAAAGTGGAACATCAGAATAATAAAAATCTGTTAAGAGAGTGATATAGGTTTCAGTCATTTGCATTATTGACATTTCTTTCTACTGAAAACATCACCGTTATACTTCCTTGCACAGAGATACTGTCTTCACTGCAAAATTATTACCCACATTTCATACACTCATTCAGAGCCATCATACTGATATTGACTGACTGGGATCACTACCCTTCACCTACAAGAAATTATTTCAGCATACATGTCAGTAGCACAGTGTGATCCCTTTGCAGTTTGCAATGTATACAACTGGCTATCCCCTGGTGGCTATGATGTCAAGGATCATCAGATGAATGGTCAGTTTTCTTGATTTGAAGTCACAAGGACCCTTTACAGGGAACAATAATTCCAAATGACAGCATATACTGCACTATCACAGAAAAATTTCCAATTTGGCCACTTTTGTTTTACAAAGAAAGGACACACTTATTTCCAACTTGACAGTCAGAATTTCAAGAATGTGATTAACAAACATTATGTAGATATACTAACGAACCAGCCCAGCTATTTCCAACTTGACAGTTAGAATCTCAAGAATGCGATTAACAAATGTTTTATAGATATACTAACGACCTGGCCCGGCTTCATATGAATGTCATTAAGTACCTACAGGTGGACAACTTGTGTTGTGTAGTGTATCTTGTTTGTGGGCCACTGCACAGAGTTATGAATAAATTTCAGAGAATAATGTTAAGCAACTGAATATCATTACTTTCATACAACTTATGTGACATAAGCAGAGCATGGAAGGAAAGCTGTATGGAGGCATGAATGTTGTGTACCCCATATTGAATTGGCATCTGGCATGACATCTCACTGCAATGGTGGGAGAACACTGTGATTTAAGTAACATATTTACAACCAATGTAAATATTGTATGCAAATGATGGGTGTGTGAGAGATTCAATATGTATTGTAGGTTGGCTGAAGGGACACAAATAAAAGAAAAGAATATGAAAAACACACATCATGTCCATGTTTAATTTGTATTAAAGCACTCCTCTTATGAAGCTTAGTATGCACTGTGAAGCATTGTTGAGACTCATTGCCACAATTCTTTGTCATGAACTTTCCGCGGCAGACTTCTTCACTGCGCAATGCAAAGACACCTGTCCACATCTAGGTTTGAGTCAAGGAAAACAGGAAGCTAAAAGTACTGCTGCTGAAGGAGTTTAATCATGTGGACAGTATAATGAGTTCACAGAACAGTCTTGTTTATATCATGAATGTCTTAATTTATCTGTAAAAAAAACACCTGTATATTTTTTTCACTCATTACATACAGTATTATTTTCTGGGGGTCTGAAAAAATAAATCTACTCAAAACTTCTAGACTACAGAAAAAGGTTAATAAAGCCATGGTGGGGGCTAAAATAAGTAATACTGAAAATCTCTACTTGAAAACCCAAACCCAACATCCATTCCAAGTATATGTAATACAAATTTTCATTTCTTCAGAGTTAAACTAACAAATTTTTGGGAGCCACTCATCCCTGCATCAGTGTACGACACTGATCAAGCTACATTTTACTTTGCCACAGACAAACAGTGAAAGAACACTTTAAATGGGAACGAAATTTATAGATAAAATTTGGAAGTGTAAATCTGACCTAAATCCAAAAAATACTGAAGCAGGTCTAGAAAAACACCCTCACAAGCAAGTGCTATTATAGTGTAGGAAATTTCTTGAATGATAATCATTAAAAACTGGTATCTTTAATAGCTATATGTGTCCACTAATATAATCAACCATGTCTGCTGCCTGTTAATATGAGCTGTCACAACTGAGACAACAAAGACTGAATGGCAGAGCATGGAATATCAGAAGTTTGAACATGACAGGGAAGCTGGGAAACCTGAAAATGGAAAAGTAAAGGTGAAGTGTGTATATAGTGGAGGTGACTGAAGTGAAATCTGAAGAAGTTAAGGTTTTATGGTCAGATGAATACAGAATAATATCAACAGCTCTACAAAATGTTATAATGAGTGCAGGGTACTTAATGAATAGGAAGGTAGGGCACACAATTAGTTACTATGACCAGTTCAGTGATAGGGTAGTTCTCAACAAGAATCGACAGCAAGCCAATGCCAACAAAAATACTTCTGATATACGTGCTGACATCACAAGCAAAAGGTGAAGAGACAAAGAAAGCATAAAACATATGAAGATATTGAAAGGGAAAGTCAATGTAAAGGAGATATAATCTAATAATCATTGGAGATTGGTACAATGTAGTTGGGGAGGAAACAGAAGACAGAGTTTTTGGAGAATATGGGCTTGGTAATAGGATTGAGAAAGACTGTGTTCTGTCTCAAATTTTAGTTAGTGATAATAAATATTGGCAATGGCAAGGAAAGCGTTCCTGAAGAAGATAAACTTGTTAACATCGAGTATTGATTTAAGTGCCAGGAAATCGTTTCTGGAAGTATTTGTATGGAGCGTAGCCATGTATGGAAGTGAAACGTGGACGATAAATAGTTTGGACAAGAAGAGAATAGAAGCTTTCAAAATGTGGTGCTGAAGATTAGATGGGTAGATCACATAACTAATGAGGAGGTATTGAATAGAATTGGGGAGAAGAGGAGTTTGTGTCACAACTTGACTAGAAGAAGGGATCGGTTGGTGGGACATGTTCTGAGGCATCAAGGGATCACCAATTTAGTACTGGAGGGCAGCATGGAGGGTAAAAATCATAGAGGGAAATCAAGAGATGAATACACAAAGCAGATTCAGAAGTGTAGGCTGCAGTAGGCACTGCGAGATGAAGAAGCTTGCACAGGAGCCGGCCGTGGTGGTCTCGCGGTTCTAGGTGCTCAGTCCGGAACCGCGAGACTGCTACGGTCGCAGGTTCGAATCTTGCCTTGGGCATGGATGTGTGAGATGTCTTTAGGTTAGTTAGGTTTAATTAGTTCTAAGTTCTAGGCGACTGGTGACCACAGATGTTAAGTCGCATAGTGCTCAGAGCCATTTGAACCATTTGAACCTTGCACAGGATAGAGTGGCATGGAGAGCTGCATCAAACCAGCCTCAGGACTGAAGATCACAACAACAACAAATATTGTACACTGTTTAAAAATCACATGACGCGGAGGTGTACCTGGAAAAGACCTGGAAACAGATGGTCAGATGGAGACTCTGAAATCAGATAAGGCATACACACGAGCAATACAGACCTTGATCACAATTTGTAAAGTCCAGAAGTAGACAGAAATTGAAGAGGATCATCTAGAAGAATCAATGTGGAAAGAACTGGGATACTGCAGTGGTGTGGAATGATGAGGTGCATTTGAAATTCTCTAAGGCTGTAGATACTGCAATAATGAACAACACAGTAGGTGTTTCAGTTGAAGACAAATGTACATCTCTATAAAATGGGCACAAGCTGGAAAGATAAAAAGAGGTACACGAAAGCTTGAGTAACAGAAGAAACATTTTAAGTGATACAACAAAAGAAATCAGTACTAAAATATTCAGGGAGAGACAGGAATACAGCACTGCAAGTCATTTAGGAGCTGTAGGGAAGCCAAGGTAAAATGGCCTCAGGAAAAATGTGAAGAAATCTAAAAAGAAATGGTTGCTGAAATGACTGATTAAGCACACAGAGAAGTCAAAAGCACACAAAGAAGTCACAACAACCTGTGGTGAAATTAAACACAAGGCCGTCAATATAAGCGAGTGACTGCGTGTGAGATCGCTTTCCAAGTTTTTATTTACTTTTAGGTTTCAGATACATATTTTAACAGTTTTTGTGATAATATTTACTATATAAGTGACTTATTAGTGGTTTCTTCATTCACCTCTGCCTTTCTTGTGTTGTGACCTAATATTTGTGAGTGTTTCATATTGAGCAACGTAACCTTTTACCTGTGTTTACATTCCGCACTGACCAGTTGCAGCTGTAGCGGCGCATCGAAAGCTAAGTACTAATTAATTGTTTGTGTATAGTGGTTTATTTAGGAACTTTAGTAGTCTTCAACCAGAGTTTTTTTGTGTTTTCTAGTGAAATAATTTCAGAAGAACCTTTTGGGAACTGTTTTCAGCTTCGTTACTGTGTCATTAGACATTTGATTCTCTTTCTGTATTAGTCTTTTGTTATATTCACATTTGTTGTTTATTAATACTGTTAATAATAGTAGTTACTTCCCTTGTAGAGTAAGTTTGTGATTATTGTGGTCAGGTTTTTAACATCTTCTTATTGTAGTAGCGGAAGTAAAATTTTATCATGAGTGAGAAAAGTGGGCTTTGCCGTAGGTTCGTGAGTAGTGGATTGCGCTGTGAGACTTGTTCGAAGTATTTTCACTGGGGGAATGCAGTGCAGAAGCCAGTGGGCATTCTGGTGAGATCCTCTCCTAGAACTGCAGGTTATGTAGCAAGAGTAAGTTGATAGAGGAGCAGGAGTGTAAGATCTGTGCCCTTCAGGTGCAGTTGAAAAACGCACAGGAGGAGCGAGATAGGATGAGGAGGGAGAAGGGGGTTGGGGAATGGGAGCTGGTTGTTGGAAAGAGATCTGCTAGGAGAAGAAGATTTTCAGATAGTTTTACTATTGGTGTTTACAATAGATATGACCAACTGTCAGAGTCTAGTGGAGAAGAATCTCTAGTAGCTATAGATGTAGGAAGTATGCAGCAGACCTCAGTAGTTACGGTGGCTAGAACAGTTGCAAAGTCGAAGAGGAAGAAGAAGGTTCTGCTGTTAGGTAGTTCTCATGGCAGAGGTGTAGGCCAGCAGTTGCAGGAAGTGCTGGGGAGTTAGTACCAGGTCACCAGCATTGTGAAGCCTAATGCAGGATTGGCTCAGGTGACTGTTAACATAGGGGGGTTATGTAGGGATTTTACTAAAGAGGATCAGGTAGTGATTGTGGGTGGGGCTGGTAATAGTATTGACAGGGATGGGGAGTATGACATAGATGGTGACCTGGAAAAGATAGCCACTCAGACTGGCAACACGAATGTGCATTTCGTGGAACTATTTCAGCGTCGCGATTGGCCTCATCTTAATACAGCCGTCAGGCATAATAACATGAGACTTGGGGGTGCGCCGATGACAGAAAGCATTGGTCACATTTCAGTGGTGTCAGTGGAGTCTATCAGCAGGACGGGTTTCACTAGACATGGCCTGCACCTCAACAGGTATGGGAAGGGGAGGTTGGTAGAGCTTATAGGTGAAAGCATAGGTGGGGTTGGTGGGATCACTCATGGGAAAATTCCTGCAGTAGTGGGTGTTAGAGCTGCACCTTTTTTAGACTGAAGTCAGCTGGTAGGTATTCCTGCTTAAGGGAAGTCTCTCTAACAAAGGAACGACTTTTGACAAAGCTTAGGTATCCGAGTAATGAGGGAATCAGTATATTTCATCAAAATATAAAAGGTATTAGAGATAAAGTTAGTGAACTGCTTATAGATGTTGACTCTGAAATTATTGGTATATCTGAATACTTCTTAAATAAGGAGATGATTCAGAGACTTCCTTTACCAGGATACAGGTTGGCTGGCAGCTTTTCGAGGAGCTCTTTGCTGTGTGGGGGAGTAGCCATGTATGTGAAAAACGGCATCTCATTTGAGTCAATTGATGTTTCAAAGTACTGCACTGAAAAGGTGTTTGAATGTTGCGCAGGTGTGGTTAAATTTAACAGAGCTAAACTTCTAACTGTTGTTATTTATAGATCCCCATACTCCGATTTCACAATATTTTTGCTAAAGCTAGAGGAGGCTTTGGTTCACTTTATAGGAAATACAAAAAGTTAGTTATATTTGGTGACTTCAATATTAATTGTATAAGTGATTGTGCAAGACAGAGGATGCTGGTAGACCCCCTTAATTCATATAATCTTATGCAAACCATATTCTATCCAACGAGAGTGCAAGGGAACAGTAGAACAACCATAGACAACATTTTTGTTCATTCCTCATTACTAGAAGGGCATTCTGTAAGCAAAAAGGTGAATGGCCTTTCAGATCATGATGCACAAATTTTAACTCTAAAAGATTTTTGTGCTGCAACAAGTGTTAAATATAGTCATCAGCTGTTTAGGAAAGCTGATCCAGTTGCTGTAGAGACCTTTGTAAACCTTAAGCGTGGCAAGATGTTTATAGCGCTGGAACAGTAGACGATAAATATAATGCTTTTCTAAAGACTTTTCTCATGCTCTTTGAAAGTTGCTTTCCATTAGAAGGTTCAAAACAGGGTACTAGCACAAACAGGCAGCCTGGGTGGCTGACTAGAGGGATAAGAATATCTTGTAGAACGAAGTGGCAATTATATCAAACCGTTAGAAACAGTCAAAACCTAAATGCAGCAACCCATTACAAACAGTATTGTAAGGTGCTTAAAAATGTTATTAGGAAGGCAAAAAGTATGTGGTATGCAGATAGAATAGCTAAGTTTCAGGATAAAATTAAAACCATATGGTCAGTCGTGAAGGAAGTGGCTGGTCTGCAGAGACAGGTCGAGGATATAGAATCAGTGTGTAGTGGGAATGTCCGTGTTACTGATAAGTCGCAAATATGTACAGTATTTAATAATCACTTTCTGAATATAGCACGTGAACTAAATAGAAACCTAGTCCCAACAGGGAATCATATAGCGCTCTTAGAAAAAAGTGTTCCGAGACTGCTACCTGAAATGCTCCTCCATGATACTGACATGAGGGAGATTGAGTTAATAATTAAATTACTAAAGACCAAGAACTCTCATGGATATGATGGGGTATCTAGCAGAATACTGAAGTATTGTTCTTTGTATGTTAGCCCAGTAACTTTTCCTTTAGGAGTGGTCAGTTTCCTGACCGATTAAAGTACTCGGTAGTGAAGCCACTTTATAAAAAGGGAGACGTGGATAATGTTGACAATTTTAGACCTATTTCTATGCCATCGGTGTTTGCTAAAGTTATCGAGAAGGTTGTATATACAAGGTTACTGGAGCATTTAAATTCACATAATTTGCTGTCAAATGTTCAGTTTGGTTTTAGAAATGGTTTAACAACTGAAAATGCTATATTTTCTTTTCTCTGTGAGGTTTTGGACAGATTAAATGAAAGGTTGCGAACACTAGGTGTTGTCTTTAATTTAACGAAGGGGTTTGACTGTGTTGACCACAAAATATTACTGCAGAAGTTGGACCATTATGGAGTAAGGGGAGTAGTTTACAATTGGTTCGCCTCTTACTTTAAGAACAGAAAGCAGAAGGTAATTCTCCGCAATATTGAGAGTGGTAGTGATGTTCAGTCCCAATGGGGCACTGTTAAGTGGGGCATTCCCCAAGGGTCGTGCTGGGGCCACTGCTGTTTCTTATTTATATAAATGATATGCCTTCTAGTATTACAGGTGATTCCAAAATATTTCTGTTTGCTGATGACACCAGCTTAATAGTGAAGGATCTTGTGTGTAATATTGAAACAGAATCAAATACTGTAGTTAATGAAATAAGTGGCTTGTGGAAAATAATTTGATGCTAAATCACAGTAAGCGAGATGGAACAGTTCAAGTTCCTAGGCGTTCGGATAGATAGTAAGCTGTTGTGGAAAGCCCATGACCTGGATCTTGTTCAGAAACTAAATGCTGCTTTATTTACCATTAGAACAGTATCTGAAATAAGTGACACTTTAACATGAAAAGTAGTCTACTTCGCATATTTTCATAGGCTTATGTCGTATGGTATTATTTTTTGGGGTAATTCCTCTGATTCAAAAAGGGTATTTTTGTGTCAAAAACGGGCTGTTCGAGCTATATGTGGTGTAAGTTCGAGAACCTCTTGTCGACCACTATTCAATAGTTTGGGAATTCTGACATTGCCCTCACAGTATATATTTTCTTTAATGTCGTCTGTAGTTAGCAACATTAGCCTATTCCCAAGAGTTAGCACCTTTCACTCAGTTAACATTACGCAGAAATCCAATCTGCATGTGGAATGAACTTCCTCGACTCTTGTGCAGAAAGGAGTGCATTATTCTGCTGCATCCATTTTCAGTACGCTACCACAAGAACTCAAAAGCCTTGGCAGTAGCCCAAACTCTTTTAAGTCTAAACTGAAGAGTTTCCTCATGGCTCACTCCTTCTATTCTGTCGAGGATCTCCTGGAAGAGCTAAAAAATTAAGCAAATTCCAGTGTTACATTGTTGATTTTCTTTATTTAAACTTACGACTTGTCACCTGAATATGTTTTTTTATATTTCATTTTATCTGTTTCTAATATCATGTTATAATTTCATGTATTGACTCGTTCCATGACCATGGAGACTTCTCCTTAATATGGGTCCCACAGAACAATAAATAAATAAATAAATAAAGACTGCAATGTCAATTATGCTGTGAAACACAGAAGAGAAAATGGGTCAGGAAGTACATTGAGGGCCTTTATGAGATGGAACAACTTGTCTGATGGCATGATACGAGAAGAAATGGGAGTTGATAAGGAAGACATAATGAAGCCAGTATTAGAGTTACTTTATCAAAACTCTGAAAGACATATCCGCAGTTCGTGGTCTAATGGCTAGCGTTACTGTCTCTGGATCATGGGGTCTCAGATGCAATTCCCAGCGGGGTTGGGGATTTTCTCTGCCTGGGGACTGGGTGTTCGTGTTGTCCTCATCATTTCACCCCCCCTCCCCACCACCATCATCCTTTCGTGACAGTAGCTAGATTGGATTTGTAAAAATTGGGGCTTTGTACAGGCGCTAATGACAGCACAGTTGAGTGCCCCAAAAACCAAACATCATAATCTCGTCTGAAAGACTTGTGATCAAATAAGACAGCAGAGATAGACAATGTTCTCATGGAATTTCTAGAGCCACTGCAGGAGGTGGCAACCAGATGACTATTCAAATTGGTATGTTGAATCAATGAGACAGGAGATGTACTATCTGACTTTTGGAAAAATATTATCCACAACATCCTGAAGCTAGCAAAGGCAGAGAAGCATAAGAACTATTGCACACAGCATAAGAACTATTGCACAATCAGCTTAGCATCTCATGCATTCAAGTTACTGACAATAATAAATGTAAAAGAATCGAAAAGAAACTCGATGAGTTGTTAGACGAGGATAAGTTCGCTTTAGAAAAGGAAAAGACAAAGAAGAGATAGTCCTGGCATACTTGACAAATCAATGTATATTCATTGAATCTGTTGACCTAGAAGAAGTGGTGTTTGAGCATGTAATCTGTAAGATGTTCAAAATTCTGAGAAAAACAGGAGTAAGGTACAGGGGAAGACAAGTAATATGCAACATAAGAACTAAGAGCAAACAATAAGAACAGAAGGTCAAGAACGAAGTGCTTGGATTAAAGATGATGTAAGACATGGATGCACACTTTCGCTCCCACTGTTCAATCTACACATTGAAGAAGCAAGGAAGGAAATAAAAGAAAGGTTCATGAGCTGGATTAAAATTCACCGACAAAACTGTTATACTCAGTGAAAGTGAAGAAAAATTACAGGAACTGTTGAAAGGAGTGAACACTAATTAGTACAGAATATGTACTGACAGTACATAAGAAAGACAAAAGTAATGAGTGCAGAAATAGAATTAGCAAAAAAAATTAACATCAAAATTGGCGACCTTGAACTACATGAAGTTGAGGAATTCTGCAAAACAACATGACACATGAAGCACAGAGGGCATTAAAAACAGACTAGTAGAGGCAAAGGAGGCATTACTGGGTATTTGAAGTCTACCACTTGCCCTATCAATTACAATCCTCAATTAATCATTCTGAGAAAGTATGTTTGGGGTGTAAAAGAAAGAATTGAAGCATTTGTGAAATGGTGCTACATCTGTTTTTGTGGAATGTGTGTGTGTTTGTTTTTCGATATATTTTCGTCCTCCTAATGTGTACGTACTGACTTTTTTATGCACCCTATTGGAATCGTGGTTTATGGTCGTTTCCGCCATATTTGTGAGTCATGGGTCAAAGCAGACAGGTGGGAATCGGACGCTTTCCAGATGTTGAAAATTAGGTGAACCAATAACATAAGGAATAAACAGGTTCTCTACACAATCAGCGAGGTGGAAAAACACGAACAAGAATGTACTGGATGATAGGACCTCCGCAGATATGTTAAGGCATCATGGAATAACTTCTACAGTACTACAGAGAAGATGATTCCACACAGTGAACTATAATTTGTTAAGGCTTGACTAAAACTTTTGCGATGTTTCCCTCTACAGCTACTTACAAAAACTGTAGGACACCAAGTTTATATTTTTGTATGGCCCGTAATAATGAGATAGCCGTGATGACTTATTGCTAAAGAAAAGGCCTGAAAAACTGAACTGCTCATATGACTTCAAGCAACTGGTTACATAGATAAACCTCACGACGGGGATGCACAACTGAATCTGATAATCTGGAACAATGCAGAATGCAAATTTTCATAGGAAAAAAAATGATACCCATGGTTCAAGGCCTAGAGTTTTTACTTCAAAATGGGTCCCTGGCATTGCTGCTTCATAGTTCACTGTATGTGGAACTGACATGGAGGCAAAAGTTGTTAGTGATAACAATAGCTACAATATCATTAACTGTGATGACAATGAGGATGACACTTAAAACTGATTGCTGAGGAATTCCACTCTACATTATCTACATATTGGTTGCTGAAATAGAGGAGTTGGACAGAAATATGGATACATCTGAAATACAACACATTACTCTGTCTAATATGGTGTAGGAAATGGGTTGGCAATTAAAACAGCTCCCGGTCATCTCGGAATGGATAAACACAGGTTCTGTGTGGTTCCCACAGTAACACTATATTATTCTTCCTGCAAAACTGTGGCTACATCTGGTAATGATGATGGAGCTGGATAATGATCGTGCACTATTATCTCCAAGGTAGACCACAATGGCTCAATAATATAGAGATCTGGTGACTGCGGTGGCCAAGGGATATAGAACAATTCATCCTTGTGCTCACAAAGCCAGTCCTGAGTCCTGGACGATGTGAGCTATGTGAACAGGGGTCGTGTCACCTTGGAACACAGGATCAACATACCAATGGATGGACATGGTCAACTAAATTGGTCATATAACAATTGGTAATAATGTGACGTTACAGAGTAATCGTGAGACCCGTAGGATAAAGTGATATGGCTGACCAAATCAGCACTAAAGTCCCTCCATGTTGCACTCTTGGGAAGTAAACTCTGCTGGAAGTTGGAAACTGTGTGACTTTGGCACATCACTGATAAGTAGTTTTGGAATTTCAGCTCACTCTGCAATTTCCTGCTTATGGAGCCCCTTTCATGTTATTTTGGTGCTGACACAATTTGACAGTGTATCATTTAGTTCTGTAGTGACTTTTGCAGCTTGTCCTCTTACTTTTTGTCACAATCCTCTTCAATGACCATGCCTCATGGCCATTCAAACCACATTTTCATCTGTATTGTAACTAACAGGAAGATGTCATTCCACATTCTTCAACACGATGCCTCTTGAAACAGTACACACTTCGGCTATCTTGGTTACAGAAGCACAGACCATACAAGCACTAACAATTAGCCCAAGTTCAAACTCACTTAACTCCGACATAATGCACTTAGAACCTCACAGAACACTGATCTGAACAGGACTGACACATACAACATATTGAGGGCATTGCACAGGTGTTGTCAGTGCTCAAACACAACAGTGCAACCTGCAGGGTTGGATAGGACCTGCATTTATGTTCAAGTATGCATTTCTTGCAGCTTTTCCATATTTTTGTCCAACAAAAGTATAGTGTAGTAACCAAAACCAACCGCGGGAACGCCTTGGGCTGCGGGATTGGAACCGCCAGGCGGGGAAGCCGCCAGCGGTGGTGCACGCACCACCAGGTAAACACAAGGACAAGTCGAACTACAGACCAACAACAACCGACACAACAAGGAAGAGATAAACAATGGAGGCTTGTAGAAACCACAACACCAAACACCAACAGTAAATCCAGTTGGAACCAGAGCCAGGCAAATGTCAACAACGACCAGAACGCAGTACCACCGAGATAGAGACGCAATCCAGAGCAATTACCAGACTGACTGGAGGGAGTGGCTATTGGCCGCAGTTTGCACATGGTGTAGAGGTGGCGCCCTTGCTGTGCGGACGAGCCGCCGCGGACGCGGAGCCCTCTATGGGCTGGCCTCGTCCATTTGTTTTGGCGCGTGTTCGACTTCCACTGCAGGACGTACTAGATATAGGGCCTACATATCTGAATCCAGTTGGTATCATTTGTCTCCTGATGATCAAAGAACACAGCAACATGATGTTAGGACTGCACAAAGGCATTTCATAGTGGGGATAGTGATCTATGACTGACCAGAATTTTCGATACAGCTTTGAATGGCATAATCCGTCAGGCAGGGGGGTTACCTTCATAGTCTCAGATGTTATTGGATTTAGCATAAGAAACACATATGTTTTTCTTTTCTCCAAAAAAATTCCTGCCCCGAGATACAGCCCTCCAAAGATGAAACCGTGAACACCATTTTGAAGATGACAACTTCAGAATTTTTTTTAAAATGCTGTATCTATGCTGCTGTAGATATTTTGTTAGGAGCTTTTTATTTGAAAGATAATTGCTTTATGATTACAATGGTATCCTCCATTTGGATATATCTGTTTAGAGTTCTTTTACTGTTGCCTCTTGAATTTTTTTTTATAATTTACAGAATTTTTTTTTTTTCTGGTTATTAGTACCACATAGTATATTTCCTGTAAAGAAGAGCTTCCACTTTTAAGTTGGACATGTTTAATTTTTAAAAATCTTTTTTTTTAACTTTCAAGGGTAATTTATGTCTTCACTGAAGTTGTTTCTTACTAATTTCTTTGTTCCAATGTTTATTACTATTGCGTTTTTTGCAGTTATTTCGTATCACTTTCTTTGTTGCAGTTATTTCTTTCCACTTTCATTGTTACAGATATTTCTCCCTCTTTGTTGTAGCTTCTTGTCAGTTTCTTTGTCATGGCTGTTCATTGCAAGTTTCTGCACTGTAATTGTTTATTGCTAATTTGTTTACTGCAGAGGCTTCTAATAAATGAGAGACCATCCAGTGAGTTTTGTGTTTTGTGAGGATTTTGTCAGTTGTCACTGCTACAGCGTGTTTAGTGAAAAGGTCTGTTTGAAATGTCTTCTCACTGGGGACACAGGAGAGAAAAGTGTGCTGACTATTTGCATATCCATACAAGAGTGATGTATAAGACAAACAAAAAAACAGACATTGTTCATGTTGGGAATAAGTGTTCTCATCTGATGACTCTGTTTCAAAGTGAGAGTATTTCCAGTGATGACTTTTTGTGTTCTAAATGTATTGACAGAATTAGAACAATGATAGTATGTGAACAAAGTGAAGCCTCCCATGGTGCAGATGATGCAGATTTTGCAATAGAGGAAGAATGAGAGTGGAAAGAAATAACTGCAACAAAAAGATGTGATAAGAAATAACTACAACAAAGACAACAGAAATAAACATTGTAACAAAGAAATTAGTAAGACACAACTTCAGCAAATACACACATTACTCTTGAAAGTTAAAAAAATGATTTTTTAAAAACAAAGCTGTCCAACTTAAAAGTGGAAGCTTTCTTTTTCAGGGAATATAGAATTATATGGTACTAATCAAAGAAAAAAGAAATCAAAATTTTATGGATTGGCATTAAAAAAATTCCATAAATTGTACAGAAAGTTCAGAACACTAAAGTAAAAGAACTTTGACAGATAAGTCCAAATGGTGGATTTCTTTTAATCATAAAGCAGTTCTATCTCAAATAAAAGAAAAGAAAATTGAACAAAATATCTTTTTTTTTAGGGGTGGGGGAAACGTGTTTCTTACTTATTCCTGAATGCTAAATCCAATAACATCAAAGACTAGAAGGTAACCCACCTGCCTGAAGTGATATGGATTATGCCACATAAATTAAGGTCCGATCCCACGCGTCGGCTTTGACCAGTGATGTATGGGTGTTGTTGGGTGTGACATCATGACGGCACGGAGTTTGGTTTGTGAGTGTGGCGTGTTTGTAGATGTTGTGTTGTGTTTTGTTGTGCTCTCTAGTGGTATGTTCAGGATTTTCGTTTGTGTGGTGTAATGGGCTCATTATCCAGAATTGTTAGTGTGTTGTGTTCGTAGTGGAATTTGTTTCTGTGAGTTAACGATTTTGTGTGGAGGTTAATTTAGTGTTGTTCGCTGTACATTGTGTGGTAATTTTAGTAAAATTAATCGGTTATTGTTTTTGTTCAGGAATGGATATGACGGATAAAATTAACAGTGCACAGGTCAAGGGAAGTGTTTGATCCCAATGTGTGGCTGTGTATGTTAATATTGGTATTGGGAGATGTTTTTGAGCTATATAGGGCAAGGGAAGTGTTTGTTCCTAATTTATGGGATCGGGAGCTGCTGTTGAGCTATATAGGTCAAGGGAAGTGTCCGATTCAAGATGTTATTGTGTTTAGTGGTATTTGGAGAGTTTTGAGATATCGGCTTTTTTCGTCGTTTTGTATGGGGGTGGGTGTCTAAATTTGTTTATATTTAGTTTGCCCCCACCTAAAAACACCCAATTTCCCATGCTTGTCCCATTAGTGTCAGTAGGCTTTTTGTGGAAAGTGTGTGTGTTTTTCAATGTATTTTCGTCCTCATAATGTGTCCGTACCGACTTTATATGCGCCATATTGGAATCGTGGTTAATGGTTGTTTCCGCCATATTTGCGAAGTCATGGGTCAAAGCAGACGGGCGGGATCGGACGCTTCCGTATTTCCTTGATAAGAGCTGAAATTTGCCAAAAAGGGCAAGAAGAAAACCATATGTATCATAAATGTTCTTAGTGTTATATATGCTGCCTTTATTTAGGAACAGTCTCTCATCATGGGGGGAGGCGTTTATTAGTTATTGGGAGCTCCAACGTTAGGCGAGTGATGGAGCCCCTTAGGGAAATAGCGGAAAGGTCGGGGAAGAAGGCCAGGGTTAACTCTGTCTGCTTGCCGAGGGGGTCTCATCCGAGATGTGGAGGAGGCCCTACCGGCGGCGATAGAGAGCACTGGGTGCACCCGACTGCAAATTATTGCTCATATCGGCACCAATGACTCCTGCCGTCTGGGTTCAGAAGTCATCCTCAGTTCGTACAGGCGGTTGGCGGAGTTGGTGAAGGCGGAAAGCCTCACTCGCGGGGTGGAATCAGAGCTAACTATTTGTAGTATCGTTCCCAGAACCGATCGCGGTCCTCTGGTTTGGAGCCGACTGGAAGGCTTAAACCAGAGGCTCAGACGATTCTGCGGAGAGCTGGGGTGCAAATTTCTCAACCTCCGCTATCGGGTGGAGAAATGTAGAGTCCCCCTGAATAGGTCAGGCGTGCACTACACGCCAGAAGCGGCTACGAGGGTAGCGGAGTACGTGTGGAGTGCACATGGTTTTTTTTTTAGGTTAGAGTATTCCCTCCCTAGGCCCGACAAGACGCCTCCTGAGACACGGCAAGGCAGGAGTAGGCAAAATGCAACAGGGAATAACAATATTAATGTGCTAATAGTAAACTGCAGGAGCGTCTATAGAAAGGTTCCAGAACTGCTCTCATTAATAAACGGTCACAACGCCCATATAGTACTAGGGACAGAAAGTTGGCTGAAACCACATGTAAACAGTAATGAAATCCTAAACTCAGATTGGAATGTATACCACAGAGACAGGCTGGACAGTGAAGGGGGAGGTGTGTTTATAGCGATAAGAAGTGCAATAATATCGAAGGAAATTGACGGAGATTCGAATTGTGAAATGATTTGGGTGAAGGTCACGGTTAAGGCAGGCTCAGACATGGTAATTGGATGTCTCTATAGGCCCCCGGGCTCAGCAGCTGTTGTGGCTCAGCACCTGAAGAATAATTTGGAAAATATTTCGAGTAGATTTCCCCACCATGTTATAGTTCTGGGTGGAGATTTTAATTTGCCGGATATAGACTGGGAGACTAAAACATTCATAACGGGTGTCAGGGACAAAGAATCCAGTGAAATATTTTTAAGTGCTTTCTCTGAAAACTACCTTGAGCAGTTAAACAGAGAACCGACTCATGGCGATAACATATTAGAGCTTCTGGTGACAAACAGACCCGAACTATTTGAATCAGTAAATGCAGAACAGGGAATCGGCGATCATAAAGCGGTTACTGCATCGATGATTTCAGCCGTAAATAGAAATATCAAAAAAGGTAGGAAGATTTTTCTGTTTAGCAAAAGTGACAAAAAGCAGATTACAGAGTACCTGACGGCTCAACACAAAAGTTTTGTTTCAAGTACAGATAGTGTTGAGGATCAGTGGACAAAGTTCAAAACCATCAAACAATATGCGTTAGATGAGTATGTGCCAAGCAAGATCGTAAGAGATGGGAAAGAGCCACCGTGGTACAACAACCGAGTTAGAAAACTGCTGCAGAAGCAAAGGGAACTTCACAGCAAACATAAACATAGACAAAGCCTTGCAGACAAACAAAAATTACGCGAAGCGAAATGTAGTGTGAGGAGGGCTATGCGAGAGGCTTTGAATGAATTCGAAAGTAAAGTTCTATGTACTGACTTGGCAGAAATTTTGGTCCTATGTCAAAGCGGCAGGTGGATCAAAACAAAATGTCCAGACACTGTGTGACCAAAATGGTACTGAAACAGAGGATGACAGACTACAGGCCGAAATACTAAATGTCTTCTTCCAAAGCTGTTTCACAGAGGAAGACTGCACTGTGCTTCCTTCTCTAGATTGTCTCACAGTTGACAAAATGGTAGATATCGAAACAGACGACAGAGGGATAGAGAAACAATTAAAATCGCTCAAAAGAGGAAAGGCCGCTGGTCCTGATGGGATACCAGTTCGATTTTACACAGAGTACGCGAAGGAACTTGCCCCCTTCTTGCAGCGGTGTACCGTAGGTCTCTAGAAGAGCGAAGTGTTCCAAAGAATTGGAAAAGGGCACAGGTCATCCCCATTTTCAAGAAGGGACGTCGAACAGATATGCAGAACTATAGACCTATATCTCTTACGTTGGTCAGTTGTAGAATTTTGGAACACGTATTATGCTCGAGTATAATGTCTTTTCTGGAGACTAGAAATCTACTCTGTAGGAATCAGCATGGGTTTCGAAAAAGACGATCGTGTGAAACCCAGCTCGCGCTATTCGTCCACGAGACTCAGAGGGCCTTAGACACGGGTTCACAGGTAGATGCCACGTTTCTTGACTTGCGCAAGGCGTTTGACACAGTTCCCCACAGTCGTTTAATGAACAAAGTAAGAGCATACGGACTATCAGATCAATTGTGTGATTGGATTGAGGAGTTCCTAGATAGCATGTCATTATCAATGGAGAGAAGTCTTCCGAAGTAAGAGTGATTTCAGGTGTGCCGCAGGGGCGTGTCATAGGACCGTTGCTATTCACAATATACATAAATGACCTGGTGGATGACATCGGAAGTTCACTGAGGCTTTTGCAGATGATGCTGTGGTGTATCGAGAGGTTGCAACAATGGAAAATTGTACTGAAATGCAGGAGGATCCGCAGCGAATTGAAGCATGGTGCACGGAATGGCAATTGAATCTCAATGTAGACAAGTGTAATGTGATGCGAATACACAGAAAGATAGGTCCCTTATCATTTAGCTACAAAATAGCAGGTCAGCAGCTGGAAGCAGTTAATTCCATAAATTATCTGGGAGTACGCATTAGGAGTGATTTAAAATGGAATGAACATATAAAGTTGATCGTCGGTAAAGCAGATGCCAGACTGAGATTCATTGGAAGAATCCTAAGGAAATGCAATCCGACAACAAAGGAAGTAGGTTCGCCCACTGCTTGAATACTGCTCAGCAGTGTGGGATCCGCACCAGATAGGGTTGATAGAGAAGATCCAACGGAGAGCAGCGCGCTTCATTACAGGATCATTTAGTAATCGCGAAAGTGTTAGGGAGATGATAGATAAACTCCAGTGGAAGACTCTGCAGGAGAGACGCTCAGTAGCTCGGTACGGGCTTTTGTTAAAGTTTCAAGAACATACCTTCACCGAAGAGTCAAGCAATATATTGCTCCCTCCTACGTATATCTCGCGAAGAGACCATGAGGATAAAATCAGAGAGATTAGAGCCCACACAGAAGCATACCGACAATCCTTCTTTCCACGTACAATACGAGACTGGAACAGAAGGGAGAACCGATAGAGGTACTCAGGGTACCCTCCGCCACACACCGTCAGGTGGCTTGCGGAGTATGGATGTAGATCATCTGTTTTTCCAATTAACTTCACCCTTTTGAGGAAAGAAATAATTTTGACAAACACCAGTTTTGGACTGACAATAAATGTGCAAGCAGACCTTGAACTTCAGTCACATAATGAAAATACCAATTTTGTATACATAAAATTTGTGTACACAGAAAATTGTGCTCCGTTTGCGGGATTATTCATTTTGGTCACATTTATTGGATACAATTATCTAACAGTCAATATAATCCTTAAATGTGAAATGCTCCATTCCAAAATGTGATACATTTGATTCCTAGAACTGATTGTGAAATTTAGTGTTGCTTCATACCATTCAAGGGCAGATGGAATACTGAGTTGGTTCAATGGCAAAGAAGCAATCAGGCAACATTGGCTAAATCAGAATTTATGGCTCTTGTCTGCAAAGTATGGTCAAATGCTTTGTAGCTGAAAAACATAATTTCAGGCTTAAAAAAAAAAAAGCATTAATTTGTCCCTACAAAAGGTGATCAGAGTGCCCTGTTCGATGACTGAATACCAAAAACGCTCAGAAATATAACAAGCACGGCAAAACAAAATAAAATGAACTAATTAATGTCACCAGTGGCAGTCTTGACGTGGATCACAGCCCTTCTTAAAATGATACCGCACCACTTTGCTGTGATGGAGGAGCAGTTGAAGCCACTAGTTCTTTAAGAAGTAATATAATCTCTATTTGCAAGAGAGAATTTGCAGCAAGTTTTGAGAATTTTCTCTTTCAGAGAGTAAAAAAAGTGATGAACCTGTAGCCAAGTGCAATCAGACAGACCCATAATCACAGGTACAACCTCAGAGGACTACACCAAACTCACTTCTGAGAAAGAAAAGCCTCCAAACCAAAAACTGAGTTAACCAAAAGGCAAAGCTATGCCTTTGACAAAAGCTATGGCAAGTATACAAAACAAAAACTGAGGAGAACAATTCCAATTCGGACATCTCTTTGAAGAGCGACCACAGCCCTTTCAAAGGACACATCCCAGCATCTACCTGGAGTGATTTAGGAAAAACATGGAAAACCTAAATATGGATAGCTGGACAGGAATTTGATCTGCCTTCCTCCCAAATGAGTGTCGAGTGTGCTAACCACTGTGTCACATCAATTGGTGAGGAGTAGAAAAGAGGAAGTCACACAGCTACTCATATTTCTGTACCATACAAAATGTACTGTGAAACAATCTGTAAGTTGTGGATCTACAGTTTGTGGCAAGGACAGAATAATTTTTAAATTAAATGACAAAGACATTTTTCTTATAAAAAAACAGTGTTGCTACTGGGATGGGATATATGAGATGAGGAATCTATTTTGTGTTTAATGGTCCTGTTGATGTCCATGACAAATAAAAAAGACAGTGATTTCCTTATATTATTATTATATTGTATTAGTGTCATATTTAAGTAGTAATTGTAAACAGTTCCTACCAAATGTTGGTTGGCTCTATATTACTTAAAATAGAAAAAAATAAATAGAGAAATTTTTGTAGTTCACTCTGAAAGAAGTACCATGTCATAAATATTTCAAAAATGTTCTCCGCAGAAAAATTCCAGTCAGCATATACATATATATGACTTTCAGTTCTCCATTTCATTTCAGAGATATCAACCTTCTATATTCGGTATACATTATGAATTCCAGTTTTGTATGGTATTCTGGACCAACCATATCACATCTATGAGTTCCAGTCAGTAAAACGAAGCAGTGCACTAGTCTACATTTGTAACTTTACAGAATTAAATATACTTTCATTTTAAATCAGCTTATACTTTATTATTAATACTTTTTCATCTATTAAAAAATACAAACAAACTTTGTTGTATTGTATCATATTTAGGGTACTTAACCGTTCTAAAAATGCAAGGGGTCCACTATGTAACTATCGCTCTTAAATTAAACTGGTGATGTAAGTTATATTACTGCTCAAGGTAAACATTTTACGTCTGGTCTTTCATATCTATATAAAACGGGGCGAACGAACAAGAAATTTTAATTACATGATAGTACTTACTTGAACTGGAGGCATTTTGTAACTTCTTTCTTCACGTGTAGAATTTCATACAGAAGGTTCTGCAGCTGGAGATGATAGCTATCTAACTGTTGCTTAGCTTTATACAGTGTCTCTCTTGATTGCTTGGTTCTAAACTTTTCTAGACGATTCAACTTTTTCAAAAGAACGAACAACAAACATCCTTGTATTCTTTTCTCATTTATTTTATCGGCGGCCTGACTGCCCTGGGTCTTTAGCTCGCTAATCTCAACCATTAAGTTACGATATTCATCGCATATTTCATAAAACCGTTTCCTGTCATATGTTGCATCCCTCAGTTGTGCTTCCGTCTCTTCAAATTCAATGACATTCTGCAAATATACACGTTATAGTAAGACGGGCATGTAAATTCAAAGAAATAGTCTTATGTGAGAGTCAAGAATATGTTTGGTTGCAAAAGGCATATTTTTCGAAACATATTTGAGGTTGAAATATTTAACTTCAGTCTAGCAACCTTTGTCATTTCGTGGAAATGCAAAATAAAATTATTGTTGTTTCATTTCAGCTCATACAATAAAAAAACGAAAACAGCAATTACTTCGTAATACCTTATATATATCGCCATCAGAAACTTTTACTGAACCTGATGAAGCACCGGAGGTACCCTTGCGACGTTTTTTAGGTGGTATATTATCCTTTTCGTTCATTGTCTCTTCCACAATTATTTACACATGCTGTAAACACACAATGCAGAGTTTCTACCTAACAACAACAACTGCAGCACTCATACACTCTGATTGTGCATATACGAAAGATATATCGACCTTTGTCCAGCAACCGAATAATTTGGGTTGAAATCGTTACATTTCCAACTTTTTTGCGAAAAAACAGTAAATAGTTATTAAGACACATGCAAGTCGAGTGCATTAAATAAATAAAGCAGGACCAAAATACTGCTTATTCAGAACAAATAGTGGTACAACGTATATGAACAGTGGCCTATTCGGAGAGGGAGGAGGCCTCCCACACTTCCTCCACATTTATAAAACTGAGTATTCCAGGGAGTAGAATCTCTCCTGGACATCAGTATATGAACAGTGGCCTATTCGGGGAGGGAGGAGGCCTCCCACACTTCCTCCACATTTATAAAACTGAGTATTCCAGGGAGTAGAATCTCTCCTGAACATCAGTATAGCCGGATTCACATCGCGACAAAAGTGACGCCACAGCTGCAGTTGCAATACAGTTGTATGAGTGAATTTCCAGTTTTTAGTGGCGCAATATAAGAGATGCAACTACTGTCATGCCACGTAAAGTTCAACTTGGTTGTAGTTTTTGTGTCACTTTCCTTTCACTACTGCTTCATGATAGCAGAACTTCGAAACACGAGCATTCTGTCGGAGTTATTGTGGAATAATTGCTACTGTACTCCATTGATTTCAATGTGTTTTCATTTCATTACTGGAAAAAGTGAAAACATTGGTCGGCAGGTACACTTTCGAGAGTCTGGTACTACAAAAACAGCAACCTATGTTTGATCTTCTGCAGTAGTGTGTGTGTGTGTGTGTGTGTGTGTGTGTGTGTGTGTGTGTGTGTGTAGGGGGGAGGGAATATTTAGAAATCAATGACGTTTCCCACAATCTTCAAAGATTTTTGGTTGAATAAATACATAAACTTAATATATGTAACCAAAAAAATGTGTTGTATAAACTACGTGAGACCAAACATTACATAAATTGCGGATTATATGTAGGAAATAATTACGGAGTCCAACGTAGCAGTTGTTAAACTAAAAATTGATTACTCGAAATGCCTATATCAATGAATACAATAAGATTCTAAAGTCTTGAAAGAGTGATATGTCTGCAGATGATATCAAGCAACGAAAAGTTCTGCAGCAAAACACAAACTGGAGAGGAAGAAAGAATTAAAAGAAAAGAGACGAGCACTCACCGGTCAGCAACACCAGCAACAAATAACAAAGGAGGTAACGAATTCGATAACACTCAACACGGGTACATCTGACAGAAAAGATACGAGCACTCACCGTTCAACAACACCAGTAACAATTAACAAAGGTGATAACGAATTCGCAACACACAAACAGGTAAGTCTGGCGCCTTTACTTCAAATGAAGGATCAAGTCCCCTTCACCACAGGCGGATGTTGAGGATAGCACTGGTTGGTAGGTCATCTAGCACACATCTTACCCAAGAAAAGAGTAATACACCAAGGGAAAATACTTTACAAACAAATGTAAAGTTAATATATGATCAAAATAATGATAATGAATATCACAGCAACCCAATGGGCATAGGTATTTGTTTAGGAACTTAATGGTAATCTAGATAAATACTATCCCATGGCCCCAGGGAAGATACTATTATCGTCATATTCTGAGTACAAGAAGAAAATCACAAATATCAAGGTGATGGGAACAAACAGGACTTGTAATGATTTGTCAACATGGAAAGGTACAAACAAATTTGTGGACGACAATCTGCTCCATCATAAACAGATGGTAGCACACATACCAAACCACAGGGCATGTTGGCCGAGAGTTATTACAAATGCAGAACTAGGCTAACAGAGTTAGCGCTGAAAGATGCTATTCAATTTTCAATTAGAGTAACTTATGTAAGCAGAATAATCAAAAGAATAAGTAATTTAGAAACTAGGAGCTGCATACTGTGGCAAATGTGATGCTCACATTTGCATCACAGTTCCTACCAGAGTATGTGACAAAATATGGGATGAAATGTAATGTTAGACCATGCACACCCCTAGCAAGGCAGTGTTTTAGATGTCTTCAATGTAATTATCTTAGTAAGCAATGTTAGTCTGAGATTCGATGCAATCAATATGGAGGAAATAATGAAATAGCTCAGTGCACAAGTGAAATAACATGCTGTGCCCACTATAAAGAGAACCATACAGTGAGAGATAAGTCACCCCCAATATATCTCAAACAGCAAGAGATTAAGAAAGTGTCAGCTACATACGATACATCCTTTCAGGAAGCTGAAGAATATGTTAGCCAGACACCTCACACTTCTGTGCCAGGGAATCTTGGTAGGAGTAAACTGGGGTGGGAGAAGGAGTACCCCCCCTCCTCATAGACATCTTTTTGCAAATGTAAAACTACCAATAACTCTTATTAAAAGAACCCACATGGACCGCAACCACACACCCCTGAACCACAACAGGCAATTATACCAAGAGGGAAGCATAAAAATATGGCAATAATCAGAGAGCTGGTGGCTGGAGTAACAGGTCAAATAACACAGCTTACCTCATTAAGTAAAGATAGTTTACATAAAGCTAACATATACAATATAGTTGCTTCGATAGGATCAGAAAAAATATGGACCACAACAGACAAAGATCATACTTACATTCTGCTCATATTAACAGAATAACAGGTGTTAAGGTTTTCCAGTGGAATGCTAGATCATTATATGCTAATAGAGAGTTGCTCATTCATGAACTTTATGCTAATGTCTGTTCTATAGCCGTTATAAATGTAACCTGGATTAAACCAAATTTGTCAATTACGTATTGAGGATGTCAAGTAATAAGAACACATCGAGAGGATGGGAAAGGTGGAGCAGCCACAGTGATTAGTACAAAACTCAACTATAAACCAATTACAGTGCCACTACCTAACCTTGACTTTCAAGCAATAACAATAGAAGTAAATACTGACAAATACCAATTGTCCATTGCATCTGTATATTGTCCCCAACTTGTAGGAATTTCGAACAATGTATGCAAACAATGTTGCAACACATACAAAAACACTTTCTAATCTGTGTGGACTTCAGTGCCCACCACACAGCATGGGGGTGTCATATGAATGACAAGGCAGGTGATCCCATAATGCCTTGCATTGATGATTATAACAAGATCATATACAATAACAGATCTCCACGTTAAACCAAGGACTATGGATGAAAGCAACGGCTGTTAATATAACGTTAACTTCTCCCTGTGTGAACCAAATAGCAGCATGGTCGGTTCTGAAGGATACCATGGTATCAAATCATTTCCTTGTAACTATAAATGTACAGTGCAAGAAAAATAACAAGCACAGATGATCAACAAATTGACTCAGAAAATGAACAAAGCAGATTGGCATAAAAATCGCCAAAGTCTTGAATTAAAATCAATAGAAAAAAAACCAGTCCCCTCGCAGAACCTATACACGACTGCAGAACAGCATATAAAATGCAGCAAATGAATCCATTTCAAAACGACCTTTATCTACAAAAGTGAGACATCTGGGTAATGAATGGTGGAATGAATACCATATGAAGCTATACAAAAATAGAAGGGCAGCATTAGCGAGTATGTTACACAATAAAACATGAACAACTTCTTGCTCTATAAACAAAAGGCAGCTATAACCAAGAAAATACTGAAAGCCATCTAGAAGAGAAGTCTGATAAAATATTGTAATAGTATGACCAAGAATACTAAAGCATCAGAGTATGCAGAAGGCTAACAGATTTAGGGATATCGACCCTGCAGTCAATAACATTTAATGATATGAGTGTACAAAAGAATTCTATGATCGTATTTCCCCAGAATAACTTATTCAGGATACAAAGGGAAACTTCTGGAACTCACTATGTGCTAACCACACAGTTCAGGATTGACTAGTTGACATCAAAGATTGCCCTAACACTGCCATAGGAATGGATCACATCATATATTTCATGATACAAAATATACCAGGCAATGCTGTACAGCTAAAACTTTGGGAAATACTAATAAAAAGGCAACTGGAATGGTGGGTAGAATCTTCATCCTTACTAGCTGGGTTGAAATTCAACTCCTGTACAGATAGGAGTTACATGGACATTTAAATATTAGTCTCCTCAGTGTTAGGTGGCTCTAGTGAGAGCAAATATACATCAGCATTATTTTCTGATATCGCAAAAGCATATGATAGGATTCAGACAAATATGCTATTAGATAAGTTACTACATTTAGGAGCTCCATCTCAGTTTGCAGAAGGTATGTCATCATTGGTCAGTATATATTAGAAAGGATACTGGATTCAAGGACCTACAAGCACTGGACAATGACATGCCATGAGGATCGATACTCAACCCACTACTATGTACAACATATATCTGTGACAGGGAAAGAGCAATAACTCAATGAGGTAGAATTATACGGTTTGCATATGACACATGTGTGTTTATTTCCTATTTCGTATTACAGGAAGCTATGAACAACCTTACATAATTGATGAAGAATCTAAGCTGATGGTTTTGTGGAAATGGCCTGATGATGGCACCAGAGAAATACTTGGTAGTCATGTTCACTAGGAATGGTTTTGTGCCAAGTAATTGTTAAATTCATGTAGACGATAAAATAATACAAGTTAAAGTACTTATTCGGTTCTCAGGAATAACACTGGGCACAAGCTTAATTTAATTGCACATATTAATACTTTAATCGAAATCAACGAGCAAACACTAAATAGTGTTCAATTACATACTGCAGCACGCTGAGGGAGTGGGTCCTTCAGTGCTGCTGCTCATATATCACTCCCTCATTAGATGCAGATTGGGTTATGGAATACATGACTTGTTAAAAATTTTGAGAAGCTGGATAGACTGCAGTAGCACTGTATATACACATGCTTAGGAGTTATGAAATTCACAGCAACAATTGCACTCCTAGTGAAGACAAGAGATGTATTTCCATACAAGAAGGGAGATGCACATGGAACGATACATAGCAGAGAAATTATCTCGCTTACAGCGCCCAGTTCATCAGATTCTATGCTTATTCTGTCCTTCCTCTGGAAATTGCAGCAAAAAGTCTTTTAATTTCTTTTTGGTGTATAATGACTTGAAAAATGAGTGCAAAGACATTTCCACAAGTGTATAGCGGCCTTTTTATCAATATGACTATTTTATTATCTGGGTTCACATATCATTCCAAGTGATGGAGGGAAGTTTGATTTCTAGGAGACAATTACAGCACTACAAAGCCAAATGGAGGAAACAAGACAATGAGTAATTCACATATACACAGATGGATCAAAGACAACAGGAGAGAACAATATAGAATGTGCTACGTACAATCCACAACTGGAGAGAGCCCAAAAATACAAACTACCTCTACCTATCTGGCCGAAGCGACCACAGTATTAAAGGCGATACCGTGGTGTATGAATCAGAAATACATATCCTATGTGATATTGTCAGACTCGAAAATACTGCAAGCAGTATCAAGTACAAAATTTTCAAAAACCACCAATGGATACCTATTCCAAATCCGTTATTGGTATTATTAATGCCTTTATATGCATGAAAGCCCACTGTGAAAACCCAGGCAATGAAAAAGCAGATCAATTGGCAAAGCAGGCTACGAGAAACAAGACACCACTAAACACAAAGCTTTCCTATACATAATATGGACAAGTTGTTTGGAAAAGGCCAGTCAAATCCTGTGAGGAAGAATTTCTAATGCAGAGCTCATTATACTACAGAGACAACTATGTGCAAATAGAACCATTAATTCCGAAATGACCTTGGTTTGAATACATTTGTGTACCCTGATAAGCAACAGCCACATGAAGTAGAATAAGGCTCAATTATGGGACATTTACAGAGCATTTATAACAACTGTGTACAAACCAAACATCAGCCTGTGATTGTGATGATAGTACTCAGTTCAGAAAATATAGAGAGGCAAGAAACAAGTTTTTAGCATTTGTTATCGAGAATAAAACCCCACAGCCAGTGACAGTCATGTCTTTGCTATATGAACCGAACATTAAAACCTATAAGAAGATAATAGAATTTGTTTGTAATGGATAGATAAATATATCAAGTTTGGTAGTAGACTATAAGGGACAAAAAAGCGTAGCTACACTAAAGAAGGCGTACACTGAGTGAACAAAGACCTTATTATTACACAGACGTGACTGTATGGTGTCTACCAGAAGTAAAAAAAAAGATATATAAGTTCTTTGGTTAACATCCGAATAAACATGATCGCAATGGTTGTTTTCCCAAGTTTTTTGTTATGAATACAGGAAGAACTCACTTAAGATACGGACAGGTTGTGTGAGTACAGGTTTTTAAATCGAGACCAAAACTTTACACAGTCTGAATAGATTGTGTTGCAATAAATATGGATAATGGACTGTCCGGGAAGGAGGTGGTCCCGCCCTCCACATTGAGTTACATATTCGCCATTTACAGCGCTGAAGTTATTCTTAATACGAGCAGAGGAAGTTGATTAATCGACAAGATTTGCGGGAAAATGTAGGCTACACTGGAATCGAACGAAGAAGTGAGGGAGAAGTGACTAGCGATCGCTGCTCAACAACAGCAGCAACAAGAAACAAAGGAGGTAACGAATCTGACAACATTCACCATAGGTATATCTGACACTATTTCTTGAAATGTAAGGCCAAGTACTTTTTCCCACAGGGGGACTTTTACTGCTGTTGTTCAGTGTTACCTCATATAACAAACATCTACAAGAAACTAAAAAAGTGTGGAGGGTAATTACTATTGCAACAAATATGAATATATTCTATCATCAGAATAAAACCAATAGGTATCATACTGATATGATTGGCTATGTTTATATCTTTGTTAAGGGTCCCAATGGCAACATCAGTAAGAACCATCCTATGGCTTAGGGGAAAGTAATGCTTACCTCAGATTGTGTATATAGACATATAATCACAAATCTCAAGGATTTAGGAAAGAATAAGGTTCAAACTGTCCTGTTAACAAGAGAGGTTGCCAATAAATCTGTGGAAGACAACACTGTAAGTAACAAACAGATGGCAGCCCTCATATCGAATTACAGGATTCACCATCAGAGAGTTTGGAGAAATATGGAACTGAACTGTCAGAGACAGATCTGAAGGATGGTATTCAGTCTGCAGTTGCTGTGACACTTATGCATAGGATGATCAAACGAATAAATCACTTGGGTATAACAAGCAACCAGCCCGAGAAACGTATTGTCAGCCTTGCATCCCAGTTTCTGCCAGAGTACATGACAAAATATGGGATGAGAGGTATTCTAGTTCATAGATACTGTTAGTGAGGCAATGCTTCTATAGTGTGCCAGCCACAGGCTCATAGTAATATATGTGGAGAGAACTGTAAGGTAACTTAGTGTAGAAGTCAAATAACATCTGTGTGTAATATAAAGAAAATCTAACATCGAAGGATAAACCTTGTCCAGTATACCTTAAGCAGCAGGAGATTAAAAAAATAGTGAGCAACACTTAACATATCGTTTAAGAAAGCCAAAGAATATATAAACTGCAGTCCTTATGCCTCTGTGGCAGGAAACTATATTAGGGGTAAAGTGAATTGGGAGAAGTAATTTCCTCTCTAACAAAACACACGACACATATTCATGACAATTATATGCCACACTAGACCAAATCCAGCAAAGCCTACCCTCTTTGTCAATATCAATTTAGCAACAGCTCTTATTAAAGAAACCATTATACACCATATTCACATACTCCTAAGCTACAATAGGCAATAGCATCTGAGAGGGAGGACAAGAACACAGTATTGATTGAACAGTTAACCTCTTCAAAAAGACAGTGTGCACTATGTAGCTCTATACAGTACCACTGTTACAACATTATAAAAAAATGTGTCTTAATAGAGATTGCCCATAATTACTTCCTACACATAGAAATAAAATAATGGATTAAAATATTCTCCAAAGGAATGCACAGTCACTCTTTACCAGGGGTGAACAATAGTTTCGGCTTGGGAGCCACTTTGTGGAAACAGAGGTTAGCAGAGGGCCACACCCTTTAAAATGATAGGATCCGTTAGTTAACTTTGCATTTCAGAAAGGCTATAAATTGTTACATAAAAATTCTGACTCTCTGGGCGGGTTGCACAAATACCATTAGTAGCCTGCTCTATACCAACACAGAGTCACTATGCATGAACTCTACTGCAGTGATTATTCTATTGTTGTAGTAGGTGAGACTTACATAAGACCAAATACACAACTGGAAATTGAAATAAGAACACTGTGAATTCATTGTCCCAGGAAGGGGAAAATTTATTGACACATTCCTGGGGTCAGATATATCACATGATCACACTGACAGAACCACAGGCACATAGACACAGGCAACAGAGCATGCACAATGTCGGCACTAGTACAGTGTATATCCACCTTTCGCAGCAATGCAGGCAGCTATTTTCCCATGGAGACGATCGTAGAGATGCTGGATGTAGTCCTGTGGAACGGCTTGCCATGCCATTTCCACCTGGCGCCTCAGATGGACCAGCGTTCGTGCTGGACATGCAGACCGCGTGAGACGACGCTTCATCCAGTCCCAAACATGCTCAATGGGGGACAGATCCGGAGATCTTGCTGGCCAGGGTAGTTGACTTACACTTTCTAGAGCACGTTGGGTGGCACGGGATACATGCAGATGTGCATTGTCCTGTTGGAACAGCAAGTTCCCTTGCCGGTCTAGGAATGGTAGAACGATGGGTTCGATGACGGTTTGGATGTACCGTGCACTATTCAGTGTCCCCTCGACGATCACCAGAGGTGTACGGCCAGTGTAGGAGATCGCTCCCCACACCATGATGCCGGGTGTTGGCCCTGTGTGCCTCAGTCGTATGCAGTCCTGATTGTGGCGCTCACTTGCACGGCGCCAAAAACGCAGACGACCAACATTGGCACCAAGGCAGAAGCGACTCTCATCGCTGAAGACGACACGTCTCCATTCGTCCCTCCATTCACGCCTGTCGCGACACCACTGGAGGAGGGCTACACGATGTTGGGGCGTGAGCGGAAGACGGCCTAACGGTGTGCGGGACCGTAGCCTAGCTTCATGGAGACGGTTGCGAATGGTCCTCGCCGATACCCCAGGAGCAAAAGTGTCCCTAATTTGCTGGGAAGTGGCGGTGTGGTCCCCTACGGCACTGCGTAGGATCCTACGGTCTTGGCGTGCATCCGTGCGTCGCTGCGGTCCGGTCCCAGGTCGACGGGCACGTGCATCTTCCGCCGACCACTGGCGACAACATCGATGTACTGTGGAGACCTCACGCCCCACGTGTTGAGCAATTCGGCGGTACGTCCACCCCGGCCTCCCGCATGCCCACTATACGCCCTCGCTCAAAGTCCGTCAACTGCACATACGATTCACGTCCACGCTGTCACGGCATGCTACCAGTGTTAAAGACTGCGATGGGTCTCCGTATGCCACGGCAAACTGGCTGACACTGACGGCGGCAGTGCACAATGGTGCGCAGCTAGCGCCATTCGACGGCCAACACCGGGGTTCCTGGTGTGTCTGCTGTGCTGTGCGTGTGATCATTGCTTGTACAGCCCTCTCGCAGTGTCCGGAGCAAGTATGGTGGGTCTGACACACCGGTGTCAATGTGTTCTTTTTCCATTTCCAGGAGTGTATTAGATAAGATCAATAGGATGGCAAAAGATGGAGCGTCTTAACTTATTAGTACAAAATTACTGATTTTGCTTCCATTTCTCAACCTCAACTACAAGCAATAACAGCATAAATAATTGCTAAAGACTACCGATTTTCCGTTTTATATGTATACTCTCCCAACTTGTCAGAATTCTGAACAATTAATATGTACAGTGCTACAACTCTTACCAAAACCATTCCTAATCTGAGGTGACTACAATGCCCTATCCACAGACTTCAGAGGTTCTGTGGCAAGCTAGACAACGACTTCCATTTCCAGGAGTGTATATCTCGTGGCATTCCAACACGACTTTTTACAATAGAAGGAAGAAGATTTTGCAATCAATGGTGGAATGATGACTCCACAAAAGTAATACAAGACATAAGAAAATACATTAAACAACCCAACAAGAAAAACTTTCTGATTTATAAAAAAAACGGCAGCTAGAACCAAGAAAATACTTAATTGGCCAAGAGAAACAGCTAGATTAAACATTGACACAGCATATTCAGAAAAATCCGAATCCATCAGAGACATTGTACAAGGTCAACAGATTCAGATATATGGTTCCTACATTCAACTTCATAGAGTCATGTGAATGGACAGAAGAATCCTGTGACCTTATTGCTTCAGCAAGTATTTGCAGCAAACCATTCTTAATGTAAAAGGAAGTACGAGCAACTCAACACCTACTAACTGCGCATTTCAGTGTCGACGAGTTGTCATTGGTCATCAAAGACAGCCCAAACTCAGCCCCACTACAGGATCAGACCTCTTAGCCCATGATGCAAAAGATGTCTGAGAATTCTGTAGAGCTGCTATTCCAGATGTGTAATGGAATATGAATGCAGCAAGAATTAGCTCATGACTGAAAGAAGTAGAGTATAAGTCCTACCTACAAATAGGAGAAACATCCATCTTTAGCTACATCCTACAGACCTATCACATTATCATCATGCATCAGTACTAGTAAAACGAAAATCAGCTTTTACTAGTGAACAAACGCTATTTATACATCAGAGCGGATAATGGCTTCAAAGGCACATCTATACCACACAGTTTGGTCATTTACCTACTCTTATATGCAATTTACACATACAACAGACATGGAAAATGTTTTAAATCAGTCGGTTTATGTCATTCACTTTGCAGAAAACACGTATCTTTTTACCTCCCACGCAATACCACAGGATATCACTAACCTTATCAATAACGAATTTAAGCCGTGGTTCTTCGGAAATGGTCTGATGATGGTGTCAGAGAAATCTTCAGTAGTCATATTTGCCAAAAATAGCGACATATCAAGGCATTGTCTAATACACATGGAAGATAAATTACTACACATGAAGGTTCATATTCAGTTCCTAGGAATGATTGTCTGCTGTAAATTTATGTGGACAGCGCATATCAATACCATTGTGCAAACTATTTAGCAGATGCTTAATATTGTCAGTTTTATCATTATCACATCATGGGTAGGAGCGTGGGGGGCACATTCATCTGTGTTGTTACCTGTGTACCATTCTCTCGTTCGATCTCGGATTGATTAAAGATGTATATTCGACCAGCAAGCTATTAGAAAAATTAGATAGATTCCAGTACTGCTGCATACGCACCTGCTTTGGGGCAATGAAATCGTTGAGGCATATGAGACATCTCTTTGTATAAAGAGGAAAATGCTTGTTGTGTGATCCATAGTGGAAAAACTATCCACACACACCAAACAATACACTATATTCTGTGATCGTGTGATACATTCCCATCAAAATGGGGCAAGACACATCATGACTTCGTTTCAATGTACAGTGAACATGCAGTTACGTGCAGCGAAATTACCTCAAAAATACAGTGGCATATCTTTTTATATGACCAATATTTAGTTTCAGGAATTACATTTCGTTCCACACAATATAGGGAAAGACTGCTTTTTAGAAGGTTAACACTTCATGGTCCCTAGGGATAAGATAAGTTAGTTGTTTCAATATTGCATGGGATATCAGTGTCACACAGACTACAATAAATTGTTTTGACACTGTGTCTACATACAATAGACACATTGTCCTCTCTGAAGGCAAATGCACCTGTGTCTAATAATTTCAAATTGTTTTTAAGTTCCACTGTTTCATGATTCACAAATTAATTTCTTTTTGGATACAATCAACATTATTGTCATCATAAATATTGTTCTTGTAACCAGCCGTTTAGTCACTAATTCGATCGAATATTTCCATTTTCTTTAATTGGCTTCAGAGCATGGTTCCAATTTCATACTTCATTTGTTTCACTTGTTGAGTTTGTGATTTTTCTAATATTTAGAATTTTTACATCTGTTATTTCTAGAATTTCCTGGTTTTCTCATTCAGTTTAGTCTTCCTTCATGTTGGAAACACGTTCATCGTGTTTCACATAAATGTGTGTTTCAATCACTGTCATCATTTTAACCATGCAGTGGGATAAATTGGCAATCATCTGATTTAATAGAACTTGCTGTGCAGCAACAGTATCTAATTCTTTGGAGGAATGTGGTTTTGTACTGCTGCAGTCTTATCGTTTTTTTAGTTCCCAAGCCATGCAGTTCTATTGCATTACAAGGCATTTACATTTCTACATTTTGTGTCATAACAGTTACAACAGCAAGAATGGTTTCTAGTTTTGATAACATATCACTTATTTTTTCTTGTGGGACCTGTGCAACTGCACATCATTCAAGAAGTATGACCTCGTCAGTTTCTGCTATGCAAATCCATGGTAAAACAAAAACTAAAATTTCAAAACAAAATGAAAATTCTTCTACCTTTAGTAGAAAAGAAGCCTTGAAAATCAGTACAATCTACTTCTTTGCTACTTATTAGCTGTGTACAATAATGGCTAATTATATGGTAGTGCTGGTGTCAACAATGGATCCTACCATGAACACATTCCTTTGTGCTCCAGAAAATTCTGAAAAATCACTATAGTTACTTAATTACTAAAAAATATGCACATAACTATTACTATTTGCCAATTATCATTAAAGTAGAATAAATGCAGCTATGGCTCAGTGCAGAACTCGCAGCTTCAATTAATTTTATTATGGATTTGTGTTTGGATCCAATGAAGATTTTTGTTGATCTAATTGTTCTATATTTTTGGATATTTTTCTTTCGTCTCTCATTTCCACTCTTTCTTCTACTATCTAAGCTGTGTTCCATACAACAAAAACAGAGAAATATTATTGTGTGTGCGACAAATGCAAAAAATACATGTCACTCACAACTAATTACCTTATACACTAAATAAAGTCCTCCCAAGCAATAGCCAGATTTATATAAGATCACATCTGCCTTTTTAAACTATGAAGTGATCAAAAATGGAGGAGATAGTATAAAAATGACTTAGGCTGTGGAATTGACACAGGATCTGGTAACACAACTTTAAGTAGGATTAATGTGGTTTGTAAAATAATTATGAAATATTCAGTTAGTTTTTCACTTTCTCTTGAGTCCTCACAAAAAATTGAGTATGCAGCATGTAATATTTTATATCATTAACCTAATAATTCTTGATTGTCTCTTACGTCTCTTAATTTAGCACACAACTAAATGGCAGCTATCGACTATTACGTGAGCTTTTCTTCTAATGATGGCAAAATGTATGTTACACCCTAGCTACGACTTAACATTATCTCAGGTTGAGGTGATACATTTAATTAATACTTTAAAAATGTATTTAAAACATTTAAGAATATAATTCCTACCCACAATGGAAAGCACAAAGCACACAAGATGTTAAAAATCCCTCAGGTCTTCATCTTAGGCTAAATATTGTTTTTGCTATACCTCAGTGCCTTGTCAGACTAGTCAGACATTGGGAAAACTTCTTTTTGGTGATGATTGATGATAGCAACATTGTAATCATAAATTCAAATGCCAGAAATCCTAGTAAAGAAAGGAATGAACATTCACTTAAACAGGAAAAATAATTTTGGAAAATTAAATGTTGATGAAAATTTTGTAAATAACATAGAAGACACAATATTTTTAGGAATTAATATTGAATGTCACTTGACATGGAATGAACCCACAAATGTATTAGAAAAAAATATATCTTGGCATGATGTGTCCTTAAAGTCCTGTCATCAGTCTGTAACAGTATATGGGTTATATTTACATACAGTTCCTATACATATATACTTCGTCATTAGCTACAGAAAAATTTTTAGGGGTCCCATACACAAAATACGTACACTGTCTTCAAACCACAGTAAACAGTAACCAAGTTGCCTGGAAAGATCTTTTCAAGCAGCCGCAGATTATAACTGAACCATGCGACTACATCTACAACTCTGTTATTCACATGAAGAAGAGCACTAGCAATTATCTCACAAACAGCAACATTCATGATAATGCAACAAGAGCTGGACTAAAATTACATTTACAATAAGTAAACAAACATAAAACAGAACTTTTTACAAGGCACTAAATTGTCTGACGGGATTAAGGAGCCAACTGAAATTAATATATTTAAAATGTCTGGCAAATAATGTCTCTTATATAATTCATACGACAAAGCGAAAAATTATTTGGATATCATATTGTAGAGAATATTTAAAAAAATTAACTTTATTTGATACATTATTTAAGAGAGAGAGAGTTTTCAGTACAATCTAATTCAGTATGTGTTTTGTTGATGTGCTAGAAATTAAGTGTATATAAGTACCAAGCAGTTATAATTAAAGTGATGGTTTTCTGATTACACACCACAGCATTCTGAAACATAATGAATGTTCATTAATTGGTGCAGTCACATGCTGAAAAAATAATAGTTCCATTTTTGGTCATCAGGTGTGTTGGTGCAGGAAATGGAAAGGAACAGTCAAACATGTGATAACGGAGGTTCTGACACACGTATTAGGATATGGTCACAAGTTACAACATGTGTTCAGTATGGTCTCCCAACTCAGTTACATGTTGCACCCAGAAGTGGCATGGTCGATAGTTGCCCGAAACATATATGGTGTTATGAGAGCAATATGTTGCTATATGCTAGCCTACATACCAGGAAGAGTCCAATATATATTTGAGATATCCCCACAGCCAGAAGTCACATGGACTTAGGTTGGGGGATCTGGATAGCCACACATCTTGAAATTGCCTAGAGATGATGCAGCTATTACCAAAGTTCAGTCGAAGCAAATCTTTCACTTGATAAGTGACATCGGAGAATGAAGGCGCTTGTGAAACCACACCACAGAGTCACATAAGCTGAATGCAGTGGATGTACCTGCACATAATGTGGAGGAATGTAGCCCCAAAAGGGGCAGTCCTTCACATTCATGGCACTGCACAGAGTAAAACTAGCCTCGTCCATTGAAAGAATATTCCCCAGCCACATGTCATCCATTTCAATGAGTGTAAAAAAACGAAGGGTAAAGTCACAGCGTTGTAGGCCGTCTTGGCGCTGCATTCGGTGCACATTCTGCATCTTGTAGCAATTCCAGTGTAAAATGCATTGCAAAATCTTTTGGACTGTTGACCAGGGCAGAGAAAATTCTCCTGACACACCTCAAGCACAGACTACAGTATCTGAGGCGTGTGCTGCACGGTCGGCTATAGCTACAGCAACTTCTTCAACAACTGCCATGGGAATGGTCCGCCTCCATCTCCCTGATGCACTACTTAATTCACCTGTTCAAATTTATTGACCACATTCTTTAGCTCATTTATTAACTAGGTTTCTCTTCACAGCTGTTTTTGTCAGCGATATTTCCGCGCTGCAGCACTGCTATTGCTGCCGTTCTGATAAAGCAACTTTACTAGCAGTGCACGATCTTTCGTATCAATAGCAACTGCGTTTCGAACGGAAAACTTAGCCTCCTTAACCCTTTGCATGAACAGTTACTTCACAAAAGAAATCAAAATGCATCACCAAGCAACAAACAACATACTGACGTCAAAACGGGAAACATTTCACATTCTGACAGCTTACAGTTACATGTTTCTCAATTGGCGGCAGAGGGTGGAACTATTATTTCTTCAACATACTCCACGAGAGCACTGAGTAATGTATACAGACACAATGTTTCAACATTCTGCGGTATACAGGGTGGTCCATTGATCGTGACCTGGCCAAATATCTCACGAAATAAGCGTCAAACGAGTAAATTACAAAGAACGAAACTTGTGTAGCTTGAAGGGAGAAACCAGATGGCGCTATGGTTGGCCCGCTAGATGGCGCTCCCATAGATCAAACGGATATCAACTGCGTTTTTAAAAAAAGTAGGAACCCCCATTTTTATTACATAATCGTGTAGCATGTAAAGAAATATGAGTGTTTTAGTTGGACCACTTTTTTCACTTTGTGATAGATGGCGCTGTAATAGTCACAAACATGTGGCTCACAATTTTAGACGAACAGTTGGTAACAGATAGGTTTTTTAAATTAAAATACAGAACGTAGGTACGTTTGAACATTTTATTTCGGTCGTTCCAATGCGATACATCTACCTTTGTGAACTTATCATTTCTGAGAACGCATGCTGTTACAGCGTGATTACCTGTAAATACCACATTAATGCCATAAATGCTCAAAATGATGTCCGTCAACCTCAGTGAATTTGGCAATACGTGTAACGACATTCCTCTCAATAGCGAGTAGTTCGCCTTCCGTAATGTTCGCACATGCATTAACATTGCGCTGACGCGTGTTGTCAGGCGTTGTCGGTGGATTACGATAGCAAATATCCTTTACCTTTCCCCACAGAAATAAATCCGGGGACGTTAGATCCGGTGAACGTCCTTCGACGACCAATCCACCTGTCAGGAAATATGCTTTTCAGTACCGCTTCAAAAGCACGCGAGCTATGTGCCGGACATCCATCTTGTTGGAAGTACATCGCCGTTCTGTCATGCAGTGGAACATCTTGTAGTAACATCGGTAGAACATTACGTAGGAAATCAGCATACATTGCACCATTTAGAATACCATCCATAAAATGGGGGCCAATTATCCTTCCTCCCATAATGCCGCACCATACATTAACCCGCCAAGGTCTCTGATGTTCCACTTGTCGCAGCCATCGTGGATTTGCCGTTCCCAATAGTGCATATTATGCCGGTTTACGCTACCGCTGTTGGTGAATGACGCTTCGTCGCTAAATAGAACGCCTGCAAAAAATCTGTCATCTTCCCGTAATTTCTCTTGTGCCCAGTGGCAGAATTGTACACGACGTTCAAAGTTGTCGCCACGCAATTCCTGATGCATAGAAATATGGTCCGGGTGTAATCGATGCTGATGTAGCATCTCAACAATTTTTTTTTTTTTTTTTTTTTTTTTTTTTTTTTTTTTTTTTTTGAGATTCCCGATTCTCGCGCAGTTTGTCTGCTACATGATGTGCGGATTAGCAGCGACAGCAGCTAAAACACCTACTTGGGCATAGTCATTTGTTGCAGGTCGTGGTTGACGTTTCACATGTGGCTGAACACTTCCTGTAACTATCCAGCGAACGGTGCGGACACTTGGATGATGTCGTCCAGGATACCGAGCAGCATACATAGCACACGCCCGTTGGGCATTTTGTCACAATAGCCATATATCAACACGATATCTACCTTTTTCGCAATTGGTAAACGGTCCATTTTAACACGGGTAATGTATCACGAAGCAAATACCGTCCGCACTGGCGGAATGTTACGTGATGCCACGCAATTATACGTTTGTGACTATTACAGCACCACATATCACAAAGCGAAAAAAGTGGTTCAACTAAAATATTCATATTTCTTTACGTACTACACGAGTATGTAATAAAATGGGGGGTCCTATTTAAAAAAAAAAAAAAAAAACGCAGTTGATATTCGT
Organism: Schistocerca gregaria; assembly: GCF_023897955.1. Taxonomy (NCBI): domain Eukaryota; kingdom Metazoa; phylum Arthropoda; class Insecta; order Orthoptera; family Acrididae; genus Schistocerca; species Schistocerca gregaria. Next base: position 86,092,916 of record NC_064925.1, on the reverse strand, counting down.
TTGACCTATGGCAGCACCATCTAGCGGGCCAACCACAGCGCTGTCTGGGTTTCCCCCTTCAAGCTAGACGAGTTTCGTTGTTTGTAGTTTTTTCGTTTGATGCTTATTTCGTGAAATATTTGGCCCGGTCACTATCAGTGACCACCCTGTACATAGACAGTCAGTTTAATTACAACCACCCAGAATTTCTTTTAGATTACATGTAAAACTGTTTGCAAACATCCATACGTATATACATAACAAACACTGTACACAACATACCAAATGTAACAACGCAACATGTTAATCTAGATCTACATGAGATAATATTACAGAGGGGCCTAGCGGATGACGCCTCTGCACGGTGTCAGGAATCACCTGGAAGCGCTTGTGGCGCTAAGAAAATATGATCATCCAGCGAATCGTTTATTCTGATGACCTTACAAATGGTGGTGCATTGTTGGTCGTAGTTGCCTCCTGCCCTGGTCGCGGACAGACTTGTTGTCAGACGCTGCACCAGTCCTTGCGCCTGCGTCCTGGCGAGACGTCGTTCCTCTTGCATCGATACGGATGCTTAGCCCCGACCGGTACATCATGGATAACTGTGTTTCCCCTAGCTGTGTCTATTGCTTCTTGTGGCATCCTGCCGCGGGAACGAGCGCGCGTGTTATTTTGCTTAGTCGCTGCCCTTTTCTGTTTTCCCACTGCTTGTGCTCTCTCTCACTCAGCTACTGCAGAGTTGCAGACTATCTTGCCCGTCTGTCTTGCATCACCGTGCTTCCTGGTCCGCCGCTAATCGTGGCGAAACCAGCCTACCTGACATCATGGTGGTTGAATTCCATTAAAAATTTAGTAACTTGGAACCTGTATCACTCTGTGCCGTAACAATATTACTGTATGTATGAAGTAGTTAATTTTTAAATGTTGTCTCCTTTTTCAATTAATATGACATGTCTAATATTATGTAAATGGTTTATGTATGAATAAACAGCTAATTAAATAACTAAAACACATAAATGAGAGGTCATGTTGTGTGCTAGACTTGTTGAGTCTGTTCCACTGAAATTCTTCTGTGGTGTCCCTGACTTTGTGCTAATGGAGTAAGGGCAGGTCTGGAAGAGGGAGGAACAAATGTGCGTAGCAGTTATTTTGTATGGTGTAACGTATAGTAGAGGGGGGGGGGGGGGAGAAATTTCCATTATCCTGGGCAATGCTTGATGCATCGCTAAATAAGCTCTGTTTTCTTTTAAAGTTGAAGCTAACTGGAATATGTTGCCATAATATACCATAAGATGGGTTGTGGTTTAATTTGAGATACATTGAGCTGATAGGGTCTGCAGGTATATGACATTCTGTGCAGTGTATATACACTAAAGAGCTAAAGAAACTAGTACACCTCCCTCATATCGTGTAGGCTTCCCAATAGCACGTAGAAGTGCTGCAACACGACGTGGAATGGACTCAACTAATGTTTGAAGTAATGCTGGAGGGAACTGACACCATGAACCCTGCAGGGCTGTCCATAAATCCCTAAGAGTACGACGAGGTGAAGATCTCTTCTGAACAGGACGTTACCAGACATCCAAGATATGCTCAATAATATTCATGTGTGGGTAGTTTGGTGGCCAGCGGATGTGTTGAAATTTAGAAGAGTGTTCCTAGAGTCACTCTGTAGCAATTCTGGACGTGTGGGATGTCGCATTTTCCTGCTGGAATTACCCAAGGCCGTCGGAATGCACAATCGATATGAATGGATGCTGGTGATCAGACAGGATGCTTATGTACGTGTCACCTGTCAGATTCGTATCTAGACATATCAGGCATCCCATATCACTCCAACGGCACACGGCTCACACCATTACAGAGCCTCCGCCAGCTTATACAGTGCCCTGCTGACATGCAAGGTCCATGGATTCATCAGGTTGATGCCTTGCAACGTACTGTTCGGAAGAGATCTCCACCCCGTCGTACTCTTACGGATTTATGGACATCCCTATAGGATTCAGGGTGTCAGTCCTCTCCATCATTACTTCAGACATTAGTCGAGCCCATGGCATTTTATGTCGCAGAACTTCAGCGTGCTCTTGGGGGCCCTACACGATATTAGGGAGGTGTACCAGTTTCATACCTGTACACGTCCATCCGCTCGATACAATTTGAAACGAGACTCATACGACCAAGCATCATGTTTCTAGTCATCAGCAGTCCAACGTCAGTGTTGACGGGCCAGAGTGAGGCGTAAAGCTTTGTGTTGCGCAGTCAAGTGTACACGAGTGGTCCTTCACCTCTGAGAGCCCATATCGATGATGTTTCGTTGAATGGTTTGCACACTGACACTGGTTGCTGGACCAGCATTGAAATCTGCAGCAATTTGCGGAAGGGATGCCCTTCTGTCACGTTGAACGATTCTCTTCAGTTGTCATTGGTCCCGTTCTTGCAGGACCTTTTTCGGCCTCAGCGGTTTCGCAGATTTGATGTCTTACCGGATTCCTGACATTCATGGTGCACTCGTGGAATGGCCAAATGCGAAAATCCCAACTTCATCACTTCCTCAGGGATGCTGTGTTCCATCGCTCGTGCACAGACTATAACACCAGCTTCAAACTCACTTAAATCTTGATAACCTGTCATTGTAGCAGCAGTAGCCGAGCTAACAACTCTGCCAGACACTTTTTGTCTTATAGAGGCGTTGCCGACCGCAGCGTCTTATTCTGCCTGTTTACAAATCTCTGTATTTGAATACACACTCCTGTACCAGTTTCTTTGGCGCTTCACTTTATATTAGTGAAACTTTCGAAGTGATTAATGAAGATCCGCGCCAGTTAACAGAGGATTGGCACAGATGCTTCGAGGACCTGCCACATATCAATACATAACACAACTATACTTACATTTCGGTGGTAACAGCTCAGTGTTGACACAGTTTTAGGCGACTGTGTTTCTCAGGCATTAATGACGACATCGTTTTGGAACTTACACCTGGAAGATGGAAACGCCACTGCCAACTGTTGGGAACTTTCTTTCACTCTGTACAGAAACATTCGGCTCTACTGCATGTCACGCTATGAACTGACACAAAATTGGGACGTTTCGAGCTGAAATATTAGGCTACACAAGCAGCATTAGCCTTTCCTCACTACTGTTTCCATAAGCGTTTTTGAAAAACTCCTCATTTGAGTGAATGAAACATGAATTACAGCCATCATTTCCTGTATGTCAGAGAGACATCCACATTGTGAATAATACCTTGGTCTGTTACCATAAAAATTGGGCTGTACACACTAGCACTCTTTATTCTAAATAACTAATTTTTAAACTTAAATTTGTACTTGCTGTATGTGATTGGTTAAGTCAGCAACGGTATTATAAATTTATGAAAATAATTCTTAATGGTTCAGACATTTTTTAACTAATATATATAGGCAGAATGCGTTTTGGCAACATATTGCCATTATCGGGTGAATTAAAATTACACACACATTAATATAAAGTGTGATGAAAATTATATGTGGGGTGTGACAGTGTGGTTACATACCAAAATTTATACACTGAAATGAACGTATCTTTCTGGACACGATTAATTTCAGAATGTGTTGTCACACTTTAGATTAATGTACATGTCTGCAGGCTTTCATGGACGTTCACACTCAACTTAAAATTTTCTGGGTTGTTAGGCCACATCATATTTCCTTCGAAAATAATCTGCGTTTCGACCCCTCTGCTGGGATCTTCTTCAAGATGTTCCAGTGTCCACTATTGCTAGAACACTGTCAGAGACCAGTGTCGCGTTCTCCTATAAAGGGGAGTTTTCCCGACTTAGTGCTGGAGAAGTGGGAGTAACTGTTAAAATTCTCGTAGCTACCATAGGTGGGCCATCGTCATAGGCTAATATTCCCGAGCTGATGCAGAAGAATGGACGTTATTGGCTAAACTATTATGGATACTATTGGTGGCCCATCGTCATGGGATAGAAAGGCACTATTCCAAACTTACGCTGGAGAAGGGTTGTTGCTCGAAATTCCTCCTACTGCTATCGGTCGGTCATCATCATTGGCTAAATGCGAAACGGACATAGCAAGAGTGGGGAAAACTTACCCAAAATATTATTGTCTGCTGATGTGACTGGCAGTGCGTTGGTTGTATTGCTCGCACACTGCGGCCGCATGTTCACTTCCTTGACGGCGGGCAGCCATGATGCCAGAAGCCTATAGCTGTCCTCTCTATAGAAATTACATGCATTCTCGAAAATTCCAACCGCTTCTCGGACCTTTCTTCTATAAATGTTAGTTTCAGTAGCCAGCACACTTACATTATTAAAGTCGATGTCACGGCGACAGTTCTGAAGATGTTCCGCTACTGCCGATTTTACACTTTGTTTAGCCACGTGTGACTTTCACGTTCCTTAATGCGTCCTTTACCAGTTCATCCGTTTCGCCTTTATATCCTTTGCTGGAGCCACATGTCACTTGATAGACGCCTGCATTGTGGAGGTAATCCGTTTTTCGTCGGAAAAAGTCCTTTATTTTATTTTGACTAAAGAAAGTTGTCTGGCTACCATTTTCCTTAGAATTCGACTTATGCTGTCAGTGACCCCAGAAACGAACGGTAACCTAACGGAGTGAGAAGGCGTTTCCCCATAATTATTATTAGAGTGATTAATATTCCGCCTAAAAGCCCTGTAGGTTGAACAACTACCACAGCCACTTGCCTTCATTGTCCTATTTAAAAAATCCAACTCCGAGTCCAGGCTGTGGTCATTGCCGATACGGCAGCCACGTGACGACAGAGTGTCGAGCACCGCTTGCCTCTCGGCTGGGTGGTGATGCGAAGTGGCATATAAATACATGTTTGTGTTGGTCGGCTTTCTATACACTCTGTGACCTAGAGTGTTATCAGATCTTCTGTATACCATCACATCTAGGAACGGGAGATCGACCTCACTCTCAACCTCCAAGGTGAATTTCATGTTCGGGTGAATTCCATTTAAGAAATTGTGGAACGCATGAAGTTCCTCTTTGCTGTGTGGCCATATAGCGAATGTATCGTTCACATACCGGAGCGAACAAGAAGGCTTCAAAGGAGTACTACCTAATGCCTGTCGCTCAAAATGTCCCATAAAAATGTCAGCAGCGACATGGGTGAGCCCATAGCAAGGCCGTCAGCCTGTTCATATAATTCAAAGAAGTGAATATGCGGCCAGGGTTTGCGAGCAATACAAACGACGCGCTGCAAGTCACCTCAGCAGACAATAATATTTTGGGCAAATATTCCCCCTGTCTTGCTCTGTCCGTTTCGCATCTGACCAATGATGATGGCCGACCAATAGCAGTAGGCGGAATTTCAACCAATAACCTTTCTGCAGCGTAAGTTTGGAATAGTGCCTTTCCATCCAATGACGGTGTTCCACCAATAGAGTTTAGCCAATGACACCCCTTCTTCTGCATCAGCGCGGGAATATTAGCCTATGACGACGGCCCACCAATGTTAGCCATGAGGATTTTAATTGATACTCCCACTTCTCCAGCACAAAGGCGGGAAAACTCCCCTTTATAATACAACACTACACTGGTCTCTGACAGTGTTCTAGTAATGGTGGACACCGAAACGTCCTGAAGAAGATCCCAGCAAAGGGGGTCGAAACGTCGATTACTTTAGAAGCAAACATGATGCGGCCTAACAACCCAGAAGATTTGAACTTAAGTGTCAACGGCCACGAAAGTGTGCATAGTTACATAAAACGCTTGTATGGGTAAGAGGTTTATACCACTAGCAGAAGCCTGGAGAACCTTCACAGAAGAAGAGGTAAATTACTAAGGCATCTCGTCTTTCTCTCCCGGTGTCGTGATAGCGATGTTATTCCCAAATTCGCCAGAATTAGCCACCACGTGCAGAAAATTATAACTAGGAGGATCTACCAAAGGGTGAACCAATCACTTCTTCGTGAAAGAATCCAGCAAATACGCGGAGACTTGAATTATGTTAGCTGCGTTTCAAATGATCTGCAGTTTTCACTGGTGGCAACTCTCTCACCCCAGGAATGGGATAAAGTGGACAGAATAACGTTTCATCATTCGACAAGTTTTTCGGATTTCAGTGCTATGAAGCAAAAAGGGTAGTACATAATGTAATATCTAACTATATACATGTAAATGTCAACAGTATGTCATCTGGCAGCCCAACATGACAAACACAAAGCTTAAATTGAGTGTCTGAAGCAAGAAATTAGATACTTACAGCCGGCGATAGTGGCCGAGCGGTTCTCAGCGCCTCAATCTGTAACCGAGCGACCGCGACGGTCGCAGGTTCAAATCCTGTCTCAGGCATGGATGTGTGTGATGTCCTTAGGTTAGTTAGGTTTAAGTAGTTCTGAGTTCTAGTTGAATGATGACTTCAGATGTTAAGTCCCATAGCCCTAGCAGCCATTTGAATTTTAGATGCTGAACTGTTCAAAATTCACCTGGAACATCAAAATCTCTGAAATATTTAATGATATCATGGATACAGTCAAAGAAAACACAGAAACACTAATAAAAACAAAATGGAATAAACATCAAGAAAAACTAAACGCCCTCTTATAATAAAAAGAAATCATAAAAAATAAAAACAGAAAGCAAACAAACCACACATTCCACAGACGTTTGTTGAAGTTTACTGAGATACAACTAACTAACCAAGAAATAAATTTTCTAGAAAAAGGCCCGAAATACAATGTTAACATACACATTATTCATAAGACAATGTAGAATCTTATCACAGAAAGTGAATACATCATAAAACAACAAAGAAACAGTAACCAAAACTTCAGTGCAGCTCTGACAGGGGAGTTACTTGCAGAAGAAATAAGATACATAATAAAGAAAAACAAGAACAACATATTGACAGGAACAAAAGCTTAAGAAGGAAAAGATGCAGAAAAATAAAACACAAACTTAAAAACAACGAGGCACTCATTATGAGATCAGAAAAGGGCAGCACCATGATAATAATCAAACAGGATGAATACAAAGATAGAACCTTATAATTTCTGGAGGCCAACAACATAATAAAACAAACCAGTCACCCAACAGAAATATACCAGAAAAACACACAAACACTTCCAAAAAATATCTCATACATATTCTCAAAACAGAAGGCTAAATGGCTGAAACAAAAGAACCCCCAAGCACCAACACTGAACAGCCTACTAAAGCTCCACAAGGAGGGCATTCCGATACGCCCCGTTGTCAATTTCAGAAGTGCACCCACATATCTCTTAGCCAGAGAAATGCACACATACTTACAGATACATTACATACACACAAATAACAGAAGCATACACAATACCGAAGACCCGATACAAAGAATCAAAGACATCAATGTATCCACAACAGTCACACTCACATATTTTGACATCACATCCATGTACACCAATATCCAGTCCACAGAGACCATCAACATCATTTAACAGCAATTACAAGAAAAGGCAGAAATTCCCAAACAGCACATGAAAGAAATAGCTAGCATTCTAAAACTAATCACAGAGCAAAACTGTTTCTCATTTGACAATCAGTCCTACTCACATGAAGACGGACTTCCAATGGGATCATCAATCAGAGGACTTCTAGCCAACATTTTTCTTAATCACATTGAAAATAAAATATTTGAAACAATAGTAGGACCCAAACAATACCTGATAATATATTGGTATCGTTATGTAGATGTCATCATATGCCATCTATGAAACCCCCAGTCGCATCCAACAACTCCATAGTGATATGAACAAATTCCACCCAAAACTAAAATTCACCTTAGAAACAGAAAACAATAAAATGTTAAATTTCCTTGTAGCTTACAATACACAGACACAACAACCTACATCAATTCTCCATATTCAGAAAAGTAACCACCACCAGCACAGCCATTCACAAACATCCCTATCATCTGACTACACACAAACTAGCTGGTTTCCAACATATGCTACACAGACTGAACAAAATTCCACTCACTGAGAGCAACTATAACAATGCATTACAGACAATCAGACAAATAGCTGTAAAGAGTGGATATGACACAAACACTATAGATAAACTGCACCACAAAATTAAAACAAAATTAAAAAAGACACCCAACACACAAAAGCCTTCTCACCAACTTGCAGACACACACAACACAAAACGAACACACATGAACAAGAAACACCAGCAACAACAAAGAAGTGGTTCACTCTCACCTACAACAACAAAGCAACCCACAGGGTAGGCAACATACTCAAAAAACAAGGGCTAAAAATAGCCTACAGGACAGACAACTTAACATAGAGGAAACTAAGGGCAACCAACACAAGCACACACAAACACAACACATCTGGTATTTAGCAACTAGCGTGTCAGGACTGCAAATCCGTTTATATAGGACAGACAAGCAGGAACTTTAATACCAGATACACAGAACACAGAAGAGCATTAAAAAGTAACAGCTGTCATTCCACATTTGTTGAACACCTTATAGACAATAAACGTAGTCCAATAGACATCAACACTGATTTTAAAATTCTCAAATGCTGCAACAGCCCCTCACAAAAACTCATAATTGAAGAAAATTATCTATTAGAAAAAGTCATAGTTGAAGGAAAGCAAGTAATAAATGAATACACAGCTCTATCCAAAACAACAACAAAGAAGTGGTTCACTCTCACCTATAACAACAAAGCAACACACAGAGTAGGCAACATACTCCAAAAACAAGGGCTAAAAATAGGCTCTTTTCTCTGTCCTCCCCCCCTCCCTTCCCCACACGTACACACAGACACATACGTACACACACACAGACACACACACACACACACACACACACACACACACACACACACACACACACACACACAAACATGAAACTAAAAATAAATAAATATAATTATAGTAATACTGATAAATCCTGAAACGTACTCTCTCTCTCTCTTTCTTTAAAACACACACACACACACACACACACACACACACACACACACCTCTGAGAAATTCAAATCAACCGCCAGTGACATCAACTGTTGCACTGTCTGCCGCAATTCACCTGGTAAACGGTGACAGTGATAGTGTCAACTCAATATGTAGAGCTTGACAATGAAGAAGATGAAAAAAGAAACTATAAGTGAAACGTAATGTAAATAGGTACACAAGCACACACACACACACACACACACACACACACACACACACACACAAACTTTCACATGAATTATTAATCTCAGGCATAGGCATAACAGTTTAGAAATCGTAATTTTTGCATGAATGTTTAGCCTACATTAAGTTGTTATAATTGCACCTGACAAACTGTAAAGAAAAACGGTCACTGTAAAATCGTAATACAGCAGGAAAATCACACCATATGGTAAGAAGTTATGAATACACGATTTTATGTGCTATTCAAAAGCTTGTAATTACGATTGAGAAACTAATATTTATATGTATTTAAACAGTAAAGAACATTCTTTATATTTAACAGCCATAATAATAAAAAAACCACGGATGACGCTGCAACTGCAGTGAAATATGTCTAGGACAAAAAACAAAATTGTGTTTTGCGGACCCCACTCAAATACATATGTTATTCTTTGACTCTTTTTTTTAAAAAAATACTTCGATTTTTTTGACAGATAACAAGAGCTTTATTCAAATCGATCGTTTCTAAAATTATCAAAAGGATGCTGACGACTGAAACAAGTCCGAGAGTTATCATGTGATTGTAAAAAGTCTCTTTCTCTGGCCGGTTTAGTATGCTGAGGTTGCGGAGAATTTTCTATATTCTACTCGGTACAATGATTGGCGAAGTAGTGTGAGCAGTCCTGAGAAATTGTATCGTTCTTGTTGTCAGACAAGCGAGCATTAAGTTTATTAAGTTCTTGTTTAATTTGACGTCTGCCCCTGGTGAAAGTTTTCAAGTGATTGAAATTCTTCAGTGTCAGTGAAGTGTACCGGTTGTGTACCTCCAGAGTGATTGTCATGATTTAATTTTAATTGTGCTGCAGTGTCAACGATTTCATCATATTCGGCTTTCAGATTGTCGTATTGGTCGTGAATTTTCGTAGTATCATCTTTAAGTGACTGTAACTGTACGGCATGACTACGCGTTTTCTTTGGCAGAGTAGCAAAAGTTTCACTGGGTACAGACCTTCTAATTTTAGCAGTAAATAGGGCTTTGTCTTGGCGCTGAGTTTCTGAAATGGCATTGTTCATCAACGTCTGCTTCTCTGTCTGACACACGTTGAATAAGGTTGTCATGAGCTGTAGTTGGTTCGCTTAAACGAGATGTGACATTGGTAACCTCTGTTGAAATAACATTTACGCGATCTGTTGAAGCTTTGTGACTGTCTTTTAATTCATCAGAGAGTGCTTTCTGATTGTCACGGAGAGCATCTAAAGATTTTTTATGCTCTTCCGATTTGTGATTAAGCTCCTCCAAATGAACAGCCTGTGCACCAAAGCGTTCCGTGAGACATTCATGATTTTTAGTACATTTATCATTAGGTTCTTGGAATAGCTTTGTAAGGGTCTCGTTGCTGTTTTTAAGTTCGTCAAAACGAGTATAAAAAGGAGTGGATTGTTCATCAAAATGTTCATTATTCTGTTTTTGCATTTCACCTAAGAACTGAGACAAACGATCGAACTGAGCTTGCCACGAGAGATTCATATTGTCAGAAGTCAAATGAAGCTGTTGCGTGACAGTTCTATCGGAAAAATTTCGTAAAGGCTGAGTGTCGGATTTTGGCAAAAGTGTTCGGGCGCTGTACAGATATAAATGATAACTGCACTGTTTGTGTAAAATGTGTATATGTTGCAGTGTAAAGTTACTGTGGCTTACATTGCGGCACGATCAGAGAAGATGAGTGTGGGTCCTGTCATGAGGGACGGACAGATTCAGCACATCGATAACCGCGAGGGTGTGAGAGAGATTTTTTACGTGGAAAATTATGTGCGCTATAGATACTGAGGTTCATTCCAGAACCACAGCTGTCAAGAGGAGACACTACCTGTACATCGATCGGTGTCAGACTGTAGCAGCAATCGTAACATTTCATTGTAGTTACACTGGTAAATACACTCCTGGAAATGGAATAAAGAACACATTGACACCGGTGTGTCAGACCCACCATACTTGCTCCTGACACTGCGGGAGGGTTGTACAAGCAATGATCACACGCACGGCACAGCGGACACGCCAGGAACCGCGGTGTTGGCCGTCGAGTGCCGCTAGCTGCGCAGCATTTGTGCACCGCCGCCGTCAGTGCCAGCCAGTTTGCCGTGCCATACGGAGCTCCATCGAAGTCTTTAACACTGGTAGCATGCCGCGACAGCGTGGACGTGAACCGTATGTGCAGTTGACGGACTTTGAGCGAGGGCGTATAGTGGGCATGCGGGAGGCCGGGTGGACGTACCGCCGAATTGCTCAACACGTGGGGCGTGAGGTCTCCACAGTACATCGATGTTGTCGCCAGTGGTCGGCGGAAGGTGCACGTGCCCGTCGACATGGGACCCGACCGCAGCGACGCACGGATGCACGCCAAGACCGTAGGATCCTACGCAGTGCCGTAGGGGACCGCACCGCCACTTCCCAGCAAATTAGGGACACTGTTGCTCCTGGGGTATCGGCGAGGACCATTCGCAACCGTCTCCATGAAGCTGGGCTACGGTCCCGCACACCGTTAGGACGTCTTCCGCTCACGTCCCAACATCGTGCAGCCCGCCTCCAGTGGTGTCGCGACAGGCGTGACTGGAGGGACGAATGGAGACGTGTCGTCTTCAGCGATGAGAGTCGCTTCTGCCTTGGTGCCAATGATGGTCATATGCGTGTTTTGCGCCGTGCATGTGAGCGCCACAATCAGGACTGCATACGACCGAGGCACAAAGGGCCAACACCTGGCATCATGGTGTGGGGAGCGATCTCCTACACTGGCCGTACACATCTGGTGATTGTCGAGGGGACACTGAATAGTGCACGGTACATCCAAACCGTCATCGAACCCATCGTTCTACCATTCCTAGACCGGCAAGGGAACTTGCTCTTCCAACAGGACAATGCACGTCCGCATGTATCCCGTGCCACCCAACGTGCTCTAGAAGGTGTAAGTCAACTACCCTGGCCAGCAAGATCTCCGAATCGGTCCCCCAATGAGCATGTTTGGGACTGGATGAAGCGTTGTCTCACGCGGTCTGCACGTCCAGCACGAACGCTGGTCCAACTGAGGCGCCAGGTGGAAATGGCATGGCAAGCCGTTCCACAGGACTACATCCTGCATCTCTACGATCGTCTCCATGGGAGAATAGCAGCCTGCATTGCTGCGAAAGGTGGATATACACTGTACTAGTGCCGACATTGTGCATGCTCTGTTGCCTGTGTCTATGTGCCTGTGGTTCTGTCAGTGTGATCATGTGATATATCTGACCCCAGGAATGTGTCAGTAAAGTTTCCCCTTCCTGGGACAATGAATTCACGGTGTTCTTATTTCAATTTCCAGGAGTGTATGTTCCTGGTGGAGGATGATTTGGCGCTTCTTTAGATAGACATGTGATGTCAGTATAAGAACTTTCACATGCCGTCAGCAGCAGAGTGGGACTGATGGCTTGTGCTGGCTGGCATCTGGTGGTGGCTCGCGGCGACGGGACATGCTATGCAAATAGGTCTTTGCTGCTGTCAGCAACAGTGCCTAGGTGAACACGTATTTCATAGGATTTTCTCAGCTATCAAGCATGTAAGGGATGTTGCCACCTCATGCTTGCAGGACCTGAACGGGCACCTGTGAGTGGCTTGGCAGCTGCCAGTGCATCCCCACTTCTGGGAGCATGTGTGGTAGCCTTCTATATGACACAGTGGACAGGGGGTGGTTGTCAGTGCCTGCATATGTTGTTTGCGTGTCAGTTGCATTATTTTGTGAGCAGGTCTGTAGGCTATGCTACGCATTATTTGGACAGTTTACAAGTTGATTTCATGTCTGCACATGTGTGTACTGCATCATTTAGGAGGAGTTTGCATCTCTGTACTGAAATTATTTCCCTAATTCAGGAGTTATTTGCGTGTCTGCAGAGTGTTATTTAGGAGTATTATACAGATCTGTGGGCTGTGTGGCGTGACCCCAATCAAGTGAGAGCATGTGTTTTGCATCAGTGTGATAAATATAGTATCTCTCAAAATACATCCCTAAATAAATTGTTCCAAAATAAGTAAAGTAATCTCCTTCCTCTCTCCCGTAGCCCAGTTGTAACATTACAGGACATATTGGGACATATTGAAGTATTCGATACTGTAGACTTTTAGGGGATGTCGATACAGATATGCAAAATGTAAAGGGAAACTTTGGTGATGTTTAAATATTGTACTGTGTCAATATTAGGACATTTTGCACAGAAAGAACAAAAATAGAATTAATGTAAATATATATTAGTGTTAGTAACCTATTTTCATTCAATTTTGTAATTATATTTCATTTGGTAAAAGAAAGACTCACTGTTTGCTGTAGCTCTGATTAATTGTATAAATTATCGGTTTTGAGCTGGGTTATTTCGTATAATATGGACAAGATACTTTTGGAAACTCACCAGCTAGGGAGAGGGTCTGTGAATGAACGTTTGGTGCACACTTCTGGAACTTTCTATGGAGGGGTTCTGTATTGTGGTCGCAAAAATACGAAAACTTGTGAAAACTGTTTCATGACCTAGTTTCGAAGGACGATTTGTATCAGGAAATATTGCTAAAAAGATTTATTTACGTTTTGAAGCACGATTTAAATCATTTTACATGTAAGTGGTTGTTCTGAATCACTCGGGAAATATCCAGAATCAAATGTCAAGATATTTCTGGAAACATCGGTACAAATCTGGTGAAGGTTATCCAGAAGCTGGTAGAAAAATGTTATAAAATCTATTTGGAAATTATGCTTGTAAGAATTTATATGTATTGATCCTTTTACTTACTTTAATCTGTACTAAAATTCTGTAATGTCTAATTTAGTTTTAAGTCGTGAATTGCTATCGTATTGTAAACAAAACATTGTCAAAGACTCTCATTGTTTGGAAAGATATTAATACACCTAGGAGTTGTCAGTTGCCAGTTCGGATATGCAGTGCGGTTAGCTCGGAGAATCAGTTGTTGAGTCTGTCAGTTCTGTTTGTAAATAAACGTCTGGAATGAAGAATTACTTGTTGTCGTCAATATGAACTCAAGACCTTTTGCACGAAGCAGACACCTCCTAATGCAACGTTTTAATTTGATTGGGGAAGATGGGATCGCTATAAGTGCAAACAAATTGAAGTGGAACGTTTTAATTTGGTGTTGAGGAAATGAGATGTTATAATTTGGTGTCGAGGAGCTGAAATGTTATAATTTGGTTGAGGAAGCTGGGATGTTATACAGTGCAGGCTGAGTTATTTCCCCCTCCAGACAGTCACCTTGGTTTATGTCAAGGATCAGACGACAGCACCCTCTGGTGACAGTACTGTGTGCTAGGTCCAGACCTCGTGATGACCACACTGTTTAACGCCATTCCCCCCCCCCCCCCTCCCCCCTGCCATCTTGGATTACTTCACAGAATGGACGACAGCTCCCTCTGGTGGCAGTACTGTGTGCTAGGTCCCGACCTCATGGTGAACACACTGTTTCCCTCCATCTTGGATAATGGTACTTGCATCATCGGCTGACGTCATGACCGCCATCTTGGATTATGTCACAAATGAGAGAGCCCTCAGGTGGTGGTACTGTGTACTAAGTCAGTTGGAGTACAGGCATCATGGTGAACATGCTTGATGGATATACTGGATCAAGTTGTTTAAATAAAGACTGGTGCATGCAAAATAAAGACTTATGTCCAGCACAGGTTGAGTATTCTCCCTGCCATTTCCTAGGATGAGGTGGCAGTCGGGTGACTTAGATTAGTGGAGGCAGCCCAGGTGTCCTTTCTTTCTCACCATTTTCTTAGGTTAGTAGAGATAGCCCAATTGACTTTTCTTTATCACCAAAATTCAGACTTTCCGCCAATCCCTAGGAAGAGGTGAAGGCCGGATGACTTAGGTTCGTGGAGGTAGCCCCACTGCCCTTTCTTTCCAACCATTTTTCTTATGTTAGTAGAGGCTGCATTGTCCTAATGGAATTTGAAGTTCCCGCCATTTTCCGGAGGAGGGGGTTAGGCTAGTGGAGGTAGCCGTATTGACTTTTCTTCCTGCCAAAATTCAGACTTTCCGCCAAAAGCCGCCATATTGAATGACGTCATGGATGCCATATTGGATGACGTCATCATCGAAGAACTTTTGGGGCACCATGTGGGGCAGAAGTGGTTTTGTCCCAATACTGCATTGGCCCAGAAAGAAACCATGGATGGGAATGTTCTCATGCCTCATCCGTACATGAGGACGATCAGTTTCCAAAGTCAAACGATAGCACAAGAAATGAATCTTTTGACTACAAGCACTTGCTTTTGGTGTGTAAATTCCAAGTTTTTAAGGGAATGGAAATGCATTGCACCAGCAGGCTTAGATTTAACATTTCGAGCACTCTGTGCATTCTAAGTGACCACTAAGGCATTATGTGGAATTTGCATGTGATTACGTCAAGGGCGAAACATTGACACGAATGCGGCCACAAGCGTGTTCGGAATGGAAGGAATCATTCTTGTGTAATTATTGGTCCAAAGCAGCCAATATAGATCCAGACACGACCTAGTATAGAGCTGGAACCTAGAAGGGTTGTAACACTCGTTTTGCTACCGCTGAAGTTGTGTATGTTCAACACAGTTTATTACTTTTAAGGTACTTGTTTTCATATTATGTGACTACAGAAATTGTATTTTTCTGTTTTCATGTAATGGCTGATCACGAACAGAATGTATGACACTTTTCAAGATGGGCCATGCTGCCGAATATCTGGTCACAAACTGTAGCGCGCCAAAGACATCGTCCAACAGAGCAACTATTAAGTATTATCCCTGCTTTTCCCGTAAGACTTTGACTGTGAATTAGTAACCTTATCTCCAGGATGAAATTTTCACTCTGGAGTGGAGTGTGCGCAGATATTAAACTTCCTGGCAGATTAAAACGTATGACGGACCGAGACTCGAACACGGGGCCTTCGAGTCTCGGAGGCCCCAAGTTCGAGTCTCCGTCCGGCACACGTTTTAATCTGCCAGGAAGTTTCATATCTGCGCAAATTCCGCTGCAGAGTGCAAGTTTCGTTCTGGAAACATCCCCCAGGGCTGTGACTAAGGCATGTCTCCCCAATATCCTTTCTTCTAGGAGTGCTAGTTCTGGTACTTTCGCAGGAGAGCTTATGTGAAGTTTGGAAGGCAGGCGACAGTTACTGGCAGAATTGAAACTGTGAGGACGGGTCGTGAGTATAGTAACATTATGTTATTAATGGAACTGGCTCACTTCAGTTCAGTTATTATCGAGATGTTGTTGAGACTTTGTCAGTTTAATTTTTCAGGGAATAAAAGTTAATGGTGAGCCAGAACAGTTGATGTTTACTAACATCAAGTCATCCAATATCTGATCCAAAATATTCTGACACTTCAGTGTAAAGTGGAATTGACCACTAGATGCCACGAGTTCAGTCCCACAAGTATAAAAAGAGACAGTGAGTATTGTCAGTGGAGAAACGTTAGCAGCAGAATGCATCGCTGAGGACAGTTTAGTAATTTCGAACGGGGCCCAATCATTGAATGTCAACTGAGTAACAAATCCATCAGGGACACTTCAAGCCCTCTAAAGCTGGCCAAGTCAACAGTTGGCGATATGACTGTGAAGTGGTAATAGGAAGGAACGACGGCAACTAAAGAAATACCATGTGGACCTCAGATACTGACACAGAGGGACTGTCGAGCATTGCGGATAGTGGTTGTAAAAAAATCGCATGAAATCAGCAGAAAGAATCACTTGTGAGTTTTCAAGTGCTACCAATTGTCCAGATAGCACAATAGCTGTGCGTAAGGAATCGTTTTTCCCTCGCTCTGTCTGTGAGTGGAGTGGAATAGGAGACGACTAGTAGTGGTAGCATCCGCCATGCACCGTACAGTGGCTTGCGGAGTGTGTATGTAGATGCAGATGTAGAAGAAGAATGAGGTGCAACAGTCGAGCACGTGCTCATAATCTATACATTTCTGTACTGTATGAGAAGAGACACTTGAGGTGTATAAAGAGCAATGCCACTGGAGGACTGGAAGCTAGTGATATGGTGTGATGAACCGCTCTGTACCCTGCAGCAATCTGACAAAAGTTTTTGGTTTTGGTGAAAGCCTGGAGAATGTTACCTGCCATCACGTTTAGTGTAGACGGTTAAGTGTGGAAGAGGTGGCGATAAGGAATGGGGGTGTTTCTCACGTTTAGGTTGTTGTCCCCTTTTACGCTCAAGAAAACACTTGATGTGGACGGATATGAACACATTCTACAGCACTATGTACTGGGTACTGTAGAGTAACAGAAGATGGTTGCTTGTGTCAACACCATGTAATAAAGCAGCATCTATGAGGCAGTGGTTTGTGAACAATAACAATCCTGAAATGAAGTGGCTTGCCCAGAGTTCCGACCTGAAGCTAATGGGTCACTCTTGGGTAGAGTTAGTACAACGACTTCCCTTCACACCCCAGGGGCCTCTGGTTTCGGCTCTTGAGAAAGAACTGGTTGCCATTCCTGCACAGACATAGAGACACCTCATTGAAAGTGACTCCAAGCAGTCATAAAGGCGAAGATTGGGTGCACTCATTATTAACGTCTACAAACATGTGTTCGGATATTTTTGATCAGATAGTGCATTTTAGTGGAAAGTAGTGTACTGATTTACTAAATGTCAAGCAATGTATTTTATTTTTACAATCTGAGACGACAGATACACCTCGTGATGACTGGGTGTTGTGTGATGTCCTTAGGTAAGTTAGGTTTAAGTAGTTCTAAGTTCTAGGGGACTGATGACCATAGATGTTAAGTCCCATAGTGCTCAGACCCATTTGAACCATTTTGAACGACAGATACACTAGTTACAGAATATTTTAAGCAGAAAGTAATATATTTTACAAGAGTTGTCACTTTAGGCGGGAGAAGAATTTGATTATTGCGGCAATTTAACGAAGACTATTGACGATATACACGGCGTCCCACATAAAACCGGCGCCCCCTCCCCCCCCCCCCCCACGTTGTTGTTGTTGTGGTCTTCAGTCCTGAGACTGGTTTAATGCAGCTCTCCATGCTACTCTATCCTGTGCAAGCTTTTTCATCTCCCAGTACCTACTGCAACCTACATCCTTCTGAATCTGCTTAGTGTATTCATCTCTTGGTCTTCCTCTACGATTTTTACCCTTCACGCTGCCCTGCCCTCCAATACTAAATTGGTGATCCCTTGAGGCCTCAGAACATGTCCTACCAACCGATCCCTTCTTCTGGTCAAGTTGTGCCACAAACGTTTCTTCTCCCCAATCCTATTCAATACTTCCTCATTAGTTATGTGATCTACCCATCTAATCTTCAGCATTCTTCTGTAGCACCACATTTCGAAAGCTTCTATTCTCTTCTTGTCCAAACTATTCATCGTCCGTGTTTCACTTCCATACATGGCTACACTCCATACAAATACCTTCAGAAATGACTTCCTGCTACTTAAATCTATACTCGATGTTAACAAACATCTCTTCTTCAGGAAAACTTTCCTTGCCATTGCCAGACTACATTTTATATCCTCTCTACTTCGACCATCATCAGTTATTTTGTTCCACAAATAGCAAAACTCCTTTACTACTTTAAGTGTCTCATTTCCTAATCTAATTCCCTCAGCATGACTCGACTTAATTCGACTACATTCCATTATCCTTGTTTTGCTTTTGTTGATATCCATCTTATATCCTCCTTGCAAGACACTGTCCATTCCGTTCAACTGCTCTTCCAAGTCCTTTGCTGTCTCTGACAGAATTACAATGTCATCGGCGAACATCAAAGTTTTTATTTCTTCTCCCTGGATATTAATACCTACTACGAATTTTTCTTTTGTTTCCTTTACTGCTTGCTCAATATACAGATTGAATAACATCGGGGAGAGGCTACAACCCTGTCTCACTCCCTTTCCAACCACTGCTTCCCTTTCATGCCCCTCGACTCTTATAACTGCCATCTGGTTCCTGTACAAATTGTAAATAGCCTTCCGCTCCCTGTATTTTACCCCTGCCACCTTCAGAATTTGAAAGAGAGTATTCCAGTCAACATTGTCAAAAGCTTTCTCTAAGTCTACAAATGCTAGAAACGTAGGTTTGCCCTTCCTTAATCTAGCTTCTAAGATAAGTCGTAGTGTCAGTATTGCCTCACGTGTTCCAACATTTCTACGGAATCCAAACTGATCTTCCCCGAGGTCGGCTTCTACTAGTTCTTCCATTCGTCTATAAAGAACTCGCGTTAGTATTTTGGAGCTGTGACTTATTAAACTGATAGTTCGGTAATTTTCACATCTGTCAACACCTGCTTTCTTTGGGATTGTAATTATTATATTTTCCTTGAAGTCTGAGGGTATTTCGCCTGTCTCATACATCTTGCTCACCAGATGGTAGAGTTTTGTCAGGACTGGCTCTCCCAAGGCCGTCAGTAGTTTCAATGGAATGTTGTCAACTCCGGGGGCCTTGTTTCGACTCAGGTCTTTCAGTGCTCTGTCAAACTCTTCACGCAGTATCGTATGTCCCATTTCATCTTCATCTACATCCTCTTCCATTTCCATAATATTGTCCTCAAGTACATCGCCCTTGTATAGACCCTCTATATACTCCTTCCACCTTTTTGCTTTCCCTTCTTTGCTTAGAACTGGGTTTCCATATGAGCTCTTAATAATTATACAAGTGGTCCTCTTTTCTCCAAAGGTCTCTTTAATTTTCATGTAGCAGTATCTATCTTGCCCCTGGTGAGGTAAGGCTCTACATCCTTACATTTGCCTTCTAGCCATCCCTGCTTAGCCATTTTGCACTTCCTGTCGATGTCATTTTTAAGACGTTTGTATTCCTTTCTGCCTGCTTCATTTACTGATTTTTTTTCCTTTCATCAATTAAATTTAATATTTCTTCTGTCACCCAAGGATTTCTACTAGCCCTCGTCTTTTTACCTACTTAATCTTCTGCTGCCTTCACTACTTCATCCCACAAAGCTACCCATTCTTCTTCTATTGTATTTCTTTCTCCCATTCCTATCAATTGCTCCCGTATGGTCTCCTTGAAACTCCGTACAACCTCTGGTTCTTTTAGTTTATCCAGGTCCCATCTGCTTAAATTCCCCCTTTTTGAAGTTTCTTCAGTCTTAATTACAGCTCATAACCAACAGATTGTGGTCAGAGTCCACATCTGCCCCTGGAAATGTCTTACAATTTAAAACATGGTTCCTAAATCTCTGTCTTACCATTATACAATCTATCTGAAACCTGTCAGTATCTCCAGGCTTCTTCCATGTATACAGCCTTCTTGTATGAGTCTTGAACCAAGTGTTACCTGTGATTAAGTTGTGCTCTGTGCAAAATTCTACCAGGCGGCTTCCTCTTTCATTTTTTTGCCCCAGTCCATATTCACCTACTACGTTTCCTTCTCTCCCTTTTCCTACTACCGAATTCCAGTCACCCATGACTATTAAATTTTCGTCACCCTTCACTATCTGAATAATTTCTTTTATTTGATCATACATTTCTTCAATTTATTCGTCATCTGCAGAGCTAGTTGGCATATAAACTTGTACTACTGTAGTAGGTGTGGGCTTCGTATCTATCTTGGCCACAATAATGCGTTCAGTATGTTGTTTGTAGTAGCTTACCCGCATTCCTATTTTCCTATTCATTATTAAACCTACTCCTGCATTACCACTATTTGATTTTGTGGCTATAACCCTGTAGTCAACTGACCAGAAGTCTTGTTCCTCCTGCCACCGAACTTCACTAATTCCCACTACATCTAACTTTAAGCTATCCATTTCCCTTTTTAAATTTTCTAACCTACCTGCCCGATTAAGGGATCTGACATTCCACGCTCCGATCCGTAGAACGCCAGTTTTCTTTCTCCTGATAACGACATCCACTTGAGTAGTCCCCGCCCGGAGACCCGAATGGGGGACTATTTTACCTCCGGAATATTTTACCCAAGAGGACGCCATCATCATTTAATCATACAGTAAAGCTGCAATCCCTCGGGAAAAATTACGGCCGTAGTTTCCCCTTGCTTTCAGCCGTTCGCAGTACCAGCACAGCAAGGCCGTTTTGGTTATTGTTGCAAGGCCAGATCAGTCAATCATCCAGACTGTTGCCCCTGCAACTACTGAAAAGGCTGCTGCCCCTCTTCAGGAACCACACGTTTGTCTGGCCTCTCAACAGATACCCCTTCGTTGTGGTTGCACCTACGGTACGGCTATCTGTATTTCTGAGGCATGCAAGCCACCCCACCAACCGCAAGATCCATGGTTCATGGGGGGGATCGTCCTTGTATGGACCTTCTATATACTCCTTCCACCTTTTTGTTATCCCTTCTTTGCTTAGAACTGGGTTTCCATATGAGCTCTTGATATTCATAGAAGTGGTTCTCTTTTCTCCAAAGGTCTCTTTAATTTTCCGGTATGCAGTATCTATCTTACCCCTAGTGAGATAAGCCTCTACATCCTTAGATTTGACCTCTAGCCATGCCTGCTTAGCTATTTTGCACTTCCTGCCTACCACATTTTAGAGACGTTTGTATTCTTTTTTGCCTGCTTCATTTACTGCATATTTATATTTTCTCCTTTCATCAATTAAATTCAATATTTCTTCTGTTACCCAAGGATTTCTACTAGCCCTCGTCTTTTTACCTACTTGATCCTCTGCTGCCTTCACTACTTCATCCCACAAAGCTACCCATTCTTCTTCTATTGTATTTCTTTCCCCCATTCCTATCAATTGCTCCCTTATGGTCTCCTTGAAACTCCGTACAACCTCTGGTTCTTTTAGTTTATCCAGATCCCATCTCCTTAAATTCCCACCTTTTTGCAGTTTCTTCAGTTTTAATCTATAGCTCATAACCAATAGATTGTGGTCAGAGTCCACATCTGCCCCTGGAAATGTCTCACAATTTAGATCCTGGTTCCTAAATCTCTGTCATACCATTATATAATCTATCTGAACCTGTCAGTCTCTCCAGGATTCTTCCATGTATACAACCTTCTTTCATGATTCTTGAACCAAGTGTTGGCTATGATTAAGTTATGCTCTGTGCAAAACTCTACCAGGCAGCTTCCTCTTTCATTTCTTAGCCCCAATCCATATTCACCTACTACGTTTCCATCTCTCCCTTTTCGTACTCTCGAATTCCAGTCGCCCATGACTGTTAAATTTTCGTCTCCCTTCACTACCTCAATAATTTCTTTTATCTCATCATGCATTTGATCAATTCCTTCATAATCTGCAGAGCTAGTTGGCATATAAACTTGTGCTACTGTAGTAGGCGTGGGCTTTGTGTCTCCCTTCGCCACAATAATGCTTTCACTATGCTGTTTGTAGTAGCTTACCCTCACTCCTATTTTTTTATTCGTTATTAAACCTACTCCTGCATTACCCCTATTTGATCTTGTATTTGTAACTTTATATTAACCTGACCAAAAGTCTTGTTCCTCCTGCCACCTAACTTCACTAATTCCCACTATATCTAACTTTAACCTATCCATTTCCCTTTTTAAATTTTCTAACCTACCTGTCCGATTAAGGGATCTGACATTCCACGCCCCGATCCGTAGAACACCAGTTTTCTTTCTCCTGATAATGACGTCCTCTTGAGTAGTCCCCGCCTGGAGATCCGAATGGGGGACTATTTTACCTCCGGAATATTTCACCCAAGAGGACGCCATTATCATTTAACCATACAGGTTATGTAGACTCCCAGAACTGCAGATACTGGTTGCAGGACAACCCACATATTCTGCATGAAGAACCTCTGCACTCAGAGAAGATAGGTGTTTGGTATGCGTTGTCTGGCATGTGGATTATTGGCCCCACTTTTTTCAGTTACACCTTCTACAATCTGAGATAGCTATAGATCTTTGACTCTTTCTACGCATAATTAACAGATGCAGCAAAGTTGTATGCAGTATTCCAACACGATGGAGCAACCGCTCAAACGTCCAACCAAAGTATGACCGTCATCACCAACGCGTTTCTTGAAGACAATCTTGACAGTACGGGCCTCTGGCCCCCAGGATCCCCGGACTTAACATGGCGTGATTTTTATTTATGGGGCACACTGGAAAGCTAAGTGTATACTGAACAATCTTTGCACCATAGAGGATCTTAAATGGAACATTAGTACAGAAATTAACAACATCACACCTGCAGAGTTATAGCCTGTTGATGGTAAAGTCATCGAGCGAAGTCAGCGATGCCCATGGCCAGCACTTCAAGCATCTCTTATAAGCAGGTAGTTTTTTTTTAACGTCACTGTTTTCTACTCTTTTCAGTTCATTGCTACCTGAATATCGAGCGTGAGACATACCAGTTTGTTGTGGGACATCCTATACGCAGGGTGGTCCATTGATCGTGACCGGGCCGAATATCTCACGAGATAAGCGTCAAACGAAAAAACTACAAAGAACGAAACTTGTCTAGCTTGAAAGGGGACACCAGATGGCGCTATGGTTGGCCCGCTAGATGGCGCTGCCATAGGTCAAACGGATATTAACTGCGTTTTCTTTTTAAAAAATAGGAACCCCCATTTTTTATTATATATTCGTGTATTCCGTAAAGAAATATGAATGTTTTAGTTGGACCACTTTTTTCGCTTTGTGATAGACAGCGCTGGAATAGTCACAAACATACGGCTCACAATTTTAGACGAACAGTTGGTAACAGGTAGGTTTTTAAAATTAAAATACATAACGTAGGTATGTTTGAACATTTTATTTCGGTTGTTCCAATGTGATACATGTACCTGAGAACGCATGATGTTACAGCGTGATTACCTGTAAATACCACATTAATGCAATAAATGCTCAAAACGATGTCCGTCAACCTCAGTGCATTTGGCAACACGTGTAACGACGTTCCTCTCAACAGCCTTCCGTAATGTACGCACATGCATTGACAATGCGCTGACGCATGTTGTCAGACAGTGTCGGTGGATCACGATGGTAAATATCCTTCAACTTTCCCCACAGAAAGAAATCCTGGGACTTCAGATCCGGTGAACGTGTCGACCATGGTAAGGTGCTTCGACGACCAATCCACCTGTCATGAAATATACTATTCAATACCGCTTCAACCGCACGCGAGTTATGTGCCGGACATCAATCATGTTGGAAGTATATCGCCACTCTGTCATGCAGTGAAACATCTTGTAGTAACATCGGTAGAACATTACGTAGGTAATCAGCATACATTGCACCATTTAGATTACCATCCATAAAATGGGGGCCAATTATCCTTCCTCCCATAATGCCGCACTATGAATTAATCCGACAAGGTCGCTGATGTTCCACTTGTCGCAGCCATTGTGGAATTTCCGTTGCCCAATAGTGCATATTATTCCGGTTTACGTTACCGCTGTTGGTGAATGGCGCTTCGTCGCTAAATAGAACGCGTGCAAAAAATCTGTCACCGTCCCGTAATTTCTCTTGTGCCCAGTGCCAGAACTGTACAAGACGTTCAAAGCCGTCGCCATGTAAGTCCTGGTGCATAGAAATAAGGTACGGGTGCAATCGATGTTGATGTAACGCTCTCAACACCGACGTTTTTGAGATTCCCAATTCTCGCGCAATTTGTCTGCTACTGATGTGCGGATTAGCCGCGACAGGAACTAAAACACCTACTTGGGCCTCATTATTTGTTGCAGGTCGTGGTTGACGTTTCACACGTGGCTTAACACTTTCTCTTTCCTTAAATAACGTAACTATCCGGCGAAAGGTCCGGACACCTTGGTGATGTCGTCCAGGATACCGAGCGGCATACATAGCACACGCCCGTTGAGCAGTTTGATCACAATAGCCATACATCAACCCGATATCGAACTTTTCCGTAATTGGCAAACGGTCCATTTTAACACGGGTAACGGATCACGAAGCTAATACCGGAATGTTACGCGATACACACGTACTTATACGTTTGTGACTATTACAGCGCCATCTATCACAAAGCGTAAAAGGTGGTCTAACTAAAACATTCAATTTCTTTGCGTACTACACGAGTATGTAATAAAAATGGGGGTTCCTATTTAAAAAAAAACCGCAGTTGATACCTGTTTGACCTATGGCAGCACCATCTAGCGGGCCAACCATAGCGCCATCTGGTTTCCCCCTTCAAGTTAGACGAGTTTCGTTGTTTGTAGTTTTTTCGTTTGATGCTTATTTCGTGAGATATTTGGCCCGGTTACTATCAATGGACCACCCTGTATATTAGAAGATTATCAGTCTCGTCATGCTTGCTACATGTGTCCGATTGTTATTTTTTCTCGCGCTGGGTACAATCTCGAACTGGCAGACTAGAAATGGAAATAAGTGTTATCAGAGAATGAAGAACTCTGGCATACAGCAGACAACGTAGAGTCTTATTTATAAATCTTTGCTGTCTGAATTGTTACGCAGTACTCATCAAATTTGGGAGTCATACAATATCAGAAGTAAGAACTACAATAGACGTCGCAACACCATAGTACGTATGTACACAGTTCGGGTACTCTGTTTCGTACTGAGGCAGTCAGGTTTTGGGGGAAATGTGTAATGTCAAATTATCAAAAACATTTATCCCGTCCTGCTTGCTGCATCACTCAGCGTACGGAAAGGACGGAACAGCGGAAGGAGGAGAGGTGGGTACGGAAGACAGAACGACTGGAATTTGAGGGACGGGCCGGCAGTCGACCTCCAGACTGGAACAACTCCTCTCGTGATTTAGCGTGGCTGTTTGCCGGGGCTTACAGGGGGGCTCCGGCGCGGAAATGGAAACGTCAGGCGCAATGCGAGGCTTACGTCACGACGGGCATTAATCGCCTCAGGCTGCCTCTGGGCAGCCCAAACAAGCAGCAGCTCCCACCGTCGTCTTGAGTGTCAATTAAAGGCCAGGTATTAGAGGAATGAAGAGCGATGCCCCAGCGGGAGCTCTGGGGATAGGTTAAGGCAGCTCTGTGCCATTTAAGCGTGCGCCAAGAGTCTTAGAATTCAATGCATTCTCGACTTCCAACCTCTGGTTAGTTTCAATGCTTTTTTGAAAAAATGTGTTTGTCTCTGGTTCATAAAACTTCTCCATGGTCATGCAAATCGATGGAAATACTTCATGTTCCGTCAAATAAACCATTATTACACTACTGGCCATTAAAATTGCTACACGACGAAGATGGTGTGCTAAAGACGTTAAATTTAACCGACAGGAAGAAGATGCTGTAATATGCAAATTATTAGCTTTTCATAGCATTCACACAAGGTTGGCAGCGGTGGCGACACCTACAACGTGTTGACATGAGGAAAGTTTCCAATCGATATCTCATACACAAACAGCAGCTGACCGGCGTTGCCTGGTGAAACGTTGTTGTGATGCCTCGTGTAAGCAGGAGAAATGCGTACAATCACGTTTACGACTTTGATAAAGGTCGGATTGTAACCTATTGCGATTGCGGTTTATCGTACCACGACATTACTGCTCGCGTTGGTCGAGATCCAATGACTGTCAGCAGAATATGGAATCGGTGGGTTCAGGAGGGTAATACGGAACGTCGTGCTGGATCCTAACGGCCTCGTATCACTAGCAGTCGAGATGACAGGCATCTTATCCTCTTGGGTGTAACGGATACTGCAGCCACGGCTCGATCCCTGAGTCAACAGATGGGGACGTTTGCAAGACAACAACCATCTACACGAACAGTTCGACGACGTTTGCAGCACCATTGACTGTCAGCACGGAGACCATGGCTGTGGTTACCCTTGACGTTGCATCACAGACAGGAGCGCCTACGATGGTATACTCAACGACGAACCTGGGTGCACGAATGGCAAAACGTCATTTTTTCGGATGAATCCAGGTTCTATTTAAGGATACTGGCGTGATGGTATGGGGTGCTATTGGTTATACGTCTCGGTCACCTCTTGCTCACACTGACGGCACTTTGAACAGTCATCGTTACATTTCAGATGTGTTACCACCCGTGGCTCTACCCTTCATTCGATCCCTGCGAAACCCTACATTTCAGCAGGATAATGCAAGTCCTCATGTTGCAGGTCCTGTACGGATTTTCTGGATACAGAATATGTTCGACTGCTACGCTGGCCAACACATTCTCCAGATCTCTCACCAATTGAAAACGTGTGGTCAATGCTGGCCGAGCAACTGGCTCGTCACAATACGCCAGTCACTACTCTTGATGAACTGTGGTATCGTGTTGAAGCTGCACGGGCAGCTGTACCTGTACACGCCATCAAAGCTCTGTTTGACTGAATGCCCAGGCGTATCAAGGCCGTTATTACGGCCAGAGGTGGTTGTTCTCGGTTCTGATTTCTCAGGATCTATGCACCCAAATTGCGTGAAAATGTAATCACATGCCAGCTGTAGTATAACATATTTGTCCAATGAATACCCGTTTATCATCTGCATTTCTTCTTGGTGTAGCAATTTTTATGGCCAGTAGTGTATTTTAAAACCACTGTTGTGGTCTTCGTCGAAGGACTAGTGTGATGTAACTCTCTTGCTAGTCTATCCTCTGCCAGTCTCTTCGTCTCTCTATAACTACCGCAGCCTAAATCTACGTGTATACTCCGAATACCACCATAAGTTTTGTTCAGGAGGACACTTTGTGCACCGTTGTCATTTTTTCCTTTCCCTGTTCCACTCTCGAAAGGTCCACAGGATGAACGATTGTTGGTAAGTTTCAGTGTGAGATTGAATCTCCCTGATTTTACCTTCACGATCTTTTCGTGAGATATGCGTAGGAGGATGCATTCCACTCAGGTGACAGAAGTCAAGGGATACCTCCTCATATTGTAACGGTCCTCCTTTTTTCTGGGCTTGTTGCCTCTATAGTCGTCCATAATTGCGGAAGTCTTGCCAGTGCAGGTTTTTGTGCGAGAAGTGACCTGTCAATTGTCTCGCATAAATGTTCGATGGGATTCATGTCGGGTGACATACTTGGCCAAACCATTCACTCGAATTATCCAGAATGCTCTTCAAACCAGTGGCGAACAATTGTGGCCCAGTGGCATGGCGCATTGTAATCCATAAAAATTCCGTCGTTGTTTGGGAATATGACATTCATGAATGGTTGCAAATGGGCTCCAAATAGCCGAACATCCAAAGGGCCCAGTCCATTCCACGTAAACACAGCCCGCACCTTCATGGAGCCACCACTAGTCTATACAATGCCTTGTTGACAACTTGGGTCCATGACCTCGTGGGGTCTGTTCCACACTCGAATTCTAACATCAGCTCTTACCAACTGAAATCGAGACTCATCTGCCACGGTTCTCCAGTCGTCAAAGGAGCTAGTCATGAAACGGGGCTTAAATCCAGCATAGGAAAAGTTTTCGGGGCTTTATGAGGCAACTTCAGATAAATTTGTAGGTGTTTCACAATGTAAAATTATGCAAAAAATTGCTGTTTTAGATAGCGAAACAATCTCTGATGAAATTCTAAGTTATGACCACCTTTTAAGTGGTCAGGTTACAGCATTTCTTAATCCATAAAAGGTAGTCATAGTTGATCCAAAGGGTGTCGAGGAGGCAACTTTGCATTAAGTTCTACCACGGTTTTGTGCCTTAAAAGTATATTATACTCTGCAGCATAAAATGAGGAGGTATATAATTTTATTTCATCTGAATCTTATAGTACTTCTTCTGAAGTTTGAGTATTGATACAAAGATATTCTCAGCAACTGAAACCTTTCAAATAAGCTGTCGGCGCCTTTCTAGAGCAGAAATTGGACGTCAGAAATTTCATAAAATTACAACGTTTGTGGTGTCTAAATACGACACATTAAGAGAGGTAAGCAACAATGAAAAAAAATTAAGTTTATCAAGAGGCTCGACAGATGCATGCTGCTGGTAAGTTTTTAAGGTTATGTAAATATTACTTTAATAATGTGTGCCTTAAGTAATAGTTGGATCCTAATATTATTTTGCAAACATTAATTTGAGTAAATTTATTGTCAGTGCAAGCATCCAACGACAGCAGTGAAGAAGCAAATGCAGGACATTATAAGAGGACGATATTGAGCACTGGGCAGAAAATTCTCCTCTCCTAGGCGATGAAGTCAGTAGGTACTTACAAGAAAGCAATATAAACGACGAAAATACTTGTTAAATACAGTCTTGTCGTCAAATATGCGGTGTCTAGAAAACCTGCTTTCGCGGATCAGTAGACAACATTCAGACAAACAGTATTAATGAGTTTTATTACAAAACGAAAAGACACATTAATTAACTTTGACGATTACACAGAAGTGTCGCAAGCAAAGGGCGACATACGAAATAACAAGCTTCTTCAATACAGGGTGTTAAAAAAAGGTACGGTCAAACTTTCAGGAAACATTCCTCACACACAAGTAAAGAAAAGATGTTAAATGGACATGTGTCCGGAAACGCTTAATTTCCATGTTAGAGCTCATTTTAGTTTCATCAGTATGTACTGTACTTCCTCGATTCACCGCCAGTTGGCCCAATTGAAGGAAGGTAATGTTGACTACGGTGCTTGTGTTGCCAAACGACTCATTGCTCTACAGTACTAGCATCAAGCACATCAGTACGTAGCATCAATCGGTTAGTGTTCATCACGAACGTGGTTCTGCAGTCAGTGCAATGTTTACAAATGCGGAGTTGGCAGATGTCCATTTAATGTATGGATTAGCACGGGGCAATAGCCGTGGCGCGGTACGTTTGTATCGAGACAGATTTCCAGAACGAAGTGTCCCGACAGGAAGACGTTCGAAGCAACTGATCGGCGTCTTAGGGAGCACGGAACATTCCAGCCTATGACTCGCGACTGGGGAAGATATAGAACGACGAGGACATCTGCAAGGGACGAGGCCATTCTTCGTGCAGTTGACGATAACCCTAATGTCAGCGTCAGAGAAGTTGCTGCTGTATAAGGTAACGTTGACCACGTCACTGTATGGAGAGTGCTACGGGAGAACCAGTTGTTTCCGTACCATGTACAGCGTGTGCAGGCACAATCAGCAGCTGATTGCCCTCCACGGGTACACTTCTGCGAATGGTTCATCCAACAATGTGTCAATACTCATTTCAGTGCAAATGTTCTCTTTACGGATGAGGCTTCATTCCAACGTGACCAAATTGTAAATTTTCACAATCAACATGTGTGGGCTGACGAAAATCCGCACGCAATTGTGCAACCACGTCATCAACACAGATTTTCTGTGAACGTTTGGGCAGGCATTGTTGGTGATGTCTTGATTGAGCCCCATGTTCTTCTACCTACGCTCGATGGAGCACGTTATCATGATTTCATACGGGATACTCTACCCGTTCTGCTAGAACATGTGCCTTTACAAGTACGACACAACATGTGGTTCATGCACGATGGAGTACCTGCACATTTCAGTCGAAGTGTTCGCACGCCTCTCAACAACAGATTCGGCGTCCGATGGATTGGTAGAGGCGGACCAATTCCATGGCCTCCACGATCTCCTGACCTCAACCCTCTTGACTTTCATTTGTGGGGGCATTTGAAAGCTCTTTTCTACGCAACCCCGGTACCATATGTAGAGACTCTTCGTGGTCGTATTGTGGACGGCTGTGATACAATACGCCATTCTCCAGGGCTGCATCAGCGCATCAGGGATTCCATGCGACGGAGGGTGGAAGCATGTATCCTCGCTAACGGAGGACATTTTGTACATTTCCTGTAACAAAGTGTTTGAAGTCACGCTGGTACCTTCTGCTGCTGTGTGTTTCCATTCCATGTTTAATGTGATTTGAAGAGAAGTAATAAAATGAGCTCTAACATGGAAAGTAAGCGTTTCCGGACACATGTCCACATAACATCTTTTCTTTATTTGTGTGTGAGGAATGTTTCCCGAAAGTTTGGTCGTGTCTTTTTTTGTAACACACTGTATAACGCCATCCGTCCGGTGACTGCCGTGGGTCTGGAGAAAACGGTTCGGGAATCCGAAAAGACGGATTCTTTGGATGTGCAACCATTAGAGGGAGGAAACGAATTGATTAGACGTCAGTGGAAGTAGTGGCCACGGCAACGCAGGAGGAGATGAGTGGTGGTGAGGAAACGTGTATTGGACAGTGAACTGCCCTAACATTAGACATACCCGTTGTAACATTACAGGACATATTGGGACATATTGAAGTATTCGATACTGTAGACTTTTAGGGGATGTCGATACAGATATGCAAAATGTAAAGGGAAACTTTGGTGATGTTTAAATATTGTACTGTGTCAATATTAGGACATTTTGCACAGAAAGAACAAAAATAGAATTAATGTAAATATATATTAGTGTTAGTAACCTATTTTCATTCAATTTTGTAATTATATTTCATTTTGTAAAAGAAAGACTCACTGTTTGCTGTAGCTCTGATTAATTGTATAAATTATCAGTTTTGAGCTAAATTATTTCGTATAATATGGACAAGATACTTTTAAAAACTCACCAGCTAAAGAGAAAGTCTGTAAATGAACGTTTAATGCACACTTCTGGAACTTTCTATGGAGAAATTCTATATTATGACAGCAAAAATACGAAAACTTGTGAAAACTGTTTCATAACCTAATTTCGAAAGACGATTTGTATCAAGAAATATTGCTAAAAAGATTTATTTACGTTTTGAAACTCGATTTAAATCATTTTACATATAAATAGTTGTTCTAAATCACTCAAGAAATATCCAGAATCAAATGTCAAGATATTTCTGGAAACATCGGTACAAATCTGGTGAAGGTTATCCAGAAGCTGGTAGAAAAATGTTATAAAATCTATTTGGAAATTATGCTTGTAAGAATTTATATGTACTGATCCTTTTACTTACTTTAATCTGTACTAAAATCCTGTACTGTCTAATTTAGTATTTTTATGCAAGATGGCGCACCTCCGCACATTGCAAATCCAGTTAAGCAGCTGCTGAAGTGCCATTTCGGAAATGCTAGGATTATCAGCCGCCATTTCCCTACAGTCTGGCCGTCCCTATCCCCAGATCTTAATCCGTCTGACTTCTGGCTGTGGGGCTACCTGAAAGATGTGTTGAGTGTTGCGATTCCAAACTTAGCTGCACTGAAGGCACACATTGCGCAACACATTCTGAACGCGACCCCAGAAACACTTCGATCAGTTGTGGAACATAATGTTTCTTGATTTCAACTTGTTACAGCAAACGGTCGACAGAATATTGAACATGTTTTGCGTCAATCACACGGAAATTAATAACCCGATTTGATTTTGATAGATGCTTTTTATGCGGTTTTTGGCCTCAGGACAATTAAAAACAGATGGGATTGATGCTTGTTACGTAGTTTTTGTCCTCAGGACAATTAAAAACCGATGTGATTAACGCTTTTTATGCGGATTTTGGCTTCAGTATAATTAAAAACCGGTGCGGTTCATGCTTTTTATATAATTTTTGGCCTCAGGACAATTAAAAACCATGTGATTGGTGCTTTTTATGCGGTTTTTGGCCTAAGGAGAATTAAAAATCGATTTTTCCTATCCGATGTGATATTGACTTGCCATGGTGGATGGGCTTAAGTAACTAACAGTTTCACACCCTGTTCACCCATGCACACTAAGTAGTACTGTTCGTTTAACGTCAGACGTACACCTTAGGCATTGTTGTATGATTCATTTGTCATTTGTAGTCGACCACCATTAAATTATGATTCTTACAGTGCCATCTATTGCTTCGTTTTGTAACTATTTATTTTTCTTCTGCCATAATTTTTCCTTCTCCAATGATATTCCGTTGCAATTTTACGTCTTTCTGACTAGTAGTGTTATTAATAAAGCGGTTTGAAAGTTTAACTTTAATTATAATCACCCTGTAGAAACAACTCCCAACGGCTTATTCAGCTTCTTTGAATGAATTCAGCGAACCTACAATACACATCCTAGAAAAAGTAATTAAAATTGGTATACTGGGGTCGTATTTGGCTGAAACACACTAGGATTACAAAAACGAGACTTTCAATACCTAACATTAGTTAGTGTTTTGCGGTATGGAAGATTTTTAGAGATGGTTCTGCTTACTAAAGAAAACATGTATTGAGAATAGCCAGAACTAGCCAAAAGGTGAGGTGGCAGGAAAAACTGATCACATCTAAAATACACTCCTGGAATTGAAAAAAAGAACACATTGACACCGGTGTGTCAGACCCACCATACTTGCTCCTGACACTGCGAGAGGGCTGTACAGGCAATGATCACACGCACGGCACAGCGGACACACCAGGCACTGCGGTGTTGGCCGTCGAATGGCGCTAGCTGCGCAGCATTTGTGCACCCCGCCGTCAGTGTCAGCCAGTTTGCCGTGGCATACGGAGCTCCATCGCAGTCTTTAACACTGGTAGCATGCGGCGACAGCGTGGACGTGAACCGTATGTGCAGTTGACGGACTTTGAGCGAGGGCGTATAGTGGGCATGCGGGAGGCCGGGTGGACGTACCGCCGAATTGCTCAACACGTGGGGGGTGAGGTCTCCACAGTACATCGATGTTGTCGCCAGTGGTCGGCGGAAGGTGCACGTGCCCGTCGACCTGGGACCGGACCGCAGCGACGCACGGATGCACGCCAAGACCGTAGGATCCTACGCAGTGCCGTAGGGGACCGCACCGCCACTTCCCAGCAAATTAGGGACACTGTTGCTCCTGGGGTATCGGCGAGGACCATTCGCAACTGTCTCCATGAAGCTGGGCTACGGTCCCGCTCACCGTTAGGCCGTCTTCCGGTCACGCCCCAACATCGTGCAGCCTGCCTCCAGTGGTGTCGCGACAGGCGTGAATGGAGGGACGAATGGAGACGTGTCGTCTTCAGCGATGAGAGTCGCTTCTGCCTTGGTGCCAATGATGGTCATATGCGTGTTTGGCGCCGTGCAGGTGAGTGCCACAATCAGGACTGTATACGACCGAGGCACACAGGGCCAACACCCGGCATCATGGTGTGGGGAGCGATCTCCTACACTGGCCGTACACCTCTGGTGATCGTCGAGGGGACACTGAATAGTGCACGGTACATCCAAACCGTCATCGAACCCATCGTTCTACCATTCCTAGACCGGCAAGGGAACTTGCTGTTCCAACAGGACAATGCATGTCCGCATGTATCCCGTGCCACCCAACGTGCTCTAGAAGGTGTAAGTCAACTACCCTGGCCAGCAAGATCTCCGGATCTGTCCCCCATTGATCATGTTTGGGACTGGATGAAGCGTCGTCTCACGCGGTCTACACGTCCAGCACGAACGCTGGTCCAACTGAGGCGCCAGGTGGAAATGGCATGGCAAGCCGTTCCACAGGACTACATCCAGCATCTCTACGATCGTCTCCATGGGAGAATAGCAGCCTGCATTGCTGTGAAAGGTGGATATACACTGTACTAGTGTCGACATTGTGCATGCTCTGTTGCCTGTGTCTATGTGCCTGTGGTTCTGTCAGTGTATCATGTGATGTATCTGACCCCAGGAATGTGTCAATAAAGTTTCCCCTTCCTGGGACAATGAATTCACGGTGTTCTTATTTCAATTTCCAGGAGTGTAAATATGACCAAAAATGGTGACAAGAAAAAAACCCGGACAAATATAATCCACCATTTTCTGGTCAACAATTACCCAAAATGAATATATATTACATTGGACCTCGGATAAAAAAGTACTTTTGAGATTTATTTAAAAAAATTACAACGAAAGTGTACAGAATAAACTACAATGTAGTGTAGCACAGTGAGGATATGGCCAGGCAAGCAAGATTCTTTTAGATGCTTGAGTTGGGCATAGCTTGGCTTGGATGGGAATAAAGCAGCGTGCTTACTCTGCTGGTTATGTGTGACAGATTGCCTGCCTGGCTACCAGGCAAGCAAGGGTGTGTTAAAGGCGGAATATGTACATTACTGGCTGTTTGGGAGGGCTCCTACCCCGATTACAGATGCGGCACACATAGTCCATCACATACTCTCTCCTGTCACTGTTGACATCCATACTCAACAATCCTCACCGTAATAAGTCATCATATATATGAAAATAAGTGCTTTCATTGAACTCACTCTACTCATTCATTGTTTTGATCTGAGAGTGTGTGTGCTCCCTGAATCTAGTTTTGAAGCTACTCCCCATTTGTCCTATGTGCTGTTTACACAGTAACTGCATTTGATCCTATATACGCCCAAATCTTGAAACATATTCCTACAATTGCTGATTTTATGGCAGAGCCTGAATTTAACGTGTTATTTGTTTGATACCTATTTTACTACTTGCTCTACAAAAACATATCTTGATTTAGTCAGATATCTTTCCATTCTAAGTCAAAACCACATTCTTTTTGTTATTGTTATTCTTAGCTGTGATTGACTTCAACTTATTTGTCAAGTTGCTTCTTGTTTATCTTACTATAAATTTTTACCACGTCCTTGCTTCTGTATCCATTTACCAAGGCCACGAACTGCAAAACGCTCATTTCTTTTTCTGCTTCCTACTGACTTTGTGGCAATCTTAATAACATAAACACCATTTCTTTAAGATATTTCACTTCTGTTGTCAAGTTCAAGTAACTTTACTTCTTTCACCAGCTTTATACCTCATTATAAAAACATATGGTTTCAATGGGGATTCCATTACTCCATGAGTGGCTAAAGACCATGAAGGCTATTTCAGCCTTATTTAGCAATGGTTTATTGTTCTGGATCCAGTAGAGAGGTCTTTTGCTGTTGTCACTTGTATATTACTGGGAAGGAGCGAGCCATTCTTCTTTTTCTTTTTTTTTTTTGTTTTCAGTATCATTACAGGATCATCCACTGTGGTGACTATATATATGTTCATTAGCATCCAGGGATTTTTATAGAAAATAAAAAGCAGAGCATTTGTGTGACTCTTACAATTTTATTTATAAGTTCTTACATATGATTGGATTTATGTACGTATGTAGTTCAGTATACACATCAGCTATGGCCAGTTCATATACATTTCCGTGTACAGCATGTGTTATAGAGCTGAGCGATGATTTCTTCCCTCAGATGAAAAGTTCTACTTGGTAACTCCATTAGACTGGTCCCCATTTTCTCGTAGAATCTGTATACATATGGCTGCCAGCTAGAACCTTTGTCTAGAGCATGTTGGATTGCATTATCGGTGTACTTAATATTTTTAGGCCTTTGCTCCTGTAGACAAGTGAATTCTCTTTTTCTCTCATTAAAAAGTTTAACCACTTGTGGGAAGTCCCCTGCAGAGATTGTATGATCACCTAATATCACTGAGGGAGCTTGAGCACCTCCATGGAACATTATATTGAAGAATTACATGGGAGAATCTATTCCACCAGGGATAATACGTCTTTTGTGTCAGTATACTGATGGTTTTGAAAAGCCACCACATGGCAGAGCTCACGATCTGACGATATTCCCACACTGACACATTTAGTATCACTGCTGTTTAAACTGTAGGTTGAGTTAAACAATATTGTTTTCTTGTCAGGTGTCTCGTATTGCTTTGCCTCATCTGTGAGAGCGAGTCAGAGGTATACGTGGGATTACGTTCCCCTACTAAAAGTGCAAATATCGCCACTTATACTTACTTGCCACCTTCATAGAGACGGAAGAGGAACAGAACTGCAAGGAATGTTTCAACAGGTTCATCTTTGAGAGTTCTTGTTCGGCTAGCATGATACTTTTTCAGTCTCTGTTAATATGTAATGTAGTACAGTATGCATTAAAAAACAAAAAAATAAATTTGTAACATCTCTACTTTCAGGTATAAAAGAATCACAAACGGATCTCCAGTCAGTTCATTGTTATTGTTCTAGCATAGATACTGTCTGAAAGTATGAAAAAGGAATCATACTCAGTGCTAAATGTAGTAAGAGCAATGTAAGCTGTTAATTTAAGAGGCGGCAGTGAGTGTATTCTGCGTGTTCTGAGCACTGAAGCACCATTCAGTAGTTTGAAGTAATTAAGTCACTGCTAACAGAAAATGATGACTGCAGCACATTGTGATTACAAGTCATCTGCTAATTACAGTCATCCTAAGTATTCTGGAACACATTATTCCCAGATGCATGACGATGCTACAAGTGCAAGACTATGGATTCGATAATAAGGAAGAGGAAAGTGTTTATGGATATCACATGTTCGAGTGGCTTAAATCTAAAAATGTGTGTTCTGTGCTTCTTGTCATGTCATAATTTGAATGCAGTTGACTGTTATTTGTTTCCTAAACATCTGATGCCTGTTTTATGTAACATTATGTACGGATTTGAACAAGTTACCTCACATGTT
This sequence comes from Schistocerca gregaria, assembly GCF_023897955.1. Lineage (NCBI taxonomy): Eukaryota > Metazoa > Arthropoda > Insecta > Orthoptera > Acrididae > Schistocerca > Schistocerca gregaria. The sequence goes on along the minus strand of NC_064925.1, from coordinate 86,055,551 downwards.
TCACAGTGAGGCATTGGTTCTTGAGTATTGCGTTGTGGATTTTCAGTTGAGTGTGGAGTGTTGGCTTGATGGACCTCCTCCTTTTAAACTGCACAGTGAATGCTGTAACAATGAACAACCAATTTTTCTAAGTAGTTTATTTGTGTTTTTCTTTTATATAGATATGTACAGTCATCACAGCTTAGCTAGTTGGGGGTATGATAGTAATGGGGCCACTGTATTTTAGTGGAAGTACCTTACTGAATGAGCTATAACGACTATACACCTTTAACTGTCATGGTTGGTCTACATATTATTAAAGTTTAGAAAGATAAGCATTCACCTGTTTTCTTTTTTTGATTTCAGCAAACATTGTAGGGCAAGTACCTGTACGCACTTATTTCAATAGCAACGTAAGGTAGTGGTGATGCATCGTACATACTATTTACTGAAGCCTCACACACATCGATATTAGTAGTAAAAACTTCATCTGCAGTGTTCTGATGGATGAGCTTTGTAATTGCACATAACACATTTACAAAGAATCCTTGCACATAGTTGCATTACTTGACACAATCGTTCACAGCACACTGGATGGCAGAGATAGTAGAAATCAAGTTTCTGAATGTTGATTTCTGAAAGTGAGTGTACTTTACAATATTAGTGTTGTTGTATGGTATATTTTAATTGTGGTTAAATAGTCACCAAAAGATGTTTCATGACAGCCCAGTAACACAAGAGGTGTTTGAACACTGAACAGTGTAGTTATTTTCGCGAAATTCTGGTATACCTTGTACCACTCATAAGATAAAATCACTACTTTCATGCGTCTAATTTGAGAATTTTCATACACTAGCACGGTATCGATCTCATCACTAGAAGTCACACACATTTACTCCCATTCACATTTGGATTGCACACTACAGAGAATAAAACCACTTTAGCAGACAAGATACGATACTGTAACTGCCGATGAGCAGTGTCGATGTTGGAGATGGTAGGAACTCTAACTCCAGGAAGTATATTTCTTAAAAATGGTTCAAATGGCTCTGAGAACTATGGGACTCAACTGCTGTGGTCATTAGTCCCCTAGAACTTAGAACTACTTAAACCCTTACTAACCTAAGTACATCACACACATCCATGCACGAGGCAGGATTCGGACCTACATCTGTGGCGGTTGCTCGGTTCCAGGCCGAAGCACCCAGAACTGCTCGGCCACAACGGCCGACATAGACTTCTTATGTGTCCTGCTATGATATATCATCGATGTGCTGGTGCTGGGGAGCAGGCTTGAAGTCTGACAATAAACTGGATGGGTGCTGCTACTGTGGGGGTGGGAACATGTAGTGTGCTGATAAATCATCTAGGGCGTTGGTGTGCTGCTGTGGTACCAATGCTGGAAATTCCAATGGCTGCTTCTTCTAGTTCCATAACTCTTATTGGTTGACTGAGTGCTCCACAACATCATCATGGGCCTGTTGTGTGGTGGGAAAAATAATAAATGAAGACACACATTTAATAATAATAAAGACCAGTGAGAGAGGTGGAAGGCATAACAATATTACTTCTTTTTATTCCGCAGTGGGGCTGTGGCTGGTCGCCCCTGACGTTTCAAGGTGACCAATTTATGTAGAGAGCACAAATGACATAATGGTGGCCACCATTCCCTCAAGAGAGGTCGTGGGGACTGGTGGTGATGGTCAAATCCCACCAATAGGATAATGCCCCCAGAGGAGAGGAGCAGAGGAGGAGGGGAAGCCATTTCTTGGATCATAAATTATGATAATTAAGATAATGGTAAAGCATCTGACAGTCATGTTGTTATAGACTGTCACAAATTATGGTCATTATGATTAGGTGAAAAGCGTTGGTCATAAATTAGACTTGCATAAACATAAATAACAGCAGAAGTGAGTGGTTTATATACATTATGCTCATAAATTACATGGTTTGTTTACACTATGATAAATGGCTGGTTCGTTTAGTTAAGGAGAATAATGAGCCCATTGAGGCAGAACACACTCAGCTCCACTACTCTCAACTATTACATCGTGGCTCCACATGAATGAGATGCGTGTGTGCTGACTCAGAGTCTAGTCTGCCATCAAGAATTGCTAAAAATCAGTAGAATCTCTCATAGAAAAGTCATAGAACATGAACAACAACAATACAATTGTTGGTCCAGGGATGTGAACTTTGCTAGCAGTACTGAAAACTTACATGTACTAGCAATAAGAAGCGATTGTGTTGCAAATCAGGTTCCACCGTCAACGTGTTGCATATGAATATCAATAGAACTGTGAACGTTGGCGTAAGGAAAGTCTAACATCAAACCCATCAAGGACCCCTAGCAGTGAAACGCTGCATTTATGGCATTTGTGTCAAATAAAGAAAGTATTTCTTTTTGTCACTACTAATAATTCTACAAATATGTACACAAAGAATTTTTACACCCTTTAAATTAACATGGGTTCATATATCATATTATAGTCAAAGTAAAAATATATATTCATAAAAATATATATTCAATTGTTTTGCCTGAGTAAATCAACTGAGCAACACTGTGGAAACTGATAACACTTCGCCATGTTTTTGAAAGACAAACCAAAGGGGCATGGTAAGAAATTCACGTTTTCAGTAAAATTAAACATGCAAAAGTTCTTTCTGTGCTGGAATATCACACAAATGTACCAAACCACATACAATGTAATATTTTTAACCGGTACTCACTTGAAACAAGATGCATTAAGAATAACGTATTGGTTGTTTTATTGATTTGTGTGTACAGTTAAACATTGCACAAAGTTTAGGCATGGTCTCGAAAACGAATTCTGCCATAGCTTATCTTATGAGGTCGCACACATACTATTTCGCTTCTAAAAAAAGGCGCAGAAAATATGGTACATAATATTGGGTACAGTACAGTTAGTCTAATTCTGAAGACGACGCTCATAATAGCGTCGAAACCAGGTCAATTTTGACTTAATATTTGTGACCGAGGGCTTATTTGTTACAATATAATTCTGACACAGTCACTGAACCTTAGCAACTATGTTCAAAGTTTTATTATTCTTATCATACTGTGTGTGATTACTTCAAAATGTGCTGCATGTTTGTACGTTTTAAATGTATTTACTGGACAACTAATAAACAATATTATTGCACAAAAAGCCTGTAGTTTATAAAAAAAGACAGCAAAGTCGATGTCTGCGTCCCGGTGATTAATAACGTCGTTTCACGAGCCACCGGTCGCCATTCGTCTTGGTGGAGAGACATTACAAATGTCTTTGCCGAGTGGAGAGTTACTCCAGGCAAGGAAGTGAGCCCGCAGCCGCTGCCGGCCCCGCCCGCCACGACCGGAGGCGGAAGGCCGTCCTCTTCTGCTCCATTTGCCGCCATCTCCGCTGCTGCCCCCGGCGGAGGCGGCCCTCTGCTAATTAGCCTCCGCTTGCAGTGCGGCCCCGCCCCCCTCCCCCCCCCCCCCCCCCCCAGCCCCCGCACTGACAAAAGCTCAGACTGGGCGCACTTCCTTTCTCTACTGCCCGAGCAGCCGAGAAGAAGGAGGGCAGAGGAAAGAATGCGACCGTGACGGAGATGCTGCTGGTCTTACCTACCGGATCGGGGCGCCTCACGTTGAGTGCGCTCCCAGTCACTTAATTGCCCCTGTCCGTCCCCGTCTTTTGTTCCCTGGACTGCTCTTATTGGTGTTTGTGCACTTTGCTGCTTGAGTACGGTTATGCAATGATTTTACGCTTCAGGTCCCTTGTAGAAGAACTGCAGTCCATCGGTTGTGTTTCGATTTACTTCCGAGCACGGCTTGTAGGCTCGGGTGTAGGGTTCGGTTCTTGGTATGGGAAGGGAGGAGGAACTGACAGTTTGATACTATCTCCCCCTGGTCCCAACCCTAACCATCTCCCACAAAAATGTTACTTGAAGTCGCTCCCTCATTGAATGTGGCATAGTTTCTATTCTAATGCACTGCTCTCAAGAACTTAAGGACGAGATAGATTAAGTAACATAAAGATTTTAACTACTCGGTGAAAGTGCGATAGCATGTTGTCAGAGGTCTCCTAGTCGAGCACAGAAACCAGGTTGTCACATGGCTTGACGTCAGCGTGACTGTAGTGCCAAATGGGGCTGGTCCCACAAGACGAGACAGTTGGGGGAATGGGAAAAGCTGCTTGTCAATTAACGAGCAGTTAAGATGAACTGTGGTGTTATTTTTCATTACAACCTGGCCTGGAGACAACATTTATGTTTTTTTCTCCTTTATTGTGATTTCATTCCCCTGCCCCATATGGGCAGGAGAGGGCTGTCAGCGGCACAATCCGCCGCTCTTCAGCCGAGAGACATGAAAACTTAAAATAAGAATGAAATGTTACATACATAAGGCGATAAAGGAGAACTTCAAACAGAATAATGGGAGAAAATGGAGGTAAAAAATAGACTAACACGGAGACGTTTATGGAGGACAGGTAAAAAAATTCACCAGAAAGTTAAAAAACACACTTGGCGATTCTTCAAAACTCAGAGAAGACACTGAATGGACATGCACACGTTAAAAGTCGGCCATCAACATTTATGTGATTTCAAACATTGATGAATCATTGGAAAACTGCAAGACAGATGAAGTGTGAGGAGTGTAGGCCAGGAGTTTGGTATTGCTCACACCATTGCTTAAAGCCGTCGGCACACGGACCGTGCTGTCGAACGTTAACGTTGAGCGTGCCAAGTTCAACGTGCTGCTGAACGCTCAGGAACGATGCGACTTGTGCATAGGGTACGTGCGCCCCAACGTGGCATACGCGATCGCAACGCACTCCAGCGGCAGTTGAGGGATGTTTCTAGTTCGTAAATCACTTTGTTTATTCAACGGGTGTACGTAAAATTCCCACATTAGCTCTATTAAAATGCATATTTCCTCCATCGTCCACGAAAAGGAAAGTACCATGTCCAATTAATAAGGACACAGGCTGCTAAAAGTTCCATTACAAACAGTGCGGTACAAATTTGGAATACTTCTCCGCATAAGATAAACATTATTTCATCATTCGCACATTTTAGTAAAAACCCCAAGGTCTGTCTTATCAGATCATAGTTCCTACCCAGTAGCAGAATCTTTGCAACATGTGAATTACGAAGCGTAAAAGGAAAAGGAGCAAAATATCTTTATACAAGTAGCGCAAGCTGTCCATTAGATTAAGCCAATCGAACAAAGTCACCCCTCAAAAAAAGGTGAACTTATATTTACATAACACCAAATATTATAGTATATACTTATATTAAACTAATAATAAAGTATCAGAACACAATAAAAACGCGAATATTAGGAAAAAATTTGGAACTGGCAAAATGCAAAACCACCGCCCCATAAAACAACTCTACAGCGCCCAGTGACGCTATTTATTACGCTACACAGATAACAGGCTCCTAACACCTGATCATAGTATGTTACCTCCTGCAGAAAACCTTAATTGTAGATATGTTACTAATTGAAATTTAACTATAACAAGTTGTACCAAGAACAATGCGTTTGGGGTTGGTCTTAAGTGTGTCGCTGCCTTCAAATAGCCTACTCTCACAATACGCAAGTTGCAATAATTCTTTTGCCACGAATATGATATTTCTCATTATTTTATTGGAACGAATCACACTGTTAACAACGGGTTTTCCAGTGATTCTCAATTTGCTGGTGCTCAGAAATGGCATACATACCGGGTGGTCGAAAAGTCAGTATAAATTTGAAAACTGAATACATCACAGAATAATGTAGATAGAGAGGTACAAATTGACACACGTTCTTGGAACGACAAGGGGTTTTATTAGAACGAAAAAAATACAAAAATTCAAAAAATATCCGACAGATGGTGCTTCATCTGACCAGACTAGCAATAATTAGCATAACAAAGTAAGACAAAGCAAAGGCGATGTTCTTTACAGGAAATGCTCAACACGTCCACCATCATTCCTCAACAATAGCTGTAGTCGAGGAATAATGTTGTGAACAGCACTATAAAGCATGTCCGGAGTTACGGTGAGGCATTGGCGTCCGATGTTGTCTTTCAGCATCCCTAGAGATGTCGGTCGATCATGATACACCTGCGACGTCAGGTAATCCCAAAGCCCATAATCGCACGGACTGAGGTCTGGGAAACTGGGAGGCCAAGCATGACGGAACCTAGCATGACGAAAGTGGCGGCTGTGCACACGATCATCACCAAACGACGCGCGCAAGAGATCTTTCACACGTCTAGCAATACTTTTTCTTTTGGTTCTAATAAAACTCCATGTCATTCCAAACATGTGTGTAAATTATTGCCTCTCTATCTACATTATTCCGTGGTTTATTAAGTTTTCAAATTTATACCGACTTTTTGATCACCCGGTACGTATAGGCTTGAAATGTATGCCAATATGGCACCTCACATCTCTGTACTGAAGGGAGACTGCCTGTATGTGACGTAGGTGGCGATGTGCCTTCTCATTGGTCAACGCTCAGACGCACGCTCGGAATATCTGACATGCCAGATACTGCTCTGCACGTTCGGAATGACTCCCGAACATGCTATGCCACGCTATGGCGTCAGAAACAACGCTCGGATGCACATTCCATGTGGCGACGGCTTTATCGTGTATGGGGAGCATTCCGAACTATAGACAGTGCTGCTCAAAAGAGGAGGAAGTGATCCAGCACGGTCAACTGCAGCAGTAGGTGGCCGATACATTGTGCATCAGACAAGGAGCGACCCACGTCAAACAGCTAATTGCAACCACATTTAACAGCACCGCAGACGCATGCAGTCACACATTCCACAGAGGCACGCCGACTGCATGAGGGTGGTCTCCTTTCCCGACGACCAGCGCATTGTGTTTCGTTGACACCCGCACATCGGCGGCATCATTTTCCACGATGCCAAGAGCATAGGGACAGGACCAACGAGCAGTGGGATCTCATGCACTTCTCGGATGACAGCAGTTTCAGTCTCAGTAGTGATTCTGGACGGATCCTCATATTGTGGCAGGAACTCGTAGTGCATCAAGAAAAATTTCTGAAAATAATCGTTTTGGTGGTCCACATTACAGTGCGGGGAAGAATAGTGCTGAACGACATACTGACCTCGAGATATTTGAACACGGTACACCCACTGGTAAACTTTTTGTGACTCCGAACTGATTCCGCGTGTGGTTCTCTTCAGGGGTGCATTCGACCCTGACATCTTTTTCATCGACGACAATGGGCGACCACATCGTACAGCGCAGGTGGGGGAGTTCTTGGAACGAGAGGATATTCAGCGAATGGACTGCCCTGCCAGTTGTCCCGACTTAAAACCAACTCAGCACGTGTGGTATGGTTTAGGAAGACGTACCACAGCACTTCCACGAACACTAACGATAATGCAGTATTTGTCAGCCGGTGTGGTGGGGATCGGAACGCCCTCCCACGAGATCTGCGTTGCAGAGCACGTATTGCCGTTCGTGCTGATCACGGTCTTATCAAGAACCATGTCCCACCTTTATAAATGTCCAGGAGAACATCGTAAATCGCGGTTACCTCAGTGTAATTATTGTTTTGAATGTTGTTGTTGTGGTCTTCAGTCCTGAGACTGGTTTGATGCCGCTCTCCATGCTACTCTATCCTGTGCAAACTTCTTCATCTCCCAGTACCTACTGCAACCTACATCCTTCTGTATAAGTTTAGTGTATTCATCTCTTGGTCTCCCTCTACGATTTTTACCCTCCACGTTGCCCTCCAATACTAAATTGGTGATCAAAAATGGTTCAAATGGCTCTGAGCACTATGGGACGTAACTGCTGAGGTCATCAGTCCCCTAGAACTTAGAACAATTTAAACCTAACTAACCTAAGGACATTACACACATCCATGCCCGAGGCAGGATTCGAACCTGCGACCGTAACGGTCACGGGGTTCCAGACGGTAGCGCCTAGAACCGCTCGACCACTCCGGCCGACAAATTGATGATCCCTTGATGCCTCAGAACATGTCCTACCAACCGATCCCTTCCTCTAGTCAAGTTGTGCCACAAACTTCTCCCCAATGCTATTCAATACCTCCTCATTAGTTATATGATCTACCCATCAAATTTTCTGCATTCTTCTGTAGCACCACATTTCGAAAGATTCTATTCTCTTCTTGTCCAAACTAGTTATCGTCCATGTTTCACTTCCATATAGGGCTACACTCCATACAAATACTTTCAGAAACGACTTCCTGACACTTAAATCTAAACTCGATGTTAACAAATTTCTCTTCTGCAGAAATGCTTTCCTTGCCATTGCCAGTCTGCATTTTATACCCTCTCTACTTCGACCATCACCAGTTATTTTGCTCCCCAATTAGCAATACCTACTCCGAATGTTTGTTTTGTTTCCTTCACAGCTTGTTCAATATACAGATTGAATAACATCGGGGAGAGGCTACAACCCTGTCTCACTCCCTTCCCAACCATTACTTCCCTTTCATGTCCCTCGACTCTTATAACTGCCATCTGGTTTCTGTACAAATTGTAAATAGTCTTTCGCTCCCTGTATTTTACCCCTGCCACCTTCAGAATTTGTGTCTTTGAATAAAACTGCGATTTCTGTTCGTCTCATTGACTATTTGTTTCTGTTACCTTACGTACCATACTGTAGCAGTTCTTTCTATGTATGGTCCAAGTTTCATCGAGCTACGTTTCTTGACAGGGACACATCATACGAAAGTTAGTTTCGTCCTTACGTTTTGTAGATCTGTGTAACAATAATAACACCTAAATGTACAAAATATTTTAACACAATAGTAATAATAATAATTTGTTTAGATTACTGCTTTGTATTAAGGTAACATCCAAGAAATTGCAGTTCAGGGAGATACTATTTTTGTAAGGCATTCGTCCGGAAATTTGAAAACTATGTGTGCCATGCAAGGTTTAACGTCGATAGTAAGAGAATCTCACAACATGTTCAATGTTGTTACTTGCTGTTGTTGCTGCAGTCGTGAGTCGTAACAGTGACCTGATGCAGGACTATACCCTAGTTTGTTCTGTACAAACGTGAATAACTACTGAAACCTACATGCAATAGTAGGTGTTTACTGTTTTAAGCCTCGGTAATCCTCTACAATTTTCATCCCCCCCCCCCCCTCGCCCCCTCCTTCCACTCACAGACATTTCCTTCCAGTACCAAATTAGCTATTCACGATGTCTCAGGTAGTGTTCTATCAACTGATTTCTTCTTTTGGTCCAGTTGGGTCATAGATTTCTTTTTTCCCCACTCCTGTTGAGTACTGCATTTGTTAGTTATTCGATCTACCTACCTTATATTATGAATTCTTTTGTAACACCACATTTCAGATTCCTCTATTCTTTTCTTGTCTTAACTGCTAATCGTCCACGTTTCACTTTCATACGCCTCGGACAAAAAACGTTCAGAAAAGGCTTCTTAACGACTTAAGCTTACACTGAGATGAGAAAGTCATGGCTTAGCGATATTCAGATGGTAGTATACAGATGATGGTAGTACACAACTTAAAATCACAGGGCACTGACGGAGCTGTACTCAGGTGTTCATGTGAAAAGGTTTCCGAAGAAATTACAGCATCACAACGGCAATTAACAGACTCTGAATGCGGAATGGTAGTTGGAGATAGAAGCAAGGGACTTTCCATTTCGGAAATCGTTAGGGAATTCAATAATCCGATATCCACAGTGTAAGAGTGTGCCGAGAACACCAAATTTCCGGCACTACTTCTCACCAAAGACAACTCAGTAGCTGACGGCCTTCACTTAACAACCGTGAGCAGCAGCGTTTGCGTAGATTTGTCAGTGCTAACAGACAAGCAATATTCCTTGAAATAACCATAGAAATCAATGCAGGACCTACGACGAACGCATCGGTTACGAAAGTGCGGTGAAATCTGGTGTAAATGTGCCGTGGCATCAGACGACCGAAGTGAATGCCTCTCTTAACAGCACGACATCGCCTCAAGCACCTGCGGCCGTGATCATGTCAGCTGGATCCTAGATGATTCGAAAACCGTGGCCAGGTCGGATGAGCCACCAGTCTCAATAGATAAGAGCTGATGACAGAGTTCGAGTATGGCACACGCCCCACGAAGCAATAGACCCAAGTCGCCAACGAGGCAATGAGGAAGCTGGTGATGGCTCCAGAATGGTGTGGGCTGTCGTTGCATGGAACGACTGCGTCCTCTAGTCCAGCTGAAACTATCATTGAGAGGAAATGATTATGTCTGGCTACTTGGAGACTATTTTCAGCCATTCATGGACTTCATGTTCTAAACAATGACGGAATTTTTATGGATGACAATGCACCATGCCACCAAGCCACAATAGTTCGCGATTGATTTGAAGAACGTTCTGGACAATTCGAGCGAATGATTTGGCCACCCAAATCGCCCAACGCGAATCCCCTCGAGCATTTATGGGAAATAATCGAGAGACCTGTGACACCATAATTTATACTGTAAATATTTTGTACTGATTAATTCCGTATTTTTCACTATGGAAGGTCTCTGACATATTTAATGAAGTGGAAAGTTGTGTAAAATGTTTTCTATTTACTAATTAAATTCTTTGTTTTAATTGTATAATTATGGTTATTAATGTTTTTAAATGTTGGGATTTTATTAAATATGTTTGCTTGCAACTATGTATAAGCTGGTTCATACCTAGAGACTTGCATTGTATAAAATGAAAAGCAACAATATTGCCCATCTGCAAGAAAAGTGAGTTGGCGCGCAAGGAAAAGGTGGATGTGGCCCTCAGTCTGGGCGCCAAGTGAGAGAACATAGTCAGTCGGCAGCTGGCTGCTGGACAGTCTGGTCTGAGCACCAAGTGAGTGAACAGCACAAGTGCCAAGAGTAGCACCCAGTACATGGATTAATATGGAAAGGCCTTGGATGTGTGTACGGCTATAAAATGGTGCTCTATTAATGAAAAAGGCTCTAATGTCGGAAGTATCGTCGCCAAGAAGAAGACAATAGAGCAAATTACATCCAGAGGAAAGACCAGGTAGCCACCATGTACTCGCCACCAATATTGGGCCATCACTTCAGCAAATCTAAGAGGTCAGATTTATGTCAAAGTATGAACCAGTACTTTTAAGTGTTGTTTAATTTGCAATGATAAGGCAAATTCTGGGAAACTTGTGTCCAATCCCTGATTTGGTTCCTCTCATGATACCTCTTGGGGCCCACTTCACAAAAATACTGACATCCGAGTACCCTATGTGTTAAAATCTAGTGAAAATAAATGGTTGGTTATTTGCACAATTCTGAATGCAAAAAGATATCTAGAGATAATGTCGTTTTAATTGAAGTTAAGGGAGGACGTTAGGATTGCATTTATGAAAACCTCCATAGTCATTGTTTTGCTTTATTTCAAAGTATTTGTGTTTTATAGATTAACTGCATTAAATTCTGTTTGTGAAAATTACTGGTTGTGTTAATGGCAATAAAACAGCAAATTGTTTTGAAGTTAGAGTGTAAATGCTCTCGAAGTCATATTTAAATTATGTAGAGAAAATTGCCAGCATTAACTGTTTTATAAGTCATGGAAGGTGAGTGAAATTTATGAAAAAGTAATACCTAAATTTGCACCTACCAAATCGTCTCAGAAAACTGTGTTTAGTTTGCTTTAGTCTACTGGTCAGTTTGAGAATCTCCACTTTACTGTTGCTTAATAAGAAGAAACATTCTTGAATAATAAATATATATTAATTGCAGTTCAAGTAAATTTTGAGTTTTGTGTACTTTGCGTAGTAAAAAATTGGAAAGACACTTTGAGGGCCCCACCTGTCTGTGCCTCTGAAAGATAAAGTCACAGTAATTATTTTTGTTCATAAAAATAGAAACAAGATTGCTTCATAGTGAGTGTAAAAATCCTGTTGCCAGTGCCTTAATTATATTTGTACTATATGAAAAGTAACTATTGAAACATGACTATGTCCATGTCCATTTTTGGTTTAGTAGTGTCTTTCACAACATTTGATGATGAGATAATTTATACGTGACAAAGTATTACTGTTGAGAAGAGATAAAGTGTCAATTGCTCCTGTCAGAACTCGCACATACTATTTATAACTGCTAATGTTCACTGTATCACTTATATTATTACTGTAGAGTTTCAATGCATTTCTCTGGGAAAGAAGAAATGGTAGCCTACTTTTACCAAAATTCAATACAGATTCTTTAGAAGTAATGTTTCATATTACTATGTCTAATTAGGCATTTAAGTAAATGTGGTTACTTAAGGAATTTTCCAAATTTCAATCTTTAGCTTTCTAGTTTCTACCGTTATATTAAATTCAGGTTCGATGATCCATTGACTCACGGTCAATTTAATTAAAACCTTCCAGAGGGTAACATTTTGCAGCATGATACCATAGTTGGTAATACACGTTGTGCCAGTATAACAAATGGTGCAGTATAGTGTTGTATTTTGCTTTTCCCGTTACAGTACTATCTATTGAGCAGCAAGAGTTATAGACCATTTCGAGTATAAAATACTGCGCTGATAACACTTTCTCAATTGAGGAAAGCTATAGCGGCAGCATAGCTCAACATTTATGGAGGGGAGTTCAAACGATATGTAGAATCCATGCTATCTCGAGCTGCTGCACTACGCCAGGCAAAAGGTCATACATAGTAGTAGGAGGTACCTCATGTGTAGAGGACAAGGGGTTATTTTTAGGAAATATGGTCCGAAATTGTGATTTAGTGTGTTTCAGTGAGCGATGAGCAAGCCTCACTGCAGACGGCGGACGAAAGCTGGCCGAGCGTTATGCAGGTGACACAGTTTTGCAACGAGCGTCGGTACGTGTGTACGTGCGTGGCAGCCATCAACAGCCAGAATGCAGCATTAGCAGAATTACGCAGGCGCGGGCAGCGTGTGGCGCAGTTGCGTTAGGAAACTCATCGGGAACATTCTAATAAACACAGCGCTGCGTATCCAGCGGATTCAGCAGCGGTTGCACTATTTAAGGGCATCAGAGATGTAATGGGCGTCGGCATCAGTTCGACCGATTTGGCGTTCGGTCGCTGTTACGTCGTAATCAGTGACGCGGTCCCCGAGGACCGGCCAGTGGAGGGCGTTGCCCACTGCTGCACCGGCGACCCCCGGCGTCGTCACCATCCGCAGCGTCTGCAGGAGGTGAGCTAGGCTGCGCCTCATGCTGCTAACCTCCTACCACATGCACAGCCGCTGACCGAACACGATGGTGCGTTCCCCGGGCTGCGCGCATCAGCACGTCTCCACCACGACATGAGAGGTGTGGCTGAGCTACTGGAAAATGTATTGGAAGAACCAACAATAAACATGAAGATTGCTAAAAACAGCGACTTTCTTCTACCCAGCCATGCCCTACAACCTCGACCATGTCACCCGCTCCAGTCATCCTATTCCAAGTGGTGTCAGTCGAGCAACCTACACATGACACACTCCTGTTACAGTTGGTGACAGTGGTGGTCCTCTTACTGGATTTTTAGGAAATTGTGACTGGTAATTGACGAGGATATGTGGCACCTGAGAAGGGCAACAATGGATCAGCAACTCCTTCAACATGGCAAATAAGTACCAATTTTTGTTTGGTGGTTTGTCTGAACCTGTAGCATAGTCCATCTTCCCTTCCTGTTCTTCTTTCTGGGCTTAATGTAGTCTTGATTCGATAGCTGGTAGTGATGGAGCAGTTTGGTTCAGCCGAGGTGGCTATTCAGCAGCTACTTGAGCAAGTGTCGGAATTAGAGATAGAGCTTGCTTGGTCAAAAGAACCGACCAAGGAACAGTTTCTTGTTAATGCCGTAATTCTTGACACTAACGCTGCGTCGTTGGTCATCCCCTTCTCGGGAAAAGCTGGGGAGGATTTTATGATTTTTTGTTGTTGAGAACCTTAGCACGGCTGCTAAATTGGGAAATTTGGGTACAGATACACTTTTGCATGTGGCTAAGTTGAAAGTAACTGGGGATGGCAGGGCATACATTACATGCCATGAAGAATTAAGGGATACTCGGACATTTGAAGTATTGAAAAAAGGGTTGCTGGAAAAGTATCGGAGGAAAAATACGTCTAGATATTATCGGCAGCAATTGAATAGAATGTATCAAAGCAATTAGGAGTCAACAGAAGCTTTTGTAGATCGAATTCGAAAAATTAATGTTAATACCTAAGATCTAACGGATACCGATAGGGTTAATGAAGCCATTCTGCAGGAAGCTGAGGAGAGGGCGCTAGACGCATTTTTGCGGGGAATACAACCCGAAACACCCCACAAGATTAGGATGGAATTCCCTAAGACTCTCAATGAGGCAGTCGGAATCAGTGTGGCGTTAGAGGAAGTTGAAGTAGTAACAAAGACGCGGAACAGGTAATCAGCGTTTAATGCAGAAATAAAATATTTCAGATGTGGTCAAATGGGACACATTAAACACGATTGCAAGGAAGTGCAGTGTAGGAAATGCAGACGTTAGGGTCATTGGGAACATAATTGCAATGGGTCCTGGCAGAATCATGATAGGAAACTGCAAGGTGGGCCTCACCATCCTCAGTTAAATGGGAAGGGGGTGGTGTGTCCATTGTGGAACACCCCCAGTAAGGATTAATGCTAGTGCAGAATCAGTGGCAGACTTTTTTCTGACCGGCTTGGTGAGGGGCAGACCGTGCAAATTTTTATTGGATATAGGGTCTCAGGTATCCGTGGCGAGTTGAAATGTAATCGGTAAAGTAGAAGTAAAACCACCACACTGGATGTTAAGTGGCGTGGGTGGGGGACAAGTGAAGTCACTCGGATCAGCGACGTTAAACTTCCGACTGGAAATGTGGAACTTCCAGATGAAGGTAGAAGTTCTTCCAGTTGTTGTCAGCAGCTCTGATGTCATGCTTGGATTGGATTTCCTGGTTGCACATTAGGCAAAAGTTAACCTGGAACGGCATACAGTAGAACTGGACAGAATACAATTTCGCCTAGGTTCTGTAGCTGAAAAACTATTATTGTTGCAAGGAACCGCCCAGACGTAGGGTGGGCCACCTAACCTGAGTACAAGGTCCCTTAGGGTTAACTCGTGGGATACTATACTGAAGGGTACAGGGAAAATAATTTGGGCAGATGTTAGCACTAGCGTGCCAGTAAATTCGTTGTGTGTCGTTGAACCTTTGTCTGAGAATGAGCCGCTGGATAAAATGAAGTGTTTTATGCGCTGTAGCGTGTCGTAGGTGCTGGAGATAGAAGGAAAAAAGGTTGTGCCTGTCAGTATTGATAATTTTGGCCTTGAAGAGGCGACGTTAGCGTGGGGTACTGTAATAGCGAATCTGGAGATAGTAGGGGAAGATGAACTGGATAAGGATTTCGCAGCAGATTACACAATGTGGGGAAAGTCTGTCAGCTGGTCCACACTGAGGGGTAAAGTAGCACATTTAGAAGGGCAAGACCTCAAGTCATGAAGAACCTTTTGACAGAATATAAAGAGTTATTTAATTCTCATGGTCCACTGCCCACTACACTGTTAGTTCAGCATTACATCCCTACTGGGAATGAAGCACCAGTGTATAAACGTCCATATCATGTTCCAAAAAGTTTACAGCTTGTCATGGAAGAATTTATTAATCAACAGCTTAGGGATGCAATAACAGAAACTGGTAGTAGTCCCTGGTCCGCTCCTGTCGTAATAGTGGGTAAAAAATAACCTCATGGGGGCAAGGCATACCGTTTTTGTTGTGATTATCGTTTCCTGAATCAAAAAACTGTATTGGATGCATACTCAATACCTAGTGTCACTAAATCTTTGGGTAATTTGGGTCAGTCTCGGTACTTCATGACCTTGAATCTTCAAAGTGGGTACCTCCAGTTGGAGGTCGCCCTGGAAGACCGACTGAAGACAGATTTCAACACCTACAGGTCATTTTCAGTACCGGCGAATGCCTTTCTGATTCAAAAATGCTCCGGCAACCATCTAAAGGTTACTAGAGAACGTGTTATGAGTGCTGAAACCTAATCAGTATATGGTATATTTGGACAACATAACTGTTTTATCAAAGCACGTGCAAGAACATGTGCACCGTTTGTGCGAAGTTTTCGATCGTCTGAAAGCAGCGCGATTAACTCTTAATATGGAAAAATGTCATTTTTTGTTGCAAGAAATCCATTATTTAGGTCATATTATAGGACAGGAGGGTGTCCGCATGGATCCCAAACTTGTAGAGGCGGTAATGAATTTTGCGACACCTACAATAGTAAAAGAGTTGCAGTCTTATTTAGGTCTCGCCAATTTTTACAGGAGGTATATTCCAAAATTTGCAGAAATTGCAAGGCCCCTCATGCAGTTATTGAAGAAGGGAGCAAAATTTCACTGGTCAGCAGAATGTGAAGAGGCTTTTCAAAAGTTAAAGAATTTGTTAACATCTAGTCTAGTTTTGGCTTTTCCAGATTATAGTAATCAGTTTATATTATCTTGTTACTCTAGCAATTTTGCTTTGGGTGTTGTATTATCTCAGGAAATAGACGGGCAGGAACACCCGATAGCATATGCATCCAGACAGCTAAACAATGCAGAATGGTCATTGGGGTCAAAGAGCAATGGAAGGGAGGGTAGCACAGAGTTATTGGTGGTCAACACGTAGGCAAGATGTCGATCAGTACGTAAAGAATTGCATTCTGTGTGCTCAACGTGCAGAATTGAGTCAACAGAAAAATTGTGTTGCAACGACTACTGGAAGCGGATAGACCTTTTCAGTTACTTGGCTTAGACATCTCGGTACCATTTGTGCAAACACCAGCAAGTGATCGCTATGTTTTAACAATAATAGATAATTTTTCGCGCTAAGTGTCTATGACAGCTATTCTGGACCAGTGAGCCGAAATAGTGGCTCACGTCTCGGTACATCAATTGATATTGAAATATGGAACACCTTAAACTATGATTACAGATCAAGAGACAAACGTTATGTCCGATTTGATAAACAGTTATGCAAGTTGTTGTGTGTAAAGAAATTGAGAATGAGCGCATTACACCCGCAGGCTAATGGCTGGACTGAGAGAACTCATCAAACAATAGCTAAGATGTTAAGTTATTATGTAAATTCGCAACACAGCAATTGGGATACCCTATGGGCATTTGTAACCACAGTGTATAACTCAAAAGTACATGAAAGTACAGGATTATCTCCGTCTGAAGTACTGTTCGATCGGAAGATGCCATCTCCATTTGAATTGCTCAAGGCCCCAACAGGCACCGATATTTCAGCTGTTAAGGATTTATCCACAAAGTTGAAAACAATCTGGCAGCAGGTGAAAAAAATGAACACTAAAGCATTAGAGAGACAGGGCAAAGTTCACAATAGAAAGGTGGCTTTACCCAAATATCTTGTAGGACAGTGGGTGATGATGACTAATCTGCATGTGCCAAAAGGCAAAACGAAAAAAATTGTATCCCATTATCAAGGTCTTTTCCAGGTGATCGAGATGACATAGCTGGTGGATGTAAAATTACAGCTTCCAACTCGTCTTACTATTGTGCATGTGAGTCCAATTAGGCCTTTCAAGGGGAATTTTGAGGCACTTCCTACATTGTCTGCAGTAACTTCTAGTGGAGAGAAAGATGAATCGAAGAAAAAGAATAAGAAAGGAGTAGATAAACAAGAGAACCAAGTTAATTGTGGAAGCGATCAGACATGCTGTTATGCTCTTAGGCCACGCGTAAAAAGGAAGCGCTAATGTGAGTTGTTTTTCTTTTGTTTCTCAGGATGCGTGACGTTCTGTTAAGATCAGCAGTTCCAACGCCATGGGTTGCTCTGAGGAGGGAAGAGGGAAGGGGGAAGGTGTGCACTATCTCTCAGCATAGTTATTCTGTTTTGCTGTTGCAACGTAGCTGAAGCCTTGAAGACACGCCCTATATCAAGTGGTGTTTTGTTCTCACGAAAAACGGACGTAATTATGTCCGGACATCAATGGACCTTAAGGGTGGACTGTAATATTTGGGCAGTTGAAGACGAAATCTGAAAATTACAGGATACATTTAATGAACTTCATGCCATAGTGGCTAATCAGTCAAGGTTTCATGACACACAGGAGGAATACCAGCTACTACGATCAGCTTCTGCATTCTTACAAGCTCAGTTGCGGCAAACTGCAGGGTTAATCCCGCACGTCCGTAGGAAAAGAGGATGGTTAGATGCAGGTGGCCGTATCCTAAAAACTGTTTTTGGGATGCGGAAGATATTAAAAGTATTAATGAAACGCTATGGCAGGTACGGGATACTGTGAATAGCAACCAGGGAATGCTAGACCTTCACACAACCCAATTAGAGAGTTTGGAAGAAGATGTAGTTAATAATACGCGCCAATTGCGAGCTTTGGCCGCGGCCTTGATGTCCCCACCAATCGCGACTTGGGTATAATCTAGTACCTGTTGGATAACATCAGTTCACAGCTGAAAATCGCTAAGCTCCTCCGTTTTCTTGATGATAGTATTACGGAAGCCTGCTTAGAAGCCACGGAACTATAGGAGCTTGATTGCATGCAATGCGTGGGCATCTAACCCGGGTACTGTTACCTTCGGAACAACTTTGGGAAGGATTACGGAAAGTTCAATTGGAATTGCCTGCATCACTGGAGCTACTGACGACATTAACAGATGAACACTTATCTCTGTACTACAAAATGGCCACTGTTACCTGTACACGGATGGGTACCCTGCTGACAATTCATATCATAATACTATTAACAAGTAAGGATTGTAAATTTGAATGTTACGCCTTGCATACGTGTCCAGTGAAGTGGGAAATTTTGGAGAAATTCGTACAATTAACCATATGGGAAATACTGTTAGTGGCACATAACAGACAAGCTCATGCATTCCTCACTGCACAAGACTTGCTGTGTTGTTGAACAGGTCCAGTTACTATCTGCCCCGCGAAATTGTTACACACTTTTCCCAAATCTTGTGCCCTAAGGAAATTATAGCAGGTAGCAAGTGGCTCCACATTGAGTATTTTCAGTAATGGAAAACACAGTCGTTATTTACGTTTGTTATGAGCAGGGTAAGCAAGGGAGTACGCAAAGTATAGAATTGCAGAGACAGGGACTGTTAATTAACGGCAAACAGTATGACATTTCAGGGCCAACTTCCCATTTACCAGTCGTGATTACTGGAGCTACAATCATGAACATAACACGCACATTGATCTATGTACCCTACCAACCGGTGCAATTCGTCAGGAAAGAAAATCTCACTCTTTTGAATAGCACATTAGACCCGACTCTGCTCGCCTCTTTGGACTGGATACTAGCAGCTCGGCATGGACATATAACTATGGAACATCTTTTTCAACAAGTGCATGGGTACCGCAGTGAGCATAAGCAATGCTTACTAGTTATTCGATAATCTACCACCGCCACCTGTTTTTTTATTGTTTGGCGTAGGATTAGTGTACTATCGGCTCAAGAGGAAGGTAGCCCAAATCCCGCTCCTTCTAATCTTTAACCTAAGGGTCCAGACAAAATCACTGAACAGTTGTCAGGCACTACAGCAGAACACTGAGTAACGTTTATGAACAAAGATTAGACTGAGGATAGAAGTGAATGAACACAGTGTAAAAAATGAATCAATCGCATTTTGTGGTGTTTGTGAAGTGAACTGTAGTTGTTTTGACTTTTTGGTTGAATTCAGGGACGAATTTTTCGTACAAGGGAGGAATTGTAGAGGACAAGGGGTTATTTTTAGGAAATTTGGTGCGAAATTGTGATTTAGTGTATTTCAGTGAGACTGCAGACGGCGGACGAAGGCTGGCCGGCGCGTTATGCAGGTGACACAGTTTTGCAACGAGCGTCGGTATGTGTGTACGTGCGTGGCAGCCATCAACAGCCAGAATCCAGCATTCCCCGGACTGCGTGCATCAGCTCGTCTCCACCAAGACACGAGCAGGGGGGCTGAGCTACCGGAAAATGTATTGGAAGAACCAACAATAAAGAGGAAGATTGCTAAAAACAGCCACCTTCTTCTACCCAGCCCCCTACAACCCCGACCACGTCACCCGCTCTGGTCATCGTATTACACATGGCTTTTGTCACCTACCTGTGTATTCAGCGTTAATAAATTTATCTTCTTGAAAATTTTTTACCTTTGTATCGCTAGTCTGCATTTTATATCGTCAGTTATTTTGCTGCCCTATCGATGCAACTCGTCTACTGCTTTCGACGTCTCATCAAATTCCCTCAGCACTGCCTGATTTAATTCGTCTACATTCCATAACCCTTGTTCTAATTTTCTTGGTTCTCATCTTATAATCTCTTTTCAAGGCACTATACATTACGTTCAACCACTCTTACAACTCGTATGCCATCTCCTATACTATTAAATATCTTCACTTTATCCATCTTAATTTTACTAATTTTCAGGATTCTGGAAGGCATGACGGCAGCAGCTGTATGGTTTACCAAATTACGAAATAAACAGCAAAAACTATCGAAGCTGCAATATTCATTTTCTTTATTGATCACTAGTTCCAAGCCCTAAGGTCATTATCAAATCATCCACTAAGTTGTGCAATACCATCCATATGACTGTCGTAATGGGAGGTATTGTATAGCTCAGTTGATGATCTGATAACGAGAAAATTAATACTGCACCTTCACGGTTTATCCAATGTATTGCATAATTTGGTTAGCCATCCTTGCTAGCAGCCGATATATTTGTATAACTAGCAATAAATGAAACAACAGATATACTTATTTCTAATTTATGTCAGAGGCAACCGGGGTTGGCATTCTATTGTGCCATTATCAGGCCCTATGAACTATGTTGTAACAATAATACTGCATCTGAAGTCGCATTATATTATACAAAATTGCATTAAAGAACACGTAACTAAATGACACATAGTACAATTTAAAAGTAGTATTACACAACCATAGCAACATCTGCAGGCTCCAAATACATTACTTACTAAAAGAAATGGAATGAGATGTTAATACGAAAATTATTATCCTAAAAGTTGAACCGATAAAAGCAGCGAACCATAAAAAGTAAACAGGCGTAAGTAACCAATAGGAAAAGATGGTTATGTAGTTTCATGTAAACTGTGGCTAAATAAACAGAATATGGAGGATGTAGCAGACAAAGCTCCACGTCAAATGTAGTGTATGGCGTCAAGGAAAGAAAATTGAAACACTACACGAGCAAAAGAACATACGGGTGTGTTAACTCCCGATCAAGGAAACCGAAGGCACGAGAACAAATAATGTTGCTTCTCAGTTCCGTCAAAATTTGCTTACGTGTATGATGCAACACTGAACGAAGAGTCTGCAGCACTGCTTAACATTACAAAGCCACAAAGTAGCAGCTAGACTTCGCACAGGGAAAAAAATCCCGAAGTCAAAAACCACAAAAATGTAGAAACGCCAGAAATATCTGATGGAGTAAAGGGACAGAGGGTCAATATCTCGATGACACCTGCATGTAGACGTGAACCACGACGTACATGTAGCCGGGATAATTTATATAAGGATCAGGATCATACATAAATACACTACCGGCCATTAAAATTGCTACACCACGACGATGACGTGCTACAGACTCGAAATTTAAGCGATAGGAAGAAGATGTTGTCATATGCAAATAATTAGCTTTTCAGAGTTTTCACACAAGGTTGGCGCCGGTGGCGACACCTACAACTTGCTGACATGAGGAAAGTTTCCAACCGATTTCTCATACACAAACAACAGTTGACCGGCGTTGCCTGGTGAAACGTTGTTGTGATGCCTCGTATAAGGAGGAGAAATACGTACCATCACATTTCCAACTTTGATAAATGACGGATTGTAGCCTATCGCGACTGCTGTTTATCGTATCGGGACATTGCTGCTCGCATTAGTCGAGATCCAATGACTGTTATCAGAATATGGAATCTGTAGGTTCAGGTGGGTAATACGGAACGTAGTGTTGGATCCCAACGGCCTCGTATCACTAGCAGTCGAGATGACGGGCATCTTATCCGCATGGCTATAACGGACCGTGCAGCCACGTCTCGATCCCTGAGTCAACAGATGGGGACATTTGCGAGACAACAACCATCTGCACGATTAGTTCGACGACGTTTGCAGCATCATTGACTATCAGCTCGGAGACCATGGCCGCGGTTACCCTTGACGCTGCATCACAGACAGGAGCGCCTGCGATGGTATACTCAATGACGAACCTCGGCGCACGAATGGCAAAACGTCATTTTTTCGGATGAATCCAGTTTCTGTTTACAGCATCGTGATGGTCGCATCCGTCTTTGGCGACATCGCGGTGAACACACATTGGAAGCGTGTATTCGTCATCGCCATACTGGCGTATTACCCGGCGTGATGGTATGGGGTACCATTGGTTACACGTCTCGGTTACCTCTTGTTCGCATTGACGGCATTTTGAACAGTGGACGTTACATTTCAGATGTGTTACGACCCGTGGCTCTACCCTTCATTCGATCCCTGCGAAACCCTGCATTTCAGCATGATAATGCACGACCGCATGTTGCAGGTCCTGTACGTGCCTTTCTGGATACAGAAAATGTTCGACTGCTGCCCTGGCCAGCACATTCTCCACATCTCTCACCAATTGAAAACGTCTGGTCAATGGTGGCCGAGCAACTGGCTCGTCACAATACGCCAGTCACTACTCTTGATGAAGTGTGGTATCGTGTTGAAGCTGCATGGGTAGCTGTACCGGTACACGCCATCCAAGCTCTGTTTGACTCAAGGCCCAGGCGTATAAAGGCCGTTATTACGGCCAGAGGTGGTTGTTCTGGGTACTGATTTCTCAGGATCTATGCACCCAAATTGCGTGAAAATGTAATCACATATCAGTTCTAGTATAATATATTTGTCCGATGAATACCCGTTTATCATCTGCATTTCTTCTTGGTGTAGCAATTTTAATGACCAGTGGTGTAGAAAGGAACATACATGTATTCAACCTGCTTTCCAGAGTAAGAACCGTGAAGCCATAGATCATGTCACCACGAAATCACAATCTGGGAATGTATAGACATAAAAAACCTGTATTCCGAGTAGGTGAAGGTACATAAACGTATTATCGGAATTACCGAATGGCACAAAACCTTCGATTCTACACCATCAGGCCGCAACGAATATACAGGGTGTCCCATTTATCTTGACCACGCTAAATAACTGTTTGACCAGATTCAAATTACAAAATGTTTCAAGCAAATGTTCTTTAGCCGTCAGGGGGACATCAATAAGCATGTTTGCTTTCGTTGTAGCTTGGTTTTTTATAAAGATATGAACAGCGGTATGACTTTTTTAAATGACAGCGTGTATTTTTTATTCGATATTTCATTTCCTATCCTATTCAAGAGCATTGTTCATCAATATGGGATCCCTTCTAGGTAGGACTGACAGAGAATATACAATGAAGAGCTACGCATTTCGTCACGGTATCGATTACTCGAAGTGAGAGTATTACTGAGATGCTCAGAAAATTCCACTGGCGGACGCTACAAGAGCAGCGTTGTGCTTCACAGCGAAGTTAAGTAATGAAATTTCCAGAGAGTACTCTGGAAAGAGATCATGTTACTTCCTCCCACATACATCTCACGCAATGACCACGACGAAAGAATTCGAGAAACTAGAGCCCATACAGAGGCTTGCCGACAACTGTTCTTGAAACGCGCCATTCTTCAGTGGAACAAGGTAGGAGAGATCCGTAGTTGTACTAGAGGTACCCTGTGCCACACATCATTAGGTGGTTTGCAGAGTATGACGTTGATGCAGATTAAGTGCAAGCAGTCCTGTACTGTGAGCTGATCCTGCAGCGGAAGGAGGACACAAATGCTGGTGAGGTGAAAAGCATCGCCCAAATCTGTGGGAGAACTGGTTGATATCGTGGGGTAATTCAATCACCGACTGGTCTGGAACTTTGTGCAAGTGTCCTATTTCGCTGTCTTTCCGAAACTCAGGAAAGAGGGTCTGGTAAAGGACTAAGGTGTATACTACACCTTGACGAGTACTGACATGCCTATGATCTACTTAGTGGCGGGTCCAGTTTCTTCCCTGTTACGAAAGATATTGTTGCTATAAAAAGCATGTGTTAATGCCCAGAATCTAGGTCACAGTGATGGATATTGCGTCAAATGACCACTTCTGCTAGTGGCAGAAATTTTCCCTGCAAGGGCAGTCCTTCCTGGTACCCACAAAATTCCAATGCCACTGGGAAATGTCATTCAGAAACATCTCTTTCCCCATAAAACTCCAGGACGTACCAAAATTCGAAAGGCAGAACCGAGATGGTTCAGTTCATGTTCTCAACTTCGATGTTGATAATAGTAGGCCTAAGGCAGGAGAAGAAGATGACCATGAGCACATTGTGCAGAACAAAGAAGTCAAGCATAAATTAGGTGGATCGCTCTAAAATTACGCAGTTTAGCCGCTTAGGGCCCCAAATATCTAGATTTTTTACTTTTTTTCCAGTGGTGAGAAGCAACACTACATATGGATCAGAAATATTTCCTGCTTACTTTCCTCTGTGTTGAGTAAAGACTGACGAAAACGACATTTTTTCCATGTATGTTTCAACTCCTTTACAACGACTGTTTATCGTGAAAGGCACCTGACTGATTGCTCGATTTAGAAACTGGTATGTGCAGAAATGCCTACCTAGGATAAAGATTTCTTTAAGTTTAAAAAGACTCACCACCGGGAACAAACTTCATTCGTAATGTATGCAGACTTTAAGTGTTTCTTAGTTTCTGCGGTGTGTCCTGAAGTTGATCCTAATGCTTGTCACATATAGAATGGCATATACTGTTTGTGGGAGTATATAACGTTGTTGCTCGTATGACAGCTGTCACAAAAAATTCTAATCAGTAGTCATGGATCATCGTGAGAGAAGGTTGCTCTCTGAGCTCAAAAACGTTACGCTGGAGGCCGATGGAATTATCGTGAGAACACTACCATGACTAATTCGCAGGAGAATGATGCCTTATATGAACAGGCAGTTATTGTGGGCTACCATTCGAAAGAAAGGAAGAAACTCCACGTAGAGGCAATTGCCATCTTACGTACAAGTTCCATGGCACAGTCCACAATGCATGTTGCTTGAACTACCAACTTCCACAGCACATACAATTTACTGAAAGGACGCATTCTCAGTATACGCATATCACCAGAGCTGCATTTTCTCATGATGGAAAGTTTCATCTTGTGATGATGGAGGGGGGGGGGTCTTCCCCTACGAATACCTAGATTTCTAGGAGGGAATCCGTGAAACCACGTTGCCAGCGTAACCACTTTGTCCAACAGACTTATAGGCGCTGCCATGATGGAAGTGGTGTATGAGTATACAGTGAATGTTTTGCCGGAGTTCAACATACACGAACACCGATGTATGTCGTCTCATGCACATCTTTGAGGAGTTTCAGACTGGACACATAATTTCTGGATCCTGCCTTTTATTACACTGTGTCAGGACATTGTGGGACACAATATTAACGAAGATGTGTGTCGAGATTGGACTGCCAACCAATTTTGACATGTTGCACGTCTTCGAATTGTTGGCTGCATTGGGGGCTTTGTCAGTATAGGCACAGATATGCCAAGGCCAATAAAGTGTGAATGAATGAGGAATATTCCAAATCATATGATGATTTAAGTTGTATCCTTTACGTGGATGTAAAGAACCTCTACAGGCAAGCCATGCAACAATGGAGAACCTAGTGCCATTCAAAGATTCCATCCCCAAGCTGATGACAATACTGGGGAACAAGCAGAGATACATTATACGCGACAAAAATCTCCAGCAATGTCTCAAGTTGGGGATGAAACTTGTTATAAACACACGTGGCATCTTCTTCTTTCAGTTGCAGTGGTTGAAGGAATACACTGATTTAGACATTGAAATAAGGGCACCTGTGATGTATGATTTGGAAAATGATTTTTATAAGTTAATGAACAATTCGATTTCCTGAAAACAATGCAAAAATTATTTAATACTGTGAAATTCTTTTAGTCTATCGCTGGAATGGAGGTTGTGGTGTAAGAGATGACATCGACAGGGCAAATTTATGTGCTTTATATGGACACAGACAGCATCATTTACTAGGTGAAAGTCTGTGACCCATATAAAGTAATTAGGTACTATCCCGAAACATTTGACGCATCTGGATATGTGGCTAATAATTCTTATGGAATGACACCGCAAAACATGCAGGTTATCATCAGCCTGATGAAAGACGATGCAAATGGATCGCAGATTATGGAGTTTGTGGGACCCTGTAGATGCAGGTGCCAGCCATAGTTGGACTTTGGGTGCACATCATGTGGGCTCAAAGGCTCTCACAATATTAATTGTAAGAGGTGCTTGCTCAAAGGCGTTGGTGCTGCTCTGCATATTGTATGCCAAGTGGTGTTTCTACTTCGAGGCCATGAGGTGCATACTGCGCTGCAGCTGAAAGTCGGCATCACAAATGGTTCACATGCGTAAATAAAATATAATCAGAAAGAAACGATTCAAATATAAATGTGGCATTTAGAGGCTGAAAAAATTGTAAAATAGCATCGTAAAAAATATTGTTAATGAATTGTACTGCAGAAGAATTGTTAATGTAGCACAAGTTAATTTGCTGCAATATTGTTAGTATTTGCTGACCTTTTCTCTAAAAAGAGAGAATTGTTATTTACAAAAAACCCGATCTTCCCTCTACAATGTCCATCGCTAGGTTGTCGTCGCTCATTCACAAATGCTCTTGTTATAAAAGCCGTAGAGGAGAATGAGGAGGAGCCTGAATCCCACTGGACCACATGGTGACCATTTTCTCACACGGAGATGAAAGGTGACAGACCCGTCTGGAAAGGATAATGAACAGATCTGTTACACTACTCTCAGTTCATCTAGGATAAGTCATCTTCCAGAGTCCTATTAACAAGATAGTTGCAATGACAGAACGAGTAATCTCTACCTCGCTAATGATATAATATGTAAATGATAATGAAATACTAACACAACAAACCTATGAAACTCAATCAGTTGGCAAGAACATCAGAAATGGTCGTATTCTGGTTCTACTTAACATATAATGAATTTGTGTTATTCCAATATTGCGCATTTCCGCTTGGTTGTCCAAAATTCTTCAAGCAGTGTTAGGAATACTATCAGAAGAACATTGGACAAAAGCTCTAATCAAAAGTATGTCGAAAGCAAGGTATCATCACTGTGCTTGATCTTATTGTATTCAAGTCTCACAATTCCCTCAGCTGTAACATGATACCCCCTCTTAAGGTGAAGTGTAATCTGACACCAGAAGCCCTTATTAAGTGGGTGGGCAGGCCTGGGAGTGAGGAGAGAGAAGGTGATCTTGAATGTAAGCAATGCAATCGCCTCAGGTGTAACAGGTCACCCCGTCTTGAGGTGAAGTGTAACCTGACACTAGAAGTCATTATTAGGTGTTAGGTTAGGTTAGTGGTGTTTAACGTACCGTCGACAACGAGGTCATTAGAGACGGAGCGCAAGCTCGGGTTAGGGAAGGATGGGGAAGGAAATCGGCCGTGCCCTTTCAAAGGAACCATCCCGGCATTTGCCTGAAACGATTTAGGGAAATCACGGAAAACCTAAATCAGGATGGCCGGAGACGGGATTGAACCGTCCTCCTCCCGAATGCGAGTCCAGTGTGCTAACCACTGCGCCACCTCGCTCGGTTATTAGGTGTGTTGGCAGGTTTGACGGAGAGGGGAGGGAGATCTCAAAACCTTTTATTCCCAAAGTCACACAGTTGTGTAACATGCCACTGGAAGTTCTCATAAATTTCATGGTTAGGATGGAGATTTTTCTGGATGACCCTGAACACAACTCGCCTAATTGTGTAACCTGACTGTGGGAGTGATGTCATCAAGTGGGTTATAAACAGTTCTCCACTCATACCAACACTGAATAACTCCTGATACCATCAGTCTGTTTACTGTCCCTTTAAATGCTGTTATCTTACAAGTAATGCTTCTGGTTCTAGCGACAGCAACTATCAACAGTCTGTCAACTGAACTGCAGTGACTGCTGATCTCTAACTGAGCTACGTAGAGATTGCTAATGGTAGAGGCTATGATGAATCGCCTAACGAAGTGGCTAACGTTGAAGCTGCTATCGAAGTTGGCCGCCATCAGTCGGGTGCGGCGCTTATGTCGTCTGCACCTAGGAGTCGCTGCTGTCGCATTGTCGTCCTGGAGGGAGTTTCGTCAGCGTGAGACTGATGACCTATTCTCACAGCCGTCTCTTCTCTGCAGATCCCGATTGCCGTGGCGGTGCTGCCTTTACGCCGTAACATTCCTCTCCCAAAAAGCAACGGAATGTCGTCGAATATGGAGTGCGACAATGGGCTGGCA
The DNA here is from genome assembly GCF_023897955.1 of Schistocerca gregaria. NCBI lineage: Eukaryota > Metazoa > Arthropoda > Insecta > Orthoptera > Acrididae > Schistocerca > Schistocerca gregaria. The sequence continues at coordinate 86,027,194 of NC_064925.1, read as the reverse complement.
GGGGGGGGGGGGGGGGAGGGGGAGAGGGGGGGGGGGAGGGGAGGCAGGAGCTTGAAAGCTCTGATGGACCGGAAGCTGTGGCTGCAGCAGACATCAGACTTCCGCTAGTACCCCGCCATCCGATCTTCCCTCTGGTGGAAATGTTCCCTGGGAAAAGTCCAGAAGGGTATGCGTCCACCTCATGAGGCCCATGCCAAGATGTAGAAGGCGTGGTCGGATGCTGTGTCGTGGGCGTCTCCAGCTGCATCGGTAGGCCGAGATGAGGTGGAGGAGATGAAGGCTCTGGCGCCTACTGTGGCCGCGCAGTCCTTGGGATCCGTGAATCTGAGGGAAGAGACACAGAAGGATCACCGTGCACATGACAGTGGCGAAGTTGATTGTGATGTTGGCGCTGCAAGCCATCTGGACCTGTAATGAGATACATGCAAGGGCGAAGACGGCGGACGATTTCGCCTCGTGCCCACCGTCTGCTGCTACTAAAAACCCTGTAAAGAAACAATATTATGCGGTGCAAAGCGATACTTGCTGCCTTCCTTCGGCTCCGAATGCTGAGGAGGGTGGAGCAGGTGGAGCAGTGTCCGATGGCGGCGGCCGTGAAGCAATTCCGCCACCGATGATCCATCTCGTGGTTGCGAACAATAGGAGGCGAGAAACAGTTCCAATGCTTGATCCCTGGTGTGTGCAGAGTGAAGCTTGGCCATCTGCTGCTTGCAGCTTCAGACAAAACGTTCCGCTTCGCCGTTTGTCTGTGGTCGGAACGGTGCACTAGTTAGATGCTCTATGCCAATGTTTTCATAGAATGTTGACACGAATTGAGGGCCGTTGTCCAACACTATGACTTCAGGCAAACGTTCGAGGTAAAAAATAGAGGATGTGTGCTACGTGACATTGTCGAGTTCATTGGCACAGTAAAAAGAAACTTGGTATAAGAGTCTACCACAATCAACCAACAAATATTCCAAAACGACCCGCAAAGTCTATGTGCACACGTTGCCGTGGTGATTGCGACTTAGGCCAACCAGAGAATTTTTGTGGCGGAGCCGACTGATTTTTCGTACATACGAGAAACTTGGACGTCATCTGTTCTATTTGGGAGTCCATACCCAGCAAAGTACATTGTCGACGCGCTAATTGTTGCGTACCAACAATTCCCCAGTGTCCTTGGTAGAGCAACTGAATCACTTCTTTTTTGCAAAGCTTTAGGGATCGACACACGTGACTGTCCACTATCATTTACTACAAAATCACACGTTGCTGTATAGCGAGTCTATGCCGATGTGCAGAGTATCAGCACACTACAGAGATCTTTATGCTATGCAATGAGCGAGGCCAAGATCGGCGAATGTATTTTATCAACATGTTCAAATCTGAATCAGCTTCCGTGGCCTGTGCAATTTTCTTATAGTTCACAGGAAAGGATTTTGTAATTCAGAATCCTGAGCATCGATGTGACAACAAGATGCAGCAGAAGCATCAAAGTCTGTATCAGGGCCAATCGGAAGACGTAAAAGTGCGTCCACATTATCACGTTGAGCCACTGGACGATACAAAATGCCGTACTGGTCTTGAGACAACAACAAAGATAATCTTTGCAATTTTTGGGCTTTGGTACAGGAACCGGCTTCATCGGATGAAGTAGGGAATGCAGTGGCTTGTGATCCGTTACTAAGTAGACTTTTCTGCCATATAAACAGTGGTAAAATTCGGTGAAACCATACACTATAGCAATGTCTCTTTCTCTATTTGTGAATAGTTACATTGAGCTTGGGTCAACACTTTTGTTGCGAAAGCAATAGGCCCGTCTTTGTCACCAAATCTGTGCGAAAGCACTGCACCGATTCCGTAAGAGAAAGCATAAACATTCAACACAACTGATTTGTCTGGATGTAAGTGAACCAAGCATCGATGACTGACCAATGTGTCTAAGTTTTTGAAAAGCCTCTTGCCACTCATACGTCCAAACAAAGGGTCGTTCTTGCGGCGCAAGCGATGCAATGAAGCTGTGATTTGTGCAGCACTCATTTTGAACCGAATATAATAGTTCATTTTCCCTAAGTCTGACACTTCTGTGACATTGCGAGGAACTGGCAAATGTAGTACGGCTAACAAATGCGAATGAACAGAATGCGCAACTTGACTGTGGATGACATGACCAAGATAGTGCCACTTAAGTTTAAAAAAATCACACTTGTCCAGTCTACTCTTCAGTCCTGCATCAGGTAACACGAGAAAACAAAGCACTCTAATTTGCAGTGTGTTCTTCAGATGTACGACCTGTACGACAATATCGTCCAAATAGTTTCCACAGTTTGGTACTTGAGCAGTCAGCTGTTCCAAATACCGTTGGAAAATGGCGGGTGTTGGAGCACTGCCAAAAGGCAAACGCAAATATTTGAACAAGTCAAAATGAGTATTCACAACACATACGTTTTGAGATTCTTCATCTAGTGGTACCTGAAAATATGCGTCGCGCAAATCAATTTTTGAAAAGTAGTGGCAAGCACTTAATCTGTCCATGAGATCCTCTGCACGTGGCAATGAATATGTATCAATCATACTTTGTGGGTTGACTGTAGACTTAAAGTTAACACAGAGGCGAATGCGACCTTTAGGTTTGTGGAGCAAAACCAGTGGACTTTACCATTGACTAGACTGTATGAGTGCACTCGAACCATTCCTCTTCTTTTTCGTTAAGCTGGCGAAAAGACGGTATGGCACTTGCAGCTGCAGTTGTTGCATGTTGATTGGGTGACTGCATTGCATTTGTTGCTTCGTTGGCCAGTAACTACTGTACCGTGTTTAGAAGGGTTGCAGTCTGCTGCATCTGAAAGTGAAACATTTGTGTGAGCTGCGTTGCATCTATTGCTTGCAGTTGAGGCCCCTTAGCAGGGGGTGGGAGAGGTGGGTTGGAAATTCGGTAATAGGCAAGTGCAATAAACAGACAAGGCAAGCAATAAAAATAAGCACACAAGCAAATAAAATTTCTGCAACGCCCACCTTAGAACACTGAATAGAAAAAAGACTATAAGAGATACTGTTAAAACACGTAAACACACCCCTGATACGAAAAGACAAGGTAGAATTATGACGCCATCGAAACACAAAAGCTCACGACAGAGCAAAACAGAGACGATCTGTTGCAGATTGTGGCTGTGGGTTCAAAGTGTTAACAGGTTGTCGCTATGTTATTGCTCCTATATCGTCGGCACCACGCTGTTCGTACATCTCGTCGCAATGTTGTGGTGTTTAGGGAGCCTGCATACTAAGTTCACTAGACAAACAATCAAACAGCTCATATTATTGAGTTTTACTGCAACAAGGCAAATACAAATACTTGACTTTTATCTGAGAATTCTTGTAGTCCTCTATAGATAATCATCCACAAGCGCAATTAAACAGATCTGTCGCAAGGAATGTCTTCTTCAGATAGATGAACACAAGTAACGCTTCTGGTTCTAGCGACCGCAACTATCAACAGTTTGTCAACTGAACTGCAGGGACTGCTGATCTCTAACTGAGCTTATGTCGTCTTCACCTAGGAGCCGCTGCTATCGCGTTGTCGTCCTGGAGGGAGGTATATGCTGAAAAGAAGACAGTAAACCTGAAAAGGCGACATCGATTTTGATTAGTTGACAGCATATGACACTTGGGGAATAACAGATGCACTGCTTATGATTTTGCAGTTTTCCACCAACAGACAGCGTATTGGCACAGCTATCAGGTCGCCATCTGTGTCCACCTTTTAACAGGGAACACTCACAGCCAGAAGGCCCAGTGTGGTGCAAACGAGGGAAGCAAGCAGGCAACCATGCAACAGAGATACAGTCGAGCATCCTACAGCCAACTGAGCTGTTCTGAAAAAAATTGTGGCCTTCCAAGAGGCTGGATGGTCCTTTCGGAGAATAACAACACAGGCTGGGCGTGCTGCATCGGTTGTGCAACGATACTGGTGTGAGTGATTGTGTGAACAAACCCGCACCTGTAGACAAGGTTCTGGACATCCACGCAGCACAGATACCCGCTAGGATCGTCGTATTGTAAGGCCAGCAGCGGCAGCTCGTACAGTTACCACAGTATAACGAACTGTTGCGAACCTGTTATTAGCAGTGAGACTATGGGTTTGAAGACCTCTAGCCCCTATTCCACTCACATTACAGCATCAACGTGCGTGGCTAGACTGTTGCTGTCAGAGCATCACCTGGAAGATGGGATGGCGCACAGTGGTCTTCAGCGATGAAAACAGATTCTGGTGGAATGCAAGTGATGGTAGTTTGCGCATACAAAGTGGACCTGGTGAGTGCTGCCTCACATAGTGCATTCGTCCAACACACACTGACCCCACGCCATGTCTTATGGTCTCTGTGGGATGCGATAAGCTACAGTCCTCTTTCATCTTTGGTGTTTCTGACACGGACGCTAACCAGTACTCGGTACATGCAGACTGTCTGTAAACTCATTCTTATGCTGTTCTTGCAACGGAAGGTCATGTGTTGGAACAACACATCAATGCTCAGCAACGAATTGCCCATGAAACTCAACGTGGTATGCAAGACCAACTTTATCGCTGGACCTGTTGCCCAGTGGGCACGTGTAGGATATGATAGAACGAGAAGTGACTCGTGCGACTCATTAACCAACAACTCTAACAGAACTACGTGAATACGTTGAGCATGCTTGGCATAACGTGTTCCAGGACAGTATCCGCTATCTGTACGATCGACTGAATGCCGGAATCAGCGCCTGCCATGTCGCTCGTGGAGCCTACACCACGTACTTATGTGGGTGTTTCAGCATGGGCTGATAGCTGGTATCTCAGAACCACTTGTGCTGTTCATTTACAAATGTAATCATATCACGTACTCCATATGATCTTTTGCAACAACAAAAGCTGAGTGAATTGCAAACCTGTAAAACGGTTACTATTTTTTTCCAGCAGTGTATAAATATGTTTTTAGGTAACGATTTGTCTGTATATATTAGTATAGATGATTAGAAACAGTCTAAAAGGTTGCAGGGTAGTTTATGACGAAAAATAATTGTCAAGAATAAAATATGATACGACGCGCCTTATCTGAGTTGTGGCATTGAAGTTAGCTCGAGGCGGTGTCACCAAGTGTTCCCTTCGGAGTTTTCTTAAAACTGAAGGAGGGAGCAATACAAAATCTGGACACAGGCCGACACTAACGATCGAAGCCGAGGCAACGGTTGAGCAATCTAGTGCAATACCATCAACGCTATGAGAACAATTGACACTAATTCTGCCTGACGGGCAGCTTGAATTTGCGAGTGCAACGTCCTGATTGGCTAACTTCAAAGCTAATGAACTCGGAAGCGGCGCAACGTATCTAACATTTTCGTTAATAATTATTTCGCAGCACAACCTACCATGCAACAACCTTACAAACTTTTCAAGTTGTTTCTGACAACCGGGTGTTGTAGTATAGATCTGTAGTCAAGCGCTAAGTACCAATCGACGGGAAAAACTGGAGGTTACTCCTAGGCTTAGAAAGGGTAAAGGGAAGGGCTTTGAAAAATACAGAGCAATATCCTTAACATCAGTAATTTTTGAACATATTTTGAGTTTAATGTCCATTTTAGGAAAGTATAGCTGGTACGACCCATTCTTCAGTATGGCTCGAATGTTTGGGATTCACATTAAATAGGATTAAGGGAAGATATCGAAGCAGTTCAGAGGCCTGCTCCTAGACTTGGCACCAGAAGGCTCGATCAACACGCCAGTGTTACGAAGATGCTTTAAAGACCCAGACTGTAAGCGCTGTAGGTCACACGACGTTCTTTTTGCATAACACTATTGACGAAATTTAGAGAACCTACATTTGGGCTGACTGCAGAACGATTCTGCTGCCGCCAACATACATTTGGAGTAAGGACCGCGAACGAGATAAGAGACATCAGGGCTTTTACGGATGCGTGTAGAGAGTCGTTTTACCCTCCCTCTGTATGCGAGTGGAACATAAAGCGAAGGCATAGTTGTGGTACAAGGCATCCTTCGCCATGTACCTTATGATGCTTAGCGCATGATGAATGTAGATATAGATGTAGACATACAACCCTAGTCACTCGGACAGAATAATAAATGCAGATAGTTATATCAAACAAATGAAAATAATAGTTATGAATAAAATATTATTTACCTAATTATTTAGCAACTAAATGTTTCGTTTCAGCCTTGCTCTGATGCATTCAGGAAGACGTACTGCGTCAGGATGTTGCTTTTAATGGGAAGCTACAAAATTTAGTTCTGAGGTGATTTTAAACGTCTCAGAAAATTATTTCGAGTATAGAACTAAAACTCATACAGGAATTAGCTATTGTCATCTTGAAAGGTGACATCAAACTTCATGGTCATTGAGGTGCGTGAAATGAATTTAATTCACAGGTCAGTGTGTCACTTTCACAAGTAGCATTGCGTTAATGTGCGACTGGGCTTGATGCAGGTGAATACAGAGATAACTGGTGGCAACGTCTTTAGTGAGCGAACGCGTTCTTTGCGGCAAATGGCCATTGAGGGCAAGCAGAAGAACTTACACCGGTGTAATTGTGACTGAATATCGCAATGGAACATCTTCAGTGCCCTGGGTTTCGAATGGTTCAAATGGCTCTGAGCTCTATGGACTTTAACATCTGATGTCATCAGACCCCTAGAACTTAGAACTACTTAAACCTGACTAACATAAGGACATTACACACACCCGTGCCCGGGGCAGGATTCGAACCTGCGATAGTAGCGGTCACACGGTTCCAGACTGAAGCTCCTAGAACCGCTCGCCACCACGGCCGGCCTCTGAGTTTCGTCTTTGGAAAATTACTTCCGAGTAACCTCAAGTACAATAATTTTTTGTATGTCCATCCTTGTTGCTGGAGATCGTTGTACTGAAAGATAAATACAGAAACAGCATCATAGTTCTGCTGAAGCTGATCGTTGCTATAAATATTGTACTCCATGCAGGAATCCCTGATTAACTGAAAGTAATCATTATAGATTATTGGCGTATCTATTTCTGATGTAGACAAATGTAACTGCTTGTCAGGATACAGATGTTTCGTTAGCTAATACGTTGGAAAATCATAGAATTATCGATAAAAGTTTAAATTTCGCAAAGGCTTGTTCACAGCGGCAAGTAATATGGGTATAGCTTTCCCCGTTTGTATCATTATTTTAAATAGATGCGTTTGTTGAGTCACATTCCTTTATGAATTGTGAGTCATTGAGGAATGGTCTCAAGCGCATTGGCTTAACATCGGTCTCGAGGCATTCCTTCAACAATACAACATCGCTCCAAAAGGCTGAATCTGTTGCCTAGCATTACTTCGACGCTGATTCGATTTCGAGGTGAACCGCGAACTATAGTTTAGCGCTTTATTTTACGCAATATACTTCAGAGTTCCATCGAAAAGCGAACAGCTGCTTCGTTTCGTACCTTGAAGAGTAACTGCACACAGTCTCTCAAGGCGGGGCTGCAAGTCAGCTGAATAAGGTACGTCACCAATCATCATTACCGTCCCTGTCCACTGCGGAAAGGCACGGTCTGCTAACACACGGGATCGCCAACGAAACTCTTCAGCTGTGCACGTTAGCGTTAATAGTTGACAGTTCCAGCCATTTAAAACGCGTGAAATGATAATTGTCAGATCCGTAACTTACTTTCAGCAATGTGTAACTACACCATCTGCGTTTTTGTGATTTTAAATTTTAGTTGCTGCAAGCGCATAAATTGGTATAAGAAAGACGATACAGGCTCAACCATTTTGCTGAACTTTCTACGTTTTCGGCAAATTTAGCGAATGTTTTTACTCTTTTTAAGATTCTACTGATTGTGTAGTAAGCACGTTTAACTTACAAATTTTACGCTACGATAAGTTTCGTAATTTTTTCTAATTTAATTGCAATTACGTTTGGTCCCAAGTAAAATAGTTTTGATCTGTTCGGTTTTCAAAAGGGTTAGAATACAGTGTGCTTCATACGTAGATAAATACTTAATTTGATGAAAAACTGTCAGTTTATTTCGTGTTATTTGCACAGCCGCTGTAGTTACAGTTGTCTAATTTATTTTACACAACTGCGCATCACCCAGCTCTCCTGTGACTTGGCCGTATTAACGGTCGGTACCTACGACCGGTTGACTTGTCTGGCCGAGAAATAATTTTGTTTACAGGTCACTGCGTAGAGTTATCACTGTAATTCAGAGCAAAAAGTTAGGTAACTAAATATTATCTTCAAATTCTTACATGACTCAGAATGATTTAAGGCAGCGCATGCCAGGAAATTTCTCAGGAAGCATGACTTAATCGAGAAACAGCGTCTTTGTTCAGGCAATTTTCATGAAATATTTAATAATTAACTACACAAACCGTACTCGCGAGTCACCCTATCTATCAGTGAAAACTGTATTAAAATCCCTACAGTGTTTCCTGAGAATAGCCGTCCGATACAGACAGAAAAACGCGATGGGGATTTAAATTTATAATACGGCTAGATTGAATCCACGATGTATGAGGGTCGTTCAATAAGTAATGTTCCACCCTTTTTTAAAGGCATTATTATACGTAGAAAAACGTCCTTCTTGGTGCTTCCACATTTGATGTTTGTTTTGTGCGCCGTTGAAGTTTCGAATCGTTCTGGCTGATGGCATAGCCGCAGTACAGCGTCAAAATGGCGTCTACCCACGATTCATGTTACAAGCAGCATGCTGTTATTGAATTCTTGTGTGCAGAAAAAAAACCGTGGTGAACATCCGTAAACGTTTGTGTGCAATGTATGGCGATGCTGCTGTTGATAACCGTACACCTGGGCGATGAGTAAAGAAAGTTACAGCCTCAGTAAATGCAGAAACAGAGCCTCATGACAGCCACGTTGGGGACGTCGTATCACAGCCACTGCTCCTGACATGCTGAATCGTGGGGATGCCATTATTCGTGCCGACCGACGCATCACAACTCGACAGTTAAGTGTACAGTTGTCGGTCAGCAGTGAATGTGTGTCTGCAATGATAGAGACTCTCGGATATTCAAGGAGGTGCTCACGTTGGGTTCCACGAATGCTCATTGCCTCACCCACTCTACAGTCCAGACCTGGCACCCTAGACTTCCATCTCTTTGAACCGCTTAAAGATTCTCTATGGGGAACACACTTTGAAGATGACGAGAGTGTCAGTCAGAAAACGTGGCTACCCCTACAGGACAAGAGCTTTTACTAGCAGGGATTCCATGCACTTCCACAATGTTGTAAGGCCATAGAACGTAATGGAAACAACGTAGAAAAAAAACACCTGGACAAGACGTGTAGATCTACATTGTCACCAAATTCTGACTCTTAACAATAAACATGTTCCGAGAATAAAAATTGTGGAGCGTTACTTATTGAACGACCCTCGTACTATTTTGTTTCGATGGAGTAAACTTATGGCATGTAACTAACATTTTGCTTCGGCAACTAATTTTCCGCTCCACACCCAGTATTCTTTGTAATGAAATCTCATACATTTCAAAATTGTTTGTCGATCGAGAAGCTGCGTCTAGAGATACGTCTTTTACGAAGAGCAAACACCACAACAGGAATAAAATCTTCAATAAAATAACCTCGTTTGCGCATTTCGTAGCATACTGAGTTATTGCGTCATCTAGGCAGTATCCTTTGTTGCTCTTTTTTCCAGGGATGTTAAGTCGAGTCGTGAGGGTGATGTCAGAAGGTGTCTTTGGAGTACGGAACAGATGGTTAGATTTACTGAGGGACTGAACCTGTGAGGCGGCCCGTGATTCTCGTGCAAACACTTTAAGAACTGTGTTACGGGGAGACTTCATCAAAAAAATTTAACTTTTCTTCTGTTTTGCCGAGTTCAGTCAAATTTTAAAATCTTCTGTCATGTTAAGATGTAGCAATACCCAAGCTCTGAAGCCAAGAAATTAAATTTTTTTGAGTTTTGAATTTTTAATCTATTTTTGAAAACTGACTTTTCTTATTCAGACCTTAATTTTCACATTCCAGATGATAAGGTTCATTCACAAGACGGAGTTCAATAGTTCTTAGCATTCATTTTATGTAAGTGTTATTAATTTACTTACTGCATTTTTTCAAATTTCAAACTCAAATTTTCTTTATTTATCGGTACATAAATGTGATGATAAAGTAGACGACTATATTTAGAAGATATTGTTGCGTAGGAGTATGCACATACTTGAAAATTACATCCTACAAAACTTTCATTCGGAAAGCTTAATACTTAGAACTGAAATCTGGCACTGAGCGTAGAAACAGAACCTTACGGAGAAATGGATTTGTAAATTATATTAAAAAGTCGATGATACAGAGGACACATGCTTATTAAAATTCACCGGCATCATAAATTTCCCCCTCCAGCTCCTGTAACGCTTCTTCTCGTTGTAATTTCAATACCAGGGTGGACTTTTTCTGAACTTTTCCTTTTATACATCTACATCTACATTTATACTCCGCAAGCAAGCCACCAAACGGTGTGTGGCGGAGGGCACTTTACGTGCCACTGTCATTACCTCCCTTTTCTGTTCCAGTCGCGTATGGTTTGCGGGAAGAACGATTGCCGGAAAGCCTCCGTGCGCGCTCGAATCTCTCTAATTTTACATTCGTGATCTCCTCGAGAGGTATAAGTAGGGGGAAGCAATATATTCGATACCTCATCCAGAAACGCACCCTCTCGAAACTTGGACAGCAAGCTACACCGCGATGCAAAGCGCCTCTCTTGCAGAGTCTGCCACTTGAGTTTGCTAAATATCTCCGTAACGCTATCACGCTTACCAAATAACCCTGTGACAAAACGCGCCGCTCTTCTTTGGATCTTCTCTATCTCCTCCGTCAACCCGATCTGGTACGGATCCCACACTGATAAGCAATACTCAAGTATAGGTTGAACGAGTGTTTTGTAAGCCACCTCCTTTGTTGATGGACTACATTTTCTAAGGACTCTCCCAATGAATCTCAACATGGTGTCCGCCTTACCAACAATTAATTTTATATGATCATTCCACTTCAAATCGTTCCGCACGCATACTTCCAGATATTTTACAGAAGTAACTGCTAACAGTGTTTGTTCCACTATCTTATAATCATACAATAAAGGATCCTTCTTTCTATGTATTCGCAATACATTTCATTTGTATACGTTAAGGGTCAGTTGCCACTCCCTGCACCAAGTGCCTATCCGCTGCAGATCTTCCTGTATTTCGCTACAATTTTTTAATGCTGCAACTTCTCTGTATACTACAGCATCATCCGCGAAAAGCCGCATGGAACTTACGACGCTATCTACTAGCTCATTTATATATATTTTGAAAACCAATGGTCCCTCCATTGAGAACAACACGCTGTGTTCTGTTTGCTAAAAACTCTTCAATCCAGCCACACAGCTGGTCTGATATTCCGTAGGATCTTACTTTGTTTATCAGGCGACAGTGCGGATCTGTTTCGAACGACTTCCGGAAGTCAAGGAAAATACCACCTACCTAGGAGCCTGTATCTAATTTTTTCTGGGCCTCATGAACAAATAAAGCGAGTTGGGTCTCACACGATCGCTATTTCCGGAATCCATGTTGATTCCTACAGAGTAGATTCTGGGTTTCCAGAAACGACATGAAACGCTAGCAAAGAACATGTTCTAAAATTGTACAACAGATCGACGTCAGGGATATAGGTCTATAGTTTTGCGCATCTGCTCGACAACCCTTCTTGAAGACTGGGATTACCTGTGCTCTTTTCCAATCATTTGGAACATTTCGTTCCTCTAGACACTTGCGGTACACGGCTGTTAGAAGGGGGCCAAGTTCTTTCGCGTACTCTGTGTAGACTCGAATTGGTATCCCGTCAGGTCCAGTGGAGTTTCCTCTGTTGAGTGATTCCAGTTGCTTTTCTATTCCTTGGACACTTATTTCGATGTTAGCCGTTTTTTCGTTTCTGCGAGGATTTAGAGAAGGAACTGCAGTGCGGTCTTCCTTTGTGAAACAGCTTTGGAAAAAGGTGTTTAGTATTTCAGCTTTACGCGTGTCATCCTCTGTTTCAATGCCATCATCGTCCCAGAGTCTCTGGATATGCTGTTTCGATCCACTTACTGATTTAACGTAAGACCAGAACTTCCTAGGATTTTCTGTCAAGTCTGTACATAGAATTTTACTTTCGAATTCACTGAAAGCTTCACGCATAACCCTCCTTACGCTAGCTTTGACATCGTTTAGCTTCTATTTGTCTGAGAGGTTTTGGTTGCGTTTAAACTTGCAGTGAAGTTCTCTTTGCTTTTTCAGTAGTTTCCTAACTTTGTTGTTGAACCACGGTGGGTTTTTCCCGTCCCTCACAGTTTTACTCGGCACGTACCTGTCTATAACGCATTTTACGATTGCCTTGAAGTTTGCCATAAACACTCAACATTGTCAGTGTCAGAACAGAAATTTTCGTTTTGATCTGTTAGGTAGTCTGAAATTTGCCTTCTATTACTCTTGCTAAACAGATAAACCTTCCTCCCTTTTTTATATTCATATTTACTTCCATATTCAGGGATGCTGTAACGGCCTTATGATCACTGATTCCCTGTTCTGCGCTTACAGAGTCGAAAAGTTCGGGTCTGTTTGTTATCAGTAGGTCCAAGATGTTATCTCTACGAGTCGATTCTCTGTTTAATTGCTCGAGGCAGTTTTAGGATAGTGCACTCAGTATAATGTTCCTACCACCCGTCCTAAACATCTGAGTGTCCCAGTCTATACCTGGTAAATTGAAATCTCCACCTAAGACTATAACATGCTGAGAAAATTTATGAGAATTGTGTTCCGGATTTTCTCCCAGTTGTTCTGCCACTAATGCTGCTGAATAAGGAGGTCGGTAAAAGGAACCAATTAATAACCTCGCTCGGTTGTTGAGTGTAACCTCCACCCATAATAATTCACAGGAACTATCCACTTCTACTTCGCTACAGGGTAAACTACTACTAATAGCGACAAACACGCCACCACTCGCTGCTTGCAATCTATTCTTTCTAAACACTGTCAAATTTCGGCAGAATTTATCGTTGGCTTCAGCCAGCTTTCCGTACCTACAACGATTTCAGCTACGGTGATTTCTATCAGCGCTTGAAATTCCGGTACTTTACCAATGCAGCTTCGATAGTTTACGATTGCAATACCAATTGGTGCTTGTTCCCCGCATGTCCTGACTTTGCCCCGCACCTTGGTAGAATTTTGTGGACTGCTAGATCAGTTGTTGATGTGTACCTAAGGAGCTCTTCTTTTGGAATGATAAGGGAGCGCTAGGACTCATGCACACTTCACGGAATTGGGAAATAGCTCGTACAAGACTCAAAAGTATCTCCTTTTTTAGACAAAAATTTCCTTGGGACACTAAAATCAAATGGCACTGTGCAAAGTGCACTTGCCATCAGCGCCTGCGTTATAAGACATCAGTTGCATTCACGCCTCTCTTACAAGCTGCTACAATGTTTTGAAACGTTACAGAGTTTCTATAGTCATAGCGAACTCAGAAAGAAGACCACAGCACAACACGCCCAAACACACACACACAGACACACACACACACATACACACACACACACACACACACACACACACACACACACACACACACACACTGTAAACGCTAGCGCACCACACAGCCAAAGATGACCATCTTAGGAGCTTACTGATAGTGAACAGTAATTAACAACGGGTGATGCAGCATTACACTATCTCTCTCTGTTGATTGACCAGGGACGAGAGCTGTATCCCAAGCATCCACGCCGGCTGTTGTGGCCGAGCGGTTCTAGGCGCTTCAGTCTGGAACCGCACGACCGCTACGGTCGCAGGTTCGAATCCTGCCTCGGGCATGGATATGTGTGATATCCTTAGGTTAGTTAGGTTTAAGTAGTTCTAAGTTCTAGGGGACTGATGACCACAGGTGTTAATACCCATTGTGTTCAGAGCCATTTTGAACCAAGCATCCACCTCTGTTTGAAAGGTGATTACTTAATTTAACTTCAACTATTTTCTTAATGACGCTATATCAACAATGGAAGCGAATGCAGAATCTTCATATTGCTGTATTGGAAACACACAAATATTTTACAAAGTTTTGATATAGTCTCTCTCTCCTGGCGTGTACATCTGTCTGATTCGTTACGGTTAATTGAGGCTATGATTGCTATAAAATTAACCATCTTATCTCGACAGTGTTGACTTTCTCTTACCTTTTATTCAATGGGCATACCATGAACAGACAGATGAAGTTGCGATGAGGTGCCAGTTGTCACCTATTGTGATCAGTCTTCTTCAGGATGATTTCTAGGAACGGACCCTGAAGTTGGCAACATGAAACCTACATCTTTGTCACACATTTACATCCTCTTCTGCTATTTTACCATATTAAATCGACAAATTAAACGGCCTTCTAGAAAACATGAATTCAGTCCACCTGAATATTGTCTCCACGATGGAAGTGGAGAAGGATGGCTTCGTTCCCCTGCTTGATGAGTTGGTTAGCAGGATTGTTGATGGTACGCTGGGACATGCTGTTCATAGGACAGAGCCTGAATATTTGTGAGATGATTTAGCCTACGTGGAAGTCACTTTTCGTAAGAATGGTTTCAGTGGAAGACTGACCAGATGCCCAGTACCCTACCGACCAACCTGGAATTTAGTGAGTGATGAAAATAACGATGCAATGCTAAAGTGCACGGCCTCTTTGTCTTACGGAAGTAGAGTTCCAAAACAATTGATCGTAGTCTGTGAAAACACGATGCGAAATGTATTTTTCCACCACCAGCAAGTGTAAGATCCCTCTTACGTTCCGTGAAGGATGGTCTTTATTTGCCTAAGGGAGCTGATTATCCCAGCACTTGCAGTTGTGGGACGTCGTACACTGGCCACAACATCAGGACCGTGGAGGACCGGCTGACATAATCTGCTTTTGCAGAATTTTACGATGCCATCAGGCCACCAGTATCTTCAAACCAAATGCAGGGCTAAGTCATGTGATAGAGGACCTAGGGTCTTTATGTAAGGATTTTACAAAAGAGGACCATGTAGTGATAGTGGGTGGGGCGGGAAACAGTTTGGACAGGGATGGGGCATATGAAATAGGTGGTGACCTGGACAAGATAGCTTCCCTGACTCATGGCACCAATGTACACTTTGTTGAGCTGTTCCGGCGTCATGATCAGCCACGCCTTGATGGAGCTGTGAGGCGAATCAATGTGGGGCTGGGGATGGCTCTGAGGACGGCCAACTTTGCTCATGTTTCTCTGGTGCCCGTCGGGACTATCAACAGATGGGGTTTCACTAGGCATGGCCTACACCTAAACAGGACTGGGAAGGGAAGATTGGTACAGCTGATTCATGAAAGTATAGGGGGTGGATCTCGGGCCACACATGGTCAAATACCTGTTGTCATAGGTAGGAAAAGTAGGTCTTTTTTAGGATAAATCCAGACAACAGGTTCCCCTGTCTAAAGAGTATCTCTAGCAGTTCAAAAAATACTGAAACAATCACTCACAAGACAGATTATAACACTTCAAAAATCACACATACCAGTTGTCACAAAGAAAAACAAACCATCGGAAAGAGTAACATGGGGCATTTCACAGACTTAACAATCCTCCATCAAAACATGCAATCAATAAAAAATAAAATACAAGCATTAGAAGTTGAGCTCCAATCTTTGAACTGCACAGTAGTTTGTATTACTGAGCACTGGTGTAGAGACACAGAAATCCAACATGTAGTATTATCATTGTATGAAAGGGCAAACTCTTACTGCAGAACTACTTCAAGGGGTGGAGGATCATGCATTTATATCAGAAAAGGAACACAGTTCAAATCTAGACATGACCTCAGTACAGTAAGTGAAGACAAACACATTGAAATATCAGCTATTGAATTATCAGGGCTCGATATCACCAAGAAATTAATCATTTTGTGTGTGTATAGATCTCCCAGTGGTAGTGTGGACACTTTTTTCAATAAATTAACAGAAGTTCTAGATAAAGTCTCAAGTACAAAGGTCAACATAATTCTGTGTGGGGACATAAACATCAACACTAATATCATAAATGAATCCAGCAGCACCTTCATAAATATCCTTCAAAGTTTTGGCATGTCCCTATTGGTCAATAGTGCAACAAGGGTTACTACAATGACTGCATCAGTAATTGACCATGTGGCCACAAATATAGACAGGGAAAAATGTGATGTAGCTGTAAAAGATCTCGGACTATCAGACCATCTCTGTCAAATAACAACAGTAAAATCAGGCATCGAATCATTCCCTAAACTACAAGCCTATAAACGACATCTATCAGAAATCAAAATAAAAGATTTTTCAAAAGAACTAGAAAAACAAAGCTGGGATGAAGTGTATAAGGAAACCAATGTGAATATGAAATTCTCCAAATTCTCCACATTGTTTAAATTGAACTTTGAAACAGCATTTCCAAAAGTATGCATGACTGTATCAACATCTCACAAAAACAGATGGATAACAGCAGGTATTAAGAAGTCCTCCCAAACACTTAAACACCTCAGTTCCATGAAAAAGATTCACAATGATCCAGAATTCTTAAATTTCTATCATAGATACAAAAAGATTTATAGGAAGGTGCTGATTGCTGCAAAAAAGTCATTTAATGACAAAATAATATATAACGCAGAGAATAAAAGCAAAGCAGTCTGGGATGTTATAAAAAAGGAAACGGGGAGAGGCAAACAAACGCAGAATAACATACTGCTAAGGGAGGGGGATAAGGTAATAAATGATCCACAACACTTAGCAAACTATGTAAACGAGCATTTTTCAAGTATTGCAGAGAAGTTACAGCAAAAATTCCCCAAAACAAATATAACACCTGCAAAAATTGTTGCACTAGATACAATGATGTTACTTCCAACCACAGAGAATGAAGTCAATAAAACTGTTCAAAAGCTAAAAAATAAAAAGTCAGAAGGCTTAGATGATGTACCAATGTGTGTACTGAAACAATGCATAGGGATTATACAAGGCCCATTAACAAATATAATAAATGAATCCTTCACATCAGGGACATTTCCAGAGCAGCTAAAACAGGCAAGAGTTGTACCTTTGCTTAAGAAAGGTAATGCAGAAGACATAGAAAATTACCGGCCCATTTCCCTGCTGTCAGCATTCTCAAAAATAATAGAAGCAATTATGAAAGACAGATTAATAAATTATCTGAATAAATACAATCTTTTAAGCAAATCACAGTTTGGTTTTCGAAGTGGCAAAAATACGGAGTCAGCCATAGTAGAATTCACAAAAGTTGTACTTCATGCTCTTGATAAAGATGAGTGTGTCACAGGCATATTTTTGGATCTTTCTAAGGCTTTTGATACAGTCGACCACAAGATTCTATTAAATAAATTAGAAGCATTAGGAATAAGAGGGGTAGCTAATGACTGGTTTCGATCATACCTAACAGATAGGGTACAAAGAATAGAGATAATACATACTTCAAATAGATCTAAACATTTAGTAAAATACTTATCAGAACCAAAACATATTAATATAGGGGTTCCACAAGGTAGCATATTAGGACCAATACTATTCCTGATATACATCAATGACTTTCCCAGTAGTGTTACTCATGGTGAGAAAATTCTCTTCGCTGATGACAGCAATATTATAGTCACTGAGAGAACAAGAGAACTCCTTACCGAGAAAGCAAATGAAACTCTCAAGGAAGTTTACGATTGGTCAATAAGCAACAAATTGACATTAAACATAAAGAAAACTAATGCCATGAACTTCAGTTTGAAGAGGAAAAATGACAATGTTAAATTAAATGTAGATGGCACCTCTATAGACTGTGTAACAAATGCAAAATTTCTAGGAATGAATATTGACTCTCAGCTGAAGTGGTGCGAACACACAAAGGTACTTGCAAACAGAATGTCATCAGCATGTTATGCCCTTAGAATTCTATCATCTGTGTGTAACATGCAGTGTCTTTTAGTTACATATTATTCATATGTACACTCAATTCTTAGCTATGGCATTCTTTTTTGGGGAACAAATCCACAAAATATGAACACAATTTTCAAACTCCAGAAAAGAGCCATAAGAATAATAACCAGAAATAGTAGTCGAGCCCATTGTAAAGATCTGTTCAAAACACTGGGAATTTTAACTGCTCCATGTGAACACATTTACCAGTCAGTTGTACACATCAAAAGTAACATTGGCAATTACTGCACAAACAGCTCTGTCCATGACCATGCAACAAGAGATAGACTCAACTTACATTTACCAAGAAAAAATAAACATAAAACTCAAAACAGCATTTTCTACCAAGGAATAAAACTGTACAATAAATTACCAAAAGAGATTAAAGAAATTTCAAAAATACACTTATTTAAGAAGGCAGCTAAAAAGTACCTGTTATGCAATACATTTTATACATTGAAGGATTACTTAGATAAAGCAGAGTAGGGGTTTGATAAAAAAATGTTATACAAACAAATAATAATAATAATGATGATTATAAAACATCCAATATTCCACATAACACCTTCACTTTATTATTTTTCTTCTTTTTTCCTTTCTAGAGACACTCTCCCCTCAAGCTATGCATAGCACAATACTAACACCTCTTCCTCTTTCTGAGCTCAACATCTCACTCATTATGAAGGGATGCTGACTCAGTTTTTCAGGATAGCAAATGGGAACTTGCAGTACAGAAAATGGCCCAAGGATCACCTGTGTGTGTGTGTGTGTGTGTGTGTGTGTGTGTGTGTATGTAGTGAGTGAAGTGTTATGAAACAATGTGTGTATAGTGTGTGCAGTGACTGATAGTGAAATATGAGTGAATAGTGTGGCATTACATTATTTAATGAGTTATTTGTAAATAAATTATTGTATACCATGAGTAAAATCTAATGATTGTCTCTAACTAGAAGTCTGTAAATATATGTGTATACGAATTAGCTTATTGTAAATTGATCTAAGCTTGTAAATACTTTGACATGTCCTATATCCTTGTAAAAAGAGATCTACAGATGAATAAAACTACTACTACTACTACTACTACTATCATCAACACTGAGATTCTGGCATGAACTTGAAAGTACTAAGATAGTCTTACTAAGGAAGCGGTTTAGATTCAGTTAACGAGCGATATTATAAAAAGGGATGGAGGCTTTTAATTTAAATCTGCTTGGAATCCAGCTCTACTCACCAGTCAAACAACAGATGGATAGAATTAATACTAGCTCACTGTGTTATATATATATGTGTGTGTGTGTGTGTGTATGTGTGTGTGTGTGTGTGTGCATGTGCGTGTTCAGCATATCCCCCCCCCCCCCTCCCGGACAGATGCTTTAAATTTCCTTGTACACCGCTCTCTCGCTGCATTTCTGCGTCGAACTATTGGCGGTTGTTGAAGATGTCACCCGTAAATTGTTTGAATACCCTACGTGAACTAGGAAAGCATTCGAACTGTGGCAATCTGGAAAACTACCTTCGTTGTGCCACCGTGATCTAGTGTACTTAATAATGGTTGTTGTAATGAATGATATGCAATGGGTTTTATCTTACTGCATAATTTATGGCTTTATATATATATATATCGTAATGTAAGGTCCCATCTTTTGTGAAACAATCATAGACATAAATACTGATCTTCTACGATTTGTGTTGTGAACTACTAAATCGTAGAATTATTGACTGAACGATACACTTCATAAACAAAGAACGACAATAAAGTATTCATGATTATGATTGTTCAGTTATATCGGTAATGGTTCAGATGAGGTACCCTGAAAATAGTGTTTTGAGCTTGCTGTAATTTAAGGTGTCGATGTTATTATTCACAAGGACCCAGTAATTCTCTGAGGCTCTGAGTACAAGAAGATGGTTCTCCTAGAGAAGTTCTGTTTTATGTGGTGAAGTGGCTGTTGTACAGGAAATATGCAGGAGAGTCAGTTGATACTGTAGCGGGAAGAATAACTGGGCGTACTGAGAAACATACTGTGCCCTTTACATCGCTTGGGACCAAAACTAAGAAGAGTATGAAGGAAAGTATTACCTGCGGTTCAAGTTGGGGTCAAAACGAGTCCAGGTTGCGAAACGTGTTCAGATGTGTGTGAATTCCTAAGGTACGAAACTGCTCAGGTCATCAGTCCCTAGACATACACGTTTCTTAACCTAACATAAATTAACGTATGCTAAGAACAACACATACACCCATGTCCGAGGGAGGACTCGAACCTCCGATGGGAGGGGGCGCGCAATCCGTGACATGGCGATACAGGTTGCGCCAATAATCATATCTCCTCACGCCACGACGGCTGTACTCCAGCCCATTGTGGTGATTGTCGCAAACGATCGCAGCTGAATATGACGAGTGTAGAGTCAGCCATCAGTGCGCTTGCAAATGCGCTTCCCCTCTCCACAGAACGCACCTAACTGTCTCCCGTTGTAGTGGAGTAACAAGATGTATGAACGGCCTAGTTGGCTTGCTACGTCAATGCGAAATCTCCGAATTTGTAGTTTGTTCATCAACATTCCAGTGGTGTTATTGACCCAGGACAGAGGTAGCACGTACATTTCAGGTCCGTAGCTCTTACTGTGGTCACTTCACAGAACTACGAAGAAATAGTCTAAATCTCTGTCTTATTTAAAAAATGAGTTTCAAAGTTTATACAAATGGAAGCTCTTTCTTAATTACACGCACCTGTTCGGACAAAATAGCAAATTTTACAGTGAGATGCTGTAGTAGTGCGTAAGGCTACAGAATCACCCGGAATCATATATTCGTTCTGATCGGTGAAAATAAAATTCCTTCTCATTTTCAACTTGATTAGAGAATACTCTTCTACATTTCAGAAACGAAATTGACCGCATCTCGAGGTCTAATGGCTAGCGTTGTTGCCTCTTGATCACGGTGCGCCGGGTTCGATTCCCGGCCGGGTTGGGGATTCTCTCTGCTAGGGGACTGGGTGTTTGATTGTCTTTATTATTTCATCATCATCATAATTGTCATACGTGACACTGGATAGGTTGGAATGTGAAAAAATTGGACTGTTTGAAAATTGTGACTTTGTACGGAAGCTGATGACCGCGCTGTCGAGGGTCATCTACCGAGTGTATTGTGTACCTGGAGAGTCGGCCAGCTGGGAAGCTTGCCGGTCACCAGAGGCCAGGCTAAGCCTGTGCTTCCAACTGCCTGACCACTCCCGTCACCATCTGTGGCGCAATGCAGCTTGACACGTACTAACTTCAGCCCATTCCTGACGCAGACTTAAAAAAACTCCAAAACAGGGTGTTCTTTTGCAGTATACCCAGAATTTCTCACATGAAATGTAGATTTACCCCTTTTATACGAGTCATTTTCGAAGAGGGAAGAAGTTAGACAATACACGCGTTTTCAGATCTCTAAAGCACCGTTACTTTTTGTGACCATCCTTTACAACACTATGGCATGGGCTATATTGCCTCTAAATATTTTCTCATGAGGTAGAAAAAAATCTTTATCTATGTGTTACGTCCTGAATCACAGAATTAAAATGTTAAACTCACTTTGTCTCATTACAGAGTATTAAGAGCATGGTTTAACTCCATCACAATATGCCTCCTCCCTTTCGACCTCTATCTGAAAGTAAACAAATGTCTCATCATGTACAAAGTCCCTCAAGGCTACTGCACAGAGTTCGGTAACATAGCCAATTTTATTACAATGATCATCTCTACCTGTGTAGGTGGGAGATTGAAATTTCATTAAAAGATATCGCTGCAGCGAAAAGACGCCTCATTCTCGCTACAACTCTCGAATCATATCTGTAATGCTATCGCCCTAGCTTCCACCCTCGGCAACATGAAACATTGAGAGGCTAATTAATTAAGCCGAGCGCGGTGGTCTCGCGGTTCTAGGCGCACAGTACGGAACCGTGCGACTGCTACGGTCGCAGGTTCGAATCCTGCCTCGGGCATGGATGTGTGTGATGTCCTTAGGTTAGTTAGGTTTAAGTAGTTCTAAGTTCTAGGGGACTAATGACCACAGCAGTTGAGTCCCATAGTGCTCAGAGCCATGTGAACCATGTAATTAATTAATTTGATCATGAGTGTAACTTTTCATAGTGGGTAACTTTTTCCTACAGTCAAAGATGTTACCTTGACGTCTCTGGATGCTTCTCAGAGGTGTGGTAGTCACTTTCTCTAGTACCAAATGGGTGGTAACCTTGGTCAACTTGCTGAAGACGTCCAACACCAATTGCATTCTCTCTCAGTTGTCTTGTAATGCCGGTGGAAATTTGCCACTTAGAATTCAGGCAAACTGCTCCTGAGCAAATGCTGCTGCGACCTGTCCGTCTATGGGGACAGTAGTATGTTTCACTCTCTCCTTCACCCCGGGTCGCCTCCCCCACTTATATGTGAACAGCTGTCACCGTGTCACCAAACTCTACCCGTGCATAGGGGCTGTACGGTTTCCGGCCGACTACACACTGCTCTCCATGACGGACAGCTGTTAATGATTCCACACTTGCAAAAGCTGTCCTGTTCTTCTCAGAAGGACTGGGCACTTAAATGTGGCTGGGAGAAATACCAGGATGTTGAAAAATGTGCTTCCCTTCACCCCTCCTGTAAACCGAAACAATCCAAGATGTGTTTTCGAAGTATCCGAGAAAGACTGAAACATTGGGCAAGAACAAAATACCTGTCTACTGACTGCCAAATTCCAAATGTGTACGAATCTCCAAACATAACTTTCCTTTACATAACGTAACTTTTCTTTACAGACGAATGGAAAAACTAGTAGAAGCCGACCTAGGGGAAGATCAGTTTGGATTCCGTAGAAATACTGGAACACGTGAGGCAATACTGACCCTACGACGTATCTTAGAAGAAAGATTAAGGAAAGGCAAACCTACGTTTCTAGCATTTGTAGACTTAGAGAAAGCTTTTGACAATTTTGACTGGATAACTCTCTTTCAAATTCTAAAGGTGGCAGGGGTAAAATACAGGGACCGAAAGGCTATTTACATTTTGTATAGAAACCAAATGGCAGTTATAAGAGTTTAGGGGCATGAAAGGGGATCAGTGGTTGGGAAGGGAGTGAGACAGGGTTGTAGCATCTCCCCGATGTTATTCAATCTGTATATTGAGCAAGCAGTGAAGGAAACAAAATAAATATTCGGAGTAGGTATTAAAATCCATGGAGAAGAAATAAAAACTTTGAGGTTCGCCGATGACATTGTAATACTGCCAGAGACTGCAAAGGACTTGGAAGAGCAGTTGAACGGAATGGATAGTGTCTTGAAGGAAGGATTTAAGATGAACGTCAACAAAAGCAAAACGAGGATAATGGAATGTAGTCGAATTAAGTCGGGTGATGCTGAGGGAATTAGATTAGGAAATGAGACACTTAAAGTAGTAAAGGAGTTTTGCTATTTGGGGAGCGAAATAACTGATGATGGTCGAAGTAGAGAGGATATAAAATGTAGACTGGCAATGGGAAGGAAAGCGTTTCTGAAGAAGAGAAATTTGTTAACATCGAGTATAGATTTAAATGTCAGGAAGTCGTCTCTGAAAGTATTTGTATGGAGTGTAGCCATGTATGGAAGTGAAACATGGACGATAAATAGTTTGAACAAGAAGGGAATAGAAGTTTTCGAAATGTGGTGCTACAAAAGAATGCCGAAGATTAGATGGATAGATCACATAACTAATGTGGAGGTGTTAGGTAGGATTGGAGAGAAGAGATGTTTGTTGCCCAACTAGACTAGAAGAAGGGATCGGTTGGTAAGACATGTTCTGAGGCATCAAGGGATCTCCAATTTAGTATTTGAGGGCAGCGTGGAGGGCAAAAATCGTAGAGGGAGACCAACAGATGAATACACCAAGCAGATTCAGATGGATGTAGGTTGCAGTAGGTACTGGGAGATGAAGAAGCTTGCACAGGACAGAGTAGCATGGAGAGCTGCATCAAACCAGTCTCTGGACTGAAGACCATAACAACAACAACAACTTTCCTTCAGAATACAGTCCTATAGAAGTGTTCCTAATGACTCCCACCAAATCAGTGGGAGGATGATTCGAGAAATCGAATGGGAATCTCTGAAGGAAAGATAATATTCTTTTCGAGGAACCCTATTACGAACAGACATTGGAAGCCGACTATCACCAACATAACATTTCGCATAAGCACCACGAGGATAAGTTAGCGTTCATAGCGAGACGTATAGGATGCCTTTTTCCCTCACTGTATTTGCGAGTGTAATAGGAATTGGAAGGACTGGTAGTGCTACAGGATACCCTCCGCCATACACCATCCAGTGGCTTGTGCAGTGAGCATAAAGATGTAAATACAGTGTACGTATTAATGTATCAATCCATCCATTTATAGACACAGAAGACTCAAAGAAGAATCTAGAGTCTAGAAAACAAGAGATGAAACTTTTGCCGCTGATTGTCTCTCTTGAGAAAGCTTCACATTAGGCTCTGATTTACTCATTGTAGTCACTTAACGACACGTATGTAAGAAGTTGCAATACGTTTGTTAATGTACTTAGAAGAAACTAGAGAACTCGCCTATCAACTCCCGTTTCACCACAGTATCGCTTATCTGCTGTATTCTAATGAATCTTCCAGGCTTCGATATGTAGCATATGAATCCACACAATTTTGACTAGTAAGAGCTGTCCCACACCATGATACAGACACCTGCTAACTCCTTCGAAATTCTATCACATTCCATTAGATAGAAGGCTGACGGGTAGAGAGTTGTCACAACGAGAAAAATAGCACACTAACATACAGGAGGAAACTCACAACCATGCAGTGTATACGTGGACTGCAGAAAGAAATTCAGAAGCATAACACCTGCAGTTCATCGATATTGAATAACGGTCTATAAATATCAGTCTGTACATGCCGTAATCTCCTTTATCGTGTTCCTATGATTACCACACCAGAAATACTACAGTGTAATGATGCCCAAGTCTTCAATAACACTTTGTGCATCTGTACTTCCCGCAGTTGGTGCACTTGCTGCCACATTTCTTCCATCGAAATTCCCCCTGGCTGTGACTATTAATCTGTCTGTGGATGGCGCTTCCTATTTACATACGTTAACTTTTGAATGGGGAATACTCTCAGAGATCCTTCTGGTCAATACAACGCATTCCGCGGCAATGTCATAACAGCTGAGCTAGTAAGCATATCCGGAAGACGAAAATCCGTTACGAGTTCTTCACAAGTCGTCCCATTAATGATCATTCCGCTTTCCCTATGCTGGTGTCATCTCAATCTTACCTGTATTCCTCGTTTGTAGTAATTCTATCATACATTTTCTGGTTTGATTACGGAGTATAACGAATGAGAAGGCATGCTCTGGAAGTACATTTGGGCTGATAGAAGCTCCTTCACCTAACTCGTCTCATTACTTCCCCCTGAAATAAACTCACTTCACATGTTCGTGTATCAGCCCGTATTGTAAGTCAAACGTGGCGATGGTAGTCTACTAAAGGCATTCTCCAAAAGGCTAAAATGCTCTGGTAAATCCTTCGAATACGCAGTTATGTTATCAGATAGACTAGACAAGTTTTTGGCTTTAATCGTCTCACTAACCCATCCAACAATCGCTAAAATGTTGCTGGTGCTTTCTTTAGACCAAATGACATGCGTTTGTAATGAAATTGTCCTGCTGGGAGGGTAAACGCTGTTTTCGGCCCATCTTCAGGTGCCACCTCCAATTGATGGCATCCGCTTCTGAGGTGTATAGTTGTGAAGAACTAACACTCACCCAGATTGTCCAAACTTTCCGCGATGTTTGGAACTGGATGAGCATCTGAAATGGTTTGCGCGGTTAGATATCTATAGTCACAGAGAAATCTGTATTTCTGTCTCATGTCATGCAATTTTTTTGACACGATGTCAATATTTGCGTTCCTGGGACTATCCTTCGCTTCCATGATGCCATCCCATAGTTGTTCAATAAATTCTTCTACCAGTAGTTGCAGCTGCTTTGCTATCCGGTGTGGCTTCCTATATATTCGTGTACTATCCCGTCAGTTTCTGATGCATTTGCGATGTTGCTGATAACCTTCCGTTCCCACAAAATAAATCACAAAACCTCAACAACAAGTCCTCCAAAGCCACTCGATCGCTGCCCTTCAAATTATCTACTTTCCATCATAACACTTCCTTATCGATGGTTTACTTGTACCTTTTCCCTTCTTCCAAGACTAGCATAGTGGCTATTATTGCACCCTTCGACAGAGACACCTACCCTCTGCCGAAATTATCCACATCAGTTCGTGTCATCAGCTCCTCATTAGTGTCGTCCACATGCGCTAAACTCCTGTGGATAAAACAATGCGAACTATCCAACTCTTCATAGTTTAAGAGTGGTTCAACCGCAAATAACGTTTCCCCCTGCAAATCGGTATCCACTGAAACCCACATTATCTTTTCCTGTTTCCCTCTGCAAATCGGTATCCACTGAAACCCACACTATGTTTTCCGCACCTACTGGTATTTTATCCTGTGGCTCGAACTTTATTGAAAATGTAAGCAGTTTAGTTGGTCTCACCTCCATGCTAGGTGAACCTTGCGCCATTGCCTCAGATGCGACTGTTTCCACCAGTTGAAACAAAGTCCCACTAAGGTCCACTGTGCGTTGCGAAGATCAGTCTTAGCATTACGTTTGTCGAGAAAATCTAGCCCGAGAATTACTGAATAACCTTTGCCTACGCATGCATCACCTGCATGCGTTCGCTGAACGTTTCCCAGCTGAAAACTCCAGTACTGCCGTATCCAATGTTTCCGCCCTATTATCGGCAACCCCATGTAACCTGTATCGTTGTGACCCCAGTCTTCTCTTTCCTACGTGGTACCAATAGATAACGGACACATTCGCACCAGTGTTCACCAAAATCCCTGTTTGCTGCCACCCACTAAGCCCACCGAGCTACATTCCATGTGCGCACCATCTTGTGCCGTTTTACGGTGTATCAAGACCGTCTTCGGACAGGTGAAGCAACTCTGTTTATGTTCAACGGCTGCTTACCTTGCCGGTGCTTGCCACTTTTCCTACCTCTGCAATGAAACAACTTGTGGGCCACTATGACACACGGATAGCACTGATATCGCTTATACTGCTTCCTTACGTGCACCTCCCGACCACATCTACAACACCCTACTTCAGAAGCAAACATGCAATGGTCCATTCACTGCCTTGTGGCCATATCCACGCCCTATATAAGTGTTGCGATCCTAAGAATTGACTAACTCCTCTGGTTTCTCCATCCATACTCTCTGTGACATTTCAGCGGATATACCACGCAAAAAAACGTCCACCACCCTATTTTATACTCTCTTAACAGTCCCCTGTTAGCTTCTGCCTTCTGAGTCTGTACAAAGGAATTTACATTTAGCTTGTGGATTTTTTCCGAGAATGCTTCCACAGACTCAATGCACTACATCGGCAACGCACTTAATTTATCCCGAAAACATCGCTCATTGTCCTGCTTTTGGTACCGCTGGCATGATGCCGCAGCCCAGTCCTGGAAGTATGTCTCGTGGTAGGCAACACATTCTTTGGCATCCACCGCCAAACACATGTTAGCAGCATCCAGGGTTACTTCATCTGATCAGCCATGTGCTTCTATAGCGTCCCTAACATCCTTAACGAAATTTGTCGCATCCTCTGTTGCCTTTCCGAAATGGAGTGATCAGTGCGACCACTGCTGGGACATTTGGAACACAAGACACTCTCAATTCTGACCTACTTTCCCGAGACTGATCATGACTGTCCTTACGAGCCTCTAGCTCATGTTTAAGTTCGAAATTTCTCTCCTACATGCTCTCAAACTGCTCTGATAACGCTTGCACTTGTTGCGTTATAGCAGCAACTGCATCTTTGGTAGTACCACGTGTTTCCACCATTCTGCATACGCTACTTCCACCTTAATGCAACCAATTTTTTTAAAACTAGACTAAACACCAATTCCCACTCTACACAAAAAATGAAAAGACAAGTTAGTTCCTGCGGCCAATCAACGCGCATCTACGTTCACTACAACTAATAGACAGATGACCATTATGCCTACAGACAGAACAAACAGCTGCTACCGCCCTGGTAGACAGCAACTCGTGGCCAGACAAACTGCAAAATGGACACCTCACTGGCCTGAAATTATTTCATCCACAATTTCTTGTAAAGAAAGATAATAACACATGTACCTGTGGCTTCATGAAAGTAACTCTAGACATCTTGTGCCCTAGCTCATACAACTAACCCTAACAAGAACGGATATATAAAAGGTAATATAAACAAAACTTAGACTCACCACACCACACTGGTACCTACGTTAAGTGTCACGGCCTCACTCACCACTCACCAAAACCAACTCTCTCACCAAAACGTAGTGTTGGATGTGAACGGATACTAACCACAGTAACATATTGTACTGGAAAGTGAAACGATCACTTCCTGATACCAAATTGATACAACCCTCTCCCCCGACCACGCTCGATCTGTCAGAACGACCAAGAGGTATGGTTTGGGAGAGTGGGATGACCCACGCCAAAGCGGGTAGAGAAACACAGGCAAGTGTGTCATTGGCTATATTACCCTGAAGGTATACAGCCATTGTTGCTCTGAACTCAGCGACGGCGCTGCTGTCAACGTGAATGCCGCGCTGCAGTCATGGACTGTGCGGCTGATCCCGGCGGAGTTTCGAATCCTATTCTACATGTAGTTAGTAACAATCAGTGCCTTTGTCTGTTATTTCAAACATCATAGTTTGCGCCATGTAATGTGCAGGTTTTTGAGAGAATCAATCGATCGAATCATGTTGATGTTGGTTCACCGCCTGGCAAAAACACTGACATCGTGGTGGAAAAAAAAGGTATGATAGTGTACAAAACGATAGTCATACACTACTTGAATGTTTTACAGCAGGAAAAACGATGTATCAAACTGCATATGAAACGAAGAGACAAGAAACCTCTCTTGCGATCGATTGTCTGTGGAATATGGTCTTCGTAAAGTATGGTAAAGTATGGTCTGTGTACACAACTTCCATTATGCCAAACCTGCTCCAATGGATCAATAGCTGTATATTTAATGGGATTGCCACATATGCTCGCTGTCAACATGCAGATAGTATTTTTTCTGATATTTTCGAGGAGAGAGATGTGGCTAAACCTTATTTAGTTCTCCAGCAGGTAACGTTAGTGAAGTTTATAGTTAAAAGTTTTACACCGTTGGATGTTACAAAAATAACGAGTGAAGAGAGAGAAAGGAGAGAGAAAGAGAGAGAGAGAGAGAGAGAGAGAGAGAGAGAGAGAGAGAGAGACGCGGTGCTGTCTATGAAGGCTTGGGCATCTTTACGATGTGTGTTTCTGGCGTGGTAATCTTAGGAATAGAATAAAGGAGATTAGGACATGCACAGAGTAATATTTGTAGACCGTCATTGAATATCGATGAATTGCAGGTGTTATGCTTCTGAATTTCTTTCTGCAATCCACGTGTACTCTGCTTGGTTGCTGGTTTTCTCTTTGTGATAACACTCTACCTATCAGCCTTCTAACTAATGGAACAGTGCTGATGGAACGTGATGGTATTTCGAGGGAATTAGCAAGGGTCTGTAAAATGTTGGGGGACCTCTCTTAGCCGTCGATATCGTGTGGATCGAAGTGTAGAAAATCCTTGAGAATAGAGGAGGTAAGCGATACTGTGACGAAAGGGGAGTGGAGATGTGAGCTCTATGCCGTTTCTTTTACGTTTTGTTGGAAAAAATATTACAACCTCTCACATACCTCTTACAAAGTGACTGCAATGGGAAAAATCAGGCACTAATATGAAGTTTTCTGCTGTCAGAAAATCAGCAGCACAAGTTCTGTCTCTTGTTTTCTCAATAAATAAGACTCAACATTCTTCTGTGAGCCTCGCGTGCCTTATAAATGGATCGACTGACATCTATACAAGTATGCTTATTCCGAAATCCATTGGAATGGTGTGCGGTGGAGGGTATCCTCTTCCACTACTAGCCGTTCCCTTTCCTATTACACTCGCAAATACATTGAGGGAATAAGGCATCTATATGAGCGCTAACTTCTCTTATCTTCTCGTCGTAGTCCTTATGCAAAATAAGTCTTGTCAGTAGTCAACTCCAAATGTGTTTTCTTAACTGAGTTCCTCGAAAAGAACATCAGCTTTCCTTCAGGGATTCTCATCCGATTTGTCGAATCATCCCGTCGCCAATTTGGCGGGACTCAATAGTAACGCTCCTATAGGGTTGTATTCTGAAGGTAGTCAGTAGAGAGGTATTTCGTTATTGCCCAATGTGTCAGTCTTTCTGGGATATTTCGAAAACATCTCGGAATGTTTGGATTTACAGGGTGGATGGGACAAAGCATATTTTCCAACATCCTCGTAGTTACTCCCAGGCACATTTTAAGCGCCCAGTCCTACTGAGAAGGATAGAAAAACTTTTGTGAGTTTAACAGCTGTCCATTACGGCGAGCAGGGATGGAGAAGAGAGTGAAATAACCTGCTGCTCCTATAGACTGACAGATCCCAACAGGATTAGTTCGGGAGTAGTACATGTTACAGCAAGTTGAAACAGGGAGTGAGAGAGTGAGATACATTCACTCATGTAATAAACACTTTCCCTCATAAATTAATTTCCTTCATTCCTCCTCTATTTTACCACAGCTGACTTGTCACTCATCTCATTTCCACTAAGACTGCAGTACACGCTAAGTGCCTATTTGCTTCCACTGCCCCGAGTGGAATGCATAAGTTCTGATTAATGTTCACCAACCTGCAGTCCTCTATGGTGGTGGTCCCCTGTGCAGCAAACAGCACGTACGTCGTGGATCCGTTACCCTGAAGATGTAATAAACTCTAGCTAGGAACTGATATTGCACGAATAGTAAAATTTTCAATTGTTTTTATTAACAGAATATAAGAAACAGTATAATTATTGAATCTTAAATCATTTACATTCTCCACGTGTTCATAAAAATAAATAATACAATCAATAGCTTATTTTGAAGGTATGTGATGAGACATTTCTTTACTTTACTTGAAGAGAGAGTTCGAAAGTGAGGAGACATCCTGTGACCGAGGTAGATCATTCTCTTAGCGTTCCTTCATGAGCTAAAAATGAATTTAATATTCTAGTCGTATGATACAGGACGTAACAGATAATAACAATAAAAGATATTTTTCTACCACATGAGTAAATTCTTAGAGCAAAAATAGTATTTGCCATAGTGTTGTACAGGATTTTCACAGATAGTGAGATTACTTTGGCAATGTGAAAACGCGTGCATGGTCTATTTCTTCTATATTCAAAAATAACTCGTATAAAACCGAAAATGTACTTTTTGCATGAGAAATTATGGGTGTATTAACAAAAGAAAATCCCAGTACTAGATTTCTTAAACTGGGGTGTTTGTGTCAGAGGTGGGACTGTAGTTAGATCGAGTTGGGCCAGATTCAGCCGTGGCTGGCGGTGGGAGTTGTTGGGCGGCTGGAAGTAGAGGCCAAGCTCTGGGGACTTCTCTTCTGACTGGCTCTTCAGGTACACAATACACTGGGTAAATGACGCTGGACTAGGCAGGAGGCGACTGGACAGTTTTCTTGTTTGTCCTGAGACGACGTGTTCAGGTAAGATAATGGGTACTACAATCATAAACAATATTCTTGTTCCCAAATGAAGTGGCTAGAGGCGTTCTGTATATGGGGCAGGCCGTTGCAGGCGCAGTGGGACAGTGGGTCGCTGTTCTAATATTATTATTACCCATTCTTACGTTTCTTCCAACATCAGCTACTCACATGCAGATCAGCAGCAGGCTAGCCCCCTGTACTCCACTGGTACTTCGCTGTCCTCTTATTATTACCATCTATCCTTCCCCTATAGGGCTATTGGCTAGACTGGCTGGAACAACTCTCCTGTGCTAGACTAACAGCGAAAATATCTACTCCATATCTAGCAGTTATTGATGAAACTGGATGGAGTTACCGTCTCGTGACCGATCAGTAGCGACTCTAGTTGTTTAAATAAACAATGTACTGCACTACTTACAAAATAAAGACTTACATCCATCCTAACCAGCAGCCCAGAACAAACTGAAACCCTCTCCCATCAACTTCCATATGGGGAGGAAAGGGAAGGAGGTAGAACGGAGATGGGCGTGCGATGGGAGTGGAGGACGACCAACAGCCCTCTGGCGATGATGCTGTGAACTAACTCAGCTTGTCTCTGGATCTCAAAGTAAACATACAATATTTGATATTCCTACTAATAAATTTGAATTTCCTGCAATTTCTCCTGGACTGGTGCCTTGGATTACGTTATGCGAGAAGAGGGGTAGGGGAATGGCTGAGAGTTCTCTGAGGGTGACTCATGTGATGTCAGGGAGTACTCATGATGTCATCATAGGGTAGGGTTCGTTACTTGATCAATAAATTAATTAACAAATTTAATTTGATATCAATTTGATATCAAAATCGGACCAGAACAGCCTTTATCCCATTACTTAGATTTCTCAGTGTAGTAGCATCTGTCATTCCTACCTCACTCCACTTCATGATGTCATGCATCACCTACTGCAAATTAGCTCGACTGAGATGTAAAACTCGCAGTGATGGATGTTAATGCTATTTCAGTTGCTTAAAGTTTTGTGGAATGACATTTTTTAGTATATTTCCTTGCTTCTTCGACTGAATCATTAATCCCAAGTTTGCTGGTGCATTTAGAAAGTTATTGTTAAAAGTACTTTCAGCTCGTGAATTATCAGTTACAACATTGCTATTAAGATTAAATGTTGTTGTATCTTGTACACTGGCTGGCTGACCTTTCTGAAATACGACAGTATCTCATATAGTTTTATTAATCTTATAATCCGCATTTTTTATTTATGTCAGAAAATGCATACTTCTCGACATTTTATTGTCTTTCCTTGAAGTACTACAGTATTTTTGTAGTATTCAAGTAATGTCAGAGCTTGACTTATTCTGGCATTGATTTAAATCTCCCTCTTCCTCTTACATGATATTGTAATTCGCTAAGTTATCTGTGGCTTTCTTATTTTTAATACACTTTCCAGAGTACTTTTTAGAAAATCTATCTTGAAATATTGTCACAAATTCACTGTTAAATCACTTGAATATGAGATTAGCATCTCTTTATATAAAGACCTCGTCGCATTCCACCACTTTTATCTTGGTCTTAAAACGTTCTATCCTGCGCCCATTAATTTGCATGTTTGTGTCTCAGGTTTATAAGGTTTCTTAATGAATGCCCAGTATAAACAGTTCTAAAAATCTTATCAGCAGATTCTGAATGTTAATTTAGTAATAATGCAAAAACGGAAATATGAGTTCTGGTGCGCAGGGCAGAGGTGACCCCTCCATATTTTTTACCAACAGAAAATGTGAACAGAAGTCGATTCATTTGGTTCAGTTACCCGCAATTGCTGTATCTGAGTCGGTTGTTCCTACCTTACTCCATTTCGTGATGTCATGAGCAGCTAATGCATCTTTACTCAACCGAGATGTAAATTTCCAAATGAAATATGGCTCCTAGAGCTGGAAATTTTACCCCAGTGGGACACTGCTGAGGGACCAGTTGAACAAACATGTTAGTCTAGTGTGAAGAACGAAATCAATACCTGCTACTAGCCCGCTCCTCGTGAGTGCTCTTCGCAAGCAGATAAAGCTTCTAGTAACGCAAAACAAAGTCACCGCCAAACACACGTTGCGGTCAAAAATGCTGTAGTGTTGCCCTGTTTATATGAATGTGTGGTGTCTGCTCTTTCGGACCTGATGTAGTTCTCGTCTGCACAGATGTGGCGGAGGGTCCGCCGGTGGTTGTGCTGCTGCGGCAGTACTGAGGAGGAGGAAGAGGACAACTTTCAGCTGGAGGCGGAGGAGAAGAACGTCCAGCTGGAGGCGGAGGAGAAGAACGTTCAGCAGGAGGCGGAGGGCGCCCCTCCAGACCCAGAGGCGGTCATGCAGCAGGTGAGGGTCGCCGTTGGACGCCGCTCTAGAATGTTGCCAGTGTTTGGGGGCAGCCAGACTTGACAGAAGTTCTGCCAATGTGCGGAGGCACCGAAAACACGTCACACTCCCATGCCTAGTACGACGTAGGAAACCCTTTCGCATTCAAAACAGCATCCAGTCGTCACGGAATGGATAAATGCACCTCCTGTACGGTTTCGAGGGAAACTCATACAGTTTTTCCAGCAAAATAGTGGCAACTTCAGATAACAATGATGCATGTGGATAGCGTTCACGGAAACTTTTCTCCAAAGAAGCCCACAAAGGCTCACTAATATGGAGATCTGGTGACTGTGGTGGCCATTGAAGATGAGACGGTTCATCCTGGGGCTCACAAAAACAGTCCTGAGCGCTGTGGGCTGTGTGTACAGGGGCCCTGTCTTTGTGGAACACAGCATCACCATTGGGGAAAAAACAGTATTCCACGGACACGGACTGATCAGCGACAATGGTCACATAATCCTTGGCAGTAATAAGAGATTGGAGAGTAACCATAGTAACATGGGTACCATGTTTCACTCTTGGGACATGTGCTCGGCTAGAAGATGTGAAACAAAGCTCATCCAATCAAATGAGTTTCTTCCATTGTTCTATAGTCCAGGTTTTCTAGATTTGGCACCATGTTGCAGGAATTTTCGAAATTCAAACACTTCCATCAGATCGATACAGGGTATAGCGTGATCCACCGAATCAGAGCACTCGTTTCCAGTCGTCCATTGTTCTTTGGCATCGATCTATACACCACATCAACCATCGCTTAGAACTGATTACAGAAATATGAGGCTTATGAGGAGCTGTTTGACCATTGTATCCCATTCCTTTTAAACTCTCTACGCACAGCCGTTGTGCTAGCTGGGCCACTGATAGCAGTCTGGAGTGCAGGAGTGATTCCTTCTGCTGATTTCAGGCGATTATTTACAACCACCTTCCACAGAGCCCGACTGTCCCCGTCCGTCAGTACACGAAGTCTGCTTGGTGCTGGTTTTGCTGTGGATATTCCTTCACGTTTCCACTTGACGACCACTTCACCAACTCTCGACTTGGGCAGCTTTAGAAGGGTTGAAACATTGCTAATTGATTTAACTCTGGTGGCGAGCGGAAGTGGGTAGAACTGGGGTCTCCGTGCTACTGGGTAGCATAGTCAACACTGTTTTGACTTGAGAAGTCCCAATGAAAATTGAGATGAAAGTGCAAACACGTATTCTTAATAGTGATATAGTCAAGTTTTGAAAAGGCACATAACTTTTACAATTTTCTCATGTTATATCTATTAACAGAGGTAATGTTCGCTACTATGAGGCTAATAAACCCTTTTGTCTACAGGAGTGGGAGGAGTTCGTGCAAGAGTTCTATGTAGCATATAGCAGACTGGCTGACGAACTATTTCTAAGTTCCTCAGAGGTGAGTACCACTAAGTCTCTAGACTTCTGTCATAATTGATGGCCAAAGATTCTAACTGCATGTGTACTACTTACAATTCATCCTTAGCAAATAAGAGTGCCATAAAATCTGTTAATGTCAAATCCAGAAGCAAAGTTAGATGTTATTTACTATGCAGCTGATAAAGTCTTTTATCCGCAGGAACGACAGCTGTTTCTAGACGAATGCTTTGGCATGTACTGTAGAATTATGGAGGAGCAGCTGCTGGAATCAATAAGGGTGAGTACTACACACTCTGTATACTTTAGTCTTAACTGAAGGTTGCATATTCTAGATAGATGCGCACTTCTTAGCTATCGTCCACAGAAAATCACAGTGGTGTCGGAATTCATTTCTTCAGTCTCTAGCCCCACACTTAACCAAAAACGTTACGTGACCTGCCACTGTGGATGGTTACTTTTGAGACCTTTTCATGTTTGTGAGGCTGTTGGGTATATACATTTCCTGATGCAACAGCTAGTAAACTTTATTAGGCTAGAGACACAGTTGTCTGAGACTATAGCCATTTCTGCTTCAGAATGTTAGCAGGAGAGGTTCGGGAGACGAAGACCCTTTGTAATACAGCAGTGTATCACGATTCAGTGCAAGCGGTTGAGTTACACGTGGGGTCATGGTTTTAAAAACTGTCGAAAGATAGTGCTATGGGAGGAGGCAAGCTGTGGTTTAACACATTCGCTGAGTGCAGAACATGTGACTAATGCTCGGCACCAGTGAATCTTACATTTTGGACACACAGTTACACCAAAAACTGATCCTTATCAGGTGTAACAAGTGTTGTCGTTGTCTTGCAGGCTACGCCGGGCGCACCCCTCACCACCACGCCCCCAGCCGCCAACACTTTGGAGCCGCCGCACCAGAGGGGGAAGCGACGCCAGCGTCGTCGTGGCTGGCCCTCTCCTGCCCGCAGCAGCTCTTCCTCCAGCAGCGGGGAGGCTCCGCGCACCAGGTAGAGGCCGAGTCGGCGCTGCCGCAGGCGGAAGCTGCGCGTGCGTCACTGCGGCCGGCCCACTGCCGCCCCCAGCAGCTCCTCGTCCGCCTCCGGCAGCAGCGAGGAGTTGCGGCGCGAGAGGCGGAGGCCCAGCCGCCAGTGTCGCGCCTGCGTCCGCACCAGGGGGGCCGCGCAGCCGTCGGGAATACACGGGGGCGCTCTGCGCCGTAGCTACAGGCTGTGTTCTCGAAGACCTTTTAAATAAATGGCTCTTTGTGGTCTTTCTGGGCACTCTGTTGTTGTTCTTGTAGTTTCAAACATTGGTACACGTCACAACGACGATCGATATTACGAATCTGTCAAGAATCCTTTCGTGAGAGTCCACTGTATTAAGGCCAGATCCTGCTGGAGTATTACATGAGGAAATGTTAGCAGCAGCAACATGTTTGTAACAGCGACACACTCTGTTGGAGTATGCCTCTTGTATTGTGGCACGGTTCACTCATGTCCAACTTTCCCAGTTGACGCTTGAAGGTCGGTTCGCTTGAAGGTCGGTTTCAAAAGGAACATTCTACATTTGAAAATTAATAGGAACACTAGGGCTGTATTATATCTCTTAAAAAATAATGTAACTATTTATTTAGAGAAAACACTCTCCTAGTAAATTTGTTTGTCATTTGATTTATCGTGATCTGTTACTGATTTTTAGTTTAGCTTTCAAAAAAAAAAATACAAAAAGAGATTGATAAGCAAAATAATGATTTTCTTAGGATGCCAGTTACGTATTGTATCTGGTTTTACAGAGCGCCAGGCTCCCTACAAATTACTTTAAATGCAATAGCGTAGTATTACTCAGCTCTGAAATTATTACTATCACAGAAAATAGACAAGTTTTAATAAAATTATTTCACTGGATTCCATCAATTAATCTCACTGAATATTTTAACATAATTTCTTTCGCTCCGGCTATCAGACATTGTGCTGTGAACAAATATTTTTAAATGTACCGCGTAATGGCGGTTAATTGTTAACAGTCAGAGATCACTGTTACTCACCCCGCAGCAGCTGGAAACATGCTAAATAACTTTCATTAAATATTCTTTTCATAAGATAAATGTGGCGTAGGTTCTCGAAATAACACACGAAGATCACTTTATACTAATATATTCTTACTAGGACACAGTTTACACCATTAAATATTTGCAATTACGTTACGACAGAAGCAACTGCTATCGCAGCACAATAGTTTGCGTACCTTATTCCAGCTAACACCAGAACGAACAGAACAAAACAGACTAGACAGAAGAACGAGCATTGCATTGTATTTTATACTCTTACAAAGTATACTGTATTATAATCTCATACAGTAAAAATAAAGTCTTTTCTGCATTTATCGATGTATATTGTATATTTTTACAGTTAGTGTTATTACCTTTCGCAGATAAAGCAATGTTTGTAATTCATTTTGAGTCACATTCAGTCATTTTTATTTATGTTTCACCTCGATAATGGTGAATATTGCAAAAGGGACACTACAGCTGCCATGGAAACACCCCTGTGGCAGTTCACGTCAGGCATCACGTCACGGTCTCTCTACATCTACATGACTACTCTGCAATTCACATTTAAGTGCTTGGCAGAGGGTTCATCGAACCACAATCATACTATCTCTCTACTATTCCACTCCCGAACAGCGAGCGGGAAAAACGAACACCTAAACCTTTCTGTTCGAGCTCTGATTTCTCTTATTTTATTTTGATGATCATTCCTACCTATGTAGGTTGGGCTCAACAAAATATTTTCGCATTCGGAAGAGAAAGTTGGTGACTGAAATTTCGTAAAAAGGTCTCGCCGCGACGAAAAACGTCTATGCTGTAATGACTTCCATCCCAACTCGTGTATCATATCTGCCACACTCTCTCCCCTATAACGCGATAATACAAAACGAGCTGCCCTTCTTTGCACCCTCTCGATGTCCTCCGTCAATCCCACCTGGTAAGGATCCCACACCGCGCAGCAATATTCTAACAGAGGACGAACGAGTGTAGTGTAAGCTGTCTCTTTAGTGGACTTGTTGCATCTTCTAAGTGTCCTGCCAATGAAACGCAACCTTTGGCTCGCCTTCCCGACAATATTATCTATGTGGTCCTTCCAACTGAAGTTGTTCGTAATTTTAACACCCAGGTACTTAGTTGAATTGACAGCCTTGAGAATTGTACTATTTAGCGGGTAATCGAATTCCAACGGATTTATTTTGGAACTCATGTGGATCATCTCACACTTTTCGTTATTTAGCGTCAACTGCCACCTGACACACCATACAGCAATCTTTTCTAAATCGCTTTGCAGCTGATACTGGTCTTCGGATGACCTTACTAGACGGTAAATTACAGCATCATCTGCGAACAACCTAAGAGAACTGCTCAGATTGTCACCCAGGTCATTTATATAGATCAGGAACAGTAGAGGTCCCAGGACGCTTCCCTGGGGAACACCTGATATCACTTCAGTTTTACTCGATGATTTGCCGTCTATTACTAGGAACTGCGACCTTCCTGACAGGAATCACGAATCCAGTCGCACAACTGAGACGATACCCCATAGCTCCGCAGCTTGATTAGAAGTCGCTTGTGAGGAACGGTGTCAAAAGCTTTCCGGAAATCTAGAAATACGGAATCAACTTGAGATCCCCTGTCGATAGCGGCCATTACTTCGTGCGAATAAAGAGCTAGCTGCGTTGCACAAGAGCGATGTTTTCTGAAGCCATGCTGATTACGTGTCAATAGATCGACATCAAACCTTCCCGCAGTGACTGCCGGTCCAAGTGTTAGTGCAGCTGATTTCAGGGCGTACCGAGTGTGGTTCAAAATGGCTCTGAGCACTATGGGACTTAACTTCTGAGATCATCAGTCCCCTAGAACTTAGAACTACTTAAACCTAAGTAACCTAAGGACATCACACACATCCATCCCCGAGGCTGGACTCGAACCTGCGACCGTAGCGGTCGCGCGGTTCCAGACTGTAGCGCCTAGAACCGCTCGAATTGCAGGTAAAGCACTGGAACGGACGTGCTGGCCACCATCAAATACTTCTCATTTGACTTCAAGAAAACCTAATTTGGCAAAACAAAAAAAAAAAAAAAAAAAAAAACAAAAAAACTCAAGCCTTAGAATCAGATAGCTGCGCTCGGCGATAGACTGTAATTCTCTACACCATTCATCACAATTAGTGTCATGCATCAAAATTACTTAGTCCATTGCGCGAAATTTTACGAGTTTACTGCAGTAAAAATGTTCTGTTTGGTTTATTTTAGGTCATACATTGCTGTGTATGGAATTTAGCTAACATATGGAAATTGTATTAACAATGAAGGCAGAAAGATAGCTGTCCTCCATTCGCAAGATAATGGTTTGAATGTCTATGGGAGGATTGCCCATTTTGCCCAGTTCTCTGCATTTGTAACATTAATAACCTGCATGTAACGCCCTTGGTATTTCATAATCTTTTCAAGATATCGTATTGATGAGTTTTTTTTTTACAAATTATAGAATCAAAAGAACACATTTTGTCACATAACTAAAACTCAAAACTTTTTTTCTTTATAGAGATATGGAAGTAACTTTAGGTTTTTTTCCATTGGAACAATGTACTTTTTTCAGTAGCGTTTAATATCTCATCGAAGAAGTATACAGTGGCGTAGCACATGTTAACATGTTCTATGTGGGCTGCTGAACTCTAATTAGAATCTGTTACTTGTTATGTCTCAAGATGTAATCGCTAAGTATCTACATGACATAACTCTGAGTTTGCTTCGAGGCCTTCTGTTTCTTCACAACTTTCAGAATACTTTATAGCTATATGCAGAGAAGCAGCTTGGCAGGTAGTCTTTCTAGCATCACTGCTGGAATGGTCTTTAGACCAGGCATCTGAAACTTTGCTTCACTTTCTTTTACTGAAGAACCACACATCTAGGATGGCATCATCCTGTGATGACAAGTACGAGATAAAACAACCTGTCATCATCTCCAGCGTCCACTAGTCCTGGACAAGAATACATCATAGAAGATGAGCATTCCCACTGACCTAAGTCTGATTAATAGTTATTTCGGGCCACAGCTCCTGATAAACCAAGAATTAGAAAAAAATAGTAAGGGTAAGTGTCACTACGGTTGACGGAAGACTGTTAAGAGGGTTTAAGAATATAGTAAATAAAGAATACAGAATCGTGACAACATACTGATGACGAAACTTTGAAATATGCAGGAGAAGTGTGAAGTAATTGTGGTACGTTTTAAGTAAAATTTCACACAACGCCTTGCCGAAGCAAGGGGGAGGTGGAAGCAACAGAGAAAAGAAGTTTACGGCTTTGACGCCCGACTAGTATTAAGGGAATCATTTTAAAACAGTATACACAGAGCGTCCTTATCCAGGAATGAGCGAACAGGCTCCAAGAAATAAATTTTTTTGGCTTACAATAAACCTGTTACCCAAAAAGCAGACAAAATCATGACTATGCTACTTCACGATGGCTCTAACGACTGTAAATTAACGCTGTGTGTCGTATGGCCATAACATAAGCCACTTTCAGAGCAATCGCAGTGTTTGTTGCCAGCGTCTGGGCATATCGTCGTTGCCCGGTTCATTACGGAACTATACTGTGACGAATGCAGCAGTTGGTACACACGTGGCTTACTGGTTCCTCCTGAAGTTTTCCTGTGTAGAGCTTGGCGGCGATTCCCGCAGTGTATGTGTTAGATGTCGTGTGGCGTTGCAGAGCATCGTGTTGGTTAGGCCGTAAACAAAGTGACTGTGAGTATGAGATTACTTGAACCAGAGACACATCGGATTTGGAAACTGGATGCTTGACGCTCTGCACGGGACTCTCAAAGAACTGCAAGGTGGATTCATTGTACCTATACAGATGTGAAAATTACCGAACTATCAGTTTAATAAGTCACAGGTGCAAAATACTAACGCGAATTCTTTACAGACGAATGGAAAAACTGGTAGATGCGGACCTCGGGGAGGATCAGTTTGGATTCTGTCGAAATGTTGGAACACGTGAGGCAATACTGACCTTACGACTTATCTTAGAAGAAAGATTAAGAAAAGGCAAACCTACGTTTCTAGCATTTGTAGACTTAGAGAAAGCTTTTGACAATGTTGACTGGAATACTCTTTTTCAAATTCTAAAGGTGGCAGGGGTAAAATACAGGGGCGAAAGGCTATTTACAATTTGTACAGAAACCAGATGGCAGTCATAAGAGTCGAGGGGCATGAAAGGGAAGCAGTGGTTGGGAAAGGAGTGAGACAGGGTTGTAGCCTCTCCCCGATGTTATTCAATCTGTATATTGAGCAAGCAGTAAAGGAAACAAAAGAAAAATTTGGAGTAGGTATTAAAAAAGTAAAAACTTTGAGGTTCGCCGATGACATTGTAATTCTGTCAGAGACGGCAAAGGACTTGGAAGAGCAGTTGAACGGAATGGACAGTGTCTTGAAAGGAGGATATAAGATGAACATCAACAAAAGCAAAACGAGGATAATGAAATGCAGTCAAATTAAGTCGGGTGATGCTGAGGGAATTAGATTAGGAAATGAGACACTTAAAGTAGTAAAGGAGTTTTGCTATTTAGGAAGTAAAATAACTGATGATGGTCGAAGTAGAGAGGATATAAAATGTAGACTGGCAATGGGAAGGAAAGCGTTTCTGAAGAAGAGAATTTTGTTAACATCGTATATAGATTTATGTATCAGGAAGTCATTTCTGAAAGTATTTGTTTGGAGTGTAGCCATGTATGGAAGTGAAACATGGACGATAACTAGTTTGGACAAGAAGAGAATAGAAGCTTTCGAAATGTGGTGCTACAGAAGAATGCTGAAGATTAGATGGGTAGATCACGTAACTAATGAGGAGGTATTGAATAGGATTGGGGAGAAGAGAAGTTTGTGGCACAACTTGACTAGAAGAAGGGATCGGTTGGTAGGACATGTTTTGAGGCATCAAGGGATCACAAATTTAGCATTGGAGGGCAGCGTGGAGGGTAAAAATCGTAGAGGGAGACCGAGAGATGAGTACACTAAGCAGATTCAGAAGGATGTAGGTTGCAGTAGGTACTGGGAGATGAAGCAGCTTGCACAGGATAGAGTAGCATGGAGAGCTGCATCAAACCAGTCTCAGGACTGAAGACAACAACAACAACAACATACAGACAACACGCTTCGTATAAGCAGTGGTGACACAACTCGAGCTCTGTTAACAAGCACACAGCCCAAACATCTGAATCCAATAGGATGCAGCATTACACTGACTTTCTGAAGAAAATTCTTCCCATCACTTTGTCCTGAGTTGGAACCCAGTTCAAGTAAGATGTGAAAGAGACGCAATTTTCTTGCAATTTGCAAGCAATTGTCAAAGGCCCATATTTATCGTACGAAGCCAGCTTCAATGAAAATCACACGTCAGAGAAGGAACTGCTTCCTTTTCGGCAAGTTCTAGTAAACACACCGAAATTTATCCAGTAATAAAAGGTCCTAGTACGAAACGCTCAAGAAATGATGTACCCTACGGTCATAAACTGCATTCTTTGTATTTTTCTGATCGCAAACCGTTATCTTGATACTCTTTTGCCCATAGAACAATGCTTACGAGCAGCCACCAATGTTCCTGCAGGGCAAAGTTAACTTGTGTTCTCAGTGCAGTTGTGTAGTGTATGTTGTGTGTCTAACCGAAGAGTTCAGACTGTGCACATAATGTCACTTCACCGCAAAATCTGTTATCAGGAAGGCAAGTTGATCGCCAGATTGGCGTACACATAGCAACATTATTTGAACATACGAGAAGTCCCATGAAGTAGAAAACAATGAACATCTGCCTCATAGTGGTCCTTTGCTATCAAGAGGGTGCTAACTGATGTCTGCTGCCTATAAATTATGGCTCGTAGGAGCACTGAGGAGAATTCAGGAGAACTGCACGCAACCTCTTTGGAGGCATCTGGGAATGGAGCCTC
Source organism: Schistocerca gregaria (assembly GCF_023897955.1). NCBI lineage: Eukaryota > Metazoa > Arthropoda > Insecta > Orthoptera > Acrididae > Schistocerca > Schistocerca gregaria. The sequence goes on along the minus strand of NC_064925.1, from coordinate 85,983,767 downwards.
GTCACAAAGCAGTACACAATTGTCTCCAAATGACCAGCCTGGTCTCTGTCCGTCCATTACAAACTAGAGCGCACATCATCCTCACCCTCCCCAGCATCATGGTGAAGGCATAATGCGGGCAAAGGAAATACAGGTCTGTATTGTTGGTCTCCTGATGATCAGGGCAGTGGAGAGTGGAAGTATCCAGGTTCCAGCATGCATGTCACGCATGCAGTTGCCCAGGCTGAGGTGGGTCAGTCATGTTTTGAGTCAGTACCGTCCACAGAGGTCAGACGCCTCATCTCACCGATTTGAGGGCAGTGCTCTACTGGAAAGGTAGCCTCCATCCTATTGTCCAGACCTTCCAAGGCAGTAACGCATGAGCACACCTTTGTCCAGAAGTTGGGGATCCATCAAATGGAATAGCCTGTGATATCCGCTGACATGAACCCTACTCAGCATGCGTACAGTGAGTTGCAACTTACAGTGTACAGTCGGAAGACTCCTTCTCACATACAGGATGACCTCTGGAAGGAAGTCATCCAAGAGTGGGACAGGCTTCAGTAGCAACATCTAACAGCATGTCGGCAGCATACCAAGGATGATCCGAGCATGTTAACATTCACAGAGTTTAGCAAAACTGTATTTTTTATTTCACAAACAAATAATTTTAGTATAATGCTTTTAGTTTGCTCATTTTTGTTTTCACTGCAAACTTACTTTTCTTCTAGTTTCAGAACAGTTATTCTCTCATTCCCTGCTTTCCTTGAGTTCAAGTGCACACATGTACATAGACACACAAGCTGTTCAGTACCATTTGTGAACTCTTTCTAACGGGAAGAGTAGCAAAAGTACTACTTCTTTTGTATTCACAAAATACAGTTGGCGTCCAACATACTGCAGAAAGGAATTACTGTTACTGAGGTGGGTTACTAATTAGGCACCACCGAAAGAGCTTCACCACAGGGAACAGTGCCTATAAATACAAATTTAAGTCAACAGAGGTTGTCAATAATTTATTAATAACTTTTGTACATGACTCAACCAGACTATGAAGATGAGGCCAGATTGTTAAACAGTTCTATCAGAGATATAACTTTTAGCAACAGTCTAGTTTCTGATTCGACTGAATGATGATTATTTAAAGTAAAAGCACATCCAGTGTGGTTCTGTTTCTCTTCTTCTTCTTCTTCTTTTTGTAATTGGGATCTCATCCCCCCCACGACATATGAGATATATGGATGCAAATTTAAGAATATTTTTTAAACTCTATAAAAAGATGAATGTATCAGCCTGTTTACAAATAATAATGTTCTTTTCTTTGTTTAAAATTTAGAAAAGAAACTAGCAACCTGCCTCAGTTTTGCACGGGTAACGTGAAGTGTGGCATAGCAGTAGCAACTTAATGGCACCACTACTGTACAACTTCTCCATCTGTATTTACATACAGATACTCTGCAAGCCACCATATGGTGTGTGGAGGTGGGTGCCCTGCATCATTACTAGTCATTTCCTTAAAACGTCTTCCAGCCACTGACATACCTGCAAACCTAAGCTGTATGCTCGTACATGAAGTAGTTACAAAAATAAAAGCACAGGAAATTAGCCACAGGCTGAATATACAGATACAATACAATATTGCAGTGCCTATTTTGTTCAGAAGTACAATGCAGTGTTCGTTTAGACATGTACGCTTGTACGAAGGAAGAGGAACTGCAATGACTACATCCATTACGAAATATATTAAATGTATTTGAAGTTGTGAGTATGGACAGCGATCAGCTGTATAATCGAATGATGCCACTGAAAATTTGTGCTGGACCAGTACTCAAACTTGGATTCCTCGATTATCATGAGCTGTGGCCTTACCATTAGCACAACTCATGGCCAGATCCAAACTTCCATATGCCATCACCCATGTGTCTATGACCTGCAATAGTAGCTTCATTATGTATGATGTGTGTCAAGATTTCTTTTGCAACATGTGGCAACCCTGCAGGCTTGCGTAGGCACAATATCTTTGACCTTGGTCTATAAGCTGCTTCTAGTCCAAGTGGCACATTGATGCAACTGCTCAGTTGGGAGTTGTGCTGTAATACGTTAACACGTGTTTGGCTCTCTCGTCACAGAAATGGAGCCACATTATATTATGCAACGGTATGCCATTTATTTTTACGTTAAATTGGGTGAAAACGCGACGACAACTTACAGTAAGCTTCAGAAGGCTTTTGGAGAGGAGTTTATGTCAAGAGCTCAAGTTTTTCGTTGGCATAAAATGTTTAGTGAAGGCAGAACGAAGGCCGCAGTGGACGACCATCAACCTCACGGACGGATGTCAATTTGGCCAGGGTGTGTGAACTTGTACGATCAGATCGAAGATTATCCGTGAAAATGATTGCAGAAGAAGTGAACATCAATCGAGAAACGGTTCGTCTAATACTAACTGAAGATATTGGTATGAGAAAGATTTGTGCAAAAATGGTCCCCAAAAATCTCACACCACAACAACGAGAAACAAGTAAAAATGCGGCAGTCGATCAGTTAGAGCAAACAGAAATCAATCCACAATTGATGAGCCGTGTTGTCACTGGTGATGGAAGTTGGTTTTTTCAGTGCGATCCAGAGACAAAACGCCAAAGTTCGCAATGGAGCTCAAAGGGACCACCCAGACCAAAAGAAGCTCGCATGTCGAAGTCAAAAGTGAAATGCATGCTTGTGTGCTTCTTTGATTCCGAGGGAATTGTTCATAAAGCGTGGGTGCCTCCTGGACTAATAGTTAACCAATATTACTTCAAAGAAATTTTAGAGCCGGCCGGTGTGGCCGTGTGGTTCTAGGCGCTACAGTCTGGAGCCGAGCGACCGCTACAGTCGCAGGTTCGAAATCTGCGTCGTGCATGGATGTGTTGATGCCCTTAGGTTAGTTAGGTTTAATTAGTTCTAAGTTCTAGGGGACTGATGACCTCAGATGTTAAGTCCCATAGTGCTCAGAGCCATTTGAACCATTTTGAAATTTTAGAAAGACTTCGTAAAAGAGTCCTTCGTGTCCGTGCCAACATTGCTGATAACTGTATTCTGCATCACGATAATGCGCCACCCCATACTGCTCTGTCAGCACAGCAATTTTTAACCTCAAAACAAATTTCAATACTACCACAGCCACCTTATTCACCAGATATCGCTCCATGCGACTTTTTTCTATTTCCAAGAGTCTAAACGGCAGTCAAAGGACACCATTTTCAAACAACACAGGATTTCCAAAAAGCTGTGACGAGGGTCCTGGAGGATATTACAGAAGATGAGTTCCAGAAAAGTCAGAAGCGCTGAAAAAAGTGTGTGCAATCAGAAGGGGACTACTTTGAAGGAGACAACACTAAACTTGACTAAAACGGTAAGCAACATTTTTTTCACATCTGTCTCATTACTTTATTGTCATATATCTTTGTTCAAAGGAAACATTTTAGTTTAAAGTCGGTTGCCTGGCGTCTGTGAATAAATACGATATTGCAGTGCCTGTGTTTTTCAGAAGTACGACGTAGTTTTCTTTCCTGTTCGCTCGCAAATAGAGCGTTGGGAAAATGACCGTCTATGTACCTCTGTATGAATCCTTATTTCACTTATCTTCATGGTCGTTACACGAAATTTACGTTTAAAGCAGCAGAACTGTTTTGCAGTCAGCCTCAAATGCTGGTTTTCTAAATTTTCTCAATAGGGCTCCTTGAGAAGAATGTTACCTTCGTTCTAGTGATCCCCATTTGAGTTCCCGAAGCATTTACATAAAACTACCCATACTGAAAAATGGGTTGCATTAGTCTCCTATATGCTGTCTCCTTTACAGATGAGTCATACTTTCCTAAAATTCTCACAGTAAACCAAAGTCGACCATTCACCTCCCCTGCTGTCATTCTAACATGCTCATTCCATTTCACACTGCTTTGCAACATTACGTCTAGATATTTAATCGATGTGACTGTGTCAAGCAGGACACAACTATTGCTGTACTTGAACATTATAGGGTTGTTTCTCCTACTCATCTGCCTTAACTTACATTTTGTCTACATTTAGAGCTAGCTGCCACTCATCAGACCAACTAGAAATTTTACCTAACTTAGCTTGTACCTCCCTACCATCACTCAACGACAAAAAGTCTATTACAACAAAGTTTCATCAGCAAACAACCACAGATTGCAGCTTATCGTGTCCAGTAGATCATTTATGTACATAAAAAATAAAAGCGCTCCTATCACAATTCCCTGGGGCACTTCTGATGATACCCTTGTCTCTGATGACCACTCGCCACGAAGGACAACGTACTGGGATCTGTTACATAAAAAGTCTTCGAGCTACTCTTATACCTGGTGACCTAAGTCATATGCTTGAACCTTCATTATCAGTCAACAGTGGGGCATCGTGTCAAATGCTTTATGGAAATCTAGGAGTATGAAATCTGCCTGTTGTCCTTCATCTATGGTTCGCAGGCTCCAACGTGACAAAAGGGCATCCTGAGTTTCGCATGAGTTATGCTTCCTGAAACCGTGCCGATTTGTAGGCACAATCTTCCCCTTTCAAGGATATTTATATTCGAACTGAGAATATGTTCAAGGATTCTGCAGTAAACCAATGTTAAAGATATTGGTTACCAATTTTACAGGGCATTTCTCCTTTAGTTCTTAGATGCTCGAGGCCCCTGTACTTTTTTTCCAGTCACTTGGGACTTTGAATCGATTGATTCACGATAAATGAAAGCTAATTAAAGGGTCAATACTATAAAGTACTCTTTGTTAAATAGCACTGGAATTCCATCAGGACCTGGCGACTTATTCATTTCCAACTCGTTCAGTTGATTCTCTACACCAGCAATGCTTATTACTATTTCATCCATATGGGAATCTGTGCGATAGTCAAATGATGGAACGTTTGTACGCTTCCCCTGCATGAACGACTTCTTAAATCCGAAATTTAAAACTTCAGCTTTACTCTTGCTACCTGCTACACCAGACTTGTCAACAACTTGGATAGAAGCCTTAGATCCACTTAGTGATTTTACGTGTGTCCAGAATTTTTTTGGATTTTTGGCAAGATCTTCTGCTAAGTTGTGAAGGTGATAGTAGTTGTAAGCTTCGCTCATCAATCTTTTTACAGAATCACAACTTTCTACTAACTTTCGCCTGCCATAATTTACACATTCTCTTTTGAACCGAGAGTGAAGCAGCCTTTGCTTCCTCAGCATATTTCAAATTTCATTGTTAACCACAGTGGGTCTTTTCTGTCCTTCTTCCACTTATTCTGCACAAACTTCTCCTGAATATGATTTACAGCTCGTGTAAACTTTGCCTACAATTCCTCTACATTCGTCCCACTGGAACTAAGTGATGTCAATTCATTGTGTAGGTGGCATGCTAATGAGTGCCTGTCTGCTCTTTCTAGCAGAAATACTCTCCTAGACCCCTTGTCTGATTTGCGCCATGGGCGCTAACACCTGTCTCTGTACTGACACAGCTGATAACCTTGGCGTTAAGGACCTGTAAGCTCCTAATCTGACGCTGTTGATTAGGTTACACCAGTTGGTAGCTATGAGGTCCAAAATGGCTCCAAAACCATTACAGCTGAATCGGGTGACTGGTAGAAACATCCAAAAATCAATTTAATTTCACCTAGAACTGTTACACGACGACTTCAGTGTCACACTCAGATTCGACCTTAGTAGAGGCAATATTTTTGTCAACTGTAGTAAAGACACCGTCTCCTGTACCATGTCATTTGTTTTTGACACATGTTCCACGAATTGCTAAATATCTCAGGGGTTTCTGCTTTGGGTTTCAGACAGCTTTCAGATCCAAAACTAATTTAAGTAGAAGTAGTTTCCTGGAGGGCAGTGAATTCGGGAGCTTCCTTACGAATACTTTGATAATTAACTGATAAAACTTTGACAGTCAATCTGTCCTTACTCTGAACACGATCTGTTTTCACTATCTGCAAATCATCTGGTGTATGTTCATCAGAGAAGTCAACCTACCGCCTAGCCTATAAAAACCCATGTGCACTTCACAAATACTCTGCTTCCTGAGGATTTGCTTCCCTTATTTAGTGCACCTCTTACCTATCAAGGAGAGTCCTGCAGTCTCCCATTGTATAACGTGAGTCCAGAAATCATCAGACAAGCCCATCACAGAGTCAACAAAGCCTTTTTTTTTTGAGATCCTCCACACAGTTTCAATGCAAAGGACCCCAATCAACTATAGACACAACGCTGCAAATTGTGAGCTATGCCTGCACCCAACGCTTGACAGCAGCAGCTTTCACCATCTCAACAAGCTGCCTGTACGATCTGGGGATGGCCTTGGAACCAAAGCAACAACCATTGTTGGTGCCGATGTAAGCCACAGTTTTCAGAGGACTGCACCCTGTATGCTTGATAGCTGCAGGCAAGGCCTTCTTCACATATCTGATGAAGTCACCATCAAATATGCTTAGCGTAAACTGGCTTTCTTTCCAGCTCTGAATGCTGTCTGCCTAATGGTCTCCATAACACACTTCAGTAACTAGTAAACCCCTCCCCCTGTGTGCCCATCCAGGTACTGCCGAAGGAGCAGCTACCTGTCTACTCGCAGGGTGAATGGGCGAGGGCAGATGGCCAGCATCCACACTAGCCCTCTACCTTGAGCAATGCAAACATGTTACCACCCACCACGCATCCCCCTGCAAGGCCCAATACACTGTGTTGGGTACATTGAAATGATTGGAGCTATGTGCACCGGGATACATGGCACAAATGCTACATCTTCCATATTTAAATGGTATTCAGATTGACATTTGTGGCAATGATGGGAGCTACAAGATACCATGCGATTCAGTCTCCTACAGTAGTTCCTGGGATTAGACATAACATTTTCAGAGAAAAACATAAAGGAGAACTTTAATTTATAAAATGTGTAGCAGAAGCAGACGTCTGTAGATGTACAGAATATGGCAATAATAGTTTTGTGTTGCTCAATGCCATTGTCCAAGTCTTGAAATGAGACGACATTTTATGTCTGTATTGGTTACCATTAACTTGATTCATCAGAATGTGAGAGCAACAGAAAATGTACAAATACCTGAGCAGAAAACGACTATAGGTCACACAACTGTAACAAAGGTGTCTCAGAGTGATTGGAGAAATTTCGCCACTGCAGGGAGTAGTGAATATCAAATGGACACTCTTGAGTGCACAGCAATAGCTCACACTGCAAGTTCTGCTATTCACTGGAAGACAGTAATGGCACCAGTTTCTTGTGGTGACTGAATTTAATTCACCACACTGCAGCCACATTGAACCAAATATTTATATATTATACACACAAACCTTCCTCGAAAATCAGTCTACCTATTAATAAAAATCCTATTTCAATCACTATGACGGTACCTCAAATTAGAACAAGCATACAGACAGATATGTAGAGAAGAAAATAAGTGTTTTGACAGGCAAAGATAAAAAAATCAAACAAGAAATTCAAAATGTAGTGAAAAGGACGGTGATATTCATTAAAAACCACCACTGAATTATCACAAAATAGCTATAGGACCTGCATTGGGTAAAAATGTTGTGGGAGGAGGAGCAAGCATGGGATGTTGTGTAGGGAGGAAGAGCATAGGTGTAAATAATAAACAATTAGGTGGTATCTGGAAATAGAGGTAGGTGGTAGGATAGATAGTGGGAAGATGGAAAGATGAGTTTTGTGGGTGTGTGGGCCTGTGGTATCAGGGTAGAAATAGGAAGGGGAGAGGTATGGGGAAGCTCTGATTTGGAGTGGCATAGGTGGGGAAGAGTTCTAGTTGAGAGGGTGGATAAATATTGGAGCAGATTTCATGTTCTGGAATAGGTATAGGATATGGAGTGTGTGTAGATGAATGAATGGTGATATGTGTTTGTGAAGGCTTGGTAGCACACCAAGATTAATGATCAGATGAGAAACATTAGGGTTCTTGGAATCAAGTTTGCGGATAGTGAAGGATGTGCAGAGGTGTTGAATGTGGGTGAGGAGGGGTGGGAAATGAATGCTGGTAGAGGATCCATGTTTAGGAGGGTAAATGTATGCAGGCAATAAGACAGATTGCTAGGTGTCAAGATTTTGGAGGGGCTGATAAAACTTTGTAGAGGTGGGTATTCATGCAACATTTATATAGGAGAGAATGGGTTGCATCAAGGTTGTGTAGGTGTTTAGGATATTGGAAGGGTGAAATCCCAAAATTTGGCCAGTAATTATTAGGGTTGCTGAGAAAGTAATGCACAACATTTTTTTCTTTAACAATTCTTTATTGAAAATAATGAGAATTACACAAATGAAAGAATGGTGTTTTTTCTATACACCCTATTTTTCCACGAAATTTCCACCGCTTTCTATGGTCTTCCTACAGCATGAAACAGGGGTGTGTGTATGCCCTGTCGATACCAATTCTTGTTCTGGTGGCAGTGCTTCACTGTGTGAATCAACGCATTGTCCTCAAAATATATTCCACGAATGGCATCCTTTAAAGGCCCAAACAAGTGGAAGTCGAGGGGGCTAGGTTAGGGCTGTAGGATGGATGGGGTAATTCTGTCAAATCCTGTTTCGCATTGCACTCAGTGGTCCCCAGACTTGTGTGTGGCCAAGTATTATTGTTTTGCAGCAAAACATATCCTGGATTGCTGTGGCGCCAAAGTCACCAGAAATCCATCTTTAGTTTTGTTAATGTGTTGACATATGCTTCTGAATTAATGGTACTATCTCTTTGCATCACATCAATGAGATTTACAGCTTCATAGTCGCAGAACACAGTGATCATAACCTTACCAGCAGAAGCAGTTGCTTTGAACGTTTTCTTCTGTGGGAGTGGGAATGGCACCATTTCATTGACTGTTGTTTTGTTTCTGGCTCAAAATGGTGAACGTTTCAGCGCCTGTCGCAGTCTGTGACAAGAAGTCCTCCCCCTCAGCTTCAAAATGTTGCACAAATCAAGAAAGTTGTTTTTTCTGCACAGGTTGTGATCCACTGTTAGACACGACAGGACCCATCTTGCACACACTTTTGAATATACAAGAGTGTGGATAATTGCATCCACACTTCCTTTGCTGACTGACAGATGCAGTGCCAACTGCCAAGTCATACTGTGTCTGTCCTCGCAAATGATAGCTTCAGCTTGCTGCAACATGTCAGGTGTGGCAGTCATGGACGGTCTTCTCAATCGCTGCAAATCATGTAGCTCTGCCAAACTGTCTTCTGATGACCTCACCCTCTGTGCCCAGCAACTAACTGTACTTTGGTCATCTCCATAGACTTTGCACAAATGTTTGTGAATATTCCCCACAGTTTTTTCTCTGCAGTGATAAATTCAATGACGGCGCGTTGCTTGTAACTACATCACCTACAGACGCCATTTTAAAACTGTCTTGCAGTCACACTATCTGTCAGAAGTGATGGAAACTTGGTGTGTTCACGTAGGAGACGTCAAATAGTACATACATAACGTTTCGCATTCTTAGCATTGTTTTCGGCTGAGAAAAAAAAAGTGGTGCATTACTTTCTGCACAGCCGTCATAGTTTTACTCTGTTGTGGGGTTGCTCTTGAACGGTTAGTAGATGGGGGTTTCCATGCTCAACGGCATTCCAATGTTAGTCCTAGGTATTTTAATGTACTAGTTAATTGGACAGGCAGAATAGTTGTATAGATGGTGAGGTGTAAATCACGGTTTCTCCTTTAATTCTTGCCTGAGTTTCAAATTGGTTCATCTTGAGGGACCATTGAATGGACCAGGAGGTACAGTGACTGAAATGAATTTCGAGGGATCATTGAGATTTCTAGATCATGGAGAAGAGGGCTCAGAAAGTGATGTCATCAACATGCTGAAGGAGGTGGACTGATGGTAGTGTTTTGCGCTTTTTGACACTGTAGAAGAGACAAATGAGAACAGAAAGGCTGGATACTCAGGGGACACCTGCAGTAGGATGGAATGTTTTGGTGTTTGCATTGTTAATAGTGACCAATTATGGGTGATTAGACAGGAAGAAGGTAAAGAAAGCAGACATAGGTAACTGGAAGTGCACCAATATAGAGTTTATGTACGTTCGTGGCCAAGGGGCCTCAATGACCGGGTTATCAGCTCCATACATCTAGAGTTTGAAAATGAGACTGGGGTAACATACACAATCAGGCTTTTTCCAGGGCGAGGGAGAAAAAACTGCAGATTTTTGGGTGTCGAGTTGGTGGGACAGGAGATGAGTGAGATACAGGAGTTGATCGTCAGAAGAGAACCTGGGTCACTAACCAGTCTGGGTAACAGGAAGGAGTTCGTGTTTATGAATATATTGGGAGAGGGTAGATTCGAATATCCTGTTGGTACTGAGATGACGTGGATGGGATGCTAAGAGGTGGCATCAGTACGTAATTTGTGCAGTTTGAAGGAATGTTGGATTTTGTAAGTTTTCCACAGTTCAGGATGCTAACTTGTGGATGATACAGTATTAAAAAGCATTGCAAAGAGGACAAGAAAGGAGAGACGGGGACATTCTTTTAGTTGTTGATAAGTAGTACGATCATGAGCAATGATAGGATTGCATTTTTTGTGAAGTATCTGTTTCATGTTGTGTGTTGTGATACGTGTATTTAATTCTGTTTGTAGTACTCCTATGATGTTGAAGTATTGGAAGCTGGGGGCTGGGGATGGTACAGTGGATTTGTGGTTCAGGGATGGTAGAGAACAAGGAGTAATCAAAATGAGGGTTGTAAGGCATGGAGAAGATACCAGAGAATTAGGATGCAAAATGATCAGCAATGCTCTGTTTGTTACATTGTGTATTACAGCCCTCAAAATGAGTATTTTTGTGAGGGAAGATGATTAAAATTTACTCCTCCAACGTTACTGAAATGCTGCTGTATAGACAGGGGCTTTACACGACAATAAAAGTAAATGCTGTCACTTTTTCTAAAAAAATAAATCTCAACTGAATTAATTTTGTTATTATTCTAATATTATAGAGAACAAGAAAAATGACATGCTTACATGATGCAAGATGCAAGAAGAAAGGTGAAGATCATGTTATGTTTTGTGGCTCAATTTAAAAAAAAATGAAGAATGAAATAGGATACAATTCAGTCTCTGATTCTGAGAGAGTAAATGCAGTGTCAGTACATAACAGTAATAGTTATATAGCTACATTTAATCAATTAGGAAGTGGCTTTGTCAACAAGTGTTTGGGATGTTTTGTGAATAGTATGTTACAATTAACCCAAATGATGTGATGTTTTTACTGTGACATTCAGTTGACAGGATAATTTTACATACTATTTAGCCCTTTGGTATTATAGCATGAGGTGTTATGCCTTAGTGTGAATGGCTGAAATTTTGATTGAACTCAGGTCTATTTAGATCACCATTTGCACCTACCCCCCCCCTCCCACACCATTTGGGCATAATTGACAGGAAACCTAAGAACACCAAGATAAGACCTTCAAACATTAACTTTAAAAGTAACAGAAGTGATTTTATTCTGCAAGAATGAAGTAACACTGGCTGTCCAGTGTGTGGAGAAGTACCATCTTGTATAAAAGTCGTCCCCACACACTAATGCTGTTGAAGGGCTGAAGTGAAGTTAGTGCTCAATAGATTCTCATAGCATTTACCATGGATGGTACAGATAACAGAAGCCGCAGGACCCACCTCCTCGAAAAAATATGGCTATACGATAAACAATGCTGTCAACCACACCACACACTTACCTTTGCGGAATGAAGTGGTATCAATTGATGTGCGGGTGTATTTTCAGCTGTCCATATTCTACAATTCTGCGTAATTACGTTTCTTTGGAGATCTAAAGTTCCATGCAAGCTAGAAATTCTAGAGCAAACATTTATCTCACTGGAAGGTCAGTATTAAGCAACTCCTGAGCAAATGTATGGAGAGCAATACAGGAAATTTATGCACTGTGCTAACAGGTATGCCCAAAGTTCAGCCAATTCCCTATGTACTGATTGCACACCACAACTCAACCCTTCCTGCAAAGCTGTAGCCAAATCCTCTACTGACATCAGATCAGTTTGTTTCCTCCCTCTGCCTCACTGCACCTGTCTTTCTGTGCTTCATTACCATTACCTCAAGACCCTTGGAAGGCACTGGAACCACAACTTTTTTCATACCCCTGAGTGTCTGGAACTTCTTCAGATGTATTGGTTCAGACTGACCATCCTTGTGAAAGAGCTTTGTCAGCAGCACGTGATGCTGCATTGAGATGGTCATGACAAGCATCACAGATGCAAGCGGAGGAACAGCCATGTACCCATCATTATTCATTTAGCATATTCTGCTGCTTACAGTGCCATCTAGTGATTGAATTTTTGTTACCTTTTTTTCCATAACTCCTCCCCCTTCTTTGATAATATTCCATTGCAGTTTGACGTCATTCTGAGCAATGTTTCTTTTTTTAAAGTTTTATGAAACTGGAACTTTAATCGTAATCATCCTGTGTAATAAAAAAATGTATAGCCTATATCCCTTCGAATGTTTATTTGAACATCATGTAAAAATCTGAAGTAAATCAGTCAATAATTTTCCGATACTTTGGTAACAGCATAAACAATCTCTTATGTTTATAAAGTATTTTAGATGATAACGTTGGAAGTTCCATGAGGCTTTTTGCAGATAGCACTGTTATACACAGAGAAGTTGGAATGCTAGAAAATCATAGCAAAATGCACAGAGACCTTAAGGGGATTGACACCTGGCACAGGGAGTGGCAGTTTACCCTCAACAAAAACAAATGTAACGTATTGTGAATACATAGACAGAAATACGCTTTATTGTATGATTAAATGGTTGCAGAACAATCATTGGAAGCAATTACTTCCATAAAGGAGTATCCATATGGAGTAATTCATATTGGAAATACGCAGTTGGCAGCCTGAGATTTACTTGAAGAATGCTCGGGAAATGTAGTCCACCAATAAAGGAGCTAGCTTACAAAACAATCATTCAACCAATACTTGAATATTGCTAGTCAGTTTTGGGTCCATACCAGACAGCATTGACAAAGGAAATAGAGAAGGTCCAAACAAAGCAGCATGTTTTGTTACAAATTCAGTTTGTAAGCATTAAGGTGTCATGGAAATGCTCAGCCAACTACTGTGGCAGATGATATAAGAAACACATTCTGTATTAGTGTTTGCATTACTGTTCAAGTTCCATTAGAGTACATTCCTAGAAGACTCAGCCAATATATTGCTTCCTCTATATACCACATGTCTCACAAAAAGACCATTGAGACAACATTGTAGAGATGTCAGCCCACACAGAGGCTTAGCAGCTATCATTCTTCCCTAGAACCATAGCTGTTTGGAACAGATAAAGGGAGGAAGAGACAGGATACACAAAGTACCCTTCACCACATACCATAAGGTGACTTGCAGAATACAGATGTAGATGAAGACGTAAATGACTTTTATTATTTCAGCTGGGTCTTTAAAACAGGTATTTTTTGAAATATAATTTTTTTGGAAGGTTTTTATTCATTCAACTCAATGAAAACACACTTTTAAAATGGCACAAATAAACATTATTAAGTGGTTGCACAACTTACTTGCAATTTTCCCTATTGTCATTCATGTTTTGAAATGAGCCTTTCAGTTCCTTGATGCATAGTTCCGTGCAGTTTTGTATAATTTTCCTGAGTATTGTGCTACAAATCTGGATGTTCTTCCACTAAAGAAATGAATGACTCAATGTTTATTTCCAAAACCATGTGCAGGTCTACACGAAGAAGTTACAAAAATAAAATCATTGGCAGGTAACTGTAGGATGAATGTACAGATACTGTACAATGTTGCAGTGCCTGTTTTGTTCAGAAGTACAATGCAATGTGTCTTGAGACCTAGATGCATGTCTAAAGGAACAGCTGTTATGGAATACATATGGACAGGAATGAGCTGTACAATAGAATGATGACAAAGAAAATTTGTGCCAGATCAGGATTTGAAACTGGATTTCTTGTTTATTGCAAGTGATCACCTTCCATTGAGCTATCCAAGCACAACTTATGGCCAGACCCCAACTTCCATATGTCATCAACCACGTGTGTACAAGTTGCACTCAGTACATTCATTATGTATATTCCTGTATAGGAGAGACATTTTCATTGAAACTGACTTGCCAGGTGTTGGTGGATGGTTATGATATTTCAGTGCCTGCGTTGTTATGAAGTATTATGCAATGTGTCTTCAGACATGCATGCACTGCAGCAAATACAGTCATCGTGAAAAACATTAAATATATTCCCAGTTGTGAATATGTACAATGGAATGACAATGAAAATTTGTGCCAGACTGGGACTCAAACTTGGAATTCCCACTTGTTTGTTATAAGAAATTACAACATACTTTTAACATGTCCTTTGAAACTAGCAAATAATCCAGATTTATACATAAAATCTGGGATTAAGGTTAAAAGAGGTACCCTGCAAATAAACATGATAGCTTAAAGTGGGTTCCATACAGCATCAGACTATAAGTATCATAACTCCCAAGTTGGCAACAGCCTTCAGGTGCAGTGATGCTCATAATATTACTGTTCCATGGTCGAAGAGTCTGGAAGATCACAAGAAACGCTATTTACAGTCATAGGCCAACACACGAGTGGCACATTTTCAGCAAAAGTGATTCCATTTCCTGTTTTTTCCTTACTTTCATACCTCTGCCATTTCCATCATCACCTTCAAGCAACTTATCTTTTTAATCACTGTGGATGAAATATATTGGTTAATCTTAAAATTCATTTCCTCTATGAAATGCTAATAGAATTCCACACTTTGCCTTAACCTCTTCAACACTCAATACAGAAGTCAACAAACAATATTATGTCATCACTGCGTGACAATGGAAACAGTTCCTCCTCACAACATACTTTGAAATCTGAACACATAAGACTATTATTTATTTCTGTGGCTCTTAACACTCACATATGAAATAATTTCAATAATATTGTACGCATCATTGTTCTAGTCATATTCTGGAAAGGTTGTGAGGATGGCTTTCATGACATCTAAAATGAATAACAACATCTCATTTACAAATCACTCAGATATGGACAAAATCTAATATTTGCTAAAACTGTCATTGATGTCTGATTTTTTTACCTTTTGATACAAATGAAATGTAGTTTGTTTCCTTTGGATGATTCAGATAGTAAAAGGGGTACATCCCAAGAGTAACTCAGGAAACTCAGCACTGGTTTATACAATTTTTTTGATGAATTATATTTTTGCAGTTTTAGCCACTTTGTCAGGTAAGGATAAGCAGAGTGGCTGTTTACATACACATCCTTTGGGCTTTAACAATGATTACAAATATAAGGTCCTGAGTCTGGAGTGTCAGGATGCACAACATGCCACCACTGCTGACACTGCTCATGCTGTACCCCAACAATCTTCAAAGCTCTCATCACAATCATCACCAAAGATTTCTTCTTCTTCTTTTCTTTGTTTCTTCATGCTGCAGTTGGTGTATAAATTTTGATTTGATAGATTTTGAGATTTCCTTGTCTCTATTGAAGCTTCCTTTTCACAGATTCTGACTTAAGCGTCTTATCATCTGCTTTTTTTCCCTTCTATCTTTTTTACGTTGCTTGTTCCTTTTTTGATATTTTCTCTTCCAGCATTATTTTAAATGGCAGGCTTGGTACTATAAATTAAGAAGAAACAAGCCCCACCATGAAGAAATAATCCAAACAGGACAGAAATTGACAGATGTGACATGCATGTACAGTCACGCTCAAAAGTAAACGAATGACCTGAATTGTATTTCGCCTAATTCGCATGCAACCGTCAAAAAGCAGCTGTCTAGCAGGTCCTCTAATCGCTCCTTGGTACAGTCGTTTGACTATTGAAAATGGTTCCAACAAGTCACCACTAGAAAACACCGCTCTGTATCGCAAGAACTCAAGATGTAAAGTAATACCACGATACAACACATATCAGGGAACATCTTATCACAGATAAGACTGTCCTTAAGGCTTGTAAGCTCACATTTATTACAATAAATGACATATCTGAAACTTTACCACTCTCATTATTACGTCAGATAGATAATGCACGTAGTAAGTTCGTCGTATTCATGATCTACTGTTGGAAGTAACATACCGTACTTATTATTTAACACAAAATGACATTAAAAATTTAAGTTATTCACGAGCAGCTAGTTGACAATATGTATGAACTTAAAATGACACGACGAACCGTCTCGTTCTGCATATGGATTCAAACCCAGGTCATGCAGACTAAGCAAAGATTTCGCAACTGACGGAAACTAACAGTCTTTCCTGATTAGGCATACAGAGAGTGATATACCTCGATTTTAGTCAGTATCATTTAACAAATATCAAGTTTAAATTACATAACGCAGACACTTTTAACGGAAGCGAATTCCTACCCAGCATCTACTGTCCCTGTTAAAGAACTACGAGAGATGTTAAATATTGCTTCTTCACAAGTAACTTACTTGAAATGCCATGAGGTAAAGCTTTGTGTTGGACAGGGATTCGAACCCAGCACCTAATCGCATTGATATGGAAACACATTCAGCTGCGACATATCGGATTTTCTCGGCAGTAGCTAGATGTTTTAACTGAAATGACGAGACGAAGCTTTAATTTTTTCCTTCCCAGGACTCAAACCAGGCTCCTATCGCTGTTACATTCTAGAGAAAACGAACGTTAAATATGGGTTTGTTGCAACAGCAGCGACATGTGAGCATGTTTGAACTAGAAATAATATGACGAAGAGTTCAGTGCTAACTGGGAATAGAGCCCCACGCATATCGTTGTTGACTACACACAAAGAGACGTCAGCTACGGAATTTTTCTCCATCAGTAGCTCTGTATAACATCTTGAACTTACAGTGATCTCGCAAATAGGTCTGTGTCTCACTGGGAGTCAAAAACGTCAAATATCGTTGGTGTTGACAACGAATGAAAATACATTAAACATCAAAATTATTATCCACCAGCAGATAGGGGTTCTCATGCTAGAGCTTCATAATACATAATGAAATCTTTATTGCCGGACCAGGATGCGAACCCATTTACGCGCAACAAGTGGAGACGTTGAGGAATCTGCAGTTTTGAACAAACAACAAATTGCCGCCGAGCTGTATTGTCACGAAGGGATCAAATTCCGCGTTAAGGGCGGCCTGAGTTGCATTCCCAGTTCAGAACGAATTTTATCGACATACAGAAGCTCAAATAAAAGATGGAATAAGTATCCTGTGATCCTACATAATGTTCGTTCCGTCACTAGACATAAATAACTAGTATAAGAAAGGTTACCGGTGATAGAGTTTCTCCAGACTTTGTTGTGGTTCAAACTAACGTCTACTTGGTAGAGAAGGAATATCATTTTTAATGTGAATTTCAGACCACAGTGCTATTATATCCTCTTCACTTGGTGTAGCAAGAAGAGAAAGGAACCTGTCTCTTCCTATATAAAATCATTGACAGGAGTTGGAACCGAACCCAGACCGTTGGTATACGAACCTATCATCAGTCCAACAGTCCACCAAATCCTGCTTTCAGTGGCTCATTTTCTATCATAACCCCGTTGTGCTGCATTGGATGAGAATTCTTACACACAGGCTCCCTGTAGTAATTTGCAGCATGTTCAGTAAATTCATTTACTCGGTTGACCGAATCACCATGAACTAGCTGCCTCGGCTACCGAGTGCATACATTCGACTCTAGTTTGTAATCACCAAAATAAAATCACGTAACTGCCACCTTCACAGAACAGCCAGCAGTGTAGGATGCAGAAATTTAAATAGGAAGTGTTCCTTTCCACTTGAGCTACTCTATTGCGCTTTCTGTTTGTTGAAAGCGTCGTGCAGTGCAAAAGAAAAGCTGTAACTCTTTGTCTCTCAGAAGTTTAGACTCGGCCATATGCATTGTCTCACAGCGCAGTGGAACGCAGAAGTTCTTGGGGAATTGTTGTCGTGCACTGTAGATAAGATGTCGCGAGTTCGAGTACCTTCACTGCTACATTTTTTAAAAACGCAATTCTGCTGACTGCTAAAGTTATCAAACTAATGGAACTTTGAACATGATTCCCTTCACTTCGCAACCCAAAATAGTCGCATGTCAAAAAAGAGCTAACTTCTGCGACATTTTATTCTTTTCAGATTTAATAGACAGCCAGGCAGCTGATGCATCTCGAAACTTTTGCATTATGTATGGGGAGCGCGCATCCTTCCAAAATACGTCAGAAAAGTATTTTCTACATTATCTGTTGTGTGGTAGTGGCATTTTATTCTTCTTAAAACCTTGTTTGACAGCTTTAACTCAGAACAAGTTTTCTACATGATGTAATCAATAAACTTCATGTGCTTTGTCAGACTGTTATAGATAACATCAGAGAATTCGCATATATCCTTGATGATTAATATCTCTCTCATGTTTACTATTGTTTTAACAACACTAAAGGAAAACTTACGAAAATTGTGCACTGTATTATAAGAAATGAAATAAAACTACCCGCAATAACCTTACGACGAAAGTCTGTTTTAATCAAACTGAGTATCTGTACACATTGCAATTTCCTTATCGATGTTTGACCTGACTGGTTGGAGCTCTTCCACAGAAGTGATAAAAAAAGTTACAGTTAGAGAGACTGGAACTGCGATCCATAACGGACGCTTTTTCACATGTCAGCACGTTACCAAAGAGCTGGCGAAGAGGTATGTCTCTTAGCTTCGTCTAACGAGACCAATTGTTACCTGAACTCGTAAACCGCTACTTAAAGAAAGAGATTAGTTGCGGTTTCCACGTGCAACGATTTTTCTGGGCTGAAAACCGTAAATTTTCAATCTTTTATTACACCTCAAGCGATAATACCTCAGATTATTCAATGGAAATTACAGGTAAAATCAAGCGAAGTTTGAGGCTTATTTCAGTGCACTCCAGGAAGTAAGCCGTCGATCACAGAGTTGCCAAACATACCCTGCCTTGTTGCCAAATATCAGTTACAGTACCAGCAGGAAGAAAACGAACGATGTGATCCTACGGCGGGCTGGGAAGTGACCATAGCTGGTGTCTCCAAGTCGCGGCTGCTACGGCCTGGAATACGTAATGCGTCTGATTCGCATTTCTGTAACTAGGTTTAGGGACTGGAGCGTAGTTACTAATAATACTCAGAACTGACTGCAAACTAAGCATCATAAATCAGTAACTCTCATAGTTGTTTTTATATTTCTTTCGTAAGTGTACTCAAAACTAATAACTCATCCATAGAAATTTTCGTGCCTCCCTGATAGTGGAGCACAATAAACAAATAAAAATTTAAAAAAATAATGTGTGTGTGTGACAGAGAGAAAGAGAGAGAGAGAGAGAGAGAGAGAGAGAGAGAAATCAAAAAGAATGAGAGAGAGAGAGTAAAAAATTTTTGTAAAGAAATTAAATCGTGGTATGTAAAGAAATCTTTCATTAAAATAACACGTTCGACATCATTACGAAATGTATTCATGATCTATGGCACTAGAATTAGTCGTAATCTAATCTAATCATATCAAGGGCCCGTTTAGGTCAGTGATATTGTATACAGAAGTGGAAGGGAGAGAACCACTAAATTCTACAACCTGTATGCATTGTATACACATAGAGATTACTGTACAGTGTACTTATGGAACCAAATGAGTGAATTGCGTATTTTCCAGTGAGAGAGAGCACTGGCAAACAGTCTTCGCTACACTAGGTCACTTAAACCGGTGTCACTCTGACCTTAAATTTATGGTCAGCGTCTAAGTGTAAGGTCAATGAGTTGGATGCGAGTTTTGCAACTGTGAAATACTTTGCTACATTATGGAAGCGAATATTAAGTTTGAACTAATATTGGGAAAAATTTGTACTTGGATAGCTTAGAATGAAAAACTTTCTGTTTGTTGCAAAGGAAAACAATTGATTTTCTAAAACAGTGTCTGTCATACACAACTTGAAAATGGTCATGTCGACCAAATCATATGGAAGCACTGTCAGCGACGAATATCTGACAGCAGTAAGATCTCTTGCCTTTTGCTTTGGCAGTACTCTATAGCCATTTACAGGCGCAAGTAAATGAAGAAAGGCAGCGCGTTTTTGTTATGAAGTCACGTCTTCATCAATTACTTTAGTTTTAATGTAACCTTTGAGTAATTGCTGGTGTTTGATATTAATATGAAAAGGATTTCACAGACAGGGAAGGAACCTGTTCTTCGGAAACTACTTCTATAATGACCAAAAGGCATTAAATGATCTTCACGCACATGTGTTCCAGCAGCGGTATGAAGAAAATGTAGTAATAATGACGGTAACAATCGAATTATCAGGTAACTTCAAAGTGGATTTTCTCGAACTAAGAAATTTGCTGAATTTGTGAAAATTTCAAGATGGCTAGCCTATGATGCCTAGAAGAGTCTTTACATGCTGCTGACATGAGAATAGCATAATCTCCGCGTCAGAAGCTTGCTTCTACTTAACCACTGAATATATTCGCATTTTTTCCACCGTGACTAATTTTGTAAGTTAAGCACATCATCCGTTACAGCAAGCTCCTGGGGCTGAGAAACGTGGCCACAATGGTCTGGTGGAACGAACTGTCACTAGTGCAATGCGTGGGTTCAGGCATTTACTTTTAAGAGGAACAAACAGATTTACTTTATCCCTGCTAACATCAAGAGAAAGACGTTATAATCCAGAATCTCCATTAAACATCACGTTCCTTCATTACCAACTGGGCAGAGCCGGTTTACATTGGGAAATGACATAGCGGAAGTCATGGTAAACAGAAATACAGTCACCAGTAAGCTTACTTACATTAGAAAATTTTATTTTATTTGATGAAGCGATAGCCATTTAAAGGAACAGGGCTCTTATTTTACTGATACTTGATTGAATTAGAGACGTTGAATATTTGGTGCTGGACTGTGATTCAAATTCGTATATTCTCTTTCAAGCATCTGAATCTCTCGGAATATTATAGTTCAATCATTTAGTTCCTTTTCCTAAGACTGCAATCTTCCCTAGGTCTCCTCCAAAGGTAAGTATGTGGGTCCGAATACTGATCCATTACAAAAATTTTCATAATATCATTTCGAGCCCTATCACGTGCTTACAGGCCTGCCAGTGAAAATTAACGTGCATTTTTAATGTCTGTTCATGTGTCGCCAACAACTGCAATAGGTATCCGGTCAAACACACACACATCTTACTATTGGTGAGCAAGCAACTGATACATAAGCTATATTCGTGGATGCAAGGTACGTGTGCAGTTCGATTGTCGCTTAGGCACGAAAGTATGTTTCCTTATTTTAGATTCAAACACCTAGCAGCTGGTAAAGAAAACCTATACGTAACATTTGATTGTACTTAGTTTACAATCCGATTATG
This sequence comes from Schistocerca gregaria, assembly GCF_023897955.1. NCBI lineage: Eukaryota > Metazoa > Arthropoda > Insecta > Orthoptera > Acrididae > Schistocerca > Schistocerca gregaria. The sequence continues at coordinate 85,962,382 of NC_064925.1, read as the reverse complement.
TGTTGGGTTCGTATCTCCGTCACAGAACTCCACATCATGCACTTCATCTTTAAATGCATGCACACTTTGTTACTTCAGAATGGAGGTATGTCAGACATCTTTCGTGGTTAGTTAACAGGGAAGAAGGGTCTTGATAGGAGTCCCGGTTTATTACAAAAATTGTCGTCTTTTATTGTCAAGTTTAGATTTGGTTACTGGAATTCGAAAAAGTTTCGGTAATTCATGACTCTTCATTGCTACTTCTCAATATGATATGATTAGATTAGATTACGACTAATTCTTGTTCCATAGATCATGAATACATTTCGGAATGATGTGCCACACACACACACACACACACACACACACACACACACACACACACGCACACACATTATTGTTTTTAATTTTTATTTGTTTTAGGTGCTCGACTATCAGCAAGGCACGAAAATTTCTGTGGATGAGTTATTAGTTTTGAGTATACCTACGAAAGAAATATAAAAACAACTATGAGAGTTACTGATTTATGATGCTTAATTTGCAGTCAATTCTGAGTATTATTAGTAACTACGCTCCAGTCCCTAAACCTAGTTACAGAAATACGAATCAGACGCATTACGTATTCCAGGCCGTAGCAGATTGAAAATTTACGGATTTCAGCCCAGAAAAATCGTTGCACGTGGAAACCGCAACTAATCTCTTTCTTTAAGTAGCGGAACATTACGATGTTGATGAAGCATTCTCATCACCGACGTTTTTGAGTTTCCCGATTCTCACGCAGTTTGTCTGCTACTGATGTGCGGATTAGCCGCGACAGCAGCTAAAACACCTACTTGGGCATCATCATTTGTTGCAGGTCGTGGTTGACGTCTCACACGTGGCTGTACGCTTCCTGTTCCCTTAAATAACGTAACTATCCGGCCAACGTTCGGGACGCTTGGATGATGTCGTCCAGGATACCAAGCAGCATACATAGCACACGCCCCTTTGGCATTTTGATCACAATAGCCATACATCAACACGATATCGACCTTTTCCGCAATTTGTAAACGCTGCATTTTAACTCGGGTAATGTGTCACGAAGCAAATACCGTCCGCACTGGCGGAATGTTTCCTGGTACCACGTACTTATACGTTTGTGACTATTGCAGTGCCATCCATCACAAAGTGAAAAAAGTGGTCCAACAAAATTCTTCGTACTTCTTTACGTATTACACGAATATCTAATAAAAAATGGGGGTTCCTATTTAAAAAACGCAGTTGATACCCGTTTGACCTATGGCAACGCCATCTAGGGGGCCAACCATAGCGCCATCTGGTTTCTCCCTTCAAGCTAGACGAGTTTCGTTCTTTGTAGTTTTTTCGTTTGATGCTTATTTCGTGAGATATTTGGCCCGGTCACTATCACTGGACCATCCCGTATACTCTGGAGGTACAACTGGCATATCCTGGCCATTTGCATGATGCGCACAGTGAATGGCTGCAGCATCGATCGCCTAATCCCACGAAACGGTCCTGTCCAGAAGCTGTTGAAAACGGTGGGGCATAAGCCACGATATATTCTGCGCTTCAGAAACCTCTATCACTGTCTTAGGTTGGGAATGGGACATGTATCATCCACAGCGTCTTCAAGTAGCGTTGCTGGTTGATGTAATGTATTGATGTAAACGCTGAAGACAGGTCTCTCGTGCATTGTGACTTCGAAAAAGATTTTTACAAGTTAAGGGATAACTAAATTTTCGGAAAATCAATGGAAAATGTTAGAGAATATCGTGAAATTTATTTAGTTTAATGGCTTGATGGGCGTAATGGTGGAAGAGATTACATTGCTGGACCAAATTTCAAGCAGGTCACTATTTTCAATGAAGTAGTAGTCGTTGTGGAGATGGCTGAGGTTTCAACGCAGTTCACGAAGCTTGTTTATGTCAGTAATTGTGTTCTGGTCGTGTCGAAAATACACAGGTACCGATTCTTCTATGCGTTTGTAAAGCGGAACATCTTCGATACCAAATTACCTTAGACGGATACAGTCAGTTTCCCATACTGGGTGAAAGGCTGCAATCCATATGAAGTAATTAGATACAGTCTAAAAGAATTCGACACGTCTGGATAAGTGGACGATAAGACTTTTGGAATAACACCATAAAACAGGAAAACTATCGACCTGATGAAAGACGAAGAGAATGGTTTGCAGGTTATGAAATTTATGGGGTGCAGATCGAAAATGTATTCATACCACATAGGTGCAGGTGCCATGCGGAGGTGGGCTAAAGGTGAGCATTGTACAGTCTCAAAGATTCTCATGATTAATTATGACGAGAGGTGACAGCTCGAGGGCACTGACAGAGCTGCATATGTGGTGCGTCAGGTAATCTTTTGATAGTGAGGCCATGAGGTGCACACTCCGGAGCAGCTGAAAGTAGGGCTGTCGCATCATGATGACAAATGGTTCACCTGTGTGGATGGGGTCAGCATCCTCCCATATTCACAGTATTCGCTGAGTGAATGTGTGTCTTTCTGGTTAATTTGTTTGTAAATAGCGGATCATTTCCAAATATGTGTGTAATATTTGGATGAGCTGCGTATTGGAGTTGAGGGTGTGACTATATTCGCCTGACTGCACAGTTTGCGTGTGTAAAGGGTGAACATTAATAAAACTGACCAACTGTATGGACGGACTCGTTATTGGAAATGAAGGAAAATAGGTTCTATGTACATGAGTCCAGAAATTCATCATTGCCATGGTAGATGTCACTGACGAATGGCAGTTCTTCTGATCAAATGCTGTGTACTTGTATATGTTTATATGTATATATGTGTATGTGTACATGTACATGTGTGTGTACGTGTATATTTATATATGTGTGTGTATGTGTATATGTATATATGTGTTTTTATGTGTACATGTATGTGTGTGTGTATGTGTATATGTATATATGTGTGTGTATGTTTACATGTACATGTGTGCGTATGTGTATGTATGTGTAAGTGTATATGTATATATGTATTTGTATGTATACATATGTTTTCCCGTGTATATGTACATATGTGTGTGTGTACATGTACATGTACATGTCTATGTTTGTATGTGTGTATTAAAGGCTGTGTGAATGATGCAGTATACTGTGAGCAGCGGAATGGTCCAGTATTCATGTCAGGAACAAGTTGAAATGCGATTTGTGTATGACCAGGCACATGGAAATGGTCAAGGGGCAGCACTGCTATAGAGAAACGAGTACCCTCACAAAAATCAACCTCATCACACAACGTTTCAAGCACTTTTTGGGTTTTTGTATGATCATTGATCAGACTGATTACCATGTAGGGAGGCGTCAGACTGTGTCTACACCAGATTTGGAGCTTGTACTAGGACTCGTCTCAATATCCTGTAGAACTCCCACATAGTTCGCCCCCTTCCTGCACTTTCATCTGCTTGAAAGAACTCATGATGTCACATATACCCAATTCCCAAAAAGGGCTTGAAATGTTGTGTGATGTGGTTGATGTCTGTGCGCTATGGTCGCAGGTTCGAATCCTGCCTCCGTCATGGATGTGTGTGATGTCCTTAGGTTAGTTAGGTTTAAGTAGTTCTAATTTCTAGGGGACTGATGACCTCAGAAGTTAAGTCCCATAGTGCTCAGAGCCATTTGAACCTTTTTTGATGTCTGTGAGGGTACTTGTTTTGGTATAGCCACACTTCCTCTCGATCGTTTCCATTTGCTTGGCCATACACAAACATTTCGATTTGTTCCCGGCATCAATACTGGACCAGTCTGCTGTTTACAGTACACTGCGTCAATCACACATCCTGCAACACATACAGAGTACTCAGCATGTGGTCAGAAGAACTGTCATTCGTCAGCGCCATCTGCTGTAGTAACGACGAATTTCCATACATATGTTCTTAGTACCTTTTTTCCTCCATCCCAACCAGGAACCGTTCCTGGAGTTTGTCGGTTTTATTATTGTTCACCCTGTATATATTGTATACATATTGTACATTACTGCACACTATGTGTGCATTTAAATATTGTATATATTTGCACGTGTGTGAGGTAAAGGCACCATAACCAAACATGCCTGTTGCTGCTATTTCCCATTTCACTTATATATATAGAAAAAAGACTAAAATGTAAATACTGTATGAGGCCTACAGAATTGAACTAGTTGTAAGGGATGGTAAGGGGGAGGAGGGGGAATTTGAATCGTATTGGTCCAGAGGTAAGGGAGTGAGGTTTCCCGCCATTTTAACGTGCTTCCATTGTGCATAGGTTTTCCAACAATTTTATGTCATATGACGGATATCGAGTTATGTCATGTACCGGTCTTGTCTGAGGTGTGCGTGGGTAGGACGGAAATTCCTCTGGGTGACCTTGAATGTAGCTCATACAATAGGATAAGGTGTGTGGGTGATTCCGCTGGATGACTTTAATCAAAAGTCCAGTGTTCACCCATGGGAAGGGAATGAGTGGTGACCCAGATTATAAATCGCCCAAGTGTGTAAGCTGATACTGGAAGTCCTCATCGGTGACCTTGAGATAAAATCTTTGTCTGAGCTCGTTTTCTCACTGATAACCTACTTGTGCGTACTGCTTGTCTGAACTCTAGCGCTTATCGTGGCGAAGCCTGCGCCGCAACCTTCTATGAGTTACACTGGCGTGTCTTCGACACAATCCAGGTAAAAAAAATGGAAATGAGCGTATGGCATTGTTGGCTGGGAGGCTCCTATTCCTTATTCCGTGAAGTTCGGCCGCCAAGAGCAAGTCTTATTTCATTCGACGCCACATTGGGCGACTTGCGCGCAGGTGATGAGGATGAAATGATGATGAGGGCAACACAATACCCAGTCCATGAGCGGAGAAAATCTCCAACCCGGCCGGGAATTGCATCCAGGCCTGCCTGCATGGGAGGCGATGACGCTACCACCCAGCTAAGCAAGCGGACACAGTCCAGGTTTTTTAGGTTGATTAGCCGTCCTGCCATTCTGTGTCCGTCTAGGTCTGCCAGAGGAGTGTCTTTTGTGCACCCAGAGCAAGGACAACTTGCAGAGCATGCCTCTAATGTTGGTAGCCGCGGTCGCAGGCGAAGGCCTTGGATACGTTAGGAGGTTATTTCCCTTTCTGTCTTCCCCTATTCAACTTCCTATGGCTGCCAGTCTTAACTGTGGACTTCCAAACCATGTCAGACTGTTGTTCACAGCAGATAAGGTCAGCCTGTCCACGAGCACCTTCTCCGGGTTGGACTGAACTCTGCCGGCGGGCAGGCCGCTTGTTCATACACTAGGGCCGGTCTTCACTCAAGAAACTGTAAAGCGTCTTGTGCTAAACACATCTACATCTGCACACGTAATCCCCAGGCCACCATACTGCATTTTACGGATGATACCTTCTGTTACTGCTAGTCTTTCCCATTCCTGCTTCACCCTCAAATGGAGCTAACGAAGAAAGACTGTCTATAAGCTACCATACGAGCGCTGAACGCTCTTGTGTTTATGATCCTTAAGAAGATGTACATCAGTGTTTACTAGGCGCAATTCTCGTGTTTTAGTTTGTGTCGGAAAGTAATCGATTTTGTGACATTTTACGAGCTCTTACAGATGCGAATTATTTTGTCTGACATTTAGGGTAAGGCCAGGCAAGAGTACACGTCTGGTAAGAGTCCGCAATGAAATTTTTTAAGCATTGGTAGCACTGTCCGCAACTCGTGGTCATGCGGTAGCGTTCTCGCTTCTCGCGCCCGTGTTCCCGGGTTCGATTCCCGGCGGGGTCAGGAATTTTCTCTGCCTCGTGATGACTGGGTGTTGTGTGATGTCCTTAGGTTAGTTAGGTTTAAGTAGTTCTAAGTTCTAGGGGACTGATGACCATAGCTGTTAAGTCTCATAGTGCTCAGAGCCATTTGAACCATTTGAATTTGGTAACACTGACAGACAACGAAAAACTACATTAAGTTGTTGCTTCTTGTAAACGAGTTATACTATGAAACGGTATGTAAGTAACTATGAAATGGTTGTTCTTTACGAATGAAGGTCACTGAATTGTCAGAGAGAAAGTTGAACTTTGTACTATATCTACTGAAAAAACTGAAGGATATTTAAAAATAATGGAATTTTATAATATATGTCTGCTCATAAAAAAGAAATTGTACTTTGAATGTTGGTTCATGATTAGGAGATTTGTATTGCGTAGTATAAAAGATGTAGGGAACCCCCAAGTTCCTTGGATCGTGGAAAAAGGTGGTTTTGGTAGTCGATCTGGGCGGCTACTGGGTGAGAACGCTAAGCAGTCAGTGGCTAGCCGTAGTACGGTTAACATCCAGGGTGCCAAGCGAAGCATTTGGAAGCTAATCTATATTGAAAAATGCCTCGGATGTGGATTCGACTGTCGGATGGTGCTCTTGGTATTATGGAATGGCTCGAAAACGAGAAAATTACGTCGGCCGGAACAATTTGTAAAAAGCATCCAACCTCAACAGCGTGGGACCAGTTAGCCGCCACATTGCTTGCCACCACTATTGCGCCACTGCTCCACCAACTACAGGAACACAGATACGTATTAAAACATGGACCAATATATTTGTTGTGAGTGCTTTTTTTTAATAATAATTCAAGTGCTATAAACCTGTGACACCCCCGAACCCCCTCCCCCCTCCCCCCTCCTCCCTCCCCCCCCCCCCCCATGAACCATGGACCTTGCCGTTGGTAGGGAGGCTTGCGTCCCTCAGCGATACAAATAGCCGTACCGTAGGTGCAACCACAACGGAGGGGTATCTGTTGAGAGGCCAGACAAACGTGTGGTTCCTGAAGAGGGGCAGCACCCTTTTCAGTAGTTGCAAGGGCAACAGTCTGGATGATTAACTGATCTGGCATTGTAACAATAACAAAAACGGCTTTGCTGCGCTGGTACTGCGAACAGCTGAAAGCAAGGGGAAACTACGGCCGTAATTTTTCCCGAGGGCATGCAGCTTTACTGTATGATTAAATGATGATGGCGTCCTGTTGGGTAAAATATTCCGGAAGTAAAATAGCCAGAATTCGGATCTCCGGGCGGGGACTACTCAAGAGGATGTCGTTATCAGGATAAAGAAAACTGGCGTTCCACGGATCGGAGCGTGGAATGTCAGATCCCTTAATCGGGCAGGTAGGTTAGAAAATTTAAAAAGGGAGATGGACAGGTTAAATTTAGATGTAGTGGGAATTAGTGAAGTTCGGTGGCAGGAGGAACAAGACTTCTGGTCAGGTGACTACAGGGTTATAAACACAAAACCGAATAGGGGTAATGCAGGAGTCGGTTTAATAATGAACAGGAAAATAGGAATGCGGATAAGCTACTACAAACAGCATAGTGAAAGCATTATTGTGGCCAAGATAGATACGAAGCCCACACCTACTACAGTAGTACAAGTTTATATGCCAACTAGCTCTGCAGATGACGAAGAAATTGAAGAAATGTATGATGAAATAAAAGAAATTATTCAGATAGTGAACTGAGACGAAAATTTAATAGTAATGGGTGACTGGAATTCGTCAGTAGGAAAAGCGAGAGAAGGAAACATAGTAGGTGAATATGGATTGGGGCTAAGAAATGAAAGAGGATGTCGCCTGGTAGAATTTTGCACAGAGCATAACTTAATCATAGCTAACACTTGGTTAATGAATCATGAAAGAAGGTTGTATACATGGAAGAACCCTGGAGATACTAAAAGGTATCAGATAGATTATATAATGGTAAGACAGAGATTTAGGAACCAGGTTTTAATTTGTAAGACATTTCCAGGGGCAGATGTGGACTCTGACCACAATCTATTGGTTATGACCTGTAGATTAAAACTGAAGAAACTGCAAAAATGTGGGAAATTAAGGAGATGAGACCTGGATAAACTGAAAGAACCAGAGCTTGTACAGAGTTTCATGGAGAGCATAAGGGAACAATTGACAGGAATGGGGCAAAGAAATACAGTAGAAGAAGAATGGGTAGCTTTGAGGGATGAAGTAGTGAAGGCAGTAGAGGTTCAAGTAGGTAAAAAGATGAGGGCTAGTAGAAATCCTTGGGCAACAGAAGAAATATTGAATTTAATTGATGAAAGGAGAAAATATAAAAATGCAGTAAATGAAGAAGGCAAAAAGGAATACAAACGTCTCAAAAATGAGATCGACAGGAAGTGCAAAATGGCTAAGCAGGGATAGCTAGATGACAAATGTAAGAATGTAGAGGCTTATCTCACTAGGGGTAAGATAGATACTGCCTACAGGAAAATTAAAGAGACCTTTGGAGATAAGAGAACCACTTGTATGAACATCAAGAGCTCAGATGGAAACCCAGTTCTAAGCAAAGAAGGGAAAGCAGAAAGGTGGAAGGAGTATATAGAGGGTCTATACAAGGGCGATGCACTTGAGGACAATATTATGGAAATGGAAGAGGATGTAATTGAAGATGAAATGGGAGATATGATATTGCGTGAAGAGTTTGACAGAGCACTGAAAGACATGAGTCGAAACAAGGCACCCGGAGTAGACAACATTCCATTGGAACTACGGACGGCCTCGGGAGATCCAGTCCTCACAAAACTCTACTATCTGGTGAGCAAGATGTATGAAACAGGCGAAATACCCTCAGACTTCAAGAAGAATATAATAATTCCAATCCCAAAGAAAGCAGGTGTTGACAGATGTGAAAATTACCGAACAATCAGTTTAATTAGCCACAGCTGCAAAATACTAACACGAATACTTTACAGACGAATGGAAAAACTAGTAGAAGCCGACCTAGGGGAAGATCAGTTTGGATTCCGTAGAAACACTGGAACACGTGAGGCAATACTGACCCTACGACGTATCTTAGAAGAAAGATTAAGGAAAGGCAAACCTTCGTTTCTAGCATTTGTAGTTTTAGAGAAAGCTTTTGACAATGTTGACTGGAACACTTTCTTTCAAATTCTGAAGGTGGCGGGGGTAAAATACAGGGAGCGAAAGGCTATTTACAATTTGTACAGAAACCAGATGGCAGTTATAAGAGTCTAGGGGTATGAAAGGGAAACAGTGGTCGGGAAGGGAGTAAGACAGGATTGTAGCCTCTCCCCGATGTTATTCAACCTGTATATTGAGCAAGCAGTAAAGGAAACAAAAGAAAAATTCGGAGTAGGTATTAAAATCCACGGAGAAGAAATAAAAACTTTGAGATTCGCCGATGACATTGTAATTCTGTCAGAGACAGCAAAGGACTTGGAGGAGCAGTAGAATGGAAGGGACAGTGTCTTGAAAGGAGGATATAAGATGAACATCAACAAAAGCAAAACGAGGATAATGGAATGTAGTCGAATTAAGTCGGGTGATGCTGAGGGAATTAAATTAGGAAATGAGACACTTAAAGTAGTAAAGGAGTTTTGCTATTTGGGGAGCAAAATAACTGATGATGGTCGAAGTAGAGAGGATATAAAATGTAGACTGGCGATGGCAAGGAAAGCGTTTCTGAAGAAGAGAAATTTGTTAACATCGAGTATAGATGTGTCAGGAAGTCAGCTCTGAAAGTATTTGTATGGAGTGTAGCCATGTATGGAAGTGAAACATGGACGATAAATAGTTTGGACAAGAAGAGAATAGAAGCTTTCGAAATGTGGTGCTACAGAAGAATGCCGAAGATTAGATGGGTAGATCACATAACACAACTTGACCAGAAGAAGGGATTGGTTGGTAGGACATGTTCTGAGGCATCAAGGGATCACCAATTTGGTATTGGAGGGCTGCGTGGAGGGTAAAAATCGTAGAGGGAGACCAAGAGATGGTCAGATTCAGAAGGATGTAGGTTGCAGTAGGTACTGGGAGATGAAGAAGCTAGCACAGGATAGAGTAGCATGGAGAGCTGCATCAAACCAGTCTCAGGACTGAAGACCGCAACAACAACAACAAACCTGTGTTTGAACCCTGAGATTATCCTAGTCATGAACCGATGCAGGATCCTATCCCAAAACCCGAGCACCCTTTTTCAAATTAAATGATAAATTGGTTTTCATTTCAATGTGAAAAAGATCAGTGCTAGAGTGTGTAAGTGTTAATGTAAAATGTAATGTAAAAATACCTGCTTCACACGTAATGAAAAAGGCACATAATTTGAACTTATATGAAACGTAATTTTGCATTGATTATCACCATGAACAATTTTCTGCAGATAATTAAGATTAGTGTTTGAGTAAATTGCTAGAAAGGATAAAAATAGAAACTCTTTCAAGTGGGGTTAAATATTAATATTAGTGAATTGCAATTTGTTTATGAAATAATTTCTGATATTGCCTGTAGAGAAAGTCACAGTTTATGGGTCCCCATAGTAATCTTTTCTCCAATTAAAAGATAATTGGGATTTTAGTTGCTTTTAAGAGAAATCTGTGACAACTCTCAAAATGGGAACATAATAAGTGTACATGTAGTATAATTTAATTTCATTTGTGGTATGTATTTGTTGGTTAAGCCAGAACTCTTTTCATGCCCAACTACAGTCCAGTGTGTATCGTGGTAACATCTGAGTGCAGAGCTGATTAATGATTGCTATGGTAACTATTATTATTATAATATGTAAAGTACCTTTTGTATTCCTATGATTAATGCTTTATGCAAATAACAACTACTGCTATCCACAACTTAGTTCGTCCTGTATTCGTGAGTATCCTATGCACTACTCTAAGAGAGAATGAATGAAAGCCACTTTTGCAAAATCGTATTTAAATTCTTTGAATATAATATTTGAAGGCTGGCGACAGTTTGTTGTTTCATTCACATGAACTTCACTGCTTGTATCATCCCCAAGGTAACGGCTGTTATGTCTTTCTATTAACTGCCATTTATACGAAATTAATGTTTAATACCCTCTGTCCATTAGATAATCACACGGTCAAATAAAAAAATCCTCCCAGAGGGTATCACTAGTCCGTGAGTATAGCGTTATACTTGGCCAAACCCTAGTATTATGTTTTATAGTGACGCCATCACATGTAATCTTCATGAGCTCCGCCAGATATATTGGATATAGCAGGTAAATATAAGTTTTTCACTGAAATAATGTAATCTTTAATTTGTATATCTTAAGCAGTAAGCATTATCTACGTATGCGCTAGAAAATAAAATATTTAGCAAAAGGATCACCGCCCTGGGAGGAACAAACCAAGGCATGACAAACAGCGGAACCAAGTAGTGACTGCCATTTGTGATATTTTTTTGGACTGTATGACGCGTGTGAGTGCTTTGCTTCGAGTTGCATATGCTGGAGTAGCTGCAATCCAGACAACTGAGAAATCCTTCGAGTCAATGGTAATATTCCCATTCAATCTGGATGTCTTCACATCAGAAGAATTTACTCGATCAGAAATCACTGAGAGAGACGAATTTCAAAAACCGAAGAAGGCAAAGAGCTCAAGAGGAGCCCACGTACAACTGCTGCTCCTCAGTGACAGATAATATGTCTGGGCAGTCACCAGGAAAAAACAACAACACAAATGACACAAATGAAGTTCAGAGGCTGAAGTACGAGCAGGTCTCAGCCTGTCCAGTATCTCCACTGACAAAATATGATCGACCCATAACAAAGAAGAAAGTGGCAAGAAATCCGAGCTTTTGCCTGGGTCTCCATACAAAAATGCCTTGTTAGAAAAACAAGCTAAACCAGACAAAACCATGAAGAGACAAAATATCAGTAACGAACAATGCAGAATTTCTATGGATAATCTGCACCTAACCGCGCCATCTTCTTCAGGAACAACCTGGTCCAAATCCTAGGTGGAATGTGATAGTCTGAATTTCCAAGGGTGCGGCGAAGTCTACAAAGAGCCTATTACGGAAGACTAGCTAAAGTGTGATAATTTCTCCCAATAGTGGCATAAACAATGTAAGTTTATGAAGTATATTGTGAATTTTCTTGTGATTTATCTGTTTGACTACACGTCGCGTACTTTTACCAGGCACCGTGGCTAATATTACGAACGAGCAGTGTCTTACAAACTCTAACATTTAAGGTTTGCCTTAAAAGTTAGGCAGCTGTAACTGATACATTTTGTTCCTATATAAACCAGCAATAATTTGTTATAAGGGAAGTTTGTTTTAAATTTCACTTCTACTAGATATGAGCGGTTAAATACTAAGAGTGGACTCTTTCCCGACTTTGGTAGTTTAATTTTTGAATTTCTACGTGTAAATTTAATATTTACTCGACTCAGTTCCTGAATCTTCTTTTGTATCTGAAAGTAATCGATTTTGTGACATTTTAAGGGTTCCCGAACTGGAGCGAATGATTTAGTCTCACCTGTGTACTTCGGTAGTTTAGGTTTAAATGTCTGCGTTATTAGACACAGTTCTTGCGTTTTTGTCCGTGTCTACAGGAGAGTACATCTACATCTACATGGTTACTCTTCAATTCACACTTAAGTGCTTGGCAGAGGGTTCATCGAACCACAATCATACTATCTCTCTACCATTCCACTCCCGAACAGCGCGCGGGAAAAACGAACACCTAAATCTTTCTGTTCGAGCTCTGATTTCTCTTATTTATTTTGATGATCATTCCTACCTATGTAGGTTGGGCTCAACAACATATTTTCGCTTTCGGAAGAGAAAGTTGGTGACTGAAAATTCGTAAATAGATCTCGCCGCGACGAAAAACGTCTTTGCTTTAATGACTTCCATCGCAACTCGAGTATCATATCTGCCATACTCTCTCCCCTATAACGTGATAATACAAAACGAGCTGCCCTTTTTTGCACCCTTTCGATGTCCTACGTCAGTCCCACCTGGTAAGGATCCCACACCGCGCAGCAATATTCTAACAGAGGACGAACGAGTGTAGCGTAAGCTGTCTCTTTAGTGGTCTTGTTGCATCTTCTAAGTGTCCTGCCAATAAAACGCAACCTTTGGCTTGCCTTCCCCACAATATTATCTATGTGGTCTTTCCAACTGAAGTTGTTCGTAATTTTAACACCCAGGTACTTAGTTGAATTGACAGCCTTGAGAATTGTACTATTTATCGAGTAATCGATTTCCAACGGATTTCTTTTGGAACTCATGCGGATCACCTCACACTTTTCGTTATTTAGCGTCAACTGCCACCTGCCACATCATACAGCAATCTTTCCTAAATCGCTTTGCAACTGATACTGGTCTTCGGATGACCTTACTAGACGGTAAATTACAGCATCATCTGCGAACAACCTAAGAGAACTGCTCAGATTGTCACCCAAGGTCATTTATACAGATCAGGAACAGCAGAGGTCCCAGGACGCTTCCCTGGGGAACACCTGATATCACTTCAGTTTTACTCGATGATTTGCCGTCTATTACTACGAACTGCGACCTTCCCGACAGGAAATCACGAATCCAGTCGCACAACTGAGACGATACCCACAGGCCCGCAGCTTGATTAGAAGTCGCTTTCGAGGAACGGTGTCAAAAGTTTTCCGGAAATCTAGAAATACGGAATCAACCGGTTAATCTAACGAACAGGTTCTACATCTACTTCTACATAGATACCCCACAAGCCATTTCATTATCCTGCAGTGGTTCAATAACACATACTGTACCCACAGGTAGATTCGACCCCACACTTACCCAAAGAGACTTCCCCGTGCCACTAGACACACACTCATGCTAATTAAGCCTTAATGTTAATGTTCGTGGTTCAATTGGTTTGTTCATTACGTTGAACGCCCTCCGCGACAGCTCTGCATTGACAACAGTTTCCCCAGCTGAAATAACCAGGGCCGCCCATGGCGTGCCAGACTTCACGCGAGGGCTACGACATGATCCTAGGAGTAGATTTCTGGCATCAACATCATGCCGAAATTAATCTTGGACAACGAACTATGGAACTTGGTGGAATGTGCCGTGTGAGCGCCAAGGCCTGGTCTATTACTCGTATTTGCTCGGTCCTTCTCGGAAGCACCAGGGAGAGCGCGACATTTAATTTTACATTACGGTGCGGCATTGTTTGGTCGGCGTGACTCTGGGTTCAGCAGTAACGTGGCGTGGGCGCTGTTTACCTTTAGCTATATGCGAACGTCATTAGCATTTACAGTGGCTGTTTACACAAAAGGAGGTGGTCAATCGACCTACCTTCACAATACCTTAATTGGAATGGGAAATATAGAAGAGAGGGATGAGAATTCTGAATTCGCATAAGCGATGGATACTGCATATTTGTTATGAAAACACATATCAAAACCACGCAGAAAGAATTTAAGGATTTAGTTGACAGCAGTGAAAGTGCAGGAAATTACAACGGTAGACAGACAGGACTCAGACAGCACACTGCCAATAGTCAGACAATCCAAGGTAACTTCTTTCTGATAATCGTATTATAGAAGGGATACACCCTGACGAAGACAGTCCAATCCCATAAACTCACTGGCGTCGAAGAAAACGAGAGGTTGAAGAATTCATTCTGGCCTTGACAGAATTACATGGATAGTTTTGAGGGCACTGACAGTCTTACATCTGTTTTGAGCTGTTTTCAAGACCATTTTCCATTTCAGTTGAAAATGCCATTAAAACTGCTATACCAAGAAGAAATGCAGATGATAAAAACGAGTATTCTTTGGACAAATGTATTATACTAGAACTGACATTTGATTACATTTTCGCGCAATTTGGGTGCATAGATCCTGAGAAATCAATACCGAGAACAACCACCTCTGGCCGTAATGACGGCCTTGATACGCCTGGGCGTTGAGTCAGAGCTTGGATGACGTGTACAGGTACAGCAGACCATGCAGCTTCAACACGATACCAAAGTTCATCAAGAGTTGTGATTGGCGTATTGTGACGAGCCAGTTGCTCGGCCACCATTGACAGGGCGATTTCAATTGGTGAGAGATCTGGAGAATGTGCTCGCCAGGGCAGCAGTCGAACATTTTCTGTATCCAGAAAGGCCCATATAGGACCTGCAACACGTGGCCGTGCATTATCCTGCTGAAATGTAGGGTTTCACAGGGGTCGAATGAAGGGTAGAGCCACGGGTCCTGACACATCTGAAATGTAACGTCCACTGTTCAAAGTGCCGTCAAAGCGAACAAGAGGTGACCGAGACGTGTAACCATTGGCACCCCATACCCGGATGATACGCCAGTATGGCGACGACGAATACACGCTTCCACTGTGCGTTCACCGCGATGTCGCCAAACACGGATGCGACCATCATGAATCTATAAACAGAACCTGGATTCATCCGAAAAATGACGTTTTGCCATTTGTGCACCCAGGTTCGTCGTTGAGCACACCATCACAGACGCTCCTGTCTGTGAGCAGCGTCATGGGTAACCGCAGCCATGGTCTCCGAGCTGATAGTCCATGCTGCTGCAAACGTCGTCCAACTGTACGTGCAGATGGTTGTTGTCTCGCAAACGTCCCCATCTGTTGACTCATGGATCGCGACGTGGCTGTACGATCCGTTACAGCCATGCGTATAAGATGCCTGTCATCTCGACTGCTAGTGATACGAAGCCGTTGGGATCCAGCACGGCGTTCCGTATTACCCTCCTGAACCCACTGATTCCATATTTTGCTAGCAGTCATTGGATCTCAACCAACGCGAGCACTAAGTCGAGATACGATAAACCGCAATCGCGATAGGCTACAATCCGACCTTTATGAAAGTCGGAAACGTACGCATTTTTCCTCCTTACACGAGGCATCACAACAACGTTTCGCCAAGCAACGCCGGTCAACTGCTGTTTATGTATGAGAAATCGGTTGGAAACTTTCCTCATGTCAGCATGTTGTAGGTGTCGCCACCGGCGCCAACCTTGTGTGAGTGCTCTGAAAAGCTAATCATTAGCATATCACAGCATCTTCTTCCTGTCGGTTAAATTTCGCGTCTGTAGCACGTCATCTTGGTGGTGTAGCAATTTTAATGGCCAGTAGTGTATATTTGACTGATCTGCAAGGCAATTTCAGTTTTAATGACAGATCTTTTTAAATACAGGATATTTTACAGGATACATAGCTTTCCTCAGGTAGAGTTCCCAAGTTTCTGTACTGAGATTACAAAAGTGATACAATATTTCGATCGACATACTTGTGTAAAACCTTTCTTTGATTATGAAAGTAAATAAGTCACGATCATGTGACAACTTGAGTGAGTGACTCTGTGAAATTGTCTGCGTCTGTCCGTATGCGAACTGTTTGTAACTGATCGAATTTGTATTACGTCATCAGCGCCCCAGAAATAGTTAATCCACGCTGAAAATTTGTTTCGTTTGTGATCTATGATGACGACAAACGTGAAATATAAAACCAAGTCATAGGCAGTGGGGCTGCACTGTTATTTAAATGTGTCAAAATCGATCGTTTCCCCTCTTCCCCCTCCCTGCAGTCAGACAGCGCAGTGCCGCCAGTGGGGAAAACGTGCAGCGAGGCTCAGCGCTTTGGCACTCGGGCCTGGGTCCAGCCCGCGAGCAGAAGTCTTGGCCATCCTTGACTTCAACAGAGAGTAAATACGGTCACAAATAATAATAATAAATAGTGCCATATTTAGGGAATGTGCGTCGCGGCATCAGATGAAAGAATCCTACACCACTGCTTATGGTAAGGTACTAGTGGAGGTGGTGGTGGTTAGTGTTTAACGTCCCGTCGACAACGAGGTCATTAGAGACGGAGTGGAGGTGGCTTGCCATTGTCTTCCTCCAACCTGTTGTGAAGGATCAGGGGTGCAGCTGTGTCGTGTGGATCGCTGTGGTGGAAGCGTACACAGTGTAGTGTTGGACTTTTTATGGATGAAGGGTACGCAGAGTGTGAAACCTGCTGTCGACACATTGCCTACTCCTGTCCAAAAGCACCAAGTTTGGCATCCCATCCGATGGATGGAGCACCATCAACATTGTCACATGCCTGCAGTTCTTGAGACACTGCCGAAATATTTGGAGTCTAATCGAAGACAACGTCTCAAACACTACTGATCAGGACCTTTCCGCCGCTTCCTCTCCTCTGCTGTCGGTAAAATACTGTCAGTAATAACTTCATTCACCACCAAGATTGATACCGGCTTACCTCCAAGTCAAGCGTCACCGCACATGCATGCATTAGCGACCTTGGCCACGGAGGAGCGTCTACAATCACATATTGTTGTTGTTGTTGTCTTCAGTTCTGAGACTGGTTTGATGCGGATCTCCATGCTACTCTATCCTGTGCAAGCTTCTTCATCTCCCAGTACTTAATGCAACCTACATCCTTCTGAATGTGCTTAGTGTATTCATCTCTTGGTCTCCCTCTACGATTTTTACTCTCCACGCTGCCCTCCAATGCTACATTTGTGATCCCTTGATGCCTCAGAACATGTCCTACCAACCGGTCCCTTCTTCTAGTCAAGTTGTGCCACATACTCCTCTTCTCCCCAATTCTATTCAGTACCTCCTTATTAGTTATGTCATCTACCCATCTAATCCTCAGCCTTCTCCTGTAGCACCATATTTCGAAAGCTTCTATTCTCTTCTTGTCAAAACTATTTATCGCCCATGTTTCACTTCCGTACATGGCTACAGCCCATACAAATACTTTCAGAAACGACTTCCTGACACTTAAATCTATACTTGATGTTAACAAATATCTCTTCTTCAGAAACACTTTCCTTGCCATTGCCAGTCTACATTTTATATCCTCTCTACTTCGATCATCATCAGTTATTTTGCTCCCCAAATAGCAGAACTCCTTTACTACTTTAAGTGTCTCACTTCCTCATCTAATTCTCTCAGTCGAACAGGAAAATGTATACCACATTCACTGACCTAGAGAGGGCTTTTGATAGAATAGACTGGAATATACTGTTTGGAAAATTGAATAAAATTGGGATTAATATACAATAACCAGACCACAATAGTAATTTATTAACAAACAGCCAGCTTAATATAGAAACAAGAGACAAGTTCGCCAAATCATTCATGTGAAACTTGTTATATTATGATTCTGAAGAGTGGACTCCAGAGAAACGATAAAAGAAAAAAGAAGAAATAGCTATGTGGATACTGAGAAAAGAAAGCCACAAAAACATCATGTACTGAAAGAAAATATAATCAACAAATACTACAAGAAATTAAGGAGAAAAGGGCATTGATTGACACGATACGGAGGAAAAAACTGCATAAATTTAATACATATTTCAAAGCGACAGCTTCACAAAAAACATCCACGGAGAAATATCAACAGACAGGTCCAGAACGTCCATATTTCAAAGTCCTGTCTGTGAGGTGAACTGCAGCAACTGCAAAAACAAATCTTAAAGAAGACGGAGGTAACAGAAACTTGCCTTAATCTCTGATGACGGGGAGTAAAACGGGCCACGTGCCCCTCAGATTGACTCTTTGTGTTGTTGTGGCGAGCAGGCAGCCTGCTGACTACTGAGCCTACACATACAGATAGAGTCAATGGTAATATCATCCCAGTATGAATGAGAGCACAGAGCGCCATGATTTTACGATCACTATGTTTGCTGAACTCGGGGGGAAGGTGGTCAGTGCAACCACAGACTGTTTTAACGCTATGAGTATCGATTCTGTGCTGCATATTTCAATATTGAATTGATCTATGCTTCACTGTACCATTACATGTGTTCTATCAATCCGGTTTACACGCCGTCAGTACACTTTATACTTGATGACAGCTCTCGAACTAGATTCTTAGAGAGGTTTTTGCAACCTAACGTTCAGTGACTTAGGTGATTACATACTGAGGTGATAAATGTCGTGGGATATGTGGGACCTCCTTTTACCTGGCTTAATGTAGCAACTCGACGTGGCATGGACTCAACAAGTCACTGGAAATCCCCTGCATATAGACTGAGCCATACTCTCTCTATAACAATCCATATTTGGGGAAAGTGGTACCATTGCAGTGTTTTGTGTTCGAACTGTCCTCTCGATTGTGTCCAATGAATGTTCAATGGGATTCATGTCAGTCGAAGTTGGTGGCAAAATAAATCACTTAAATTGTCCAGAATGTTCTTCAAACAAATCGTGAACAGTTTTGGTCTCGTTACATGACATCTTTGTTTGGGAGCATGACGTCCACGAAGGACTCCAAGTAGCAGGACATTTCCAGTCAATGATCAGTTCAGTTGGTCCAGAGGACGCACTCCATTCCTTGTAAACACAGCGATACCATTTCGGAGCCACCACCAAGTTGCACAGTGCCCTGTTGACAACCTGGCTCCATGGCTTCGTGGGGTCTGCACCGCACCTGAATCCCACCGTCTGCTCTTACCAACTGAAATCAGAACTCGTCTGATCAGGAAACGGTTTTCCGGTCGTCTAGGATCCAACCGATTTGGTCACTAGCCCTGCTGCAGGCGATATCGTGCTGTTAGCAAAGGTACTCGCGTCGGTCATCTACTGCCATAGTCCATTAACTCCAAATTTCACCACACTCTCCTAAAGGTGTCGTTCAGCGTACGTCCCACATTTATTTCTTCGGTTATTACACGCAGTGCTGATTGTCCGTTAGCAATGACAACTCTACGCAATCGCCGCTGCTCTAGGTCGTTGAGTGAAGGTCATTAGTCACTGTACTGCCCGCGGTAAGATGTAATGCTTAAAATGTGGTGTTCTCAGCTCACTCTTGACACAGTGGATCTTGGAGAATACTGAATTCCCTAAAGATTTCCGAAATGGAATACCCCGTGTGTCTAGCTTAAAGTACAATTCAGAGTTCGAAGTCTGTTAATTCCCTCCACAATCACGTCGGAAACCGTTTCACGTGACTCACCTGAGAACTAATGACAGCTCGGCCAGTGTACTGCCTTTTATTCCTTTTGTAAGCTACATTACCGTCATACGTATACGGTCGTATCGCTGTCCTGTGACTTAAGTCACCACACGGTAAGTGACATTAATGAGCCTTACTATGTTGTTCCGCAGTTGGTTATAGAAGGAGAAGCTGGGATACAACGGAAACAGTGGGCGATAGTAGTTTATCAGGAGGACAGAAATCTAAGGGCCTCCTTGTACCAACCTACAATAATAATTCCTTTCTGTATGAAAATAAGTATATCTTTTCGTTGAAGTGCCCAATTTATATATTGTTATTGGAACAAAAACACCAAATTTTTATTACGAAGCCATTATCATACTGTGACACTGACAGTACACCCATACTAGAAACTGTTTTTCGATTTCTGCATATCTTATGAATAGTTAATTCTACGTTACATCAAAATTTTTTATTTTTGCAGCGTTCGAAATGTAAGTTACGGAAAAACGTCTCTGAATTCCCTCCAGTGCAACAAAACGTTATTAGGACTCCAAAGATGAATGTGAAATACATTCGGAGGACACATGTCCCAAAATGAAAAACTAAGTCACTTCTGAATGGTGGGCTCCATGTGGTTCCCAAGTAGTGCAGCGACCGTAAACCATAAAATTACCAAATATGCAGCAACCAGTGGCAAAATCATGTTTTATTTATTCACTTTTGCAAATCGATTTCAGCTCATTAACAGTCATGATCGGTGCTACAAATACAAGAATAAAAATAATTAATAACAGTGACCAAATGAATAAATGTACATAGAGTAATGTAAACAAATTAAATGTATACAGACGCATTAAATCATTTAAAATGAACATACAAATTTACCTTTCAACCAATATGTGCCCTGAGTAGTAATACTCTCTTAAGCAGAGATCAAACATAAAGTGATACATCGAGAATGGACTACGACAACGAGAAACCATACGGGGGCGCTGCAAAGCAAACCCGCCCTCTATGCGAAAAGATACAGAAGATGAGAAGAAGACGAAGAAAGGGGTATGACATACAAACTGACGTAAAATATAATGATATAATACTAAAACGCACTCCTGGAAATTGAAATAAGAACACCGTGAATTCATTGTCCCAGGAAGGGGAAACTTTATTGACACATTCCTGGGGTCAGATACATCACATGATCACACTGACAGAACCACAGGCACATAGACACAGGCAACAGAGCATGCACAATGTCGGCACTAGTACAGTGTATATCCACCTTTCGCAGCAATGCAGGCTGCTATTCTCCCATGGAGACGATCGTAGAGATGCTGGATGTAGTCCTGTGTAACGGCTTGCCATTCCATTTCCACCTGGCGCCTCAGTTGGACCAGCGTTCGTGCTGGACGTGCAGACCGCGTGAGACGACGCTTCATCCAGTCCCAAACATGCTCAATGGGGGACAGATCCGGAAATCTTGCTGGCCAGGGTAGTTGACTTACACCTTCTAGAGCACGTTGGGTGGCACGGGATACATGCGGACGTGCATTGTCCTGTTGGAACAGCAAGTTCCCTTACCGGTCTAGGAATGGTAGAACGATGGGTTCGATGACGTTTTGGATGTACCGTGCACTATTCAGTGTCCCCTCGACGATCACCAGAGGTGTACGGCCAGTGTAGGAGATCGCTCCCCACACCATGATGCCGGATGTTGGCCCTGTGTGCCTCGGTCGTATGCAGTCCTGATTGTGGCGCTCACCTGCACGGCGCCAAACACGCATACGGCCATCATTGGCACCATGGCAGAAGCGACTCTCATCGCTGAAGACGACACGTCTCCATTCGTCCCTCCATTCACGCCTGTCGCGACACCACTGGAGGCGGGCTGCACGATGTTGGGGCGTGAGCGGAAGACGGCCTAACGATGTGCGGGACCGTAGCCCAGCTTCATGGAGACGGTTGCGAATGGTCCTCGCCGATATCCCAGGAGCACCAGTGTCCCTAATTTGCTGGGAAGTGGCGGTGCGGTCCCCTACGGCACTGCGTAGGTTCCTACGGTCTTGGCGTGCATCCGTGCGTTGCTGCGGTCCGGTCCCAGGTCGACGGGCACGTGCACCTTCCGCCGACCACTGTCGACAACATCGATGTACTGTGGAGACCTCACGCCCCACGTGTTGAGCAATTCGGCGGTACGTCCACCCGGCCTTCCGCATGCCCACTATACGCCCTCGCTCAAAGTCCGTCAACTGCACATACGGTTCACGTCCACGCTGTCGCGGAATGCTACCAGTGTTAAAGACTGCGATGGAGCTCCGTATGCCACGGCAAACTGGCTGACACTGACGGCGGCGGTGCACAAATGCTGCGCAGCTAGCGCCATTCGACGGCCAACACCGCGGTTCCTGGTGTGTCCGCTGTGCCGTGCGTGTGATCATTGCTTGTACAGCCCTCTCGCAGTGTCCGGAGCAAGTATGGTGGGTCTGACACACCGGTGTCAATGTGTTCTTTTTTCCATTTCCAGGAGTGTATTTACATGAAATGGATACGGACAAAAATTTTGTCAACCACATAGTACAGTTATATAAGCCAAAAAAAACCATTGTACAAATTAGTAAAAAGGAACAAACATAGATGAGAAGCACACCATACAAAACATTGTAAATTTTTTTAAAAAATTTGTTTAAATTATATATCATACTTTTTTTGTTATCCAAGAGCAGAAGTTAATCATAATGTCAAAACGTAAAACGGTCTTGGCATCCATCTAGCGTACAGTTAATGACATTCAGGAAGATTTGACTTTTTTTTTTTGACAGATGACGCCACATTGCTAAATGCACATCTAATGTGAACTAAGTTGAGATAAGAAAATTACGGACACGAACGAAATAAACGTATTGACGAAACAAGGCTAAATGCAAAAATAAAGGGCTAGAACACTTCATACATGGAAAAATTAACACTGGCTCGACAGGATGAATCGAGAACTCGTAGGGGCTCTTGCGCTATACATCTGTTGAGGCAGCCGACAAGACAGTAAAAGCCAAATGAAAGAGCGTCAACGCAAACTAAGTCAGAATAACATCATTCACATCACCAATCTATTTATCTCACTCTCCCCCCTTTCGCTCTTCCCCCCCTCCACCCCGCCCTCCCATCTTTCCTTGTCCTATCATTAAAAAAAAAAAAAAAAATGGTTCAAATGGATCTGAGCACTATGGGACTTAACATCTGTGGTCATCAGTCCCCTAGAACTTAGAACTACTTAAACCTGACTAACCTAAGGACATCACACACATCCAAGCCCGAGGCAGGATTCGAACCTGCGACTGTAGCAGTCGCGCGGCTCCGGACTGAGCGCCTAGAACCGCCAGACCACCGCGGCCGGCTTCTATCATTTCCATTCCCATCAAGGAAATGCTCGGCGAAGAGCTCCCAAAAATGAGCTCCCCTCACCATCACCAGCTCGTTGAGAAGGCACACGCTAGCTGATCTATGATAACAACATATCTCCGTATCCTCTAGTAAATCAAGAAATTTCCCTTTGTGGTTGTCAAAATTTTTGTCAGTATCCATTTCATGTAAATATTTTAGTATTATATCATGAATTGTACCTCACTATGTATGTCATACCTCTTTCTTCTTCTTCTCATTTTTATTTTAGCTGTATCTTTTCGCATAGAGGGCGGGTTTGCTCTGCAGCGCCCCCTTATGGTTTCTCGTTGTCATGGTCAATTCTCGATGTATCACTTTATGTATGACCCCTGCTTAAGACAGGATTACTATTCAGGGTACATATTGGTTTAAAGGTAAATTTGGATGTTCATTTTAAATGGTTTAATGCGTCTGTATACATTTAACTGGTTTATGTTGCTTTATGTACATTTATTCATTTGGTCACTGTTATTAATTATTTTTATTCTTGTATTTGTAGCACCGATGATGGCTGTTAATCAGTTGAAATCGATTTGCAAAAGTGAATAAATAAACATGATTTTGCGACTGGTTGCTGCATATTTGGTAATTTTAAATCACTTCTGTCTTTCAGAAAGAAGGAAATAAATGTTGTTTTCTATTCGGTTCTCTTTATTTCCAGGATGTTGAGTAATGAAAAAATGTTTCAAATGGCTCTGAGCACAATGGGGCTGAACTTCTGAGGTCATTAGTCCCCTAGAACTAACCTAAGGACATTACACACATCCATGCCCAAGGCAGGCTTCGAACCTGCGACCGTAGCGGTCGCGCGCTCCCAGACTGTAGCGCCTAGAACCACTCTGCCACCCCGGCCGGCTTGACTAAAGAAACTAACTTTTCATCAATTCCGCTGTTTCTCGGACATACACACTATTTCGCAGCAATCTGCTTCAGTCATACCAACGTTAAATACGTACCCGTTCAAGAACGAGATTCACTTTAACCTGCCATCAAGTTTGTGATATATTAGAAGTGCTGCGTGGGTGTCAGTTGTCAAATCCACGTCAGGTTGTAGTCGTCAGCTGCCTGCATTCCACCTTTCCGTACCTCCCACTGGGTGGCTGACCAGTGCTTTCTGCAGAGCATAGTGGCACTGCAGCGCCTCTAGCTGTCAAGCAGACAACTGCTCGCTGCTCCAGGCCTGCCACCCTCCCAGACAGGAAACCCTTTGCTCCACTACGCTTCTCTCCATTTGCGACCGCGCCGAGCAAATTGTCGGTTAGCCGCAGACGACCGGAGGCGTCGACTATCGACTGTCCACTTGCTGGCTGAGTGCGCTGCGGGTAGGTCCTCTACCACGCGTCTGCCGGTGGAGGAGGGGCAGTTGTAGTCTCGAGAAAACACGACCCTTAGCCGACAGCTGAATGTGCAGGAAAGGGAGTTTCGCCTGCAGTGAGCTCTTGTTACTGCTAGCGTCTCTACAAAACACAGAGTGTTTCAGAAAGAAGTACCTGATTTCAAAATGCCATATTTATTAATAAAAATGTACACAAACTTGGGATATACTACAAAATACAAAATCTTTAAGTTTTAGCCGTGCTATTTGAAATGTTCTGTGTATTCACCAGCAGTAGCACAACATTTAAACGATATACAGAGTCGTCCATTGATCGTGACCGGCCCAAATATCTCACGACATAAGCATCAAACGAAAAAACTACAAAGAACGAAACTTGTTTATCTTGAAGGGGGAAACCAAATGGCGCTAGGGTTGGCCCGCTAGATGAAGCTGCCATAGGTCACACGGATATCAAATACGTTTTTTAAAGTATGAACCTCCATTTTTATTAGATATTAGTGTAGTACGTAAAGAAATATGAATGTTTTAGTTGGAACATTTTTTTCGCTTTGTGATAGATAGCGTTGTAATAGTCACAAACATATGGCTCACAATTTTAGACGAACAGTTGGTAACAGGTAGGTATTTTAAATTAAAATGTATAACGTAGGTACGTTTCAACATTTTATTTCGCTCGTTACAATGTGATACATGTACCTTTGTGAACTTATCATTTTTGAGAACGCATGCTGTAAATACCAAATTAATGCAATAAATGCTCAAAATGATGTCCGTCAACCTCAATGCATTCGGCAATACGTGTAACGACATTCGTCTCAACAGCGAGTAGTTTGGCATCCGTACTGTTCGCACATGCATTCACAATGCGCTGACGCATGTTGTCAGGCGTTGTCGGTGGATCACGATAGCAAATATCCTTCAACTTTCCCCACAGAAAGAAATCCGGGGACGTCAGATCTGGTGAACGTGCCGGCCATGGTATGGTGCTTCGACGACCACTCCACCTGTCATGAAATATGCTATTCAGTACCGCTTCAACCGTACGCGAGCTATGTGCCGGACAACCATCATCTTGGAAGTACATCGCCATTCTGTCATGCAGTGAAACGTTTTGTAGTAACATCGGTAGGACATTACGTAGGAAATCAGCATACATTGCACGATTTAGATTGCCATCGATAAAATGTGGGCCAATTATCGTTCCTCCCACAATGCCGCACCATACATTAACCGCCAAGGTCGCTGATGTTCCACTTGTCACAGCCATCGTGGATTTTCCGTTGCCCAATAGTGCATATTATGCCGGTTTACGTTAGCGCTGTTGGTGAATTACGCTTTATCGCTAAAAAGAAAAATCTGTCATCGTCCTGTAAGTTCTCTTATGCCCAGTGGCAGAACTGTATACGACGTTCAAAGTCGTCGACATGCAATTGCTAGTGCATAGAAATATGGAACGGGTGCAATCGATGTTGATGAAGCATTCTCATCACCGACGTTTTTGAGTTTCCCGATTCTCGCGCAGTTTGTCCGCTACTGATGTGCGGATTAGCCGCGACAGCAGCTAAAACACGTACTTGGGCATCATCATTTGTTGCAGGTTGTGATTGACGTTTCTCACGTGACTGGACACTTTCTGTTTCCTTAAATAACGTAACTATCCGGCGAACGGTGCGGACACTTGGATGACGTCATCCAGGATACCGAGTAGCATACATAGCACACGCCCGTTGGGCATTTTGATCACAATAGCCATACATCATCACGATACCGACCTTTTCCACAATTGGAAACGGTCCATTTCAACACGGGTAACGTATCACGAAGTAAATATCGTCAGGACTGGGGGAATGTTACGTGATACCACGTAATTATACGTTTGTGGCTATTACAGAACCATCTATCACAAAGCCAAAAAAGTGGTCCAACTAAAACATTCATATTTCTTTTCGTTCTGCACGAATATGTAATAAAAGATGGGGGTTCCCATTTTAAAAAAACGCAGTTGATATGCATTTGACCTATGGCAGCACTATCTAGCGAACCAACCATAGCGCCATTTGGTTTCCCCCTTCAAGCTAGACGAGTTTCGTTCTTTGTAGTTTTTTCGTTTGATACTTATTTCGTGAGATATTTGGCCCGGTCACTATCAATGGACCACCCTGTATAACTCATAGTCAACGGCCTTGCTGCAGTGGTAACACTGGTTCCCGTCAGATCATCGAAGTTAAGCATTGCTGGGCTGGGCTAGCACTTGCATGGGTGGCCATCTGGTCTGCCGAGTACTTGGCACGTGGGGTGGACTCAGCCCTTGTGGGGAAAACTAAGGAGCTGCTTGATTGAGAATTCGCGACTCCGGTCTCATAAAGTGACATGACTGGGAGAGTGGTGCGCTGACTATAGGCCCCTCCATATCTGCATCCAGTGACGCCTGTTGGCTGAGGATGACACTGCTGCCGACCGGTACCATTAGGCCTTCCAAGGCCTGCTTGGACGGAGTTTAGTTTAGTTTATAATTCATCATAAACCGTACGCAGTACACCTGCTTTTACAGAAGTTATGGCGCCTGTTCTACTGTTATTCACTTCTTCTATGTCATGAGTTAGGGGAAATGAACACACATTCTTGTTTTGTAAATTAAACTGCATTTTGCTGCTGCTATTTAGTTTATTTCTCCCATACGCGTTTCGCCTTTTCTTGTTTTAAGGCATCATCAGTGGGATCTACAAAGATACATTTTTGTTTAGTTTTAGATTATTAAATAGTTCACGTCGCGATTTTTGTAAAAAAGTAGTTACCTACAATTTGCTGATCTGCGTTTTCTCACATCTGGTGTAGAGGTCGCACTACCACTTTTTTCACTGCCACATACTCATAACTTCGAGTTCTGGCCTTCCTTACACTGTTTCCCATGTTTCTCACACTTTTCGTGGTGAAATCTTGTGGTTTTGACACTCGACACAACTATTTCGTGTGACACTGCCTTTCACAAACGTAAATATTGCGACTCCATTTCGCGTTTCCCCCTCTTTGGCATGTTCACGTATTTGTTGCCAACCTATCAAAGTATGTGTTTGAAACTACCTTCTATTTGTGCTGTTTATACCGTGTTCGTGTGTGTATGAGAGAGAGCGAGAGAGAGAGAGAGAGAGAGTCAGTTCATGAGTGTAATTTTTTTACTTTGTGTGTGTGTGTGTGTGTGTGTGTGTGTGTGTGTGTGTGTGTGTGTGTGTACTAGCTTATTAGCGAGTAGTTGAAAACTTTGGTGACAGATATGTTTGATGTTTGGTGCTGTAATCCTTTTGGGTGTGTTATTGTATTATTTTATCTATTAGTGTAAATAATGAACTGTTTGCCATCTGTATTTGGTCATTCAACAGGATTTTCTTTTCTGCTTTGGTTTTCTGTATGTGATAATTTTCTTGCATGGTTAGGAGGTGTTTTTTATTGTTGAGTCTAATTATTTTCATGTCAGAAAACAGGCAGATATCAATTACAGTGTAACACTTGTGATGGCAGATACATAGGGCAAACAGGCAGGACATTTGATATCAGATACAAAGAACACATGAGAGCCTGGAAATATGGGAAAAACCACTCCACATTTGCAGAACACCTAAGAGAAAATGACCACAAACCAACCACTAGAGAAGATGACATGAAAATAATTAAACTCAACAATAAAAGACACCTCCTAACCATGCAAGAAAATTATCACATACAGAAAACCAAAGCAGAAAAGAAAATCCTGTTGAATGACCAAATACAGATGGCAAACAGTTCATTATTTACACTAATAGATAAAATAATATAAATAACACACCCATAAGGATTACAGCACCAAACATCAAACATATCTGTCACCAAAGTTTTCAACTACTCGCTAATAAGCTAGTACACACACACACACACACACACACACACACACACACACACACACACACACAAAGTAAAAAAATTACACTCATGAACTGACTCTCTCTCTCTCTCTCTCTCTCTCGCTCTCTCTCATACACACACGAACACGGTATAAACAGCACAAATAGAAGGTAGTTTCAAACACATACTTTGATAGGTTGGTAACAAATACGTGAACATGCCAAAGAGGGGGAAACGCGAAATGGAGTCGCAATATTTACGTTTGTGAAAGGCAGTGTCACACGAAATAGTTGTGTCGAGTGTCAAAACCACAAGATTTCACCACGAAAAGTGTGAGAAACATGGGAAACAGTGTAAGGAAGGCCAGAACTCGAAGTTATGAGTATGTGGCAGTGAAAAAAGTGGTAGTGCGACCTCTACACCAGATGTGAGAAGACGCAGATCAGCAAATTGTAAGTAACTACTTTTTTACAAAAATCGCGACGTGAACTGTTTAATAATCTAAAACTAAACAAAAATGTATCTTTGTAGATCCCACTGATGATGCCTTAAAACAAGAAAAGGCGAAACGCGTATGGGAGAAATAAACTAAATAGCAGCAGCAAAAGGCAGTTTAATTTACAAAACAAGTATTTATATGCTTGCTGCGGAAGATGGCCACGCAAACAAACTTGTTAACACACATTCCTTTACATATTATCACAAAAAAAATCGCATGGGGTTATGTCTGGCTATCTTGGAGGCCAAGTATGCAGGGCACTGTCTCGGAGTCCCGTGCTCCCTGTCCAGCATTGAGGCAGAGTGTCATTGACAAGGGAAATTCCTCATTGCATCCCCCTCAGATTTAGTGGTAAGAGGGTCCAGTGGACAGCAACAAAACCATGACTGGTTACCCATGATGCCGTTGCCATTTCAGGCTGCTCTTTATTGCACTTCTTGTACTTGAATCGTTCACTATTTCGATTTTGTTTTTTTATTCACAGTTCAGTACACCTTCTTCCTGTTTTCATGCTTGATCTGTGTTCAGTTTTTGACGGGAGTGGCCTTCCAAATGGCACCGCTAACGTTTGATGACAAGGCGACAATTCAACCGAATGCTCTACATGTCTGGTGTGTGATACGCGGGATTAGTGACAGTACGTGTGTCATACGATGGGAATCTGTTATCGAATGGGAATCTCTTATCGACGCTCCTAATTTGTACGACTGGCGTCTATATCACTAACATCGATTTGCAGCAGGGTTTTGGAACATACTCAGAAAATATCGTTCTTGTGAAACACAACTAGCTCTTTATACTCATCAAGTAATAAGTGCTATCGACAAGGGATGTCGAATCCATATTTTTAGGTTTCCAGAAGGCTTTCGACACCGTTCCTCACAAGCGTCTTCCAGCCAAACTGTGTACTTCCGGAGTATCGCCTCAGTTGTGCGACTGGATTCGTGATTTCCTGTCAGAAAGGTCATTGTTCGTAGTAATAGACGGAAACTCATAGAGTCATCGAGTAAAACAGAAGTAATATCAGGCGTTCCCTAAGGAAGTGTTATAGGCCCTCTATTGCTTCCGATCTATATTATCGACATAGGAGACAATCTGAGTAGCCGTCTTACATTGTTTGCGGATGATGCTGTCATTTACCGCCTTGTAAAGTCATCAGATGATCAAAACGAATTGCAAAATGATTTAGATAAGGTATCTGCATGGTGCGAAAAGTGGCAATTGACCCTGAATAAAGAAAAGTGTGAAGTTATTCACGTGAGTACTAAAAGAAATCAGCTAAATTTCGATTACGCGATAAGTCACACAAATCTGAAGGCTGTAAATTCAGCTAAATGCTTATGGATTAAAATTACAAATAACCTAAATTGGAACGATCACGTACGTAATGTTGTGGGTAGACAAAACCAAAGACTGCGATTCTTTGGCAGAACACTTAGAAGGTGCAACAGGCCTACTAAAGAGACTGCTTGTCCGCCATACTGTGGAGTACTGCTGTGCGGTGTGGGATCCGCATCAGGTGGGGCTGATGGATGACATCGAGAAGGGCAGCTCGTTCTGTACTATTGCGAAATAGAGGACATAGTGCCACAGACATGACACTTGAACCGGAGTGGCAATCATTAAAAAAAAAGGAATTTTTCGTTGCTACGGGATCTTCTCATGAAATTTCAGTCACCATTCTGTTGGCACCCACCTACATAGGGAGAAATGATCATCACGATAAAATAAATCAGGGCTCGCACAGAAAAATTTAAGTGCTCGTTTTTCCCGCGTGTCGCTCGAGAGTGGAACGGTAGAGAGACAGCTTGAAGGTGGTTCATTGAACCCTCTGCCAGGCACTTTATTGTGAATAGCAGAGTAATTACGTAGATGTGGATGAAGTGAGTGAGATACGCCTCCTTGCCCGAAGTAGGTGTTGATATGGATGTGAATGTGATCACTCCCAAGGAAATGACGAAAACGTTACAGTTTGTCACTTAATCTACAATAAATGAACGCAACTGTTTCTCATTCACATAGTTTCTCTGTGCCCTGTCAAAGCATATGTTCTTAACGTTTTTGGAGTGGCCTTTCGTTTTGGAAGTCTTGACTCTTGAATTTTTTTTGTTGTAATATAGATCACACCCGTTTATTTGTTGTTTTCATTTCTGTGAGACTTCTATGTGGTATCTCGCCCTCTATCAGATTTACTTGCGTCGGTAACGTATTCTTACCACATGACTCATAATGTATAACCAATGTATACTACGACAATTGCCAAGACTACAGAAAGAGAACAGACATTTAAATGATCGGATGGACAGATCATAATGTCGTGAAAAAAAAATGGCACGATCCCTCGTTTTCAACAAGGCTCGCCCATCTGGAAGTACTAAACCATGACCGGTTACCCACGACGCCGTTGCCGTTTCAGGTTGCACTTTATTGCACTTCCTGTTCTTGGACCGTTCACTATTTCTATTTTGCTTTTTCATTCACACTGGCCCATCTTACCAATAAATCTGAGGGGGGCGCGATGGGGAGTTTCTCTTGTGAGCAACTGGCATACGTTGTTGTATCAGTGTTGTGGAGTTCCATCCTGTTGGAAAATGAAGCATCTAAAGTCTTCCTGAAGTCGTGGAAAGTCAGTTCCGCAGCAGTTGAAGGTAGCTCATTCCAGTCACTGTATTATCCTCAAAAAGAAGGGATCACACACTTTTGCACGAGAAATGGCACAATAAAGCTTACCTTAGGTGAGTGTCTTTCGTGCTCACGAGGGTTCTGGAGTTCCCATATCTGCGCATTATGTCAGTTTACCGCTAACATGAAATATTGGTCCATCACTGAAAATTAACTGTGGTAAAATATATCGTCTCCCATGTTCTACAGCAGAGCATTGCTGAAGTCAACCTGTTTCCTTTTATCACAAACCTGAAGAGCTTGCTCTAATTGTAGTCAGTATGGGCTACAGACCAAACGACGCCTTAACAGTCGCCACACAGTCTTACGAGGCACTGCCAGTTCTCTGCTTGTGCGGGGAGTAGATTTTCGTTGTGTCCCCTCACACAATTGCAGAATTCTTTCCACCATGTCGTCAGAAGTGCGAGGTCGACTTGGACTCTTCATCTTGTCTCTTCAGATTGGCATTACCAACGACGAATGTTTTGAGTGCAGGCGGATCTATGCCTAAACGGCGACGTAAGGCACGCTGGGCCGAAATCACTGGCCCACTCTTTGCAAACTGCAGCACACGAAACGCCATCTGTTGAGTGGACGCCATCTTACTTCTGATTGACTGACATCTAACGGTGATTTTCGTAAACTCTAGGCCACGGCCATTCAAAGAGCACCTATTTCCTTGCCGGCACGTCCCATGTTCCGTAATTATTACCGTCCAAAATCAGGTCATTCTTTTTTAAACATCCTGTAGATTCCACACGACAGACACAGACTTTGAAATTTTTATACCTATTGTTACATTCGAGGTTTAGTAACAGGATCCTTAGAAAGTCAGATTGATGCATGCAGATGGTGGCGCAGCCGGCTGCAGTTCGCAATTGTCTGAAGATGCTGTTGAACTGTAAGTGACATGTCGAACGGTTTTGTTATTGATATGGATTGAAACACAGCACCTACAGCCAAGAGTAATCAAACATGACTGAGTCTCCAACACAGGACCAGTCATCATTGTCGACTAAGCATAAAGTGTTGTTAAACCTTGAAGTTTCCACTAGTATCAGTTAGCAGATCTGACCTTGGAATTACACAAGGTTAATCTCTAATGACCTCGATGTCGACGGGACGTTAAACCCAATCGTCCTTCCAATTACAAAAGGATTTTTTTTTACTTGAGTGCAAATCCTTTTCAGCAACTATTGTCCCTGTTAACTAACGACGAAAGATTCTCAATGTGGTTACGATTGGAAAAAAAATATTTCAACACACGTTTAAACTTGAAGTGAAGTTACATGATTCAAATCGAGAACCTAATCGGATTGTTGACTAAGAACAATTAAATGTTGTATATTGATTATTTCACCAGCGGAGAGATGTTTGAACCTGAAATGACTTGCCAGGTTTCGAACATGGCACCTATTGCCGTTCCTCTTAGCCAGGAGCAGCCGCTAATATCGTGAGGAAGAGTTCTGTGCTGACCGGGAATCGAACCCTCCACGGCCGGCTTGTGAGGCCGAGCAGTTATAGCCGCTTCAGTCTGGAACCGCGCGACCGCTATGGTTGCAGGTTCGAATCCTGCCTCGGGCATGGATGTGTGTGATGTCCTCAGGTTAGTTACGTTTAAGTAGTTCTATGTTCTAGGGGACTGACTCCATAGTGCTCAGAGCCATATGAACCATCTGAACCCTACACATAATCGTCATTGTTGACTTCGCACGAATTCTTTTTCACTAGCAGCAAGGAGTGGTATGTCGAAGTGACACGTCGGAAGAAGCAATGCCGGCCGTATATTGCACAAAAAAGACGTAAAGGCTATTTACAAATCGACAAAGAAGATCAGCGAGTGTGTCATCTTGGCAAAGGACAAAAAGGATACTAACTGTCGTGAGTACTTATCATCTTTTATTCGCTGTGTCGTGGTTCTGTTATTTCATTGATTGATTGCTTCTTATTGGAAGAGTTCCAGCCATCAATCCCCTAACATAAAAAAATTCAACAGTTTCCTCGTTGTTTTGATTGATCAGCCTATTATGGGCCTAACATATCAATCCCAAGTTAGTGTCCCAGAACAAAAGTCATACTGAACCTCTAAAATAGGTGACGTGACAGCGTTTTAATGGTGCAAGTTCCACCACTATGGTCGGAAACAGTTCCAAGAATCTTGCTCTCGAAGTATCGTGAAAGCGAACAAATGTGCGAGTGACCTTTTTGTGTCCATCCCTTCAGTATTTCAGACATCGTCCGCCCTTTCTCGAACTGTACGCTGCATCTCCAAATTGTATGCACCTAATTAAAATAGTGTGTCATGCGTTATTAATTCTCAGGAGTAACGAACGCTCAACTGGTCATAAAGTCATTATCAAAAGGTTGACAAACCCTCTTTTGCATTGCGGTACCACACCAGATCCTGTCCCGTTTGAATGGATTTGTACCCGCTTGTAAGCAATAGTTGCTCAGGGAGAGTGCAGTTGCACGAAATCAATGTCAGAACAGAGAAAAACAAATCTACATTTATAACATTTGTAGATCTAGAGAAAGCTTTTCACAATGTCGACTGAAATACATCTTTTAAATTCTGAAAGTAACATGGATAAAACACAGGAGCGACAAGTTATTTACTACTTACACAGAAACCAGACTGCAGTTATGGCAGACGAAGGACATGAAAAGTAAGTAGTAATCGAGAAGGGAATGACACACGATTGTAGCCTATACTCATTGTCATTCAGTTTGTACACCGAGCAAGCAGTAAAGGAGACGAAGTTCATGGAGGATAAATAAAACCTTTGATGTTTGCTGACGATTTTGAAATTCTGTTTGAGACAACAAAGGACTTTGAAGAGCGGTTGAATGGAACAGAGAGTGCCTAGAACAGAAAGTAAAACAAACGTAATGGAATCTAGTGGAATTAAATCAGAGGGGGTTGAGTGATTTAGATTAGGGAATGAGATACCAAAGTTGGTGAATAAGTTTTTCTCTTTCGGCAGCAAAACGATTGAAGACAGCAGAAGTAGGGAGGATGTTAAGAGCATACTGGCAACGGCAACAACAACATTTCTGAAAAGAGAAAATTGGTAACATCGAATACAATTTTTTTAAGTGTTAGGAAGTCTTTTCAGAATGTAGTTGTCTGGCGTATAGCCTTGCACAGAAATAAATGCGGACCGTAAACAGTTCGGACAAGAAGAGAAGCTTCTGAAATGTGTTGCTACATAAGAATGTCGAAATTAGATGATTAGATCGAATAACTAATGAAGAGGTACAGAAAAGGGTCGAGGAAAAAATCAATTTATGACACAACTTGGCTAAAAAAGGGATCATTTGATATGATATGTCCCGTAGCCTCAAGGAATCGTCATTTGTAATGGAATAATGGGTATAGATTAAAAATTGTAGAGGAAGATGTAAGCGTGAATACAGCAAGCAAGAAGAATTAGATGAAGGTTGCAGTAGCTATGCAGAAATGCAGAAGACTCACTGGATAGACGTGCGTACAGGGCTGCATCAAACTAGTCTTTGGACTGGACACCACAACGTCTTTAATGTTGTTGTAACACAATGCTAATGATAACTATATTGCAAACGATTATTTAATTTTAAAACCTTTATCTACAGATACTCTTCAATGCCATAAAATAATTTGCCCAACAGATAGCTTTTAAGACAGTCTTTAACTCCATCATGTACCCACAAGATATTTAATATTCTCTGGCAGGTTGTTTAATAGACGTCTATCCTTATAACTAACTATGCTGAGGCCATGAAATTACTGAAGAAGTTATTTTTGATCCTAGTATCAATATTGACATTTTTATCGGTTGTAAACTACCGTTAAAGTATTTTATGAATATAACTAGTGGGAAAGATATATTTACTGTTCTTGGAACAATTGATATGCAGCGATAATTTAAGAGTAGCATCTTTATTTAATGTCTATGAAAATAAAAAAGGATCGAAAGTGACGCGATTGTACGGCCGAGGAGGAAGGACGTATTTTATGGTACACACACTGTTTTGTTTCGCTATACGGAAGGCAGTCATTGAGCAGCTACACATATTTTATGTAAGTTATTCGTATTTCTGATAAAACAAACTTCTTGTTGTTATCACAAATTGAATTTCTTTCTAATAGTTTTCACCTCAAATGCTCGCAGTGGCTGATTATTTATAACAAGTATTTTTTTCAGTAATTTGCGGTGCGAGATGCTCATCTTCCGAAGCAGCCTCTTGTCGGCCATTACGCGCCGAAGTTTTAATCTATTTTTCAAAGTCTTAACAGTAAATGTAAATGCGAGAGATTTCGTTGTAAGAACCTTTCTAAATTGCAACAGATAATTAATTTACGTTAAAGCTTATTTTTTAAAAATTATACAGATTCCATGTGTTCAGTAAGTTTTATCTTGGACGCTCCACAGCAACAATCGAAATTCTCTCTAGCCTTGCTTTGCAATCAATAAATAGAAATTAAAAAATTTACATTCAGTTCAGCTAACGGCACCTATATTTTAGTCATCACGTTCAAGATCTAAAGTTGGTACATGAATAACAGCGGCCCTTCAAGAACCCGTTTCATATTTACTTTTGCACGTAAGTAAAAGTGATAAAAAAGGTAATATCCATGAGAGAGAGCCATGCTCCCCAAAATAAATAAATAAATAAATAAATAAATCATGCTGATATAAATATATAAAATATATATGTAATTTTTTGTATATAACGTCACAATTGGCACCTACGTCACATATTATAGTCATACTTTTCACTCTTTTAGAGGAAAAGGGAAATAGAAGTAACGACAGAGGTCTTCAGTGAATTATGTATAGTGAAAAAGTTGTCATGATACGATATCTTTCAAAAGGATGGCTGCAGGCCGCTGTACAAATTAACACCGTATTTAATTCTAGTAACAAGCTTGTAATCTGAAAAATAATATCCCTGGAAGTTGAATTGCCTCAAAAATATTTCTGCAACTACGAGGGGCATTCAATAAATAATGCAACACTTTTTTCCTGGAATCAAGTTGGTTCTGTTCAGGATTTCGCTTGCATTTTTTTGGCAGGGCACAGGCTGAAATCAAACAGAATAACCCCTTCAGAGTCCCAGAAGACCGCTGACATGACTTTACCAGCTGAGGGTGTGGCTTTGAACTTTGTGTATGGAGGAAAAGTCGCGTGATGCAGCTCCATAGCTGCCGTTTTGTTTCCAGTTCGACATGATGTTTCATAGTCGGTGACGATTTCGGCAATAAACTGTCACCATCAGTAGAATTGCTGTTTATGGTCTTCCGTTAGGCAGCGAGAAAATCGGGCGCACACCTCTGAGTACCGCTGCTGATGGATGAGTTGTCAGCCCTACCAATAGAGATGTCCAGTTGTACAGAAAGGTGTCTGATTCTGATCGTCGCTCACCTCGAATGACAGTGTCTTAACGTTCCAAAATCACAGGTGTTACAGTTTGCAGTATGTTTCACTTAGTTTTCCTGGTTTCCCCATTGTCTCCACTGTGAAGGCCAGGGGAAAACAGCATATTGAGAACTCTCTCTCTCTCTCTCTCTCTCTCTCTCTCTCTCACACACACACACACACACACACACACACACAAGCTTCCACAGTATTAGTTAATGCTAGGCATAACCGTAACATGCCCAGTCGTAAATTTTTGAGGTAAGTAACTGTTCTACATTAAGTTCTTTATGGTTGCAGATCACAAACAACTGCATTAAATTACATAAGTCCAGAAAATCTTCAGCAAGTAATAACCAGGTATATATACAAAATTTGTCCGTTTTTCAAACATGTAAATACTGTTAACTGTATCTTCCCTCTGTTCTTGGTAGAACAACATTATAACAAATGAAAAGCGCTGGTTTGCTTTTGTTCTACAGTATTACTTTTATTGTGTTAATCCATGTACTAATTTTATTTTATTTTATTGGTTCTATTAATACAAACTATTATGTAGGCTTGCTGTTACTATTTTGTGCTAAGGTCTTTTCCTGTTTACTCCGTTTTTATTTATTCACTGTTCAATTTTTTGCTTTTTACATTGCATTACCACACACTGTCAAAGATGTTATTTATGGCGCTTAAATAAAATATCTGCATCCCTGCTGTCTCCGCCGTACGGTTATGTATGGCCTCCTTAACAACACAGTCACGGAAGGATCACGCTGGGGATAAAATTTCAGTCTCTGCGTAAAACATGCGATACACCGTGTATCGGCAATGTTCCGCTACCGCTGTCTTAAAAACACAAATTTACATGTTTACAAGTAGTATAAAGCATTTATCATGTTGTATAGAAAATAACAAAAGCCCAGTAATGATGGTGAAACTTCAGTGAAACATGTCTGGGGAATAAAAAAAGAAAAAACTTTATTTGGCTCAAGGCGGACCCTCTCCAAAAAAAATCGATTTGTAAGCAAATGTGAACAAAATAGTTTCAACCTTAAGATGATTATACTGCAAGCGCTTATGAATATTTGTGATGCTCTGGATTTTCGCCAAAAGAAACGCAATCACAGCTCTCTGCATGCACGAACCTCCGTTTCAGACTCCATTTTGATGGCAACGTATAGCGCTTCTACCTTCCGGGACTTCATGAAACTATAGTGGTTGAGGCGGAAATATTCCACGATGCCCCGCAAGAAATTCTACATTTTTTCAGCCGAAAATGGTCTAGAAAAAAAAAGTGTTGCATTACTTACTGAACGCACATCATAGTTAGTGTTTGGAGAATGCTACATAAACTAATTTCTCTATTTTTAAAATGTCCTATCGCATACTGCAATTTTAGCTAACGTAATACGATTCTTTAATAGTCGGAAGTTGGTTTTACAGTTGAAGTTATATTCCATCTTTTAAAAAACATAAGGATCTCTGCTTCCTATAATTTTTAGTCTGAGTAGGCTGTTTTCGTAACTTGTGATGTGACAAATGCGTAACTGTGTTTACAGAGGTTTGTCAGGATTTAATGCTAATCAATTTGTCTTGTTTTCAAATATTATGGCTCTGAGCACTATGGGACTTAACTGCCGTGGTTATCAGTCCCCTAGAACTTAGAACTACTTAAACCTAACTAACCTAAGGACATCACATACATCCATGCCCGAGGCAGGATTCGAACCTGCGACCGTAGCAGTCGCGCGGTCCGCTAGACCACCGCGGCCGGCTTTCAAATATTACATTAGGTTCTTTTTTTTCTATCCCTTTCTTACATCGTTTGCAAAAAGGATCAAATTTACATCTTCTGAACATGCAAGGTTGTGAAAATAACGATAATCACATTTTCTTCACTTCATTTCGAAGGCAAACTCAAATGACACTTTTTTTTCAAATTTGTGATATCTTCCGATTTTGGTCTACGCATTTTATTTTGAGAGCCACTAATTCTCTTAATGTACTCTCAGCTCAGCCGTAGTTGCAGGGTGTAACCATAGGCTGTTTAGCAACGCTATTGTTTTAGCAAAATCAGCGCAGTAGGACTTGAGTTTGTAAGCGCGGTGGGATATTTTTGTGCAGCTGACTATTAGCCTGCAAGCCCCCAAGCGATAAAGGGTGGAAGATAATTCTGCGATGACGGAGGTCGCAGCAGTTGTCACGCTGGCCATTCACAGAAGAGGCAGTAGGAGCTTTAAAAGAGTCGCCGCAGAGATAAGGCTTTTGAGAAATGTCTGGGTGGCATAAAGTAAACATGTCTGCGGGCGAGAACCGCGAAAAAACTGTGAGGGAGGGGATGAAGGACTCCAAATTTACGGCGAGAGCGGCGGTGGCCATTTAGATTAAGGTAGTAATATCTCTGGTGCATTAAGAACCGTGATTAGGCGTTAGCGAGGACAGCCCGTAGAGCGCCGCAGCGGAGATAGCGGCCCATATCTTTTACCGACGTGACGTAATGGAACAGGGGTTCCTTCTAAACTCGACCTCTTTGTGCATTCGTGTTGTCGGCAGGCCGAGGGACGATTAGAACAAACCGCAGGACTAGTATAAACTCTGCACGTCATCATTTTATTATCACACTGATGTCGATAGAATAATACGTTAACGGTTTACGAAAATAGTTCAAGATCACAAAGAAGAATGAGGAATGTCTCAAACATTGAGAACAAAGCATACATAATACACGGAGACAACGTCTATTTAATAGAGCACAAAAAAACTGTCGACATGAAATTCAGATCATGAAAATCAACGAGTTTATTCCATTGTATCGTTGAGAGAAATATTTCATGCAGATGTCCATGCTGGCGTATGATGTGCGAGTTTTGCCATTTGTGCACAACTATTCCAATGAAAATCCAAGTTATACTGCTTAATGTATTGAAGCAGTAGTCTTCTCGCTCTGTTATTATTACCCTCCACACTTTCTTCCATTACCAGATTATTATTTGACGCCTTGGAATGTTTCCTATCAACCTATCAATTATTTTGAATATTTTTTGTCATAGAAATCGGTTTTCCAAACTCGGATCAGTATATCTTCAGTTAGTTATCCGCTTTTCCCATACATTATTCAGCATTCTTCTATAATGCCACATTTAAAACTTGTCCATTATCTTTTGGCCTACACTGTTCACCGTCCACATTGCAGTTCTTATAAAGACAAACTCTATACTAATACTTACAGAAATCACTTCATTTGCGTGTGATGCTGCCATGTTTCTGCTTAGAGTCAAGAACGTTTCTTGCTGTTTCGATTCGGTATTTTATATTTTCTTTTATGTCATCAAGTCAGACTAATCTTTTTAGGGTGACAATCAAATGAAATCGAAGTATATTACCAGGGTTTTGTGTAAGCAATAATTCAACACAAGTAAGAAACCATAGTAAAATGGAAGATGATAGAAATATTTAGTGGAGGAAAGATCATTAAGTTTAAATGTCTTGTTGAAACCATAGAAGAAAATGTAAGAAAGGGCAGGAATGTTTCAGCAGTAAACCCCTTTGTGATGCACAACGCCTCTCTTGTAGCATCCGCCAGTGACGTTACTTGAGTATATCAATACTGTTGTTGCACTTAATAAGCTATTCAGTTATGAAGCGCGCCATTCTTTATTTGATCTTCTCGATCTCTCCAATAGATTCGTCCTGGTAAGGGTCCCAGAACAATTGGCAATATTCGAGACTAGGTCGAACGATTTTTTTTGTACATTTCCTTAAAATCCCTCCAATGATCTCAGCCTGGTATGGTTCTGAAATAACGCTGTAGCGTGCCTAGTACACTAGATATTGTGACTGGTTCTTGCATCAGGTAATACTGTTTTTAGATAAAAAATTACTAACAGTGTGAGAATATGTTTCAAATGGCTCTGAGAACTATGGGACTCAACATCTGAGGTCATCGGTCCCCTAGAACTTAGAACTACTTAAACCTAAATAACTAAGGACATCACACACATCCATGCCCGAGGCAGGATTCGAACCTGCGACCGTAGCGGTCACGCGGTTCCAATCTGAAGTGCCTAGAACCGCACGGCCACACTGGCCGGCTAACAGTGTAAAACAATAAACTAGTAGCCAAGATCGCAGGAATTCTTTTTATTCCGTGATTATCGGTTTCGGCGAAACTAAAGCCGCCATCATCGGATCTTAGAACACATACAGGTTACAACATCAAGGCAAACAATGGTGATATTAGTAGTTGCCTATATCACCATTGTTTGTCTTGATGTTGTAACCTGTGTCCTAAGATCCGACGAAGGCGGCTTTAGTTTCGCCGAAACCGATAATCATGGAAAAAAAAGAATTCCTGCGATATTGACTATCAGTTTATTGTTTTACAAGCATCTA
The DNA here is from genome assembly GCF_023897955.1 of Schistocerca gregaria. Taxonomy (NCBI): domain Eukaryota; kingdom Metazoa; phylum Arthropoda; class Insecta; order Orthoptera; family Acrididae; genus Schistocerca; species Schistocerca gregaria. The sequence continues at coordinate 85,921,103 of NC_064925.1, read as the reverse complement.
GATCGCTCCCACATGAGCACAATGTGCTCCCTACAAAATGACTAACTGTGTGTAGTTTCCCTACCCACATTCAGTGCTACTGTTTGTTCATATATAGGCATCAGGATGATTGACCTAAAGCTTAGAATGTATTTCTTGCTAACAATAACGGCAAGCCATAAGTAATGCAGTGAGGGCTATAATTCCCAATTGTAAAATATAATGAAAGGAAATCTGTAATAAGAACAAGTTTTGGATTGAACTTCATTATTTCTTAAGATTATTTGTAAATAATCATTTATGTCTGTGTGTTCCTTTCCATATATATTCAATTCTATCTTTAGCCCATTAGTCAAGATATAAGATATTAGCTCATTCAAAGTTAATTTAAACGTGAGTTCGCTGTTCCTATCGCTTGACGTATTAAACATCTTCCGTAGGTGAAGGTCAACAGAACGTACAAATGCTGTCTGTGATAATGCTATTTACACTCCTGGAAATGGAAAAAAGAACACATTGACACCGGTGTGTCAGACCCACCATACTTGCTCCGGACACTGCGAGAGGGCTGTACAAGCAATGATCACACGCACGGCACAGCGGACACACCAGGAACCACGGTGTTGGCCGACGAATGGCGCTAGCTGCGCAGCATTTGTGCACCGCCGCCGTCAGTGTCAGCCAGTTTGCCGTGGCATACGGAGCTCCATCGCAGTCTTTAACACTGGTAGCATGCCGCGACAGCGTGGACGTGAACTGTATGTGCAGTTGACGGACTTTGAGCGAGGGCGTATAGTGGGCATGCGGGAGGCCGGGTGGACGTACTGCCGAATTGCTCAACACGTGGGGCGTGAGGTCTCCACAGTACATCGATGTTGTCGCCAGTGGTCGGCGGAAGGTGCACGTGCCCGTCGACCTGGTACCGGACCGCAGCGACGCACGGATGCACGCCAAGCCCGTAGGATCCTACGCAGTGCCGTAGGGGACCGCACCGCCACTTCCCAGCAAATTAGGGACACTGTTGCTCCTGGGGTATCGGCGAGGACCATTCGCAACCGTCTCCATGAAGCTGGGCTACGGTCCCGCACACCGTTAGGCCGTCTTCCGCTCACGCCCCAACATCGTGCAGCCCGCCTCCAGTGGTGTCGCGACAGGCGTGAATGGAGGGACGAATGGAGACGTGTCGTCTTCAGCGATGAGAGTCGCTTCTGCCTTGGTGCCAAAGATGGTCGTATGCGTGTTTGGCGCCGTTCAGGTGAGCGCCACAATCAGGACTGCATACGACCGAGGCACACAGGGCCAACACCCGGCATCATTGTGTGGGGAGCGATTTCCTACACTGGCCGTACACCTCTAGTGATCGTCGAGGGGACGCTGAATAGTGCACGGTACATCCAATCCGTCATCGAACCCATCGTTCTACCATTCCTAGACCGGCAAGGGAACTTGCTTTTCCAACAGGACAATGCACGTCCGCATGTATCCCGTGCCACCCAACGTGCTCTAGAAGGTGTAAGTCAACTACCCTGGCCAGCAAGATCTCCGGATCTGTCCCCCATTGAGCATGTTTGGGACTGGATGAAGCGTCGTCTCACGCGGTCTGCACGTCCAGCACGAACGCTGGTCCAACTGAGGCGCCAGGTGGAAATGGCATGGCAAGCCGTTCCACAGGACTACATCCAGCATGTCTACGATCGTCTCCATGGGAGAATATCAGCCTGCATTGCTGCGAAAGGTGGATATACACTGTACTAGTGCCGACATTGTGCATGCTCTGTTGCCTGTGTCTATGTGCCTGTGGTTCTGTCAGTGTGATCATGTGATGTATCTGACCCCAGGAATGTGTCAATAAAGTTTCCCCTTCCTGGGACAATGAATTCACGGTGTTCTTTTTTCCGTTTGCAGGAGTGTATTATGATACCAGCTTCCGTTCTAAACGGCAGCTCTGCAACATACAAAATTGGGCAATGTGAAAACGCCAAACGAATTTAAAAAAAGGAAAGAAAACAGGAAAAACCATTAAATCGATCGAAATATCCAAATTATCACAGATATATCACATGTCATACGTGCCCTGACATACGATACCTCTCACAACTGTAATTGCCAGTAAAAATCGAAAATTCTGACCAGATTAAAATATGGTGGCACACTGACAAAAGGGACAACGTGTGATCTACAGTTGTACAAGTCAAAGAAATTCAAAGTCGAAGATGACAGTCTTGACCCTCGTCCACATACCGCTTTTGTAGCTCCACATGCTCTACAGTGTGTCGACATGTTGCCTTGGCCTGTTCGATAGCCAGATCTGTGTCCAGTCGAGCACGTAGGGACATCATCAGATGGCAACTGCAGTGTCATCCTCAAACAACAATGACCATCCCTGTACTGAACGAGTGCAATAGACTTGGAACTCCATCCCACAAACTGAAATTTGTTACTTGTACAACACAATACATGCAATTTGCATGGTAGGATTCAACATTCTGTCGGTTACAACTGTTATTAATGTACCAGCATTTCACTTTTGCAGTGGCTTATTTCGCGCTTACATTAACCTGTGATCTTGAAATTAATCATTTAAATACGTCACGTAGACAATGTATTCCCAACATTTCATTACTCTGTATTAATTAGTTTTTGTTGTTTCGATTTTTTTTTTTTTAGGTGCCGGGAATTTAGCTGAGAATCTCGACCGTGGGAAGTATTCGACGTCATTCCTACCTACAGGGAACACCATTTAATTAGCAGACTGATAAAACTGGACGTATGATTCAACACTAATTAAACAGGTTAAAGGTTAGCTATGAGATATATTCTAATACAATTTATAGCCATATGGCTGAGAGCATCCTGAAACACGCCAGGCTTCTTGTCAGCTAACTTTCATATTTATTTTATATATTTTTTACTCTTTTTGTCCATGTAGCCTTTTTTTTTAATTCGTTATGGATTGGACGGCAGTTGCAGCAATGAATGTATTGGATCAGCAACTGTATAATTCCAGAATGATATTTTCACTCTGGCGCGGAGTGTGCATTTCAACTGTATAATTCTTTCTCCTTTCTGTATCTTATACTGACTGGTAGTGGCAGTATCTGTAATTCATTGCATACAAGTTGTGTTCATGGAGACTAGGCTGGTGTTGCTTGCTGTGGAAGCAAGCACAAGTCTCGCTGGCAACCTCTGTACGGAGAGACCTGAGCCGCTAGCGTAGTGCTGTGCCGACGAGGAGCTGGAAGATCTCCAGAGAGCTGAAGTGCATTGTTCCAGCCTGCTGTTTGCGAAGCTGGCTAGGAGACTTCAAAGCACCAGGCCAAGGTGACGCAACTGCGAGGCTTTTAGGAACCCGGGCAGCTACACCCGCTGTTGGGAAAAAGCATGGTGCTATGTATCGTCGAGGATGGTGCGTTGAGCTCTGTAAACCAGAGCTCAGGCGAGAGCCTAAAATGTCGCATGAATGCAAGGCAGTCATTCGTGCAGAGATTGTGACGCCAGTGTTTTCAGAGTGGGTGATCTTAACACTAGAAGTAACACATGGATCGTTTTTGACCCACTAAGGTTTTTCGAGAGCCCTACTCCTCTCCTTAATCATCACAGGACCAAACACTCCCATGGCTTTTCATCATTTATGGGGTTGTACAAGTCACCAAAATTTCATCTCCGTAGCCTACTTGTAAGTATGAAAAATTTATCTGTTATGCCAGTAGTTCCATGTGTGTCATTTTTAACCCATATGCGTTTTAAGGCAATTCAGTATCAGTAACACCGTTTATAAAATACAGAAAGGGGAATTCTCACATTAAAAGGGGGACATAAAAAACACTGGAAATGGAGTTGATAGGAGTTAAAATACACACTAATACAGGGACATGCACTGGGGGACAGTTAAAAATTCGACATAAATTTAAAAGAACAAAGCTGGTAACTGGAAACGCACTTAAAAAAACACTGCAGGCAAAAACAACTTAAAAGTCAGCAACAGTATAAAAAGCATACATGTCAAGCACACAATTAAAACCACATTACTAGGTCACACTGTATAACCTCACCGAACACAACACTAATGCAGCACACTTGATATTGAATTAAAACCTGAGAGGATCTGCAGAGAGGGGGGGGGGACAAGGGAGAAGGGAAAAGGAGGCGAGAAGGAGGGGAGAGAAAGGGAGATGAGGTGGGGGGCGCGCCGAAGGAGGGCTGAGGTCTGGGGAGGGAAGGGACAGGAGAGGACAGCCGAGGAGGAGATGTAGAGACTCGGGGGAGGGGGAATTGAAAAATCCGCTTTTGGAGAAGGAGGGGAGAGTAAAAAGGGGGAACTCGGGAGGGTGGTGGGACAAGGCCAGGTTACTGTTGGAAGAAAGGATAGATTTTACGGTGAAGTTCAACATCCAGGACAGGGAGGTGCTGGAAAGTGCCTTGATGAAGGAGATGGAGGGTATTGTAACGGCCCAACGCCCACCTTAGAGTCAGTTAAGAAAGAACATGAAGTAGGGAAAGTTATCTTGGCAGTTACGGCATCTTTGCCAATGAGCTAACACGAAAGAGTTTTGTCAAAAACTACATTGTACACCAATGAGCATATTTGTTAGTGAAAGAGAAAGAAGAAACATCGTATTTCAGCAATGGACGAATATCCATGTGACAAATGTGAAATTAATATCTCAAAAGTTAAGTCCAAAGTAATGTCATCAGAGATAACTTTTATGTGGAAGAGAGTTGTAAGCGCAACGAAGAAATTCAATGTGCCTACAATGCTCCTCCACAGAAGAAGTCACTTGCTAGAACTCATCCAGTGCAGACGTACGAGAGGAGTTCTGATCTGAATTATTGAGATTGCGAATCGTGACGAGATTGTTTTCGAGTTTAGAAGTGTTTGTTGCGTGACGGGATTCATGGCTTAAGAAAATGATTTTATGAACTGAGACATGAACAGATAGATTCATTTAACTGTGCACATGGGTTAATTGAAATCTAATAACGGAATTAGTGGCCATTGGACGTGACTTTAAATTATTTGGACCTTGGTCGGCCGGTGTGGCCGTGCGGTCTAGGCGCTTCAGTCTGGAACCGCGTGACCGCTCCGGTCGCAGGTTCGAATCCTGCCTCGGGCATGGATGTGCGTGACGTCCTTTGATTAGTTAGGTTTAAGTAGTTCTAAGTTCTAGAGGACTGATGACCGGAGATGTTAAGTCCCATAGTGCTCAGAGCCATTTGAACCAATTATTTGGACCTTAAGGAGAAGTGAACATTCTATGAAAGAATACATGCAGTTAGTCTCGAATAGGACCCAAGGACACGACATCATGAAGATAAAACAATTACACTTAAGTATTGAGTTGTGGTAATTGCCAAGAAACTATAACTCAATCGGGCTTACTTAACTAAACTATTCTGTGTGCGTGTGGTGCGGGAGTTATAAGTATTTACTGACAAAATAATAATAAACTGTTCGTTACCTGTTAAATACCCGGTGTGGGCTACATCATTAAATAGTTCGATAAATGACTAAATCAACGACACCTCATGAAAGACTATTTCATTGAAGTGCAAATATTCACGTCATTAGTTGAGAAGTGAACTTTAAAACATTTTCCTATTACGACGTAATCTTACAAAGACAGAATCAAAGAGTATCTCTGGATCTCGCTGCATACCAGCAACGATACAACAACATATGAAAAAACAGTTAACTAAAATATTCCCTCGCAATCAGTGGTGTGTGCTATGCGAACGAGAGAGGAATTAATAACTACTGCAAATCCGGGCAAGTAACAATACAATATTAATAATAAAAAGCATCAATTATACGAGTTCGCATAAGTGGAAACGCTGCGGACTTGTAATTGAGATACAACGACTATGAGATGAACGCCCTTTCGGAAGTTTTTCAGGTTTTTCTCTCCCGTTAATCCACGGAGACTGACGTTATATCGCATCATGTCTCTACTGTGCCGCGAGACCTGTGGCAGTAGCAGCTCTACGGCGTCGACTACATCAGCACACGGTTGGAGTCCGGGGGCACGCGCCACAGTATGGAGGGGGAGAGAGGGATGGATACAGCGATAGAGGTGCAGCAATGGGAGGGGGATGGAGAGGAAGGAGGAAACGAGGGGTTGGGAAGATCAAACCTGCAGGCAGTGTAAAGGATGCGGAGATGTTGGAGTAAAAGGAGGAAGTGGGGAAAGGGGATGAGGTTATACAGGAGTCGTGTGGGGGATGGAAGGCGAATGCGGAAGGCAAGGTGGAGCACGTGGCGTTCGAGGATTGGAGGGCCTTATAAAACAAGGGGGGGGGATGGGGGGGGGGGAGATCCATGCAATGCTGGCATAAGAGAGGATACGGCAGATGAGGGATTTGTAGGTGTGGAGGATGGAGGAAGGTGGAAGGATGCAATCGGTTTTCAGACACTAAATATTTTATGGACGTGCTCGATGTTATTCACATGTTGGAGCATATTGCGGCGCTTTGGGCCAAAAAGAGCGTGGAATACGAAGAATTCGGTCGGGCGATACTTTATATCAGTTCGGCTTTCCGTTTTCTATGAACTGGCGACATGCATACCTATGAAGTGACGCTGGGAAGCTACAAAGTATCATATAATACGGTGGTCAAGTCCATCCCCCTCCTAAACTGCTGTCTCGGACTCTGCTAGTAGTTCTCTTACACTACAGCAGATGTCAGGCGCATCGCCATTACGTAACGTTACGACTGACAACTGATTCACCTCTGTGAAACTCGTAGAAGAGCTGAAACAAAAAGTTTAGTTGGCACTCTTCGAGATCACTCAAAGAGTTTCCTCCTGTGACATGAAGTGGAGACTACACAATGTATGCAACACACTTACAAGTCAGGCAACATTCTTGTCTCAGTGTACAGAGGGAAAAAGAAAAAAGAACCCTTATTCCAAGTAACATGCTTGCTGTATGTCAGGTAAATGAGAATACTGAGAAGAAACTTCCGGAAACTGTGAATATTTATAGTGAAACTGAGGGTGGAATCGATATAGTTGATCAAATGGCCTGTGCATGTCTCTAACAATGTTCTTGACCTTTCCATGATCAACGCTCATGTGTTAGTTTAATATTTCCCGTTGAGGCTTTATCCTCAGAGTTACAGACGAGGTTGCTGCCCTTTAGAAACTGCAGGGAGTAGCCCATTTCCCCTTTGCAGGCACTCGATACTGGCGCTGGCAAGTATGGAAATAGCAGACGTTGTCAAATTCAGGACTTTATCCTCAGAGCAGCAGATGAGCTTGCAACCCCTTGCAAACTGCAGAGAGGAGCCAGTCTTCCCTTACAGGCACTCGATATTAGCGCTGGCCAATATGGAAATAAAAGGTTCTGTCAAATTGAGGTTTCCTGAAAACAACAAAACAAAGGAAAATAAAACATCAAGTGTATGTTTCAAGTGCAACAAGTATGTGCACAAAAGTTGCCAAGCAGGAACTCTTGTCGAATGTCTGAACTGTGAGCCCATCCCAGCTTAGGAAATTCTGTCAAGTCTTTGTAGTTAAACATTTCCAAATGTTTGTAATTATAGACTGAAATTATTTGTTAATATGTTTTAGTTCCTTGATTGCAATGACCAAAAAAAACGCGCAGAGCATTTTAGTCGTCGCTATGTTTTAGAATCTTCCACAAACACTTTGTACTTCCCCTATTTGTCTACAAAAGTAAATAAACTATTAGTTCTCACATAAACAATGTGTTTTGATTCTCTTTCACACTTTACAAAGAAAAACACTGTAACGTAGTTTTACTTACTTTTAACGATGATTGTGAAATACTAAAGGATTTCTCCTGTAAAAATGAAAATTAAAAAATTATTTCTGAATATTTATGTATGGCAATATACAATTCATTTTACAGACCAAATTATCCGTTGATTAAAAAAATGGGTCTGAGCACTATGGGACTTGACATCTGATGTCATCAGTCCCTTAGAACTTTTTTTTAGTCATCAGTCTACTGACTGGTTTGATGCGGCCCGCCACGAATTCCTTTCCTGTGCTAACCTCTTCATCTCAGAGTAGCACTTGCAACCTACGTCCTCAATTATTTGATGGATGTATTCCAATCACTGTCTTCCTCTACAGTTTTTGCCCTCTAAAGCTCCCTCTAGTACCATGGAAGTCATTCCCTCAATTCTTAGCAGATGTCCTATCATCCTGTCCCTTCTCCTTATCAGTATTTTCCACATATTCATTTCCCCTTTCTGCGTAGAACCTCCTCATTCCTTACCTTATCAGTCCACCTAATTTTCAACATTCGTCTACAGCAGCACATCTCAAATACTTCGATTCTCTTCTGTTCCGGTTTTCCCACAGTCCATGTTTCACTACCATACAATGCTGTACTCCAGACGCACATCCTCAGTAATTTCTTCCTCAAATTAAGGCCGGTATTTGATATTAGTAGACTTCTCTTGGCCAGAAGTGTCTTTTTTGCCATAGCGAGTCTGCTTTTGATGTCCTCCTTGCTCCGTCCGTCATTGGTTATTTTACTGCCTAGGTAGCAGAATTCCTTAACTTCATTGACTTCGTGACCATCAATCCTGATGTTAAGTTTCTCGCTGTTCTCATTTCTACTACTTCTCATTACCTTCGTCTTTCTCCGATATATTCTCAAACCATACTGTGTACTCATTAGACTGTTCATTCCGTTCAGCACATCATTTAATTCTTCTTCACTTTCACTCAGGATAGCAATGTCATCAGCGAATCGTATCATTGATATCCTTTCACCTTGTATTTTAATTCCACTCCTGAACCTTTCTTTTATTTCCATCATTGCTTCCTTGATGTACAGATTGAAGAGTAGGGGCGAAAGGCTACAGTCTTGTCTTACTCCCTTCTTAATACGAGCACTTCGTTTTCGATCGTCCACTCTTATTATTCCCTCTTGGTTGTTGTACATATTGTATATGACCCGTCTCTCCCTATAGCTTACCACTACTTTTTTCAGAATCTCGAACAGCTTGCACCATTTTATATTGTCGAACGCTTTTTCCAGGTCGACAAATCCTATGAACGTGTCTTGATTTTTCTTTAGCCTTGCTTCCATTATTAGCCGTAACGTCAGAATTGCCTCTCTCGTGCCTTTACTTTTCCTAAAGCCAAACTGATCGCCACCTAGCACATTCTCAATTTTCTTTTCCCTAGAACTTAGAACTACGTAAACCTAACTAACCTAAGGACATCACACACATCCTTGCCCGAGGCAGGATTCGAGCCTGCGACCATAGCGGTCACGCGGTTCCAGAGTAAAGCGCCTAGAACCGCATGGCCACACCGCCCGGCTCCGTTGGTTACACTTAATAATCTTATTAAACGTATTGTCAACATGGCGAATCTCAAAACACCGCCCAACTACGAATAAAACGGTGGTTTCCTACTGTGGCTGAAAAAGGAGGTGAAGCAGCGAAGTCTGCTTGCAGCGGAGATGTGGTAGTGAGTACCGGAGGTGGCGCGTTTTAGACAGATGATTCCGTGCAGTACTCGAGGTCGTGTTTGTCTTTAGAGGGAGTTTACTGTTATTTTGATGGTAGTAGCTCGACTGATGTGCGAACACCGCAATTTGTGCACTGTGTGTGTGTGTGTGTGTGTGTGTAGCTGATAGTGAGTGTGGAGACCAGTGGTCTTGTGCCACACTATGCATGCACAAGTTACGAACGCAGAGTCCAGGGCCGTGATGGCGAGTTCTTATTTGAAAGTGGGCACGCACGACTCGGGAATGATGACACTGCAACTGGTCATGTTTCGCCGGGTTTGGTGGCACCCCAACAACAGGTATAGAGCAATTTCAGCGGAGCACCAGCAGCAGTATCTTGCGTGTGGCAGATTATGGTAAAGTGGCGCACCTCCGTTCTCATTTGTTGATGTGCAAAGTTTCCAAGCACCACCGAGCACGTGACAAATTCATGCGCTGGTGCCACGCTGTCAGAGAGAGTGTGTATCTTTGATCTAATGTTCTCAGTCACTGATAATAACGGCAGTTAGATAATGGTTGTGTGATAATTACCCATTTCATGATTGAGCAGTTAGAGTAAACCGACTCCACATACAGACACAAGAAGTTGAACTCCATTTTATGTCTATCGTTATGAATTACATTTGGAGCTGCTTCTGTTTTTTTGCCGGCCGGGGTGGCTGAGCCGTTCTAGGCGCTACAGTCTGGAACCGCGCGACCGCTACGGTCGCAGGTTCGAATCCTGCCTCGGGCATGGATGTGTGTGACGTCCTTAGGTTAGTTAGGTTTAAGTAGTTCTAACTTCTAGGGGACTTATGACCTCAGAATTTAAGGCCCATAGTGCTCAGAGCCAATTTTGCTTGTTGCTTTAATGAACATTGTGTGAAATAAATTTTGCAGTTAAATTCAGCAGTTTGTTCTGCTTTCATATCCTATCATCGGTGGAGTTAACCAGCATGAGGGGAATGCTTTTCTGAGATGTAACTGAGTCAAGTTAGATGCTAACAGCGAATGTGATGCAGTTCCGCTTAATATTATGGGGAGTTTAGAGCTGGGATAGTTATAATATACACTTAATATAATTACAATATGCACTGGATCATTTTAGATCAATGAGGGGACAATGTTTTTCAGTTTAGTGATCATAGCAGCAGCCAGATTTAATATCCATAACTTCGTGCACGCAATAAATCAGTGTTCATTCAATACACAAAACAGTAATTTTTTGAGCCATTGGGCATATTTTTAACAAAAATTGGCACTATAATGAGAGCAGATAGTTCAATGTCTTTCCATTTATACATTTCCATTTATACATTTATACAAAATCTTGGCAGAAGAAGAAATAAGTACTGGAAAGAAAGGAAATAAGTGTAAAAGGAACACTCATTAGCATCATCATTATCTCTCTTTGTCCGTTATTATAGAAACTTAAAGTCGTATCTTTGCAACAATCAAATAGCGCCACTGATACTTTTTCCAACATTGCTCACAAATAACTGTATACTTCCCAAGCCTTCATTGATTAGAGAACGCCAATTACATACATGGACAGCAATCTGTGGATGTACCAATGAACGTATGTAAGGACCAAAATGACTTAAGTGACATATGAATCATTAACAAACCCAGGAGGTAGTGATTGAGGGGCAAAGGGGGGAGGGTGGGTTTAGATGACACCTTACCATATCAATAAGACTTCAGAAATCTTTAATTCGTAGATTCACCAAATCCAGAAAAGGAGAAGTGTCGTGACTGTGTTGTCTCAACATTACCATAAAGTGAAGAATAGCGTTCGATTCACTTTACACATCTGAAACAGAAGCATAACATGTTCATTGCTCTTCATATTACACTTATCGTATTTGAGATGAGAAAAAATAATTCACGGAACGCGTTTACATTGAAGACGTCTTGCGGTACTTGAGACTTTGTATTCCTTAATGTCTCGAACTCCAGTGCTTTTCGATGTTCCATTCAACTCAGCCAGAACACCTGCCTATCTTATATTGAAGGAACTGAGCCTTCAACTCAAGTGGAAGTAGGTCACAATTGACAAATTCCTGTACACGGTTTTAATCTGCCAGGAAGTTTCATATCAGCGCACACTCCGCTGCAGAGTGAAAATATCATTCTGGACAAATTTTAATTGTTGCATCAATTTAAAGGTCGACCTCAGTACTGGAAGGCATGCTGTTTCTCTTTCATTCAATGATAATATGTTATACACAAGAGGCATCGTAATTGTAATTATTACATTGGTATTTCCTCTCACAGTGAGGCGCTTTTCATGTACCACATGATGTTGGCTTAAGCAGTGCTTTTCTTATGTATTCAGATAAGACGCTATAGGAGACGTTTGTTTTTAAAATCGTGGTTGGGCAGGGTAAATTCTCATCCTGCATGAACGTCCAAATTGCAGTGGAGTTTTTCTTTGTGATTAGTTTAGAATCGCGTGTCTACTAGGACAGTAACATCGGCGCATACTTCATATATCCTTGAACATTCGTGGTGTTTATTCAGTTCATCGTTCAACAGTACTTGAGCAAACTGCTATCGTAATGTTATTTTTGTCAATATTGTAAAACTGGGGTAAAGCCTGAGTTTGTATACAGTGGCCTATATGTGCTGCCTTTTCTGTATCTAAACTTCTGAGCATTAGATTACTCTTGCAAACATAATCTGCATTCATCTACTTCTTGTTGTCGTTGTGGTCTTCAGTCCTGAGACTGGTTTGATGCAGCTCTCCATGCTACTTTATCCTGTGCAAGCTTCTTCATCTCCCAGTACCTACTGCAACCTACATTCTCCATCTACTTATTATGTTGAAACTGCCTTTGTCTACACTTGGAACCATGTCGCTATGTATATTCATGATCTGTGCTGATGATGTGATGTTTCCTTGTCCTATTCAACGGCTCTGCTTAAACTAATAATGCAATTACGCCGTAGCGCCACACATTATTTCCATGTTTTGCGTAATACTTCAGCTTTTCGACAAGTGCTTGTGTCACAGTTTGCTGATGGATCTAGTTCCGCCGGTAGCTCTGTTTTCAGATTAGTTCTCGTAATAAACTTGTCGAAAAACCAGTAGAATTCAAAGGTTTTTGGATACATAATTGGCGATCTCAGTGCCATTTAAGATCACACATTCTGCGTAGACGTACGGAATACAAAAGCGTTTGTCGATAGGAAAGACTTCTACACTAATAGTCTAGCTTTGTAGATTGCAATTGACAATACTAATACGTTTTCTTCTGCAAGCGATAAACATATTATACGTTGCGCTTGTGTGAGTTAATCGAAGTATAAGAGGCGTTTAAAAAGAAACGAGACGGAGGCATAGATACAGAAACCAGTACCTGTATGTTAGAAATATTGACCCAGGCTGTAGAGACTTGTCCCACTTTAACACAAGGCGGTGAATAGCTGTCTCATAAAATTCCCGGAGCCGCGATGTTAACCAGTTTCGCACGTACAGCTGGACGTCGTCGTCCAAGGTGAATCGTTTGCCCCTCAGAGCCTTTTTAAGGGGACCAAAAATGGCGTAATCACAGGTAGAGAGGTCTAGACTGTATGGAGGGTGGCCGAGAACCTCCCGTTTGAATTTCTGCAGGAGCACCGCGACTTTGTTGGCCGTATGAGGCTCTGCATTGTCGTGGAGCAGAAGGACTCCACAGGTGAGATTGCCTGGTCGTTTTGATTTGATCGCCTGGCTTAGGGTGGTCAAGGTTAGCGAGTAACGCTGGGCATTCACTGTTGTCCCGTGCTGCAGGAAGTGAATCAAAAGGGGGTCACAAATACAAAAGGTTAATATTGTATTACTAAACCTTTGCTGCACTCTTGTGGACGGCGACGTCCATCTGCACGTGTGGGACTGTTTACCATCGCAGCCCCGGGAATTTTATGAGCCAGCCATCCACCAACTCATGTCACAGTGAAACAAGTGTCTCTACAGCCAGGGTCAATACTTCTAACGTACAGGTACTGGTTTCTGTATCTATGCCTCCGTCTCGTTTCTTTTTAAACGCCTATTATAAATAAGTAACGTGAGTCAGATTGAGTTATCTCGCAGAGGAACCAACGTTCTCCTCCCTGCTTGAGATCAGTGATGAACTTCTGGACAAATTGAGGATAGTGCAGCGAATGCACGTCTTCGCAGATCACAAATATAAAATGTTAATATTGTATTACTAAACTGCAGGAGCACCCATAGTTACATCACAGAATTAGTATCCTGTATTTTTTCAGTAAAGAAATCATTGTTATATAGTGAGCTTTGAACTAGTGTGGATGAAATTAAGCATCAAAGGCGGATCAAAAAACGTAACTGGATGCTTTTATAGAACGCCTGCTTCAGAAGATGCAGTGGTACAGTGTATCAGAGTATAAGTGTATTAGTGTATCAGAACTTCGTGAATAAGTTAATCTGGTCATACTGTTGTAACAACGGGAGGTTTCAACTTGCCAGGTGCAGAATGGGAGAGTCATACGAGCGAATCTGGTGCCAGAAGCAGAGACCTGTGCATTATTCTGAATGTTTTGGCTGGAAATTACTTCGAGCAGATAGAGAACCAATCGTGAAACTAACATTTGGAACGTATCTGGCGACGAACAGAACTGAACTTTTCTAATCACGTAATGTTGCGAGGAATATCAATGATATTAAGGCTGTAATAGTATTAGTGACAAGGGGTGTTACAAGGACTGTCGAAAAAAGGTAGGAAAACATTTTTGCTCAGGAAGAATGACAAGTTACTGAGTGCCTGACTAGTCAAAATCCAATTTTCAGTGCGTGGGACGGCGATGTGCAGCACAAATGAATAACGCAAAAGCATCGTGATATGCCTTCAAGCAAGAACGTTGCGGGCTAGGTCTTACGGGATGCGAAAGACCCACCGCGATTTAATTGGAGTGCTAGAAAATTGCTTCGTACACAAAGAGAACTTCATATCAGACTTAAGAGAAGTCTAAATCTAGCTGACAAACAGAAGATAAACGAACTGAAATTGAGCGTAAGGAGACCAATGACAGAAGCGTTCTACGACTTAAAATATTCCCAAACGATCAGACTAAAACCCCTCAAAAGTTTGATCTTACGGTTAGCCAGTATTCGGTTCGAAACTATCTATTCATTAAGTGACCATACTGGAACCGAAACGAAAGATGATTGGGAAAAAGGAGACTTCTGTCTTCCGAAATTGTTTCAGCGTGGAAGATTGGAATGCGGGAGCTCCTTTCAATCATCGTATAGACATCGAAATGGCAGATATTCTGGCAAGTGATCGCGGAAGAGAAAAGGAACTGCAGTCACTTAGTAGGGTAAAGACATCTGGACCAGTTGAGATACCTGTAAGAGTCTACAGTGATTGTGCGAAAGAACTTGCATCATTTGCACCAGAAGTTTATCGTAGGCCGTTGGGGCATAGGGTACATAGGGACTGGTCATATCCGTTTTCAAGAAGGGTCGAAGGGCAGTTCCACATAAATGAGGGGCTGAGAGTACAAGTGTTACAAGTGGCATTTCAAAAAACAAAAGAAGAAAAAAAACGGATCTGAGCGCACATTTGTTGGGCTGAAGTGTGGATCCCTTTAGAGTAAAAGAAGTGCAGGCGGTCCTCTGCATTGTTCTGCAATTTATGATGATAAAGTTTAGGCTCTGAGCCAACGCCTCAACTGCGTTCAGAATACAGCTACTACAAGTGAAATGGCGGACGAAAAGAGAATTTCCGCTATCTTAGAATTGCTGCTCTTTTTAATGAAGCATTTTTTTTGAAAATACAGCAATAGCCTAATGTGTAGGCTTTTAAGATTACTTATAATTGTATTTAATGCATGTTTAAACAGCCCCTGTTTTGAAATAGTGGATTTACATCTTGAAGAATAATCGGTATATTGACACATCTAGGTCACAAGTTCAATGAACCTGGCCATAGGCACATGGAATGTGATAGTGCAAAGTTACACTTGAAATATGTGTTTGTTCACCAAGACAGAATGGAAGCGGTGAAGAAGGTCAGCTTAAATTTTTCCGTTGTGGGAATGGAAAGAGAATACGTTCTTCAAATTAGAGCCGAAACGCCATAACAAAGTACGAAGTTGCTTAAGACGCTAAAAGGAACAAAATACAGTGTATTAAGATTAGTAAGATGAGAATCAACTAAGAAAATCCTCTAACAAAGCAGTTCAAGTATACACTAAAACGTGATATTGAGTTTATTGAAGTGGATTTTGGGAAGAACAATTTTTGTCGCTGACCAGTACCTCTTCTACACCCTTTGCATCAAGATGAGTACGAAATAAAATCTGAGAAGTAGGAAATTCTTCAGGAAGTAAAAGAACTACATCGCTCCAATTTATCATTTGTTCTATAACAATACATCCCATTCCCAGACAGCAGTTACCATGGGTGTAAGAAGAGGGAGTGTAGAAAGACGAAGACATGCTCAAAGGGGACATGGAAGGATGAAAAATGCATAACACAATGGTACAGCATAAAAATGTTGCCCAGAAAGGATATTGTTCAAGATATACCACAGAAGGTAACGATTGTGATTCTGTATTACGGCACTGTCTATGAGAAAATTATAGAAAGTGAAAATGAACCACAATAATATAAATTAGTTTTGGTATTTTTTATTTTATTTGTTATTTACCTGCAACTTTTCAGCTTGTTATACTCGTATTAATTTTGTATTAACTACACAAATAATCATGTTTTATCAGGAACATGTATTGTAATATGAGTACCATGTGTGTTGTGCCAAAAGTAACTTCAGAATAAGGCAGAGAAAAGAAATCGCTTTTGCACTTGTACCTGTTTTACTCTTAAAAGTTTTAAGATGCAGGGAGCATAACTATTTTTAATATGTTAAAGAAAATAATGCAGAAGCGTCGGTTTATTGTAGAATTATATAACATATTTTATGTTCACGTCTCATGTCGCTTTAGCGGAACGTAAATCTCCTTTAGAAAAAGCAATATGGATTCCACAAACTGAGAGATCTCGCGAAACTCAACTCGGTCTGTTTCTCAGCTCGTTCTGTCCTTCCATGAGATCCACACCGCTATAAATATCGGCTTTCAGACTGATGCCGGGTTCCTTGACTTCAGGAAGGCATTTGATACATTCCCGCAATGCCGTTTAGTGAAAAAATATGCATGTTTACGGAGTATCGGAGAGGATTTACGACTGGATTTAAGACTTCCTTGCAGATAGAATTCAACATGTTGCTCCTGACGAAACAAAAGTGAGAGATGTAAAGATAATTTCAAAAAAATGGTTCAAATGGCTCTGAGCACTATGGGACTCAACTGCTGTGGTCATCAGTCCCCTAGAACTTAGAACTACTTAAACCTAACTAACCTAAGGACATCACACACATCCATGCCCGAGGCAGGATTCGAACCTGCGACCGTAGCAGTCGCACGGTTCCGGACTGCGCGCCTAGAACCGCGAGACCAAAAAGATAATTTCAAGAGTACGCCAAGGAAATGAGACAGGATCTTTACGTATATACGTGCACAGGAGTGATGAATGGTGTAGGCTCTGGCTGTTGACTCTGAACTTAAATGAATGTCACATATTGCGTATACATAGGAGAAGAAATGTACTACTGCACGACTATACTACTGATCACAAATTTCTGGATCTACAATAAAATATCTAGGTGTAACCATCTGGAGCGACCTCAAGTGGAAATAGTAGCAAAAGCAGATGTCAGACTGAGATTCACAGGAAGAATCATAACGAAATGTAACTCATCCAAGAAAGAAGTGGCATAAAAGGCAATTGTTCGACGCATTCATCAGTCTGGGACTATTACTAGGTAGGACAGATAGAAGAGATAGAGAAGGTCAAACGAAGAGCGGCGTGTTTCGCCACGGGATCATTAAGTCGGCGTGATAGCGTTTCAGAGATGCTGAAGAAACTCCACTGGCGCAGGCTACAAGAGAGGCGTTGTGCATCAGCGAGAGGTTTTTGTTTTGAAACTCCAGGAGAGTACGTTCCGGGAAGAGTCAGACGATATATTACTTTTTCTCATATGCGTCTGGCGAAATGGTCACAACCAGAAAAGTAGAGAATTTAGAGCTAATACGCAGATTTACCGACGATTCTTCTTTCCACAAGCAATTCACGAATTTTTCGGGAAAGGAAAGATCAGTTAGTGCCACCAGAACTACTTTCCGCCGCACACAGTCATGTTGGTAGTTTGCGGAATACACTACTGGCCATTAAAATTGCTACACCACAAACATGACGTGCTACAGACGCGAAATTTAACCGACGGGAAGAAGCAGCTGTGATATGCAAATGATTAGCTTTTCAGAACATTCACACAAGTTTGGCGCCGGTGGCGACACCTACAACGTGCTGAAATGTGTAAAGTTTCCAACCGATTTCTCATACACAAACAGCAGTTCACTGGCGTTGCCTGGTGAAACGTTGTTGTGATGCCTTGTGTAAGGAGTAGCGTACCATTACGTTTCCGACATTGATAAAGGTAGGATTGTAGCCTATCGCGATTGCGGTTTATCGTAGCGCGACATTGCTGCTCGCGTTAGTCGAGATCCGATGACTGTTAGCAGGTTATGGAATCAGTGGGTTCAGGAGGGTGATACGGAACGCCGTGTTGGATCCCAACGGCCTCGTATCACTAGCAGTCGAGATGACACGCATCTTATCCGCATGGCCGTAACGGATCGTGCAGCCACGTCTGGATCCCTGAGTAAACAGATGGGGACGTTTACAAGACAACAACCAACTGCGCGAACAGTTCGACGACGTTGGCAGCAGCATGGACATTCATCTCGGAGACCATGGCTGCTTTTACCCTTGACGCTGCATCACAGACAGGAGTGCCTGCGATGGTTTACTCAACGACGAACCTGGGTGCACGAATAGCAAAACTTCATTTGTTCGGATGAATGCAGATTCTGTTTACAGCAGCACGATGGTCGCATCCGTGTTTGGCGACATCGCGGTGAACGCACACTGGAAGCGTGTATTCGTCGTCGCCACACTGGCGTACCACCCGGCGTGATGGTATGGGGTGCCATTGGGTACACGTCTCGGTCACCTTTTCTTCGCATTGACGGCACTTTGAACGGTGGACGTCATATCTCAGATGTGTTACGACCCGTGGCTCTACCCTTCATTCGATCCCTGCGAAACCCTACATTTCAGCAGAATAATTCACGACCGCATGTTGCAGGTCCTGTACGGGGCTTCTGGATACAGAAAATGTTCTACTGCGGCCGTGGCCAGCACATTCTCCAGATCTCTCACCAATTGAAAACGTCTGGTTAATGGTGGTCGTCACAATACGCCAGTCACTACTCTTGATGAACTGTGGTATCGTGTTGAAGCTGCACGGGCAGCTGTACCTGTACACGCCATCCAAGCTCCGTTTGACTCAATGCCCAGGCGTATCAAGGCCGTTATTACAGCCAGAGGTGGTTGTTCTGGCTACTGATTTCTCAGAATCTATGCACCAAAATTGCGTGAAAATGTAAGCACATGTCGGTTCTAGTATAATATATTTGTCCAATGAATACCAATTTATCATCTGCATTTCGTGTAGCAATTTTAATGACCAGTAGTGTGTTATTGCAAATGTAGGTGTAGAGGCGTGTCTGAAAAACAGCTATGAATCAGTTATAAGATGTTTCAGAAATTTATCTGTGGCGTATCAAATTGATCGATTGTTTATCCTGCCCTCAGAGAGTCAGTTTGAGTGTACTGTCATGCTGGAGCCGGTAGAAGGCGGACAAAGCGGTCTCGTGATCACTGTACAGAGTGCCACTTTGGGCGAGCTGGTTGCAACTGCGGATGGCGGGAGATAGGTCAGCTACAGCAAGTGGAGCCAGAAATACCTTCCCGAGGTAAGTGTCGTCACCACTGTGCTAGCGGTGGCTGAGCCTGCGGCCGTCACCAGTAGCCCTATCCTGTATCGGCTAGCCCCGGTAATTACGCCATTTTCCGTTCGGTAGTACTGAGTCCCGTTACCGATCGATCTGCCAACCGATTTTCTATCTGCTGTGCCGGAAGGTTGTGAGGTGTCGGTAAGGTCGTCCATTCGGTTCGGTGTGCTTCGACTGCGGATGCAATTACTGAGTGATTTTTAGTTTCGGATGCAGTAATTATATTTTACGGAAGACTCCACGTGAAAAGTGAGGTCATAAATCATGTTATGCATGAATTTCGACCAACAATCATAGAAGTTGACATGGTTACTAGGGTAATGAAGGCGGGCAAGGCAGCTCAAGGAAGTGCAGCGCCATACGGTTTGCCAGCGTAATCTGCGGGACGAGTCTAATCCTTTCGAAATGTCTGAAAACAACTTTGTGGCGAGGTAATGACTGAGCAGGAAGGTGGCCCGCAGAATAGTTGAGGAACTGCAGCTATACATGAGAGCCCATCAAAGAGCTACAGCCATCCCTTTCCTCTTGAGGGTATATTTATTTAGCAATTCCTAAAATGACTAAATCCGTTGAACAGTCCTTGTCAGTCATAAAATTTTTAACACAGGTAGTTACTCTGAGCAAAGCCAGACATATTGGACGAAACTAGTTAATTGTAAAGTGTACTACTACGTCCTGGTTTTGTTTCGAATGTATCACATGTAAACAACAAACGCAAAATAGCAATATCCGAAGCCATTTTAGTGTCACTGGGCTGTGAACGACCTAGCCTTCTCATTTTCTTCCGCTTTTTCAAATGATATCTCATTTGACCAACACTATTCTATCGCTTGATCCTTGTCCCGCAGTTATGGAGGGTCAGCCATAGTTAACCGGATTTGGCACGTGAATGGTTAAGGGGTGGCCAGGTACCTTTCCTGCTGCCACCCCGTACCCCCTGGGACAGAATTAGTGTACCCCAACTGTTTGCATCGAGTGTAATTCATGGAATGATGCGAATGTGTTGAGCCATGTAACTGAGGCGGAACAGGGGTACCAGCCCGGTATTCACCTAGTGGGATGTGGGAAACCGCCTAAACACCACACCAGGCTGGCCGGCACATCGGCCCTCGTCGTTAATCCGCTGGGCGGATTCGATCTGGGGTCGGCACGTCTACCCTTGTCCAGCAAGGAGCGCCTTAGCGCTCTTGGCTACCCTGGTGGGTTTATTTGACCAACACTATTCACTGTAAACGTATTTTCGAACACAATAATGGAAATAGCGTGTCTGGAAGTTGTGTTGGCTGGCCGCTTCGGGTGTGGGGCGCTGTGAGCGCTGTGGCCCACCATGCTGGGTGAAGAGTAGTTGTGTGAGCATGCCTGCAGCTGGCGCGAGGAGAGACAGCAACATGACATGGAGGCTCGGTTGCAGTAGCTATAGCGCTCAATGTGCTCACCCAGCGAACCGATCGGCAGAGTGACCGAATGATGCAGAATAGGGCTGCAAGACCTAGACTGGCATGGCAGCTGAGGTTTCCGTAACAGTGGACTGTGCCTGAAATTGTTGGGGGGGGGGGGGGGGGGGGGAGGGGGGGGGTAGTTAGTTGCTGCATGGAGACAAACGAGCGAGTTTTGGGCTGAAACGAGAGCGACAGCCTCTAGGTAATGATGGGCTGCAGACTTTACTACTGTCTGCGCAGTGCTTACCAACCGTGTGGACGCAACAGCCCAGTGGATCTGCTGGCGTCGTTTCCCTGCTGGATGCATGACGATCGCAGTGGAGACAGAGAAAGGGACTACTGCATGTCAAGAGCAGCACTATCTGCCTGCTTTTGGCAGCTGATGGTTTCACACTGGTGGTGTTATGGTTAGTAAGTGTAAATGCCATGTGACTAGGGTCTCCAGGCAGGTAGACCATTCGCCTGGTGCAAGTCTTTCCAGTTGACACCACTTCAGCGACTTGCCTGTCGATGGGGATGAAATGATGATGATAATAAGGACAACACAACACCTACTCCCTGAGCGGAGAAAATATCTGACCCAGCCGGGAATTGAACCCAGGCCATTAGGCATGACAATCCGTCGTGCTGACCTCTCGGCTACCAGGGGTGGACGTTACGGTTGGTACAATGCGCTGTGTGTTATGCGAGTGCTGCAGTAAGAGTATTTCCTAGTGACGTCGTGGTTCTCGTGTGACAGGCTGTGAGTGTTTATTAATCGCACACAGAACTGCAGGTGTGAGTACTACGAGTGAGAGCATTTCAGTTTGTTAACTACAGGCTGCGAGTGTCATTAATTGTATTAATCCTAATGTCTTGTAAGTCCATCTTTGTACAAAATAGTAGAGGGACTTCAGCTGTTAAATGTAAAATGTAAAATTAGAAACACTTCAGCAGTCTATATTTTGAATGTAATTTATTTAACTGGCAGTTTTCTCCCACATGTTGGTCAGGTTGCCTGAATATGACATAGTGAAACATGAATACTGGTCACATAAATAAACTGCATTCAGAATATAGACAGCTGAATTGTTCTTAATTTTATGTTTTATAATCCTAATGTGATTGTGGTGGCTGTCTGGTTGTGACAGTAGAAGTATACCTATGTGTAGTTGTTTACTACAACCCTAGTTAAGTCTGAAAGTTCATTTGCTGTCTTTTGTTTTACTGCTCAAGTTGTCTCAGATATTATGACTGATTATGGCTAAGGGCTAGTTATTGTAAATTGTTAATTTTGTTGCCTAGTTATGTACATAGGGGTAAAGCTTTGCTTATATGATTTTATTTTATGGTAGGCTATAAAAATATATTGATTTGTTGGAAGTTTGTTTCTTTTCTACTGATGCCAAAGAAAATAATTCTTAAACTGACCCCCACATCTGCACAAACCCCAGCCAGACCCTACTCCACCTAAATCCTAAGCTACATGGTTGAGTGCAGAAGTTAAAATTTATGGAGTATAGTTAGCATTCAAGTTCATAACGAATAAATTATTGTCAGAGTCCATATTTGCTCTTGGAAACGGTTTGTAGTCTAGAATCTGGTTTGGAAATCTTGGCACTACCGCTTCATAATCCATCAGAAACTTGTCACTGTCTACAGGTCTGTTACATGTATACAACCTTGTCTCATGATTCTTAAACGAAGAGAGCTCTGTGTGCAAAATTCTACCATGTGGCTTGTGCTATCATTCTTTCATGTCCTCTAGCTATTTTGCCTCGTTTCCTTTACCAACTGTTGCAGTGCAGTTGGTTATCAAAATTACGTTTTGGTCTGTATTAACCATCTGAAAAATTTCTTCTATCTCAACATAGAGTCTCACAAGACTCCCTTTCAATTCAGTGGAATGGTAATGCTACAGGCAGTTTGGTACCATCTGCCCTGGAGGCAACTGTGCCATGTGATGCCGTCATTGGCATTCCTTATGGTGGGCTCACATAATGGCTAACGAATAGATAGATGCCTAGCCAGTGGTATCTGCAACTGAGTCTGTCTAAAGTCTTCACAGATCACAGGTGACCAGATGCTGGAGTATCATGGAAATACTACATAATAGCTAGCCATAGGTGAGCCAATATGACAAGCAACCACTTCTTCCCCACTGGATGTCAGTTCCTCTTATTAATTAGAAGTCTCCTTTAGTTAGTTCCTCTTTTTTCAAGTCTTCTACGGTTTCCAGTCATGCTGGATCTTTCCTTTGTCCAATAGCAACGTCATTAAATGTAGCAATGGCTAAGTTTCATCCATGATGCAGTGTTCCACCAAAGGATTCCTCGAAAGGTGGTCAGCGACCTTGTGTTTACTACTATTTCTGTGTATCACTGTGATGTGCACCTGAAGTCTCTGTGTTTATCTTTCCAGTCGACCCAGCGGATCCTTCAGGCTAGTCAGCCAACATAGCGAGTTGTGCTTCTTTAGTGCAGTGAATAGTTTGCCAAGAAAATATGGACAGAATTTGTGGACGATCCAAACAACTTAAAGGCACTTATTTTCAGTCCGTTGTAGAACAGTTCATCTCAGTCTTGGAGAGTACTCTGGAGGAGTAGGTCATCACCTTTTGATCATATTCCTGAATTTGTACCAGAACAGCCCCAGTTCCAAAAGCGCTAGCATAGGTTTGAAATTCTGTCTCATGATTTTTGTCATGCAGTGCTAGAACTGGAGAAGATATTAGTGCCTCCATAAAGAAAAGGAAAGATCTTTCTTGTGTCTCATTCAAGGAATTCTGGCGTCTACCTAGAGTGGAACCTGCAAAGTATGTGCCTTCTTACAGGCGTCCTTTATGAACTGCCTTTAGTATGGACACATTCCGAGAAAACTTATCACATCACGAATGTCCAGAGAATTAACAAATTCTGAGACTCTATTTTCTCTTCACATAGTCCATCCATCAGTAAGTTCACAAAGATCTTTATTTCTTGAATGACAAAGAGGCATTTGTCCAGATCAACACAGAGACCTGCAATCTGAGTGCACTTCAACACAGTTGTTAGATGGCTTACATGTTCCTCAGTTGTATTCGAAAAGAACGATAGTCTCATCCAGACACCACAGGCACCAAAGACACCTAATTTATTTAAGGTACCTCCTAACTTTGAACTCATAGTGGCCATCAGGATCTGGCAGTCTTTTCCCACTCAACCTCATTACTCTCGGTTTGCTAGTAGCCTGCCTGCATGCCCATAGCTGAGAAATACTTTGCTCCTTTCAAACAGTCTAGAAAGCTATCAGCACTTGGCATTGGCTAGGCTTCTTTCTTCGTGATTTTGTTCAGTGGCTGGTAAGTGAGACTGAACACCATGTGCCAATTTTCTTTCGCAAAAAGACCACAGGGGTGGACCAAGGACTCTCTGCAGGTTCAATGCTGTCATGTTGCAGCATCTTCTCCACTACTTCCCGGATTTTCTGTCGCTAAGCCAGTGAGCATAAGAGCCCTGGCTAACTGATGTATGACCCCCAGTGTTGATACAATATTTTACCATCGGCCGATCTCTTCTCCACTTTTAATTTGGAAACATCCGTAAATTGAGTTAGGATGGCAATCACTCGCCAACTCTGTTCTTCAGTCAGGCCATATCTTCGCGGCAGTTCGATAGCGACATCCTTTCCTGAATTGTGTGTAGTGGTAGCAGAGCACGATTCTTTGGCGATGACACTAAGCTGGTCTTCGTGGACTGATCTAGCTGTCCCTATGTACACGTCTTCGTGAATGAGTTGTTTCTGATTGTAATAATTACTGGCCCAAAAGTTTCCTCGAGCATGTAAAACGCTTATGATCCTTGTAGGTATGGAGATTTCTTTCGTGAGCCTGAATAGCTTTTTGTAGACTCCAAAAACTTCACAATATAACTGAGCATCTCGAATCACGACTGAAATTAAGCTTATTGATGATGGTGAAAAAAATTTTCAATGGCAAACAACAGCCTAGAGCACTCTTTGTTATGTAGGCTTGTTGGAATAAATTCGTCGATCTGGAACTCTGATCTTCCGCAGCCTGTCTTATGGCAGCTGTAAGTAGCCCGTTTGTATGTTGGCAGCGCTATAGACTTTATTAATATCGCTGAGAGCGTTCTGCGCCCTCGGCAAGGGATTCTTTGGTTGGATAGACTAGCAGTTATAGAGTGGATCAGGAAGTGTATGGAGATGATATTCTTGGTGGAGACTCTGTGTTGGTAGAACATGGATTGTAAAGTGAGATGAAATGATGTGTTTATAAAAAAAAATACGTAAGGAAATGTATGAGAATAAATGTTTGTTGGTAATGTTTGTATAGTGGAATTATTGACAACTATATAATTTTTAGAACTGGATATCACATGAATAAGGTAAAATTTTCTAAATATATTGCTCTTCAACAAAATCTTTCTATTGCTAAACATATGCCTCGTATTAGATAGAGTCTATAGTAGTTACAATCTTTTTATTTAGCTGGCTGTTGTTGCTACTTGCTGTAATTGCTGCAGTTCGTGTCATTTTCTGTCACGTAAGTGACTTATGAAAAAGGATGGGGTTTCCACTATCGGGATTCGTGACTGAAATGAGTTTAAGCAATTAACAGAGTTGGAGGTAGTTTCGCTTTAATTTCAATATTTTGAATTTGTATTGTTGTTAATAAAAGAAATTATTCAGTTAGTGAAGGGAGACGAAAATTTAATAGTAATGTGTGACTGGAATTCGAGAGTAGGAAAAGGGAGAGAAGGAAACACAGTGAGTTAATATGGATTGGGGGGAGAGAAATGAAAGAGAAAGCCGTCTGGTAGAATTTTGCACAGAGCATAACATAATCATAGCTACCACTTGGTTCAAGAATCATGAAAGAAGGTTGTATACATGGAAGAACCCTGGAGATACTAGAAGGTATCAGGTAGATTATATAATTGTAAGACAGATTTAGGAACCAAGTTTTAAATTGTAAGACATTTCCAGGGGTAGATGCGGACTCTGACCACAATCTATTGGTTATGAACTGTACATTAAAACTGAAGAAACTGCAAAAAGGTGGGAATTTAAGGAGATGGGAACTGGATAAACTGACTAAACCAGAGTTTGTACAGAGTTTCATGGAGAGCATAAGGAAACAATTGTCAGGAATGGGGCAAAGAAATACAGTAGAAGAAGAATGGGTAGATCTGAGGGAGGAAGTAGTGAAGGCGGCAGAGGATCAAGTAGGTAAAAAGACGAGGGCTAGTAGAAACCCTTGGGTAACAGAAGAAATATTGAATTTAATTGATGAAAGGAGAAAATATAAAAATGCAGAAAACCCAGTTCTAAGCAAAGAAGGGAAAGCAGAAAGGTGGAAGGAGTATGTAGAGGGCCTATGCAGGGGCGATGTACTTGAGGATAATATTATGGAAATGGACGAGGATGTAGATGAAGATGAAATGGAAGATACGATACTGCGTGGAGAGTTTGATAGAGAATTCAAAGACCTGAGTCTAAACAAGGCCCTGGGAGTAGACAACATACCATTGGAACAACTGACGGCCTTGGGAGAGCCAGTCCTCACAAAACTCTACCATCTGGTGAGCAAGATGGATGAGACAGGCGAAATACCCTCAGACTTCAAGAAAAATATAATAATTCCAATCCCAAAGAAAGCAGGTGTTGACAGATGTGAAAATTACCGAACTATCAGTTTAACAAGTTACGGCTGCAAAATACTAACGCGAATTCTTTACAGAAGAATGGAAAAACTGGTAGAAGCCGACCTCGGGGAAGATCAGTTTGGATTCCGCAGAAATGTTGGAACACGTCAGGCAATACTGACCCTACGACTTACCTTAGAAAATAGATTAAGGAAAGGCAAACCTACGTTTCTAGCATTTGTAGACTTAGAGAAATGTTTCGACAATGTTGACTGGAATACTCTCTTTGAAATTCTGAAGGTGGCAGGGGTAAAATAGAGGAAGCGAAAGGCTATTTACAATTTGTACAGAAACCAGATGGCAGTTATAAGAGTCGAGGGACATGAAAGGGAAGCAGTGGTTGGGAAGGGAGTGAGACAGGGTTGTAGTGTCTTCCCGATGTTATTCAATCTGTATATTGAGCAAGCAGTGAAGGAAACAAAAGAAAAATTCGGAGTAGGTACTAAAATCCATGGAGAAGAAATAAAAACTTTGAGGTTCGCCGATGACATTGTAATTCTGTCAGAGACAGCGGAGGACTTGGAAGAGCAGTTGAACGGAATGGACAGTGTCTTGAAAGGAGGATATAAGATAGATATCAACAAAAGCAAAACAAGGATAATGGAATGTAGTCGAATTAAGTGGGGTGATGCTGAGGGAATTAGATTAGGAAATGAGACACTTAAAGTAGTAAAGGAGTTTTGCTATTTGGGGAGCAAAATAACTGACGATGGTGGAAGTAGAGAGGATATAAAATGTAGACTGTCAATGGCAAGGAAAGCGTTTCTGAAGATGAGAAATTTGTTAACATCGAGTATTCAAAATGGCTCTGAGCACTATGGGACTTAACTACTGAGGACATCAGTCCCCTAGAACTTAGAACTACTTATACCTAACTAACCTAACGACATCGCACACATCCATGCCCGAGGGAGGATTCGAACCTGCGACCGTAGCGGTCGCGCGGTTCCATAGTGTAGCGCCTAGAACCGCTCGTTCACTCAGGCCGACATCGACTATTGATTTAAGTGTCAGGAAGTCGTTTCTGAAAGTATCTGTATGGAGTATAGCCATGTATGGAAGTGTAACGTGGACGATAAATAGTTTGGACAAGAAGAGAATAGAAGCTTTCGAAATGTGATGCTACAGAAGAATGCTGAAGATTTGATGGGTATATCACATAACTAGTGAGGAGGTATTGAACAGAATTGTGGAGAAAAAGAGTTTGCGGCACACCTTGAAAAGAAGAAGGGACTGGTTGGTAGGACATGTTATGAGGTATCAAGGGATCACAAATTTAGCATTGGAGGGCAGCGTGGAGGGTAAAAATCGTAGAGGGAAACCAAGAAATGAATACAGCAGATTCAGAATGATGTAGGTTTCAGTAAGTACTGTGAGATGAAGAAACTTGCAGAGGATAGAGTAGCATGGAGAGCTGCATCAAACCAGTCTCAGGACTGAAGACAACAACAACGACATTGTTGTTAAGATTTCTTGCAATTCAGGGCCATACTCTTGTGTTAATTATTGGAAATCATGTTATCAATGTACATCAGATTGCGTTGGGCTTATATACACTCCTGGAAATGGAAAAAAGAACACATTGACACCGGTGTGTCAG
Source organism: Schistocerca gregaria (assembly GCF_023897955.1). Taxonomy (NCBI): domain Eukaryota; kingdom Metazoa; phylum Arthropoda; class Insecta; order Orthoptera; family Acrididae; genus Schistocerca; species Schistocerca gregaria. The sequence continues at coordinate 85,893,007 of NC_064925.1, read as the reverse complement.
ACCCACCATACTTGCTCCGGAAACTGCGAGAGGGCTGTACAAGCAATGATCACACGCACGGCACAGCGGACACACCAGGAACCGCGGTGTTGGCCGTCGAATGGCGTTAGCTGCGCAGCATTTGTGCACCGCCGCCGCCAGTGTCAGCCGGTTTGCCGTGGCATACGGAGCTCCATCGCAGTCTTTAACACTGGTAGCATGCCGCGACAGCGTGGACGTGAACCGTATGTGCAGTTGACGGACTTTGAGAGAGAGCGTATAGTGGGCATGCGGGAGGCCGGGTGGACGTACCGCCGAATTGCTCAACACGTGGGGCATGAGGTCTCCACAGTACATCGATGTTGTCGCCAGTGGTCGGCGGAAGGTGCACGTGCCCGTCGACCTGGTACCGGACCGCAGCGACGCACGGATGCACGCCAAGCCCGTAGGATCCTACGCAGTGCCGTAGGGGACCGCACCGCCACTTCCCAGCAAATTAGGGACACTGTTGCTCCTGGGGTATCGGCGAGGACCATTCGCAACCGTCTCCATGAAGCTGGGCTACGGTCCCGCACACCGTTAGGCCGTCTTCCGCTCACGCCCCAACATCGTGCAGCCCGCCTCCAGTGGTGTCGCGACAGGCGTGAATGGAGGGACGAATGGAGACGTGTCGTCTTCAGCGATGAGAGTCGCTTCTGCCTTGGTGCCAATGATGGTCGTATGCGTGTTAGGCGCCGTGCAGGTGAGCGCCACAATCAGTACTGCATACGACCGAGGCACACAGGGCCAACACCCGGCATCATGGTGTGGGGAGCGATCTCCTACACTGGCCGTACACATCTGGTGATCGTCGAGGGGACACTGAATAGTGCACGGTACATCCAAACCGTCATCGAACCCATCGTTCTACCATTCCTAGACCGGCAAGGGAACTTGCTGTTCCAACAGGACAATGCACGTCCACATGTATCCCGTGCCACCCAACGTGCTCTAGAAGGTGTAAGTCAACTACCCTGGCCAGCAAGATCTCCGGATCTGTCCCCCATTGAGCATGTTTGGGACTGGATGAAGCGTCGTCTCACGCGGTCTGCACGTCCAGCACGAACGCTGGTCCAACTGAGGCGCCAGGTGGAAATGGCATGGCAAGCCGTTCCACGGGACTACATCCAGCATCTCTACGATCGTCTCCATGGGAGAATAGCAGCCTGCATTACTGCGAAAGGTGGATATACACTGTACTAGTGCCGACATTGTGCATGCTCTGTTGCCTGTGTCTATGTGCCTGTAGTTCTGTCAGTGTGATCATGTGATGTATCTGACCCCAGGAGTGTGTCAATAAAGTTTCCCTTTCCTGGCACAATGAATTCACGGTGTTCTTATTTCAATTTCCAGGAGTGTAGTATGGGTAATAAATGAATAGGTTTAGTTTGAGTTGTCTTTGTCAGGGAATATTTTGTAGGTCAGTGTTTAATAACAGTTTCACAGCATATGTGCCAGGAAGAAGGCGCATATGATAATAACATTGTGAATATATTCTGTTAAAACGACAATATTGAATCCATGCATGTTCGGTCATTGACAATTATTCTTGCAATACTTGTTACTGTTGGCTGGACATATTTCCCTTTCGTGATTTTTTGTAGAAAAGCTTTCTTATCACAGAACAGTATCTTTTGTACCTGATGACGAGAAGCATCCAACAATACAGGAAAGGAAAGCCTGGAGTCGGTTACTGCCCAGATTGCTTGGCTGTCGATAATGATGCCAGTGAGATTTCGTGACACATTAACGACCGTCATTTGTGGAGAATTTGCATCAGCTGCGCCTCACAGATGGCCGACTTGCTTAGTTAGCTCAAACTCGGCACCTAGGCGAGCTGCTGGTACCTCTGTATTGCAACGGGGAACAGCCATGTTAGGAAGCAACCTCGTCCAGGGTACGGAGATGGGCTTCATCCCACAGGAATGCTATAATCGTCTGCAACTGACTGGCGTCAATAGAATTGCGAAGGTTGGCATCAGGTGGCATAGTAGTCGTCGAACACTCTCGTATTTTCTCTGCAGTAGCGTACAACATGTCGAGGGCGGTCCAACTGAAAACTCACTAGGGTGTTGTCCTCCGTCCCCCCATGTCTGTTCTCCTGCGGGATGTTCTTCTTGGCTGGAGTGCTGGGTTTTCGTATGATGGCAGTGACATAAGCAAAAGTTGGTCGAGTCCATTCTTCCTGGTAAGTTCGACTTGTGGCGGAGATTGATCTAAAGACCGATATACCCTCTTTTGTACGTTCTCTATTACCTACTGACATATAGGTTCGACTTTGTTTGTGCACTTAGCATATGGTGAATGAGAGAAGCGAGCTCATGGTGGTCTTCCACAGCTGCCATAGGGACCACATTTGGCAGACGGTCATACCTCTTTCAACCAACTCTTTTTTTTCTGTTGCATTGCAGCGATTCTCTGGCATCAGTTGATGGATTCGACTGTCTTTGTGACACCTTTCACTAGTAGAACAGCTTGGTGCACGTCTTCTGCGACTGGTTTTATCAAGTGTGACATTGTGTTGGCTTTTGTCATGTTAGGTTGGTTGATGGCTAGACTCTCGTTTGAACCGTCATCCTCCCGAACGCTAGTCCAGGATTCTAAACACTACATCACCTCGCTCGGTTGTCGAGTTAGAATTCAAAACATCTCTTATGTACAACTGTGTCGTTTCCCCATGGCTTTGGACCTTGTTCTTTAACTGTTTTTCTGCTAAGTGGACTTGCCTCTGAATGTTGCCAAACAGGTTAGGTTAAGTTAGGTTAGCTGTTGGCCTTCCTTTCGTTGTTCTTGAACCTATGGCGATGTGTGCCGTCCATGTAAAAGTACACATTTGCCAAACACATTATGTAATGCCACGACTGTATAGCGACTCAGTTGAATCCTTTCGTAGGATTTTGACCAGCCGCTCTTGAGAACACCGATAGATGCCTGATGTGCAGTTGACACGCAGCTGGCTTGGAATCCATGAATCTCCTTAATAGACTTACGTTTGGAATGATTTACTGTTTGTATTCCTGTTCTTTTCTGTATAAGTGACATTTTCACGTTGTCTGATAGGAGCCAAGGTGACATAGGTGCTTCAAAATACCTGGTGTCTCCTCCAGTGCCACATGTAAACTACAAAAAAGTCGAAATTTCAAGGCAGAACCGGCAGTGAAATCCAACAATTAGTACTGAATGCTCATTAATTACTGACACCAACATATGGCCAGAGTAGCTGAAGTTGAGTGCAGCTCGAAAAAATCGCAACACCAAAAAATAATTAATGTAATCAAATTTTGGAAATATATTTGTCTGGATAATATATTCAAGTGAGTAACATCGCTAGAGCACAGGTTAATGAAAGGAAGTCATGGAACTCCATCCCACAAACTGACATCCGCTATCAATACAACACAGTGCATGCGCGTCTGCATGCTTGCATTCAACTCTCTGGTTGATAAGCCATTGTAAATGTGAAATGTTGGTACATTACTAATCGATGTAACTGGCATAATGTTGAACGCAAGCATGCAGACGCGCATGCATTGTGTTGTATAGATAGCGGATGTAAGTTTGTGGGATGGAGTTCCATGACTGTTGCTCTTGATCGGTAAATACGGGGATGGTTAATACTATTTGTGGATGACGCTGGAGTTTTCGTCCGTTGACGTAACTTATATGATTGACTGAAGACAGATAAAGTGCTTAGTAGTCCAATACAACACACTGTAGAACATGTTTGGTTACAACAGCGGTATGTGAGCCTCGTACTATTATGCTGGTGGAAAGAAGCCCCTGGAATATTGTTCATGAATTGCAGCACAACAGGTCGAATCGCTAGACGGACGTACAGATTTTCAGTCATGGTGCATGGGATAAACACGAGAGTGCTAGTGCCTTCATCAGAAATAGCATCCCGGACCATAGTTCCAGGTGTATGTCCAGTGTTGTTAGCATGCAGTCAGGTCGGTTGCAGGTCCTGCTGGTATTTATACAAACATCGAATATTCCATAACAACCAAATATTACATAATTCAAGAACCTTCCAGAAATTATAAATACTAAATAACAAATAACTGCTAATGGTCGGGTTGGAATTGGCAATACACATTATGCCAGAGAGCACCACTAACCACTACATCACACTGCATGTAGTACTAGAATGGTGGGTTTTGGCTTTATGTATAACTGGTCTATTGCAATGCGTTCTCTTTGCTGCTTGTAGAAGCTTACTCACATTACTATTTACCTATTCATTAGTAAACCTACTCATGCATTGCTCCTAACAGATAAAGTATTTATAATCCACTAGGGACGTGATCAGCACTGTTGTCCTTTCTGCCAATACACTTCACTTATTTCCACTATATCCAACTTCAGCCTATCCATTTCTCTTTTCTTCAACCTACTTACTTACCCAACCCTTAAAAAGTCAGTTTTGCTTCTCCTGCTGACAACATCCTCCTGAATAATCCCTGTCCAGAGATATGAAAGAGGGACCGTCACTACTGTCATTGTAGTCGACAGGACGTTAAACACTAATCTATCCTTTTTTCTGAATGAAGGGCTATTTTTTCTGTTGGATTTTAATGAAGAAGATCCCCTCAATAACCCATACAGTAGTGCTCCATATCCCCAGCACAATTAATAGCTGGTATAAGTCAGAGCACCAATATCACAAGGCCAAGTTGGCTAACGTTACAAAGCCACATCAGTCACTCGCCGAGAGTGCAACACATGCAACTTCTAAGACCTCTTCAGGAACCACAGATTCGTATTATTTCTCCGCCATTCTGGTTTGTTCCTACGGTATGTCTGCCAACACCATTGAAGCACACACGCCATCCCTTTTCTGCAAGAGCCGTGGTGGGTGACAGTATAGTCACTTAACTTAAAACAGTATCTGCATAATCTGGCACCAAAGCACGAAAACATTTTATTAATGTCCTCTAACAGAAGGCAGCGCTATGCGTTGTTACGTTAACACACATCCAGATGCTCTTAGAAATGCAAGAGGGGAATTAGGCACGAAAAGGAGAGAGAAGGGGGCTGGGGAATGGGAACTGGCAGCTTGTAAGAATGCTGCTGGAGAAAGAAGTATCCTGACAGTTTTCCTTAATATTTGACCAACACAAGCGACCATTTGTGAGAGTTTACTGCACTGTGAAGCCTAGTGCTGATTCGGTTCTGGTGATGGATAACATAACAGAGTTATGTAGGAATTTTACGAAAGATGTTCAGAGGGTGATGATGAGTGGAGCAGGGATAAGTCTTGATGGGGACGTCGAGTATGACATAGGCGGTGAACTGGAGAAGATAACTACTCAAACTGGTGCACAAACGTGCGTCTCGTACAGTTCTTTCAGCGTCGTGAACGGCCTCATCTAAATACGGGTCTTAAGCGTTTTAACATGGGGCTTGAGAAGGCATGATGGAGGATGTGACAGACATTGCAGTGGTGCCAACTGACCCTAGCAATAGGCCGGGTTTCACTAGGCATGGCCCGCACCTCACTGCATGTGGAAAGGGATCACGATTATTGGTGATAGTAGGGAGTGTTGAGATCACTCATGGAAGAATTCCTGTAATAATTGGCGTTACACAGCTGCACCTTTCTTAGACTGAAGTCTCTCTCTAACAAAGGAAGCAGCTCAGCTGGACGGAGTGGCTGATCGCTTCTAGGCTCTTCAGTCTGGAACCGCGCGACCGCTACAGTCACAGGTTCGAATCCTGCCTCGGGCATGGGTGTGTGTGATGTCCTTAGGTTAGTTAGGTTCAAGTAGTTCTACGTTCTAGGGAACTGATGACCTCAGATGTTAAGTCCCATAGTGCTCAGAGCAATTTGGAACCAGCTCCAAACAGAGCAGGTATTGAAGTAATAAAGGAATTAGCATGTTTTGCCAAAAGGTATGTTTTTGAAGCAGCTCTTTGCGGACTGGGTAGTTGCCATGTACGTGAAACCGGTATTTCATTAGAATCTATTGACTTTGTAAAACATTGCATTGAACAGGTCACTGGATGTTGTGCAGCAGCAGTTCGATTTAGTGAAACTGAACTTAATTTTATATATGTATATATCCTAACCCTGATTTTAGAATGTGCCTGTTCGTGGTAGAGAGCGCTCTTTGTTCAGGTTGTAGGCAGTACCAAAATTAGTTCTATGTGGTGACTTTAATATTAATTTTGTAAGGGGTTCTGCAAGAGAAAGAATGTTGAAGGATTTCCTAAACTGGTATCATCAGCTGCAGACTGTGTTATTTCCAAAAAGAGCGCAGGCGAATAAGATAACTATAACTCAACATTTTTGCTCTTATTCATCACGAGAGGGACATTCCATTAGTAAAACGATCTTTCAGGCCACGATGCACAAATTTTAACACTGAAGCGTGCACTCATTAAAAATAATTACAGGTAATTTATACGGTATCAATAGAGAGGCCTTTAAACATCATTAAACAACAAGAGTGGCATCATGTTTATAATGCAGGTAACGTAGGTAATAAAAACAATCAAAAGAATAAAAGAAAAGAATAAAGAAGCGACCCACCATGAAGGAATTATCCGTATGGTACAGAAATCAGTAGATTTGATGTATATATGCAGATAAACAGTTGATTACAATTTCCTAAAATATTGGATGATTTATTCAAGACAAAGAGCTTTATGAATTGAAGAGCGAGTCAGTAAAGCATTAGTCCAACTCCAGTCTTTATGCAAGCAGTTATTCGGCTTGGCGTTGATTGACAGAGTCTTCAGATGTCCTCCTGAGGCATATTGTGCCGAATTCTGTCCAACTAACGCATTATATCGTCAAAATACCGAGATGATTGTAGGTCCCTCCTCATAGTGTTCCAAACGTTCTGAACTGGGGAGAGATCTGGCAGAGTTGCTGGCCAATGTAGAGTTTGTTAAGCTGAGACACTGGAGGGCACTCTCCTTTTGATACGGCGTCATGCTGCTTAATGTTCATAGGGAGGGTGATCCTTATTACTTTGTTGATATGTTTGATAGATATGACTTCATTCATATGATGAAATGAGTGGCAGTAGTTAACGCTCTTGCTTGTGTGCTCTAGTGAAGGCATAGCGGTAGGCTTTACCTGTGTTCGAAGGAAGAGGGTGCTGAGTTAATTGACAGCAGTAACAGCGTATGGCGGCTGAGAGCTAGAGATGGGTCGCCCGAGAACTAACGGGTCCAAAGGACGGTTCACCAAGATGAACGGAACGAGCGAGGAACGAATTCTAAGGAACGGTATTTCACAGTTCACTTCGGTTGCGGCAAACAATCGGTCTCGTTCCCGCAAAGGCACGTCGGCCTGTCTCGTTCAGCCTCGGTCCCGTTCCCGTCTTTCTCGGTCTCGGTCGCGGCTTTCTACTTACAGTTCCCGGGATCGGGAAACGGTCGGTCTCGTTCTGTCGGCCGGTCTCGTTCCAGTCTCGGTCTAGCTCGGCTGGACTCGCCCTTCTTCGCGTGGCCACTCGTTGCAGTTCCACTGCTCATAGTTAGTTCAGTAACGAGTTGTTCGTTTCGTTCGCTGCGCACGCCCATTCTACATCTGTTTCGAATCTTTTTTTGAACTCTGAACATCTGGTTCTTTTCGTATTCTGTTCAGCAACCACAGCCGGTAATTAAAATGTATTTTAAAATTACGTAAACTACATAAAAATTACGTGGTATGTAATACATACATCTTTTCAGGTAACAAAACGGCCTATCAGCTTACTTCACTATTTCGATAAACAGCAGAAGAAATACACTCCTGGAAATTGAAATAAGAACACCGTGAATTCATTGTCCCAGGAAGGGGAAACTTTATTGACACATTCCTGGGGTCAGATACATCACATGATCACACTGACAGAACCACAGGCACATAGACACAGGCAACAGAGCATGCACAATGTCGGCACTAGTACAGTGTATATCTACCTTTCGCAGCAATGCAGGCTGCTATTCTCACATGGAGACGATCGTAGAGATGCTGGATGTAGTCCTGTGGAACGGCTTGCCATGCCATTTCCACCTGGCGCCTCAGTTGGACCAGCGTTCGTGCTGGACGTGCAGACCGCGTGAGACGACGCTTCATCCAGTCCCAAACATGCTCAATGGGGGACAGATCCGGAGATCTTGCTGGCCAGGGTAGTTGACTTACACCTTCTAGAGCACGTTGGGTGGCACGGGATACATGCGGACGTGCATTGTCCTGTTGGAACAGCAAGTTCCCTTGCCGGTCTAGGAATGGTAGAACGATGGGTTCGATGACGGTTTGGATGTACCGTGCACTATTCAGTGTCCCCTCGACGATCACCAGAGGTGTACGGCCAGTGTAGGAGATCGCTCCCCACACCATGATGCCAGGTGTTGGCCCTGTGTGCCTCGGTCGTATGCAGTCCTGATTGTGGCGCTCACCTGCACGGCGCCAAACACGCATACGACCATTATTGGCACCAAGGCTGAAGCGACTCTCATCGCTGAAGACGACACGTCTCCATTCGTCCCTCCATTCACGCCTGTCGCGACACCACTGGAGGCGGGCTGCACGATGTTGGGGCGTGAGCGGAAGACGGCCTAACGTTGTGCGGGACCGTAGCCCAGCTTCCTGGAGACGGTTGCGAATGGTCCTCGCCGATACCCCAGGAGCAACAGTGTCCCTAATTTGCTAGGAAGTGGCGGTGCGGTCCCCTACGGCACTGTGTAGGATCCTACGGTCTTGGCGTGCATCCGTGCGTCGCTGCGGTCCGGTCTCAGGTCGACGGGCACGTGCACCTTCCACCGACCACTGGCGACAACATCGATGTACTGTGGAGACCTCACGCCCCACGTGTTGAGCAATTCGGTGGTACGTCCACCCGGCCTCCCGCACGCCCACTATACGCCCTCGCTCAAAGTCCGTCAACTGTACATACGGTTCACGTCCACGCTGTCGCGGCATGCTACCAGTGTTAAATACTTCGATGGAGCTCCGTATGCCACGGCAAACTGGCTGCCACTGACGGCGGCGGTGCACAAATGCTGCGCAGCTAGCGCCATTCGACGGCCAACACCGCGGTTCCTGGTGTGTCCGCTGTGCCGTGCGTGTGATCATTGCTTGTACAGCCCTCTCGCAGTGTCCGGAGCAAGTATGGTGGGTCTGACACACCGGTGTCAATGTGTTCTTTTTTCCATTTCCAGGAGTGTACTTGTAAAAAGGCAAGATTTTTTTGTTATTACAGACGCAAAGGAAGTCGACACGGCACACACGAGTGGCCATTTTCCGTCTTTCTTTAATCCAAGGTAAAAGGGCATGTTCATTGCTATGGAAGGCAGACCGAATTAACAACCGAACGAAGCCCGCGCTCCATAATCGAGTGTCTGGTGTCACATTTTGTAAAGAGAATATGACAACTTCTACAGTATTATTTCAGTGGTACAGAATAGCGGACGAAAAATCGGCCCCAAGTACTAGACTGGTTATTGTCGCCCACCAGACGTCGTCTATTGCTTCGAAGTTGTTGTTTGCATTAGCTTATTTGTTCCAGAATGAGATTTTCACTCTGCAGTGGATTGTGCGCTGATATGAAACTTCCTGGCAGATTAAAACTGCGTGCCGGACCGAGACTCGAACCCGGGACCTTTGCCTTTCGCGGGCAAGTGCTCTACCAACTGAGCGACCCAAGCACGACTCACACCCCGTTCTCACAGCTTTACTTCTGCCAGTAGCTCGTCTCCTACCTTCCAAACTTAACAGAAGCTCTCCTGCGAGCGGGCCTAAGTGGTGCTTGGGTAGCTCAGTTGGTAGAGCACTTGCCCGCGAAAGGCAAAGGTCCCGAGTTCGAGTCTCGGTCCGGCACACAGTTTTAATCTGCCAGGAGGCTTCAGCTTATTTGTTATTTCTTCACTGCCTAAATATTACATGTTTATCTATTCGGCTCATATTGGTCAACAAATCGTGGGTATTTGGCGAGCGTCTCTGTACTAGGGGCCGCTTTTTCGTGCGCCACCTTATATTATTTCACTACGATCAACCATATAACGTCACAGTTGACTAAACGAGAGGTTTTGCAGAATCACGAAAATTACATGTGTGTGAGAATTCTCTTATGAATAAAAACTCTGTACTCCAGGGGGAGGCAAGTGCCCCCTCTTGGCGCCTCCATCTTCAGTCACCTATGCTACTAATTTTCAATTTCTCATAAAAACCATATACCAAGCACGGATGAACGGAGTAAAAATGAACGGTTTCCAAAAAGACCGATCACCAGTGAACTAGTTCCCAAGGATGAACGGGTTTGTCCATCTCTACTGAGTGCCGAGGAGAGCTTTCTTCTGCGGAACCTGGATGAAAACGTTTGCCGACAGCCAAGTCCCCCGGTCTGATTGTGCAAAAACATTGGGTCGGCGGCCTTGTCCAGGTAGGCTGACTAGGGCCGAGGAGTCGCTTCAGGTTTGACCGGCACACTGTAAGATCTGATGGCCAGCAATAAAGCAGAGTATAGGATGTTGTTAGCTAAAAAGCGGATGAGACGGTCGAGAATTTTTGCAAATTCCGTGGGATAGGGCAGTGGCGCCCAGGCATCCAGAATCCGCTACAAAACATATTTGTGAAGGCATAAGGATTTCAGCGAGAGTATGGCCGTTGTTTAGCAAGTTCGAAACGGACGTAACAGGGGAGATAACGATCTTTTTATGGAGGGCTGTGGTTGCTTCCAAGTCGTGCTTTAAGCAAAGACATGGCGTAAACGCATGGTAAAGAGGAAGCGAAGGTGAATCGTTTTTTATTTCCTCCCAATTAATTTTTAAAGTCGCTGCTGGTCAAATCTGTGTATGGAGAGCATGGGGGCGGTCTCCCAGCTTCGATTGCGGAGCTCCGGCTCGTTATTGGCTTGTGCTAAAGTGGGTGTAGTCTAAGTGTGCTAATTTGCTACGCTACCGAGCTGTGGTGGAAAGCTGTAGAGAAAGAGAAGATCACTCTTGTACTGGTGCTTCGCTATTAAAGAACGACAGGTCTTTGCCTAGATTGTGAGACTAGTGTCCTTTACTAGTGTGCCACTTACAGCCTGTGCCAGTCACCATCTGAACTGGTTGGTCAAAACTGTGTATGTAGAGCAGGTGGGCGGTTCCCAGCTTCGAATGCTTCTTGCATCACACACACGAGTTATTCATGGGTGTACTTAATTGTTTTGAGTCGGTCGTCTAAACGTGAACAGTATCATCTTCATCTTTGCCTAGGTGTGGTGTGACGTCTTCCGGGAGCCTTGGCTTTGCTCTGCCGCAATTGGCCCATTTGCTTCTAAATTTCGCAGGGCGCTGCGTTCTGGAGAGAGAGACCTGCTGACGACGAGAGTATCGAGTGCTGCTGCCGGAGTGAGACGGGGAGTTTAGTTTCCGGTTGTGTGGTAGCGCAATGTTGCGGGAAAGGTGGTATAACTTCCTGTCAACGTAAGTGATTGCTACGAGCGTGTGCACTCGGGACGGCGGCAGTCGTTCTGGACGGGCTGTGTGATAAGGAAGGTCGGCGTGGCAGCTGGTGCCGCGTCGTGTCCGCGTTGCTACGGCGGAACTGGGGCGATTGACATAACTCGAGTTGGTGCTGGTTGCAACCTGTCGTCGAATGCCTGTCTGCCTTCTGGACTAACGGTGAGAATTTTTTGACTCGATGTGACTCACTCAGTTTCTGCCCGTGTCGTCGGGTGTGTTTTGCTCTAAGGTCGTGTGACATGGTGTTTCGCAATTTTAGTTGGCTCAGGCGTGCCCGAAATCCCGATTCAATGATCTGCTGTTATATTGTCAAGTGTAACTATCACTAGAAAAGTGTGTTAACTCTCTGTGCCTTAATAACTGAACCTAAAATATTATCTGTGGTTGAAATTTTATTCTGACCCAAGTGCAATAACGATCTTGTATTTTACTGTTTGTTGAGTGGTATTATTATTTAGTACTGACCGTCACATTTACTAAGTCGAAGATTTACGAAGGCCAGTGGGCGTCATTAACAGTTCCTGCCTAGATAGGCGTTATATTTTGAACCATGTGTTTCAACATGTTTAGTAATTTTTATTTTATGTGTTTTGGAGAGTTGCTGTCATGCCCTATGTGGACGATTCGCCAAGTTGGTGAAGTTTCTAATTGTTCTGCTGATCTGTGCCATATTGTTAAAGCAGGCAGTCCTAGCACAGCTGACTGTAAATGTTTCCTAGTGGTGAGGAGCACGGGCTGGTTTTAAGTGCTAACTCACTAACTTCAACCATTCTCAAATATTTATTACTACTGATATTCAGGCCCTTCAGGCCGAGTGGCGACGTCACTACCCGTTTTTGGTTATTAATTTTATTTTGTTAGCTTGTTTCATTAAAAAAAACTTTGGTATATGAATTTGTCTTTTGGTCTTTACTGTTCCTTTGGACGAAGTAAATTAACTGCTGGTTTTGCATTCTTGTAGCATTATCAAAAACAGCATTTGTGGTTATATTTGATTGGCCCTTCTGGCCGAATGATTAAAGTCATTCCTTTCAGTAACTTATTGTATTGGTCAATACTTAATCAAAGGTGTTGGGTCCTTCAGATCGTGATTATCTCCTTATGTTGAATCTTAAGGTTGTCATTCTGACATTACAGTTGTGAATGTTCAGCGGCCCTTCAGGCCTGGAGATTAAAAATTTTTACTGTGTTTGAACAAGTGTTTTTTATGTTTAATAAAATAAAATTTTGTTTGAAACTGTAACCTCATTTGGGTCTACGCTTTCACTCCCTACAGCCTTTGAGCTCTGCTTACCTTACCTTTTGGTTAAGTTTTCCCATATCTCGACGTATCAAACCGTTTGACATATTCTACCACGGATAGTCGTGTCACGGAGTGAAATTGGTTTGGCAGACCAAGCAAATGGGTCAATCTGCACACTGGAATCCACCGAGGTTTCAGAGGTTCGTAGGGAAGTATCAATGAGATAGCGTACTTCCACATTTGTGGATGCGTGATGTTAATAACAGATAGTCACTGTCTGTGACTGCACTCATTGAGCACGTTGTGATGTGCCGCCCTCACCTAGGGAAGGGTAAAGTATTCGCTGCCAGACTGTAGGGCTCCAATATATGCTTCTCGGTACCCTGTTCATTGAAACCATATTTTTCTTTGCCTTACCACAGATTCACATTTATGAAGTCAGATAAAACGATTAGTTCAGGCTAGTGAGGTGCGTTGATCCCCAGCTGATCACTGTGTTATGCATAGACCGCATATTATTGACAGCGATTATTAGATAAAATGTTTGTGTGATGTTTCTTTAGCCATAATCTGTCATGTGATATTATGAAAGAATAAATCAGTTGTTATTTAGACCACAACTCCTTCCCAGTGTTATGATTTACATTATCTTTGCCATCTTACCAAACTCCTAGTTGCAATTTATAGAACCCGGGAGCTTGCAACGTATGAAGACAAGCAGCGGAAACTTTCGCAGTATATGGGCAGGCATTATCTTGCTGAAATGTAAGCCCAGGCCTGCCGCGGTGGCCGAGCGTTTTCAGGCGCTTCAGTCCGGAACCACGCATCTGCTACGGTCGCAGGTTCGAATCCTGCCTCGGGCATGGATGTGTGTGATGCCCTTAGGTTTAAGTAATTCTAAGTTCTAGGGGACTGATGACCTCGGATGTTGAGTCCCATAGTGCTCAGAGCCATTTGTAAGCCCAGGATGGCTTGAAATGTAGGCAACAACATGCATAGATTATCGTCAACGTACCGCTTCCTGTAAGGGTGACGCAGATGGCAACCATTGGGGTCTTGCTAAGAAAAAAATAGCACTCCAGACCTTCACTCCAAGCTCTTGGGCTGTATGGTGGGCGACACTAAGATTGGTATCCCACCGTTGTCTGGGGCGTATCTATACACGTCCCCGCTGGTCATTGGGTCTCAGTTCGAAGTGGGACTTAGCGCTGAAAACGATTCTACGACAGTAAATGAGATTACAGTTCGAAGATGTGTCTGGAAGCGCCCAGGGCAGCAGACCGATGCCAACCTGGCTGCCGCCAGCTACTATACTTCCTGGTAGTCAGGACTGATGGTCTGAGGTGCAATTCTTTTCTTAGAAATACCCCTTTGGTTGCCGCCCGCGGCACCCTTACAGCACAGTGGTACGTCGATGCTATCCCATGCGCCGTTTTGTTGCCCATCACTGCAAGCGATCCTGGGCTTCCGTTTCAGCAAGATACGGACCGTCCGCACATGGCGAGAGTTTCTACTGCCCCCCCCCCCCCCCCCAAATGAGAAAATTTGGAGCATTGTGGACAGCGCCGTTCAACCAGCTCGGAATTTTGACGAGCTGATGCGTCAATTGGATACAACTTGAGACGAAGTCCCTCATGCGGACATCCAACAACTCTTCATATCAATGTCAACCTGAATAACTGCTTGCACAAGGATCAGAGCTGGACCAACGTGTTATTGACTTGCTCAATTTGTGATGTTCTTTGTCTTGAACAAATAATCCAATTGTTGTGAAATTGTAATGATTTGATTGTCTGTACACGCACGTCACTGCTACCGATTTCCGTCCCATTCGGATAATTCATTCGTGGTGCTTCTTTTTGTTGCATGGTGTAGACTACTTTCATCAACACAATTCTCATACTCTTGCTTTCTGTTACAAAGTTTGAAACGATGTACTAACATAACAGGAAACCTGGGTGGTTGACTAAAGGGATAAGGATATCATGTAGAACAAATAGAAAATTGTAGAAAAACGTCAGAAACTGCCTCTATCGATCAGTTGTAGCCCCTACAACCGGTACTCTAAGGTGCTTAAAATGTCATGTAGTCTGCAAACAGAATAACTAATTCTCAAGATAAAAGTAAAACAATATGACCAGCTGCGAATGAACAGAATAAAGTTGAAGATATAGAGCCAGTGAGTAGAAAAACGTGGGTCGGGACTCAATAAATAAATCGCTGAAAATTGAGGACTCTCATGGATGTGATGGTGTATCTAGCAGGATACTAAAGCAATGTACTGCATATGTTAGCCCTCAACCTATCTACATATGTTATTTTACCTTTAAGAATAGTCACTTTCCTGAACGACTGACATACTCAGTAGTGAAACAGCTATATAAAAATGGAGAAGGGGATAATGAAGATAATTTTAGACCTAAGTTTATCCATTACGGATGTTTTAGAACCTATGACTGTTAATTGAATGTAAATACATAACACTGCTAGTAGTCACTTTTTTGAATATTAACTTATTATTCCATGAATCGGTTTTCGAACCTTTCCAGGTTCATTTTCAGATGGTTTCCCGGAATATCTATTTGCAGCATTATTCTGGCTGCTGGCTCTGTTACAAGAAGATGGAACGTGCTTTAATTATTCGCAATCAGTATTATTTATCTGTCGGTATGATTTAAAAATTTAGTTTTGTACTTACTGCGACAGCATGAACGGCTCTTTTTCGTTGGTGCCCATCTGTCTGGTGCCATTCTGATGGCAAGTTGGTACATCACTTCACACACTTTTATACAATATATACGCATTTACACTTTGATAGCGAAACTTTGTCAGCGTCCAGCATGTGCTATACAACCGTTTTTTGCTACAAAGATCTTGACACGAAGATATGACGTAGGCCTAATTTCCTCAGATATGTTATCTGTTTTTGTTAATACATGCAAAACAAAAACAAATAACATCCGTGAGCAAAGTAGACTTATGTCATATCTTTGCGTCAAGATCTTTGTAACATCAGCAGTTGTATAACACATGCTGGATGCTGGCAAGGTTTCGCTGTCACAGTGTAAGTGCATAGGTAAAGTGTAAAAGAGTATGAAGTGATTTATCAACTGGCTATCACAATGGAAACAGGAAATGGACACTAATGGAAAAAAGCTTCCCATACTGTCGAAGTAAGTACAAAACTAAGTTCTGCATCCATATCGACAGGTGAGCAATAGTCATGGCGATACATTAAAGCATGTTCCATCTTGTCACAGAACCAGTACCCAGCATTATGCTAGAAATAGATATGTAGCTTTCGGAAAACCATCTAAAGATGAATCTGAAAAGATCTGAAAACTTGTTCATGGAATAATAAAAAACTAGTCAAAAAAGTGATGGGTTGTAGTTTTATGTATTTACATACAATTTTAAATCTATTTCTATGCCGTAGGTGTTTGCAAAAGTTATTGAATAGGCTCTATATATACACAAGAGCAATCGATCATTTCAGTTCACATAATTTGCTGTCAGGCGTATAGTTTGGTTTTAGAAGTAGATTAACTACTGCTAATGCTCAAATACTATATTGTTTTTTTATCTGTGAGGTGCTGGGGAGAGTAAACAAGAAGTTGCGAACATTGGACATCCTTTTGATTTGACTGAGACATTTGTCTGCTTTTATCAAAAAATATTACAGTAGGTGTAGGACCTTTATGAAATAATAGGAGTAGTCACAATTGGTTCCTCTCACACTCTAAGAGCTGACAGCTAAAGCTCAATCCATACACTAATGGCTACGAGGTTGTGTCTGGCTGGAACATAGTTAAGTGGGGGATGTCTCAGTAGTCAATACATGAACTATGTGATCGAAAGTATCCGGACACCCCCAAAAACATATGATTTTCATATTAGGTGCATCTTGTTGCCACCTATTTCCAGGTACTCCATATCAGCGACATCAGCAGTCATTAGACATCGTGACAGAACAGAATGGTGCTCTCCGCGGAATTCACTGACTTCGAATGTGGTCAGGTGATTGGGTGTCACTCGTGTCATACGTCTGTACGCGAGATTTCTACACTCCTAAACATCCATTGGTCCACTGTTTCTGATGTGATAATGAAGTGGAAACGTGAAGGGACACGTACAGCACAAAAGCGACAGGCCGAACTCGTCTGTAGACTGACAGAGACCGCCGATAGTTGAAGAGAGTCGTAATGTGCAATAGGCAGACATTTACCTAGACCATCACACAGGAATCCCAAACTGGAAAAATGGTTCAAATGGCTCTGAGCACTATGGGACCTAACATATGAGGTCATCAGTCCCCTAGACCTACTTAAACCTAACTAACCTAAGTACATCACACACATCCATTCCGTAGCGGTCGCACCGTTTCAGACTGAAGCGCCTTGAACCGCTCGGCCACCCCGGCCAGCTTCCAAACTGCATTAGGATCCTATGACAGTTAGGCAGGAGGTGAGAAAACTTGGATTTCACGGTCGAGCGGCTGCTCATAAGCTCTCTCAAATGGCTCGGAGCACTATGGGACATAACATCTATGGTCATCAGTCCCCTAGAACTTAGAACTACTTAAACCTAACTAACCTAAGGACAACACACAACACCCAGGCATCAAGAGGCAGAGAAAATCCCTGACCCCGCCGAGAATCGAACCCGGGAACCCGGGCGCGGGAAGCGAGAACGTTACCGCACGACCACGAGATGCGGGTGGGTGCTCATAAGTCACACATCACACCGGTAAATGCCAAACGACGCCTTGCTTGGTGTAAGAAGCGTAATATTGTACTATTGAACAGTGTAAAAACGTTGTGTGGAGTGACCAGTCACGGTTCACAATGTGGCGATCCGATGACAGGGTGTGGGTATTGCGAATGCCCGGTGAACGTCATCTGCCAGCGTGTGTAGTGCTAATAGTAAAAGTCAGAGGAAGTGGTGTTATGGTCGGCAACGGCCTTGCCGCAGTGGATACACAGGTTCCCGTGATATCACCGAAGTTAAGCGCTGTTGGACGTGGCTGGCACTTGGGTGGGTGACCATCCAGCCGCCATACGTTGTTGCCATTTTTCGGGGTGCACTCAACCTCGACCCAATAGTAGCGGCTTCGGTCAAGGATACCATCATAACCACCGGGAGAGCGGTGTGCTGACCCACGCCCCTCCTATCCGCATCCTCCTCTGAGGATGACGCGGCGGTCGGATGGTCCCGGTAGGTCACTCGTGGCCTGGAGTGAGAGTGGTGTTATCGTGTGTTCGTGTTTTTCATGGAGGGGTCCCCTTGTTGTTTTGCCTGGCACTGTTACAGCACAGGCCTACATTGATGTTTTACACACCTTCTTCCTTTCCACTATTGAAGAGCAATTCTGGGATGGCGAATGCATCTTTCAACACGATCGAGCACCTGTTCATAATGCTCGCCCTGTGGCGGAGTGGTTACATGACAATAACATCCTTGTAACGGACTGGCCTGCACAGAGTCCTGACCTGAATCCTACAGAACACCTTTTGGTTGTCTTGGAACGCCGACTTCGTGCTAGGCCTCACCGACCAACATCGTCACCTCTCCTCAGTACAGCACTCCGTGAAGAATGGGCTGCCATTCCCCAAGAAACCTTCCAGCACCTGATTGAATGTATGCCTGCGAGAGTGGAAGCTGTCATCAAGGCTAAGGGTGGGCCAACACCATATTGAATTCCGATATTACCGATGGAAGCCGCCACGAACTTTTAAGTCATTTTCAGCCAGGTGTCCGTACACTTTTGATCACATAGTGTATAGAAGAGCCGCCAAGTAACCATGGGCGAATTTAGCTATTTCCTGCCATCAGGCTGAGAAAAAAACTTCCACCTCTCACTTCGAGAGTAACTTATATCTGGCTGGAGGATACTACGACTGCTGCTGCTAACAATAATAGTAATAATAATAATAATAATAATAATAATAAATACAAGTACATGCATACTCAATACACCACACTCAGGCAAAGCTGTTTCCTGCGTGCTTTCTTTGCAGCAGATTCGTCGATCACATCTTCGTAGTCAAGTTGTCATGGAGTTTACGGCAAAACTATTGATTCTGTCCTGCGACGTGCCTGACAGCAAATAATTCCTTAGACTTCTGAGGTATGAGAAAGAGCTCAGCTATAACATCTCAGTTTTCTTGACTTTCTTTCTTTTGTCGCTGTTTTGTAAATATTTATCTCACTCTTTTCGATGGCGGCATACATAGAGATTCTCTCGAATGTGTTCAGGTAAAGAATCGCATAACTTTACTACTGTCCCACTATCGGTATTTCTGTTTTACGGAGACTGAACTGATTCACATGTCTAATATCAGCGGTCTAAAAGGACGAAAATATACTTAGTCTCCTTCACTTCATTTACTACATACTTTACCACACTTTCTGCAACAATTGATAAAAACTCTTCAAATGCTGGAAAAGAAAGATATGATGTGCTCCGTTCTCCTTTCCCTCCATAAAATTCCATATGTTTAGCTAGAAAGTGATCGAATTCTGCTGTCAGCTAGAGTGCCATCTCAAAATATCCACCGTCTATTGATCCATAGTTGTGACCCCTCCAAGATAGGGCTTGTACGGAAAAGTCTTTGATCACTGCAACAACTCGTTTTAACACATTCCTCCAACATTTACTTTTGTGTGAAGCTGAGCTGTTAGTTTCTTATCCATCCGTGACTTGTCCTCTAGCTTTTAAAGTTACCACACCTTTCCTATGTTCAGCTGAATTTTTGTGGGCAGTTAAACGAGATTGATTTGTGTCCAGTCATTAAATTGGTTAGTCAGTAAACTGCCTGCGTGAATTACTGA
This sequence comes from Schistocerca gregaria, assembly GCF_023897955.1. Classification (NCBI taxonomy): domain Eukaryota; kingdom Metazoa; phylum Arthropoda; class Insecta; order Orthoptera; family Acrididae; genus Schistocerca; species Schistocerca gregaria. Next base: position 85,873,473 of record NC_064925.1, on the reverse strand, counting down.
AATTACAATCCATATTCTCTGCGCACCTGACCATTTTTACGATATGATCACGAAGGAATTCATTTATTATCCAGTTCGCAGGATCGTCAGAAACTGAATCATCACCACCATTCGCTTTATATACGTCATTTGGATCAAGAGAAATGATTGTTTCGGGGCCGTTATTATTGTTTCCAATACAGTAAACGCATTATTGCGATACACCACACGCTGCCCTGTCTTCAACACTATTCACCACGTTATTACACAACACAATATTACGCTCTGATGTTTCTAGAATCGAGCTCCAGCTGGAAACAGCTGCTGTGTTTGATTTTTTAAATAGCACTTCCATTTTTTTGCTCTTTCTCGCAATTTCCTTTGTCTTTACTGCCTTTTCTTTCGCGAGTTTCCGATACGGAGAACCACTCACACTTCTTCGACTGTGGCTGATTTTAATACTAAAATATGGATCACAAACTAAACAAAAGCAGCGACCACTTCCTTTTAGGCAGTAAGATAAGGCTACTATCAAAATGGAAGGAGACGAAGGAACTCGAAAAGAAGCCACAACATGGAATATAGTATCAGCAAATCTTATCAGTAAAGACTCTAAAAAATGCTTGCTTCACTACCAGTCAATAAATACATCGACATAGAATGGAATAATATCATAACATGCATCACTGATGCAGGCTCAGAAACACTTGGTAAAATGAAGAAAACAGATGGGAAAAAACGACTCAGAATGTGGCACACTGAAATTAAAGAAATCATTAAAGAAAAACAAATAGCTTGTTTGTAGTTTCTACAGACAAAAATATCAGAAAGCAGGGAAACATACAAAATAAAAAAGACTGCTGCGAAACAAACAAATGGTCCAAATGGCTCTGAGCACTATGGGACTTAACATCTGTGGTCATCAGTCCCCTAGAACGTAGAACTACTTAAACCTAACTAACCTAAGGACATTACACACATCCATGCCCGAGGCAGGATTCGAACCTGCGACCGTAGCAGTCGCGCTGTTCCGGACTGAGCGCCTAGAACCGCGAGAGCACCGCGGCCGGCTGCTGCGAAACAAATAGTGCGCAAAGCACACCAAGAGTCATGGAACCCATTCAGAAGCGTCTTAGAACACGATGTACACGGTAGATAGCAATGTGTATAGAAAGTCATGAAAGCCATCAACAAAGAAGAAAAAGACACTGCCTCATTGAACATTATACCCAATGAACAATGGATAAATCATAATGCAGACTTGGGGTCTACACAGAAGGTCGATGTACAATGAAATATTAGATCCAGTTACTGTGGACGTTTAGCAAGAGGCTTTGAAAGGCATGGAGAACAGAAAAGCTACTGGAATAGGTGGAGTAAATGCAGAGCTAATTAAATATGGAAGGTTACCGTTATCAGGAGAAAGAAAACTGGCGTTCTACGGATCGGAGCGTGGAATGTCAGATCCCTTAATCGGGCAGGTAGGTTAGAAAATTTAAAAAGGGAAATGGATAGGTTAAAGTTAGATATAGTGGGAATTAGTGAAGTTCGGTGGCAGGAGGAACAAGACTTCTGGTCAGGTGACTACAGGGTTATAAACACAAAATCAAATAGGGGTAATGCAGGAGTAGGTTTAATAATGAATAGGAAAATAGGAATGCGGGTAAGCTACTACAAACAGCATAGTGAACGCATTATTGTGGCCAAGATAGATACGAAGCCCACACCTACTACAGTAGTACAAGTTTATATGCCAACTAGCTCTGCAGATGATGAAGAAATTGAAGAAATGTACGATGAAATAAAAGAAGTTATTCAGATAGTGAAGGGAGACGAAAATTTAATAGTAATGGGTGACTGGAATTCGAGTGTAGGAAAAGGGAGAGAAGGAAACATAGTAGGTGAATATGGATTGAGGCTAAGAAATGAAAGAGGAAGCCGCCTAATAGAATTTTGCACAGAGCACAACTTAATCATAGCTAAGAATCATGAAAGAAGGTTGTATACGTGGAAGAACCCTGGAGATACTAAAAGGTATCAGATAGATTATATAATGGTAAGACTGAGATTTAGGAACCAGGTTTTAAGTTGTAAGACATTTCCAAGGGCAGATGTGGACTCTGACCACAATCTATTGGTTATGACCTGTAGATTAAAACTGAAGAAACTGCAAAAATGTGGGAAATTAAGGAGATGGGACCTGGATAAACTGAAAGAACCAGAGGTTGTACTGAGTTTCAGGGAGAGCATAAGGGAACAATTGACAGGAATAGGGGAAAGAAATACAGTAGAAGAAGAATGGGTAGCTCTGAGGGATGTAGTAGTGAAGGCAGCAGAGGATAAAGTAGGTACAAAGACGAGGGCTGCTAGAAATCCTTGGGTAACAGAAGAAATATTGAATTTAATTGATGAAAGGAGAAAATATAAAAATGCAGTAAATGAAGCAGGCAAAAAGGAATACAAACGTCTCAAAAATAAGATCGACAGGAAGTGCAAAATGGCTAAACAGGGATGGCTAGAGGACAAATGTAAGGATGTAGAAGCTTATCTCACTAGGGGTAAGATAGATACTGCCTACAGGAAAATTAAAGAGACCTTTGGAGAGAAGAGAACCACGTGTATGAATATCAAGAGCTCAGATGGCAGCCCAGTTCTAAGCAAAGAAGGGAAGGCAGAAAGGTGGAAGGAGTATATAGAAGGTTTATACAAGGGCGATGTACTTGAGGACAATATTATGGAAATAGAAGAGGATGTAGATGAAGACGAAATGGGAGATACGATACTGCGTGAAGAGTTTGACAGAGCACTGAAAGATCTGAGTCGAAGCAAGGCCCCCGGAGTAGACAACATTCCATTAGAACTACTGACGGCCTTGGGAGAGCCAGTCATGACAAAACTCTACCAGCTGGTGAGCAAGATGTATGAGACAGGCGAAATACCCTCAGACTTCAAGAAGAATATAATAATTCCAATCCCAAAGAAAGCAGGTGCTGACAGATGTGAAAATTACCGAACTATCAGTTTAATAAGCCACGGCTGCAAAATACTAACGCGAATTCTTTACAGACGAATGGAAAAACTGGTAGATGCAGACCTCGGGGAGGATCAGTTTGGATTCCGTCGAAATGTTGGAACACGTGAGGCAATACTGACCTTACGACTTATCTTAGAAGAAAGATTAAGAAAAGGCAAACCTACGTTTCTAGCATTTGTAGACTTAGAGAAAGCTTTTGACAATGTTGACTGGAGTACTCTTTTTCAAATTCTAAAGGTGGCAGGGGTAAAATACAGGGAGCGAAAGGCTATTTATAATTTGTACAGAAACCAGATGGCAGTCATAAGAGTCGAGGGGCATGAAAGGGAAGCAGTGGTTGGGAAAGGAGTGAGACAGGGTTGTAGCCTCTCCCCGATGTTATTCAATCTGTATATTGAGCAAGCAGTAAAGGAAACAAAAGAAAAATTTGGAGTAGGTATTAAAATTCATGGAGACGAAGTAAAAACCTTGAGGTTCGCCGATGACATTGTAATTCTGTCAGAGACGGCAAAGGACTTGGAAGAGCAGTTGAACGGAATGGACAGTGTCTTGAAAGGAGGATATAAGATGAACATTAACAAAAGCAAAACGAGGATAATGGAATGTAGTCAAATTAAATCGGGTGATGCTGAGGGAATTAGATTAGGAAATGAGACACTTAAAGTAGTAAAGGAGTTTTGCTATTTAGGAAGTAAAATAACTGATGATGGTCGAAGTAGAGAGGATATAAAATGTAGACTGGCAATGGCAAGGAAAGCGTTTCTGAAGAAGAGCAATTTGTTAACATCGAATATAGATTTATGTATCAGGAAGTCGTTTCTGAAAGTATTTGTTTGGAGTGTAGCCATGTATGGAAGTGAAACATGGACGATAACTAGTTTGGACAAGAAGAGAATAGAAGCTTTCGAAATGTGGTGCTACAGAAGAATACTGAAGATAAGGTGGATAGATCACGTAACTAATGAGGAGGTATTGAATAGGATTGGGGAGAAGAGAAGTTTGTGGCACAGCTTGACTAGAAGAAGGGATCGGTTGGTAGGACATGTTTTGAGGCATCAAGGGATCACAAATTTAGCATTGGAGGGCAGCGTGGAGGGTAAAAATCGTAGAGGGAGACCGAGAGATGAGTACCCTAAGCAGATTCAGAAGGATGTAGGTTGCAGTAGGTACTGGGGGATGAAGCAGCTTGCACAGGATAGAGTAGCATGGAGAGCTGCATCAAACCAGTCTCAGGACTGAAGACAACAACAACAACAACCGCTAAAAAGAAAAGTTTTACAGTTGATAAATGAAGGTTGGAAGAACTGCAAGATCTCAGAGCCTTGGTTTACGGCAGAAGTAATCTCTTTTCAAAAAATTAAACTTAATGACTGTAAAAAGTACCAGAGTATCAGTGTTCTAAGCACTAGCTACAAACTATGCTCGAAGATAATTAATAACCGTATGAAGAATATCACAGAAGCTACAATTTCTGAAGAACAAAATGGATGGAAGATTATGTCTGAATGTGGGCATCCTTATCACCTAATAGAGGTAGCGAAAAGTCTTTAGAAACCACACGCATTTTAATAAACACAAGTATGAATCGACTAAAAGAAATAATTATTAACCAAGATGTTGGACAAGGATCTGAACTCATATCTACCCTATTTAATATTTATTTTGACTTTATCCTTCGCAAATGGAATATGAAGTAAGCAAAGGAATTAACAGAACGAATGAGGAATACTTGCAAGTACTTTTGTTTGCTGATGACATCGATATTTTTAAAAAGAATGAAGATGACCTCCAAAGATTAGTATACTAGGTGAAAAAATTTTCAAGGAGTACAACTTTAAAATTTCTACCAACAAAACAAAAATAACGGCATTTAGAGGAAAAAATCCACTCAGATCAAAAATTGTTTTCGCTAATTCAGTTTTCGGAGAACAGTCTCTTATTTAGGCTGTGCTGTAAGTTTTGATTTTGACTCTGATACTGAAAATAAAATACATTAATTCCAAGATGTTTGTGGTATCATTAGTAGAGCATTAGGCCATAATGTACGAAAATAAACCATCATGAACTCTAAAAAGTAATGGCGATTCCAGTGTCATCCTATTGAAGCGAAAGAAAATAATATTTCAACAGCTGAGATGAGGTTCCTAAGAAAGACGAAGGGAACCACAATAAGAGATATGATTAGAAACGAAGATACTAGAACAAAGTTAAGCATTTTCAGCGTGAATGAAAAAATTCTGAAATAGCGTGAGATTGGAGATATCACTTCATGAGAAGGTCAGATCACATAATTCCTCAGAAGATCCTGAACTACAATTCGAAAGGGAAAAGAGATGTTGGAAGCCCTCGGAAAAGATGGAAATGATTTTATTTGAGACTTCGGAACAGGTAACAGCCTAATCCTTGAAAGGAAGACTGTGATGACGAAACTGAACATTAAACATCTGCACCCTTTACGATTTCAAATTAATCTCCAGCCAAGCGGCTGGCCGTTGGAGTGACTGGCGATTTTTTCTTTGAATACAGGATTTGAAATCTGAATCGGCATTGTTGAGTGTCGACACTTCTTATTATTCCTACGACAGTGTTAAGGGCGTCTCCCGTCACAAATCTTAACTGCGAGCAACGATATTTGCCTCCCTAAGACATATGACGTGAGAATGCACGACATCGAATAAAGTGAATCATGGGTACATTGTCACGAGGTAGCGTCATTACTACAACGAAAGCTGTCGTTCCGCTGGTTGCGAAGACAGCACATGAAATGTGAAATGATTGTTGCCAGTCTTATTCATATCCAGTTCATTGTGAGTGAAGTTCGTATACTCTTTTGAAGAGTAGTGAATAAAATATTAAAAAGACAGTAACAAATCATAAGTTACCTCACTTCGCTGCCGCTTAAAATCGCCTGCCCTAGGAAGCTACCTAGCCTGCCTAACCCAAAATACGCTTCTATTCGTAATATGACAGGTAACTTTCAGGTATTTCTGTTTGCTGATGACACTGGCGTGGTAGTGAAGGATGTTGGGAGCAATATAGTCAATGTATCAAATAGTGCATTTCAAGCCGTAAGTTCATCGCTGGTAGAGAATCAGTTTATGTTAAATCAGAGAAAAATTCAGTTTTTACAGTTAATAACACACAGTTCAACTAAAACTGATGTTTTGTTTACACAGAACGGAAAAAAATGGTTCAAATGGCTCAGAGCACTATGGGACTTAAAAGCTCTGGTCATCAGTCCCCTAGAACTTAGAACTACTTAAACCTAATTAACCTAAGGACAGCACACAATACCCAGTCATCACTTACACAGAACGGAGATATGATTAATGAGTCTGAACAATCCATATTCCTAGCGTCCCGCATAGCCCTTGTTCGAGATCTTGTTCAAAAATGGGATGCTATTCTACACTACTGGCCATTAAAATTGCTACGCTACGAAGATGACGTGCTACAGACGCGAAATTTAACCGACAGCAAGAAGGTGCTCTGACATGCAAATGATTAGCTTTTCAGAGCATTCACACAAGGTTGGCGCCGGTGGCGACACCTACAACGTTCTGACATGAGGAAAGTTCCCAACCAATTTCTCATACACAAACAGCAGTTAGCCGGTGTTGCCTGGTGAAATGTTGTTGTGATGCCTCGTGTAAGGAGGAGAAATGAGTACCATCACGTTTCCGACTTTGATAAAGGTCGGATTGTAGCCTATCGCGATTCCGGGTTTATCGTATCGCGACATTGCAGATCGCGTTGGTCGAGGTCCAATGACTGTCAGCAGAATATGGAATAGGTGGGTTCAGGAGGGTAATACGGAAGGCGGTGCTGGATCCCAACGGCCTCGTATCACTAGCAGTCGAGATGACAGGCATCTTATCGGCATGTCTGTAACGGATCGTGCAGAGACGTCTCGTGGGTGACGTTTGCGAGACAACAACCATCTGCACGAACAGTTCGACAACGTTTGCAGCAGTATGGACTATCAGCTCGGAGACCACGGCTGCAGTTACCCTTGACGCTGCATCACAGACAGAAGCGCCTGCAATTGTGTACTCAACGATGAACCTGGGTGCATGAATGGCAAAACGTCATTTTATCGGATGCATCCAGGTTCTGTTTACAGCATCATTATGGTCGCATCTGTGTTTGGCGACATCGCGGTGAAGGCACATAGGAAGCGTGTATTCGTCATCGCCATACTGGCGTATCACACTGCGTGATGATATGTGGTGCCATTGGTTACACGTCTCGGTCACCTCTTGTTCACATTTCAGCAGGATAATGCACAACCGCATGTTGCAGGTCCTGTACGGTTCTTTCTGCATACAGAAAATGTTCGACTGCTGCCCTGGCCAGCACATTCTCCAAATCTCTCACCAATTGAAAACATCTGGTCAATGGTGGCCGAGCAACTGGCTCGTCACAATACGCCAGTCACTACTCTTGATGAAGTGTGGTATCGTGTTGAAGCTGCATGGGTAGCTGTACCGGTATACGCGATCCAAGCTCTGTTTCACTCAATGCCCTGGCGTATCAAGGCCGTTATTACGGGCAGAGGTGGTTGTTCTGGGTACTGATTTCTCAGGATCTATGCACGCAAATTGCGTGAAAATGTTATCACATGTCAGTTCTAGTACAATATATTTGTCCAATGAATACCAGTTTACCAGCTGCATTTCTTCTTGGTGTAGCAATTTTAATGGCCAGTAGTGTATTTAACATTACACCAGTATCTGCAGTAAGAGGCAGAACAAAACGAAAATATGTCTGCTTCGATTACTTCACTCCCTTATGACATACGTCGTTATATTCTGAGGTATACTTCGTATTCGCAAATGTTATTTACACCCAGAAACAGGCTCTTCGAGCAATATGTGATGTAAGTTGCTATACTTTTTTCGATCCCTGCCCAGGAGCCTCAGTTTTTTGACACTGACCTCTCTGAACATATTCCCTTAAATGTCTTTTGTTATTGACAGTATGAGCTTATCCCAGAGAATAAGCAGCTTTCACGCAGTTAACACTAGCAGATATCCAGTCTGCATTTGCATCGCACGTACTTCAATTTTGCGCCCATGGGTGTACAGAATTCTGCTGCACTTATTTTCAGTAGGCTACCACGGCAGTTAAAAAGAATCGTAGCAGTGTTTCTCGAACTTTCAAGTCTAAACTGAAGGATTTCCTCATGTCTCGCGCCCCCTATTCAGTGGGGCAGCTCCTGAATGAAACTGAAGCAAATATTGTTGAAAGTGCTAATGCATATTCGGGATCTTGTTGTATACGTTGGATTCGTGTAAGTTTCATTTTATTTGTTACTAAATAAGAGGGGCATTCAATAACTGAAGAGACAAATTGAAGTAAAAAACTGTGTTTTTTAAACTGAGACTTTTACTATTTCTCAGCATAATTCAAACTGATATTAATATACTTGTCCCAACAATGAACTAACCTCATCATACTTTATGCAAAGAAGTCTTTTTGTCTTGTTGTTTGAGCGACTGTACCACAAATTCTTTGACTTCGTTGTTGCTCATTTTCTTTCCATGTAATGTCTCCTTGAGTGGGCCAAAGAAAAGAAAATCCGAGGGAGCCAAATCTGGCATGATGAGGTAATATTTCCCGGCCAGTTTTTTCAGTGGTTTCTTGAGTCATCTGGGCGGGGTGAGGGAGAATATTCTCTTGTAGCAATATCACCCTTTTCTTTGAGATCCGCGACGGTTTTCTCTCATTGCTGGTTTTATACTGTTCGTGAGTATGTCTGAGTAATAGGCACTGTTACTTGTACGCTGATCTTTTAAATAATCACAAAATACGACATCCTGGGCATTGCAAAAGACGGCCAAATGTCTTATCCCTCTGAATTACATTCGGACCGTTGAGCTCGTGTACTTCCATTCCATTCTTTTCATTTTGGACTCTGGTTCGAAATAGTGAACCCAAGTTTCATCACACGCTAAAACCTTGTTTAATGAAGTGTCGCCCTCCATGGCGTTCGGTGAAGCCTGTACACACTTAAAGTCTTGTTTCCTCGCTTTGTTTCGTAAACTCTTTTGGCACGCACCTTGCATTTGTTTTGCTGTATCTGAGCTTGCTACCGACAGCTTTATGATCTGCGCCAACACTTACTGCAACTGTTTTTGCTATACGTGAGAAGTGCATTTCATTCTCATTCCCTTTGCACGTCTTTCATATTTTATTGTTTTTGCTCTTCTTTCATCTTTTTACAGTTATACTGGGGTGTTTATAGCACTTCGTCTTCAGGCCACGAGTGACCTACCGGTGTCATCCGACCTCCGTGTCATCCTCAGTGGAGGATGCGGATAGGAGGGGCTTGGGTTCGGCACACCGCTCTCCCAGTTATGATGGTATTCTTGGCCGAAGCCGCTGCTATTCGGTCGAGTAGCTCCTCAATTGGCATCACGAGGCTGAGTGCACCCTGAAGAATGGCAACAACGCATGGCGGCCTGTATGGTCACCCATCCAAATGCCGACCACGCTCCACAGCGCTTAACTTCGGTGATCTCACGAGAACCGGTGTATCCACTGCAGCAAGGCCGTTGCCCGGATGTTTATAGGGTTAGACAATATTCTATTGCAATGTTACGCTGGACAGTGAGAGAGGGTGGGTGCAGGACATTTTTTGTTAATTGTGAACCCAGTTTAGCGATCTCCCCTGAGTGGCGACGACGGCTTCGCTTTTTCCTTGTTGATCGTTGTTGTAGGGAGCACGTGGGACAAGTTTAAATGCTACGTAGTGGACAATGTTGTCCCCCTTCCTAGCCTGACAAGTTGTAATAGCAGCCCTGGAGCTTAGCTTGTCACTCCCTTGTAATGCTGCAAAGTAGCCTCCCAGATGAAAAACTGACTCTCTCCTTGCGAATCACGAGCCATTTTCCGGTGTTCGGAATCGTGTTCCGCGGCAGTCCAGTGGACTGTGATTGGCCGTGTTTGGGGCGCGCCATTTCTCGCGACCCAACGCTCGCAGGCATTCTGTAGATATGTAACCTCGTGTAGTTCTGTCCTGTTCCTGCTCGCTGTAGAGGCGTGAGGTCGCGATGCTGATATCGGTAAGGATGTGTCTACTCAGTGAATGCCAGCTAAGTTAGTTATGGCGCTAGGTATTCGTTAGGGAGAGAGTACTATTTTCTTTTTGTTTCTCATATTTCTCATAAATTTTTTTTCGTAAATTCTACAATTCGTTAGTAATGTTGAACTCTGCATCTGACCTTTGAGCGTTACGAGCGCGAGGTCAGCTGTGCGCCATATCAGAGTAAAGATTCTTGTCCTCAAAGTTGCAGTACCGCCTTCAGAATCTCTTTTTTAATCTTTTTCTTGTGATACGCGTGTGGATTTTGAAACGTCCCCTTTGAAAAATTATACAAGACTGTGCTTAAACTGACACACAATATTTTTAGCGCAACGCAATCTGACTTTCAAAAATCCCTACGAAAGAATGGCCCTGACTAACATTAACCTATACGTTTCACAAATCACTTACCTCACAAAAATCTTGGTTACTCGAACTACTGCAATACAGCGATCACCACTACTGCCAGCTAAATGAAAGATTCAAACTACAGGATGCACTAACTACTGATAGGCATAGTTAGCAAATGAAAGATTTTAATAGAGAACAAACAATGTATTTACCTTAATACTCATAATATATAAATCAGTTCATGACATCCTGTCTTACAAATTTCAAAACTCCGCCATCTCTCTCGCCACGTCCACCACTGCTGGCGGTTCACCTCCAACTGCGCAACGCTACGCGCTTTTAACATCCAGCCGCCCAACACTACAATGGCGAGTATTACAACAATGCCAACCAGCCACTGACTGCACACAGCACAGCCAGTGATTTTTCATACAGAGCGCTATGTGGCGATACCAATAAAAAAACATAAACAGCCTACTTACATAGCCCTCATGCTCCCCACAAAAAATTTTACAAATTGTTTTGGGCAGTGGCCAATACAGATTTGAAAACATTTTTCATAATTACTGTAAGAAATATATCAAATGCACACACTTATTAATACAATGTTGGTCCAAAGCTAAAATGTTCTCACAGTCCTATAAAGACAGTCATGATCATTCAGCACAGTAAAATTACACTGTTTCTTTTTTTTTTTTTTTCAAAGTCTGAGTAGTAAAGAGAATGCACATGGAAGTAGTGGATTTCTAAGCAGTCTTGAAGAAGTAGTGTTGTCCTTCCAACAGGAAGAAAGTGCTGACACTTGACATCCAGACAGTTAATGGACCACAACAGAGCAAACCCGCAGCAGAGTCAGTCGAAGTTGAAGACTATTGTTAGGTAAGTCATCACAGAGCACACCCACTGTAGTCCTGGTAGAGATTATGGTATTGGTGGGCCACCAGAGGTGCAGACCCACTGCAGTCTTTGTAGAAACAATGGTATTGGTGAGTCATCAAAGGTATAGACCCATTGTAGTCCTTGTAGAGATGGCTAGCAGCCAACTGTTGCGACTGTGCAGGTGCACAATCACCATCGAAGAGTCTTGTGGACAATAGAGCAAGTCCATAAACCACCACTTGTCCAATCACAAAGAATTTATTTGAAATGTCCTTAGAACCAGCAATGCTGTTATCCAGTCCCTTGCTGAATTATTAACACACGTGCATACACTATCAGTCCCTACTTCTCACATATTGTTCATATACTATGACCAACAGAAACGTGTGCAGTGAAATGTAATTTACAAATTACTCAATTTGATGAACTGGTGTCAATTACAATTTTATAACATGAGAATACAATAACAAAGGTACAAAATATATCATTAAAGAACATAATAGTACAGATAACATTTGCAGTAATACGGGCTTTACAAAAGAATCGAAATAACAAATACATCAGTGTTACAAAAATTATGGCATAAGTACATACATAAAAGATCAGAAAACTTTTGAAACATCAACTTCACACATGAGCATTAGAACAAAACAGAATAAATAACGTGTAAACATCTTTACGAAGTAAATAACATGTTATTAATGCAAATTATATTTGAGGATAACAGTATTCCTCATCATAGTGAATGTAGCTTAGTATTAGAAGAAAAAAATTCTATGAAACAGTACACAGAGACAGGAAGAAAACAAATACACAAGGGTACACAAACACATAGTGGGAAAGGACAGGGTTTGTTTTCAGTGTAACATTTGGTACTGCAGTCCAACCCAAAACTTCATTCCATAGATCTTTCGTCTTACTTCAACATTTGTTTCCGCCAAAAAAATCCTATCCAAGCATGCTTTCTATATTTTGTTCACATCCTCTTTCAAAAATAGTTTTTATCCACTGTACACAACTTTTTTTGGCCAAACCATTTTCTTATACCTTCTCAATGCTTTTCTTCCAATTCATCATAGTTAGTTTCTTATATAGTCTACCCCCTCTTAAGCTAACTTAAACCTACTGAGCTCAGATGCTAAACTAAGGGACGACGCAATGCAGCAGCACAAAACAAATTAACACAAACAGCAATGACCCAAAAAAATGCAGATTTGCAAAGCAAGCAGCAGTAAATGTAATAACTTATATCTAAACATGACAAACCCACAAGCAGAAAAAATAATGTACTAAAGACAACAATGCAGATAAGGGAAAGTTATAATCACATCTTAATGTCTATGTAATTAAAGTGGTGCACCACAAAAACTAATGCTACAACAAATTACCAAGTACTTGAAAAGAAAATTACATATACAGTTACTGTTATTAGTCGCTTCTTATTGCCCTTTCCATTCCAAGAGCTCCTTTTTCGAAGAACGTGGATCATAAAATTATTATTTAATACATCTGTTGACAGAAAGTGTTCACATTAGCAAATGCATTTAATTTTATTCTGTAAAACCAATGCTGCAACACAGCTGGAAACCAAATATCAAATGAAATAAGCAACTATGAAAGGCAAAGCATAAAAAATATCATTCAATAGTCATGTGACATTTCATAAATTAGTAGAATTCTCTCAACTCTCGTAGAAAGACGTTTGTTATAATCAGGTGTCAGATGTAAGCATCTTTCCAAGTAATGGGCATGTCGCATTTGCGATGCTTTCTACAAAGGAATGTCAATAGCGAGGATAATGCCCTTTTTTTCTACCTAATGGCTTTCTTTTGTCAGACGACTACCTCTCAGCTGGGCGCCCAAAACGCATTACGTCAAGGTCACTTACCTTTCCTACTGAAATATTTATGACAGCAGTTTCCGCTACAGTGGCAGTTTCATATAAAAAATTTCACAGGTCAAGAATCTGCGTTACAAATCTGTAGAAACGATATCCTATTGATATAACAGTGTCCAAAAAATTTTCGTCGGCATTGTAATACATTCACACATTTACATACATTTCATAGCTCTTAAAGTACGATCCTAGGTTTACAACAACCTTTTTCACAAACCAGAGTCCCTAACCACTACTCATTATTCGTTGCTTTATTACACATATACATATTCGTAGACACTTATTCAATATTTCATTATAATAAATACGTAGCATAAACAAATTCCTCATATAGCATCAGCTTATTGATCATAAACATACCTCAAAAGCATAATAAACATTGTCGTCATAATAATAACATAACACCTCAGTCAAATCTCACAATCGTCGTAGCTTCCTCCAATAATTTCAAAACCTAAAAAAATTCTCTGCTCGTGTCAAAAGTGTCATCTGCCTCAAACGTACTTTAAAAATTATGATCCCATACCAAATACATCATTCAACGCTCTTATAGTATCACGATGGTTCCGAAAGAATATGAACATTTCACAAAGTACAGACAAAATACAATTTCATAAGTGTGAAGTTATCCAATCGTGTAATTACGTAAACATCTGTCACTGACGTAGCAAAAAAGTATTTTGTTTCTATGTTAAATAATCAGATAGCTGTGTAATTCTGTGTTAGAGAAATATGGTACCAATGTGAAAATTGTATAAGCAAATACCATATTAGCTAGGGCTCCTTGTACTTGCCAGACACATGGTACACAAAGTAAGCATGTTGTACCCCCCTGAGGATTAATGTAATTATATCCTCAGGTGTTACAGATTACAGCAGTGGAATGAAATGTATCACCGAAAACCTCCTTTGTATCTTTGTAATTCAAAAATCTTTAAAAATAAATGTTTTAAGTACAAAATTAATCACTCAACTACGTGTACTGTAGCGCTAAACTGTGCGTCGTGTTGTAAGATAATCTCTGTGGAAGTGTCGTAGTTATCGTCCTCCGAAAGCTAAGTTCTGCAGAAGTCAATGTACTTACCTCATGATAAACAAAAGTGAAATGCTTTGCGTATAGATATCGTAGTTACTACGCTTATTGCCGTGATGAAGTAAGTACTGTACTGTAACCGTATTGTTGTGCTACAGAAAACACTGTCTCATTGTAGCTATACCACAAAGTTACTACTAAAACATGTTTTCCTTTCCAGAAGAATTCAGAAAAACTGTGCAGATATAAAACAGATACACCGCAAAAGCAACATTGTAAATTGTCACTTATTAGTAGTGTCGTGATATAATCGTGTAGCTGTCACATATACTAACCACTGTGTCATCTGGTATCTCACGGAAAGTACTTTAAATCCAGAATGTATTTTCAAGTAAACCAAAATGTTGCATTAAAATCTCATTAACAGTATATGTTCTAAGTATGTAAGCCTTATAGTCGTTACGTAATCGTGCAACTAACAAGCAAGAATGTACAAATAACAACACTGTGTCGTCTGTTCACTATAACAATGCATTCGTATTTTCTGTTTAAAAATGATCCCTAGGTTCTAGACTGGATAGTTAACTTCAAAACATTGTTGCATGTTAACAGTTTCTCAGTGTGACAAAGCATACTAGAAATGTGAAGTGAAATGCTTTATGGCAAAGACAAAGTTAAAAAACAAATTATCTTTCAATATACGGTTTTACATGTGAAATGTGGTATAAACCTTTACTCTTCCTAGTACGCAGAGTTTCAACTTGAACGCAATTATCGTGTGGTATATTTCGGTAGAGAATACTGGAATTTTTCTCAGGGTGAGCGTCTATGTTATTTTTCACAGAGCCAGCCGGCGCACGTGGCTGCCTGCGGTCCGAGTCATTGTCTGTCTCTTTGTTGGCGCGCGCCGTTATTGGGATTAGGAGACCTAACTTCTACAAATTCACCCTGCCGAGAGGGCCCAGCTCTGTTTGAATCCCGCCAGTTGTGATGGAATTCAGGTCTATCGTTTTGTCGGTAGTTCCTGTAGTTTCTTTCTTGTCGGTTAAGTGGTGGAGAATTTCTCCCTGAATTATCACTGCACGGTGGTCCGTTGCGCCTGAAGTTATTCTGTCTCCCGCGATAATAATAGTTTTTGTTCCCATATTGTCTGTTTCTTTGGTAGTCTCTGTGATAGTCATTACTATGGAAATGCGATCTTTCTCTGTAACTATTATTACTCTTCCAGTGGTTGTCATATGGGTGGTGTCTGTTTTGGTCACGATTTGTATTGTGAGAATAGCCTTGTCGTTTCCAGTTATTATTTCTTTCATCGCGGAATTGTGACGGATGTGACCTGTAATTGTTGTGCTTCTGTTTTTGCGTTCCGCGATTGTCAATGTCAATTTCCAGTTCTTGTAACAGTCCCTGAAAAGCTTCAATGTCGTCCGTGCAACGTCCTGACAAAATAATATGTCGTAAATGTTCAGGTAATTTAGTTAAGCAAATGCAGATGAGTTCTGAGGGGCTGTATGGGTTTGATAGGAACTGATTCTTGTGCAACATGTTTTCAAAATATTTCACAAGACTGTAAAATTCAGATTGTTCGAAATGTTTCATCATTATGATGCTATGTTTTACTCGGTCTTGTGTAGCTTGAGACCAATATGCTGAGAGGAAGGCATGATAAAGTTCTCCTTCACTGTGGCAATCGTGAATGACCGACCGCATTCTTACAGCTAGTTCATCCTCCAAGAAGCCACAAATAAATTCTAATCTGTGTTCTAATGACCAGTTGGGAGGAAAACAATGAGAGAATTGATGAAGCCACGCTTGTGGATGAATGTCGTTGCCAGAATTCTTAAATGTTTTGAATTTACGTGTAGTAATGAACACTTATAGTCAAAATCATCATGTCGGCGAGTCACATGTCGGTCATTGTTACATCATTTCGGCGGTTCCATCTCAAAATTCAATGTACCTTGCCAATTTCTTTCATGATTTCCGAAATGCCCTGTGTTATTATTTTGTGGTTGTTCTGTATTGCTATGTCCCTCTTCCCGTACTGGGGCGCGAGTGTCCTCTGAAATATGTAATTCTTGTATTACTTGAGCCAACTGATCTTCTACTTCCCGCATTTCTCTTTTGTACTGTGTGTTGATTTGATTTTGATTCTGTTTGAATTTTCTAATTTGTTCATACTCTTCAGTGTCAGTGAAGGCTACAGGTTTTGTGTCATTCAGATCATCATCTACCTTTGTAGATAAGTTAGTGAACTGATCTGAAAGTTCTGCTACTTTATCCGATAGTGAAATTATTTCCTCTGTGTGTCATTCTGAACCAATTTTCAGAGTACCTACTGTGTCCTTTAAGATCGCTTGAGTTTTTGCAAGTTGCGTAACCGAATCGCTAGATGCAACTCAGTCAATTTTAGCTTGCAAGGTCTCATGATTTTCATGAACAATAGTTTGCAGTTCTTTTATGGCTGCTTCGTGATTCTGTAATGCATTTCCATGCCGCGAAAAAATAGGTTGGAAATGCTCACAAATTTGTGTTTTTACGTCATTACAGACTTTTTGACATTTCGATTCGATGTTATGTAACTCATTAGTTAAATCTTCACGTTTTTGTTCAAATGTGTTGTCTAACTTTTGAAGCTTTTGTTCTATTGTGTCTAACTTTTGAAGATTTTGTTCCATTGCGTCTAACTGTTGCTGTATTTGTCTCTGATTTTGTTTCATTTGCTGCATTAATTGCAATAATAATGTATTAGTGTCTGGAATCTGTTCCTCTATGCTTTTCGGCAGTGCATTTGCACCGGCAACATTCACATTTTGACAAGCAGAAAATGTGTCTTGTCTTATTTGAGAAAACGGTGAGGACGCAAAACCTGAATGTACAGTATTTCCTAGATTGGGTCCTGTCGTTTCGGATTCCTGACGCGAGCTGTTGCCGACCGATCGATCGATAATGCTTCCCTGATCACTAATTGTTTCACTGTCTACACCATTATTTGCAGCCCGCTCCATTTCCCTATGCACTATTACCAAATTACTACTTAGAATGTCTGTTAATTCATTACACAGTGGTGCTGGTAAGCTACGCTCATCATCACTATTATTTCTCAGTTTACTTTGGAACCTAGTGTTACGTTTTTCACACGCCATTATTGTCACAATATTTCACATGATAACACAGAAAACCACAATTTGAAGAGAAAAATAAGAAAACACATTAACATAGCATTGAAAATAATATCTAGTTAATTGCAATCGCAGCTGCGAAATACTTGGTGCAAATCTACTTGCGTGCCACACCTGTTTTACTGTACAACAATGAAAGACTACAACTACAAAGGAAATTCTCTCTACAATTACGCGCTAGCAATAAACAAAATCTACACTTATTACACAAACTACAAGAAAAAAAATCAGAAGATTCCAGTGAGGTATCCTTGGCTAAGGGTCGACGTATGAAACGTCCCCTTTGAAAAATTATGCAAGACTGTGCTTAAACTGACACACAATATTTTTAGCGCAACGCAGTCTGACATTCAAAAATCCCTACGAAAGAATGGCCCTGACTAACATTAACCTATACGTTCCACAAATCACTTACCTCACAAAAATCTTGGTTACTCGAACTACTGCAATACAGCGATCACCACTACTGCCAGCTAAATGAAAGATTCAAACTACAGAAGGCACTAACTACTGATAGGCATAGTTAGCAAATGAAAGATTTTAATAGAGAACAAACAATGTATTTACCTTAATACTCATAATATATAAATCAGTTCATGACATCCTGTCTTACAAATTTCAAAACTCCGCCATCTCTCTCGCCACGTCCACCACTGCTGGCAGTTCACCTCCAACTGCGCAACGCTACGCGCTTTTAACATCCAGCCGCCCAACACTACAATGGCGAGTATTACAACAATGCCAACCAGCCACTGACTGCACACAGCACAGCCAGTGATTTTTCATACAGAGCGCTATGTGGCGTTACCAATAAAAAAACCTAAACAGCCTACTTACAATTTAACTTTCTAGATTGTAACTTCGCGAAATGTACTCATGGTCCTTTGTGCTAGAACACGCGATTACGTGGCGAGCTGTTGGTCTTGTTTATTGCTAATTCAGTAGCAACTTCTCAACCTATCAGTGATTTTATTTTCTTCGCTTAAATGAATGTTGCTATGACGGATATGCACGTTAGCCACAGCGATCAGAACCCTTATTCCGCTTACCGCCACTCCGCTTTTTCTTCACCATTGTGGCGACTGTTGAATCAATCTTTCCTTCCTCCAACAAAATTATGTTCAGTAGTATCCGAATAAGCGGAAATAACAACCTTAATCAGGTTTCCTTCCATTCAGAAGGCTGTTGCAGGCAGCGACTGCTATATTGACTTGTAAATAATAGATTTCAGCTATCAGTCGTCCTTTTGAAATTTTTTATTGGCAGAACTAGATTTCAGCTAGAAACTAGCCGTTCTCAATGCACTATCATTTATTATCAATACACGTAATGCCTGTTGGTCGGGCTTCATCCACAGTTCATTGCATTACATGCATTGATCAAAAATGATAGTGCTTGAGAATGGCTAGTTTCTAGCTGAAATCTAGTTCTGGCAATAAAAACTTTCGAAAGGACTACTGAAAGCTAAAAACTATTATTTACAAATAACAACCTTATTTTCTTTGTGTTTCTCCAAGTTATCGTTACGGTCTTTTATAATAAAGATGTCATACTACCATCTATCTGCATTCATCAATAAGGTGAAATTCAACTCCCACATAAGAGCAACTTGCAACTCCGATGAACCCTTTTGATATGCAAATTAACTAATCTAGAGCTGTGTTGGTTAGTTGGTCTCCGTGCGGTCGTACCGACCCCACGCTTTTCTTTTTTGGGGCCGAGTTTGTTCTTGCAGACCCGTTGCGACCATTGCACTTACGGAACTGCTTGTAATTAAATCAAATTTTTCTCTTCCGAATAGGGGAAAAGTCATGGCTCACTGCGACTCATAAACAAAATTCCACTTGATGTGGTGAAAGTTGGTTGCCTTGCCCTGAATAGATGATAGAGAGTTTGAAGTACTTGAAACAAACAGGGCACCGCTTTTATACGTTCAACTATAATACGTCGGTATTCACGAATATCGTCGTCAATGCGGGTTTCAAGCGAAGGAGCTGACTTTTCAACTGGCCAGCCAAGACGTTGCTCGACAGTCTCTGAAGTTCGCCGCTTTTGAAGCATTCTACATACTAATAAATATTTCCGCGGTTCATACAGCTTTCACCGTAAATCGATAAAATATTTAGCTGATCATAAAAACGTGGAAACTTGAAATGGACGCACCATCGTTAAATGCAACACTGATTTTATAAACAAAACATGCATGCCAGAAGGAATCGTAAATCGTAATTCTAAACAGCACAAGCATTGCTGTATTGTGATTATTCGTCGACACCATGCAAGCGAATTTCAATTAAAATCTCTCCCCTGTACAAGAATATACATAATGAATTTACGAGTGCAGGTTGTAGACTTTTAGACAAACGGTTGACGACATAGGTTAGTTTGGGTTTATCCGTGGAGCGTGCGCGGATAGCCTAAAGATATGAGTGAATGGATCAATAACGAACTTCAACGGGCGTCAGGAGACATCCGCCATGAACAATTGCTACACCAAGAAGAAATGCAGATGATAAACGGGTATTCATTGGACAAATATATTATACTGGACTGACATGTGATTACATTTTCACTCAGTTTGGGTGCATAGATCCTGAGAAATCTGTACCCAGAACAACCACCTCTGGCCGTAATAACGGCCTTGATACGCCTGGGCATTGAGTCAAACAGAGCTTGGATGGTGTGTACAGGTACAGCTGCCCATGCAGCTTCAACACGATACCGCATTTTCATCAAGTGTAGTGACTGGCGTGTTGTGACAAGCGATTTGTTCGGCCGCCATTGACCAGACGTTTTCAATTGGTGAGAGATCTGGAGAATGTGCTGCCCAGGGCAGGAGTCGAACATTTTCTGTATCCAGAAAGGCCCGTACAGTACTTGCAACATGTGGTCGTGCATTATTCTGCTGAAATTTAAGGTATCGCAGGGATCGATCGAATGAAGGGGAGAGCCACGGGTCTTAACACATCTGAAATGTAACGTCCACTGTTCAAAGTGCCGTCAATGCGAACAAGAGGTGACCGAGACGTGTAACCAATGTCACACCATACCATCACGCCGGGCGATACGCCAGTATGGCGATGACGAATACACGCTTCCAATGAGCGTTCACCGCGATGTCGCCAAACACGGATGCTGTAAACAGAACCTGGATTCATCTGAAAAACTGACGTTTTGCCATTCGTGCACCGAGCTTCGTCGTTGAGTATACCATCGCAGGCGATTCTGTCTGTGGTGCAGCGTTAAGGGTAACCGCAGCCATGGTCTCCGAGCTGATAGTCCACGCTGCTGCAAACGTCGTCGAACTGTTCGTGCAGATGGTTGTTGTGTTGCAAACGTCCCCATCTGTTGAGTCAGGGATCCGTTACTGCCATGCGGATACGATGTCTGTCATCTCGACTGGTAGTGATACGAGGCCGTTGGGATTCAGCACGGCGTTCCGTATTACTCTCCTGAACCCACCGATTAATTCTGCTAACAGTGATTGGATCTCGACCAGCACGAGTAGCAATGTCGCGATACGGTAAACCGCAATCGCGATAGGCTACAATCCGACCTTTATCAAAGTCGGAAACGTGATTGTACGCATTTCTCCCCATTACACGAGGCATCACAAAAACATTTCTCCAAGCAACGCCGGTCAACTACCGTTTGTGTATGAGAAATCGGTTGGAAACTTTCCTCATGTCAGCACGTTGTAGGTGTCGCCACCGGCGCCAACCTTGTGTGAATGCTATGAAAAGCTAATCATTTGCATATCACAGCATCTTCTTCCTGTCGGTTAAATTTCGCGTCCGTAGCACTTCACCTTCGTGGTGTAGCAATTTTAACGGCCAGTATCGTATAAAAAAGAACTTATGTTCAGCAATGGCTCTCAGTCGAGTTCTTGGAGCAAAATTTGGACAACCAATACAAACTAAAATGTGAGCCAAGCTCGAGCCTTGTATAGCTCGGCGCACAGCTGCCAGAGACAGCAGCAGGAGGCCCTCGTCGCGGCGACGTCATCAACTACTTGCTGCTGCGGGCCCCGGCCTTCCGCCCAGTTTAACAATTCGAGCTGCCGGCGCACCGCAGTTCATTCCGCCGTCCGCCCGCCCTTCATCGGTTCCTCCCTTGTTTCCCGCAGTCGCCTCCGTCCTCCCACTTCAATCTGCCGCGCGCGGGACCTGCCTCCACTTCTTTTTACTCTCTCCCGGTTCACTGAATCGAAAGCGTTCCCACTCGGTCCACGCACGCCACGGCCCGGCGCTGCGCTGCGCTCTAGCTCCACCCCGCCGCCCGCACTTCCTGCCAGCCCTTTGCTCTGCACTCAGCGCGGTCGCCAGGGACGCCCTTCCATCGAGTGCTCTCTCCAGATAACGTATCTTTTCCTATAAAAAAATAATTTAAATCTTCATCCGTTTGAATACATCAAACGCTACGAGAGTCATTCCAAAAGACATGCACACTATTTTTGTAAAAATACGGTTTTCATTCTGCATGTGTGAAAGTTTTACAGTATGTAGATACATCCTTCCGCCTTGTTATCAAACTTAGTTCAACTTGTTCCCGTGAGTGGCGCCGTCACAGCATGTCTTCAAGATGGCTGCTACACTTGACGTTCGTCAGAAACAACGTGCTGTCATAGAATTCCCGTGCTGTGAAAGCGAGACAGTGGGTAACATCCACAATAGGTTGAAAAAGGTGTATGTAGATACTGCTGTAGATCGCAGTACAGTTAGTTGGTGGACAAGCAGGTTACGTGACGAAAGCGGGCAGGGCAATATGGATGATTGTCCTCGCAGCGGCAGGCGTCGTACTGCACACACTCCAGACGTTGTGCAGAGAGTTAACGAATTGGTGACTGCTGACATAGGCATCACAGTGAACAAATTGTCACGCTACGTTGGGATAGGGGAAGGAAGTGTTTGCAGAATACTGAAAAAGTGTTGGCGTTAAAAAAGGTTTGTGCCAGGTGGGTTCCCAGGATGTTGACAGTGGCTCACAAAGAAACAAGAAAAACGGTATGCAGCGAACTTTTGGAACAGAACGAGAATGGTGGAGACGAATTTCCTGGAAGAATTGTGACAGGTGACGGAACATGGCCAGAGACCAGAGACGAAGAGGCAATCAATGGAGTGGCATCATGCAAATTCGCCCAAGGAAAAAAAATTCAAATCCACACCTTCTGCTGGAAAAGTTATGGATACAGTGTTTTTCGATTCCGAAGGACTCTTACTTGTGGACATCATGCCAAGTGGAACCACCATAAATTCTGATGCTTATGTGACGACACTGAAGAAACTTCAAGCTCGACTGATTCCTGTTTTGCTGTTGCACGACAATGCACGGCCACATGTGAGTCAAAAAACCATGGAAGCGATCACAAAACTCGGATGGACAACACTGAAACACCCGCCTTACAGTCCTGACCTGGCTCCATGTGACTATCATCTCTTTGGGAAACTGAAAGACTCTCTTCGTGGAAAAAGGTTTGAAGACTCCCTTGTGCACGCTACCAAACAGTGGCTCCAAAAGGTTGGTCCAGAATTTTACCGTGCAGGTATAGAGGCGCTGGTTGCAAGATGGTCAAATGGCTCTGAGCACTATGGGACTTAACATCTGTGGTCATCAGTCCCATAGAACTTAGAACTACTTAAACCTAACTAACCTAAGGACATCACACACATCCATGCCTGAGGCAGGATTCGAACCTGCGATCGTAGCGGTCACGCGGTTCCACTCTGAAGTGCCTAGAACCGCACGGCCACACTGGTTGCAAGATGGCGTAAGGTAGTTGTGAGCGATGGAAATTATGTGGAGAAATGAAAATATTGTTCCTAGAGGATGTATCTCCACACTGTAAATCTTTCAAACATGTAGAATAAAATATGGATTTTAAAAAAAGTTGTGTGCGTTTCTTTTGGAGTGACCCTCGTACATCAACGCTCCGCAATCCACGTTCTGGTGTGTAGCAGAGAGTACGTTGTGCAGCACTGTCATTTCCACCCGTTTCCTGAAGCAGTTGCGTATGGTCCACGTGAGAAACAACCTTTTGTAGGTCTCCGGGTGAGATGGAATCTCTTTAAATGTACCTTGTGTTTCTTTCGTGAGATTTACCTGGGAGGCATCTTGTATGACGCTTCTAGGAACATGCTCTCTCTGAAGTTTAACGGTATGCAGAACTCCACTCTTGCAGTGTCTGCCACATTGGGACGTCCCCTCTCCGCCCCGTGCTGGTGTTGTCGATGCCGTAGAGCTGTTACTGCTACAGCTCGGTCGGTGGAATCGAGTCGCGATGCGCGATGATGGATGTCTCCGTCGGTTAACGAGAGACAAAGATCTTAAAAAGCTCTTAAGAAATCGTTCCTCGCGTAATGATTATACTTTGATTGCGAGTCCACACCGTTTCCTTATTAATGCGAATTGCGCACTCTGATTATCTCTTACGGCTTGAAGTTGAATTATTATCTGCCCGGTTAACACTTTAGTGCAGCAATTGATGAATCTTCCCACATGCGCATCGTCCACATCACCAAAAGCGAGGAAAAATTTCAGTTGCAGATCGTACTGGTCGTTGTTTGTTCGTTGCTAAGCAAACTTATTCGCTGTATATGACGCGAGATCCACAGATACTCTTTAACAATGTCTTAATTACCTTACGTCGTAATATTATGAATGTCCAAACCTTCTTTGTCACAGCTAACAGTCCACTAATTTACTTCCAAGTTAAATAGTCACTGTTCATTAACTTTTGATGAGCAATTACCAAATATTCATAGAATGATGGAGGCGACACGTTGAATTTCCATCTTTGATGAACAATTTTATTGTTCCTTTTCGCTAAATACTTTATAAACATCAAGCCACACGCACAAACGGTTAATTAGCACTCACAGTTCTGTTAGTTTCAAGTATCGTGACAATTACGACAGCTTTAACCCTCGGCGTGATTGTATCTCCTTCATGTATTCGTTTCAATGTCTCCTACTCGAGACTAAACGTGTATTATAGTCTTTTGAAACTTTGTCCATTCCTTTCTATAAGTTCACTTATATGAATGTTGAGTCCAATATTGCCTACTTCCGTTAATAAAGTACAACAACTCGTTATACACAGTCAGCGTACTATCTCGGTTCAAGTCTCTAGCGTGAAAATCAGTGCACAAAATCCGTTCGTCTACGTCACGCAACAACGACTCTTGAAAGTAAAACAATCTCGTCGCGCTCCGTTCGCTCAACTATGGCAAGAGCTTCTCTTGTATGACTTGACAGCACGATAGCTGGCAAGCGAATTACCTTTTCCGTGAATGAGTATTATAGACGCATTACATTCGTTGCGTTTACAACTCTCTTCTACATAAAAGTTATCTCTGACCGACATTTCTTTGCGCTTAACTTTCGTGGTATTAATTTGGAATTATTATGGAATAACTAAAGATGACTTTTCTTTCTTCTTCCTTTCTACCAAAACACACTCTGTAATGCTTAATGTTGGTGTTTATCAAGACTTTCTGGTGTTATATCATCGGCAAAGTTGTCGTACCTCTCAGGATAACTTTTCCCTACTTTACATCATGATAGTCTTTCCTAACTGGGTTTTGGGGTTCATTAGGGTGTTACAACAGGAACTGGTTGAGTGTTCCGTGACGCTTTCGCGCTTGTTAAGTTAGCACGTGTCTGGTACATATTTCAGAATGACTAGCAGTATTCAAGTATTCATCCAACGACGCTTTTGTAAGGTACCTGTTTTATGAGTAGACTGTACTTCGTGAGGATTCTTCCAATGAATCTTGCATCCGCCTTACAATAATTAGCCTTACGTCACAGTCCTCCTTTAAATCTCTCCGCATGCTAACTGCTAGGTGTTTTATATATTTGAGTGCTTTCAGCGATTGTCCTGCAATCATACGATACTGTGTCATTCTTCCTACCTACGCAGAATACGTCACATTTTTTTTACGCCAGTATCTGCTCTTTCGTCTGAAGATCTTGCTGCATTACTCCACAGATTTCTAGCGTTTCCACTTCTCTGCATTCAACGCAATCATCCCCGAAAGGTCTCGTGCTACATCCGACGTTATTCACTAGGTGGCAACAGTGACAATTTTATTGAAAGACGATAATTACGCTTAAGTCACCGCGATTTATGACGGTTCCCTGGACATTGCAGAAGGGGGGGATATGCTTCTTAATACGAAGTGTGACCAGAGCGGACAGCAATATTTGCTCTGCAGCTAGCTCCCATACTGGTCACAAGGTTGGTAAGGAGTTGATGTGGTAGGGCTTACCATTCCTCCACCAGCTCGGCTGAGACCGCGTGGATGATCGTTGGTGCGTGTGGACGAGCTATAATGTGTAACGCCGCCCCCCCCCCCCCCCAACACATCCCGCCCGTGCTCGATGGTATTAAAGTCGGGATAACGCGAAGGCCAGTCCATTCGCCATAAATTCTTTCGTCCCAAGGGCTCCTCTACCTGCGCAGTTTGATGCGAAAGTACTGTAAGTAGGCTGTTTAGGTTTTTATGTTGGTAACGCCACGTAGTGCTCCGTATTAAATACACTGACTTGTGCTGTGTGCAGTCTGTGGCTGGTTGGCATTGTTGGAATATGCGCCATTGTAGTGTTGGGCAGTTGGATCGTAACAGCGAGTAGCGTTGCGCAGTTGGAGGTGAGCCGCCAGCAGTGATGGATGTGGGGAGAGAGATGGCAGAGTTTTGAGAGCGGATGATCTGGACGTGTGTTCATCAACAACCAGAGACAATACATTTGTAAGACTGGATGTCATGAACTGATACACACACACACACACACACACACACACACACACATATATATATATATATATATATATATATATATATATATATATTTTGAACACTATCAAGGTAAATACATTGTTTGTTCTCTATCAAAATCTTTCATTTGCTCACTATGCTTATCAGTACTTAGTGCCTTCAGTAGTTAGAATCTTTTATTTAGCTGGCAGTATTGTCGCTCGCTGTATTGCAGTAGTAAAGAAGATTTTTGTGAGGTAAGTGCTGCCCGGTGTGGCCGAGCGGTTCTAGGCGCTTTAGTCCGGGACCGCGCGACCGCAACGGTCGAAGGTTCGAATCCTGCCTCGGGCATGGATGTGTGTGATGTTCTTAGGTTAGTTAGGTTTAAGTAGTTCTAAGTTCTAGGGGACTGATGACCTCAGATGTTAAGTCCCATAGTGCTCAGATCCATTTTCTATGAGGTAACTTATTCATCAAAGGTATAGGTTATTGTTACTCAGTCCGGCCGGGGTAGCTGAGTGGTCAGCGTGACAGAATGTCAATCCTAAGGTCCTGGGTTCGATTCCCGGCTGGGTCGGAGATTTTCTCTGCTCAGGGACTGGGTGTTGTGTTGTCCTAATCATCATTATTTCATCCCCATCGACGCGCAGGTCGCCGAAGTGGCGTCAAATCGAAAGACCTGCACCACGCGAACGGTCTACCCGACGGGAGGCCTTAGCCACACACATTTCATTTTTCATTGTTACTCAGGGCCATTCTTTTGTAGGGATTATTGAAAGTCAGATTGCGTTGCGCTAAAAATATTGTGTGTCAGTTTAATGTCGATCAGAATAAGTAAAGAGTGACATGTCTGAGTACGTTCAGTTCTGCTCAGCTGTTTGAAAATCAAATAACGTAAGAGGTTTATCAGCACAGTAATTCATTAATTTTTCTAAGGGAACGTTTCAGTACCTCTGAAAAGATGCACATGGGGGTTAAAAATGGTTGAAATGGCTCTGAGCACTATGGGACTTAACATCTTAGGTCATCAGTCCCCTAGAACTTAGAACTTATTGAACCTAACTAACCTAGGGACATCACACACATCCATGCCCGAGGCAGGATTCGAACCTGCGACCGCAGCGGTCGTGCGGCTCCGGACTGAAGCGCCTAGAACCGCTCGGCCACAGAGGCCGGCTGCGTGGGGGAAGAGTACAATGTTCACAGTAACGTTGTGCCGTGTTCAAAGGTTTGGAGGTCAGTACGCCCATGTAACATTATGCCTCCCCACACCATAAGACCTTGACTGCCAAAACGATCATGTTCGACAGTGTTACTGGGTGCATTATGTGTTCTCTTCCCACAAGATGTCACTCCAAACGCCAAATAAATATCGAATAGATAACAATACCTTTATTACAAACTTTATTCCTTAGTGATAATAAAGTATAAACATAAACCGTGAATTGCACATTCATGTGCAATTTTGACTTGGTGGACCGTATCCAGCTTGAGAGATTCCAGACCAGTTTTAAGATCGACAATAAGGTCAAAAGACGCAGTCTCCTTATAGAGCCGAGATAGTAGGGTATACTTAAGATCTTTATGTTACAAATTCTTCTCAGCCTGCGTGAACATATTGTCCGTTTTATTAAGCGCTCAGTTGTAGAACTGATGCTTCACACTGTCGCCAGCCGCATTGTCATTATTACAAGTGGCCCTGTTACTGAGCTACAAAAATTTCATTTCGTGTCTAGCCTCAAATTCATCTCTGCCGTTATTGAGCCAATCTCCTGTGGAGACAGCTTTAACGAGTGATTGTTAGTGTCAAATTTGTAAGTTCAAATGTTCAAATGTGTGTGAATTCTTAAGGGACCAAACTGCTGAGGTCATCGGTCCCTAGTCTTACACACTAGTTAAACTAACTTGTGCTAAGTCCAACAGACACACCCATGCCCGAGGGATGACTCGAACCTCCGGCGGGAGGGGCCGCGCAGTCCGTGACATGGTACCTCAAACCGCGCAGCCACTCCGCGCGGCAAATTTGTAAGTACTGCTTGTCCTATGTTGGTGCATATCATGTTGTTTGCGACATTCCTGCCCTTATTGTAGAGAGTACTTTCTGTTTGACAGGTAATATTGCTCCATGGCGTTTTGATTGTTAGGTTATGTTACCGCATTGTATGCAGGTTTGCCCTTCTGGGGAAGACGGATATAAATACGTCTAAATCGTGGTAAAGGTACTGCTGAGTAGGGCCGCTCATGGAGTACTCCTCTTAACTCACAGCACTACTGTATCCCCATGAGAAGTCAGATATTACAGTGCATCTGCAGTGAAAGGCTGATATGGCATCATGCTGATACAACTAAGATACTATGCAATTTATCGAAAACTACTTCGTTGTACAGTGTTGTTTAGAGTGATAATAGATTGAATGAGTAAAGCATGAGTCAAAATGAAGCAGTTGTCAGCATCCCTATCACCCTTGAAAAGTTACAACAAAATAGACAACGTTCTTCACTAGCGTACTTTTGCACAACTTCATTTCATTACAGTTCAACATCTGGGACATCCGATGGAGCTGACTCATGTCGACGCAGTCTCGCAGTGGATTTTCTTCTGTGTTCTAAGAGGACAGATTTAGGAAAAATCAGCTTAGCATATCAGACTGTGCAACAGAATTAAAGGATGACTTTTTCGAGGCCCCGTAATAGCCTCCGACTGCGTTGAGTAAGTTTGAAATTTGGCTCAAAGGTGCGTACAATGTTCGTCTGTATGATGCAAATGCGTGGTGCCTTCGACGCCGCATCAAACGGAATGGTGTCCGTACATGCGAAAGAAAAGACCACAGCTCATACGTTCATTTGGTGTGTAAGTGTGTTGACACAACAATTGTGTAGAATCCTACAGTGAACGTCTCCCACGATTGGAAGCCGTAACACCCCTTCTTAACCACATTTCACCCCTTCTATCGACGCCTCTTTGATGAAAGTCAGAACCGCGACGCCTGGCGTTGAATTCACGCTGTTCCCTTATGGGCGGCGGAGAAAAATATCCCAGACACACCGCTGCTCTTAATCGATATGAAAATGACTTAAGGGGCAGCATAAAGGGTGTCACTGAAACAACCCCTTTCCTCGGAGCTTTGATTTCCACACATTTCGCGATCGAAAACTACAGTTCACACTGCGGTAAGCAACAAGAACGCGTTCTTGACAACCTTTGACACTGCGGAGAACCTCGGCCTTTTCAACTCTTCTCTGAGAACACTGTGGAGCTTAATCCCCACCGAACATGATCGCACATCTTTGGAGCACACACAGACCATAGAAGCACTAAATAGAGTGGCTTTCTGGCAGCGTGATGAATGTCAAGCCACGCCTGTATCCAAGTACGTACAACCGCTAAGGTAATGGTCCCACCACGCAAAAGGTGTCGCACGGTACGGGGGGAGTGAAATTTCATGTCGTCCAGTTTGCGTTTAAAAATAATTTTACGCAGTCGAAGCAAAGCTATATCCATTTCTGTAGTTTGTCAGTAAAACTTTTAGTGTCGATATTGAGAAAACTATTCGGTAAAGTATTATTTTTCTGCATCTTTCAGCCACATATTGTTTTCTTTTTGTTATGACCCGTAATCATTGTAATACTTCGAAGTAGAGTACAACAGGGCGCATATTTT
Source organism: Schistocerca gregaria (assembly GCF_023897955.1). Lineage (NCBI taxonomy): Eukaryota > Metazoa > Arthropoda > Insecta > Orthoptera > Acrididae > Schistocerca > Schistocerca gregaria. The sequence goes on along the minus strand of NC_064925.1, from coordinate 85,843,615 downwards.
GAAAAGTTTGCAGTGAAAAATGTAGTCGCTGCCCAGTTTACGCTAGGTGGGTTTTAGGACATAGGCTGCTGCATACGAAATGTAGCTAACATACCGAAATTGTTTTTAACGGTAGAAGGAGGGTCATATTCTTGAGAAATGCTAAGATATGTTGGAGATTCTCCTCGATGAGGTTAGCTAACATACCGAAATTGTTTTTAACGGTAGAAGGAGGGTCATATTCTTGAGAAATGCTAAGATATGTTGGAGATTCTCCTCGATGAGGTTAGCTAACATAACGAAATTGTTTTTAACGGTAGAAGGAGGGTCATATTCTTGAGAAATGCTAAGATATGTTGGAGATTCTCCTCGATGAGGTTAGCAGCTACGCACTACGCACTCAAACGCGCGGCTATTGCCGCCTGCTACAGCGTGCTATATGGAGTGCGAACTGCCTCGTGTTTCTCTCCTGCATATGCTGCCGATTCAGAACGAAGCTGGAAGTGAAAGAAATACTTAATGACATGAGTAGGCATCGGGAGTCATCAGTTCATGACGCTGACTGTATCGTTTTTAAGTCTATGCTGCCTGGTTTCAGGGAAAAAAATTATCCATATTACTGAACTTATTCGCCCGTTTATTATAACCCGTTCACTTCACAACTGCCTGTTTATCTGCGCGCTCTCCGAACTCTTGACATGTTCTGCAATTGGTTGTTTCGAATGACGCACTAGCAATATAACTGAGCTCAGTCAAAATGTTAACACGGTTCCTGAAATATTTTTTTGTATAAGTGCAGCAAATAAAACATACATTCTGTTAACTTACGTCACAGAAAAACAATCGGAATGAACGAAAAATAAATAGCTCTGAGCACTGTTGGACTTAACATCTGAGGTCATCAGTCCCCTAGAACTTAGAACTACTTAACCCTAACTAAGCTACACACATCCATGCCCAAGGCACGATTCGAACCTGCGACTGTAGTCGAAATGAACGACAGGAAAGTAAAACTTCTTTGACGATCACACAGTGCAGCTGTGTGTGTAGAAGACAAGTGGACTTTCGGTTTTAACATACACTTCAAAAAAGGTTTTGCATCGCCTCGGTTCCGAGAGTTTCGGAACCTCTACAGAAAACTGGAATTGAGATCAACATAAACATAATTTCGCCCTTTTTATTGCTCATGAAAGCCAGACATCGCATGTTGTACCACCATACAGCGAGACCTTCAGAGGTGGTGGTCCAGATTGCTGTTCATACCGGTAGCACGTTCTCTTGCATTGATGCATGCCTATATTCGTCGTGGCATACTATCCACAAGTTCATCAAGGCACTATTGGTCTAGATTGTCTCACTCCTCAACGGCGATTCGGCGTAGATCCCTCAGAGTGGTTGGTGGGTCACGTCATCCACAAACGGCCCTTTTCAATCTATCGAGGTGTTCATGTGTAGCTAACTTAAATGTACTGAGCTGAGATATATATACTAAGGAATGAGGCAATGCAGCAGCACAAAGCAATTAACACAAACAGCAATGACAAAATAATGCAAATTGGCAAAGCAAGCAGTAGTGTATCTAAATTAGCAAAGCAAATGCAACATTACAACTAATATGAGCCAATGTGCAGCAACAAGAAAAATAAAACAGTAGTAGAACTGGCTTAATGCAATGTAAAATTCAGTAGAATTATGCCTGATAAGTCCGCAACTCGTGCTCGTGCGGTAGCGTTCTCGCTTCCCGCGCCCGGGTTCCCGGATTCGATTCCCGGCGGGGTCGGGGATTTTCTCTGCCTCGTGATGACTGGATGTTGTGTGATGTCCTTAGGTTAGTAAGGTTTAAGTAGTTCTAAGTTCTATGGGACTAATGATCATAGCTGTTACGTCCCATAGTGGTCAGAGCCATTTGAACCATGCCTGGTAAACAGTAGCAACAAATGCAGTAGCTTACACCTCAACATGATAAAGCTCAAGCAGAAAAAAATATTACAGTAAAGATAGGAATATCTAATACCTAAGTCAAATCTTAACACTAGAGTAATGCATCACAAAAGCTTACTCTACGAAAAAAGTTACCAAATCATTGAAAAATTATGTATGCAATTCCTGTGAAGGGAAATGTCTATTTATGTACACTCTTTTTAAGAAAGTAGATCATAAAATTATCATATACTGGGTCTGTAGAAAGAAAACGTTTCTATTAGTACATCTATTAAATTTTATTTTAACCAATGCTGCAGTGCAGCTAGAAACTAGATATTAAACAAAATGAGCAAATATATACATAAAGCAAGGTGTGAAACGTCATTCACTAAACATATGTCATTTCATTAGGCAATAAAAAATCTCTAAACTAGCAAGACAATAGACATAAAATGTTTCTCATCATTTCATTGGGCATTTAAGTAAATATCAGAAATTACGAGCTTCAAAGTGCAATCACAGGTTTTCAAGTATAAGTGTGTTGTGTCTGCAATGCTTTCTACAAAGAAATGTTAATAGGTTAATGCCTCTACTTTTTTTGTTGCGCCTCTGAAAGGCACGGCTTTTTTTTCCCCCAGGTGACTGTTGCGTAGCAGGGCACCCACATTGCATTATGTCAAGGTCACTTACCTTCGTTACCAACATATTTACAACAGCAGTTTCTGCAACAGTGACAGTTTGATACAAATAAAATTTCACAGGTGGAGAAATTACAGTAGAAATGTGTAGAAACGAAATCCCAGGAATAGCATTGTTGTGATACATTCATGCATAGACACACATATCATAACTCTTCAAGAACGATTCTTGGTTTCCAACATCCTTTTTCACAAACCAGAGTCCCTAACTTCTATTCATTATTCATATACATATAAACACACAATCAGATTCCTCATATAGCATCAGCTTATTGATCATAAACATACCTCAACAGTTTAATACACATTGTTGTCATAACAACATCATCATCATAGCACATCAATCAAATCTCAAAATCTTTGTAGTTTCCTCCAATGATCTCAAAGCCTGTAAAAAATGCTCTCTGCTCATTTCAGTACATTCATGTACCTCAGACATACTTCAAGAATCATGATCTCATACATAATACATCATTCAAAGCTCTCACAGCATCACAATGGTTCCAAAAAAATATGAACAGTTCACAAAGTGCAGACAAAATACAATTTAGTAAGTGTGAGTTCACTGATGTAGTAAAAAAATGTTTCTCTCTCTTAAATGATCAGATATCTGTGTAATTCTGTGTTAGAGAAATATGGTATCGATGTGTAAAGTTGTATAAGCAAATACCATATTATCTAGGGCTCCTAGGGCTAGCCACAGGCTTAGTACTCAAAGTACTAAGGCGTGTACTGCCTGAGGATAAATGTAATTATACCCTCAGGTGTTACAGATTACAGCAATGGAATGAAATGTATCACCGAAAACCTTCTTTGTACCTTTGTATAAATGTTTTAAGTACAAAATTAATCACTCAAATACGTGTACTGTAGCGCTAAACTGTGCGTCTTGTTGTAAGATAATCTCTGTCACAAGTTAAGGGTAAAATGTGCCAAGTGTCGTAATTATCGTCGTCCGTAAGCAAAGTTCTGTAGAAGTCAATGTACACTCCTGGAAATTGAAATAAGAACACCGTGAATTCATTGTCCCAGGAAGGGGAAACTTTATTGACACATTCCTGGCGTCAGATACATCACATGATCACACTGACAGAACCACAAGCACATAGACCCAGGCAACAGAGCATGCACAATGTCGGCACTAGTACAGTGTATATCCACCTTTCGCAGCAATGCAAGCTGCTATTCTCCCATGGAGACGATCGTAGAGATGCTGGATGTAGTCCTGTGGAACGGCTTGCCATGCCATTTCCACCTGGCGCCTCAGTTGGACCATCGTTCGTGCTGGACGTGCAGACCGCGTGAGACGACGCTTCATCCAGTCCCAAACATGCTCAATGGGGGACAGATCCGGAGATCTTGCTGGCCAGGGTAGTTGACTTACACCTTCTAGAGCACGTTGGGTGGCAAGGGATACATGCGGACGTTCATTGTCCTGTTGGAAAAGCAAGTTCCCTTGCCGGTCTAGGAATGGTAGAACGATGGGTTCGATGACGGATTGGATGTACCCTACACTATTCAGTGTCCCCTCGACGATCACCAGAGGTGTACGGCCAGTGTAGGAGATCGCTCCCCACACCATGATGCCGGGTGTTGGCCCTGTGTGCCTCGGTCGTATGCAGTCCTGATTGTGGCGCTCACCTGCACAGCGCCAAACACGCATACGACCATCATTGGCACCAAGGCAGAAGCGACTCTCATCGCTGAAGACGACACGTCTCCATTCGTCTCTCCATTCACGCCTGTCGCGACACCACTGGAGGCGGGTTGCACGATGTTGGGGTGTGTGCGGAAGACGGCCTAACGGTGTGCGGGATCGTAGCCCAGCTTCATGGTGACGGTTGCGAATGGTCCTCGCCGATACCCCAGGAGCAACAGTGTCCCTAATTTGCTGGGAAGTGGCGGTGCGGTCCCCTACGGCACTGCGTAGGATCCTACGGTCTTGGCGTGCATCCGTGCGTCGCTGCGGTCCGGTCCCAGGTCGACGGGCACGTGCACCTTCCGCCGACCACTGGCGACAACATCGATGTACTGTGGAGACCTCACGCCCCACGTGTTGAGCAATTCGGCGGTAGGTCCACCCGGCCTCCCGCATGCCCACTATACGCCCTCGCTCAAAGTCCGTCAACTGCACATACGGTTCACGTCCACGCTGTCGCGGCATGCTACCAGTGTTAAAGACTGCGATGGAGCCCCGTATGCCACGGCAAACTGGCTGACACTGACGGCGGCGGTGCACAAATGGAGCGCAGCTAGCGCCATTCGACGGCCAACACCGCGGTTCCTGGTGTGTCCGCCGTGCCGTACGTGTGATCATTGCCTGTACAGCCCTCTCGCAGTGTCCGGAGCAAGTATGGTGGGTCTGACACACCGGTGTCAATGTGTTCTTTTTTTCCATTTCCATGAGTGTAGTTACTGAAATGCTATACGTATAGATATCGTAGTTATTACGTACATTACCGTGACCAAGAAAGTACTATACTGCAACGTATTATTGCGCTGTAGTAAAGGCTGTCTCATTGTAGCTATACCACAAAAGTTACTACTAAAACATGTTTTAATTTCGAGAATAATACAGACAAACTGTGTAGATATAAAACAGGTACAGCGCAAAATCAACAATGTAAATTGTGTCTCTCATTAGTAGCATCGTGATATGATCGTGTAGCAGTCAAACAAACCAAATACTAAGTCATCTGTAATCTCCCAGAAAGTACTTTAAATAAAGATGTCTTTTGAAGTACAACCAAAAAGTTGCACTAAAATCTCATTAGCAGTACTCGTGTATGTTCTAGTATGTAAGCCTTATAGTCGTTATGTAATCGTGCAACGAACAAGGAAGAATGTACACACAATAACACTGTGTCGTCTGTTCACTATAACAATGCATTCGTGAGTAGTGTCTAAATAAGTTCCCTAGGTTCTTGCCTGTATAGTTGACTTCAGAACCGTGTTGTATGTTATCAGTTTCTAAGTGTGACAAAGCGTAATATTAATGTGAAGTGAAAAATTTTATGTCAAAGACTAAGTTTAAAAGCTGATTATCTCTTAATAAACGGTTTTACATGTGAAATGTGGTGCAATCCTTTATTCTTCCTAGTACGCAGAGCTTCGCCTTCAATGCAATTATCATGTGGTATACATCGGTAAAGAAAGGTCAAATTTTTCTCAGGGTTAGCGTCTATGTTATTTTTCTCTGAGCCAGCCGGCGCACGTGGCTGCTTGGGGTGCGAGTCATTGTCTGTTACCTTTGTTGTCGCCCGTCGTTACTGGGATTTGGAGATCTAACTTATAGCAATTCAGCTTGATGAAAGGGCCCTGCCCTGTTTGAATCCTGCCAGCTCTGATTAAATTCTGGTTTGTTGTTAAGATTATATTGCCTGTCGTCATGTCGGTAGTTTCTGTAATTTCTTTCTTATCGGTCACCTGGTGGAGAACTTCTCCTGGAATCGTAACTGCACGGTGTACCGTTGCGTCTGAAGTTATTCTGTCTCCCTTGATAATAATTATTTTGGTTCTCATATTGTCTGTTTCTTTGAGTGTCTCTGCCATAGTCATTACTGTGGAGAGGTGATCTTTCCCTGTAATTATTGCTAATCTGCCAACGGTTGTCATATGGGTGGTGTCTGTTTTGGTCACGATTTTCGTTGTAACAATAGCCTTGTCGTGTCCAGTTATTATTTCTGTCATTGCGAAATAGTGACGGATGTGACCTGTAATTGTTGTGTTCCTATTTTCGCTTCCCGCGATTGTCAGTGTCAATTTCCAATTCTTGTAACAGTCTCTGAAAAGCTTCGATGTCTTTGCAACGCCCTACCAAAATAATAAATCGTAAATATTCAGGCAATTTGATTAAGCAAATGTGAAAAGTTCTGAGGGGCTGTATGGGTTTGAAAGATACTGATTCTTATGCAACATGTCTTCAAAATATTTGACAAGAATGGAAAATTCAGGTTATTCGAAAGTTTCATCATTAACATGTTTTACACGATCTTTAGTAGCTTGAGACCAATATGCTGAGAGGAAGGAATTCTCCTTCACTGTGACAATCGTGAATGACCGATCGCATTCTTACAATTCTCCTTCACTGTGACAATCGTGAATGACCGATCGCATTCTTACAGCTGGTTCATTCTCTAAATGGCCACACATAAATTCTAATCTGCGCTCCAGTGACCAGTTGGGAGGAAAAGAAAGAGAGAATTGATGAAGCCATGCTTGTGGATGAATGTCGTTGCCAGAATTCTTATATGTTTTGAATTTACGTGTAGTAATGAACAGCTTATAGTCAAAATCATCATGTCGGCGAGTCGCATATCGGTCATTGTTACGTCGTTTCGGCGGTTCCATCTCAAAATTCGGTGTACCTTGCCAATTTCTTTCATAATTTCCGAAGTGCCCTGTGTTATTATTTTGTGGCTGTTCCGTATTTCTATGTCCTTCTTCCTGTATTGGAGCGCGAGTATCCTCTGAAATATGTAATTCTTGTATTATCTAGGTCATCTGATCTTGTACTTCCAGGATTTCTCTTTTGTTCTGTGTATTGATTTGATTCTGATTTTCTTTGAATTTTCTAATTTGTTCATACTCTTCTGTATGAGTGAAGGCTACTGGTCTTGTGTCATTCAGATCATCATCTGCCTATGTAGATAAGTTGGTGAACTGATCCGAAAGTTCGGCTACTTTCTCCGATAATGAACTGAATTCCTCAGTGTCTTTTTCTGAACCAAGTTTCAGAGTCTCAATTTGTGTTGAAAGCGTATCTACTATGTCCTTTAAGTTTCCTTGAGTTTTTGCAAGTTGCGTAACAGAATGGGTAGATGCAACTGAATCAGTTTTAGCTTACAAGGTGTCGTGATTTTCATGAACAATAGTTTGCAGTTCCTTTATGGCTGCTTCGTAATTCTTTGATGCATTTTCAAAAAATGGTTCAAATGGCTCTGAGCACTATGGGGCTTAACTTCTGAGGTCTTCAGTAACCTAGCACTTAGAACTACTTAAACCTAACCAACCTAAGGACGTGACACACATCCATGCCCAAGTCAGGATTTGAACCTGCGACTGTAGCGGTCGCGCGGTTCCAGACTGTAGCGCCTCGAACCCCTCGGCCATCCCGGCCGGCTAATGCATTCTCATGGCGCGAAGAAATAGGTTGAAAATGCTCACAAATTTATGTTTTTAAGTCATTACAGACTTTTTGACATGTCGATTCGATGTTAAGTAACTCAGCAGTTAAACATTCGCGTGTTTGTTCGAGTGCGATGTCTAACTTTTGAAGATTTTGTTCCATTTGTCTAACTTTTGACCTTTTGTCCCATTTGTTTCATTAATTGTAATAACAGTGCACTGGTGTCTGAAACATGTTCCTTAGTGCTATTAGGCAATGCATTTCAACCGGCAATATTCGCATTTTGAAAAGCAGAAAACGTGCCTTGACTTATTTGAGAAAACGCTGAGGACGCAAAACCTTAATCTATAGTATTTGCAAGATTGTGTCCTGTCATTTCGGATTCCTGAGGCGATCTGTTGCCGACCGATCGATCGATAATGCTTTCCTGTTCACTAATTGTTTCACTGTCTACATCATTATTTGCCTCCTGGTCCATTTCCCTATGCACAATTACCAAATTACTATTTTGAATGTCTGTTAATTCATTACACGGTGATGCTGACAAGCTGCGCTCGTCGTCACTATCATTTCTCAATTTACTTTGGAGCCTAGTGTTACGTTTTTCACACGTATTTCACACGATAACAAGAAAAGCACAATTGGAAGAACAAAAACAAGAAAATACGTTAACATATCACTGAAAATAATATCTAGTTAATAGCAAGCGCAGCTGAGAAATTTTTTGGTGCAAATCTACATGCATGCCACAATTGTTTTACAGTACAACAATGAAAAACTACAACTGCAAAGAAGATTATCTCTACAATTACGCGCTAGCAATAAACAATAGCTACACTAATTACACAACCTACAAGAAAAAAGTCAGAGGATTCCAGTGAGGTATCCTCGGCTAAGGGTCGACATATGAAACATTCTCTTAGAAAAATTAAGAGTGACAGTGCTGGTAAAACTCTACGTCATTTGATTTTCAAGCAGCTGAGCAAAACTGAACGTACTCAGACATTTCTCTCTTTACTTATTCTGATCATCACTAAACTGACACAGATTTTTAGTGCAAAGCAATCTGACTTTCAATAGTTCCTACAAAACAATAGCCCTGACTAACAATAACCTAAACCTTTCATGAATCACCTACCTCACAAAAATATTCGTTACTCGAACTACTGCAATACAGCGAGCGCCAATACTGCCAGCTAAATAAAAGATTCTAACTACTGAAGGCACTAACTACTGGTAGGCATACAGTTAGCAAATAAAAGATTTTTGATAGAGAACAAACAATGTATGTACAGCTGCCCAAAACTACAATAGCAAATATTCCAACAATGCAAACCAGCCACAGACTGCACACAGCACAGTCAGTGATTTTCATACAGAACGCTACGTGGCATTACCAAAATAACAAGCTAAACAGCCCCCTTACAATCTGCTTCCTGCAACGGCTGGCGACGAATGTCAACATACAGTAACCCAAGTTCCATACATCGGTATCTGTTTCAAACCCGAATTTTGTGCCGGCATTGGTTTTCTGTTATTATTTGAAGAAAACTGCTGCAGAATCGCATCCAATGCTTGTCGAAGCTTTCGGCGAACATACTCTTGGGAAAACGAAGTGTTTAGAATGGTTCAAAAAATTCAAAAGTGGTGACTTTGACGCGAGAAACGACAAGCGCGGGAAACCACCGAAAAAGTTCGAAGGCAACGAATTGCAGGCCTTGCTGGATGAAGATGATACTCAAACTCAAAAGGAACACGCGGAACATCTGAAAGTGTCGCAGAAAGCCGTTTCTCTTCGGCTGAAAGCTACGGGATATGTGTAGAAAGTGGAACAATCGGTTCCACATAAACAGAATGAAAAACAGCAAGCAAATCGAAAGACAACGTGTGAAATGCTGTTCGCCAGATACAATCCTGGAAATTGAAATAAGAACACCGTGAATTCATTGTCCCAGGAAGGGGAAACTTTATTGACACATTCCTGAGGTCAGATACATCACATGATCACACTGACAGAACCACAAGCACATAGACACAGGCAACAGAGCATGCACAATGTCGGCACTAGTACAGTGTATATCCACCTTTCGCAGCAATGCAGGCTGCTATTCTCCCATGGAGACGATCGTAGAGATGCTGGATGTAGTCCTGTGGAACGGCTTGCCATGCCATTTCCACCTGGCGCCTCAGTTGGAGCAGCGTTCGTGCTGGACGTGCAGACCGCAAGAGACGACGCTTCATCCAGTCCCAAACATGCTCAATGGGGAACAGATCCGGAGATCTTGCTGGCCAGGGTAGTTGACTTACACCTTCTAGAGCACGTTGGGTGGCAAGGGATACATGCGGACGTGCATTGTCCTGTTGGAACAGCAAGTTCCCTTGCCGGTCTAGGAATGGGTTCGATGACGGTTTGGATGTACCGTGCACTATTCAGTGTCCCCTCGACGATCACCAGAGGTGTACGGCCAGTGTAGGAGATCGCTCCCCACACCATGATGCCGGGTGTTGGCCCTGTGTGCCTCGGTCGTATGCAGTCCTGATTGTGGCGCTCACCTGCACGGCGCCAAACATGTATACGACCATCATTGGCACCAAGGCAGAAGCGACTCTCATCGCTGAAGACGACACGTCTCCATTCGTCCCTCCATTCACGCCTGTCGCGACACCACTGGAGGCGGGCTGCAAGATGTTGGGGTGTGAGCGGAAGACGGCCTAACGGTGTGCGGGATCGTAGCCCAGCTTCATGGTGACGGTTGCGAATGGTCCTCGCCGATACCCCAGGAGCAACAGTGTCCCTAATTTGCTGGGAAGTGGCGGTGCGGTCCCCTACGGCACTGCGTAGGATCCTACGGTCTTGGCGTGCATCCGTGCGTCGCTGCGGTCCGGTCCCAGGTCGACGGGCACGTGCAACTTCCGCCGACCACTGGCGACAACATCGATGTACTGTGGAGACCTCACGCCCCACGTGTTGAGCAATTCGGCAGTACGTCCACCCGGCCTCCCGCATGCCCACTATACACCCTCGCTCAAATTCCGTCAACTGCACATACGGTTCACGTCCACGCTGTCGCGACATGCTACCAGTGTTAAAAACTGCGATGGAGCTCCGTATGCCACGGCAAACTGGCTGACACTGACGGCGGCGGTGCACAAATGGAGCGCAGCTAGCGCCATTCGACGGCCAACACCGCGGTTCCTGGTGTGTCCGCTGTGCCGTGCGTGTGATCATTGCTTGTACAGCCCTCTCGCAGTGTCCGGAGCAAGTATGGAGGGTCTGACACACCGGTGTCAATGTGTTCTTTTTTCCATTTCCAGGAGTGTACAAAAGAAAATCATCTCTCCATTGAATAGTGACATGTGATGAAAAATGGATATATCCTAAGCGTCTTAAATCATGAGTGAATCAAGGCAAACTATCGACATCCACTGCAAGGCCAAATCGCTTTGGAAAGATGCTCTGTGTTTGGTGGGATGAAAAGGGTATTAGCTATTAGGAGCTGCTAAAACCCGATGAAGCCATTAACACTGATCGTACCAACAGTAAATGATCGATTTACATCGAATATTAATTGGAAAACGACCGGAAAATGAAAAAAGGCCACACAAAGTCATATTGCTCCATGACAACGCCTCATCACACATAGCAAAACGGGTCAGGGAACCGATCTAAGTGTTCAGTTGTGAAATACTAGGGCAAGCGGTTTATTCTCCAGACTTAGCTACGTCCGATTATCATTAAAATGGCTTGCTGACTGGTTCGCTTCTAAAGAAGAACTTGTTTTTTTGGCGGGGCATTCGTAGCCTGCCGGAGAGGTGGGAGAAATGTATAAATTGCAATGGAGATTATTTTGACTAAAGTATTGTTTATCAAATTCAAACAACAGACATGTAATTATTGCAACCAAAGTCCAGTGTCATACTTCTACACCTGGTGTGCACTGTATCATTTATTTTGGTGTGGCAGCTTCGTAGGTGAACCATAACCAATTAATCACGTAATGTAATTTCATCAGTAGTGCCAATATGTACTCCACATGTACACTTTTTTTACTGATATAGAAGAAACCAATTTACCTCCTCACACCAATTTCTCTCTACCAATTATGATAGCTCCAATCAGTCCAGAGTGGTCGGGAGGGATACTATTTTGAATTTCCTGGTGAGATCTATACGCATCCTGCTTGTACGTATATAAGAATCATTTGTACATGCACGAGAGAGTGTGTCGCTTTCAAAATATGGTGCATTTTGGTAAATAATAATACATTTTTTTTACACGTGGTCGAATTTTTTTCGTTCACCATCACAGGTATGTGATCATACTAGAGCATTGTGTTAAACAACATGATTGTGTGATCTGCACACATACTGTTATTTCCACCGCTTTTTCTGCGTACTGTGTTTAGAGTAATTTGTAAGTCTTGCTTGCATTTCAGCAGTTTACAATTTTCCTCTATGGCAGTAGTTTTTGCCAGACATTCGAGTTTTCGTTTCTTTGACCTCGATCTCTTCCACCGTGGCCGGCTGTTAAAAGTGGAACCATGTCCAATGATTGTAATTTGTTTGTGCATATCTATATTGTAATTGTTATGTAACAATAGTGTCCTATGTTAAAATATGAACACTCCACAGTGTCCACATGTAGAGCAAAAAGTTAATAAACGTGGGCGTCAAAATGCATACCATAAGAGATATGAGAACTTGTTCATCCTCGAAACTGTGAAACAGATCCCTTATACTACAAGGACTTTGCTTTCCATATTTTGGGAGGAGTTATCAAGGATCAAACTAAGGAAAAAAGTCCAGTACACATGTGGTCTAAAATGCATACTTCAAGAGCTATGAGCACTCGACCATCTTTGCTTGTGTGAAACACATCTCTTCTGCTGAACAAGTGCTCATAGCTTTTAAGGTATGCATATTATAGTGCATATTTACCTGACAGTTTTTCTTGTTTTGGTGTAAGGACTCTATCCCTAAGGCTTGTCGGTTTTTTGGGACACCCTGTGTCTAAGTTTAAAAACGTTATTGCATCTCTCACGTCACATTACAGGAGGGAATCATTGCACACAGGAACATAAGAGCACACGGATATCTGTGTAAAAAGATGATCCAGCTTGCGCTCTCGCTCTTCCTTAATTTTATAAGAAAACTATATCACCAAGCTATAACACAAGGTGGAGCAAATAAAAGTGACACCAAGAAAAGAGTTCCAGGTACAAAGAAACAGAGCGGAGTAAAGGAAATACAGTACTAATCTGACTATAGAAGATGTTGAAAGTGACCACCATTCATCTCTGAACCGATATGGATCGCGTGGGGGCCATACACGTTGTGTGCGCATCACGCTATGTGGTTATATGCATACATTCAAGTACAGTCATATCAACTGGTCTGGGCCACCGTGTATTAGTTACATATATGTTGCGAATGTGTCTGTTTGAATGTCTAATAGACTACCATGTAAATATCTGAAGTAAGCTGGTCAAAAAATTTTTGAGATTTTCCAAAATAACTTTTCCTTTTATATATGAGCGTAGATTATTGGACAGAGCTCTCTTTTATCCAGATTCAGCCTTTAGTCCAATACCGTCATGCTGGTCTTCGATGTCAAAATAACAATTCTTGAAGCGCTGATAGCACTCTCTGGAGATCCTTCCACTAATAGATGTCGAGAACTGTTTTTCTAAGTTGACATATTCAATCGAGGAACACTTTATGATGCAATCACAAATCAATTAATATTTTGATGGCATTATGTTTAGAAATACCTAAGCTCATTGTATGACTCTTACGACCCATCAGCTGCACCACCACTTACCGCTGCTACTATCTAATGCAAAACGGAAGAAAAGTTGTAGAACTAATTTATAAAGGGAAAATGTTAGTGAAAATCTCGAAAATCTGAACTGCTACAACCTACAACACAATACTTTAATAAGTAAATATTCACGACCGATTTACCTGCAATTCTTACATTATATTGTAAAAAAAATCAGACAGCCATCGGCTACGTATTTTTTAAACAAGACGAACAAGTTTTAGGTAAAAACTGACTATAAGGGAAAAATGCTGCGCTGTGGTGCCCTGTGAAAATGTACGGTTTCTTTTTCTTTCTTGCAGTCTGACTTAACCTTGAATGTAGGGCATTTAAACCATTAGACAAATTGTTTCTCCCAATGCACAATAGAGTGCTGTATTGTTTTCTACCTCGCTTCGGTTCAGTTGCTACCTATTTGTGGAATTAAATTGTGCGAAATAATGTGTTTGAAACTAGATCTCTCATACATCTGGCAGCTGGAGAGACCACTGCCACACTACATTTACCAATGATAACAACCGATTTACCCCTTCAATTAAAGCGACTTTAGATCACAAGCAAGGTTCCATTTGCAACAACAACAAGCAGGGCTCAACGACAGACATTCAAATGCGTTGTAATTGATTTACGATCAGAGCGTCTTTCGCATGGTCATGTACATCACCCTTTCACGAAATGGTAGTTCAGAATACCAGTTCATACTCTTACCACATAGTATCCAAAAACGAAAAATGTTGTATATTCTTAAGTTTTGTAATTTTATTGTGTACAAAAAATTAAAAAATGACCTTAAAATCAATAAAAACCGAAAACGAAAACAATGAAGTATTGATTCATATTTTATAAAATTTATTATAAATTCGATTTCCACATCTTCAAGGTTGGCGAAGTAGCAACATGGGGCCGAAATTTTTGCCCTGACACAGTTTTTCAGGTATAAATCAGATTAGAATGCATATCTAATCTTAAACATATTTAGAGATTGCAAAGCATTGCCTGGTTTGCTACAACAAATTACAAGGTACATTTATACAATCTTGCACAACTTTTTATTGATGTCCATTCACCATCTTACAATCTCTCTTTCCCCACTCCCACCCAAAAAAAAAAAGATCACAGAAATTATAGATAACTTTCGTAGGCTCCTAAACCAAGAACATCGCATTTTTTAATAACGGTACTTGAAATGGTCCCTGATTCTTCTTCTCAAGTTTTCTCACCCACAACCTGAAGACCCTCGCGTCGTCTTTTGCTGGCCCAGTTCCGACTTTTCGCCACTTACTACAAATGGCAATCGCATTGTCTGTCACTGATTCTGTTTCAGGTTTATCACCGTTACAGGCAGATTACTTTTGTATCGTCTGTCGCTGAAGATCTCTTTCTTAAGATAATGACGAAAACACACACAAAAAATTAAGTCATCCTCCCTTCATATCAACATCCATACATAGCACCAGCGGGCAAATGCTCATATCGGAGCACAAAAAAGGTGAATACGCCTCTCTTTACTAAAAAAACTCTGGCTAAATGTGGGGTACCAACTGACTGATCTTACCTTCCTCAGTATCTTTAAAAATTTTCACAAAAATATTGGCACGCGAACATATTTGCACTCTTTTTTTGAGAATGCAGCTCACCTCTCACTCCCACAAGCTAAACTACACTACTGGCCATTAAAACTGCTACACCACGAAGCAGCATGGACTATCAGCTCTGAGACCATGGCTGCGGTTACCCTTGACGCTGCATCACATATAGGAGCGCCTGCGATGGTGTACTCAACGAACCTGGGTGCGCGAATGGCAGAACGTCATCTTTTCCGATGAATCCAGGTTCTGTTTACAGCTTCATGATGGTCGCATCCGTGTTTGGCGACATCGCGTTGAACGCACATTCGAAGCGTGTGTTCGTCATCGCCATACTGGCGTATCACCCGGCGTGATGGGATGGGGTGCCATTGGTTACACGTCTCGGTCCCCTCTTGTTCGCATTGACGGCACTTTGAATAGTGGACGTTACATTTCAGATGTGTTACGACCCGTGGCTCTACACTTCATTCGATCCCTGCGAAACCCTACATTTCAGCAGGATAATGAACGACCGCATGTTTCAGGTCCTGTACGAGCCTTTCTGGATACAGAAAATGTTCTACTGCTGCCCTGGCCAGCACATTCTCCAGATCTCTCACCAACTGAAGTCGTCTCGTCACAATACGCCAGTCACTACTCTTGATGAACTGCGGTATCGTGTCGAAGCTGCATGGGTAGCAGTACCTGTACACGCCATCCAAGTTCTGTTTGACTCAATGCCCAGGCGTATCAATGCCGGTATTACGGCCAAAGGTGGTTGTTCTGGGTACTGATTTCAAAGGATCTATGCACCCAAATTGCGTGGAAATGTAATCACATGTCAGTTTTAGTATAATATATTTGTCCAATGAATACCCGTTTATCATCTGCATTTCTTCTTGACGTAGCAATTTTAGTGGCCAGTAGTGTAATTGTCACTCGCTCACACCACTAGTCCAACGCTGTAAGTCTCTCATGCCCATCCAGTCCCAATTGCTCATTCTCACTCACTCATTAGGCTCAACTCATGATTGTCACCATCTCTTGGTGTATGTTTGTCACTGTTTCGTGCCTCACAGCTGTTGTCCCCTTCCTTCTGTCCTACTACTACTGTCTCCTCTCATTGTCGATCTCCCACACTTGCTCTCTCTTGCAGCTAGTATCTCGTTGATTCTTTCCCACGCAGCTGTTTCTTCTAACTGTCACTGTCTCCCTCTTCCTCGTCGTCATTGTCATAGGCTCTGTCTCTCATTAACTATGACTCTTACCCACTTCTATTTTCTCCTTCTCTTTATTCCTCTCCCACTGGCACCGGTTCTTCACTGTTTTCCTAGCTCTGTTCTCTGAGTGTCTGCTATGTTCCACTGCCACTGTATCCCCTCCTTTCTGTCACACTGCCATTGCCTCCTTCGCTCTTTCTGTATCACAGCTGCTATCTACTATCTTCCAGTATTTATTACTTCTCTGTCTCTCTGCCGACCTTGGTGGCCGAGCGGTTCTAGGGGCAGGTTCGAATCCTGCCTTGGGCATGGATGTGTGTGATGTCGTTAGGTTATTTAGGTTTAAGTAGTTCGAAGTTCTAGGGGACTGATGCTCTCAGAGAGCCTGATGGCCTCAGATGTTAAGTCCCATAGTGCTCAGAGCCATCTGAATCATTTTTTTCTCTGTCTTTTTCCCTCTGCCACTGTCTGCTTCACCATAAGAAACCACGAATATGTTCGCATACTGATATTTGTGAGAAAAATTTGAAAGAAGCTGAGGAAGTGGAATGAGACAGCTGGTACCCCAAGTTTTAGAGTCTTTTAATAAAGAGGAGCATATTCGCCTTTTATGGGCTCTGAAAGGAGCACTTTTCCGCTGGTTACCTTCTTTTCCGATACAACAAACAATGTCATTCACATGGAAAGAATTTTATGCGTCAATGAAATTTTGATAGTTTGCTTATGTGAAACCGAAATAACGCAAAACCAACTTTAACCTCAGACTGGAATTTCCATGTGCTTCAGTACTACAAGTGGAGTTCCAGAGTTCTTCTGATGATAAGGCAGACATTTTGCATCATGTTTCTCTGGCCTGTGACACTACTCAAACTACGTTTTCGCTTCACAGCGCATTTCACTTGCGGAATTTGCGTGCACAGGTAGGGTAATGTGGATCTTAGATAAACATATCAACAAAATTTTCAAGGTAGTTCAAGATCATTATCGTATGTATATATGTGAAAATATCAGCTATTTTCTGTGCACAACCGATTTGGAATCCGCGGCTGGGGTTTGGTCCCTGAAGACGGCGAAAAATTGCTGAAAAACGCTTTTTGGCGGTTTTTCCCAGCAATCGCCCATGAATTTACGTAAGTGTATCATTTATTCATTCACGAGTACTCCTGCCAGTTAATTAATTTACAGCTTTATGATGCGTATACCCTTCACCATCCTCAATCTATTTAACAGTTACTTTTACGTGTACGAACAGGGTAAATAACTTTGAGCACTTGTATCTGGGGAATGTATAAAGGTATAAAGTTACAAGAAAATTTTCAATGTTTTTCGATATAGATATCGGTATCTTCGGAACATATAAAAATTTCAGCCATCTGGAATCCTCGGCCGGGTTTTGGTGTGCTTGAGCCGTGTGTGGCTTGTCTTTGTGCCATATCTTATTTGACAACCTGTTTTTACTGTATTACCACGTCGTTGTGCTAAATTCAATTACTGGTGTCACTGAGTTGCCGCTTTGACTGCCCGTGAGCGGCAGCAGCGGCGCTTATCGATTAAGCCCTGGGATACTATCTTTACTGACTGCTATGACTTCGCAGTTGTCGTGTGTTCGGAGTTAGTTCGGATCTGCCAGTGAGTTGGGAGGCGCTAACAGTGCAGTTCCGACCTGACACTGTTTGTCTTAGGACGTGGCAGAAGTTCAGTCGGGGCGCGGCTGCAGTGAGGTCCGGATAGCCATGACTCGCCCGACGGTTGCCGATACATATCACTTCAGGGCGGACCGGCTTGGTTGGTCGTCTTGTCGGATGACGTGTTGTTGACCGGAGATCGCTTATGGTTGTCTGCATATGTCGACTCGTGATTCGTCCTCGTTATTGCGTCGTTGCCGTTGGTATTGTCTAGTGCTTCGTGCAAGTGTTCGTGAAACTGTGTGTAGCTCGTGATGTCGACTGCTCAGTTATTTTAGTGCTGTCTCCGTGCTGTATGCGAGCAGTCGGTCGGTTGGCGTGGAGTAGCGAGGAAATCTCCGCGGGCGGTGTCTACGCAGTGTCGGAGTGTGTGGGCTGTTCCCATTGCTACGAGCCCTGTGGCTCAACGACCCTGGACACGAAAGTTGAGCTTGGATTTAATTTGCCAGCAAGTCAAGACTGTTCACATTGTCCGTCTGGTTCTCGTTGTTGACTGTTTGGACATTCCCTCTAGCAACAACATGTATGTTCGAGTTGGCGAAGGTTTAGCCACCGTCCGGTGGAGTCCAACTGCATTTGGTTATTTGCAACTGAAGTGCACCAGCAGAATTTTCTGCCTCGTGTCTGTTAACGTTCCGGTTACCTGCCCCGACCGTTGACGTAAAGTTAGGCAGTGTCCTTTCCTTACCGTGTTGCCGCTGTCCAGCATGGTGTGTAGTTCGACAGCTTAATGTATGCTTGGTTGTGGGCGTCGATGCCATTTACGTTTGCATTGAACTCCCAGTTGTGTGCTGGTCGAGTGGAGCGCAAGTTCCCTTGTCGGTGGGTCCGTTGACTGTCTGTTGGTTGGGATGTCGTCGGATCGAGAATGGTGGGGCTTGCTGCCTGTCTCATATAAGTGAACGTTAGTATTTCAAGTGCTGCCCGACCCCCAAAACTTCTGAGCGCCGTTAGTTGCACTGCATTTTCTTATTTACTGTTGTGTGTTTGTATGGATCATAGCCGATGGTTTTGAATTAAAATTCAATTGTTTTTTGTGGTGTTTTAAGTCATGGGCCTTCAGCCGTTTCAAAATTAAGGTTTCTTGCTTGTTAAGTGTTAGATTGTGTGGGGCCTTCAGCTTAATTTAAGATAAGGCTTTGTTGTTTAAATTTATATTACCTTGAATTTCAAGTTTTAATATTTTTGTGGGATCTAAAATTTAAAAACCTTTCTCACACCCGCCTGATTTAGCTTCACTGATCAGGATAGTAAAAAACATGCGTATATTAAGGGAATTATCATTCACAAAGCAGGCTTATCACATTCACACAGTCCAATATTGTTCTATCCTGATTAAATCGAGCTTAACTTAAATTCCATAAGGCAGTGAAGCAATGTCGAAGTCTCAGTGTGACAAAAATTGTCAGTCGATCTACTAAAAATGTTTGTAATAATTGTTAACTTTTGGTGATCACATGGGGAAGACCGGAGATCTGCTGCTAAGATGATTTTCAGCCTTCAAGGTCCGGTTAATCGCAGAGGGTGGGCTTATTGGTAATTGGGAGCTCCAATGTTAGGCGCTTAATGGGTCTCCTTAGGGATATGGCGGCTAAGGAGGGGAAGAAATCCAGTGTTCACTCCGTGTGCATTCCGGGTGGAGTCATTCCTGATGTGGAAAGGGTCCTTCCGGATGCCATGAAGAGCACAGGGCGCAGCCAGCTGCAGGTGGTGGCACATGTCGGCACTAATGACGTGTGTCGCTTTTGATCTGAGGAAATTCTCTCTGGATTCCAGCGGCTACCTGATTTGGTGAAGGCTGCCGGTCTTGCTTACGAGATGAAGGCGAGGCTCACCATCTACAGCATCGTTGACAGAACCGACTGCTGACCTTTGGTGTAGAGCCGGGTGGAGGGCCTGAATCAGAGGCTCAGACGGTTTTGCGACCGTATTGGTTGCAGATTCCTTGACTTGCACCATAGGGTGGTGGGGTTTCGGGTTCCACTGAATAGGTCAGGAGTTCACTACACTCAGCTGACGGCTACACGGGTAGCGGAGGCTGTGTGGCGTGGACTGGGCGGTTTTTTAGGTTAGAAGGCCTCGGGAAAGTACGGGGTGGGCTGCAATCTCAAAGGGTGCATGGCAAATACAGGACGCGCTTGCATCAAGGAACAGTCGGAATTGTAGTTGTAAATTGTTGTAGATATGATGGGAAAGTCCCTGAGCTTCGAGCGCTAATAGAAAGCACAGAAGCTGAAATCGGTATAGGTACAGAAAGCTGGCTAAAGCCTGAAATAAGTTCTGCAGAAATTTTTACGAAGTCTCAGACGGTGTTCAGGAAAGATAGATTAGGCAGAATTTGTGGTGGAGTGTGTGTGTGTTAATTGGCTCCTTCTACCGACCCCCAGACTCCGATGATATAGTTGCTGAACAGTTCGGGGAAAATTTGAGTTTCGTATCAAATAAATACCCCACTCATACGGTTATAGTTGGTGGGGACTTCAATCTTCCCTCGATATGTTGGCAAAAATACTTGTGCAAAACCGGTGGTAGGCAGAAAACATCTTCCGAGATTGTCCTAAATGCTTTCTCCGAAAATTATTTCTAGCAGTTAGTCCACGAACCGACGCGAATTGTAAATGGTTGCGAAAACACACTTGACCTCTTAGCCACAAACAATCCAGAGCTGATAGAGAGCATCATGACTGATACAGGGGTTAGGGATCACAAGGTCGTTGTATCTAGGCTCAATACCGTTTCTTCCAAGTCCACCAGAAACAAACGCAAAATAATTTTATTTAAAAAAGCGGATAAAGTGTCACTAGAAGCCTTCCTAAGAGACAATCTCCATTCCTTCCGAACTGACTATGCAAATGTAGACGAGATGTGACTCAAATTCAAAGATACATTAGCAAGAGAAATTGAGAGATTCATACCTCATAAATTGGTAAGAGATGGAACTGATCCCCCGTGGTATACAAAACAGGTCCGAACACTGTTGCAGAGGCAACGGAGAAAGCATGAGAAGTTCAGAAGAACGCGAAATCCCGAAGACTGGCTAAAATTTACAGACGCGCGAAATTTGACACGGACTTCAATGCGAGATGCCTTTACTAGGTTCCACAACGAAATATTGTCTCGAAATTTGGTAGAAAATCCGAAGAAATTATGGTCGTATGTAAAATACACAAGCGGCAGGACGCAGTCAATACCTTCGCTGCGCAGTGCCGATGGTACTGTTACAGACGACTGTGCCGCTAAAGCGGAGTTATTGAACGCAGTTTTCCGAAATTCCTTCACCAGGGAAAACGAATGGAATATTCCAGAATTTGAAACACGAACATCTGCTAGCATGAGTTTCTTAGAAGTAGATACCTTAGGGGTTGCGAAGCAACTCAAATCGCTTGATACGGGCAAGTATTCAGGTGCAGATTGTATACCGATTAGCTTCCTTTCAGATTACGCTGATACTATAGCTCCCTACTTAGCACTCATATACAACCTCTCGCTCACCGATAGATCTGTACCTACAGATGGAAAATTGCGCAGGGAATGAGACACTTAAAGTAGTAAAGGAGTTCTGCTATTTGGGGAGCGAAATAACTGATGATGGTTGAAGTAGAGAGGATATAAAATGTAGACTGGCAATGGCAAAGAAAGCCTTTCTGGAAAAGAGAAATTTGTTAACATAGAGTATAGATTTCAGTGTCAAGAAGTCGTTTCTGAAAGTATTTGTATGGAGTGTAGCCATGTATGGAAGTGAAACATGGGTGATAAATAGTTTGGACAAGAAGAGAATAGGAGCTTTCGAAATGTGGTGCTACAGAAGAATGTTGAAGATTAGGTGGGTATATCACGTAACTAATGAGGAGGTACTGAATAGGATTGGGGATAAGAGAAGTTTGTAGCACAACTTGACCAGAAGAAGGGATCGGATGGTAGGACATGTTCTGAGGCATCAAGAGATCACAAATTTAGCATTGGAGGGCAACGTGGAGGGTAAAAATCGTAGAGGGAGACCAGCAGATGAATACACTAAGCAGATTCAGAAGGATGTAGGTTGCAGTAGGTACTGGGAGATGAAGGAGCTTGCACAGGATAGATTAGCATGGAGAGCTGCATCAAACCAGTCTCAGGACTGAAGACCACAACAACAACAACAACAACAACAGTGTTTAAGAAGGGTAGTAGGAGTAATCCATCGAACTACAGACCTATATCAATGACGTCGGTTTGCAGTAGTGTTTTGGAGCATATACTATATTCAAACATTGTGAATCACCTCGAAGGAAACCATCTATTGATAAGTAAGCAGCATGGTTTCAGAAAACACCGTTCTTGTGCAACGCAGCTAGCTTTTTATTCGCACGAAGTAATGGCCGCTATACACAGGGGATCTCAAGTTGATTCCGTATTTCTAGATTCCCGGAAAGCTTTTGACACCGTTCCTCACAAGCGACTTCTAATCAAGGTGCGGGCCTATGGGGTATCGTCTCAGTTGTGCGACTGGATTCGTGATTTCCTGTCAGGAAGGTCGCAGTTCGTAGTAATAGACATCAAATCATCGAGTAAAACTGAAGTGATATCAGGTGTTCCCCAGGGAAGCGTCCTGGGACCTCTGCTGTTCCTGATCTATATAAATGACTTGGGTGTAAATCTGAGCAGTTCTCTAAGGTTGTTCGCAAATGATGCTGTAATTTACCGTCTAGTAAGGTCATCCGAAGACCAGTACCAGTTGCAAAGCGATTTAGAAAAGATTGCTGTATGGTGTGTCAGGTGGCAGTTGACGCTAAATAACGAAAAGTGTGAGATGATCCACATGAGTTCCAAAAGAAATCCGTTGGAATTCGATTACTCGATACATAGTACAATTCTCAAGACTGTCAATTCAACTAAGTACCTGGGTGTAAAAATTACGAAGAACTTCAGCTGGAAAGACCACATAGATAATATTGTGGGGAAGGCGAGCCAAAGGTTGCGTTTCATTGGCAGGACACTTAGAAGATGCAACTAGTCCACTAAAGAGACAGCTTACACTACACTCGTTCGTCCTCTGTTAGAATATTGCTGCGCGGTGTGGGATCCTTACCAGGTGAGATTGAAGGAGGACATCGAAAGGGTGCGAAAAAAGGGCAGCTCGTTTTGTATTATCACGTAATAGGGGAGAGAGTGTGGCAGATATGATACGCGAATTGGGATGGAAGTCATTAAAGCAAAGACTTTTTCGTCGCGGCGAGATCTATTTACGAAATTTCAATCACCAACTTTCTGTTCCGAAACCGAAAATATTTTGTTGAGCCCAACCTACATAGGTAGGAATGATCACCAAAGTAAAATAAGAGAAATCAGAGCTAGAACAGAATGGTTTAGGTGTTCGTTTTTCGCGCGCGCTGTTCGGGAGTGGAATGGTAGAGAGATAGTATGATTGTGGTTCGATGAACCCTCTGCCAAGCACTTAAATGTGAATTGCAGAGTAGTCATGTAGATGTAGATGTAGATGAAGACCGTGTTAGCCCATTTATTGAAAGTAATACACTGGATATCTTGAGCGTACAAAACGGTAGGTTCGTCCAGTGAAAATCAGACGATCCCCACTGATGCCGTGCAACACAGCATACTAAGCAGACACTGTTAATAATAATCAGTTAAATAATACGCGAACACACTTACTTTAGTTTAGTTCATGTATTAAATTCCTTCTCATACAGAATCCCATCAAGATGGTGACCAGCTCAACAATACATACATATACATCTTCGTTCGTTCACGGCTCATCCGCAAGATCTCCTTCATTTTTTCATAAGAGAAAACATAGATAGCAGAGAAGTTTAGCGTTGATAATCATCGTATATTAAAGTTTAGGAATCGGTAAGATCAGAAGAGATATTTCGAGATATGTACTGACTTATATAATTTATAAAATTTCTGAAAATATCGCGGAGAGACCGCTGCAAGAGTCATTACAAAGTCATGGAGACTTCAGCCGTTTTTAAATTAAGGATCTTTGTCTTTCGAGCATCAGACTGTTTGGGGCCTTCAGCCTAATTGAAGATAAGGCCTTCTACCTTGTGTTTTTTTATTTAATTTTACCTTGAGTCTTAAATCATCGGCCTTCAGCCGTCTTAAAATTAAGACATTACATCGCCCCTCGCAGTGAGCAAAGTTTATATGCATCCACTTTGCGAGCTAACTATTGGCTTAGCTAACTCGTTAGAATTTGTGGAACATACGTTCCTATAAATTTTAAGAAGTTAGTAAGATTTTTTGATTACAAGAATTGAAAGAGATTTGGTATAGGTAGCACCGATCTTCGTTACCTAGATACGTAGTTGTTGCTTTCACGTGTACTGGGGCATACCCGCATCCCACGGACACAACCAGGGAAGATGGACTTATAAAGTTGTTAATCAGGTCTACCTATTCAGGAACTGGCTTTCGCAGGGAAACCCCGGTAAACCTGAAGGCTTAGACCTCAACTAGGTATCACAGATGATAGGAAAGACAGAATAATTTAGAAATTTGAGAGATGTTCTAGAATTCATAGGAAAGATAAAATCTGCCTCATAGCCAACAAAATCTTTACACATGCAATTTTTTACAATCTTCTGATAAATTTTTCTTCATCGATGTCTTGCTGAACTGCGGTGAAACTGATCGAACAGGAGCATGGGACAGGACACGGAGGACAGGCATTGGTATACCGGACAGGAGACGTAACGGATATGAGAGACCAGAAGGAACCTCAGGAACAGGTACTCAGGATTGTGGCATGAAACAATCGAAATTCGTCTAACGAATGGTCAACTATTAAAGATTCCTGGAAGAGAAGGGTTAGTCAAATTTCTCCAGATTCATTTTGAACTCAAATATGGACCTGATCCATCCAATCTTCCATCTGAAGAATGGGAAAATCCATTCGTCTTATACTTTCCACACCTAGGTGTCTTAATCTATACTGTAGTCGCACAATATCACAACTCAGAACTCCAGAACGGAAAACAATTTTTGAAAACATGCATAATTTCATTCGTCTTCTTGAGTAAGCCGAAAGGTTCTAACCTTTTTTTTTTTTTTTTTTTTTGATTGGCTTTTCCAGGTGCAAGTAGATCTGAATATTTTCTAATTTGGTTTCAAGTACGAATGTGGGTAGCATGTCAGAATATTAAAAAACTTTATTATTCGAGACAATTTCAAAAAAAATTATATCTTATTCATACATGATTACAAACTCCGCCTTAGCCGGTCCCAAGCCCGGTAGAAAAAGGAGGAGGGGGAGGAGTAACACCTCATAAAAAAAAACTTGGTTCACCTGGCCCGGGTGACAGTACCTCGTGAGGGCCCCTTGCCAGGGACACGGTGAAGACCTCAACGGCAGTGAAGGCGGAGATGAAGATCATCGGTACTGCGGAATTGGACGATAGCTTTTATAGTATCCCAAAAAGCAAGGTAGCCTCTTCCGCCAAGGTTATTTGGACAAAGGGCACGACGGTTCCACAGGTTAGTGGCGGTAACCCTACAGCGTCTGTTCCACATGTTAGTGGCGGCTGATCTATAAAACTCAGAAGGGGAACTCTGAGCTTAACCAGACTGAAATCTCAATTTTAGTCACAAACCCAGTCCAATTAAATCAACATGGATACAGCACCTTGAAAGACAAATTATCCCAGTGGGTCAAATCCCACGGTTGAAAAGCCGCAAGTGGTCTATTCGGATTCTGGGGAGACCACAGAAGTATGCATGGAGGTAAATCGGAGTACCTCAAAACCCCGTAATAACAAAATCAAACCAAAATATAGAATTTGGCTAATGACATTTAATGTAAATTCTCTCTTAAAAATGGGAAAACTAAAAAACATCCGGGACAAATCCAGAGAACGTAAAATCAAAATTATTGCATTTCAGGAATCACGATATACAGATGAAAATCCTTTTGATCCGGAAGGATACAGGATATACAAAGGAAAACCTGGAAAACGAGCCATGGCAAATTGTCCACAATTTGGAACTGGATTTATAGTAGATACATCAATACTTGATTCAGTCGCGACCTTCAAATCTTACTCGGGTCGGCTCTCCACGATGACAATAAAATCAGCTAATAAGATATACACTCTAATCAATGGACATGCACCAACTAACATCACTAACAAAAACAAAGTAGAGAAGTAGAAGAATTCTGGAACCAATTAGATAATATTCACCAAAAAATCCCAAATAAACATGTCAATATCCTTAGGGGCGATTTCAATGCACAAATTGGTAAAGAAAAGAAATATCGGTATTGGGTAGGTAAATGGTCAGGGCATACACAGACCAACCGGAATGGCATGCGACTCATTGAAGTCTGCAAAAACCATGACCTATTTTGCAAATCAGCATTTTTCAAGAAAAGAGCCTCGAAAACAAAAACTTGGATCTCACCTAATCCATTACTAGGTGAATATCAGTTGGATCGTGTATGATCTCCCGTGTAAATACAGTAGAAATCATGAAACTTAAAGTCCTTAATGGACTAGACCTAGATTCCGACCATTGCCCACAAAATTCTCCCTAGATGTCATTCCAGAAAAAAGAAAATTCACTAAGAAATCTCCACACCCTAAATGATGTTGTTGTTGTTGTTGTTGTGGTCTTCAGTCCTGAGGCTGGTTTGATGCAGCTCTGCATGCTACTCTATCCTCTGCAAGTTTCTTCATCGCCCAGTACTTAACTGCAACCTACATCCTTCTCAATACGCTTAGTGTATTCATCTCTTGGTCTCCCTCTACGATTTTTACCCTCCACGCTGCCCTCCAATGCTAAATTTGTGATCAATTGATCCCTCAAAACATGTCCTACCAACCGGTCCCTTCTTTTTGTCAAGTTGTGCCACAAACTCCTCTTCTCCCCAATTCTATTCTATTATGTGATCTACCCATCTAATCTTCAGCATTCTTCTGTAGCACCACATTTCGAAAGCTTGTATTCTCTTCTTGTCCAAACTATTTATCGTCCATGTTTCACTTCCATACATGGCTACACTCCATACAAATACTTTCAGAAACGACTTCTATACTCGATGTTAACAAATTTCTCCTCTTCAGAAACGCTTTCCTTGCCATTGCCAGTCTACATTTTATGTAGTCTCTACTTCGACCATCATTAGTTATTTTACTCCTTTACTACTTTAAGCCTCTCATTTCCTCATCTAATTCCCTCAGCATCACCCGATTTAATTTGACTACATTCCATTATCCTCGTTTTGCTTTTGTTGATGTTCATCTTATATCCTCCTTTCAAGACACTGTCCATTCCGTTCAACTGCTCTTCTAAGTCCTTTGCTGTCTCTGACAGAATTACAATGTCATCGGCGAACCTCATAGTTTTTATTTCTTCTCCATGGATTTTAATACCTACTCCAAATTTTTCTTTTGTTTCCTTTACTTTTTGCTCAATATATAGATTGAATAACATCGGGGAGAGGCTGCAACCATGCCTCACTCCCTTCGCAACCACTGCTTCCCTTTCATGCCCCTCGACTCTTATAACTGCAATCTGGTTTCTGTACAAATTGTAAATAGCCTTACGCTCCCTGTATTTTACCCCTGCCACCTTCAGAATTTGAAAGAGTGTATTCCAGTTAACATTGTCAAAAGCTTTCTCTAAGTCTACAAATTCTAGAAATGTAGATTTGCCTTTCCTTAATCTTTCTTCTAAGATAAGTCGTAGGGTCAGTATTGCCTCACGTGTTCCAACATTTCTGCGGAATCGAAACTGATCTTCCCCAAGGTCCGCTTCTACCAGTTTTTCCATTCGTCTGTAAAGAATTCGAGTTAGTATTTTGCAGCTGTGACTTATTAAACTGGTAGTTCGGTAATTTTCACATCTGTCAACAGCTGCTTTCTTTGGGATTGGAATTATTATGTTCTTCTTGAAGTCTGAGGGATTTCGCCTGTCTCATACATCTTGCTCACCAGATGGTAGAGTTTTGTCATGACTGGCTCTCCAGAGGCCGTCAGTAGTTCTGATGGAATGTTGTCTACTCCCGGGGCCTTGTTTCGACTCAGGTCTTTCAGTGCTCTGTCAAACTCTTCCCGCAGTATCGTATCCCCCATTTCATCTTCATCTGCATCCTCTTCCATTTCCAGAACATTGTCCTCAAGTACTTCGCCCTTGTATAAACTCTCTATATACTCCTTCCACCTTTCCGCCTTCCCTTCTTTGCTTAGAACTGGGTTTCCATCTGAGCTCTTGATATTCATGAAAGTGGCTCTCTTTTCTCCAAAGGTCTCTTTAATTTTCCTGTAGGCAGTATCTATCTTGCCCCTAGTGAGGTAAGGCGCCATTTTGCACTTCTTGTCGATCTCATTTTTGAGACGTTTGTATTCCTTTTTGCCTGCTTCATTTACTGCATTTTTATATTTTCTCCTTTCATCAATCAAATTCAATGTATCTTCTGTTACTCACGGATTTCTATTAGCCCTCGTCTTTTTACCTACTTGATCTTCTGCTGCCTTCACTATTTCATCCCTCAGAGCTACCCATTCTTCTTCTACTGTATTTCTTTCCTCCATTCCTGTCAATTGTTTCATTATGCTCTCCCTGAAACTCTATACAACCTCTGGTTCTTTCAGTTTACCCAGGTCCCATCTACTTAAATTAGCACCTTTTTGCAGTTTCTTCAGTTTTAACCTACGGGTCATAACCAATAGATTATGGTCAGAGTCCACATCTGCCCCTGGAAAGGTCTTACAGTTTAAAACCTGGTTCCTAAATCTCTGTCTTACCATTATATAATGTATCTGATACCTTTTAGTATCTGCAGGATTCTTCCATGTAATCAACCTTCTTTTATGATTCTTGAACCATGTGTTAGCTATGATGCTCTGTGTAAAATTCTACCAGACGGCTTCCTCTTTCATTGCTTCCCCCCAATCCATATTCACCTACTATGTTTCCTTCTCTCCCTTTTCCTACTGACGAATTCCAGCCACCCATGACTATTAAATTTTCGTCTACCTTCACTACCTGAATAATTTCTTTTATCTCATCATACATTTCCTCTATTTCTTAATCATCTGCAGAGCTAGTTGGCATATAAACTTGTACTACTGTAGTAGTCGTGGGCTTCGTATCTATCTTGGCCACAATAATGCATTCCTATTTTCCTATTCATTATTAAACCTACTCCTGCATTACCCCTATTTGATTTTGTGTTTATAACCCTGTAGTCACCTGACCAGAAGTTTGTTCCTCCTGCCACCGAACTTCACTAATTCCCACTATATCTAACTTTAACCTATCCATTTCCCTTTTAAAGTTTTCTAACCTACCTGCCCGATTAAGGGATCTGACATTCCACGCTCCGATCTGTAGAACGCCAGTTTTCTTTCTCCTGATAACGGCGTCCTCTTGAGTAGTCCCCGCCCGGAGATCCGAATGGGGGACTATTTTACCTCCGGAATATTTTACCCAAGAGGACGCCATCATCATTTAATCATACAGTAAAGCTGCATGCCCTCGGGGAAAATGACGGCTGTAGCTTCCCCTTGCTTTCAGTATCAGCACAGCAAGGCCGTTTTGGTTAATGTTGCAAGGCCAGATCAGTCAATCATCCAGACTGTTGCCCCTGCAACTACTGAAAAGGCTGCTGCCCCTCTTCAGGAACTATACGTTTGTCTGGCCTCTCAACAGATACCCCTCCGTTGTGGTTACACCTACGGTACGGCCATCTGTATCGCTGAGGCACGCAAGCCTCCCCACCAACGGCATTTGACGTACAAAAGATAAATGGCAATGAACAATTTACAAAAGAAACGCAAAATTTAAAACCACAAAATTGGCAAAAACTGCAAGCAGGACTTTTAAAAGCAGCTGAAAGTGCAGCACCGCAAACAAGAACACGTGAACACCCATGGTGGACAGATGAGTGTGACCAACTGATAAATCTCAGACATGGGCGTGGAAAATGGGTTGTGCAACAAAAATCAAAAGACCCTGGAAGATCTCAAAGATACCAGGAAAACAGTCACAAAAGCAATACGAACAGTACGTAAACAATACGAAGACAAAAAATTGCAAGACATAGAAAATGATTTCAAGAAAAACATTTCCCGAAATTTCTACAGGGTATTCAAACAAAAATTAACAAAGTACTCTCCTCCATCACTCCAATTCAAAAATGACCATGGGGAAATTGCTCATACCAACACCGAAAACTGTGAAATTCTTGCAAAATACTTCTCTAAATTATTGAATTGTGAAAAGCCTGCAGAAAAATTTGAGTTCCATCGTACACAACGAAACCCATACTCAAAGCCACCAAGTATACAAGAGATTAAAGAGATAATTCAGTCACCGAAAAATAACAAAGCATCAGGAGAAGACCAAATCATCGCAGAATTATGGAAAAATGCAGGAGAAAATCTTATTGCAAAACTCAAAGAAATTATGCATTGGAAGACTGCAATCATACATTCTCTGTACAAAAAAGGAAGTAAAACAGACCCCAACAACTATCGTGGAATCTCTTTATTGTCAATAACATACAAAATTCTGTCTAAAGCCCTACTAAACTGCGCAGAACCTCAGCTCGATTCAGAACTAGGCGAATACCAAGGTGGGTTCAGAAAAGGTCGATCATGCGTGGAACAAATCCTTAACTTGAAAAACTCGATGAAATACTTACATAGTACTTCAAGCAAAAGTTATGTCATCACGTTTGTCGACTTTAAAAAAGCATACGACAGTATAGACCGAGAATCCCTTTTTGAAGTATTAGCAGAATTTGGACTAGATCAAAAGACAACAAACATCATAAAAGAAACACTCACGGAGACCAAATCCAAAGTAAAATTTACGGGAGAATTGAGCACAGAATTTGAAATAGACACAGGAGTACGACAAGGGGACGTACTGTCCCCAGTGCTCTTCAATTGTGCTCTTGAAAAAGTTGTTGGAGAAGGGAGAAAAGCAGGTACACCAGTACACAGACTGGGACCACGACGTAAGGGTAATAGAATTAGACTGTATAGCATTTGCTGATGACATGGCACTCATCGCACAAGACATTACCGATGCACAGAAGCAGCTAGAATTATTACAAGAACAAGCAGCTAAAATAGGATTACAAATTTCATTTGAAAAAACAAAATTTATGACTGACATCAAAGATGCACCTTCTGATCTCAAAATTGGTAATAACTACATCTCTCGAGTAAAGGAATTTAAATATTTAGGTGAATGGATTGCAGAAAATTCTAATGAAAAGAAATCTGTCAGATCAAGAGTCCAGAAAATGGAGACAGCGTTTCAGTTAACAAAAAACATTTACAACCAAAAGAGTCTCTCGTGGAACTGCAAAATACGACACTATACAACAGTAATTAGACCCGAAGCTCTCTACGCATCTGAGACACTAAACCTTCAACACAGAACACTAAAAGAGGAATTAGACGTGAAACAACGTAAGATAATGAGGAAAATCCAAGGACCAAGAACTAAAGATGGAGTGCATTATCCAAAACCCAATGCAGAAATATATAAAAATATCTCCAAAATAACGGACACAATGTGCATGAGAAGAATCCAATTCATGGGGCACTTGCAAAGAATGGACTCAAACAGGTTAACGCACAAAATCCATAAATTTTTAAATAACAAAACTACAAGACCGAACTGGTACAAACAGACAGAAAAAGACCTAAGGGAATTGGAGTCTCCAAATCTACATGATAGAAATGAAATCAGAAAAATCACAAACACACGGGGTTTTGAGGATGAAGAGAGAAAAAATAACCGACATACGTGGTCTACGCAACGAAAGCTAGCCCATTCGTTGTTTATGAAGGAATACTGAGCGAAAAGGAAGGCCAACAAATGTTGATTAAGCGTGGTCCTAAGTGAACCATCCGCGAAGAAGAAAGAAAAAGAAGAACACGATTACAATGAAATTTTGCTGAAAGAGAACGTTTAATTAAGTCTTGCTGCATGACCTCTCCAGCTGAAATTAATCTTTGTTAGTAGTGATTGACGATCAAAATTTTCTCTTTTATACTCAGAATGCCGCATTTTCTCATGAAAATATATGAATGCAATGTAACAATAAACAAATCCAACTGGAAAGTGACACATTATTTTAAATTCAATGAATAACTTTCTTATTAACTCTAATTTTATAAACACACACAAAGCTAGTTAATTAAATTCTCTTGAATAGAATTTAGCTCTCGCAAAAAAAAAAAAACAGTGAGTCTTTGTCTGTCGACAGTTGCAATCGATTCTAATTTACTAACGCGGTTCATTTGTTCTCCTGTGAACTGTCAGTTTACAAACACTAACTTCACACGCAAGCGCCGTATTCGAGCATATAGTTTCCGTAAACTTATTATCACTGGAGATTAGCACTCCCTGAATGTATATTATTTCACACGCACAAGCTTCTTCGGTGATCATCGCGTAGACAGATAACCCGTAAGTCTTCACAGCAGCAATAGCTACAGTTCCACTTACTTTTCTAAATATTTCTGTAGTATCACAGAAGCAATCGCTTACTGTTCATTAAACTATCACAGATTCTTGGCATCCTGTCATTTAACCTATCACAGTAGCTGAGGCATACTGTCCTTCGCACTTCAAGTTTTTTTAACACCCAAATACTTCATACAGACTTTTCATTTAATTTTAAACACTTTCCTTAAAAGTACCTCTTTCGGTCTACATGGGGAAGTAATACGCACCAGGATTCGGCATATGTGGACCTGTATAAATTAGATTCCATTTTCTGATGGTGTTCTTCAACCCTGATGACTTGATGTGTCTTCTTAAAAGAATTTTCTGTCCGATATTGAAAGTCTGAATCCGTTTGATGTTTCTATCATGGATTTCCTTTCGCTGTCTTGCTTTCTCCGTAATATTAATGAGACCATTGTGAAGTTTTTCTTCCCAATGACATTTTGATGTCCTCGAGTTTATTTCTTTCGTTAGCTCTGAACATCAGTTTATTCGGGGTAAAGTTTGTAGAACTATGTGGTAAATTATTATAAATCTGCTCAAACTCGGTCAAATAGTTTATCCAGGTAGTTTGTTTATCATGACAGTACGTTCTCATGAATCTGTTTAGTTCTCGGAAAACCTGTTCAATTAAATTCCCTTGTGGATGGTAGCAAGATGTAAATATCTGTTTTATTCCTAGTTGTGATACTAATTTTCTTCATAAATATCCAGTAAATATCTTTGCATTGTCAGAGACTATAGATTTTGGAATCCCTGCATGAGGAATGTAGTCATTTACAAACTTTACTGCGGCAACTCTTGCAGTTGCTGATTTTATAGGATATAGTTTAACATATTTTGTAAACACATCACAGAATCCAATAATGTACCTAACCCCACATCTGGCTCTAGGAACTGGTCCACAAATATCACATGATATAAGTGATCTTGGTGCTTCAGGTATTAATGAGTGTAGCGCAATTTTATTTCCCTTGTTGTCCGGCTTAGCCTTTTGACAGAGAACACATTTCTGTATGACTTTGTGCACTTTTCGCCTTATATTTGGGAAGTAACAATAATAACTAATCTTATTAGCACACTTTACAACACCAACATGACCCCAGGTCAAATGTGTAAACCAAATTAATCGTTCTTCATATTCTTCGGATATGCAGACACAGCACTTTGGATTCTCAGTCTTCCCAAATTTAAAAATAAAATAATATTCACAAACCGGTAGTATTCCAAATTGACCGTAGGATTTTGCTGATTGAATTGTCGTATTATAGCATTCCATCGCCGATCCTTCTTCTGAAGCTGAGCCATTGTCTTACATAAATGAATATAATATAACTTGTAATTATTTTCTTGAAGAAGAAGCACTGGAAATTCTGCCTTATTATTTACATGCATTTCTGGTGTTATTCCTTCTGGCGATCTTGACAACGCGTCAGCTATAATATTTTCTTTTCCGGCTACATGAATAATTTGAAACTGATATTCTTGCAGCACCAGCGTCCACCTTGACAAGCGAGGATGCAGAAACTTACAAGTTTGTAAAAAGACTAGTGATTGGTGGTCACAATAAACGATTATCCTTGAGCCATATACATAATAATTAAACCTTTTCAAAGACCAAATAACTGCTAAAGCTTCTAATTCTGTAGTGGTATATGCTATTTCACAGGTGGATAAAACTCTGCTAGCAAATACAATTGGACAAAAGGTTTTTACACCATCATTGTACCTAATTTGAAATAAACAAGATCCTAATCCCACATCTGATGAATCAGTGGCTAAACAGAATCCGACATTCATATCAGCGTGGTATAATAACGGAGCATTTATCAGTTGATCCTTAATTTCACGAAAAGCCTTTTCACAATCATTAGACCATTGCCATGGTACATCTCTCCTCAGGAGCGGGTTTAGTGCTTCAGAGTTCCTTGCTTGAGTTTTAATAAATCGACGAAAAAATGAAGCCAAGCCTATAAAGCCTTTCAGTTGTCTTCTGTTTCTTGAAGTTGGAAAATTTTTTATCGCACTAATCTTCGCTCATGCTGGAAGAATGCCTTTTGCATTAATCATATGTCCTAAGAATTTAATTCTCTGTAGAAAAAATTGGGTCTTTTTTAGATTTGCAGTTATACCAGTTTGTTTGAATACATCAAAAATCCTCATACGTTGCACATGTTCCTCCTACGTTTTAGAGGCAATTAATAAATCGTCCACAAAAATTGTTATTCGACTACGTAGTTTTGGTCTAAGGACATAGTCCAACGCAGAAATAAAAACTCAAGAGCTGATATTGAGACCAAACGGAACGACCTTGAACTGATAGCTTCTCCCTCCATATATAAAAGCAGTATATTTTCTTGAGTCCTTGTCTAACTGGACTTGCCAGAACAAACTTCTCAAATCAGTACTGGTTAAATAGGATACATCTTGAAATTTCTGTATTAACTCATCGATGTTCTCCGGATATGTGCGCACAGGTACTATAATTTTGTTAATTTCCTTTGCATCTAATACCAATCGAACTTTTCCTCCTGGCCTTGGTACAACAAGCAACGGAGAACAACATGGGCTGTCCGACAGTTCAATAAGATTCCAGTTTAACATTTTTTGTATCTCTTCCTGAACTGGTTGGTTTAATCGCCAGGGAAGGGATAGTGTGTGCGGCAAAATGTCTTATGGGGCTTAATCTGTAATGTACAAACGTATCCTCTAATAATTTCGGGATTTTCATCGAAAACTGACTCATATTCTGTTAATATATTGAATAATTGTCCCCTCTGACTATCCGTTAGGCAATATGACTCAGCAATCTTCTGTTCGACTGTTAGTCAGAAATCCTCTACTTGAATCGACTGATGGGTAGTCGGTACATATTATTTTCAGCACAAATCAACTGCACAGCAGCACCACGGAAATATCGCTCATACACTGCCTTCTTTCTCAGTAAGATCAGTGTAAAAAATTGATCTTCGATTTTAAAATGCACATTTCCTTCTACCAAGTCCAGCTTGCAATTGCATGCTTGCAAAGTTCCAATGCCAAGAGTACAATTTACTAACAACTTTTCCACCACAAGGAATGTGCATTGTTTAGCTACATTTCCCAATTTTATCTCTCTAAGCGTTTGTATCTTGACGTTCTGGGATTTTGCTCCCACTACACCTATAAGTTGGCAATTTTGTACTGGTTGGAGAGGGATTTTCTTAATTTTACTAATTCTGCGAAACAAAGTTCCGGATACTACGTCTGTAGACGAAGCTGTTTCCAATACAACATTGGTTAAAATTCCTCCCACTTCTGTTATGAACTGACACAGGAACCCTTTTATCTTCGACTACGCAGGCCTCTAAATCTCTCGTCAATTAATCTGTCATTAATTCGCCTTCATTGTATCTCAACATTGCCACAGAATTAATTTCTTTTAAAACAGGTTTGCCCCTTTGTATTCCCCGTCCGACTTCACGGAGCATAAAGCGGTGCTCTTCAGTTCAAATGTCGATTATTATTTCCTCTTGAATCACCTACTACTTCTGTTATGATTGGTTGTTGTTGATGACTGGTTGTGTTATTTGCTTCACATCGAGGGTCAGATTTCTGTACGCATTATTATTGTTCGAAATGTGCTGGTTCTGATAATCTCTTGCATTTACAAATATTGGGTTGTATCTGCGGCCTGTTCGATTGTCTCTGAACCTGCCCCTCTCAGCACTGTTATTGAAATTTCCATTTCCGTTGCAACTATTTCCGTTGAATCTGTGACTATTCCTGGTATAATAATTATTAAATCCGTTTCCGTTCCGGTTTGCGTTTGGCGCCTCAATCGCTCTCCTCTGCATAGCCGGTTGTCTTGGCCGATGTTCATCTTCCTCGATCATATCTTTAGTGTCAAGCGTAGTCATGAAAGAGTCAAGGTCATGCTCATTAATATACAGCATTCTATTTCTGATGCTGGCCGGAATTCGAGATTTTAATATGCCAATTACGTCTTGTAGAGGCGTAGGCTTATCCCAATACCCCGATTTGTTTATATATTTCTCAAAGTATTTCTTTAAAGACCCACGTGAAAAGGAAAAAGGTTCCGGGTATAATACCTCCTGCCTTAAACGTTCTTGTACTCCTTCGGACGAGTATTTGGATAAAAATGCTCGTTCGAAATCTTCATATGTGTCCCAAGTTGATATCATATCAGATGCCCATGTAGCTTCTAAACCCTAAATATAACCGTTCGCGAAACTAACCTTTTGCCACTCACTCCAATTTTTTGGCAATGCTCCCCTAAAACGTCTTATAAACACTACGGGATAAACATTTTTCTTGTCTGGGTTGTAGATCTGGAATTGACGTTGTTTCAGCATTTTCTCTTCAGTATTGCTTTTACAATTACAGTCATTATGACTACCCTCATAGTGTTGTGATTGATGTCGACTGCAAAAAAGAATGTGTGCATTAATGTCCCTTTCTGTACTTGATCGGTTAAGTAATGTAGTTTCATTGATAGATCTTGTTATGGGTTCATGTACTTGCGTGGAACGCAAATCTTCTCGAGTAGATTTAAAGATCTCTCAATGTTTTCTTTCCATTGAGTTATTCGTCTAGTTGTTCTCTGGCTTCTCGCAAACCTTTATTAAATAAATTTTATTCAGAACTCTCGGTCATAGATTGTATAGCTGCTCTAACCGTTTGTTAATATTGTCTGAAGAAATGCTTTGCCTTTTCAAACTTAAATGCGAGAATTTTCCCGCGAGAATGTTTACCTTATGATCGGCCTTGTCTTGTCTCCCCTTTATGTTATTTATGGATTTATCCAAATTTTGGATGTTCTTTGGAATCTTGTCTTGTGATTGTTTCAAATCCTGCATATCTGCTGACATCTCATTTACTTGTTGCTTTAATTCATCTTGAACTTCAACTAACACCGGAATTACCGCCACAGAACATCGCATCTGTTCTTGTGCTTTAACTATCTGTGGGATTGACTCGACCTGCTCTTTAATAGCATCAAGCTTAGTAGCAACATACTCGGTTAGCTCTAGGCGTAACTTCTTCGTATTTTCATCACACTGTTGAATGACTTGCTCAATTTGAGCAGCTAATTTTAATTGTATCTTTTCATTCTGAATTTTCAGTTCTTCCGCAGTTTTATTTAATTCCGCTTGATTAGCTTCTAATTGCTCATTCAACTTTGTTTGATTAGCTAGTAATTGCTCCTGGACTTTCACTTGATTGGCTGCTAATTGTTCCACTTTCACTTGATTGGCTGCTAATTGTTCATTCATTTCGTTTTTAGTCTCTATTTGCGCTTTAGTTAAGTTTGTTACGTTTTTGGCTAACAGTGTTAACTGCTGCATGATTACAGTCAATGGGTTTATTTCGTCCTGCTAAGATGACATCGAAACACTTAAGCTTTGTTTTGGGGCCTGATTAATGCTGCCGCTAGGCACTACTTCAGTTAAGCTAGCGTCTAATGTTTCACTAACCTCAGAAACAGCTGAGGGCTGTTGTGATTCGCTCTGCTGTTGCACTGCCATTTTATAAGCCGCCCTAGTCAGAACTATTAATACACAGAACTCTAAATATATAAAGTCACTCGCATCTGAGTTAACGTCACTGACCTAAACTTTGCATAACATTCACTTATAATAAACACTTCCTATCTAAAGTTCAACCCAACAGTCACTCAATCAATCTGATTCAAAAAAATATTCAAAGTCACCGATAGACATTTAAATAGTTATTCTAAATTTCTATCTACAAAAATTTAATTGTATATTGTCTGGCCATAACGACGTTCTCGTAGGTTGTGGCGAAATTGTGACTTCTGGACCAGGCCTCGTCTTCTTTTCCCTCGTGCACATGCAACAGAAAATTCATACAATGTTTAAGTAATGCTCAAAAATATGTCCTGTCACAGTGAAGCCAAATTTAATATTTTTTGTGGGATCTAAAATTTAAAAACCTCTCTCACACCGGCCTGATTTAGCTTCACTGATCAGGATAGTAAAAAACATACGTATATTAAGGAAATTTTCATTCACAAAGCAGGCTTATCACATTCACACGGTTCAATACTGTTCTATCCTGTTAAAATTGAGCTTAACTTAAATTCCATAAGGCATTGAAGCAATTTCGAAGTCTCGGTGCGACGAAAATTTTCAGCCCATCTCCTAAAAACATTTGTAATAATTATTAACTTTCGGTGATCACATGGGGAAGACCGGAGATCTGCTGGTAAGACCGTGTTAGCCCATTTATTGATAGTATATCTTGAGCGTACAAAACGGCAAGTTCGTCTAGTGAAAATCAGACGTTCCCCACTGATCCCGTGCAACACGGCGTAGTAAGCAAACACTGTCAATAATAATCAGTTAAATAATACGCGAACACACTTACTTTAGTTTAGTTCATGTATTAAATTCCTTCTCATACAGAATCTCATCAAGATGGCGACTAGCTCAACAATACATACATATACATCTTCGTTATTTCACGGCTAATAGGCAAGATCTCCTTCATTCTTTTCATAAGAGAAAACATAGATAGCAGAGAAGCTATTCCATGTAGTAAATGGACGCTCCAAGGAATAATAGGGCTTGAAACTACTTTGCATTGATAATCATCGTATATTAAAGTTTAGGAATCGGTAAGATAAGAAGAGATATTTCGAGATATGAAAATATCGCGGAGAGACCGCTGCAAGAGACATTACAAAGTCATGGGGCCTTCAGCCGTTTTTAAAATAAGGATCTTTGTCTTTCGAGCATCAGACTTTTGGGGCCTTCAGCCGAATTGAAGATAAGGCCTTTTACCTTGTGTTTTTTTTTCTTTAATTTTACCTTGAGTCTTAAATCATCGGCCTTCAGCCGTCTTAAAATTAAGGTTGTTGCTTTTCAAGTGTTATGTTTGGTCCTTCAGCCAAATTATAGAACTTATTTAACGTGAGGCCTTCTAAATATTCTTTCTGGCATCTGAATTTTGAGTTAATGGCTTTCAGCCTTTTTTTAATTAGAGGTTGTGCCCTTAAGGCATAAGATAGGTTGGCGTAGACAGTCGATAACTAAGTTCAAAAATTTGTACTGTAAATTTGGTCAAATAAATAAAGCTATACGTGTTCGAGTGTAACTGACAGCCGCTCAGTTTGGCCCTTTCCACAATTCCAACTACCTGTCCTGTCCAGCGGGTTTAGCAGGGAGTTCAGTGCTGGTGCCGATAAAAATACAGCAAAAGAACCATTCTTTGGGATTTTCCGAGTACCCACGCACGAACTAATGGTGCCTCCACAAGTGCCTTCAAGCTCACCATAGGCCACATCGAATACAAAAAGATCTAATTTATTTGCTCCATTTGCTTAAGCAGGAGGACGTATTAAATTTTCGTAGTTTGATGCTATGCAATAGGAAAGTGACACTAAGAGTATCCTTCTGTTGGACATGCAAATGGTCCCTAGCTCAAGGGATATCCAAAAACCCTTAACCTTACCATTTGATTACCAATAGAATACGAGGCATGAGCACCGGAAAATTCCATTTTTATGCGCGGCGTTTCGGAACATACTTGTAAATATAACGTCTCATACACATTGATAAAAATGCCTGTATATGCGTATGTATGTGTATTTATGTATGTATGTTCCACATCTCCTCCTAAACCACTGGACTGATTTATACCAAACATGGTACACGTATCTCTTACTGTCAGGCGTCAGTGGCTGCATGAGTAGGGATACCATACCTACTGCAGTTCAGGAGATATGACGTCATAAACACTGAGATGTGTACATTTTCATCTACATTTATATTCCGCAAGCCACCCAACGGTGTGTGGCCGAGGGCACTTTACGTGCCACTGTCATTACCTCCGTTTCTTGTTCCAGTCACGTATGGTTCGCGGGAAGAACGACTGCCTGAAAGCCTCCGTGCGCTCGAATCTCTCTTAATTTTACATTCGTTATCTCCTCGGGAGGTATAAGTAGGGGGAGGCAACATATTCGATACCTCATCCAGAACGGCACCCTCTCGAAACCTGGACAGCAAGCTACACCGCAATGCAGAGCGCCTCTCTTGCAGAGTCTGCCACTTGAGTTTGGTAAACATCTCCGTAACGCTATTACGGTTACCAAATAACCCTGTGACGAAACGCGCTGCTCTTCTTTGGATCTTCTCTATCTTCTCCGTCAACCCGACCTCGTACGGATCCCACACTGATGAGCAATACTCTAGTATATGTCGAACGAGTGTTTTGTAAGTCACCTCCTTTGTTGATGGACTACATTTTCTAAGGACTCACCCAATGAATCTCAACCTGGTACCCACCTTACCAACAATTAATTTTATATGATCATTCCATTTCAAATCGTTCCGCACGCATACTCCCAGATATTTAACAGAAGTAACTGCTACCAGTGTTCCGCTATCATATAATCATACAATAAAGGAGCCTTCTTTCTATGTACTGGCAATACATTACATTTGTCTCTGTTAAGAGTCAGTTGCCACTCCCTGCACCTAGTGCCTATCCGCTGCAGATCTTCCTGCATTTCGCTGCAATTTTCTAATGCTGCATCTTCCCTGTATACTACAGCATGATCCGCGAAATGCCGCATGGAACTTCCGACACTATCTACTAGGTCATTTATATATATTTTGAAAAGCAATCTCTCATAACACTCCCCTGTGGCCCGCCAGAGGTTACTTTAACGTCTGTAGACGTCTCTCCATTGATAACAACATGCTGTGTTCTGTTTGCTAAAAACTCTTCAATCCAGCCACACAGCTGGTCTGATATTCCGTAGGCTCTTACTTTGTTTATCAGGCGACAGTGCGGAACTGTATCGAACGTCTTTCGGAAGTCAAGGAAAAGAAAATGTATACCTGGGATCCTGAATCTAATATTGTCTGGGTCTCATGAACAAATAAAGCGATTTGGGTCTCACACGATCGCTGTTTCCGGAATCCATGTTGATTCCTACAGAGTAGATTCTGGGTTTCCAGAAACGACACGATACGCGAGCAAGGAACATGTTCTAGAATTCTACAACAGATCGACGTCAGAGATATAGGTCTATAGTTTTGCGCATCTGCTCGACGACCAAGGAAGCTTGTCGGTTGAGATGTGTGAGAAGTTGCCCC
This sequence comes from Schistocerca gregaria, assembly GCF_023897955.1. Lineage (NCBI taxonomy): Eukaryota > Metazoa > Arthropoda > Insecta > Orthoptera > Acrididae > Schistocerca > Schistocerca gregaria. The sequence goes on along the minus strand of NC_064925.1, from coordinate 85,801,999 downwards.
ATCATGCAAGTCGTTTAAGTTTAATACTTCTTTGTTGTTAACCCTATTCGCAACATATTTCGCGCAAACATTATCCAGTTGCTGAGTGTACCTAGAGATTTTCACGAATACGTGGACATGCTTTTTCGATATTACACTAAAAACTTAGTTCACTTCTTGTTTTCGCTTCTAGTAGAAAATTGGAAACCCAGGCAAGTTGGGTTCGGCAACTAGTAGCTTACAAAACATTTAACTTAAATATTCGTTTCTATGCTGAGAAGATATCTACATTTCTCATCGGCAAAAGAAAAGTCAGATTGTGGACGAAAATCGCTGATTCCGAGCAGATAAAATATCTCCTCTTTAAAGTGTTACATTAGAAGCTGCCTTTCTTAAGACGTGATGAACGTTAGCCAGTCGGAAGATCCCATAAGACCCCCATAAACGCTCAAACTTGTTTGACACAATTGCTCTTATACAGATACGGATTTGTCACGCAAGCTGGTACACGATCAGTCAACTTTTGTCAGTTTAACCTCACCTCGAAGCTCACGCTGTTTGTTTTCGTAAGTGTTTTGACGGTAGTGACAAGAGTCACTAATGCAGACAAACCAGTCCTGGCATTGACTTTGGCACTGCGTTTAAACAAAAAGAAGATGAAGAAGAATAAAATAAGACCATGGTCCAGAAATGACTTTAAATGAGACAAATGCCCATGAAAATCTGCTAAAGGAAAGATTACCCTTAGAACCCGATGATTGCATCAACTTTATTTGAACGGATAGTGAAATTTCTTGAAACTAAAGTAACAAACTTGTCTGCCATGTTCGCTTCAATCTAGCCACTCGTGTGTCAATAAGGCCGTACACATACCGAGGAAGCTTCTCAGTTTAATTCTACCTTAGATGTAAAAGCTTTTTTCGTGTATTTTGGCACTAGGGGGAATGGCTACAAATGCAGATGAAGTATTTTAGTAGCATGGAGAGCTGCAACAAACTACTCTTCCGACTGAAGACCAAAAAGCAACAACTCTGACTCTGGCACTGTGTTTTAAAAAAGAAGAAACAAAGACGCTTGTCCACGGCATTATTTAAAATGAGACAGAAGTTTACAACTGAAAACCTGTTAATGGAAGTGTTACATTCAGAACCTGATGATGATTACATCAGTTTCCTGCAGATGGACAGTGAAACGTTCAATAAGTCGTTGAGCATTACTTCACCCTCACAATGGAAAGGAAGACACAAGTATGCGAAAATTTATTTATTCTCTTCTACTTATTCCTCTAACGAAAGTTCATTAAAAAACTACAAGGTAAGAACATATAACCCCCATCGTCCGTGGAAGAATGAAAGAACTGCGAATATTTCATTGTATGTGACTATATGGGTAAAATATTGATTTTGTTCATAACCTCTTCATGTGTAATATACTGAAGAGCCAAAGAAACTGGTACACCTGCCTAATATCGTGTGAGGTTCCCGTGAGCTCGCAGAAGTGAAGCAACGCGACGTGGCATGGACTCGACTAATGTATGAAGTAGTGATGGAGGGAACTGACACTATGAATCCTGCAGGGCTGTTCATAAATCCGTACGAGGGTGTGGAGGTCTCTTCTAAACAGCAAGGCATTCCAGATATGCTCAATAATGTTCATGTGTCGGGAGTCTGGGGGTCAGCGGATGTGTTTAAACTCAGAAGAGTGTTCCTGGAGACATTCTCTAGCAGTTCTGGACGTATGGAGTGTCGCATTGTCCTACTGAAATTGCCCAAGTCTGTTGGAATGTACAATGGACATGAATGGATGCAGGTGGTCAGACAGGAAGGTTACGACGTATCACTGTCAGAGTCGTATGTAGACGTATCAGGGATCCCATATCACTCCGACTGTACACACACCACACCATTACAGAGACAGCACAAGCTCGCGTAGTCCCCTACTAACAAGCAAGGTCCATGGATTCATGAGGTTGTCTCGATACTCGGAAACGTCCATGGGATCGATACAATTTGAAACGAGACTGGTCCGACTAGGCAACATGTTTCCAGTCATCAACAGTCCAATGTCGGTGTTGAGGGGCCCAGGCGAAGCGTAAAGCTCTGTGTGGTGCATCCTTCGGCTCCGAAAGCCCATATCTATGATGTTTCGTTGAATGGTTCGCACGCTGACACTTGTTGATGGTTCAGCTTTTAAATCTGCAGCAACTGACGTAAGGGCTGCACTTATGTCACGTTCAACGCTTCTCTTCCGTCGTCGTTGGTCCAGTTCTTGCAGGCTCTTTTTCCGGCCGCAGCGATGTCGGAGATTTGATGTTTTGCCAGATTCCTGATATTCACGGTAGACTTATGAAACTGTCGTACGGGAAACTCCCCACTTCATCGCTACCTCCGAGATGCTGCGTCGCATCGCTCGTGCGCCACGTTCAGACTCACTTTAATCTTGATAACCTGCCATTGTAAAGCAGTAACCGATCAAACAACTGCGCCAGACATTTGTTGCCTTGTATAGGTGTTGCCAACCGCAGCGCCGTATTCTGCCTGTTTACATATCTCCATATTTGATACGCGTACCTATACCAGTTTCTCTGCCCCTTCAGTGTATTGTTCTTGTTGTGGTCTTCAGTCCTGAGACTGGTTTGCTGCAGCTCTCCATGCTACTCTATCCTGTGCAAGCTTCTTCATGTCCCAGTATCTACGGCAACCTACATCCTTCGGAATCTGCTTAGTGTATTCATCTCTTGGTCATCCTCTACGACTTTTACCCTCCACGCTGCCCTCCAATACTAAACTGGTGGTCCCTTGATCCCTCAGAACATGTCCTACCAACCGATCCCTTCTTCTAGTCAAGTTATGCCACAAACTCCTCTTCTCCCCAATTCTATTCCATACCTCCTCATTAGTTATGTGATCTACCCATCTAATCTTCAGCATTCTTCTGTAGCGCCACATTTCGAAAGCATTTATTTTCTTCTTGTCCAAACTATTTATCGTCCATGTTTCACTTCCATACATGGCTACACTCCATACAAATACTTTCAGAACCGACTTCCTGACACTTAAATCAATACTCGATGTTAACAAATGTCTCTTCTTCAGAAACGCTTTCCTTGCCATTGCCAGTCTACATTTTATATCCTCTCTACTTCGACGATCATTAGTTATTTTGTTCCCCAAATAGCAAAACTCCTTTACTACTTTAAGTGTCTCATTTCCTCATCTAATTCCCTCAGCATCACCCGACTTCATTCGACTACATTCCGTTATCCTCGTTTTGTTTTTGTTGATGTTCATCTTATACCCTCCTTTCAAGACACTGTTCATTCCGTTCAACTGCTCTTCCAAATCCCTTGCTGTCTCTGACAAAATTACAATGTCATCAGCGAACCTCAAAGTTTTATTTCTTCTCCGTGGATTTTAATACCTACTCCGAATTTTTCTTTTGTTTCCTTTAGTGCCCTCAATATACAGATTGAATAACATCGAGGATAGGCTACGACCCTGTCTCACTCCCTTTCCAACTACTGATTCCATTTAATTCTCCTCGATTCTTGTAACTTCCATCTGGTATCTGTACATATTGTAAATAGCCTTTCACTCCCTGTATTGTACCCCTGCCACCTTCAGAATTTGAAAGAGAGTATTGCAGTCAACGTTGTCAAGAGCTTTTTCTAAGTCTACAAATGCTAGAAACGTAGGTTTGCCTTTCCTGAATCTATTTTCTAATATAAGTCGTAGGGTCAGTATTGCCTCACGTGTTCCAATATTTCTACGGAATCCAAACTGACCTTCCCCGATGTCGGCTTCTACCAGTTTTTCCATTCGTCTGTGAAGAATTCGCGTTAGTATTTTTCATCTGTGCCTTATTAAACTGATAGTAATTTTCACGTCTGTCAAAACCTGCGTTCTTTGGGATTGGAATTATTATATTCTTCTTGAAGTCTGAGGGTATTTCGCCTGTCTCATACGTCTTGCTCACCAGATAGTAGAGTTTTGTCAGGACTGGCTCTCCCAAGGATGACAGTAGTTCTAATGGAATGTTGTCTATTCCCGGGGCCTTGTTTCGACTTAGGTCTTTCAGTGCTCTGTCAAACTCTTCACGCAGTATCATATCTCCCATTTCATCTTCATCTACATTCTCTTCCATTTCCATAATATTGTCCTCAAGTACATCGCCCTTGTATAGATCCTCTATATACGCCTTCCACCTTTCTGCTTTCCCTTCTTCGCTTAGGTTTCCTTCTGCGATCTTGATATTCATACAAGTGTTTCTCTTTTCTCCAAAGGTCTCTTTAATTTTCCTGTAGAAAGTATCTATCTTAACCCTAGTGAGATAAACCGCTACGTCCTTAAATTTGTCCTCTAACCGTCCCTATTCAGCCATTTTGCACTTCTTGTCGATCTCATTTTTGAGACGTTTGTATTCCTTTTTGCCTGCTTCATTTACTGCATTTTTATATTTTCTCCTTTCATCAATTATGTTCAATATTTATTCTGTTACCCAAGGATTTCTACTAGCCCTCGTCTTTTTACCTACTTCATCCTCTGCTGCCTTCACTACTTCATCCCTCAGAGCTACCCATTCTTCTTCTACTGTATTTCTTTCCCCGATTCCTGTGAATTATTCCCTTATGCCACCCCTGAAACTCTGTACAGTCACTGGTTTACTCAATTTATCCAGGTGCAACAGTGCATAATGGCTGGGAAATATGCTATACCTCCACCATTTTGGTAACTATCAGTGCTACTTCGTTTTTATGCTTGACTGCAATTTCCGTGGTTGTGGGAACTCACGATGCAGAGAGATAAACTGTATTAAAACAATTTTTTACTAAACATATGCAGCGAAACATCGCCACAAATAATTGCGCCATCTTGTCAAACTTTCCGCCAATCAAAATTTGTGGCAAACAGAGAAACAAGATCTGTGCTTGACAAACACATCCAACACCACCGTAAACTGCCAAATATTTGACAAGTACAATTAAGTTTGACAAAATGTTTGATCATTTACGTGGGGCTATAGAGGTCTGCACCGAAGGACAGGCTCATGTGGCTGGCAATCGTCGAGAATGTAATAAACAGAGCAGCTGTGTGTGTTGGGGATGGAGTGGACCTGTGTAGGGGTGGCGGCAAGGGGGGGGGGGGCGGGAGAGGATAGGCGTGGCCGAGCCTGGACTTTTGCTGCGCAAGTGTTTGCTCTTGAGGCTGGCCACGGGCCACTCGGTGAGCCTCCAGCCTCGGCAGCGGTGGCGGCGGCGGCCGTTTTAATATCGCGGCGTCGCGCCGCCCCCATAAACACCGGCGCGTCGCCCGACGGACGCTCTTTATTACAAATTTAATAAAGCACCTATTGCTCCTCCCCCCCCCCCCCCAGAGGTACGCAGCCCCGAAGGCCGCTGTGGCGTCGATGTCGGAATGAAAGAGAGCGCTCACACCGCGAGTGTGGGGGTAACCGGCCGCTTGCTGTCAAGAACCGAGCCAGCGCATCGTGTTGCCTCGGCTGTCCGTGGGCGACGTTGGTAACTCTCGCGGGAAGCTGACTTCCGCTGGGCGTTGCCAGGGTATACAGGAACCCGACAACGACGGATAATTAGATCCACGTTTCGTTAGCGACTTCAGAGAGTGAGTTACACATATCGTCCGACGATGAACTATTGTTGATTTCCTGCAAACACAGTTTTCCAGCGGTGGGGATAACTGATGTGGAGACTGTGATTCAACCATCTTGGCCGCTTCACAACTACACTACTGGCCTTTAAAATTGCTACACCACAAAGATGAGGTGCTACAGACGCGAAATTTAACCGACAGAAAGAAGATGCTTGTGATATGCAAATGATCAGCTATCCAGAGAATTCACACAAGGTTAGCGCCGGTAGCGACACCTACAACGGTGCTGACATGAGGAAAGTTTCCAACCGATTTCTCACACACAAACATCAGTTGACCTGCGTTGCCTGGTGAAACGTTGTTGTGATACCTCGTGTAAGGAGGAGAAATGCGTACCATCATGTTTCCGGCTTTGATAAAGGTCGGATTGTAGCCTATCGCTATTGCGGTTTATCGTATCGCGACATTGCTGCTCACGTTTGTCGAGATACAATGACTGTTAGCAGTATATGGAATCGGTGGGTTCAGGAGAGTCGTACGGAACGCCGTGCTGGATCCCAACGGCCTCGTATCACTAGCAGTCGAGATGACAGACATCTTATCCGAATGGCTGTAACGGATCGTGCAGCAACGTCTCGATCCCTGAGTCAACAGATGGGGACGTGTGCAAGACAACAAACTTCTGCACGAACAGTTCGACGACGTTTGCAGCAGCATGGACTATCAGCTCGGAGACCATGGCTGCGGTTACCCTTCACGCTGCATCACAGACAGGAGCGCCTGCGATGGTATACTCAACGACGAACCTGGGTGCACGAATGTCAAAACGTCATTTTTTCGGATGAATCCAGGTTCTGTTTACAGCATCATGATGGTCGCATCCGTGTTTGGCGACATCGCGGTGTACGCACGTTGGAAGCGTGTATTGGTCATCGCCATACTGGAGTATCACCCGGCGTGATGGTACGGGGTGCCATTGGTTACACATCTTGGTCACCTCTTGTTCGCATTGATGGCACTTTGAACAGTGAACGTTACGTTTCAGATGTGTTACGACCCGTGGCTCTACCCTTCATTCGATCCTTGCGAACCCCTATATTTCAGCAGAATAATGCACGACCGCATGTTGCAGGTCGTGCACGGGCCTTTCTGGATACAGAAAACATTCGACTGCTGCCCAGCACATTCTCCAGATCTCTTACCAATTGAAAACGTCTGGTCAATGGTGGCCGACCAAATGGGTCGTCACAATACGCCAGTCGCTACTCTTGGTGAACAGTGGCATCGTGTTGAAGC